>NC_136930.1:16506156-17848656 GCF_949752795.1 Hyperoodon ampullatus
TTATATATTTTAATGGATTTCACAATTCATATCAGATTATTATGCAAAAACCCAAGTCAGTTAATGCATCCAAAAAAAAAAAAGTCAGGCTTTGTGTCAGCTTCCCTATCAGCATAGCATCTTTTAAGCTGTCATCCCACCTGGGCGCTCACCATCATGTCATCATTAGTGGTCCATGTTCTAAGAGTTGGGATTCTAAGCTTCTGGGATTAGCAGATGAAAACTATTATATATGGGATGGATAAACAAAAAGGTCCTACTGTATAGCACAGGGAACTATATTCAATATCCTGTGGTAAACTACAATGGAAAAGAATATATATATGTATAACTGAGTCACTTTGCAATACAGCAGAAATTAAACACATCGTAAATCAACTATACTTCAATAAAATTTAAAAATGTGCATTCTAAGAGTTGGCATTTTACGCAGAGGACATTTCATTCACTGGAGGGATAAAGGTCCCCTACATGGACCCCGAGCCTCTGAGATGGTGACAGAGCCCACATGGCAAGTGTGATCAACTGTGGTGAGTGTGCAAAAAGCACATAACCATTTTTTGCACACTCAATCCAGGTGGAAAAGTAAGGAAAAATCACTGTTTTCTAAAACCCAATTCCATCCTGCCTCCCAGTTGCCTCAACTGATCCCTGATCCTGGTTCAAATCAACTGGAGCTCCTGTGCAGAAACGCAGGGTGATGGGTAAGATTATGGGAATCAGAACCTAAATAACACAGAAGTCACTAAACGGATTGGTTCTCTTCATCAGGTGGAAGAGTACAGTGTCTACCCACTGTCCACCCAGAGGACCAGTGTCTGCCCTCTCATGACGGTTATCAAGAAAAACATGTGCTAGGGGGCTTCCCTGGTGGCGCAGTGGTTGAGAGTCCGCCTGCCGATGCAGGGGACACGGGTTCGTGCCCCGGTCTGGGAAGATCCCACATGCCGTGGAGCGGCTGGGCCCGTGAGCCATGGCCACTGAGCCTGTGCTCCGGAGCCTGTGCTCCGCAAGGGGAGAGGCCACAACAGTGAGAGGCCCGCCTACCGCAAAAAAAAAAAAAAAAAAAAAAAAAAAAAAAAGAAAAACATGTGCTAAGTAGATCTTTGAAAATATGAAACTGGTATTTTGTTGCAAAGTCCATCTTTTATATCTTGAAAGTGGGCTATTTATTCTGAAAATATATCTTCTCTTTTTCTCTCCTGGTTCATTAAAAAAAAAAACACACACAGAAACAAAAACAAAAGCAAAAACCCTGTGTGAGTTCCTTTAGTAGCCACCTTCTGCCTGCTGTCGAGGAGGTATAAATAATTTATGGAGCTTCCATTAGGGTCAACCTGAGTGTCTATTACCTACAGTGTGCCCGTGTCAGAGGAGCGTGAGCATCGAGCTAATGATCCAAGATAGAGATAGGGAAGGTTTCTGTTGCTTTCAGTGAAATGCAGATGTGTCCTGACATGTAATTACCAATACAGATATGGAAATTAACCGAAAGACAGAAGATAACTGTAATATATTCTATATATAGTATGTGGTGTGGAGCCATTCCCAGCACTTCCTCTTCTCTCACTGCCCAGCTTGATTACCCATCTGATGTTTCTTTAAGAGCATTTGTAAAGGAATAGGAATTGCTGCTGGCCAGGCTCTCTTAGAGCAGCCCTGCTTAATTAAGCCTCTCAGAAGGGATTCTGTTTGGTTTAATGAAATGGGTGTGAGAAGGAATCAGAACCAGCGTTAAATACTTATGAAATGTGTGTGTCCTGCTGACACATTTTGACACATTGTCAAATCAAAATCTCTAATAATAAACTCATCAGCTCCCCAAACCTCCCACCTGGCCGAGTTCTCCTCCTACATGGCCCACCCTTGCCTTCTCTTCACCCGTGGCCACTCTCCTGGCAAAGGCCTTCAGAGTCTCTTCCCAGAATTATTACAGCCAGCCCTTGGCTGACCTCTGAGGCCCACTCACTTCGTCTTGCTCTTGGCAGAGTTAGAGCCATACAACTATCTCAGCTTGTGTCCCCTCCACTCAGGAATCTGTGAGGGCCCCTCACCATTCCTGCCCTCATTCCCCCTCTCTGCAGCCAACAGTTACCCACTGCTTGGCCCCCAAAGGCTAGGGACTCTATCCCCTTAGCCATGCATCACCCTCTGCTCACTATAGGAATTCTCTGCTCCAAGGCATCCAATTCCCAGGCCAGGGCTTCAGCTTCCTTTCTACTCTGCCTGATTCTTCTCAACCCTCTCAGAAAGACTGGCGTTCTCCCTTCAACTTCAAGGGCATATTTTATTGCATAGATTTTGTGAGAAAATATATGTTGAGTGCCTATAGCATAGTGCTTAGCACTCACTAAATTAATTCAGCATAATTATTTACTATAATAATAATAAATGTGCTAATTAATAATGATCATGATGATTATTATGATTATCATTATTAAATCCCTTAGAATAGTCCTTGGCATGTAATAATTGCTTAATAAATGTTAGTCTTCTCCCCTCTTTAAGTTGCTTACATTATTTATATATATATATATATATATATTTTTTTTTTTTTTTTTTTTTTTTTGGCCGCTCACTGCACGGCATGCAGGATCTTAGTTCCCTGACCAGGGATCAAGCCCATGCCTCCTGCAGTGGGAGCACAGATTCTTAACCATTGGATGGCCAGGGAAGTCCCTATTTACATTATTTATAAGCAACTCCCCAAATTATAAATGGTTTTCCTTCTTAAAAGCTTTTGACACTCAGAGTTAACAACACACTACACTCTTTTACGTATTTGTGTGGAATCCTCGTCTTCCTGCTCTTCAGCTCACTGCCTCTGATTTATCCTCTGGTCTCCTGTGAAGTGTCACCTCCTCAGCAAAACCATCTGTGACCACCCTTTGTAACCCTCTTCCAACCCTCCTGTCTCCTCTAACTTCACTTTGTCCCGTTTCTTTATGGTGCTCAACTTGTCATGTTTGTTTGTAAGTTTGTGTGTTACCGTCTTCCTCTCAGCCTATACTATCATGTCCATGAAGGCAGCGGCCATGATGTTTTATTCACCACCAGATCTTCAGCTCCTGGCACAAAACCTGTCCCATTGTGGTCACTCAATAAATATGGATTCAATTAATTGTCAATTTCAACCTAAACCAAATTTGCAGAATTGACATTTTACATTCAGGTGGTGAAAATGAGGACTGCCAGGAGTGGTCAGTATGAGCATTATGACTTAAAAAAAAAAATTCTCATTGTGAAACTTGTACCGTGTTGCTCCTGGAATACGTTCCCATTGCTCTTCCTATGCATGGCTTGACAAGCCATCAGTCTCAGGTCCAGGTACAACCAAGAGCGTTCTACTGGAAAACAGAGCCACCATCTGATCCAAGCACTGAAGGGCTCCACGTTCAGTAGAGAGTCTCCTGTAAGAAAACTCAGTGAAGCCAAGCTTCAAAGATGGGAAACTTACTTTATGTGTGTTTGCACAGATTTATTTCTACTTCAATTTCAATTACTCAGTTTAAATTTCTACTGAACACCATTGCATATCAAGCGCAATGTAGCCATACACAGATCACATTTTCCAGGCCAGAGGTACTTGACTTGGAGAGTTAAAAAGCTTAAAAGGAAAACTTACATGTTCTTATCATTACAGTCGCTCTGTTTGAGCACATTTCACACAGAACAAGCCTCTTTGGAATATACCTTTGTCCAGGTAACACTCTTAGACCTCTCAGGATCCACTTGCAGGGACATTCGGAGAAGGTAGGTGTGTTTCCTACAAGCAAGCATAACTGTTTCTATGACACCCTCCACTCTATGAATTATTTTGTAAAAGAAAAGCAAAATTCTCATCTCATTTATTTTTTAATGATTTAAAGAAGGTAGGAAACTATTATTTTTTATAAGGGTGGGAGTCCCAATTAAATCAATTGCAGGCTTTGAAATTGACTCAGGTCAAGTGTCATCTTCTTTTTTTTTTTTGCTGTACGCGGGCCTCTCACTGTTGTGGCCTCTCCCGTTGCGGAGCACAGGCTCCGGACGCGCAGGCTCAGCGGCCATGGCTCACGGGCCCAGCCGCTCCACGGCATGTGGGATCTTCCCGGACCAGGGCACGAACCCGTGTCCCCTGCATCGGCAGGCGGACTCTCAACCACAGCGCCACCAGGGAAGCCCCACGTGTCATCTTCTTGACCCCCACTGTATGCGTGGTGCCTTTTTCTGTGCTCTCATCACCTCCTCCATATACCTGCATTGCACACTCTCACAAAAGATATGCTCCTTGAGGATAAATACTCTGTCTTTCTGCTCTGAATTCCAAGGAATTTCTATATCACAAACTATGTCCAGCACCCTGCCTGGCACAGAGTAAGAGCTTCCAAAATAATAATGAATTAATTAATGAATGAATGAATTAGTCCGTGACTTGGAGATCTGTTAATCAGTTGCTCACACATTTATAAGCCTCTTCATTTTCCTCTATTTTAGAAATCATTCTATCTACACAAGTAATACCTGATGAATCTATCACTGAATACCATATTGTGAAGCATATGGCTTAATATGAGATGTCAGGTAACTCCAGATGTGAATATTTACTCAGTTTATAGGAAACCATTCTTACCTTTGTTCTGGGCAGTAAGTACTTCGCGAGCAATTCTTTTTTTTTTTTTTTTTTTTGTGGTACACGGGCCTCTCACTGTTGTGGCCTCTCCCGTTGCGGAGCACAGGCTCTGGACGCGCAGGCTCAGCGGCCATGGCTCACGGGCCCAGCCGCTCCGCGACATGTGGGATCTTCCCGGACCGGGGCACGAACCCGCGTCCCCTGCATCGGCAGGCGGACTCCCAACCACTGTGCCACCAGGGAAGCCCTTCTTTCCACCTTTTGTCTCACAAGGACGGCAAAAGGATTCACAGGAAAAAGTCTGTCCAGTTCTTTGAAATGGACAACATGAACATGGCAGATATCCATGTTGATGATCAATGAAATCATAATCTACAATCTACTTGGTTTTGGATTTATTCTAGTTTTTTCAGTTTAATTATTGCACATTCATGTTTTCCAGTTCTAATAAGGACATTATTATTAAAAGAGACCCTTTGGGGCTTCCCTGGTGGCGCAGTGGTTGAGAGTCCGCCTGCCGATGCAGGGGACGCGGGTTCGTGCCCCGGTCTGGGAGGATCCCACATGCCGCGGAGCGGCTAGGCCCGTGAGCCATGGCTACTGGGCCTGCGCGTCCAGAGCCTGTGCTCTGCAACGGGAGAGGCCACAGCAGTGAGAAGCCCACGTAATGCAAAAAAAAAAAAAAAAAAAAAAAAAAAAAAAAAAAAGAGACCCTTTGAAGCTTAACTGTCTATTTTAAGGGAACATTAAAAAAAATACTACCTTAGTTGCCGGAGTTGCCGCCCAGACGGGAAGATGTAAAGTGCATTGTTGAATTGAGCTGGTGAGAAAAGTAAAAGCTCTCAAAATAGAGCTGGTGGAGTATCAGGAGAAGAACATGTTTGTACCAAAGGTGCACATCCGTGTCCCTGGAAGGCTGCATCCACGCCCTGGAAGATTGAAGTGGGGTTCTTCCCTATATCCCAATATCACACCACCCATCACCAACCAAACCACTCTTCAGTGGGATAGTGTGCCTTTCTTCCTCCAAAGTCCTCATTTATCAAAGTCAGAACTAAGCAGGTGCCAAGAATTGGAGGGGTGGGAGGGATGTAGTACAGGGTAGAAGAAATTGCTCACCCAAGAAAGTGACCCTCCAGCCCAAGCCAGCATCACTGCCACTGGGAGGAAAAGCATCCCACTCAGGAAGCAGCTGGAGGTGAGAACTGGGGTGTGGTTCAGTTGCCCGCCCCCATGCCGTGCGTGATGACAGCAGTGGGTTTAAACGGCCTTAAGAGGCAGGGAGCAGTGGGTCTGTGCCTCCAAGCCACCAAGGGGACTTGGAGGGAGAAAATCAGACAGCAGGAAAACTCACAGACTCTCTTGGAAGGTTAATCTACATCAGGAAGGGGACATGGCCATAGGGCTGCATTTTGAGGGCCCCTTGCTCCATTAAAAACATTTTTTAAATTATGTTTTATGACTGCATTAGAATATAATCCAAGTTTGGGACTTCCCTGGTGGTGCAGTGGTTAAGACTCCACACTTACACTGCAGGGGGCACGGGTTCGATCCCTGGTCCCGGAACTAAGATCCCACACGCTTCATGGTGCGACCAAAATAAATAAATAAAATTGAATTTTAAAAAATATATAATCCAGGCTCAATCCTTATTATATATTAGTTGTGATATTCATGTCTTCTTCTGATTTTAAGTGAATTTAAAATGAAAACATTGAGAATTCCCTGGCGGTCCAGTGTTTAGACTCGGCGCTTTCACTGCTGTGGGCCCAGCTTCAATCCCTGGTTGGGGAACTAAGATCTTACAAGCTGGGTGGCATGGCCAAAAAAAAAAAAAAGAAAACATTTAGTGGGTCCCTAAAAGTATCATAGTCCTGGGCATGGTGGGCACTGTGTCTAAAGGACAAGGCTGCCAAGTCAGGGAGAACTGGAACCTTCCTCATACTATATTCTCTCTGAAGGAAACAAGGTGAGACAGAATGGGAGAGTGTAGGGTAATGGCTCAAGTATCACTTCTTCCTCCTGTAAGCCACGTGACCTTGTGCAAATTAATTTTTCTGAGTCTTGGCTTCCTCATAACTTGTAATTATGAGGATTTAAAGGAGACATATACAACATACTTTGCCTACTCCCTGTTTTAAACCACTATGTAAGTGGTAGCTATTTATAGTGACAGCAAGTGTGTGATATATAGGAAAGCACTTAAATAGAGTCAAAATGGGTAGCTTCTAGGTCTTTTTTTTTTTTTAACACATTAGCTGTGTGACCTTAAGCCAGGCACTTAACCTTTCTGAGTCTTAGTTTCATCATCTGTAATAATATCCACCCTGCCAACCTCACAGGATTGCTGAAAGAACAAATAAGATAATGGATGTAGACGCATGTTTATTAGAGTTACAAGCATTACATACAGGAATTATGGTTATTACCAAAGAAGCAGAAAATTATGTAGAGGGAAGTGCCCAGTGCCTGGCACACAAAAACTATTCAGTAGATGTTTATTAAATGAATGCCTCACAAAGCTTTCAACATTCGAAACACTAAAATCTCCACTGCTGTACTTAATGGTGAAAAGCATTGCAATGGCAGCTCAAGACAAAAATAACGCATACTTTATATGAGAAGGAGATTGTAACTAATAACCCTTAACTATAACTTTCACCAACATGTAAGATTGCAGGCTTCTGGAAGGTACACATTACTTGTCTTTTTGTATCTTCCACATTTCCCATCCCAGGGTTGATACAAAATAGGCACTCAGCAAATGCTTGAAAATTGAATTGAATTGAATTTACCCAATAGGTCTTGCTCTTATAGCCAATCTTAATCTCTCTTCATACTGAAATCTTCTCAATTCTATTCTTTCCCCCAAGTTCTGCCTTTCCTATTTGTGTAAGACTCTCAAATTAAGGACTTTCAATACATATTGCTTGAATGAATAAATTAATGCTTCCCACTGTAATTTTATTTTAAATTTGTGTTGCTAACCATACAACCAACAGATGCTTGAGAAAATATAATTTTTTATTATGGGAGATACAGTAGAATAGTTTAAATTCATATGGTATCTTAATCAAATCAGACTTCAGAATTTCACTGATGATTCTTGGATGGATGAATCACCATACAAGCCCATTGTACCTTGGAGAAGAATCATGACCAAATCTAGGAGTTTCTCAGGGATGGGACCAGTCCTGCATGCTCTTTTCCCAGCTTTGGAGAATGGCCCTTCAGTGTTCAAAAACAATGTGCTCAAGTATAAAGAACTCTCCTGCCAGCTTGTCAGCATCACACAGCCTATTGAATCTTTGAAGCTGTGACCACTTGCCTGTTACGAGAGAGTGTCTTTGGAGAATTAGTGTGTGGTGCATTTTGTGAAAATTGCTCCTTTTGGCAGCATCTGAGAATAAATTGACATCTCAGTGGTGCAGCTGTGATGATAATTGACTAAAGTTCTCAGCAGAAAGGGCACTGACCATCTTTCTCCAGCCAATAGCTCTGTCAGAAAATCCCCATTCCAGGGCTTCCCTGGTGGCACAGTGGTTGAGAGTCCGCCTGCCGATGCAGGGGACACGGGTTCGTGCCCCGGTCTGGGGAGATCCCACATGCCATGGAGCGGCTGGGCCCGTGAGCCATGGCCACTGAGCCTGCGCGTCCGTAGCCTGTGCTCCGCAACGGGAGAGGCCACAACAGTGAGAAGCCCGCGTACCGCAAAAAAAAAAAAAAAAAAAAAAGAAAATCCCCATTCCAAACACCTCTCCATCAGCCTTTAAAAGGTAGATCTCTGTCACGGGCTTTCTTTGATGTGCATCTTTTACAGTTTTATCCTTTCCTCCATCAGTTCTAATGTGGTGTGGTTGCTGGGATTTCCCCTAGGTAGGTGTTTGGACGTTAATCAGCTTTCATTTGGGGGAAAAGAAATGAAAGGAAGTCTTCCGATTTCATTTATAATTTGTGGGAGGTTTCTGTGATTCCTGTCTGTCCTGAAAATGATGGACGGTCACTTGTAAACTATCTTGAGTGGTACATAATAGTTCATGACAGCAAGATATTCTACCTGGAACAGAGAACAGCTTTTCAAAACAGAAACATTTACCTTCCCATGAAAAAAATAGCATAAAGTAGAAATGGGGTCTTCATCCTGGACCTAACCTTATCTCATTAGCATAAAGCAATTCAACTATTAAGGCGGAAAGAAAGTCCTGGCACAGAATCTTCTGAAATATGCAAGGGGGTTAGCTTACCTGCCGACCACAACTTTTACATTTCTCTGTGTGGGCCAGCTCTGTCGAGCATCTTTTTGAAGGGTCACGTCTCCTGCACATATAGACTGTGTTTGCACATTATTTTGGAATCCCCAGCGCCTCCCCAGGCCCATAGCAGGAGCTCAGTAAGTGTTCTTTGGCTGGGTGAATCACATAGGCTCAGCTGTGTGCCGTGAATTGGCAACCCCACACTTGGCCCAACACAAGGTCAAGTTCTACCCTCTTCCTAGACACCCCCCCCAGCCACGTCCACATCCCAGCAGGCCCCAAGAGGGGTCTCAGGGATGTCTTTTATCTTCAAAACTCTCATTCGTTCAAATCCACACTTGAAAGGGATCAGAATGGCCAGCACTTCAGTGTAGATGTTTCCTCTTCCCCGACAGACCGGGGAACAGGACACCAGGCAGCTTCATTTATTCGTGACTGCCAGACACAAATGCAAGGGACCATCCCCCGCCCACCCCCCTCTGTAGCAGAGCCAATAAAAAGGCACTAGTTTTAGAGTCAATGTGACTTTGAAACCTGGCTCTGACATAGGCCATGCAGCTTTTGATTTAAAAAACAAAAAACAACCTTGCTCAATTTTGTTTTCTCGTCATTGGAATACTAAATACAAGTGCCCCCAGCTCTACCCCTGGGATTAGGTGAGATACACGAAGGAGCCTGGTGCAGAGTAGCTTCTCAGCGAGGGTTGGTGGCTCTCCCCAAGGGCCTCTGGCAGGGTCAAGCCCACCAACAATCGAACAGGAGCCTATGACCGTCAGTGATGAGTGCATGCCAAAGAGAAGAAGGCATAACCGGGTGCTCAGTGTTTGTGTGACAGCCGCAGAGAGGGGGATAGTGATGCAGGTCCATGAGCCTACACTACATAGCGGGGATGCCTCCCCACAAGAGCCTTTCCATTTAGCACAGAGGGAAATCCATATCTTCCTCTGTAAGTCACTCTGGCAATAGTGCTAGGGATGCAGTCCGAGGTCCCCACCCAGGTGGTACATCTTAGCTGAGTTCCCTTCCATCCCCTCCTTCGCCCACCGAATCCACCACAACCTCCAAGCAAACACACAGCTGAGGCCAGAGCCTCTTCTCCTACAGATTCAACTTCTCCCCTAGAAGAGCATTTCCAGAAACTCCTGTTTTCTGGTAGCCGATAACGTGTTGCTTCCAGTCTTGACAGATTTGGTATTCCGTGCAACATACCTAGGGATGTAGCCCTTTCCTTATTTCCAGAAGAAGCATCAATAGGCAGGTGGGAACGGTCCTACTCATGCTCATTCATATCTTCAATTAGAAATAAATTAGGGTTATTTGCTCTTTTCTCTGTTGGAGATTGTCTTTAACTTTTTTCCCCTTGGTTTGAGTAGTTTGTGTAATTCTCATTAAAAATATATATATATCTTCACCACTGCCCAAAATTATTTAGGAGGAAACTTAGGCAGTGTGGCTTTGCCCAGAGTGATCAGGGTTAGTTGGAAACATTCCACAGTTGTTGAAGTGTCTTAAAATGAAGCTGAAGGCTCCATTCTGTTCCAGCCACTGATGAACACAGACGTGCCAAAGGCTCAGCCTGTCTGAGGTGGTCCTGAGCAGAACTTGCCCACTGGGACGGCCAGATGGACTGTCAGCGAGTCCAGTTTCCACCCAGGTCCGTGTCTAAGGCTTCTCCCCACCCACTGTGCGTGAATAGCAGGCAGGGCCAGCTTTGGGAGGGCAACCCAGCCCCCCAGCCCATCAGAAGGTTGTCATCTCCAACATGGAATGCATGGATGCAGAGACCTAGAGGAAGAAAGTTGTTCAGAGGCAGAGAGCCACGACAGGACCAGCTGAGCAGATGAAATGTTTACATTAGGGACGAGGCTCTTATTCGACTTCTGGAACCAAACAACATCTGTCGCAGTCCTTCGGGGCCCAGAGGCCCTCGTCACCTCCGTGTCAGAAACAGGAGGAGGCAGGCCCGACTGCGACACCATCTGTGCGCCAGGGACTCGGGCCAAAAGGCCTGGCACACGTGGGCTTCATTTCAGTCCATCCAGTCTGCAACGAGGAAATGTCTTGGAACAGAGAAGCAGCATTTTCCTCCTCTCTTTCACTTACGTAACCTGCCACAAGCCCCAAGCAAACACACCACTGATAATTTGCAGCTTTCGTGGGTCCACGGAGCTTCTTCCTACGGAGACCCTCTGATCTGAAGCTCACCTCCTCCAGAGCTGCCCTCTGAGAACAGTGACGGAGGGCACTGCTGTTTTCCACAAAGGAACACGCCTGTCCTCCTTGGGCCCTTGCTGTGTCATCAGCCACAGCCCAGCCAGGGACCTCCCCCAGCAAGGCTCGGATGACAGAGAATCATCCTGGGCAAGGAGAGGACAAGCACATCTTCCGAGTGAAAACGGGGAAGCTGCATCTTCCCCCGCCTATCCACCCCCGCTTAGCCTTGACCCTCCCTTGCTGCTCAACGTGTAGCCCGTGTAGCCCGTGGACAAGCAACATCAGCATCACCTGGGAGCTTCATAGCTCTGCAGCATCTCAGACTCACCCACACACCCACACACACACACACAGAATCAGAATCTGCATTTTAACAAGATGCCCAGATGATTCCTATGCACTGTCAAATCCAAGAAGCCCCACTCCGAGTCTTCTGTTCATGATCAGATGTGTGATTATTTTATATTAGCTTCAAGTGGAAGGAAATGTCTGCTTCTTCCAAATCTTAGAAGAAAAAGTAATGAAGACACTGAAACATCTGTACACTGAAAAGCACAACTACACAGAATTCAGTTGTTAACACTCGCAATGTTATGCAGAGCTCTGGCTACCTGTGCCCTGCCCCCAGCTCAGAGAGGTTCTGGAGAAAAGAGCCTGTGTTTTCTTAAGTAGAAACACCCAGACCATGGAGTGAAATGTTTCCTGTGATGCCCGTCCACCCTCCGAGCCAGGGCAGGCCCTGGCCGTCACTTCTTCCTTCTGCTGCATCCAGAAAAGAGCCAGTGAAAACCACCTGGTACTTCCCTGTCACTCAAAGGCCATTAATTTTTTACAAGATGAAAAGTACTTTTTCCAAAAATAAAACCCAGAGTTATCATTTCAGTAAGCTGGGGAAGTATACATTCCTTTTTATAGCTGCAAATGAGAGCAGTTCCATAACAATTCTAAATTTCTTCTTCTGATGTTAGTCTTTCCTCCTTAGCAGGAAAAAAAAAAAAACATAGGAAAGCACTCAGGTGTCCTTTAGGCACTCAGGCACACCTGTGCCCGACAGCGCTCTCATCAGATTCCTCCACGGTGGGGACGAATTCTCCCATGTAACCGTGCAGCACTGCCTTTACCTCTCTAGTCCTCGGTTCCCCCTTTTGCACTAAGCTGTTATAAAAGCTCAGATGGCGCTTCCCTGGTGGCGCAGTGGTTGAGAGTCCGCCTGCCGATGCAGGGGACACGGGTTCGTGCCCCGGTCCGGGAAGATCCCACATGCCGCGGAGCGGCTGGGCCCGTGAGCCATGGCCGCTGAGCCTGCGCGTCCGGAGCCTGTGCTCCGCAACGGGAGCGGCCACAGCAGTGAGAGGCCTGCGTAACGCAAAAAAAAAAAAAAAAAAAAAAAAAAAAACCCAGCTCGGATGCCTTCAGGGGCCACCCATGGAATGAAAGTGAGTGAGGAGGTGAGGACGGACTTGCAGCAAAGGGAGAAGGTAACGTGAGCACATGGGTCAACGCTGGGTGGCCATCCCCGCTCATTCCATGGTCCTGTTTGGACTTCCCAAAGCTGACACGGCACATCCTTGTTTTCATTTTAACTGTACCAATTCTGCCGAGAATTGTGTGTGTGCATGGGTGTGTGCGTGTGTTCATCAGTGCTGTGCACTCGGAGTTCCTCTGCCACAGGGGGCGATAAGGAGACACAGTCATTGGTCCCAGGAGCTAGTGCTTTCTCTGGATTCCGAACAAGATGGTCCGCTAGCAGAGATTCCCAAGGAGCAGCTTGTTTATGTTTTGTTGTTGCCGTTGTTGTTGTTTTGTCCTACACAGTATTTTAAGAAATGTTTTAATTACTTGGAACATTTAAAAATCAGGGGCTTCCCTGGTGGCGCAGTGGTTGAGAGTCCGCCTGCCGATGCAGGGGACACGGGTTCGTGCCCCAGTCTGGGAAGATCCCACATGCCGCGGAGCTGCTGGGCCCGTGAGCCATGGCCGCTGAGCCTGCGCATCCGGAGCCTGTGCTCCGCAACGGGAGAGGCCATAGCAGTGAGAGGCCCGCGTACCGCAAAAAAAAATAAATAAATAAAAATAAAATAAAAATCAGGAAATTTCACATCTTTAAAAAAAAAAATCCATATTTCTGGCTTCCTTTGAATTGGAAACTCTGAAGACACCCTCGTTTCCCCGTGGCAGCAATCAGCTAAATATATAGCCGCATCCCACCCTCTCCGCTCCCCACCAGAGTCTCCCGCTGCCCAGGCCTCACTCCTGATTATGACTCACCTGCGCCCAGAAGGCATTTCCGTTTCCAGCCCCTTTTTACAGCCTGATGCGAAACTGGGTTCCCAGTAGCAGGGCTGGTGTGTGAGAGGCAGATGGCTGAGAACGTGGCTGGTGGGAGGGTCCACTTGCTTTGGTTTACAAAGCACTAAAAATGCTTCTTTATCTCAGAACATCAGATGAAAGAAAAAAAGAAGAAGGAATGCACTGAGAAGAAAATTAAACCACTGTGTGGTGAAACGACATAGCGATTAAACGGGCTGCCAGCCACCAACTAGCATCTCATGGCAGTTTAACTAGCAGGTTCCTCTTGCTGTCAGCCTTCCTTTGGGCCTCTCCCTGGCTCCAGCCTCCCCTCAGGAACTTTCTGCGGCCCGTGCTGTGTACCATCTGGGGGCAGACCCTTTACATCCTCACGGATCCGGTTGCAAGGATGCTCTCAGCCTCTCAGTTTACTCACTGCCCCTTGTCGCTGCCTTCCACTTTAATTAGCTAAAAGCAACTCATTGGTTGCTGTTCCTCTGTTTGAATTTTTATTATTAATTATTTCAGATCTGTAGAAAAGAACCAAGGACAGCATGACCTACCTGCTTCCCAACTTTTTTTTTTTTTTTTTTTTGAAACCTACACATTGCTACCCGGCTCCAGATTGTTTTTTCCTAAGGAATAAAATGGTACAGGTATCCCACCCACTGTGATCACTTTCTCTTGCAGTTCCCAGAGATTACCCGCAGCCTAAATTATCTTTCTCTCACATTATTTAAAATAACATTGTTTAGATTTAACCATCGGATACAGGTTCCTTGTTAAGTGCTGTGTAGTGTTCCACTGGAAGACACGGTATGATTGATTTTAATCTCTTCTTTTCTTGATGGACATATAAATTGTTCCCAACTCTTTGTTATTACCAGCAATGCTGCAGTGAATGTTCCTACAGCTGTCTTCTCACACACACACACACGTGTACAAGTCTCTTTATATGCCTGGAAGTGGAATTGTGAGTCACAAAGCAGCACTTCTTTACCTTTATCTTCTCACTAAATCCTTCTCCAAAATGACTGCATGGTCTAGCTCTTTAGCATCCATGTAAGAGGGCTTCCTTTCCTTTCACTTTTCTACTACTTGGCATCATCAAGGCTCTTAATTTGGGCCAATCTGAGGGTGAAATGACATCTTGTCATTGTGTAAATTTTTGTTTTTCTGATTACTAGGGAGGTCGAGCATCTTCTCGTGTGTTTAGGGACCATAGGAATTTCCCATTCTGTGAAATTGTCTGTTCACTGATTTTACCCTTTTTTTTTTTTCCTATCAGTTTGGCCTCTTTGTATTGACTTGTAGGCCTGCTTTCTAATTCCAGTAACAAATTTTTGAAGGTTCTGTGCCTTACAAATGTCTTCTCCCAGTGCTTTTTTTTTTTCCTAATATGGGGTCTTTTGTTTACAGAGGTTTTGAATTATTTTAGTAAGAGAAAAACAGTTTATTAACATGTGCAGTGCACATACATGTGGGAAAAATTCAGTGAGGAATAACTCAAAGGGGTGGTTAGAACTTGGGGCTTGTGCCGTATCTTAACAAAGAACGGTATATTTGTAGAGAAGTGACAAGACAAAGGAAAAGGGGTTTAGGTTTTTAGGGACAGGAAACTGTGGAAAGGTAAGTGTATGGGGGGAAACTAATGGGAGATAAGGGTTATTTTAGTAAGGTTTGTTATGTAGATTGCTCTTACTACGTCTCTGGGCTGTTAAGAATCTAGAGTTGTCTCCCATGATTAAGAATCTAAGAGTTGTCAGAGGTTTTGAATTTTAATGTAGTCCAGTTTGTTAATATTTTCCTTTATGGCTTATGCTTCTTATGTCTTAATTAAGAAATTTTTTCTGGGACTTCCGTGGTGGTCCAATGGTTAAGAATTCGCCTTCCAATGCAAGGGACGCAGGTTCCACCCCTGGCTGGGGAGGTAAGATCCCACATGCCATGGGGCAACTAAGACCACGTGCTGCAACTACTGAGCCCGTGCACCACAACTAGAAAGAAGCACGTGTGTGCCACAACGAAGATCCCACGTGCCACAAATAAGACCCAACACAGCCAAATAATTAATTAATTAATTAATCAAGTTGGTCACACATATTTGGTTTAAAATTTTTTTTCCTACCTTGAGATCATAAATACATTTTCCTCTGTTATTTTCTAAAAGTTTTAAAGTTTTACCCTCCACATTATTTTTTAACTTTTATTTATCTTTGGCTGCGTTAGGTCTTCGTTGCTGCGCACGGGCTTTCTCTAGCTGTGGTGAGCAGGGGCTACTCTTTGTTGTGGCACGTGGGCTTCTCATTGTGGTGGCTTACCTTGTGGAGTAGGGGCTCTAGGCGCACGGGCTTCAGTAGTTGTGGTGAGGAGGCTCAGTAGTTGTGGCTTGCGGGCTCTAGAGCACAGGCTCAATAGTAGTAGCGCACGGGCTTAGTTGCTCCGCGGCATGTGGGATCTTCGCGGACCAGAGCTCGAACCCGTGTCCCCTGCATTGGCAGGAGGATTCTTAACCACTGTGCCACCAGCGAAGTCCTTACTCTCCACATTTAAATCACAGATCCTACCAGAATTTGTGTACATTAGGAAATAGGAATCTATTAATTTTCCACTTTTATTGAAGACTTTTTTTCCACACCAATCTGCAATATCATCTCTATCATCTATTTATTTTTATATATATTGGGGGCTGTTTCTAGGCTCTCTATTCTGTTTTATTGGTCCTTTTCAATCTATCCCACATTGCTATTACATGCCTTAGTTGCCAAGGAAGGCTTCATAACACTGGCAACTCCAACTATTTTTTGTATTTCAGACTTATCTTAGCTCTTCTTTTTCTTTTATTGAAATAGTAGTTGACATACAATTTTATGTTAGTTTCAGGTGTACAACATAGTGATTCAACATTTAAATACATTACAAAATGATCACCACTGGTATAGTAACCATCTGTCCCCATACAAAGTTATTACAATGTCATTGACCATATCTCTTATACGGTATATTTCATCCCCATAGCTCTTCTTAATCTTTGGCTCTTCTGTGAGAATTTTAAGATCACCTTATGGTATTTCATGAGACTCTCTATTGGGATTTTGATTGGCATTGCATTGCTCTAGATTAATTTGGAATGTTGTTTTAAAGAGATTTTTTATAAGGTTAAGGAAGTTTCTTTTTATTTATAGTTTGGTAAGAATTCTTCATCCTAAATGAGTGTCGAATGCTATCAAATTTTTTTCAGTGTCTACTGATATGATCATATGTTTTATGACATAATCTCTTTAATCTGTTTATTATATTTCATTAATATTTCATGAATAGACTTTAAATATTAAACTATGCTCACATTCCTTTTTTCCTTAAGCTTTGGGCCCATCAATTCCATGGTCCCTTTTTTCTAATTGAAGTATAGTTGATTTACAATGTTGTGTGAATTTCCACTGCACAACAAAGTGACTCAGCCATACATATACATACATTCTTTTTTTTACTCTTTTCCATTATGATTTATCCCAGTATATTGAACATATTTCCCTGTGCTATACAGTAGGACCTTGTTGCTTATCCTTTCTATATGTAATAGTTTGCATCTACTAACCCCAATTCCTAGTCCATTCCTTCCCACACCCCCTGCCCAGCAACCACAACTCTGCTATGTCTGTGAGCCTGTTTCTGTTTCACAGATAGGTTCATTTGTGTCATATTTTAGATTCCACATATAAGTGATATCATATGGTATTTGTCTTTCTCTTTTTGACTTACTTCACTTACTATGATAATCTCAAATTGCATCCATGTTGCTGTAAATGTCATTATTTTGTTCTTTTTTATGGCTGAGTATTCCACTGTGTGTGTGTTATGTATATAGATATAGATATATATGTCTCACATCTTCTTTATCCATTCAACTGTCGATAGACATTTAGGTTGTTTTCATGTCTTGGCTATTGTGAACAGTACTGCTATAAACATAGGGTTTCATGTACCTTTTTGAATTATAGTTTTGTCCAGATATATGCCCAGGAGTGGGGTTGCTGGATCATATGACAACTCTATTTTTAATTTTCTGAGGAATCTCCATACTGTTCTCCATAGTGGTGGCACCAACTTCCATTCCCACCAAGAGTGTAGGAGGGTTCCCTTTTCTCCACACCCTCTCCAGCATTTGTTATTTCTAGACTTTTTAATGACGGCCATTCTGACCAGTGTGAGGTGGTACCTCATTGTAATTTTGATTTGCATTTCTCTAATAATTAGCAATGTTGAGCATCTTTTCATGTGCCTATGAGCCATCTGTATGCCTTCTTTGGAGAAATGTCTATTTAGGTCTTCTGCCCATTTTTCAACTGGGTTTTTTGTTGTTGAGTTGTATAAGCTGTTTGTATATTTTGGAAATTAAACCCTTGTTAGTTGCATTGTTTGCAAATATTTTCTCCCATTCTGTAGGTTGTCTTTTCATTTTGTTTATGGTTTCCTTTGCTGTGCAAAAGCTTGTAAGTTTGATTAGGTCCCATTCGTTTATTTTTGTTTTTATTTCCATTGCCTTGGGAGACTGACCTAAGAAAATATTGGTATGATTTATGTTAGAGGATGTTTTGCCTATGGTCTCTTCTAGGAGCTTTATGGTGTCATGTCTTACGTTTAAGTCTTTTTTTTCTTTAATTTATTTATTTTATTTACCTATTTTTGGCTGCGTTGGGTCTCTGTTGCTGCACACGGGCTTTCTCTAGTTGTGGTGAGTGGGGGCTACTGTCCGTTGCAGTGCACAGGTTTCTCATGGCAGTGGCTTCTCTTGTTGCGGAGCACGGGCTCTAGGCATGCAGGCTTCAGTAGTTGTGGCATGCAGGCTCTAGAGCGCAGCCTCAGTAGTTGTGGTGCACAGGCTTAGTTGCTCCGCGGCATGTGGGATCTTCCCAGACCAGGGCTCGAACCTGTGTCCCCTGCATTGGCAGGTGGATTCTTAACCGCTCCACCACCAGGGAAGCCCCATTTAAGTCTTTATATGCTGGCATTCCTTGAATAAATTCTCCTTGGTCATACGTACTGCTGAACTAATTTGCTAATATTTTATTTAAGAATTTTTCATTCATACTCATTAGTGAGATTAGTCTATAATTTTCATGTACTTTCTATTCTCTTTTATTTGTTAGCCAAATGAGTTGGGTAGCTTTCTCTTTCCCTGTTCTTTAAAATGGTTTGTACAATAAAGAGATTATTTGTTCCTTGAAGATTTGTTAGGCATCACATATAAAACCATTCGGGCTTTGTGTCTTTTGGGCAAAGTTAGGCTTCTGTTTACTGATTTCAATCTCTTTAATGGTTGTTATTGTATGCAGACTCTCCAGTTCTCCTTGAGTCATTTTGGTATTTCATTGTTTTTTAGGAAATTATCCAGTATCTTAGTATTCAGTGTTATTGGCATAAACATGTTCATCATACTACTTTATTTTTTAAATTTCTACAGTGTCAGTAGTTACATCCCCCTTATAATTTCAATATTTTTCTATTACTATTTCTACTCCTCTATCTCCATCTCTTCCATCCTTTCTTTCTCCTGCCTTTTTTACTTTTTCATTTACACATGTCATCACAAAGCTCAACTCTGAATAGTAATTTCTTCTGCTACAATTTTGAAATTATAATTGAATTCTGAGATGGTAAGTAGGGCTATTTCTAAATATGCATGATTTTAGGTAGAATGTGCTGCCAGAAAGATTGTCTCCTGGTATTTTAATCTCCTATTTTCCCTGGTATTTTTCTAATTCTGACTAAAGACATCAATGTTGCAACTTGGAGTACAATCAAACCCCATCTCCCAAACCTAGGACTTCTAAACTAGCCGTTTTGCAAGAAGAAAAATTTTTTATCCTTCCCTGCCTTCATATCCCACAAATTATCTTTCTCTATATCAGAAATAATTTTAATTGCTAAATTTCGTATCTTAAAATATTGTTTAGATTAAACTTATTAAAAGAAAAATGTGTTCCTTTTTAGGTATTTGTTCATATATTCTTGTGCTTAACTACAAAGAAAGCCCATGAGCTTCTTCACTTGCCTTGTAATCTTCATACCCTGCCCTCCTGTGCCTCACCCCTCTCCCCCAGCTGTGCATTATCACCTCGTAGGATCTGGGGACTTGTTGCACGTAAAGTCTCTGACACTTTTCTGTTAGCCTAAAGGCTGTTCTATCTTAGTCTCTCTGTCTCTTTCCCAGATACCACAAAGAAGAGTAAATCAAACAGAAAGCGGTTGGGGAGTGGGGCACAGCATTCCTGCGACAACCTTCTGGCTCTTGGCCAAAAGTTCTACTTAAAAAAATCTCCGGGCTTCCCTGGTGGCGCAGTGGTTGAGAGTCCGCCTGCCGATGCAGGGGACACGGGTTCGCGCCCCGGTCCGGGAAGATCCCACATGCTGCGGAGCGGCTGGGCCCGTGAGCCATGGCCGCTGAGCCTGCGCGTCCGGAGCCTGTGCTCCGCAACGGGAGAGGCCACAACAGTGAGAGGCCCGCATACAGCAAAAAAAAAAAAAATCTCCTCTTGGGACTTCCCTGGTGGTCCAGTGGTTAAGACTCCACACTTCCACTGCCAGGCCCAGGTTCAGTCCCTGGTCATGGAACTAAGATCTTGCATGCCACATGGCATGGCCACAAAAAAAAAAAATATTCTCCTCTTTCTTTCCTAGACTGTGTGCCTCCCCCAAAGAGTTAGACATAACGCATGTGTCTCTCTGGGAAGCATAAAACCCCACCAGCTACTTGGCTCAGAAAGAGATCCTTTTCCCAAAGCAGGTTCCTTCAGGAAGGGAGCAGCGCTGCCTGCACCTCTGAGCTCATTTGGCTTGTACCCACAAAGCCTAGACCTGCCCCAGCCCCAGGAGGGTAATTGCCCTTGACACTTCGCGTGGCAATGACGTTCACCAACTGTCTCAGAAAGTTTCAAATAGCCCAAACTCTGTCAGCCGAACAAAATAGCAGCAAGTTGCAACAGATAATCAGCTTTCATCACAGTGGCAGCTGGCACATTGTGAATGTTCGGTAAATATTAATCAATAGCTATCCAGTGGCACTGAAGAGATAATCTCATGGCTTAACCAAGGTCACACGAAACAGACGCTGGGCCCTCATTTTCCAGGGATGGCACGTGTTCCACCAGGTAGGGCTGCTTAGGTGGGAGAATCTGCCCCATGCCCAAAGCATTTTGCTTCTACAGGCAAGCTCTCCAGGACAAAGGACATGTTCTGCTTATGGTTGATCTGTATTAGTGAAAGGGGATTATTAAGGATGCCCTAAGCCAGCCTCATAAGTATCTTCTATAACTATTTTCTGAGCCATCAGGTAAGGGAACTGAGGCGTATCCTGACTGTGGATTTTAAAATGAAACCACATTAGCAAATACCTCGTTCCCCAGAATGACCTGTTTGTCTGATACAAATACAATCCAGTATCACATCCTACATGGTTTTCCATATCCAAAAATTGGTCATGGTGGTGGTAGATCTTGACTACTTAGTGAACAACCTTCCAAGATCTATAAAAAGTGGACAATATTGTTTAAAAATACAGAGAGAGAAAACTTTACCAAATGACATCCTAAGTTTAGTAGAGAAAACTTTACCAAATGACATAAGTTTAGTCTGTTTGCATGGGTGAGGGCCTGGCAATGGTTCCTGACTTTCTTGGATGGTCCAATTTCAAACAGTCCCCCTTTGCTGAGCATATCAGAAGATGGGCCCAATGTCTAGCCAAGAACAGGAAAAGGGCTTCTGATCAAGAGTCACTGTCTGAACCGAGTGGATTTGCCCTGCCCCCTGCATATAGGCGGAGCTAAAGTCTCCTGGTAAAAGGCTTCCTTCCAGGGCAAACTGTTGCTCCAGGGATATTCCCAGCTCTACTCTCCTAAATGCTTTCCTCTCTGACTTAACTGATCATCCCTCTTGGGTCTTACTCCCTCTGCCCACAGACAGGACCCAACTCAATCCTGCCCCAACTCCTCTCACTCAGTGAAGTCCAGCTCTGAAAGCCAGACCTAGGCCAGGGCCCTGGACTTCTTCTCTCCCCAGAAGGGGAGCTTGGATATGAACAGGCTCGAGGGCGGGAACAGCCCATCACAATTCTTCAACCGGTGCCCTGGTTCCCGGAAGTGCGCTATTTGGAGGATGCACCCAACAAACAGAGTCCGCCTCACCCCACCTGTGTATCTCATCTCCCCAGATTTTAAGCTCCTTCAGAGAAGAGCCTTTACACTTTAATCAGGTGTTTTGCACATGACAGGCTCCTAATAAAGATTTCTTGATTGATTTCCAGTCAGTTAATTTTTTAACTTACCTATAATCACAGTCATGATTATAAAAGGTTGGGTTTTTTTTAAACAGCGACTGAAACTTTGCTTTTGATACAAAAAAATTCCTGGAGAACCAAGACTGAAGTCATTCCTTAAGGCTTTGACTCAAACTGACTATTGCTTTTAACACAGCTATACATTTTAAAGTAAGAAAAAATTCCATGGATGTAAAGGTAAATTATACTTAGCACCTTGCTATCTCTTAAGCCTCAGACTTGCAAAACAACAAAATTAATCTCCTAGTTCCTCAGCAATAGAGGCTTCTATTATGATTCCCCAGTAAGATCATGAACATAAACTGCTGCTGCCTCTCAACAGAGGGAAACATAAGCCAGTCTCTCTCCTTCATAGTTATTTTATTTAGAAGGCATAGAAGAGACATATAGAAAAATAACAGTGTGAAGAGTACAGGGAGAACTCATTTCTTGGAGCAGGTTTTAAATGAATTAGAAATGTATTTTCTCCATCTGCTGCTGCTACTGCTCTTATGAAATTTGGGATTCACAAATTGCAGTTTGTATAACACTAACTCTGGAACTCAGAAAATCTACTCCGGATCTGTAACCTGAGGGAAATGTTCTGGATTACTTCTGAAAGCTCCACAGCACAATAAGGGACATACGCTCTGTAAGGCTTCCCTGACATCTGACAGGTAGTACCGCATTCTTGTCAGGGGAGAGGGAGGATGTTAACACCATAGCACCAGGTACTGTACCATATTTCATGTTTGAAAATCCTTCATGACACTTAGATGTGACTCCTCCCAGCATCCCTTAATGGAGAGATTCTCATTATCCAGTTAAAAAGACACACTCACTGAGGCTAAAAAAAACACAGGATCACAGGACAACAAAAGATAAAAAAGAAATTTAAAGGTACATTCTCACCACAGCCTCTCTCAAGGAAAACAGACATCTCCCTAATCAAAAAGAAATAAATAAAAACACATGAGCAATAAATAAAATGAAGTGATAAAAGCAAAACTCAGCACCTAAACAAATCCCATTGTTTTTCATCTTCATTCTTCATTAGGCTTGGAAAGGGGAGGGAAAGAGGGGTGGAAAACAAGTTCTCTAATCTTCTCTCAAAAAGTCAGATTCAGCTTCTACAGTTCTAGAACATTCTCTGTAACAGAGTAACCACAGGTGGCCAATCTGCCTAAATACAAATACCTAAGTCATTTCATTCATTCTCCCAACAGTGCCAGGCACTGGGACTACAGAGATGAAACAACGAGGCACTGAAGGAGCTTTGAGTCTAGTGGGGAGTCAAAGACACTGGCAATCACAATAGACATGTCCATGCTTTAACAGAAGAAGGTATAAAGTGTGGCGGGGCAGAGACAGAACTCAGAACCAGTAAGTCTCAGCCCACGAATCTAATGCTCTTCATACCTGTGAACCTCAGGTTCCCTCCCCAGTTCCATTACACCCTGAAAACCACCTACCACGTCTGTTTCCACAAGTCACCACAGGAATCACAGCCCCAAACTTGTGCAGGTAATAGTGGATGTGCATGAACTTTGAGTACCTACTCTCTACAGGGCGCATTATTTTATTTAATCCTCACCACTAAATGCATTTTCCAGATGAGATCATTGAGACCCAGAGAAGTTACATGGGGCCAATATCATATAGTAAGAATCCAAGGAGCCACCTCTGACCTCAAAGTCCACGTTCTTTCCATTACATTTCACTGCTTCCACGGCTTTGCCCATAAATAATTATCAGCAACAATGCTGAGGTAGCCCTGTTTCTGTGTACGTAAGTTTAGTCTCTTTAGTGTACATTGCAATCTGGTGGCAGAAAATTAACTTCCAACAATGGTGACTCATTACGTGCATCTTAGGATTGGATTACACTGGAGAATCCTCAGGAATCCCAAGCATAGCTCTCCTACCATGAGGCTCTTGGCACAAATCCCATTGTCCTCAGGGCCAATGCAGTTGTGCAGGGGGAGACTGAATCCATATGACACATAGTTCAACAGGAGCAGTGACCAGAATTGTCACCTCCCTTAATTCTGATCATGTCAGGCTAAAGTATCTTATATAAATGCTATTGAAATGGGACACCAATTTCCTGCATTGATACAAAAATCTTAGTGGTTATAAAACCATGCTGCTTATGTATTTTTTTAATTAATTAATTAATTTATTTTGGGGGGACTGCATTGTGTCTTCGTTGCTGCACTCAGGCTTTCTCTAGTTGTGGCAAGTGGGGCCTACTCGTCACGGTGTGCAGGCTTCTCATTGCGGTGGCTTCTCTTGTTGTAGGTGCACAGGCTTCAGTAGTTGTGGCACACAGGCTCAGTCGTTGTGGCTCGCGGGCTCTAGAGTGCAGGCTAAGTAGTTGTGGCACATGGGCTTAATTGTCCCACGGCGTGTGGGATCTTCCCGGATGAAGGCTCAAACCTGTGTCCACTTCATGGGCAGGCATATTCTTAACCACTGCACCACCAGGGAAGTCCCTATGTATTTTTAATATAAAATAAGTTTAGTTTTCTTGGAACTGTGAAGATTGTGGCCAGATGTCACCATGAGGCAGCGATGTCGGATTTAAGGAATAGAGCTGGAGGTGATACTGTTTACTGTTTACATTTGCAGGATAGTTATACCATATATGTGCAGGATGGGAACAGGGAAGGTTTCAAGATCCTGGATAAAGTTCCATCGCTGTCTTAAAAATTATCATGCATGCTTATGTAGCAAGAGTTGGAAAGGAGGAAGATTAATAGCGAAAGGATATGCTAATAGAATTATTAATGGGTAGGGTTCATAGGAGGCCATTCTCAGAAATGGCAACTCTCGGGACTTCCCTGGTGGCACAGTGGATAAGCCTCCACACTCCCAATGCAGGGGGCCTGGGTTTGAGCCCTTGTCAGGGAACTAGATCCCACATGCATGCTGCAACTAAGAGTTCACATGCCATAAGTAAGGAGCCCACCTTCCGCAACTAAGACCCAGTGCAACCAAATATATAAATAAATATTTAAGAAAAGAAATGGCAACTATGCAGCTTAGACTGTAGACGACCCACCTCCTTTCCAAGATGTGCATCAAGAAAACCAAGGCTAAAAATTCAGGTAAACTGGGCTCTTATAAATCCATTTTAGCACCTCCATATAACACCTGAAATGCAGAGAAGCACTTGGATGAATAAACGACCAATTGAATGCATGATTTCATTAACCATTCATTCATGGTTCATAAACCTGTATTCTGGAACATTTTCTGAGATCTAACTAAAGATGGCCACGGTCCAGACAGAGGAGGTGACACTTCAGCCTAATCTGAAGGAATACTCAGGCCAAAAGTACCTAGGGATATTTTCCTTTTAAAGAACCAGTAGCACTCAGGATTAACATATCACATTCACTATCAACCATTATTCCTTAGTGTGAATAATTTAATCAGATGTCACCCTTGTAATTAAAGACTGATCCAATGGGAGTTTTGATTGGCTCTGAGGGGGGAGGAGAAAACTGGGGAGGCTGGCAGCTGGATCTGAAGGTGTGGTCCCAGGTCCAAGAAGCTAGAGCAGCTGGATAGAAGAGGTGGGTTAGAAGATGGGGGGAAAGCCAAAGCCATCATCTCCACACCCTCAGCTTTGCTCCATTCCACTATCAGTGCCCCTTGAAAACACCAGTAGGAGAGGAAATTTGCAGTTGCTCCCTAAGCTTTATTAGGTTTCCATCCTAAACTTCTCTCTCACTGGGGATTATTCAATATCGGTATTTTCCCACTATTGGGCTCTCACTACATGATTTCTGGGATGCAGGACACTCACTGCTCTTCCCTAGTCTGAAGGGAGAGAGATGGATGACTGGGTATCTGCAAGGGGCTTCCAGGAGCGACGACTACAGGGCAGAGCCCCCCATCATCGGGAATGGCAGCAAAAGTAAGAAGCTTCCAGCAGGGCCACCACCCATGGAAAGTCAAAAATGACCTCTTCAGCAAACTAAAAGGCCTTGCCACAAATGTCTAAGCCTACTTGATCCTTGTCTGTCCGTCTTTCTTTCTCTCTTTCTTTCATTCTTTTTCTTTTTTCTTTTTTTCCATAGGAAAACTGGATTTTCTCAGTTAATCTGGAGTCACATACTAGGTACCTGGCACATGTCACGTGTTTCACATAAATCACCTTACTGAACCCCCAACAGCCTGAAGAGTTGGCAGATCAGCCCTGTTTTATTAGATGAGGAAACTGAGGTTCCTAAAGGTCGCATAGCTTGCCCAAGGTTTATGTCACTGCAAAGTGGCCGAGGCAGGATGTGGACCCATGTTCAAGGCTCCCCAGCCTATGCCCTTTGCCCTCTCCTGCACCTCCTTGTAACCTAATTCTATACCTCACTCAATTCTTATTTAATTTTTTTTCTAAATCCCCTATGAAAATTGTTGCCTGTGAAAATTTGTCTACCATCTGATAGCTCTGGACACAAAGCCATTAGGTTGTAACTTAAATTAAATTACTGTTCAAACAAGTATGCAAAATAATCCTTAAAGGCAGCAATATGCTTAAGGAAATGGCCATGATAACATTTCACTTCTGAAACTATGAGCTTTGCAGTGCCAGCTGACCAACCCTCGGGAATCTTTAATGATTTTGTCTTGGACTCCTGCACAGCCAGAAAATTTGGTTTGACCTTAGGATGATGGATGTGGTTGATTTTGATCCAAGGACTGATAAAAGAAAGGAGGTTTATGCAAGTTTACAAAAAACAAGATGGCCGTGGCTCAGTGTGATTTGCTATTTATGAAGAGATTGTTTGCTTTCGTGACAGATTTATCTGCCCTGACATTTATTCTGCTTATTAAAAAAAATTCGTACTCATCAGTTCGCTATCTGGACGTGATAAATACATTTTGCGTCCCAAGTCCTATTACTCTAAGTTTATTTTCCGTTCCAGCATGGGGCAGAAAATATATCTTTGATTTTGTTCTTTCCAGCTCTGTTGATTGCATTATCATGTGATTTTTATACATTTCACCCTTTTAGATACTTTACTTCCACTTCTAGGATTTATACCTATTTTTTATTTATTTATTTATTTTATTGATTTTACTTTTGGCTGCGTTGGGTCTTCGTTGCTGCAGGCAGGCTTTCTGTAGTTGTGGCAAGCAGCGGCTACTCTTCGTTGTGGTGCAAGGACGTCTCATTGTGGTGGCTTCTCTTGTTGCGGAGCACGAGCTCTAGGCACGTGGGCTTCAGTAGTTGGGACATGCAGGCTCAGCAGTTGTGGCTCGCAGGCTCTAGAGCACAGGCTCAGTAGTTGTGGCACACGGGCTTAGTTGCTCTGCGGTGTGTGGGATCTTCCCAGACCAGGGCTCGAACCCATGTCCCCTGCATTGGCAGGTGCATTCCTAACCACTGAGCCACCAGGAAGTAGGACTTCTACCTATTTTAGCATATAAAGTCCACAATATTAGTCAACACAATTCAGACCTAAAATTTAATCATAACACCTTTCACAAGATAACAATAGCTCTAAATGAGCTGTGCAAAATGGTTTTATATATGCATCACCTTATTCCATCTTTGTGTTTATTGCTGATCAAAATTAGTTGAAACTAGCAAGTCATCATATCATTACCTCACCTTTTTTTTTGGCCACCTAGCAGATAATACAGGAAAAAAGGTTTAGGTGATATCTACCCAACACCAAAACGTGTAGCCACTTTCTTTTTTTGATCCAGATGTCTGTTGTTATACAAACTTAAAAGCCAAATCGTTTGTAGTGGTTACCAGGGGCAGAGGGACGGGGGAGGGGCAAGTGAGGTGCATGGGATTAAGAGATACAAACCACTATGTACAAAATGGATAAGCAACAAGGATATATTCTACAGCACAGGGGATGACAGCCATTATCGTGTACTAGCTTCTAATAAAGTATAATCTATAAAAATACTGAATCAGTATGCTCTACACCTGAAACTAATATAATATCGTAAATAAACTATATTTCAATTTAAAAAAAAGAAACACACCTTAAATTTTTTTCAGGGGCTTCCCTGGTGGCGCAGTGGTTAAGAACTCACCTGCCAATGCAGGGGAGTTTGAGCCCTGGTCCGGGAAGATCCCACATGCCGTGGAGCAAATAAGCCCGTGTGCCACAACTACAGAACCTGCACTCTAGAGCCCACAAGCCACAACTACTGAACCCTCGTGCCACAACTGTTGAAGCCTGCGGGCCTAGAGCCCGTGCCCCACAACAAGAGAAGCCACCGCAATGAGAAACCTGCACAGCAATGAAGACCCAATAAAGCCATAAAATAAATAAATTAAATAATAAATTTTTTTTCAAAAATGCCAAATAGTTTGATGGAATTGATTTGTGGTATGGACATTGAAATGTTCACAGAGAACAGAGTAAGTTCCATGATATTATAAAATCAATTTTGAACCCAGGGGTGTGCCGTTCCAAGTGCTACATTAATAAAGTCAGGTATCAGTCCAGTTGTCCATTCCTTCATGCTCCCCACCATTATTGAGCCCCTGCCCTCTGCCAGGACACTGTTCTGGCCACAGAGGAGACAGCAGTAAGCCAGGCTGGCACTGAGCTGATTATCTAATTAATAAATCTCAGAGAATAAGTGCTATGCCAGGAATTGGAATTAGAGGTGGAGGTAGGTAGATGATGGAAGTCTCCCTATGGAGGTAACATTTCACCTGAGATCTGAGTGACCAGAAGGAACCAGTGATGCAACAACCTGCAAGGCAAGCATCGCAGGGGTAGAGACAAGCAAAGGTGCTAAGAGGTGAAGGAGTTTAGCAAGAGGTGTGTGGTCGGGGTGGAGAGCGGAGGAGATGCGGTCATAGAGAGGAAGGGCAAGGTCACCGCGGGTCTTTACAGGCCAGGGGAAGGAGTTTGCGTTTTATTCTAACTGAGAGAGGAAGACATTGGAGGGCGTCAAGAGGAAGGGTCTGATCTTACTTACGTTTTTAATGTTTGAAACATTTAAGTGACTATGCACTAATTCTTAGAACACAGAACAAATGAGTTGCCTGTTGATTAGATCAAATTACATGACGTCACGTCACCTCCTCCCTTCACTTTTCCCCTTGCAGCGTGACCACAAAGAAGCCGTATTTTGACACCTTCATCAGTCTTTTCAAAGACCTCTCTCATGGCAGCAGCATCCTTGTCAATTCATCTTGTTTTAGATGTTCACTGATCTAAACCCCATTTGCCGATAGCCTTACGTGTGATTCAAGCAGGTCTCCATCACTTTCTGTAAGTTCATGAAATCCTGCCTCCTCAAGAATTTTAATTTGACTTTACAACAGGTTTGCATTGCGTATTTTAGAGCATCTGAACACTCAGGACCCAGGCATAATGGTATGGATAGAGCCTAAAGTTAAGGGAGGGACATTTGAGAAGCACTGTAAATATTCAGGTGAGCATTTTCATGTTTTGTTTCCTTAGATCTCTTAGCTGCAAGGACTGAGATAATAAATATTCCTAAAATCCACTGGACCCTGTCCCTCAGGCCCCTAGAAAGTGGTTGGGAAAATGGACCAACAGTCATGAAAGAATCAGTGAACAGAATAATACTTGCTAGCCTTCTATGATGTGATAGGCAGACCAGTGGCCCTCCAAAGATATCTGTATCCTAATCCCCAGAATATGTCAACATGTTACATTATGTGATGAAAGGGAATTACGGTTGCAAATGGAATTAAGGTTGCTAATCAGTTGACCTTAAAATAGGGAGATTACCCCGAATTATCTAGGCAGGCCCCATGTAATCACAAGGTCCTTAGAAGTGGAAGAAGAAGTCAAAAGAAAGTCATAGAAAGATGTGACAATTGAAGAAAGGTGTAGAGAGATGCAGCGCTGCTGGTTTTGAGGATGGAGGAGGGATCCATCAGGACCCAAGGAATGCCAGTGGCCTTGAGAAGCTGGAAAGAGCAAGGAAATAGATTGTCCCTTATTGTCCCTCCTAAAAGGGACACAGCCCTGTCAACACACTTTGATTTTAGCCCAGTCAGACCCATGTCTAATTTCTGAACTACAGAACCGTCAGATATCAATTCATGTTTTTTAAGTTGGTGGTAAATTGTTACAGCAGCAATAGAAAATTAATACAGGGACTTCCCTGGTGGCACCGTGGTTAGGAATCCGCCTGCCAATGCAGGAGACACAGGTTCGAGCCCTGGTCCAGGAAGATCCCACATGCCGTGGAGCAACTAAGCCCGTGCACCACAACTACTGAGCCTGCGCTCTAGAGCCCGCAAGCCACAACTACTGAGGCTGCGTACTGCACCTACTGAAGCCCACACACCTAGAGCCCGTGCTCCACAGCAAGAGAAGCCACCACAATGAAACGCCTGTGCACCACAACGAAGAGTAGCCCCCTCCCGCCGCAACTAGAGAAAGCCCACGTGCAGCAACAAAGACCCAACGCAGCCAAAACTAACTAAATTAATATTTAAAAAAAAAAAAGAAAAGAAAATTAATACAGTCGAATAAAGCTCCATGTTGTAGAATAAGTTAGGAAGCACAAGAGGTGAAGATGTGAAAGATAAATACAGAGTCACAGGCTAAGGGGTTCAGAGAGGAGGTGAATCTTGGTCCTGAAAACCTATGACAGAAAACCTTTAGCAGAAGGTAAAACAAAGCAAAGCTTTTAACATCTTTGGGGCCAACACTCAGGAACAGCAGCCTGCCCAAATTAGTACAGGGTACAGAGTGTTTTTGAATGATTTCTGGATACATTTAAAAATATTTGGGCTAATTAATATAGCTGCTGATTAGGGGATAGATTCTGTTCCTAAATTTAAAAGTCTATGTTTCATAACCATTTAATTGTCATTGATAGCTCATCAAATTAGCAGGGCATAATATCCTTGAGCTTTTATTTTTTTTCAAGTTTCCAAAATAAGTTTCTGTAGACTTCCTTGACTCTTTGAGAGGAGTTATAATGAAGCATCAGCTATACTCTGGTAGAGTTTTGTTTTGCTGAATGTTCCAGACTAAGAGAAAGTTAGCTCAGGAAATTGTCTTCAGTGGATATCGATATTTAATAAGCTTGACTCTGATGACAAGTTTCAGCCAGTCCCTCTTCCAAAAAGTCAACACTGCCCCTGGTTGTCTGTTACATAAGCCAGTTTGGGAAGGATACCATCACCTGAGTTCTTTTCTGTGGGAATTGCTGTGGGTTCAACATTTGTCTCTAAATTTTCTCCTTCCTTAAGACAGATGCAATGTGTACCTTTCACCTCTGTGTCCACCCACCCCTGCAAGCACGGTATCTTTCACAAAGCCAACATTAAATGATATTTCATGAATGGAGTAAATGAAGCGCTCTAGTTATAGTCCAGACGGTGAGCTAAGTAGCCTTTTCAGATTTATAATTATGTATGAATCTCCGTACTTGCATATGAAACTTCTGCATGTCTACATTTGTGCAGATATGTGTGTCTGTAAATATACAAAGGTCATCCTAATACATCCAGTGTTGTCAGCCTAAAATATCAGATTGCTGAGCACTAAATTATGAGATCAAATACACTAACGCCAATGACCCAGAAAATATTTCAGAAGAAAGCACTGTATCAAAGAGTCAGAAATTCTCTTTCCTGTGGTACTTTTTCAACATGACTGATTTGGACACAGTATCTTAGTTGAGGGTCTTCTAGATCTAGTCTCTGTCACTAGAAAGAAAAAGCCAAGATATGAGTCACTCAGAGAAACTCAGATTGTCAGCCTGATACAGACCTCAAGACAGAAAATTTCTTTTCCCTTTTGTTGTTAATATCTATTTATCCCTAATGGGCATTTTTAAATCATTTTTTTGTTGTTTTTCTGGACTGCCTTATGGAAAATACAGACTACGATTGTGCCTACGAATGCATAGATTTAAGTAACATTAGTGCATTATCTAAATTCTAGACAATTCCAGACTGAACTTTTTCATTATGTCATTACAATATAGGAAATTGCCTTGATCTTTGCTATCTGTGCCCCTATACTGTGACAGAGACCACATCTCATTAATTTTATATAATTCCTTATACCTAGAGTACAGTGGCCTTCAAAATTTTTGTTGAATTTCACTCTGTAGATAATGGAAAACTAATAAAACAATGCAAAATCAAGTGAAAATAAGAAAATTATCTAATTCATTTTACTGTTTGATGTAATAATAATAAAACTGGATGATTGGGCTTCCCTGGTGGCGCAGTGGTTGAGAATCTGCCTGCCAATGCAGGGGACACGGGTTCGAGCCCTAGTCTGGGAAGATCCCACATGCCGCGGAGCAACTAGGCCCGTGAGCCACAACTACTGAGCCTGCATGTCTGGAGCTTGTGCTCTGCAACAAGAGAGGCCGCGACAGTGAGAGGCCCGCGCACCGCGATGAAGAGTGGCCCCTGCTCGCCGCAACTAGAGAAAGCCCTCGCACAGAAACGAAGACCCAGCACAGCCAAAGATAAATTAATTAATTAATGTTAAAAAAAGAAACTGAGCTAAAACTCAAGCGCTCTTTTAAAAAAAAACTGGATGATTAAGGCCTCCAGATGCAAACTTATCCAGTTTAGCAGGTTAATAGAGAATGTAAGAAATTATCTGAACATCAAATTTAGAAAAACAACTTTTGCCACTGTCGAGATCTTTGAAGTATAAATCATCTTCAGCTTGAATTATCCACAGACTATTCCAATCCTCTGTCTTTGTTTTGCATGTGTAATCATAGATCAAGATTGTTTTATTTAAAAACCTATTTAAAAGACAGTGGTGGCTAATCATTTAAAATTAGCTCCTTGACTGGCACTGCAAGCCATGCACAACCAAAGCTGGGGCTTGATCCTCATTACTCAGATTGATTGTTCACTTGTCCCAAATTCATTAATTCAAAACCCTGTCTCTAGCACTCCCTCTCACTGGGGCAGTCTTGCTCTCACCCCTGAAAGCATTATTGCTTGGGGAGGAAAGATGGCTGTTTTAAATGAATCCAAAATATGGGAAATCTATATAAAATTGCATAAGTAACAGAAATTCTCACCCTAAGACTGGGTTCTTTATTTATAATTTTGACTTCTCGGATGCACCCTATTCTCAGATACCGGAGAATATCTGAGATATTGGAGATATCTGAGATATTGGAGAACCTCCAAGGTGTGCCTTGGAGGAGACTGTAACAGACCCTGGGGGAAAGATAGAGGTGCCCTGGGCAGTTACAAAGCCTATATTGCACTTCAAAGGCAGTCACCTCTGATAGCTCTAGATTTTTAAGGATTGCTTAGCTTTTCTAAAAGCAGCCTTTGGACTCTGGGAACTGTCTTATCTGTCTTCCGTTTCATACTTCAAATTCTGTCTTTTTAAATGGGGATTTATTTCTCTATGGAATTCAAGAGGATTTGCATGTCTAACAAGGACGAACCTCTTTGGAAGGAATTGAAGAGGATTCTTTCTAACCACTGAGGTATCTGACAGATTACAACTATAGACAGAAAACACCATTTACATTGAAAAGCTGACCACTTTTTTTTTTTTTCTGGAATAGTTATTTCCTGGACTGCATTGTGGAAGCCAAAGCAATATTAGCTTAAACTATACTTACCAAATATATTGAAATTAAGCCAGGGCTCTTATCAAAACCAAGCCAGTATTTTCCCTCGCTTTTTCACATTCCTTTCCAATTTTGCTGAGCTTCCTAGACATTTATTTTAAAAGGTTGTTTCTTCATGGGCTCATGAACTTTACTTTTACTTTACTTTACTTTTCAGACAACTTTACAAAAACTGTTTAAATTCAACACATATTCAATAACTATCTCCTGAATATTTACTATAGACTTAGGACTACGCCAAGCCAATAGAATTCTAAGGGCTTTTCTCAGATGTAGCAATGAGCTTGCCTTCTGATACGTTTATTCTAGACTTTCTTTAATTTAAAGACTTCTCCAAGTGAAAGCCTATCAGCTTACTTTATCTTTTTTGCTCCAGAAAAGTGATTTGCCCAACTGAAGGGCAATTGCTTTAGCTGAGGACCTTTATGCTTAAGTACAAGAACGAAGCATAGATTCCATTTTTAAGTAGTAACTTTAGTAGTCCTGAATGCCTGTAAGTTGCTTTTGAAACCATCATTTATTTCATTGTTTTGGCCCTTTGAATCACTCTAGTCTGGAAGCAGTAGGTCAGAGAGGGTTGTGGGAATCCAGCCAGCCAAGCAAGGATAGAGACCTAGAATCTGGTGGGAAAGGCACAGACACCTGCTACAGAGGATAGCTCTGGTGATGCAGAGGAAGGTGCAGCAGACTATCCCAGGAAAATGACCATCTCAGGTGCATTTTAGCAAGTGACTGGCAAGAAACAGTAGCAGGGTTTCAAAAAAAGAGGCAGAACTCTGCCCTGGGGACATACAGGCAATAGTCAATATATAAGAGTCAGACAGCCACACATTGTTCTTTCTGAAAATATAAGCAAATATGTACATAGATTCCTATTCTCAGCACTCTTTTTAAACAAAATTTTATATTCTTTTCCATTGTGGTTTATCCCAGGTTATTGAATATAGTTCTCTGTGTGATATCGTAGGAGCTTGTTGTGTATCCATTCTATATATAAAAGCTTACATCTGCTAACCCCAAACTCCCACTCCATCCCTCCCCCAACACCCTCCCCCTTGGCAACCACCAGTCTGTTCTCTATGTCCATGATTCTGTTTCTGTTTCATAGGTAGATTCATTTGTGTCATATTTTAGATTCCACATATAAGTAATATCATATGTATTTGTCTTTCTCTTTCTGACTTACTTCACTTAGTATGATAATCACTAGTTGCAACCATGTTGCTGCAAATGGCATTATTTCATTCTTTTTCATGGCTGACTCATATTCCATTGTATATATGTACCACATCTTCTTTATCCATTCATCTCTCAGTTCCTCACCACTTTTTTTACACCGAAAGTAAATTTTTTTCTACACTTTGCTTTTTTCACTGAGTGAATTCTGAAGATCACACCATAATAGTCCCCATTTCTTTTTTACAGCTGCACTGTGCTCCATTGTGGATGTGCCTTGGTTTAAGGTACTAAAGAACATTTGGGCTGTTTCCAATCTTTTCTTCTTACAGTATTAGAATTAATAGCTTTGTGCATAGGTCACTTTGTGTTTTTGCCATTTTATCTTTCAGATAGATTCCTAGAAGTGGGTTTGCTGATTCAAGGTATATGTACTTTTGCTGGGTGCTGCTATATTCCATTTCATAGAGGCTGTGCCATTTTGCATTCCCATCAGCAGTGAAAATCAAGTGTAGATGATGTTATGTTGGAGAAAGAGGGTAGGAACGTGAGATACTTCAAATCTGGTGCTTCCGTTTTCTGTTGAAATTGAAAACAGGGTCATCAGTGAATCAAGACAGGGGTAAGTATGTAGTTGGCATCTCAGGAGGAGCAGGGAAGCATTGGAATAGCTGAAGCTGAGCAACAAGGTAGGATAGAACTAATCAGAAGGCTCAACCTAGACCCTGGTCTTTGAGTTTCTCCTCGCATCAGTCAGCATAGTAGAGCAGATTTCTTCAGCAATGGTTCATGGACCAAGTACAGGACTTTAAAAATGCAAGTGGATTCCCTGGTGGCGCAGTGGTAGGGAATCTGCCTGCCAATGCAGGGGACACGGGTTTGAGCCCTCGTCCAGGAGGATCCCACATGCTGCAGGGCAACTAAGCCCACGAACCACAACTACTGAGCCCGCGTGCCGCAACTACTGAAGCCTATGCACCTAGAGCCTGTGCTCCACAACGGGAGAAGCCACCACAATGAGAAGCCCACAAGCCACAACAAAGAGTAGCCCTGCACAACTGAAGGGGGCCCACATGCAGCAATGAAGACCCAACGCAGCCAAAAATAAATAAATTAAGTTTTTTAAAATGCAAGTGGTTGACTTAATCTATGTCAGGGTTGGGGTGGTATAGACAGGGCATCCATGGCACTGAAGATATTGTCAAGAGAATGGATTCTAGGCTGGATGAAGAAGGAAATGAAGCTAATAAGGGTCAAATGAGGAAGGAGTTAAGGGACCAAAGTCCATGATGAAGAGTCAAAGATGGGTGTTGTAGAAGGAGAGGAATGAGAAAGCCAGATGAACATGAAGCTTGGATCAGAGTGTGCAATTTTAGAGTTTGAGATTTCAGATTTGGAGCAGTGCCAGGTGATAGCAAGGTCCTCGGGGGCCATGGACGTCAACAGATGAACTGGAAGGGAGTTGAAGTTCAGACGGTTGAGAAGCTTAGAGGCAAAGGCATTAGAAAGACATTGGAGTCCCCTGGGATAGGGCTAGAGTTGACCAAATTGTTTGATTACTGAAGGAAATATCTACTATTATTTCACTCTGATAGAGCCTATTTCCTAAGAGTTCATAAAACAATTGTTAAGTGAACAAATGAATGAAAAACCCAGCTGCTGTAGAAAAGACGTATCAGCTTTTAGGAGATAATATGGTTTAGGGATATTAGTGATATCTACCATCAGTATTTGGGATAGTATTACTGACTTCTTCTGTGATTTTGTCTCTGATAGCTGACTAGTAAGAGAAATTGGCATATACCTCTCCTTGTGTCTTATTTTTCTCCATATGTGAAGAAATATATAGTAAAAAGATGTATAAAGGAAAAATTGGGAAATCAGAGTTTTGCAAGGTCCCAGTATTGTTGCTAGTGATCTGTGACCTTTGGCAAGGCTCCTTTTTCTTCATAAGAAATGGTTTTGGGTAATCTCTTCATTCACTTCTAACTCTAAAATTCAGGTGTCTATGACTGTGGAAGTTGAAGTAAGTCAGAAAGTAAAAATTCCAGTTGTATTCATACATCTAGTCTGAAATTATTTTGGTTTCAACTTGTTTTGAAGACAAATATTGAAACTCTTGAATTGACCTTTTAAAACTACTTAAGGGAAATCATGCCAGTTTCTTGACACAAAATAAGATTCAAAATGATAGAAACACCTCTCAAATATTCCATGACCTTAAACCAAAGGTTATCTCTGAAAAGATCTTCCCCATGAAAGCTAGACATCTAAGAAGTCAGATCTTGCAGTCTTGATCACGTAAATAACATATAGGTTTCCCTTTCTACTTATTTTAGGTTTAAGAATGAAAAACATATTTCTTTATACAACAAAAACTAAATTTTATGTAGCTCTTGGATGGATAAGACACAGCTCTTTGCCCTTGAGATAATTACACACTAATAGGGGAGATAAAACCATGTGGCGATATAAACAAATAACCACAGTCCAAAGTAGGCCAAATCCCATATGAGGAGAAGAAGTAAAAATAGATCCCCAGGTTATTTTTTAAAGGTGTTGAGAAGTAGAGTGTAATTGAAATATTTCCATCTCTCATTTCTTATCTTTAGACCATCTTTTTTCCATTTTCATCTTTCTATTTTTATCTAAATGATTTGCTTTTGTATACAGAAGTTGGCTATATTGCCAATTATTTTTATTCAAATGATGTGCTTACAGGTAAGTATAGCATTACTAAGATGCACAACTACAATGCTCTTTTTAAGTGTAGATAGAGAATTTTAGACTCTGCGATTCAGTTAACCAAAGTGGATTGTCCACTTTCTGTATAATATTAATCTCTCCCCATTTTTCGATCTTGGACATTTCCAAGTTCTTTCACAATTAGACAAGAGAAAGAAACTGAGATACAAATTAAATTAGCTTAGCTGGATGCCTCTAAGTAGCTTTGGTGTTTAAAAAAAAAAAAACTTCTTTATTGGTGCTCCCATAGCACTTTATGTGAACTTGTACTTGAAAATGCATTGCACGGTATGGTAATCCTTTGCTCAAATGCCTGCCCTCACCTCTTACCCTTTACCTGCTTCTTCTCTTTCACCAGAATAGAACATCTAGGGGACAGGAACCTGCCCTATTCACTTTTGTATTCCTTGTACCTTGTACAGAGATAAACACTGGACGGGTGGATGGATGGATGGATGGCTGGGTGGATGGATAGGAGGCAACTATAACTGAACTCTTCCACAAGATCTGGAGAACCACACAGGATTGTCTTTTAGCCATGAAACCACCTGCCAAGTATTGACCTCACTTTCAATGAGTTTCTGACTCCTGTTCTATCAAATGGTTTATTTAAATGGCCTAGGAACCAAAGTCTCTAAGAGTTTCTCAAAAACTCTCCTAAGTTAAGCCTGGCCTCTGAAAGTGAAGATACTGGATTTTTTTTTTTTTTTTGGCGGTACACAGGCCTCTCACTGTTGTGGCCTCTCCCGTTGTGGAGCACAGGCTCTGGACGTGCAGGCTCAGCGGCCATGGCTCACAGGCCCAGCCGCTCCGCAGCACGTGGGATCGTCTCAGACCGGGGCACGAACCCGTGTCCCCTGCATCGGCAGGCAGACTCTCAACCACTGCGCCACCAGGGAAGCCCTGGAATATTTTAAAACTCACTGCAGACTGATGAAATGCACTCTTCCTGCCTTATGGAGGGGTCTCTCTTCTCCTTTTGCTCCCTCCAGGCTGGCCATCTAGAAGGTTCTCAATTAACAGGACCTTGCAGTTCTCTGCTTCACTTTAGCCATTTAGATGGGATTTAAAGAAAGACACTGGAAACGTAACTGCAGAAAATAGAAATAAAACTCAGAGCCTTAGGGAAATATTTATGTGCTAAAATGACAAGCAGTTTAGAAAGTTAGGTGAATTTTAATGATGTGGGGCATTTTTATAAGGAAGAAGGCTCTCAGCAAAAGAAGAGTGATGACACCTCTACAAAGTGCAGGGGCCTCTCAGGGCAGGTGACCGCAGGCCTCCGCTGTGAGTATGTGACTCTGCCCAAAAGCACAGGCATTGCAATGCCACTGATTGGTCACCAGGAAGTAGAACGTTTCCACTGCTCTGCATATGAGACACGCTTGCTTCTAACAAAAGGGCCTTCAGTCAGACACCCAAAGTCTGTAGCAGCACCCTACTTTAACCCAGAACCCACCAAGAACTTTGGGAAGGCTGATTGTTCAACTCAGTCCAGAACTCATGCAGAACGCTGTACTCACCAAAAGCCACCAGACCATCAGGAATTCATATAAGTTATTTGAGATGAAAATCCAGGGTGCAGAATTCCTCAGGGCCACTGCCCATAGGAGGGAAAATGCAGGGTCAAATCCACAGGATTCACCATCAACGAGACCTTTCTCATCCATCATTAGAAGAAGCCACTAGTCAATTTTCTCTCTTCTTCCCCTTGATACTTCTGTCAAGTTGTCAAGCAGCACTGGAGCTGCCATTTTCACTTTCATATGAATATCTCAGGCTTCATTTCTGCATATAAGTAAAACTGTTCACTGTATTTAAAGAAGGTTTAGGAGAGAAAAAAATACAAAGCAAAATGAGAACCTGATTGTGCCTTTTGCTCTTTCTTCTCCACTAAAGAACATTCATTTCTGATGCCTTCATTTCTTAAGCCTTTTACAGTTTTTACCCTAAGCTTCCTATTTTAAGAAGCCAATGAATCTTTTGCTTTTTTATTCCCCTATAGATCTTAAGACTCTAGCTAGTATCTAAAACATTTCCAGGGACTTCCCTGGTGGAACAGTGGTTAAGAATCTGCCTGTCAATGCAGGGGACACGGGTTCGAGCCCTGGTCCGGGAAGATCCCACATGCCGCGGAGCAGCTAAGCCCGGGCGCCACAACTAATGAGCCTGCACTCTAGAGCCCACGAGCTACAACTACTGAGCCCACGTGCGACAACTACTGAAGCCCACGTGCCTAGAGCCCGTGCTTCGCAACAAGAGAAGCCACTGCAATGAGAAGCCCACACACCGCAACAAAGAGTAGCCCCCGCTCGCCGCAAGTAGAGAAAGCCCACGCACAGCAGCGAAGACCCAATGCAACCAAAAATAAATTAAATAAATAAATTAAAAACAAAGCAATAAAATAAAACATCTCCAGGAAGAGATTTGGATCATCTCCATTAGTCCTAAGATTAGGTAAAATTAAACATGATAATTTATAATTTAGAAAAAGTATTTGTTTCAGTTTCTTTACAACTAAAATATTCAGTAGCTTCGAAAGAGTTTAAAAGATACTCTGTAGAATTCAAACTACATAATGAAAGAAAGCTGCTTCCCTGATTTTATGTAAAAAATCATTTCCTCTCTTAGAGTAGAAGCTGGTTTGCAAATTAACGAGGTGGAGCCAAAATAGAGAATTGCATTGTAAGTGAGTGACTCACAATGTTTTGACTTTTTAAAATATATCTTTCCTGACAGCAAAGACTGCCTTGTCATTTGATTGCTTTCTAATTAATGTTAAATTTTCCATTATAAATATCACACTTTTGCACCAGAACTACCAGTCGTGACCTCATATTACCTGTCCTTGAAGGACGCACTGCGCAATTTTAACTGTGGGTGTCTGTGATTACAAAGATGTATCTCTTCATATTCTAACCCCGAGATGTGGTACAATCAGTACCACCATAAGAATGCTTCCATTAATAGCAGAGAAACAAATCAATGTTTGTTTGCTTGCAAGTAAAATTAGGTACTTGCTGATAAGTATGTGTTCCTTGCTACTTTTATTTACAAAGAATTTAACCAACCATGAAGTAACCTCAACAAATAAATCCAAGGTACAGTACTCATAAACTATTGAAAATTCTATTTTTTAAAAGAGAAAACTGTATGTTATGCAAAGTAGAAGGTGGATTGAGCAGATAAAGTCAATCCAAGACACAAAATATGCCCAGCAGAGCAGACCCTGCTTGAAGTCCCTGCCTAGAGGCTTCACACAAACTTAAAAGAAGAATTTGACCTGGAGGAATACTGGGACCCATTAGGATTCTCTGAACACACACAAAAAAATGTTTGCAAATAGAAAATCAAAGCTGTATTTAAAAGGCTTCAAAGTCAGACTATGCCAGAGGTAGGTCCTGAAAGCATCAGTGCCTCTCTGCCTATATGCCACCATTTTTAGTAATTTAGATCCGCGGTAGCCCAGGGTGGCCTCCCTACTGTCTGTGAACCCAATGGACAAATTTTAAAATTAGCCTTGGTATCCACTGAATGTTCTGTGATAAGATTTACATCTGGAACTAATCAGTTCTTACATTTAACTTCCAGTTCATTTTTTCCTTGCTATTTGAGTTGAGGTAGAGAATTCATTTTTTCCCAACCTCCTAAGACACTGGCGCTAGTACATCTGTCTACAGAACTGTCATTCTCCACTTGAATTGAGACTATGTTCAATCTCTTCTTCTGGCACGTCCTGCTCTAAGTTGACTTTTCCGTAGGTGTTTTTTCCCACCATTCCTGATTCATTCCGCAAATATTTATTGAGCACCTCTCCTCTGCCATGCACTGAAGGAGAGCTTTGAACAGTGAAGGAGTATAAACTGTTCATTCCACCCCTACTTATCGCCTCCATATCCTTTATGTGAACCATCACTTCCTCAGGAAAGCATCCCTGACCTACAGTCTAGGTCAGTCTTCTTTGTTGTAGAGTACCTCAGCCTTTCCGTTACAGAATGTATTTGTTCGTAAATAAACTCTTTTTTTTTTTTTTTTTTTGCGGCACGCGGGCCTCTCATTGTTGTGGCCTCTCCCGTTGCGGAGCACAGGCTCTGGACGCGCAGGCTCAGCGGCCATGGCTCACAGGCCCAGCCGCTCCGCGGCAGGTGGGATCTTCCCAGACCGGGGCACGAACCCGCGTCCCCTGCATCGGCAGGCGGACTCTCAACCACTGCGCCACCAGGGAAGCCCGTAAATAAACTCATTTACTGGTTATTTTACTAATGCCCGTCTCCCCTACTTAAAAATAGGAACCATGTCTGATTTTGCTCACCAGTTTATCCCAGTGCCTGGCACACAGCAGTGCTCCGTTAATTGGTGAACTGATTGGTAGGTGATGAACAGATGAACTGATGAATGAAGCATTGTTTCTTCCCTCCAAGGGCTCATAGCCTCTTACAGAAAAATAAGCATAGCTCAGTGTGGAAAAATAGGTTTGGCGCAAAATGATAAACAACTTTGCTAAGGTGTCTCAACATTATCTTGTAGGCAATGAGAAGCCAACAAAAATGTCCAAACAATTAAGATAGTGTTTCAGGAGCCTTCCTGAGGTGGCAGAATGGGAAAGGGGAGTAAGGAGGCAGGAAGAGGCGGGAGGGGTCATGGAGGATGAGGTTTACACAAAGGCAAAAGCCGCAGAACAATAGAAGTGGAGGGGCTGAATCACAGTATCCAGACATCCCTCTGCTTTCTTAGGAGATTAATAACCTTTGCAAGGCATACCCTCCAGAGGATGATCCCCTCCCATAGAGAGAGTAGGGCCTGGCTTGTAAAAACTCTCTTGACTCAGGGGACCCACGCAGCAAAAATACCCTTGAGCCAGGGGCTGATCCAAACTTGGGCTTGACACACGTGACAATATCAGCAGAACACCAACTTGCTACGTTTCTTCCTGGCCATTTCTCAGACAGTTTCAGGAAGGTTGAAACTCCAGGTTAAGTCAGACAGTTAGTCAACCAATATTTATTTAGCGTGGGCCGTATATCAGGAAGTGGGGATAGAAGGATTAGAAAGATGGGCATGAATGTGGCCACTGTCCTTGCAAAGTTTAGGGACTGATGAGCAAAACAGCAAATGAGCACATGCAGCTCAGTTCAGTAAGCATCCTGATAGGAAAGGCACAGAGGGCTGTGGGCACAGGGAGAAGCACCCAACCTGGTCCCAGGGGACATGTGATCTAAGCTGGGAACCAACTGAGGCCAAGAGTTAATTCGTAGAGGGCTTCCCTGGTGGCGCAGTGGTTGAGAGTCTGCCTGCTGATGCAGGGGACATGAGTTCGTGCCCCGGTCCGGGAGGATCCCACATGCCGCGGAGCGGCTGGGCCCGTGAGCCATGGCCGCTGAGCCTGCGTGTCCGGAGCCTGTGCTCCGCAACGGGAGAGGCCACAACAGTGAGAGGCCCGCGTACCGCAAAAAAAAAAAAAAAGAAAAGAAAGAGTAAATTCCAAAGTTAAAGGCCTGAGACCTAGTCTCAGGAAGTGTAGATTTGAGCACCACCAGTGTATAGATAGTATTGGGAACCACTGGAAGAAGTGATGAAGAGAAAGAGGAGTGTATAAATGAACATCAACATTGAAAGGATATGTAAAGGACATACACAGTGGAGACTGGGAAGTAGCCAGGGGGGTAAAAGGAAAATGCAGAGAGTGCCAGAACATCATGGAAGCCAAGGGAAGAGGTATCCAGAAGAGGAAGTGGATCAGTAGACTAAAATCCTACCAGTGGGTCAAGAAAGGTAAGGGCTGTAAAGTGACATGGAATTCTGAGACAAGTAGGATCAGTGACCCCTGAGACAGCAGTTTCAGGAGAAGGGCAGAGACAAAAGCAAGATTACGGCGGATTGAGAGAAGTTGCTAGATATGGGTCACTATTTACTGTGCAAACACCTTTTTTGAAAAAGAAAAAAAAAAACAGCACAGGGCAGGGGCATAAGAGAAAGTTAAAAATGTTTTCTGACTTTAGAAATTTGATTTTGCCTCAGTGCTCTGGTTCAGTGTGTTAAAAAAAGACCTTCAGGGCCTGGATGTGGACGCCCCATTCTAGCTTTTTATTGTGCATTGACAGCCACTGGCAAAGGAAAGGGAAAAGAATCATTCTAAAGTCTTTTCCTGTAGAGCAGCCTTCCTGAATACACCATCCAAGCATAATGTGTTTATTCTGTTCTCCGGGCTCTTTTGAAAAGGAATTAAACTCTCTATAGCATCAGTAGCAATCTTCTGCAGTGCAGGCATATTCACATGGAGAATTCATTTTCCCATTTAGAGCATTATGAGGTCTCTGTGGAGCAGACACTCTGACAAGAGCCTACATCTTTAGGCCACACTTCAGGGTCTTCTCCATGACCTTTGTGAATTCAAGACCGGCCTTGCCTTCCCAGCAACACTAACAGAGAGAACGGACAGATTTGGGATGTGCTTATCCTTGTGCGGACATTGTACGGGATCTGTATTAGGACCTTTAGCCTCAAACCAAACAAGCTTTATTTCCTCCAAGCACATGTACACACACACCAGCACACACTCACAGACACACACACAGTGATACACAGGCACACACCATTCAAAGCCTTTCACCTGGAAATAGCATTTAACAGCCAAGGGAACTGAGGCACCAAATGATTCGTTTTTAGATAAGCATCACTGATCAAACCAGAGCCAGATCCCTTCTCATTAGCCAGCACTGCTTCTCAGCCAGGGCTTTCATCATCTCCAATGTTCAGCATCATCTCAAAGGCGTGACTTGCAGCAGGTGATTCTTACCGTACCATCTCAAGTTTGCAAACCACTGCACTAATGCCTTCTTTACCAGGACAGTCTCCAGAGCCAGACTGGCTACATTCAAATCCTGCGTCTGCCACTTACCAGCTATGGGCGACTCACTTAATCTCTCTGTGCCTCCTTTTCCCACTTTGTATAATAAGGACAACAGAATCAGCTGGAGTGTAGTAGGGAGGATGACACGAATTAACATATGTCAACTACTTAGCCCTGTGCTCGGCCCTTAACCACTTGGTCTTTCCTTTTCCCTTCTGTAAACTAAGGATGATAATTGTACCTACTTTCAAATATGTGTGAGACACTGATATGAGCTGATGCATCTAAATGCTCAGTTGTCACTTTTAAACATCTCCCTCCCTTTAATTTATGTCCCCATCAAAGCTTGCCTGGAAAATCAGGATAGTTGGTGGGCTAGTTCATCAAAATTTTTGTGCATCTTCATGGTGGGTCATTTTCCCATTGATGTAGTCCCTTAGTTTATTTCACTTTCCCCATGTTTCATGTTGTGTTTGTAACAACTCAAGTCATGAAACCCAACTTCACATGGAAAGGATCGTCGTGGGTTGTGGAGGATGGGAGATGGTTTGTGGCTTCTCGTATGAAAATACATGAGGTGATCCAAACAACTAAGTTCAGGGAAAACCTCCACTATATTTAGAGTTTCATCACTCCAACGTCCATAGGCTTTGAGAGACAAGTCACAAAGAAGGTGGACACATGCCCTACAGTGACCTTACTTATTAACTCAGTTCACAGTGGGAACTAGGGCTTCCCTGGTGGTGCAGTGGTTGAGAGTCCGCCTGCCGATGCAGGGGACACGGGTTCGTGCCCCGGTCCGGGAAGATCCCACATGCCGTGGAGCGGCTGGGCCCGTGCGCCATGGCCACTGAGCCTGCATGTCCGGAGCCTGTGCTCCACAACGGGAGAGGCCACAACAGTGAGAGGCCCGCGTACTGTAAAAAAAAAAAAAAAAAAAAGTGGGAACCAGCTTTTATTTTTCATATAAATTTATTTTTATTTTTTACTTTTCATATCCTGTATCTATAAAAGATACATATATCCTGTATATGTAAAAGATATTTATACAACCTGTCACATGCCATACAGTGTTCTAACCACTTTAGACATGGTATTTATTCTCTGTAACAACTTTGTCATGTGGTGCTAATATTATCATTATCCCCCCTTTTTTTTTTGTGGTACGCGGGCCTCTCACTCTTGTGGCCTCTCCCGTTGCGGAGCACAGGCTCCGGACGCGCAGGCTCAGCGGCCGTGGCTCACAGGCCCAGCCACTCCGCGGCATGTGGGATCTTCCCGGACCGGGGCACGAACCCGCGTCCCCTACATCGGCAGGCGGACTCTCAACCACTGCGCCACCAGGGAAGCCCTATCATTATCCCCTTTTTATATGTGAGGAAACTGAAGCACAAAATGAATAAGTAGCTCAAGAAAGGTCAATCCAGTAATAAGCACAGCCAGCAGTTGGACCCAGATAGTCTGGAGCCAGAGGCTACATACTTAAGTGTCATGTTGCCCATCTCTCAATAATTAACACCTGAGATAGCTCCAGAGAATGCTCAAGCCCAGGTTTTATTTTATAGGCAAGGGAATAAATGTTTAGGAGAAAGAGTCTGACCTTTTGAGCAGCCTCACATACCTAGAAACTTCATTATTGCTCTTTTGCTCAGAAGTGCACCACTGATTCAAGTGAGATAAAGCTTAGCGACAAAGCTAATTTAAGTACCAAAGTGTGGTACTTCTTCTCTTTAAAGTATACGATTTCTAAAGCAAAGATACTTTTTATGTAACATCTGTATTTCCAGGAGAAAGCTAGGTGAGTTTGGGAGAGAACATGATGATTCCATGACACCTACTGGTGAGAATGAGCCTCACTTCACAGATTTCTATCAGTTACTTTACGAATGACTGATTCTCACCATTATTTGAAATAGATTGGATATGGAAAGGATATTTTATATATATATATATATATATATATATATATATATTTTTTTTTTTTTTTTGGCGGTACGCAGGCCTCTCACTGCTGTGGCCTCTCCCGCTGCGGAGCACAGGCTCCGGACACGCAGGCCCAGCGGCCATGGCTCATGGGCCCAGCCACTCCACGGCATGTGGGATCCTCCCGGACCGGGGCACGAACCCGTGTCCTCTGCATCGGCAGGCGGACTCTCAACCACTGTGCCACCAGGGAAGCCCAGGATATTATATTTTTAAAGGAAAAAAATCAGATGTCTCCAACTATTTATATAACAACTCAAGCACAGGATCTCCACTCTCCCTTATAGGAATACCAAGCTATTGATATATCTTAGGATGTTGCATCAATCAGCTCTGAGGCAAACACCAGTCTGGGTGCAAAGTCCCTGGGGCCCTTCATTACTCTCATTTTAAGTCAAAAGACCTTAACTGAACACTTGCATTCCAAGGAGAGGTGAGAGAGAGGCTTCTCCCACAAAGCATTCCCCTCTCAGAAGCCAGGAGCCAAGATGCCTCGAGGCATCTAGACAGGTGCTTGCCATCCCAGGAATCAGACCTGGTCTGATCAGATCAGATATTCTTGTCGCTTCTGAATCACTCAGATGTTACTTTGATTCCCCAGAGATGACATTCTCCCATCAAAAATGTCATGAATGTGTCATCATTTGAATTCTCTCCCATACCATGTCAGTTGGTTGAGGTTGGAATTGTACATTGAAAATTGGACTTTTCTAAGTTTTTTCTAGGAGAAAGAGTTCAGAAAGGAGAAATGGGGAAAAAATGGATGATAGAAAATGATATTTAGGAGAGGAGAAAACTTTGTAGGGAGATGGCAATATCACCCTTTGGCTTTGGTTTCATTAGTTAAAACACTTTGGATTCTGATTAAACTTTCTAAACTTCCTAGCCATAGCCGTGTATAATTGAAAAGTCTTGATGGCTTTAGAAGAACTCGTTCTTAGTTGGGTTGTTGGGATGCAATAGTTTCTTTTGTTTGGTTTTAGTTTTGTTGTGGAATGTGGAGTCAAAGTAAGAGAATATGCCTTCCTGAAAGTGCAATTGAATGAAACAAAAGTGTTTAAGGCATCCAGTGATCCAAACAAGATAGTTTCATCTATGGGGTTGGATGAGAAAATTTAAAACAAGTTCATGAGAGACATGCACACTGGCATTGAGAATATAGCCAACTATTGAGATGTAACACTGAATATTAAAATAAATTCATGAATACTACCAATTAAATTTTATGTATTAAGCACCAAAGTGTAAGCACTGTGTTTGGAGCTCTAAAGAAAACAGATCTCAGTCAGATCTGTCCTGACCCTTGAAGAGTTGTAATCCAGAAGGAGAGATGAGACAAATGAAAAATCTCTGAGACAGTAGGGGGAAGCCACTGGAAGAGTGCAACAGATAATGGCAACAAAAGCTTCCTCCACTCCTTGAACTCCCTCTTCCCCCACATCTGTTTCACCCCCAGAAAGAAAATGGGCAAGACAGGAGGTAATTGAAACAATTAGAAGGTTAATGCAGTTGTTTAGGAATAAAAAGTTGAAGGGTTGAATTAACAGAGGGTTGGGGGGGAGAAGAGATGGATGGGGAAAAAAAGATGTTAAAGGGTGAATGAATAGAATTTAGGGACTTGGATGTAGAGCTTTGGGGAGAAGAGTTATACATAAACATAGATCTATACATAGAATATTAGAGCTGGGGGGGTACTTTAATTCCAAGTTAGAAAATGGAAATAAAGGCAGCACTAACAGAAACAGAAAAATCAAGAGGGATTTGCTGCAGGAAGGTGGGACAGAGGGTGACATCTGAGTTTCCTTTTCCAACTATCTGTAAGGCTAAAGGGACCGATGGATATGTAGGTGGAAATATCACCTAGGCAGTCGGAAACTGGTCTCATGAAATGATTTCTGAATCAGGAGATCCATGGAAAGCATCCATGAGATTCTGTGAACCCCCTGAAACCCTATACAAAGAAATTATACTAATTTGTTTAATATTAAGGGTTAATTCGAAATCATCTTTACTCCTGTGTGCTCTTGTAGGTTAGTTTAATATAAAAGACTCTTGGTAATAACGGAAGTTTCTAGACATAAAGGACAGTAAATCATTAAGAGGGAAAACATTTTCTTGTGAGAGTTTTTCGATGAGTACTAAAGTTGAGGAATGATTTAACTGTTTAGAGAGTGAATAAATCAAAATGAAATACACCCATCTGCCACTGAGAAACCAAGAATCAAAGGGTTGAATTTAGTACCAAATATACTTTCAGTGGAATGAGAGGGAGTGTATACTACAATCAGTTGGCTAAAAGTCGTCAATATGTAAAATATCACCCTTATTATAATGTTCACAATAAAAAAGAAAGCCAAAAAACAGACAGTATAAATTAGAGGGAATTTATTTATACTGTCCTCAAATGAGCATATGGTCATTTTATTGAAAATAAAGAGTAAATTCCAAAGTTAAAGGCCTGAGACCTAGTCAATAAATCAAGTCTATTTAAAATGTCCTTAACTGGCAATGATATGCCACATATTTAGGTTTTAGTTCAAGCATAATTTTTATCCTGGGGACTTCCCTGGTGGCACAGTGGTTAAGAATCCGCCTGCCAGTGCAGGGGACACAGTTTGGAGTCCTGGTCCGGGAATATCCCACATGCTACAAAGCAACTAAGCCCGTGCACCACAGCTACAGAAGCCCGCGTGCCTAGAGCCCGTCCTCCGTGACAAGAGAAGCCACCGCAATGAGAAGCCCGCACACCTCAACAAAGAGTAGCCCCCGCTCGCCGCAACTACAGAAAGCCTGCAGGCAGCAACAAAGACCCAGTGCAGCCAAAAATTAATTAATTAATTGTTTTTACAAAGACTTTTTATTCTGCCAATGGGGTTGAGATTAGGCGAGAAAAAAGATATGATATACCGTTTATTTAAGCAGTAAATTTTTAAAAGAATGATGGTTCCTTTTACCAAAACATATTCCTCCAGTCATATCAGCCTTATAATTAGGCATAATAGGTGAACGTTTTGTGGTGTAATTTAAAAGTTTCCACAAATCAAAAGTATCTCCATTGCCTGAGATTCTGCTGATATATTCATTTGGGTGAGGATATAATCCGACTCTCATGGTGGTTTCAGGTTGGTAGAACAGGAGTCAGAGGTAAAGACAGGTAGACAGATGTTTCCATGGAGAATGAAAACGACAGGGCAAGGAACGGGCAGCAGTAGCATGTGCTATGTTGGAGAGCCCTGAGCAACCCCAAAGAGGCTGAGAATTTGGCCTTGCTAGGAAAGGGAGGGGAAGGCACCAGCATGAAAGGTGCAGAGGGGAGGAGGGGAAGCAGGCTGAAGAGGAACCAGGATAAATACAACTTGCCCACAGCGTCTCCCAGGCTGGCCTGGATGCCACTATGCAGTTGAGCAATTACATTTTCATTTTCAACCTACCTGGTCATGATTTTGCAGAGAGCAAATTCGTTCTTTTCAGCCTATTTCTGCTGTGAATTTTGACGTTCTTTGTGTATCTGACAAATATGTGGTACCTGACAATCTCCCAACCATATCATGAGGATGAAAACTTTAAAGCAAAAAGACCAAGCAGCGTAAAAGTTGTGCCTCTTGCAGCAGTGCTAGGTCATCATCTGCCTGTGCTTTGTTTCTGCCTAGACTTTTAGAAGCAAACACTATTTATACAATGAGAGGATGCGGCTGTGGGAATGACACCATGGAGTTTTTCTTATTATGATCACTATGTTAACTCTTTTATTTATACAGAAAGCTTAGAATTTGTTTTCTTCAGCTTAGTGACTTAGGAAATAAGACTTAGAAACTCTAAGGGCCACAGATGGCATTTGTTGGATTTGTATTTGCGTAGATAAAAATTTGATGAGAATGACACACATATTCAGTGGGCATTCTTTGGGTTGACTACATAGACCTGGACAAAATCCTAGAAAATGCTTTTTTTAAAAAATATTTTTTATTTTTGGTTGCGTTGGGTCTTCATTGCTGCAGGCAGGCTTTCTCTAGTTGCATCGAATGGGGGCTACTCTTCGTTGCAGTGCATGGGCTTCTCATTGCGGTGGCTTCTCTTGTTGCGGAGCATGGGCTCTAGGCATGCCGGCTTCAGTAGTTGTGGCATGCAGGCTCAGTGGTTGTGGCTCGCGGGCTTAGTTACTCCACGGCCTGTGGGATCTTCCCAGACCAGGGATCGAACCCGTGTCCCCTGTATTGGCAGGCGGATTCTTAACCACTGCACCCCCAGGGAAATTTCGAAAATGCTTTTTAAGGAATTCTAAACCAATGTGTAAATAATGTGGCAAAATGAATTTTGTATATTTTATCGTATTATCTAAATGATCCCAAACCATTAAATAGTTCTCTGATATTATGAGAAAGCTGATGATTCCACCTCTCCTGCTGCCCAAACCTTTCAGCCTCCTAGAGGCCATTTAATGTAGTACAGCTGGCCGATGACAGCCAGGGCTCATTAGATTGCAGTTGCATGTGCTATCTTAGTATAATGTGTTTAGTCATGCTCTGCCTGTTTTGAGAGGTCCAATATTAGTTTCTTGGCATATACAAACCTGGCCTGACATTTAGGAGACCTAGAAGCCTAAAAGACAAAGCTGTACTCAATAATCAACTCTGCAAACAACAGCTGTGGCCACAAATAAAATAGCCTTTTATTTGTAAGTAAATAGTGTGGAAAGGGCTTTTGGTCACCCATATCCTCAAACACAGCTAGCAATATTTATCATCCTCTCCAAAGGAGAGATACAGCTGTTTATGTATAGAAATGCATGTATCTGTGTGTATGCATATGTTCCACCATAGAATTAAGGTACTTCTATGAAAAATGTTCACCTCTTCACATATTTATGCATCTTCAGCACTACATGGGAGAACAGCTCCACCTGATTTGTTGTCCAGTTGGGGTTCCCCTAGCCCTGTCCACTAAGTGGTCTTTCAGGAGGGGCCACCTAAGGTGTATCCAAAGAACCCCAAGGCTCCAGAAACCCCATTTTGATAACCAAAGAAGTGATTTTCACTATGGAGATGAAGAAAGATTTTTTTTAGAAGATGTAGCTTTTAAACTAGGTCTGATTCAAAATAGTTGTATACCACATAGAACATAGACTTCTGAACAGACGCTCCTCCTGCCATTAGAAGGAAAGGGACGTGTGGTAGCCTTCAGACCTGACCTTCCACCTCTCTTTCCATCTGGTATATGTTTTACAGGCTACAAGAAACAAGGCATGGCCTTATAAGACAAGGCTGTGACAGGGTGACCATGTGTAAGTCAACAACTGACAAACTTCTACCTAAAAAGTAAGAAATTCAATCATGAGAATGTTTAGGCTTTATATGAAACTTATCTGAACATTTATCATAATAGAGTCAGTGTATTTTTATATGTAGACAAAATATCTTGGTGGTTGAATTTTGCCTCGCTAGCCAGGAATCACTACAGACCTAAATCTTCATCTGTGAAAACTATTTGTGGAACATATGTAATAATATTAGCTACCATTAAATAAGTACCTACTAGGTGCTAAATATATTTAAGCTCTAATCCTGACCTTATCAGCTCTATTACCTGAAGAGTAGATGCCTCATAGCTGAGTGACATAACTGGGATTTGAGTCCAAAACGTGACCTATAAGCTAAGGTTGTAGATTAAAATGATGGAATCAGTTATTTTAAAATTAACTATGTAAGTCATATATAACTCTCATGTGATAAATAAACATTTACCTAATCAAAAATTGGGTCTTGGGCTTCCCTGGTGGCGCAGTGGTTGAGAGTCCGTCTGCCGATGCAGGGGACACGAGCTCATGCCCTGGTCCGGGAAGATCCCACATGCCGCGGAGCGGCTGGGCCCATGAGCCATGGCCGCTGAGCCTGCGCGTCCGGAGCCCGTGCTCTGCAACGGGAGAGGCCACAACACTGAGAGGCCTGCGTACTGCAAAAAAAAAAAAAAAAAAAAAAATTGGGTCTTTTACTTTGAGACATATCACACAATTGAAAAACCCACATGATATTTAGAAACCGATATCAATCAATGGGCTATCAATAATGTTAACTTCTATTAAATCTCAAATTATTTAATTAAGAGGTTAATAAAAAATGTCCTAAACTGGCAGTAATGACCAGGCATAATTCAATCTATGGCATTTCCTTATAACAAAGATTTATAACCTTATAAACCTTATAACAAAGATTTGCTAAATATATTTGCTAAGAAATATCATTAAATGGCTGCTATCTGGGCTTCCCTGGTGGCGCAGTGGTTGAGAGTCCGCCTGCCGATGCAGGGGACATGGGTTCGTGCCCCGGTCCAGGAAGATCCCACATGCCGCGGAGCGGCTAGGCCCGTGAGCCATGGCCGCTGAGCCTGTGCGTCCGGAGCCTGTGCTCCGCAACGGGAGAGGCCACAACAGTGAGAGGCCCACGTACTGCAAAAAAAAAAAAAAAAAAAAAAAATGGCTGCTATCAGTTCTTGGAATTCATTGCCTTATAGCTGCACCACTCAATCTCCACCTCTGTTGTCACATGGCCATCTTCACTCTGTGTGTGTCTCTCTGGATTTCTTCTTAGGACACCAGCTATTGGATTGAGGGTCCACCCTAGTTGAATATGACCCCATCTTAACTCATTACATTTGCAAAGACTATTTCCAAATAAGCACATATTCTGAGGTTCTGGGTATACATGAACTTTCAGGGGACACTATCAACCCGGTATGCCGACTTTTCCAAAGGACTAGATATTTATCTCTATGAAACTTACCAGTCAGCAACATCTACAGACATGGGCTAAATGCCAATTTCATAGGTAAGAATGTGCTAACTTCAAACAAGAAATGGTAAGAATAAAGCTCTTCTACCTCTAACCTTATATACTAGTTAATAATTCTGCCCCAAACTCTACAGTCCATGTTTCTTTTTAATGCACTTAGATCATAAAAATATTGGCATTTCTATAGAACTTTATAACTTCCAAAACACTTTCACGTGCACTGTGTAATTTCCTCATCACTACAACCTAGTAATGTAAATGAACTTGTCATGATTAGCCCCAGTCTATACTTGGAGAAATTGAGGCTCCATGTCTTGACTCAGGTCATGCAGTTAACTTTGCAATGCAGACCCGGGAGGAAGGTCAAGTGATCTGACTCTTCACCCAGCATTCTTTCTACTGCCAAGTATGCGAAAGTGTTTAAAGTAGTGACTGGGACAGCAAGTCTGGTCAAGGAGGTCTGGGTGAAGAGGTCTGGGCGGGAGTAGAGACCACTTCCCCATCATCTGTGAAGCTTTTTTCTAGCTAACTATGTCCACGGCCCTAGAATCTCTGAACAGTGCTGAAAATCCCCACAAGGCCTAACAACAAAACTGTTTAAAAATCTACAGAAGAGCCTCCTAAGCTGATTTTTTTAAATTTAATTGTATGGATTTGTGTCTGAGGTCAGAGCTTCTCAAACTTAAATGTGCATATGAATCACCTGGGAATCTTGTGAAAATAAGTTCTGATTCAGTGGGCCTTTTGGATGGAGCCTGAGATTCTGCATTGCCAATAATCTCCTAGGTGATGCTGCTGATTCAAGGACCACATTTTGATTGATAAGCTCTTAAGTAGCCTTCATGATAGAACCCCGGAAGGACTCTATACAGATAACAGAATGAGTCTATATGATTGTAGGAAATGTCCACATCCGACAGCTATAAACAGCAGGACCTCTCTGCCCAATTAAACACCTCTTTAATCCCTAATAAGAGCAGATGTGCTTGAGCCCATTTAAATCATGGGTCTCCAGTAGTTGCTGTCAAAACAAGCCAAACAGAAATCCATTCAAGGCCCTTGTTTGTGATGCTTGGCTTCAGGCCGTGAAGAACACCTGTCATCCATGCAACAAAAGCATCCGCGAGCTGCTGCTGCCTGCTGGCCCAGGGACAGCACAGCAGCCTGCCTCCAGGAGCAGGTATCAGGTGAACCCCGCAAGTTCTCTGCAGTCACAGCTGGATTTGGCCCCCATCTAAACTCCCCCTTGGCAGAGCTGCTTCACTTCAGCATGACCCTCATAAGTCTTCTGTTTTCTGGCATTCCATAATGTCGTCTTAATGACGTTGACCCCAAAACTACTTTCTAGAAGAGGTTTGCTGAAGAGATTCATTAAAAGGAAAAATAATGATTGCATTACAGCTTTTGTTGTTTTCTTTCTTTGAAGCTGCTGTGACAGCCTTTATATATGGGGCTAATGGTGGAAATAAATCCTTGCAATTCCCTGGTAATGGTGATTGATGAGCTGATGAGGCCGACTAGGTGTCCAAGGAACACAGCCAGTTTTTAATGGCACTTTAATTCTGTAAATATAGAAGACTTCCTTGCAGAAATTGGAAGTTGGAGTGCGTGAGGAATAATTCAACAAATGAGCGTGCTTCTTTTTTTTTTTTTAATAAAGTGAATGGTTTTTTATAAATTTATTTATTTTATTTTTGGCTGCATTGGGTCTCTGTTGCTGCGCGTGGGCTTTCTCTAGTTGCGGCAAGCGGGGGCTACTCTTCATTGTGGTGGAAGGGCTTCTCAATGCGGTAGCGTCTCTTGTTGTGGAGCACGGGCTCTAGGCACGTGGGCTCAGTAGTTGTGGCACGTGAGCTCAGTAGTTGTGGCTCGCGGGCTCTACAGCACAGGCTTGGTAGTTGTGGCGCATGGGCTTAGTTGCTCCGCGGCATGTGGGATCTTCCCAGACCAGGGCTCGAACCCGTGTCCCCTGCATTGGCAGGTGGATTCTCAACCACTGAGCCACCAGGAAAGCCCCCATAAATGGGTTCTTAAACTAGTTTTTGCCCTGTGTGATTTCAGAATGTACACTTAGGGTAAAATTTTATAAAAGAAAATAGTTCTGGCAAATAATATAGTGTGTGTCTCATAATGTTTTCATGTACCAAGAAACTGGTGTTTAAGGGAAAAATTTTTCTGTTTCTATTTCAAAACCTAAAGTTCTGGGCTTCCCTGGTGGCACAGTGGTTGAGAGTCCGCCTGCCGATGCAGGGGACACGGGTTCGTGCCCCGGTCCGGGAAGATCCCACATGCCGCGGAGCGGCTGGGCGCATGAGCCATGGCCACTGAGCCTGCACGTCTGGAGCCTGTGCTCTGCAACAGGAGAGGCCACAACAGTGAGAGGCCCGCGTACCGCAAAAAAACCCTAAAGTTCTTATTGGAATTCTTTAATATGAGGAAATATCATTTTCAAAGACAAATGATGCTTTATTTAAGTCAAGGGTCATTCAGAGTTTCTACCTGTGTAAGATAATAATGGAGATCTGTCAAGGCTACTCAGTCTCCCTGATAAACTTAGTCTTAAACATGGCAGAGTCCTAGAGTTCCCATCTGCACAGCAAGTAATGTTGAAATTCCAGCTTATAGAGTGGTCCCTCGGCATCTGTTGGGGATTGGTTCCAGGACACCCACGGATACCAAACTCCATGGATGCTCCAGTCCCTTACATAAAATGGTTGTAGTACAGCCGGCCCTCCCTATCCGGGGATGCGGGACCCGTGGATACAGAGGGCCGACTGTGAATATTTTTATAATTTATTCCCTTCTTGACCTTTCCTACTGTCCTTGCAATGGAAACTTCTCTTCTTGTCTTCATTTGCACCCCTACCCCTATCTGTCCCACACATCCTAGTTTGTGCTCTTCTAAATGCAAATCTGAACATGTCATTCCCTTGCTTAAAATATCTATGGCTTCTCCTCCTGACAGCAGTGTCCTCAAGCTTTAGCGAGCATCAGAATCACCTAGAGGGCTTGTGAAAACACAAAGAGCTGGGCCTCTCTCCAGAGTTTCTGATTCAATATATATGGAATGAGGCCTGAGAATTTGCATTTCTCACAAGTTACTACATAATGTTGATGCTGCTGGTCCAGGGACCACACTTTGAGGAAAACCCACCAAACTCTCCATTAATGCATCCATCACCCTTCAGGATTTGTCCATTGCGTAACTTCCCAGAAGCACCCCACCCCTGCTCAGCTCTGTTCCTCGGCCTGCATCAGTCACACCAGACTCCTTGGGTCCCAGAAACCAGGGCTGTCGCAAGCCTGTGAAAGTTGTTTACTGCACAAATGACAGAGGCATCGTTCACATTCTAATCTCTTTATTGGTGCCCTCTGGAGTGGACCAGTGCACAGCCTATACCCTCACATGCAGCAGCCCTGGAATCACCAGGGACTCCTATGGAGGACCCCAGTCAAACAAAATTACTTGGAACTTTCTGAGCAAACCACATAGTCTGGGCTTTGAAGCTTCACTTATCCTGAGAGGTCAGCCTATGGTGCCCGTTAACCCCTTTTCTGTGTGGAAACTTCTACCCATCCTTTAAGGCCTCCCTCACAAAAGGAAGATTTATGATTAGAATTGTCCTGAGAGAAGGAAACATTTTTCCAATAGGAAAAAGGATGATAGAGCTGTAAATACTCCACTGTTCAAAATACTCTGTGTTCGGGCTTCCCTGGTGGCGCAGTGGTTGAGAGTCCCCCTGCCGATGTAGGGGACACGGGTTCATGCCCCGGTCCAGGAAGATCCCACATGCTGCGGAGCGGCTGGGCCCGCGAGCCATGGCCGCTGAGCCTGCACGTCCGGAGCCTATGCTCCGCAACGGGAGAGGCCACAACAGTGAGAGGCCCGCGTACCGCAAAAAAAAAAAAAAAAAAATACTCTGTGTTCAAAATCTGTTTTTTCTCGCTCAGGTTTTCATGAATTATCTTTTCAAAGGACTAGAAAATTGAAGGAGAATAAGAGGGAGAAGAGAGAGGGAAGCTTCTTTTCATTTTCCTATTTTGTTTTAGGTCTTCACACATGTAAGATATTTATATAGGCATGGTATTTTAACAAATTATACTTGTAAATAAATATTAAATGCAACATTTGTAAGTTTATGCTTTTATGAAGTTTTTTGGTGACTTTCCTCTGATGTTTTACTTTTGGTTACATGGAACAGTGATTGTGTGTGCGTGTGTGTGTGTGTATTTTTTTCATATTCTTTTTTATTGAAGTATAGTTGTATGTATGTACTTTTTAATAGTTAACCTACACTATTAATTCTTCTCAGTGGCTTAACATATATTGCACAAACCTGAATCCACCCATGTCTATACAAGGACCTATCACTTTATTCACTGGTTGGATTAACTGAGGCTCCAAGTCATACTCAGCAAAAAAAAAAAAAAGTGATATAAAATGAATACAACACTTTTCTTAAGAAAATGTACCCTTCTGTGAAGGTGAAGCTGAAAGCTAATATACAAAAGCAGGCTTCTCAAAGAATAAGGTAAAAAAATTTTTTAAAAGCAATCTGCTCAACATAATGAAAAAAAAAAACCAGAAGGGATTAATCAAATTACAGAGCTTAAACTAGGAAATGATTATTTTGCTGAAGTTGTAAAGTTGGTCTGTTATCGCAAAATGGGATATTTGTAATATGAATTTCTATCGTTAAAAAAAGCCTATTGCTGGTTAAAGCTTTTAGGCTGACTTTGGACCATGTGGAAGCAAGAGAAAATGACTAGGAACCTATCTTATTCTTCTTGGGTGATTAGAAAATATTTGGTTTCTTCAAGGTCTATTCTTCTTTCCTCCAGTCCCATTTTTTGGTTATTCATTTATATAAAACAGATGTGCGAAGTGTCTGCTCTGTTTCTACCTATAGAAAATAGGTAGTCATTCCCTTCCATAATTCGAAAATCCTGTTTGAGAAACAAAACTGTCTTCTGTGAAACTGTCAAATGATTAGTTAAGAAGGTTATAAGGTTTTATGGGTGTAACAGATCAAAACTCTGGCCAACTGAAGCTAATACAGGGCGGGGGAGAGACAGCTTATTGGAAGGAGCTGTTCCAAGGCAGAAATTGAGGGGCTTTGTCACTCCTTCTCCTGGGACACTGCCATTAATGTGACTCCATCCAAGCAACTCCTAATCTCCAAGTCTCTCAGTTCAAACTTCAGATTTGCAAGAGGAAGAGAAGCCGATGGGGCCAGCCTGGAGCAAGGATTACCCCCTGGATCAACATTCCAAGGAGGTAAGGTTGCCAGATCAAATACAGAATGCCTAGTGAATTTCTTATAAACAACAAATACTTTGTTGTCTCATACAAAACTTTGATTCAGACTTAACTGAGCATCCTGTATCTTTATTTCCTAAATCTGGCAATCTTGCAAGGAGGCAGCTCTCTGAGTGCAGGCAAGGCTGCAAAGGGAGACCATGTGAGTAACTGCAAGAAGTGTGCGTGACACCTTCTGTGCATTTGGTAACCCAAGAAATAGAGGCTACAGGCATTCAGAGGAGAGAGGCCAGTGTCATCTGGAGTGCAAGGGAGGGCTTCCTGGAGAAGTGGCAGGATTGGGGCAGATAGAGGAAAATGGGGGAGGCAGTGCCTGATGGGATGAAAAGGAATGACATGCCCAGGAAGCAGTGAGGGTCCCAGCCTGGCTGGAAGGGGCAATTCAAGCCAGTTCAACCACCAAGCATGAGTAAAAAGGAATGGAAAGATGAAACCGGCTGAAAAACACATGAAAGCATAACAGTCTTTACAAGGATCTCAAAATTTGAATCACTTACTGATTCCCCACCCACACTGAGGATGAGTCCCACTGGCACATATTTAACAAACCCCTTATGTGGTTTTCGAGAGTAATATTTGTTGATCTTTATTTTCCTCTTGCTCACCTTCCCTGAGTTCACTCAGCTCAGGTAAGTGGAAGATGCGGCATCTTAGGAGCTTGGCAGCTGTTAAGTCCAACTTAGGGAATTCTTCTTGATTCATTTTGCACCAAATAATAGAACTGCCTTTCCTTATGGCCCTCCAACTTATGCCATGCACATGAATACGCTCTCTTTGTAGGATGTCAAAAGGACCACCATCTAGGCATTGGAGTCACACAAAGAGTGAGGAACTTCTTACGGCTCAACAGGAATAGATGTATGATTTGGGAAGTTCTCAAATAATTATAACAATTAACATTTTGGGGGAATTCCCTGGCAGTCCAGTGGTTAAGACACTGCGCATCCACTGCAGGGGGCACGGGTTCGAGCCCTTGTAGGGGAACTAAGATCCGGCATGCCATGTAGTGTGGCCAAATAAATAAATGAATAAATAAGTAAAAATAATTAACATTTTTTAGCACTCTGCAGCTTTCAAAGTGCTATCATGTATTTTATCTTATTTGTTCTCGTATTAGAATTCTTCAGAGAAATAGAACCAATAGAATATATATATATACTCAGATTTTTCCATAACATCATACAGAAAATCCAAACAAACTTTTTGGCTAACGCTATATATGTAAATGCATATATAGGTGGGTGTGTATTTATATAGAGAGAGAGACAGACAGATAGACAGACATCAAGGAGCTGGCCTCACACAACTGTGAGGACTGGCAAGTCTGAAGTCCACAGGGCAAGACAGGAGGCCGAAAAGTCAAGTTAAGAGCTGATGTTTCAATCTTGAGTTCAAAATCCACACAACAGGACTTCCCGGGTGGCGCAGTGGTTAAGAATCCGACTGCCAATGCAGGGGACACAGATACAATCCCTGAATCCGTGGATCCCACATGCTGTGGAGCAACTAAGCCCATGCGCCATAATAACTGAGCCTGCGCTCTAGAGCCCACGAGCCACAACTACTCAGCTCGCGCACCTAGAGCCTGTGCTGTGCAACAAGACAAGCCACCGCAATGAGAAGCCCGCGCACGCAACGGAGAGTAGCCCCCGCTCGCCGCAACTAGAGAAAGCCCACACGCAGCAACGAAGACCCAACGCAGCCAAAAAAATGAATGAATTAATTAAAATTTTAGAAATAACTAAATAAAAGCAATGGCTTTAAAAAAAAAGAAATTCCACAGAGCAGGCCAGGCAGACTGGAAACTCAGGCAAGGTTTCTGTGTGACAGTCTTGAGGCAGAATTGCTTCTTCTTTGGAAAACTTGTCATCATCTTAAGACCTTCAGCGGATTGGACGAGGTCCACCCACATGATGAAGAATAATCTGCTTTACTCAAAGTCTACTGATTTAAACATTAATCACACCTAAAAAATACCTTCACAAGTTCCAGACTGCTGTTGGATGCAACAACTGGGCACCACAGCCTAGCCAAGTTGGCACATAAAATTAGCCAGCATAGGGCTTCCCTGGTGGCGCAGTGGTTGAGAGTCCGCCTGCCGATGCAGGGGACACGGGTTCGTGCCCCGGTCCGGGAAGATCCCACGTGCCACAGAGTGGCTGGGCCCGTGAGCCATGGCTGCTGAGCCTGCTTGTCCGGAGCCTGTGCTCTGCAACGGGACAGGCCACAACAGTGAGAGGCCCGCGTACCGCAAAAAAAAAAAAAAAAAAAAAAAAATTAGCCAGCACAGTCCTCAAAACAATGCTCTATAGGTAAGCAAAACAAGTCTTTATTTTCCACATTTTCTATATGGGAATAATAAGCCCTAGAAAAAGCTAATTTTGGTGCCCAAGTCCTCAAAACTAATAGGATAATCAGAAGCAGGATTCAAACTCAGACTTGTCAACTCTAAGTCCCTTACTATTGCCTCCCCTCCACCCACCAGGTGCAGTAGCATCCCTGAATCTTTGTTTCTTTATCTATAAAGTAAGACATGGCATACTTCAAGATTTCATCTAACTTGATTGTTCTATGATTTTTTGTTTTACATTCTAGGTATCAAGTTAAATGAAATCCTGTTCAAAGGATATACTCCACTAATTCTTTTTCTTGTGTCCTTACCCCCAAATCTGTTATTCACACACTCAAGGGAAGAGTCTGAACATTTATGGTGTGCTTTCTTGGAGTCAGGCTGAGCAGTCTAAAGAAAAGAGCCATAATTCCTGCCCTTCAGGGGCCAAGAGAGGCAGTAATGTTTGTGTTTCACCAAGCTTGGCCCATCTTCATTTTTACTCTCTGGCTCCTGAAGACTTTGTAAGAACAACTTACCTACAAAGAGGTTGGCTAATCACTGGAGTGGGTGTAAGATTAAAAGTGTCTCCATCTCACTGTTGCTCCTTTCTTTGCAGAGTTACTGTGAGTGAGATTAAAGTTCCCTTCACCAGCCTTCTACCTAATGACTTGCTTCCCAAAATCTAATCTTTTAAAATAAGAAATATATCATGGGTAGTGAAACGCAGCTTATTTCAGGAGATACCAAGAAAATATTACAACAGTATCTTTAGTCATAAGACAGCCAAAAACTCTCCTCTTAAAAAATTGGTTTTGGATCTGAGAATAAAAACCAAAAGAAAAATTCGATAGTATGCAGAACTGGATTGCTTCTCACATCCCACCCCATCCCAAATGAAAAGCATCATGCAGGCTTCCAGCTGACATCTGCTTGTGTGTGGATGACTAAGTCTTTTGAAACCCCTCATTCAGCAGTCCACAAATGGGGGGTGGGGGACTGAATTCCTGGGCTCCTGTTACCCATGGGTCCAAAATAATTAAAAATCAACTGACCCTTTCAGTGATGCTCATTCTTTGCATGAGTCATGTGGTGCTAGCCCATAAGGGATTCATGCTTGTATATGCAAATCATCAGAGAACTTAAGCACAGAATCTCATCTGTGAGAAGAAAGGGCCAATCAGAAAATCAACCAAGGGCCCCCAGCCTTAGAGGACAGCACCATGGTTTCCAGGAATATGAGATATTAGGACTTCAAACAGTCCTAGATTATGCTTCCTTTGGTACAAATCACAGGATTTATTTTCTGGTTTGCTGAGTCCAGTAGTCTTCTGGGAAACAGCTAGAAATAGAAGATAGGTAGATGAAAGTCATGATATTTTTACCTACTTCTCACTTCTTCCCTCAACAAATGGTTTGGTCTTTGGCTTACAGGCTCAGAACTGTCATTGTGCTTTGTCCTTTTCCTGAAAATAGAAGGAGTTTCATGTTTCTAATAATGCTCATCACAGACCTTCTTCCTGCCGACTTAAATAAGTTGATTCTCTCCTGAAAATTCTTATCATCTCATTTCCCCATGTTGTTTTCTATTGCTGACCAGGTTTTATTTTTTTTAATGTACTATATTCCACTAAGAAGATAACGCAGGAGTGCTATATAGTTAAGAGCTTATAACTCACTCAGTTTCACCTCTCAGCACATATTTGTCAAAGAAGGAAGGAGAGTTTGGGGGAGATGAGAGAGAGAAAGTATCTGCACTGACCTCAGTGCAAGCCACCCAAGTTCCCATGTGTTTGGGGGGAGTTACGGAAAGTTGGTGAATACAAAGCAGATTATCACTCAGGAAGCCCAAGCTTGAAAACTTTCTGCATATTTTAAGACTCAAGGCAGGTCAAATTCACCCGAAGTGACCTCAGTCTACCTCTTTCTTTTTTTAATTGTGATGTAATTGACATATAACATTGATTTAATTTTAGGTGTACAGCATAATGATTTGGTATCTGTCTATATTATGAAATGATTACCACAATGAGTTTAGTTAACATCCATCACGTCACATAGTAACAAAACGTTTTTCCTGTGATGCAACTTTTAAGATCTACTCTCTTCACCAATTTCAAATCTACAACACAGTATTATTAACCCATGCTGTACATCCCTGGGACTGAATGTATTTTATTATTGGAAGTTCATACCCTTTGACCAACCTCACCCATTCCGCCCACACACCCAGCCAACCTCTGTCCAGTTCTTAAATATTGGCAAACTAGATGGTTCAGTCCTAAGGCAAATAAGCTACAGTTATCTGGGTTTGGCATGCAAACCACTGGCAAGGTGAAACAATGTGCTTGAAAATCTTTAAACTATGAACATGAAATAAGTCTCCAGTTGTATTTAAATGGGGGAGAAGCGGTTTGTGTTCATTATTCCCTCCCAATGCTGACCAAAGCCTTTTTCCAGACGCAACTCCAGCACATATAGTACTTTACATTTTATAGATGCTTCATGTGCTTGACCTAGTCTGGTCCTTAACAAACCTCTCAGGCAGGTGAGGCAAATGGAAGGCACCTCATTTTGCAGATGAGGGCACTAATGTTTGCAGAGGAAATTGGCTTGTCCGCGTGGCCACGGAGGTAGGGCCATGGGTTTTATTTATTTTTTAACATCTTTATTGGAGTATAATTGCTTTACAGCGGTGTGTTAGTTTCTGCTGTATAACAAAGTGAACCAGCTATACGTATACATATATACCCATATCTCCTCCCTCTTGCATCTCCCTCCCACCCTCCCTATCCCACCCCTCTAGGTGGTCACAAAGCACCAAGCTGATCTCCTTGTGCTATGTAACTGCTTCCCACTAGCTATCTATTTTACATTTGATAGTGTATATATGGCCATGCCACTCTCTCACTTGGTCCCAGCTTACCCTTCCCCGTCCCCATGTCCTCAAGTCCATTCTCTACGTCTGCATCTTTATACCTGTCCTGCCCCTAGGTTCTTCAGAACCTTTTTTTTTTTTTTTTTTTAGATTCCATATATATGTGTCAGCATACGGTATTTGTTTTTCTCTTTCTGACTTACTTCTCTCTGCATGACACTCTCTAGGTCCATCCACCTCACCACAAATAACTCAATTTCGTTTCTTTTTATGGCTGAGTAATATTCCATTGTATATATGTGCCACATCTTCTTTATCCATTCATCTGTCGATGCACACTTAGGTTGCTGCCATGTCCTGGCTATTGTAAATAGTGCTGCAGTGAACATTGTGGTACATGACACTTTTTGAATTATGGTATTCTCAGGTTATATGCCCAGTAGTGGGATTGCTGGGTCATACGGTAGTTCTATTTTTAGTTTTTTAAGGAACCACCATGGTGTTCTCCATAGTGGCTGTATCAATTTACATTCCCACCAACAGTGCAAAAAGGTTCCCTTTTCTCCACACCCTCTCCAGCATTTATTGTTTGTAGATTTTTTGATGATGGCCATTCTGACCAGTGTGAGGTGATACCTCATTGTAGATTTGCTTTGCATTTCTCTAATGATTAGTGATGTTGAGCATCCTTTCATGTGTTTGTTGGCAATCTGTATATCTTCTTTGGAGAAATGTCTATTTAGGTCATCTGCCCATTTTTGCATTGGGTTGTTTGTTTTTTTGATATTGAGCTGCATGAGCTGCTTGTAAATTGGGGGGATTAATCCTTTGTCAGTTACTTCATTTGCAAATATTTTCTCCCATTCTGAGAGTTGTCTTTTCGTCTTATGTTTTCCTTTGCTGTGCAAGAGCTTTTAAGTTTCATTAGGTCCCATTGGTTTATTTTTGGTTTTATTTCCATTACTCTAGGAGGTGGGTCAAAAAGGATCTTGCTGTGATTTATGTCATAGAGTGTTCTGCCTATGTTTTCAGTTTATTGGTTTTATTTTGTTTTGAGGCGCAGGTCCTGTCCCTATTCTTTTGTCTGTTTTTTCTTTTTTCTTTTGCCCTACCCAGGGGAGTTTCTTGCCTTTTGGGAGGTCTGACGTCTTCTGCCAGCGTTCAGTAGGTGTTCTGTAGGAGTTGTTCCGCATGTAGTTGTATTTCTGATGTATTTGTGGGGAGGAAGGTGATCTCCACTTCCTACTCCTCCGCCATCTTGAAGGTCTCATCAGGCCACGTATTTTAATTCCTTGTCCTGTGTTCTTTCCACCACAAAACACCCACTATCTTCAAAAGATATAAAGTCAACAAGTTGGTAAATAGGGCAAATCTCCACCTGCCTTACTTCTCTCACAAACAGAAATTGATGCAACCAAATTTTGGGACCCAGTAACGCCAGTGCCAGGAGCCCTATTCTTACCTCTGTGTGATCCTCTGAAAGTCTGTGTCTAAGTGAAGAATTAAATCATTATCCAGGCAATGCAAGAGGGAAGAAAAGTGTTATCCAGAAAAAATGTCTATTTCCAGTAACTAAATGCTTGGAACATACAGAGTATGATGTTTTACAAAGGCTTCCCATTTGAATTTTTTATTTCTTAAGCAACAAAATTATATGTTGGCAATTCAACCAAAATGATGGGCTCAACCGTGACTTGTCCTTGGTTTGGTTTGCGGACGTGAATGGAATTAGCACAATGTTTTAGTTGAGAAAGAGACTCGCCATATGTTAGAGTGAAAGGAACCTTGGAAATGATGTAATCCAAATTCTAAGGGGGTTGACAGATATCACCCAGGTAATTGTTTGGAATTTCCACTTCATTTGCGATATACAAACATAAGTCTATTTGCTGGAGCCAAAAGAGCCAGCTCTGGAGGCTGGTTATTAGGGGTGACAGGATTAAAAACCTAACTTGTGCATGGTTATAATAAATGAAACAATACGTAAATGCCATAAGGGTTTGCTGTACCAAAGTAAATATCCATGTTTAGAGGTGTATCATGTAGCATAGAGCAAAATTTCACATTTATTCTATTTATTGTGTTAAAAAAAAAAAAACAACCTCTACCATAAAACAATAACCTTGCATTTGGCTTATTGCATCACACATCATCCTTGGTATATATTGAATAATTTGTCTAAGGTGCTGTTTTTCTTGGAGAATTCCAAGTTTCACAAGATATTTAAAATAAACCATTTCTTTACATTGATAGCAAATGGGTTTTGACAGATTGAACATGAGACAGAAAATAATGCACTGCAATACCTTATAGTTTAACATGAATGTGGGGTTGCTAAGGGCTTGAGTGTTTGGATTTTTGTTTCTTTAGTAATTCCTTTTCTTCAAGAATGTCCTTCAAATCATGCTGTGCACATGCTAAATTTTCAGGTGTTAAAAGTAGCCATATTCATTAAGTTGCCATCAACCAGACCATAGACTAAATTAGAACTATACAATGTTCATTATTTCCCAAAATTACATACGAAAGTAAAATGACCTACAGTCTAGGTCAGATTGTGGAGTCATGGAAAAACTGAAGGTCCACCTTGGATCTTCCACTTTGTTCTTTGTCTAAAAGGTTGGAAGATAGTATAATGGTTTCATTTGTATTTCTACTTTTCTCTTGCTCTTGGAGGTGATAATCCTAAATAAAATGCATCCAAAACAGGCAGGTGAACAGATAAGAAGATATGGAAAATCTAGAATATGGATTATCAGCACAAGAATGCTGGCAGCAATCCCAGTACTTAAAATGCCCAAAGGTATATCAGGAACAGTGTGACCTTCTAGAAAATACAGAGGAACCTAGTTCCTTATGGTAAGAACATAAGAGTAGATGAAATCTGACCAATGCTTCCTAAGAATATTTAAGTGACAGAATATTGTAAATGTCCCCCTTCCATTGGCCCCTGAGGGTAAAGCTTTGAGGTGAGCATTCCCAACTTGTCCTTAATAAACCCTCTGAATCCATTATTCATGGGTTTATCTAAACCTTCTTGAGGGGATTTCTAACTTTAGCCTTCACAGTCTCTGGAGTAGATGAAGAGAACCTTTATTCTACTGTCATTCATTGATCCACATTTTTAAAGGAACGCCTGAAGTAAACTCAGGTAAAAAGTACTTAGTTTTGTTTAAGAAAACATTATAAAACACTAGTAATTCAGTACTGTTCTTTAAGTTAAGAAAACTTAAATCTTTACTTAATATCTGCAGTGCATTCTGGAACAAACTGTGGTTTTCACTATAAAGTGATTTAAGAGGAAAGATGGAAGCTGGAAGAAACAGGAAGAAAAAACAATGAAAGGTATAAATGAGGCATAAGAGGAGAAAAGAGCAAGGGTAAGGAGAATAACCCAGAAGTAGAGAAACTTAGAAGGATAAAGAGAAGTTCAGAAGTCCTGATGTCAGTTATAGATAATTTTTTCACAGTCTCATGTTTACTGAGATGTGTGGCCTCAAGATATTTAATCATTGTCTACTGAATGCTGAATTTCTAAGTTAAACAGTGTCAGGATATTTTTCTCAGAGCTACAAATAATAATTGAGACCAGTGATACCTCTTGAAGTCATTGGCAAAGGTCAGATGAAACCAAGCCAGACCTAACCTAGGTAAGAGAGGTTTCCTACTTCACCAAGAATCATGTGTTCCAGACACACAATCTGTACTAAGCAAAGAAGTGCTTTATTCTGTTGCCCTCAAACCTTCATCTTCATGCTTTGCGTTATCAATCTAGAACACTGGGTTACAGTGAGGCAATCCCTGCTTAAGCTGTCTATACCCTGCATGGTTTTACAGATTTCCCATATACCTGTTCTTGGTCTTCGTCTTTCCAGACTGAGGTCCTGTTCATTTCAGCCTCTAACACTATGAGTAATTTTCATTTATTTAGTGATGTCTGTGTGCCAGGGAATCTTCACAACAGCCATGAAATAACTACGATTGTTGTCTTCATTCGACAGATCTGTAAACTGAGACATAGGTTAAGCAACTTGCCCAAAGTCACACAGTAAGTGATAAAGCCAAGCTCAGAGGTCAGAATGACTGACTCCAAAATTCAGTCACTGATCCTCTTTTTACTTCTTATTGAGCGCTTCCTCTCTCCTTCCACATCTGGTATGGTGCTGCTCTTCCTCTGCCCCACGGTGATCTCTGAACCGAGATCACCATGGACAATCTTCAAGTTCTTTGTTCTGGAACCTTTCTCGACGGAAAGAAGTGAGCTCATAATCCCCCTCTACCACCAGAGGCTGGCCAGAAGGCCACATAGCCCAGGATGGAGGCTCCCCGACTAGGTTCAGCCTTCAGTGCTCACCACACAAATCATACTTGTTCTATGGAAACATTGTTGTACTGAGGCCATATTATCTCTCCACGCCTAGGTCTGCATTCGCGTTTTTAGCTGTAGAATAAAACTTCTGGCAATCATGAATTTTTTCTAGCTAATATAACATGTATGGCAATTCATGTAAGGAAACATAAACTGGGTGGTTAAGAGAGAAAAATTACAAATAACTAAGAGAGGAGAGATGACTATTCCCCGAAAACTCTTCCAAAGGTGCCTAAGAACAATGGGCAACAGGGGGCTGGGGGGGAGAATGGATTTTTTTCAAATGGCTTAGACCCTAGAATTAAAAAGTATATTACATTAGGCTTCTTCTTATTATTGTTAATTTTTACTGAGAGTAGAGTTGCTTTACAATGTTGTGTTATTGTCTGCTGTACAGTAAAGTGAATCAGCTGTACATATATGTATAGCCTCTCTTTCTTGGATTTCCTTCCCATTTAAGTTACCACAGAGCATTGAGCAGAGTTCCCTGTGCTGTATAGAACGTTCTCATTAGTTATCTATTTTATACACATTAGGCTTCTAAGTGAAATGAACTCATAAAAAGTGAACGTATTTGTATGAGTTGGAGAATTTGGGGTTGTAAAGTTACCTTCTTGGAATACCTTTGAGCAAGACATGTCATTTAAAGAATGGTGAACCCATATGTCTCCTAGCTGCCTAAGCAACTAAGAGGCCTTGCTGACTTGACTTTCTTTTCTTTTCCAGATCTTGGCTATCGTGTCCATCTTGTTCATCGTACTCTCCACCATTGCCCTGTCTCTCAACACGCTACCAGAGCTGCAGGAGATGGATGAATTCGGACAGCCCAATGACAACCCCCAGCTAGCCCACGTGGAGGCCGTGTGTATCGCCTGGTTTACCATGGAGTACCTTTTACGTTTCCTGTCCTCACCAAATAAATGGAAGTTCTTTAAGGGCCCATTGAATGTTATCGACTTGCTGGCCATCTTGCCATATTATGTCACCATCTTCCTCACGGAGTCCAACAAGAGCGTGCTGCAGTTCCAGAACGTGAGGCGCGTGGTCCAGATCTTCCGAATCATGCGTATCCTCAGGATCCTGAAGCTCGCCAGACACTCGACGGGCCTGCAGTCCCTGGGTTTCACCCTCAGGCGGAGTTACAATGAACTGGGCTTGTTGATATTGTTCTTGGCCATGGGGATAATGATATTCTCCAGCCTGGTATTTTTTGCCGAGAAGGACGAAGATGCTACCAAGTTCACCAGCATCCCGGCCTCATTTTGGTGGGCCACCATCACCATGACCACTGTCGGCTACGGTGACATCTACCCAAAAACATTATTAGGGAAGATCGTGGGAGGCCTGTGCTGCATTGCGGGAGTTCTGGTGATCGCCCTTCCGATCCCAATCATTGTAAACAACTTTTCTGAGTTTTACAAGGAGCAGAAACGCCAGGAGAAGGCCATTAAAAGGAGAGAGGCTCTCGAGCGGGCCAAGAGGAATGGAAGCATTGTTTCTATGAACTTAAAAGACGCCTTTGCTCGCAGTATGGAACTGATAGACGTGGCCGTGGAGAAGACGGGAGAGTCGGCCAACACAAAAGACTCGACGGGGGATAACCGCCTCTCTCCAAGCCGGTGGAAGTGGGCCCGGAAGGCTCTGTCGGAAACAAGCTCCAACAAGTCTTACGAGAATACGTACCAGGAGGTCAGCCAAAAAGACTCCCACGAGCAGCTGAACAACACTTCTTCCTCCAGCCCGCAGCATCTGAGTGCCCAGAAACTGGAGATGCTGTACAACGAGATCACCAAGACGCAGCCTCACTCCCACCCAAATCCCGAGCGCCAGCAGCAGCCCGAGAGGCCGTCTGCGTACGAAGAAGAGATAGAGATGGAGGAGGTGATCTGCCCGCAGGAGCAGCTGGCCGTGGCGCAGGCCGAGGGCATCGTGGACATGAAGAGCACCTCCAGCATCGACAGCTTCACGAGCTGCGCCACCGACTTCACGGAGACCGAGAGGTCGCCCCTGCCGCCGCCCTCCGCTTGCCACCTGCAGATGAAGTTCCCACCCGACCTCGCCCGGATAGAGGAGCACCAAAGAGCCAGGGCCCCCCCATTCCTCACCCTAACCCGAGAGAAGGGGCCCGCGGCCAGGGACACCAGCCCGGAATACGCTCCAATCGATGTAACTGTGAAGCTCGACTCCAGCGGGTCCCAGGCTGGGCCCCACGGCCCCTTGCCGTCGGACAGCGCCGCCGAGAGCCCGAAGAGCTCGCTGAAAGGCAGCAACCCGGTCAAGTCCGGATCGCTCAAGGTGAACTTCAAGGACAACAGAGGCGGGGCCCCGCAGACCCCACCCAGCACGGCCAGGCCGCTGCCGGTCACCGCGGCCGACTTCCCACTCACCGCCCCGCAGCTCATCAGCACCATCCTCTTAGAAGAAACCCCCTCCCAGGGAGACAGACCCTTGCTGGGTGCCGAGGTTCCGGCACATTGTCAGGGACCCTCCAAAGGGCTGACGCCTCGGTTTCCCAAGCAGAAACTCTTCCCTTTCTCATCCAGAGAGAGGAGGAGCTTCACGGAAATAGACACGGGCGAAGACGATGATTTCTTAGAGCTCCAAGGGACCACGAGGCAGGACAAGCAGGCAGACTCCAACCCGAACTGCTTTGCAGATGAGCCTAGTGACGGAAGAGACCCTTTAAGAGAAGAGGCCTCTGTGGGCGCTTCCTCCCCACAGGACACAAGTCACAACTGTAGGCAAGACATTTACCATGCTGTGGCGGAAGTAAAAAAGGACAACAGTCAGGAAGGGTGCAAGATGGAAAACCACTTGTTTGCCCCAGAAATTCATTCCAACCCAGGAGACACAGGTTACTGTCCCACACGTGAAACCAGCATGTGACTAGTTACAAAGGCAATAATAAAAAACAAACAAACAAAAAAACTTGTTTCTTAAAAACGCGGTTAATAATGCCTGTGAACTAAAAAGTGGGAAGCCCCTCCCCCCCCAAAAAGTGCATAAAATGTTATTTTTGCATGGCATGAACAGTTTAGTTTAAGTACTGTTTAAATAAAGCATCAAGACTGCATTTTGTAACAAACAAACAAAAATGACTGAAGAACAGTGAACAAATAAAGAGCACTCTATTACGAACCGGTATTCTGCAATGTCTGACATTTTTGATCCTTTCATTTCAAATTGTAGACAGAGTTTCGACTTTGAGCTTTTCCGTTACAATGAATTTTAGAATTTGCACATGAAAGGATGAAATGTCATTGCATGAGTTCGTAATGGCCAGGCAAGGTGCTTTGAGCTTGCGAAATGGGTAACTTTGTAAATAACGGGGCTTGGGATGCAAGAAGTGTCAAGAACAGATGGAAAGGAGTTTCTGAGACACAGGCACCTCCTTCACAGCTACTGCCTGGAGGAGCTGTACAGACTTCTTGTTGTAAAATTGCAACCTTTTCTTAAAGCATCCCACATATCTTGCTTTGGGTTATAAAGCTCTTATAAGTACATCTGTTTAAAGGAATACAGTATTTTTATTGACTTGTGATATAACTCATAGGGTGCATTTTTCTTTTTTGCTTCTGCTTAGTTGTGGCATTTGTGGTTTTATTTATAAATCATGGAAATAGGCAAGATGTAATGACCAGATATCCAAAAACTTGGAATTGCAGTTTGAAATTTTGCCAATTATATATCACTAACATCATGGGGAAAAGTATGTATCATGCTACAGCCTATGACAGAAATGCATTTTTTAAAAACCTGAACATACTTAAAAGGTGATATTACACAACTAAACTTTTTTTTAATGGCCCTCCACTTTTGGAAAGCAGTTCTTTAAAAAAAAAAAAAGAAAGAAAGAAAGAAGGGGATTTCCCTGGTGGCACAGTGATTAAGGATCCGTCTGCCAATACGGGGAACGTGGGTTCAACCCCTGGTCCCAGAAGATCCCACATGCCGCAGAGCAACTAAGCCCATGCACCACAACTACTGAGCCCGGGCGCCTAGAGCCCATGCTCCGCAAGAAGAGAAGCCACTGCAATGAGAAGCCCACACACCGCAACGAAGAGTAGACCCCACTCGCCGCAACTAGAGAAAGCCCGCGTGCAGCAACGAAGACCCAACGCAGCCAAAAATAAATTAAATAAATAAAAAATTTTAAAAATGTATGTTGGCCATCTAAAGACGACTGTATTTTCCACTTGAATCCAACATAACCTTTTCTATCTAAAGATCTAAAGGTAGAATGTAGACATGCCAAAATGGGAATTCCAAAAAGTGACTTTTGGCAAACTAAAAGCAGCGTTATTTAAGTAAGACTGCCACCCCACCCACCTGTACCCCATAGATAGAGTTGGGTTTGGAAATGAGTTAATATAAAAAGAACCCTGGCCTGGGACTTCCCTGGTGCTCCAGTGGTTAAGACTCCACGCTTCCACTGCAGGGGGCACAGGGTTCCATCCCTGGTCGGGGAGCTAAGATCCCACATGCCGCATGGTGCGACCAAAAAAAAAACAAAACAAGAACCCTGGCCTGATAATGGGTCACCCAGTGAGGGGGGAAAGCACTGCCACCTGGGGAAGGCCACAAATGCCAGTAGCACCATCCAGTGATTGCAGCATCTAGAAACACCCCATGTTTCCAACGCCCCCAAGAGATGGAGGATTATCCTAGTTGAAAGCAATACTTCCAGCATTTTCAACTGAGAACAGTGAAATCCAGAGGAATTAGGATATTGCTAGTGATTGTTCTGTTAGTGAAGACTGTGCTAAAACCCAGGTCATTTGGATCCACTTTGCCTCACAGGAAATCAAGGCTCTAGCTCGATATGCAACTACCTGATGGGTGATCCTGGATGAGCCTTGAAAACCTCTCTTAGTTTCAGTTTTACCCCAATAAAAATCAAGACAAATTATTTCTAAGGTACCTTAAGACTGCAAATTCATATGATTCCTTGATCTCTCAGGAATGTGCAAGTTTGCCTCCGAATAATGCATTTTGTATGTGTGTGTGGGTGTGGATGTATAGTTCAGAGAAATAGGAAAATTCTGGGCCCAATTTAAAGCACAACTTTTTGTTTAAGGGAAAAAAATTCTACATTTTATTCTATTTTTAAAAGAAAAAAAAAAAAAACACCAGAAAAAGACAACCCAAATATTTAGAATCTAACTTAAGACTTTAAGGAGTAACATGTCTTTATTAACAAAATCTGATCATTATGTCTCAGATAAGAAAACAAGTTTTGATCTTAGCTGAAATCCAAGCAGCCCTACTGCTAAAAATAATTTTAAACATTTCTTTTTCACTGTGCTTATTAGAATTTCCTGATGGTTTTTATGTTTGTTTCAGAACACAAGCTTTAAGAGTTTATGGTCATTAATCATTGATATTTACATCACTCATACTTATTTCAGTGTCTAAAACTAAATGTTGCTCAGTTTTTGTAAATCTAGAGTGTCTGAATTTTCTATATATAGTTTTTCAAGTAAACAGATATATCTGCTGTTAGACAAATAGCAAATAAGTCATGAAAATTATTTTCTTTACATAGTCTCATGAAGCAGTTATTTTGTAATAACTGTAGTCATGAATCTGAAGTTTTTAAAAGTTATCTGATAGTTTACTAACGCCGACCTTTCTTATGTCCATTAGGCCTTTCACTGACAATCCTGCTCCAGAATGCTTAATGTTAGAAATCTTTCCTAGATAAGGAATTCTAGACATTCTCCCCAAAGGCATTCTCCCTAAAAACTTTTCCCCTTTAATATTTTTCTTAAGTTTTAAAGAATTTTCAAGAACCTCCTATGGAAAGTTTAACCTTCAATTCTTCTTAACCCCTCTGAGCCAGAAGTCTTCAGCTAGGAAAAAATAAAATAAAATCTCCTCTAAAAAAACCTTTGGGGCTTCCCTGGTGGCCCAGTGGTTGAGAGTCCACTTGCCGATGCAGGGGATACGGGTTCGTGCCCCAGTCCGGGAAGATCCCACATGCTGCAGAGCAGCTGGGCCCGTGAGCCATGGCCGCTGAGCCTGCGCGTCCGGAGCCTGTGCTCCGCAACGGGAGAGGCCACAACAGTGAGAGGCCCGCGCACCGCAAAAAACAAAAAAACAAAAAAACTTTGACTTTGTTGTTTCACAGGGAAGCACCTAGGGTTCCCAAAATGCACTTGAACAGTGCTTCCTTAACGTTTTCAATGAACTGCACCTAATACAGAGAATGAACATATTTGCCTGAACTGGTCTGGGAATAGACCAAGCACAAAGTTCTTGCAAAGTCTTATGTTTTCCATTAAAAAGTCATGAAAATGCTGCATTTTACTTCGTAACATATGTTTCAATATCAAAGAAATAATGTTTTCTCTTACTTACTGACTAGTAAAATGGATACTCTTTTAACTTCGAATACCTCTTTTGTACCCCCTGGAAAACACATCCCCACTTTGAGAAGCACTGCCTAAGTGGTGGGGACATAGGCTGTTTCCCTGAGGGGCCCTGGAGGTTTCTGCTGCTGGGAGAGCTTGCTCATTGTCACCTAGCTCAGTGACCAGATACAAATGTCGACAAGGAAAGACTGTTTGAATGAACTCAAAATAACACAGTCCCAGGCACTGTTAATTCAGTTCTGCTGGCTATCCTAACGGGTGTAAATTGCCACAAAATTGTTTTAGCTTAAAGCTTGAGATCGATCACAAGAGGATAGAAATGGGGGCACGGATATATGTCTTGAGTTGGGTCACAAATACAGGAGTGACACCCTGAATGCCTAGTGTTCACCTAATTAGTCTCTAAACATTTTCACTAGAAATTTCTCCACTCCGGCACAGCCAACAGCTTTGAATCAAGCATTTAGATCAAGCATTATCCTGATATGAACTAGATTTGGTAACAAGAAGAATACTGCCAAGCATCTGTTTCCATTAATTTCTGTCAAAACAGTCGCACTGGGCTTCCCTGGTGGCGCAGTGGTTGAGAGTCCGCCTGCTGATGCAGGGGACGCAGGTTCGTGCCCCGGTCTGGGAAGATCCCACATGCCGCGGAGTGGCTGGGCCCGTGAGCCATGGCCGCTGAGCCTGCGCTTCTGGAGCCTGTGCTCCGCAACAGGAGAGGCCACAACAGTGAGAGGCCCGCGTACCGCATAAAAAACAAAAACAAAAACAAAAACAAAAAAAAAACAGTCGCACTGTCACGTAGACATGAGGAAAGTCAACAATTCAACTATTTTCTCTTGAAATTTGCATAGAAAAAAAAAGCCTTATGTATGTAGAGTATTTTAAGAGTTTTTGATCATGCTTAATACTCATAACAGCCTTCTGAATCAGGCATTATTTATCAATAAAAGACCAGCGAGGTTAGGAATCTTGTTCAAGTTCACACTGGTCACTGGTGAATAGTAGAACAAGACCTCATCCACATCCTCTGGCTTCAAGTCCAGCATTCCAGTAAACAACAGGAAAATATGTTTAGTTAAGGAGGTTTTTTCTATTAATATTTAAAATTACGTAAATAAAAGCAGAGGTGCATTTATCGTCATGCAGTTTTCTTAAAGCAGCAGTGGATCATGCCAAATGGTAATGACTTGAGATAAATGATATTGACCATCTTTAGCACATATGTTTAAAAAAAGATTCTGGTTATAAGGTACACATTCCTGGGTCAAAGAGAAGAATTTATTACTCATGATGTAACATGAATACACATTAGGCAGAGGGCTGAAGGAAGCCACTTGATTTTCTACAAAAAAAAAGAACTTCAGAACTATTAATACTTCAAAGTTCAAAAATACTGTCTCATAGATTTTGATTGGCATTTCACTATTCATTCATTCAGTAAATACTAGGTGAGCACCCCTATATTCTACAGAAGGCATCGTGCTTGGTATTAGCGTACAGCCCCCAGCCTCCTGGAGCTTACTGCCTTGCCCATTTAAAACCAGGCAGAGAAAAAAAAATTTTTCATAATAAATAAAAATTTTAAAAATAAATAAAACCAGGCTGAAGATCATTTGGGTTACTGGAAAGTGTCTCTTCTGAGTATGAAAAAATTATTCATTTATCAAACCAGGGAAGCATATGACAGGAACAAGTGAAATTCTTTTCCAAAGAACTGTTTTCCTAAGAAATAGATGGACGGTATAAATGGAAGACTGGTACATAATTATTTTTGAATCACAGTTTAGATTTACATTTGAGATAACAAATTGTTAATCTGATTGAGTAAAGTTATGGGTTGTCTTCCCTTATTATCTGATAAGTTGAAAAATAATTTTTTAGTTAGATATATTGCTTTTCAAAATAGCTAATAACTATCACCAATAACTAGAGCAAAATTTGATGCCAGTTAAAAAAGACTCTAACAAATTTTATATTTTAATAGTGTGTTGATGGTTATTGGGTGAAAAACAAAACATTTTAATGTTTTTTCTTACTTCTTAATGACTATAGGCCACATGTCCGCAATATATCACTATTCTGTTTAGTCTTCTGAATTTCTAAATGGAAGATGTTTAAAATTCAGTAATTAGGGGCTTCCCTGGCTGTCCAGTGGTTAAGACTCTGCACTTCCACTTGTTGGGGAACTAAGATCCCGCATGCCGTGCAGTGTGGCCAATAAAAAATTTTTTTAGTAAATAAATAAAATTCAGTAATCAAAGGTTGCTTAACTTGACTCAAGGAATTTATTCACTTAGGTCCATGTGAATTTGAAAATATATTGAGAACTTTTCCACTGCCACTGTCCTCACCCAAACAGAACTAAAAAAAGAAAAAGGAGACTCTACAAAATCTAAGTAAAACAATGCAAACATTCAAAGGCCCATGTCATGCCCTAATAAGAAAGAGGAAAGGTCTCAATTCCAAAAACTTGGTGAACATTCTATATTATTGAAGTTACCACTCATTGGAATATAATGCTATTCTTTAGTGGCTCCAATTACCATTTCTTCTACTTGATGTCTTAAAACAGCCTGACTTAATTTCATAAATCTTATTTACCATTGCCATTAATGCATAATCTCTTCCTTATTAAGTCTGAAAGGGTTGTAGCCTATAAATATACATATAAATAAAGGAAGGTGAGGGATTATCTTCAGTAATAAGACAACCCAAGGCCAGCAAAAGATACAAATACCACCAAAACAAAGGAAGAAAGACTAAGAAATATGTCGGTAAACTAAACGTGTTTTTAAGCAGAGAAATTTATATCCGGCACATGTGTGTATATATATATATATATATATATATATATATATATATATATATATATATATATATATATATATTCTTGTATATAATTTAGACTAAATACTTATTAACATGAAATTTGCAATTGAGACCATACTTTCAACTTTAATCTCTCTCCTGAAGAAATGATTTCTTATTATCTAACAGATACTTCCATATTTCTGGGATAAAATATTTCATTCAACAAACATGTATTTTCTACCCTTTGCCAGAAATTAATTTACACACAGTTCATTCCCTCAGTTTTACAGTCTAGCAGAGATTTCATATTTAAAGAGATTATATTCCCAAGTGAAATCCAGCTCCACAGGGTGAGCTGGAAATAGTATGGCAATATGTTTGAGTTTGTTGCCTGAGAATTTCTGTTATCCACTTTTATTTTCTCTCAGACTCAAGTTATTTATTTTCATTCCTTAATCTAGAATCTGAATGACCACCACATAAGCTTTCTAAACATCCATGCATAAAATTATAGTAGCTGTCTGAAAGCTAGTGACAATTTCTTTCAATGTAGATATTGCCCACTTCAGCCAAAGGACATATGACTCTGGCAAAAATGATGTTGAAAATAATTGTTTTATACTCCCATAACTGTTCTCTTTGATTGTTTTTTAAATCCTAGCCTGTATGCTGTGGGAGAAGCCATCACTACCTGCTGGTGAGGAAAGCTTAATGCCAATCTGAGCCATATAGTTTATCTCCCATCCACTGTGGGTAATGCTGGCAAGTGATGTAGCTGAATAGCTTTTCTTTTAGTTATTTTTGCTCCATTTCAACCTAAAAAGACTTCAGATTGAATACCAAACAGACTTTCAGAATCAAGACTCAGGGAGATAGACACAAAATAGTGGCAACAGAGGTAAATACACAGATTCTGGAAGGATGTCAGGAGTCTGCCATCCTGCTTTTTAGTCTCTATGTTGAGTGCCCTCTAGTGGTCAGTTTGAGAGAAAGTGAAATTCTATTTGCCAAGAAAGGATGTTGTAAGGAGGATTTGAAAATTCTCTACCGTTTTCCACCTTCTATTACCCGTGCTTATAGTCAAAATCATAACTATGTCCCAGATATTTTTTTTTCAGTGATCATTTCTTGGTTTTCTTTTTCTTATTCCAAAATATCTGATAAAATTTTGCTGCCCTCTGCACAGCACTTTCAAAATAGTCCTACTTGCTGCCTCCAAATCAAAACAAAATCACCAGATTAGCTAAATATTTAGCAGTGTCCTAGGCTGCTCTCTGGATACACAGCAGTAAATGCTACTTTGACCTTTCTGCCAGTGGTGAAGAGATAAAGAGAACTCAAAGTGCTGACTTTTTTTTAAGAAAAACAAACCTGTGAAGACAAAGCTACAGTCTCCATTCTACTTGAAGATTACAAGTAGAACCTGAAATATCCCTGAATTGACCCTGGTGATAAAAACAGGTGGTTTCTAAACTTCCAAGCCATATCTGTGGGCACTGGCCAGAAATTCTATTACAGCCACTTCTGCCATCTTTAAACCAAGATGCTCCTAACATTCTTATTTGGAGTATATGGGTCAGGCTATGATTTTAACCTGCAGATTATACTCACATCATAATGTTTAATTGAAATTAGGAGGATTTTTGTAAAAAAAAAAAAAAAAAAAAAAAAAAAACAGATACGCAGAAGGTAATCTGTTCTAATCTTACCCAAATTACTTATCCAGCAAAATGTTACCACCACAATTAACAAATTTGTATATACTATGAAAATCTCACTAAAGAATTTGCAAAATCTTCCTATTTTTTTCAAAGCCAAAGAAATTAAAAAAGAAAAAAAATCCTGCAACTTACAAAACACTGGATTTATCATACAATAGCCAAGTTTCAAACTTATGCAATTTTAAAGAGGTATAATATTAAATCATTAAAAATTCAACAGTGAATGTATAAAAAAGGTTTATTAAGCAAATGTAAGGTACCATTAGCACACTGAAGCATTTTTAATAACCTTTCATTTAACTGCATAATGACTACGTCTGCTCTTAGCACCTTGCTTTCAATCCGGAAGCTTTTCTGTTTCATATTGTTTCTTGTGTGCCACCTTGCTTGCTTTGTTTTGTTTGAAGAAGTGAGGGTAAGTGGGAGAATGGGCTTCAAGGGGAAAGTTATTGGACAATTTACTAATATTATGTTCTGGGCCCTGGGGTGCAGAGTGGAAACCATTTGTGGAAGTGACTTGATCTTTTCACTCCCTTCCACCTTCTTTTCAAGTTTCATCCTCCTGGTTTGGAAACAGATTCTTTTGATCAAATCTCAGATGGTATCATCCAGATTCTTCATTTCTCTCCTGTCTGCAGTACCCAGTAGCAGTCTTTCCCTAGGATCTGCTTGGATATACAGGACTTCAGTGTCAAGTCAAGGGCAGGATCAAATGAGCCATTAGCAATAGCAACTTGGAGCCCAAAGTCAAGATCAGAAACCTTAGAGAAACCTGAGGACAAAGGAACTCTCTGCACCATGTCGTAATATGATTTGACCAACAAAGCAATGACACGATGTTTTCTCCTACTATTAACAAAAGAACAATAATTTTTGAAGTCTCTATTAATTTCTTGAACTTCAAAGGTAAATAACTAGGTTGATGAGAAAAGTGGTGCCCAACTCACTAAGTTATCACAAGATATCATTCTAAATGCAAACTTTCACTAAAATTTTGTGTGTAACCAATTAGTGTGTGTTTTCAGGGCAGTATACAAAAAGGAAAATACCAATATTACCCTTTTCATCATTTTCAATGGTAACAAACATTTTGATCAGGGAAAACTGATATTACTGTGGTAGTTTTTATATGGTTCTTGGCCAAAACCGTAATGGTGATTTAAACAAAATTTTAGCAAAAGATTATTAGGGGTGGACAAAAGGCCATATTGAAAAATAGTACTTTACTGTGAATCCAATGAGAAATAAGTCATATTTGGATTAAGATTTTTTTAAGTTTTTTATGTAAAACTATCTTAGATGGTCATTTGAAATTAATATTTCTCACCTTACTATAGATGAGCTTTTTAAAGACTATTATAAATTAAATGAGGTAGTATATAGTAAAGCACCTAGCACAGTACCTGAAGACAAATAGGAGGATTTTTATTTAAATATTCCAAAAGAAAGCGGCATTCAACTCACATTTGTGTGCTAATTACTTAGTTTTCTAAAATTCTTCTGTGGCTTCCTAAACAGTCAAAATTTTAAATGTGTGTCTGCGTGTAAATGTAGGTGTTTACTCACTGTTACCTTAAAATAGACAGCATTTTATTTGCTAAATTATATATATATATATATATATATATATATATATATGCCATGTGGCTTTAAAGACAGATTGACATTATTTGGATAACATCCAAATTATTTGGATAAATAACATACTTTGAACACTTGTGTAATGCAATTTTTTTTACCTGACAACCTTAGATTTTTAATGTTTAATAGACAAACATCAATTTCTTCTAGAGAAAAATCAGTTTCCTATAATTACTAAGACTTCAGAGATATTATACATTTGAAGAGCCTTTACACCATCCTTATTAGCACAAAATTAAATACTTAGTTATTATGTCAATATTAACATACCACTCCATTTTTTGCTTTAAATACATGTAGACTTAAGGATATATTTCACAAAGTAATTCAAAACTGAATTTTGTTCCAGATTTACAGTAATTGACTGTTTGCCAGATTAAACTTGAAAATGAGAGCAAAAACTTTCAGTATTAAAAGATTCTTCATTAAATTTTGGTTTTGGGATCTGGAGTATGGACCGTCATCATTTGTTTTATTTATTTTCTTATGTTCAAATCTTATTGACCAAGAAAGGTAACAGAGGAGGAGCATCGTTTTCTATTTCAAGTTATTTAAAATGCCAAGTCACAAAAATTTACCTAGAGCCCTTATTTCCTACGGGTGATGACCAAGGACTACATATAATGCAGCACACCTAGTCCTTACACTGATTAAATGTAACTACTACAACCAAATCAGGATGGTCACTGTGCAACCAGGGGATGCAACCAACTCGAACGTTCAAGACAGACTTACTTTGGGTAAATCTTCCACTGACTCTGCAAAGGAATTTCCAAGATATGCTAAAATTTCACCTTCAGAGTATCCAGTATTCATCACTGGTAAACTCAAAATGATACTCTGATTTTCACAAAGTTTTGTTTGCTTGGTTGGTTGGTTTTTGGTTTTCTTTTTGGTTTTTTGCCTAGTAATTTTATGAAAGCTTTAGTATAACATTACTTAGTTTGGAATTTCAGTCAATGTATTATGATGCTTAAAAAAATAATCCATGTTCTAAAGCGTAATTGCATGACAGTTTAGATCTCATTACTATTTAGTTATAGCTTAATGAATACTGTATTCCTACCTGTTTTCTCAAGAAATAAAGTTCCAAGCTTATTAAATAGTATTCAGATAAAGCATTACGCTGCCCAACCAGCTCACTAAATGTATTTATTACCTGTCTCTACGTAGCTTATGTAAAAACTCAGTGTCTACTGTTCATGTCTGATGCTTTTAAAAGCTACCAGCGTGATTGTCTCATCTTATTATGTCAGCACACTATGTTACGGTATCACGTATGTAAACCATGGTACAAAAGTAACTGTATACTGCTTGCTCAACATCTAGCCCAAAAACAGTTCTGAGGCAGTGCAATAACGCCTTTAGTTAAAACAGCTCACTATTTGAATCATTTCGATCTGTGCATTCTTTACCATAAATACTGAAGTCGTGTTTTTTAACTGTCTTTCCAGGCTCATAATAAAAACCTCTACATCATATCTACATAGTCTAAATATGTCGAGTAATTTAGTTTTAAGAAGTGTTGTCTGTTAATAAACTAAAGAAAAATAGCTGCTGATTTTTCCAGATAAGTGCTTAATTTATTTCCCATTGCCAATGTAGACCTGCCTTAAATGGTTTCTTTCACCACAATTTTGTGTAAAATAAAAGGAGGAGAGTGTGGTGAAGGCTGACCTGCTGACATTAGCTCTTTTCACTAGTCAAAGGATATACGTTCCTCAGAAGTGACACATTTAGTGAAGTCCGATTGTCAAGTATACATTATTTTCATTTTTGTCTTCAAAAGCTAACGTTGGATATCTACAAAATTAACATATATAGACTTTCAAAGACTAATGTTTTTGGGGGGAGGTGGGTCTAAGAGGGAGGAAGAGGTGGTAAGGAGATGGATGAAGGGAGAGAGAAGGGGAAAGAAAAAAAGAAAACCTAATAGAGAAAGGCAAATCTCCAAATGAGTTAAGTAGGGGAAACGGAAGTTTACGATGCACATTGTTTTGAAACGTTGATTGGCTTTTGGGAAGGTTATAGTGTGTGTGTGTGTGTGTGTGTGTGTGTGTGTGTGTGTGTGTGTGTGTGTGTGTGTTCGTGTGTGTGTGTGCATGTGTATGTGTGCGTGTGTGTGTGTGTGGACATGAGTGTGTTTGGAATCAGGAGGGAAGCCTGAACTATCTTCTGGTTTTGTGGTTAACTAGAGTCATGTATCATTAAAAACTAATGTGTCTTAACTCCCCAAACTCATTAGTTTAATGTTAGAATTATCTTCTGGTTAAACTCAGGACAACTCTGTGAATATTCACAAAGTAATTTTATGAAAACTTATGGTGAAACTATAAAACTATCAGTAATTAATGCACATAAAAAGCCTTGCTGGGAATAATCGTGGGTGATTTCCCTATAAAACAGGTTGATAAACAACCTGATTCTTCTCAAGTTGTAGAGATTTTAATAGTTTCTATTAAGTCCCTAAAATCTCCCAGATTAAAAACACTCAAAACTATTTTTAAAACCTAAGGAATATTGAGTGTCAGAAATTCAAACCTAAATAATAGTTCTTAAAATTGCTGTATACGTTAAATAATACAATTTCATATTTCTAAGTTACATAGGGTATTAGATTTATAGGGACCGTCGCATGAAGCATCACTCTCTTTTATTAACTTTAATGTTTTAGAGGGTTTTCATACTATCTATGAATGCTCTGAATGCCACAGGGGGAAAGAAGCACAATCAGTATTTTATTTTTGAAGATTTCGCAGTTGGGTTATCCTGTCCAGTCCACACACATAATAGCATTAGCATTTCATCTTATACTATATTGAAATATTTTTAATATAAACTCTCACTAGAAGCCAGAGCTTATGTATGCATAGGTGGTAAGTCTTGTCTAGTCTCATTCATCTGCCTCAACATACTTTATTTCATTCTATTTGCAAACAAAATGTTTCGATTTCTGTTTTGTAAAGAGGATACGACGTAGCATACTCGTGTTTGTTCAGCTGTCCATCGGCACCGTTAATACAATGCCTTTCTCTCCCATTTAATGGTGTTTGTTTCAGTGTCCCCATGTCTGCTGCATTTTAACTCCATAAAAAGAAAATGTGATTTTGTATTAGTAGTTTTGCTGATCAACTCAATATTTCTGCATCAGTCAGCATCCTTATATGCATGTAGTAGTCTGTACAATTGTTCCACATCAAAATACTTGTTTACTTTGTGTCAAAATGTCTATAAAATTGCTGGCATTGTTCTCCATTCCAGTCTGGTAGAGTAAGCAAGATAGAAAATAAATGTGTAAATGAATCATCTGTGTCATTTCAGTTCTCTGCATGAAGCCACTTCACATCAAGCATGGCATACATGCCCGCCACCCAGCAGTCTATGGTTTCTTGACACCTCATTACTGACTATTGAGACAAGAAAGTGTAGGATAAAACTGCTAAGTCTGGGAAAAAATAAAGTTGGATCCGTTGCCATTGAGTACTCTCCTTTTCAAATGAATCCTTTTAGACAGCCTACAGATACATCCCTCTGTTTCTATTTTTTTAAAAATTCAATGTACACCACCTTACCAAAACTCTGGGGTGAGATCATCAAAGAATTTTGAGACAGTCCCCCACTACCATTCCTAAAACCAAGTCAGGAGAGTCCTTGTCGAATAAATCAAGTCTTGACTCCTGACCCCAGGGCCAGCTTCCTGGATGGCTGTGTGACCCATGCAGTTACACAGAGGTGCAGGTACTTAGAAGAACCCTGCATTTAATCTAATGCCCTGCTGTCACCATCTTGAAATCCTGAATAATTGTTGAATGAAGAATCCAGTATTTTCATTTTTCATTAGACCCCATAAATTATATAGCCAGTCCTGCCTGACCAGGGAGGCAAATGCTAAGACTGCCAGTTGAGTCAGGCTCTCCAAGGCAAGAGGTGAACAGATAATGAGGAGAGAGGCTTATTTATTTAATTATCTCTTACGTAGCACCACGTGCCAAGTCCTATACATATTTACTCATTTAATTCTCATACTACTAGTACTATTAACATCCCCATTTTACAGAAGAGGAAACTGAGGCACAGAGAAGTTAAGTAGCTTGCCGACTGTCACACAGCTCGTAAAGCCGGGATGTGAACCCAGGCGGCTCGGCTGCAGAGTTTGGATGCCTGACCATTTAGGCCAATGCCAGCTCCTGTTTTGCAATGCTGCCTCTCCATCGAAGAAAATGTCCTCATTGTGTTTGTTAATAGAGTGTGGGAGACATGCATTACAGTCTTTACCTGACAGATCTTTCCTTAATAGTCTAAACGTTTCAAGGATGACACCTCCTGAGAAATTCCAAGTCTCCACAGCAACACTTCCCTGCTCTTCATGCCAAGGACACTTGCCTGAGTTAAATTATTAAGAGATGGCTATTACTATTAAGAGAAATGTCGCCAGCGTATTTGTGACCCAACACAGCTATGGCTACAGAGTGCCTGGTCTCTGTACACCTAAATCCTGCCCTGAAGACAGAGGGGAAAGGAATGACAAGGAGAACCGGCTGGACTTGGGCTCGATGACACTTTCCTCCATTTGCTTCCTCCATTTGCTCCCTCCCTAACGCAGATACCACCACCATCTTCCCAAAGCAAGAGGGCCCCATCCTGGTTGTCATTTCATTTAAAAGAGGAAGAAGGGCTTCCCTGGTGGCGCAGTGGTTGAGAGTCTGCCTGCTGATGCAGGGGACGCGGGTTCGTGCCCAGGTCCGGGAGAATCCCACATGCCGTGGAGTGGCTGGGCCCGTGAGCCATGGCCGCTGAGCCTGCGCGTCTGGAACCTGTGCTCCGCAACGGGAGAGACCACAGCAGTGAGAGGCCCGCATACCGCAAAAAAAAAAAAAGAGGAAGAAGCACATAAAAGATGCATTTTTATGGACATAAGAGGTTGGGGCTGGTGCTACAGAGAAATTCAGTGCTGGATTCTGAGAATTAGACAAGAAGCAACGTGTTCACCAATCAATCTGCAAGAGTCCTTCCCTCTGGGCTAAAGTTCAAGGTCCAAAGCTGTGGATAAGGAAAGAGGGCTCCCCCAAAGCCTGCTGTACCCACACTCCTCCAGGCTTACCTGTGCCACCCAGGAGTGGTCCTTCCAATCCAAAGGTCCATAGGCTTCTCTGGTCATCCCAGATGGCCGGCAGCCCCCAGGGTAAGGGCCATCTAACCCCCAGGGAAGGAAGTATAAATCTTCTGCCACATCAGCTTCTCCATCTCATCCACCACACTCTATTTCCCAAACTCTACTTTTCTGAAAGTTCAGGAGACTCAAGGCTAAGAGAGAAAATAATGAGGAGAAGTCAGGGGACGAGCCACCCATTCCTAGAATTCCATCTATCTCACAAGAACTGGAATAGAAGCAGCCTTCATCTCCTCCCCCTTGCTGCCCTAGTTGAATGCTACATTCTCACCCCTTTGCTATGGTCCCTTCTTTCTGCTCCAGTGCACCCTATTCAAGCTCCACCCTCAGCCTTAGAAAAATAAATCCTGCAGTGCATGATTTGGGCCACAAAAATGATGGAGGTGGGAGGGGGCCTAATAGCGTGGCATCTACCCTGAGCCAACTAAAAAAGATTCTTTTCCCCCTTCTCCATCTTTTCCCGTGTTCAAACTCATGGAAACAGATGGGTTTAACAGTGTGACTCAGGCGGCTGCAGAATAGCAGAGACAGCGCTGGGGCCAAAACTGAGCACGTTCCCTACTCCAGCTCCAGGGTTTTCATTTCTCAACCCTTTATGCCTCCTCTGAAAGCTTTCTAAGATTATAAAGCTCCCTGGAAAGAACTTTAGAGCTCAAATTGCAAAGTGGGCATCAACCCTAATCAGGGCAAAATTTTATGTGGAAGCCTCTGATTCCATTGGCTGAAACACTGCGACACCTCACCTGACTTTGAATTTTGTCATGCCTCACATGCAAATGAAACCAGAGAGACGCCAGGAAGCATCGGCACAAAGTTTGAAATATCGGAACTCATCACAGTGCTCAAGGTTGTAACAAGGCACAGGGTTTAATTCTGATCTCTATAACTCACAGATAACCTTCAGAGCAGAGACACCATGACCACTCTGGCCAAAGTGAAAAAAAAAAAAAAAAAAAGGAGAGATGAAAGAGGGCTAAAAAATACAGGGGAAGAATCTGAAAAAGAATGGATATATGTATATGTATAACTGAATCACTTTGCTGTACACCTGAAACTAATACAACTGTAGTATATAGTAAATCAACTATACTCCAATAAAAAATAAAAGTTTAAAAAAAAAAAAAGGAAGAAAGAGGCCTGATCTGAGAAACAGCACTATGTACAAGGAAAAAAAACATTTTTTAATTATACCACCACACTGGAAGACAGGAATAACACCCACGTGATAACATAAATATTCTGTTGAGTGATTTTTATAATAGTCAATATTTAAGTGTTCAATACATATTGTGTCTTTCTGCGCTAGGCACTGTGCTAAGTACCAGAGACCCAAGACTAATAAGAGGGGATCCCTGCCCCCAAAGAGCTTGCAGACATCATCAGGGGGGTGACAAACAGCTGGCACCAATACAGCCATTCCTTCCAACCCCCTGCCCTCCCCCATGTCAACAATTAATCATGCATTCCTTTCCAGTGAGCCAGGATAGAACACCCAAGTCAACCACCACCAGGCAGGCAGAGCAGATAATCCCAAAATTACTTCATGCTCCTTTATCACCAGACAGACAAAGACCCTGATGTCTCATTCTACAGTGATGGTCATGATAACTGTTATCATGGCAGCAAACATATTTGGAGAGCCTATTATGTGCCATACCCTGTTCTAGAGCTTTATATGCGCTACCTCCTTCCATTTCATTTCCCTAAAGTGGTTGGTTAACAGAAATTTTATGTGGTCATCACTGAAGACTCATTGAAAAGAAACAGGAATAAACTCCAGTATGAGGAAATTAGATGTCCTTCAGACGAATTTTCCACAAGTGATAGATGTTTCACATTAGCGATAATGAGAGAGCTGGTGAGATCTGCTTCCCAGGATGTCTTCAGAATTAGGATAGATTCTCACACGGCTCTGATGAGAAGTTCAAACCTGTCTGAATGAAGAAGGACAAACCAGATGACCTTTCGGTGCTCTTTTTATTTCCAGGATTCTATAATTTGTGGTGCTCCAGAATCAAATTTATTTTTTTTGCTAAAGTCTGTGGTAAATCGTATTCATTAAATTGTCTCCACATCCACTTAGCACGGATGACAAATTGGCAAAGGGAGGGGGAGGCAAGCAATTTGCAAAAACATATTTTTAAACTTCTATTAATCACATATCTACAAATCTTGTTTGGAGAATTACTCTCAAAAATACCTCAAGGCGGGCTTCCCTGGTGGCACAGTGGTTGAGAATCCACCTGCCAAGGCAGGGGACACGGGTTCAAGCCCTGGTCCAGGAAGATCCCACATGCCGTGGAGCAACTAAGCCCGTGTGCCACAACTACTGAACCTGCGCTCTACAGCCCACGAGACAGAACTATTGAGCCCACGTGCTACAACTACCAAAGCCCACGCTCCTAGAGCCCGTGCTCCGCAACAAGAGAAGCCACCACAATGAGAAGCCCGCACACTGCAATGAAGAGTAGCAACTAGAGAAAGCCCACGCGCAGCAACGAAGACCAAATGCAGCCAAAAATAAATAAATAAAATAAACAAATTTATTTAAAAAAAAAACAATACCTCAAGGCAAGTGCTAGACATGATGCAAAGGTAAACTCCTGGAAACTCACACAAAGGAATCACTGCAACATGTGTGAATAAATTAATTTGTGGCAAAATGCCTTATTTTAGGACAAATGTAATTTCGTGAACATTTACTAATTGTAGAAACCAGCTGATTTCAAAATTCCAGTGTTTTAAAAAAGAAAAACAATGAATAACATTAGTAAAATCAATGAATAACAATGAATGACAAACAAGAAGCTAGAAAAGCAGTTTACAAATTATCAAGATCATTATCAAATCAAGAAATACAGCAGGAAAAAAGATATAGAGTTTTCTGCCTTTTCACTGATAGAATTTTCAGTCTTTATTTCTTCCTTTTTCCATTTGCACGGCATTTTGGAAAAATCACCAGGGGGACTTCCTTGGTGGCGCAGTGGTTAAGAATCTGCCTGCTGATTCAGGGGACACAGGTTCGAGCCCTGATCCGGGAAGATCCCACACGCCGCGGAGCAACTAAGCCCGTGCACTGCAACTACTGAGCCTGCGCTCTAGAGCCTGACAGCAACAACTAGTGAGCCCATGCGCCACAACTACTGAAGCCCACACACCTAGAGCCTGTGCTCCGCAACAAGAGAAGCCACCTCAATGAGAAGCCCACACACCACAATGAAGAGTAGCCCCCGCTCACCACAACTAGAGAAAGCCCACACGTAGCAACAAAGACCCAACGCAGCCAAAAATATTAAAAAAAAAAAAAAAAAGGTGATTGTAATGATATGTCTTGGTCAAGGGTACACAGTTGAGGTTTCAAGTCGTGGTATGGTATTTCCAGTTACTGGTTTAATTGTGCCTGTAGATTGTTGTCACCCAAGTCATTATAAATAAATTTCATTAAAAAAGAAAGAAAGAAACTGAGCTTTGGAAGCAAGAATACTATTTTAATAATTTAGATAAGGAATGAGGGTCTGAAATATGACCCAACAGGACTCAAAAGGAATGAAAAGAATAAATGGTACTTTAGAGAATTGCATTTCATATGCATTGTGTGCTGTTGTTTCCATTTGGACACTTTGTATCACAAAAAAAAGGAAAAAAGTTCACATTAGCTTAAAGAATAAAAGGAACCTATTGGTTCAGAATTTGAAAACTCCGGTGCCAGTAATAACTTCAAGTGTGGCCTGTCCCGTGACTCAGGCCATGTGACCACAGCCGAGAAGCCCTGCATCCTGCTGCTCTGCCATCGGTGGGGACAGCTTCATCCCTCATCACCTCACCAAGCTCTAGCAACTCTAGGCTCTCCCCTCATCACTGAATTACAGCTGCCTCAGTTTCAGGCTTCACGTCCTTGAACAACTTTGTGACTCTCTTTAGGAAAAATAAGAAAAGCAAAATTACGTGCAAAGGAGAATACTTTTTGATTGCAAAAGGAAATCACAACAAACTACAAATGTTAAAAGCTGACAAATACCAAAATATTACAAAATTAGCAGCATACTTTATTATTGGTTAACTGCCTGATACACACCTAGGATATCTTCTTTCTACACTTTAGGCTACATAATCTTTGAACATCTCTGCATGTGATGATTTTGTAATATTTTCTTTTCTTTTTTTATTTTTGACTGCACCCCATGGTCCACGGGATCATAGTTCCCCAACCAGGCCCTCAGCAGTGAGAGTGCAGAGCCCTAACCACTGGACTGCCAAGGAACACCCTGTCATATTTTCTGTGGAGAATATAGGAATTAATTTAGTCCTTCTCCTATTAGGATCAATTTTAAAATTTTACTATTATTATTTCCAGCTTATAAAAGACTTTTTTTTCCGTACCATTTCACAACTTCTTTCTGGAAATGCCCCTTTTGCAAATTCCTCCATAGTTTCTTGCGTAGGTAGCACTTCCTATCCCACAGAAAGCACAGTCCTTTGACCCTGCTAGTCACGGCCTCCATTGGCCAGTACTGAAGCAGCTGGTCCTCGGCCACCCCAGCTTTGGTTCACACACCCAAGCAGAGAGTAGAACAGCCTCTTGGTCAGCAACTTCTTCTTGGTGTCATAGTTAGGGTCTGCGTGTGCAACAAGTTCTACCATGACCTGTGTGAATGTGGTTATTACCAGCCCCAGGACTACCACCAGCACTGCAGTAATGTTATGAAATACCCCCAAAATCGTAGTGGCTGAAATTACAAGTATTTATGTTTTTTCACTCATGCATCCACAGAGGAATTGGGGTGGTTATGACTCAGGCAATGATTCTAGGTTTAGACTCATTCCACATCTATCTCATTCTGGGGCTGAGTGGCTACCCAGGGCTCATTATTCTCATGGTGGATGGCAGAAGTGAAAGGGGGCTAGCCAAACCCTGCAAGTGCACTTAAAGCCTCAGGTAGGACAAGCCATACATTAAATTTGTTATATCATGGGTGAAGGTGGTCGTATGACCAAGCCAAAAATCAGTTGAGAAAGAAGATATATTCTGTCCAAGGAAAAATCATGGCAAGCACAAGGAGGGAAAGAAGAATCATGAACCAAAAACACCCTCTACCAGACTCTTCCCTCTTGGGCACAAATGATTCATTCTTATCCAGCACAGAAAATATCCTCACTCTCCACCAAGACACTCCAAAATTTAATCCAATCATTGCATCAGGTCCATAATCTCATGATATTCATCAGGTCCAGCTGCAGCTCTACTTGATCTGGAGACTATGAACTAAAAAGCAAGTTAGGTGCCCGTGCACATCCATCATAGAGTAGCAGAACAGGGGTAGGATAACTGCAATAAACACTGCCATTCAGAAAGGGGAAGAATGATAGGCGTACAGCAAATGCTGGTCCAAAGACATTTTGAAATCCTTTGGGACAATTTTTGCAAGTTCTCTGCTGTAGAGATAGGATATACTATTTGATTAGGTTCTGGTCCTCCTCCCTGGGAATACCTCTCTACAGCTCTCCAGTCTACTGTTTTCCATGAACATGATTCTACATTTCAAATAAAATCAGTTTTTTTAGGGAGAATTTTGGATCTCTCTTTCCTTTGGCCTTCCTCCTCCCTGGGGCAAACTCTCTGAGCCACTGCTCTGGGCACTGGTGAGCTGGTAGCCTCTGGTCTTCTTGGGTTACCTCTCCTGGTGTGGAATCTCTGCCCTCGAAGTATCCTGGGGTGAGGGCTGACTCACTTGCGGTAGAGCCTCCATCCCATGGGTAGGGGCTAGGTGAAGGAACCCCAGATGTCTCAGCCATACTCACCAAGAATTTAGCCTCTTTGACTCAACTTGAAGATGAGAAATGCTGGTGTCATGCCCCTCCTAGTGAGATATGGTTTCCCTTGACTGGGAGCTCAGGAGAGAGGGAGTCCTACATTCTTGGCTGGAGTGGAGCTTCGAGCTGAACTGGCAGGGGAGGGAGGGAGTAAACATGTAATGGTTGACACATCAGAGACTGTCCTTATTCTTAGCAAGTTTCAGTACATTTTCTTGAATAAATGTTTCTTCATTGACTGTATGGACAATTTCCAGAAACTTTAAGTGGTTATTTTAAAATAGTTTCCACCAGCTTTCCTTGAATGGGTCTATGGAGCTGCTTATACTGTCATCCCAGAAACAGCCCCCAAGAATCATTTTACATCTTGAACAATCACAGACTCCTTTAGGCTAATGATACATATAGCAGCAGACCTCTCTCTAAATTTTGTCGTGTGTGTGTGTGTGTGTGTGTTTTAGTGTGTTCAATTCCAGTCAACTCTAAGAATATTCTTTGAAAGATGCATCTCTCCATAATTTCAGGTACTTTGGGCATATCTAGCTTTCACAGGACCATGCCCTTGGTCTTATTTCTAGAACCACTTTTTGTCCTGCCAAAAAGACTTTTCAAAAATCTTAACAGGGCTTCCCTGGTGGCGCAGTGGTTGAGAGTCCGCCTGCCGATGCAGGGGACACGGGTTCGTGCCCCGGTCTGGGAAGATCCCACATGCCGCGGAGCGGCTGGGCCCATGAGCCATGGCCGCTGGGCCTGTGCATCCAGAGACTGTGCTCCGCCACAGCAGTGAGAGGCCCGCGTACTGAAAGAAAAAAAAAAAAAAAAATCTTAACAGAGGGTATGGTGGCCACACTTTAATGTGGTTATTGCACTGAGATGGAGTCTTGTAAGCCTTTCTAATTCAAAGAATTTTTCCATCTTATCTTTTATTTCTTGGAGATTAAAAGAATTTCCATTTTTCCACTTTGCACATTTCAGAATTTCTGGGTTCTCTATAGCTCTATCAATTCTGCTTGCAAACTAGCTAGCTCTTTTCTGAGCTCATCTCTTTCTTGTGGCACCTTCTCAAATGTGGCTGTTATAAGCAGTTCTTGACATCAAGGTTCTATCTTGACACCTTACCCGGTGCCATGAGTTCATTTGATACATTTTTCTTTCCCATTATCCTATGCAACAGTTTTATCAAATGTTTCTCCACTATATAACATGCGTTACCATTTTTCCAACCTCCTATCTTTGCTGTTCACTGCATGGCCTCATAGCCAGTGCCACATAGAGTGTTAAGGCAGCACCCTAATACTGATACCAGCAAATGTACCACTCTTGGTTTGGTTAAGAAAATTGTGTGACTGGAAACTATTACAGGAATCAAACAATTTAATAGAGGTATTAGAGCACACCCACTGTGGGAAGGGCAAGAGAAATGAAAGGCGAGAAGTTTGCAACCTGATGCCAAAGCAAACAGTTCTCACATTTCACCAGGAAACTGTGACAACCGCTGGGTTTCTCTGAGGAAGCTTCCACCAACTCTCTCAGTCTGCAGCAGTGAAATGTATATCCCTGAGAAGAATGAAAAGCTGCCGTGCTCATCCACAAAGACCTCACAAGAAGGATGACCTCTCCTCCCGCAACCTGCTAAATCTCATACAAGTTCCTCTCCCTGGCAAGTTCGAACCCAGGACCACACAGGGAAGAAGATTCTGGGAAGTGCAGTTCTTGGTAGAGTAGACCTTGGAAGAGGTGGTTGAAAACAGCCCGTCCAGCACGGAAAGTGAGCCCCAGTCTAGAGCAGCAGGCCATGCCTTTTGTAGGTAGCTGGGTCTGCTGCTTCCTACCCAAGTCCCTGGAGGAGAACATGAGCCTTGGAAGAAGGAACTGATACCAACTGGGAGGGGCCCTGAGGTTTTAGTTTCGTGAACTTTGTGATAAAGGAGCCTCTGGGATTCCTGGCCCTGGCCAATAATGAGTTCATAAGCCAAACATGTTAGTGTGTACTCTTAGCATAGTTTAAGCATATCTAATGATGCCACTTACACACACACACACACACACACACACACACACACACACACACACGGGAAAAAAGGTTAATAAAAGCCAAAACATAATTAAATACTGAAAATGATATAGAACGATACTTGGAGAGCTAGAAGAAAACCTAGGGGTCCCCAAACAACTCTCTCATTATGTAGGAATTGAAAACAGAAGAAAATCTTGAAATGAAATAGATATAACAGTATCTTAATTGATGAGGCATGGGGTCATGTACAAAACAGTGATTTCACTTCTGAGGTGTAAGTGTTGAAGAGTAGATATGATTTGGCCAGGGTCAATTTTTTTTTTTTTTTGCCGTACGCGGGCCTCTCACTGTTGTGGCCTCTCCCGTTGTGGAGCACAGGCTCCGAACGCACAGGCTCAGCGGCCATGGCTCACGGGCCCAGCCGCTCCGCGGCATGTGGGATCCTCCCGGACCGGGGCACGAACCCATGTCCCCTGCATCGGCAGGCGGACTCTCAACCACTGCGCCACCAGGGAAGCCCACCAGGGTCATTTTAACAGACAATGGAGTAGGGAAGGGGAAGCGGGTTTTGTGACGCAATGTGAAAATGGAAATTAACTATTGTGTTCCCTTTTTCCCCTCCAAATTATTCCACCCACTAGATTAAATGGAGAGGAAGCAGACATTCTTTAAAGTTCTTAAATGCTCTGGATACTAAAGCAGGATAGAAGAGCAAGGTTTACATGAATGAGAGATAATAATCTGGTTGTTGGGAATTCCCTGGCAGTCCAGTGGTTAGGACTCCATGCTTTCACTGCCGAGGGCCTGGGGGTTCAATCCCTCGTCTGGGAAGCAAGATCCCACAAGCCGCGCAGCACGGCCAATAAAAATAATAATAATCTGGTTGTTTATAAAAGAGGGAAATAAGGGTTTGCACGTCAGTAGACATGGACCCACAGTAGGCTAATGCCCTAGGTTAATTTTGAACAAATGAGAGTCTCCAAACGAAGGGAGCATTTCTGCCCAAGACTTTCAGGAAAAAGAAGCAAACCACAATGTACTGAATTCAGAAATAAGCATCTTTCATTTCTGTTCTAGGTTTGGGAGCCATTCAGCCCTATTTTTCTCTATGTAAACAAGGGTTTCTCAACCTGTTTACATTCTCAGCCACTGACATGTTTGCTGTGGAGGTGCTTCCTGTGATTATAGAACGTTTAATTGCATCCCCAGGTTCAGCCACTAGATGCCAGTAGTACTCCCCAGTGGTAACAATCAAAAATGTTGCCAGATGGCACATCTGGGCAATGCCTCTTGGCTTATCTAACTGTGCCTCTAACTGTTCTAGAAAGGACCTACCAAGAGGCATTCATGATTCAGAAATCCTTTCCTTTGGCAGGGCCGCCTTTCCCTGGTTAAGAGTAATTACAAATGAGCATCTGATCAGAAGCCTCTCCTTAACTCCTGGAGACATTGTAGATTGTGTTGCATTAGCTGCCCAGCAAGATCCTTAAACTCTCTGGCCAAAGTTTTGTTTGTTTGTTTGTTTGTCTGTTTTGGCCACTAGGCTTGTAGGATCTTAGTTCCCTGACCGGGGATTGAACCCAGGCCACAGGCAGTGAAAGCACCGAGTCCTAACCACTGGACTGCCAGGGAATTCCCCAAAGTTGTTCTTGATAACAGGATAGCCCTGGATTATCTTTTAGCGGTGCAAGGAGGTGTCTGTGCTGTAGCCACACCACCTACTGTACCTGAACTGACATTTCTGGGGAAGCGGGAACTCAGTTACATAAAATCACTGAGCAAACCACTTGGCTTAAAAAGGTGACTGCCTCAACAAGGTCTTTCTCTGACTTATTTAACTTTGGTTTGGGTCTTGTGGCCTGTGGCTCTGAAGTACACTTCAAACCTTGGGAGTTCTCTTGCTTACAGTTAGGATAATAATCTCCCTGATGTGCTGTATTCTCTCAAAAGCTTTAAATGCTTCTTCAAAGCCGCTGACCACCAAATGATCACCCTGCAACTAGAACATCCAGAAGGGAACAAAGAGCATGGCTGACTTAAAGACTGTGAACCTGGAACCATAAACTGTGACTGTCACAAGGATTAAGCAAAAATGTCAGGACCGATGGACACCACACTGAAGACCACTAAAGCTGAGCAGACTACAGAGCCTACAGACCAGTAGCTGAGGGTGGCACTAATGCCTCACATTTGCATCACATCTCTCAGATTGTAAGTTTGATCCAAAGGGGAGAATTGTTAAAAAAGAAACACACGGACCCAAAATGGAGTCACCAGGTGGGTAAGGCCCACCTAGACTTAATGCCTAACCAAACTGCAGTTTCATCCTCTCTCAGGAGTGCAATTTTAATCCAGTCAGTCTGGAATTTCCTGATTCCAGTACAATGAAACTCCTGCCGTTCCCTCTCCCCCAAAAGAAGATGAGCTGTCCTGAAACAATCCTTTCTTTTCTTTTGCTAATAGCCTTCCTGTCCATCAGAATTCCTACCTATAAATACCTTCCGTTTTGTACAATGCCTCTGAATGCCATTCTACTTGCTAGGTGGGATGCTGCCTGATTCATGAATCAATTAATAAAGCCAATTCTCCCTTCAGAAAAAAAAAAAAAAAAAAAGAAAGAAAGAAAAGTGTTGCCAGATAGTTGAGAACAACTTATCTAGACTAACAACCAATAAGATGTATGATTCAGAACTATTAAGGAGGAAAATTTTTCCTTCTACGCTTCCTTGGCTGGTCTAATAATTAAACTGACATAAGACAGATTAACAGGAGGAAAAAATTGATTTTGTACATATGGGAGCCCCATAAAAATATGAGACCTCAAAGACAGTCAGGCAACTGAGGCTTATATGCCATCCTGAGCTAAGGAGTGGGATGGAACCTGGGGCTTCAAGTGGGAGGAGGGCAATTCACAGGCCAATAAGAAAAACACGTTTGGTAATTAGATGTCTGCCCTGCCATTCAGGTAAGTATTACAGCTAAGAAGTTATCTCTGGGGGCTTCCCTGGTGGCGCAGCGGTTGAGAGTCCGCCTGCCAATTCAGGGGACATGGGTTCGTGCCCCAGTCCGGGAAGATCCCACATTCCGCGGAGCTGCTGGGCCCGTGAGCCATGGCCGCTGAGCCTGCGCATCCGGAGCCTGTGCTCCGCAACGGGAGAGGCCACAACAGTGAGAGGCCTGCGTACCGCAAAAAAAAAAAAGAAGTTATCTCTGGTAACAGCTCTTTCTGGGCCAGGACCCCTGTCTAAATTCTTTTAGGAAGTTAAGAGAGACATAAAAAGTGTTTCTTGAGTTTGCTGGGTCTTGACTGCCTTCAGCTTAAAGTAGTCCATGTACCAAAGTGGCATGTTTTGGGGTGGCCTTTTCTGCTCCCCTTCTGAATGATGACACTGCATCTCTGTTATACCTCGAATTGCTTTCTTTGGTAAAGTCTAAATAATGTTCCCTTGTTAAAAGATAAAAAGGCATGTTAAAGATTTTAAGAGTTTATCTGAGCAAACTCCATTCGAATCTGACAGCATCCAATCTAGCAGAAAGGAGCTCCGAGGAGCTGTACAAAATGAAAGATTTTTATATGCAGAAGGGAGTGGGAACAAGGAAGGTATACTAGGTTAAAAAAAAAAAATAGTGGGTTGGTGATTACCAAGTTACTTTCCTTTTGCAGACAGCAGAGGTCTATCAGGCAGATGACCTCACTAGTGCTGACCAGGTGATTCCTGATTGGTTGAAGATTCCATTTCTGGGAGAGCCAAGAGTCTCAGTTTGGTGATGGGGGTTTAGCATAAGCAACTCCATTTTGGTCCTGTTCTCTTATTTTTAACACTCTGTATGAAGAATCTTAACCAAGGGAATTAACATATTTCAGAAAGATTTTCAACAGGCAGGGATTACAACTAAATGCTTTCTTCTTGACATTCCATCAACTATCAGTTAAATCAACTACTGAAGTGCAGCCAGTAAGGCCACCCCAAAATAAGCCTCTTTAGCATAAAGATTATTTTGAGCTGATTACTTTTAAGAAATAAAAATATTTTTAAGAAAGAGCAAACATAGGAGAAGCTCTGAAAACTGACTAGAAGTTACCCTCTTTAAGGGAGGTTTATATTTATAAGGAAAATCTCCATTTGTGGGATCTTCCCGGACCAGGGCATGAACCCGTGTCCCCTATATCAGCAGGCGGACTCTCAACCACTGCACCACCAGGGAAGCCCACCAGTTTCTTTTATAGAACAGAGAGGGAGAGGAGATGAGGAAGTAAAGTAAAAAGGCCATAAGATTTGCAAATGTCCCCTGGAATGGCCAGCCTCGGGGAAGGGATGTGTTAATTTCTTCTTTCTTGCAGCCATTCACAGGTGGACTGGGTCAGGATGTTTCCTTGAACAAAGGCACTTTGGTTTAACATTCACGCAGAGGAGCAGCGTTCCCTGAGGCCGGCAATTATGTATAGACTATATCCTTTTAGCGAACAAAAGCAACAGGATGCAAAGGTGAAAGTAAAAGAAAGAGACCCAACGTGTCAGATTTGGCTCTTCACTGTTAGAAAGGGAAAATGAGAGGGGAAAGGTAAGGCGATGGATTCGGTGCCTTGCGGTGCTGACTCTCAATTGGCTGTGCAGACTCCTAGCCCCTTCCTTTTCCCCACTCTCTGCCTGCTGAGAACTTTCTGCTCCCAGATGTGCCTCCAAAAGCATCTCCTGTGAACATTTTCTGGGACCTTGGATTTTTCTCTTAAACTTACTTGAAATTGCCCTGGGAATTTCCTAGACACTGAAGCACTGAAAGCAATTTCATAAAAACAGGCTAGGGCTTCCCTGGTGGCGCAGTGGTTGAGAGTCCGCCTGCTGATGCAGGGGACGCGGGTTCGTGCCCCGCTCCGGGAAGATCTCACATGCCGCGGAGCGGCTGGGCCCGTGAGCCATGGCCGCTGAGCCTGCGCGTCCGGAGCCTGTGCTCCACAACGGGAGAGGCCACAACAAGGAGAGGCCCGCGTACCGCAAAAAAAAAAAAAAAAAAAAAAAAAAGGCTAAAAATTCTTCTTTGTGCAAATGGAAAACTTTGCTCTAGCTGAACAAGTAATCAGCCATATTCTCCAAAGAGCCATTTCCTCTTTGTGAGAACAGAAGCCCATTTCAGAGACTTCATAAATGTAACTGTTTTACAAACCAGCCACCATCCGAAGGACCGCTCCACCATTACAGATGGAAGCAGCAACCCAGGAAATAGGGGACTGGCAGTAGAGGGTATTCCTTTAACTCTAAGAAGTTTTCTACACTGCCTTTTAGGCTGCTATATTTTTAAACGGGCCAAGCAATTCCAAAACCCAAAATATTATTAATCATTTAATCATCAACAGAAAGATCAGGCTGATTTAAATGTGTGAGGGAAAAGATTGCTTTAATAAGATCAAAGCACTCTTTTTTCAGATGAACCAGGATACAAAGAGTTAAAAGTCAGCCGTCATTTTTGCAAACTATAAAAGCAACACAATGTAAAACTGTAGTTGTAAAAGTAGAAAAGATCTGGAGCAATTATTTCCTCTCCATTAGAAGTGGATTGTAGTGGGTTTTAATCTTTTTTGAGTCACAGCTGTTTTTTAGACTCTGATGAAAATGTAAATGGTTAAAAATTCAAGTCCAAGAGTTCAATGGCCTGAATTCAAATTCCTGTCCACCGTTTATTAACTTTGTACCTCAGGCAACTAATTTAACCCTTCCAAACCACAGTTTTCTGTCTATATAATAGAAATAATAATATTATCTGTTTAACAGGGCTGTTATGAGAACTACATGAGATAACTCACCTATAATGCTTACAGCATTGCCTGACACTTAAGAAGCACTCCATAAATACTCCCTGTGACTACAGACACATGGACTCAAGCATCCAAAAATGCAGGGATTTCTGGCTTTAGACAGGGCTGGATCCAGTGGCTCAAATCATACCCTTTCGTCTCCTCTGCCTTCTCTATGTTGCCTTCATTCTCGGGCAGCCTCTTCCAAACAGCAATGTTCTCTCAGAAACTTGAATGAGAATGTATGCCTCCTTAATATTCCCAGAGAGGAGTCTGGGTGCCTGTATGCTCTGCCCAACCATGAACCAATCATGGTGCCCAAGGGAACGCAAAGCTCTGATTGGCCAGGCCTAGGTCAGCCAGGATGGGGAAAATCACCCCTGCCCAAGTATGGACATGGCCAGAGCGCGTGGGAGGGTGGTGTTTCCCTGAGAAAAATCCGGATGTCATTCCAAAGGGAAGAGTGAATGGAAACTGGACAAAGAAAACAACAAATGACCACCCATCCCAGGTTAATTGCCTTTATTTTAGGTGATTAACCTATCATTAGGGAAATTGAAGAGATTCCATCATTTTTTCTTTTATCCATTCAATGCTTTTTTTCTTTTCTTTTGGCCGTGCCTCACAGTGTGCAGGATCTTAGTTCCCAGACCAGGGATTGAACCCGGACCTCTTCAGTGAAAGCGCTGAGTCCTAATTACTGGACCGCCAGGGAATTCCCCATTCAATGCTTAACAGTTCTAAACATGAAGAAATTTCTTCTTTTGTTTAACTTTGAATCTTTCATAGAAATTAAAACTCATTTTCTCTGAGAGTCAAGAGTCATTTCCAAAAAGAAAACTTGTTCGTACCACATTTGACTCTGCGGTGTTTGGTTTTCTGGCTCTCAATTCCTTTGTCTGTAAAAATGAAAGGGTTGGCTTGGGTGATCTCTAAAGTATCTTCTAAACATCTGTGATTTTGAAGAACAATAGCAATGATTACACAGAAAATTTGCTTGTTACCATCAATTCTATGAACCCTGGAAAAGTCTTCCTTTAATCTGGGCTGGTTCTTCAGAGTTCATCTCTAAGCAACAGATGCTGGAGTGCATTGATTTAGAGGGCAGAGACTGGATCCAGAGTGCCTAGTTCAAACCCTGCTGTGTGACTTTGAGCAAATTACATAACCTCTCTGTTGCCTTTTTTGTAGATTTAATAACAGACCCTGCCTCATAGGGCTGTGTGAGCATTACAGAATTTATACATGAAAATGTCTGACACTGCTACGTTAGTAAAGATGTTGCCCATTCCTAAGCAAGCAACACCTCTCAGAATAAAATCACCTTACCTATAGAGGAACAAGGATAAAAATTAGAGTGGACTTCTCATCACAAATCACACGTGCAAGAAGAAAATGAAGCGAAATATTTAAAGTGTTGAAAGAAAAAGTCAATTATTGGTTACATAGACGTACATTCTTATCAAAAATCCATGGACCTGTACCTTAAAATGAGTGCATCTTATTTTATGTAAATGATCATTCCTCCATAAAGTTTTTTAAAGTCTACCATAAGCCAGTTAGCAAGTGAGGGCCTGGGGGATTTTAAAAAAAGAGAAGGAAGGTTGGTGGGAGGGCTTAAAGCATAGTCCTTATCCCTCATGACTTTAAAGGCTAAAAGAGCTAGTCATGGGGTATGAAGAGTAAGTAGTGCAGTGTTTTGAGTAGCCTAAGGAAAATATGAGCCAGGGAGTTCAGAGGATAAGCACTCAGCAGTTCCTGGGAAGGTCAGGGAAGGTCTCTGGAGGATGTGACGTTTGGGCTTTAGGCCTAGAGAATAAATGAGAGCTTGTTGCCATTTATACCGTTGCCTCCAGCTACCATCTTGTAACCCATGCGGCATGGCGGCCTGAGGAGTCACTGCTTTCCTGAATAGCAAACCCACTCTCTTCCACGAGGCCTCCTGCTGTGGAGAGTCTTCCGAAATTTCCCTGCTGGATTCAGGCTGAGAAAAGACAACGAGGCTGAGTGCTGCTTTGTATTTTTTACTCGGCCTCATCTAGAGTTTGCAATTTCTTTCCCTTTAAATTTAGACAAAAAATGTCCAGAATAGAGTCAAATTTCAGTTGATACTATTTCACTGTGATTTAGGTTTCTTTTTCAAAAAGAACAAAATTATATGCAGAAAAAATTCAGGTACCAGAAAGACCCAGAGACTTCCCTGGTGGTCCAGCAGTTAAGACTCCATACTCCCAATGCAGGGGCCCGGGTTCGGTCCCTGGTCAGGGAATTAGATCCCACGTGCCGCCACTAAGACCCAGCGCAGCCAAATAAATAAATATAAATAAATAAATAAATAGAATCCTGGTGTGTTGCTTTATTTTTTAAAATTTATTTATTCTTTAATATTTATTTATTTATTTATTTACTTGGTTGCGCTGGGTCTTAGTTGAGACAGGAGGGCTTCTTAGTTGTGGCTCATGGGCTCCTTAGTGGCAGCACGTGGGCTTCTTAGTTGTGGTATGCAAACTCTTAGTTGCGGCATGCATGTGGCATCTAGTTCCCTGACCAGGGATTGAACACAGTCCCCCTGCATTGGGAGAGCGGAGTCTTAACCACTGTGCCACCAGGGAAGTCCCTGTGCTGCTTTTAAAAAAAGAAGAGAGAGAGAGAGAGAAAGACCCAGAGGCCATTGTTCACTTTGTTCTAGTTTTGTGTCCAGGCTTGAAATGTGTCCTACAATTGTTGCTTACATTGCTGTTTTCTAAATGTCCGACGTGTGCTATGACTAAAAATTGGAAAATTAAACACAAAGTATTCATCTTTGTTTTGGAAAACAATCTTCCTGGAAGATTGGCTCCCATCTGTCCTCTCTAATCTTTCTTCCCATTCACCTCTCTTGGCTCATCTGAGCCCAGTCCTCACAGCTCTTCAAGCCCCAGCAGGATCCAACACTTCTTATGGAAATGTACAGCGCTACCTTCAGAGCATCTCATTACAAGGCCCCTTCCAAGTCCCTGAAGGAGCAATAGCCTCAGGCCCTACACCATCTGGGTCTGCCCCGAGCCTATGTCACGGGACAGGAACATTCCTTAATCTGGGGATAGCTGGGGGGTCTTTTCAGCCACACCCCACAGCAGCTCCCAGGCCTATGGGGGAGGGATAGTTAGGCATGGGCAAACCCATCCTTTTTCTCTTCCCTCTAAGTCAACCTACTACTGAGCACTGTACTCATTAGCTCTGAACAAACCTTAATATCTGAACACAAACTTTAAATGTTAAGCCTGATTAAACCGATAACACTGCTACTTTTCATTTTGTGTGTTAATGGAGACACGTACAGGAACTACTAAAATAATGACTGTCATTAGAGAGTCACTTTCAGTTCTCACTTTCAGTTCTCACTTGCAGTTCTTCCAGGGTTCAGAATATGAGAAGTTGTTCAAAGCCTTTAAAAATCAAAACCAAAAATACTCCCTTGTGGAATGTATGGTTAAAAAAAAAAAAAAAAAAGAGCACTTGGAGCCGTAGAATTTCACCTGGACCTTGTATAGCACACTCAGACAAAAATAAGCCTTTATTTTCTTCCAAAACGCTCTGCAAAATGCCTACAACTGCTTAGTTACTACCAAAGGAAAATGTATCCTATTTTGGTGGCCCTGCAGCTTTTCTCTCCCTAATTAGAGTCTCCATATTGTCTGGCCATCTGTTTCTGGGTTCTGCCCAAGTTGTGGTAATGGAAGGGGTATTTTATGATCTCATCCTTCTAGTGGGAGGATAAATCCTACATTAGTCTGTTCACGACAAAAGACCTTTGGGGGAGACACATAGGCTCCCCATGGTGCCTTAGCAGCTAAACATTCCCCCTGGCTGCTAAGGTAATGGGGGTTCCTGTTTGACCATCTCACAGCCAGCTAACAGGAAAATGCCATATGCAGAACATTCTACATACACTCAGCCACCGTTCTTATGTTGTCTCTTGCTACTTGACAGAAACCTTTGTATTCTCCCCACGTATAGCTGCCCTCTCTTACTGAGGCAGGAGAAAGATGGACTCCAGGCTAGACATTTACAGTTGGCCTCCTGTTCACACTTCCTGGGGTAAGAAGATGGGCTCCAGGCTGGACATTCATTACCAGCCCCCTGTTTACATTTCCTGAGGCAAGAGAGAAACGGGCTCCAGACTACATATTTATGACGGGACTCCTGTCTATATTTCGACATCTGCACTTCGATATAAGAAACAACAACAGGAATAGGGTAGATAACCAGACATGGGACACTTTTACGGCAGGGACAGAGAGGGGCTAAACCCTGTTAAAAGATCAAGAGGTCATACATTTCCCATCCTTGGGACAAGGGAAACATTGCACATGCGCAGAAAGGCTCCTTGGGGGTCAAAAGGAGAGGGCACCACCCCATAATATGTGATGCTAAGGCCGCCCCATAGGCCTCTGGGCTGGCATCCATCTTGGAAAAAGAGTTGCACATGCACATTGAGGAGGGTCCTAGGGCAGGTCAGGTGTAGAAGAAGAAGCCAGATAACTGGGCAAAAGTAAACAAAGACCCGGAAGAACTGCCCTGTATAAGTGACTTCACCATCTCTTTATTGCTTTCCTCCTCATTAGGGAGGACGCCCACACCCTCTCTCCGGGTGCATCTCTGCCTTGCTTCTGTCTTAACTAAACAAACTGTTTCTCTGTGTGCTCTCCCACTTGCGCTGTGTCTCTAATAATAAACTTTGTACCTGTTTTTACAGTTTTTGCCTCCTTGAGAAATGCATCTTTCACTAGGGGAAGGAGCTAGGGGGTGTGGTGGCTAGGATTCCTGGTTTTCATCCAGGCTACCCAGGTTCAGTTCCTGGTCAGGGAATTAAGATCTCGCTTCATGCCACCACTTACTGCTGCCTCTCTGAGATCATTACATTGAGTCATTTTGGCTATTAGATACAACCCTGTTTGGGTAACCACCAGCCTGGACTAACCCTTTGACCCCAATGTCTCATTTATCCACATGCAGTCAAACACTCTGGTGCATAGTTCATAAGGATAGGCTTCAACAGTTCCTCTCATCCCTGTACATGCATTTTCCTCCTCCAATCAAGAGGTGAAGTCTACTTGTCCACCACTGAATCTGGGATGGCCTTATGGCTTGCTTTGACCGAAAGGGCATGGAAGAAGTAACACTGTGCTTGTCTGGGGTTGGGCCTTCAGAGACCTAAAAGCGTTTGCTTTTGCTCTTTTATTTTTATTTATTTATTTTTTTGGTTGCACAGCTTGCGGGATCTTAGTTCCCCGACCAGGGATTGAACCCAGGTCCACAACAGTGTAAGCGCCGAGTCCTAACCACTGGACCACCAGGGAATTCCCATGTTTTTGCCCTTTTAAAGCACAGCTGTCATAGAAAGAAGTCCAGTCTCTCCTACTCAAGAGAGGCCATGAAGACAGGCTCTGGAGGAGACACCGCCCTCTGACTGAGCAGCACCGGGCTCCTCGGTTTCCTGGTTCTTATGGATTTAGTCCCAGCAAGTACCACACTGGTACTCTGTGTAGAGCAGAGAGAAGAATCTTAGATTTGAAATCAGAAGAAATTCCTGAAGCCAGAAGAGCAAACACACTAAGCCACATTCATGCATGTTACTTGTATTTGTACAGTAGCTTTCAAACCAGCTTCTTGGATCTCTGGCCCTCATCCCATCTTGTGCTTGGCTCTTTTGCATATTGGGCTTACAAGTGAGCTAGTAAGAAAGAATTTCATAGATTTTTTTTTAATTGAATGAGGGGAATTATACTATGTATTCTATTGTTTAACCAAAGATTTCATTACATAGTGACCTCTACTGGGAAGAGTAAATGTATCACCAGGGCTGACAAAAAAAAGTAGCCAATTCAGTCTGTTTGGTCAAAGAATTGGTTAATTTGGAAAGGCAATGCTGGTCAAATCTGTTATTTAGAAATAAGGCCCAATTGTACTCTGAATATTTTTATTTTTAAAAAGATTTTGCGGGGCTTCCCTGGTGGCGCAGTGGTTGAGAGTCCGCCTGCCGATGCAGGGGACAAGGGTTCGTGCCCCGGTCCGGGAAGATCCCACATGCCGTGGAGCGGCTAGGCCCGTGAGCCATGGCCGCTGAGGCTGCGCGTCTGGAGCCTGTGCTCTGCAACGGGAGAGGCCACAGCAGTGAGACGCCCACGTACCGCCTAAAATAAAATAAAATAAAATAAAATTTTGTGAAATATTTCAAACTTATGAAATATAGAAAATAATATAATAAATACCTGCCACTCAATCTTGTCAAATCTTAACATTTGACCATACTTAACTGTTAAAAAGAAAATCACAGGCCCCAAATGATGCCACTTGTGCTAAAGCCCATATGCCAAATCTAGGCTTAATACCTGACTTGCAGTTTTTTTTTTTTTTTTTTTTTTGCAGTACATGGGCTTCTCACTGTTGTGGCCTCTCCCGTTGCAGAGCACAGGCTCCGGACGCGCAGGCCCAGTGGCCCTGCCTCACTGTCCCAGCCACTCCGCGGCATGTGGGAATCTTCCCGGACCGGGGCACGAACCCGTGTCCCCTGCATCGGCAGGTGGACTCTCAACCACTGCGCCACCAGGGAAGCCCCTGACTTGCAGTTTTGACCTTCCCCAGAAATGTAATCTTAATCAACCAGTCTACAATTTTCAGGCCAGCCCCAATGACTAATCTGTCATGTGGGCCCTCTCTAGTCTCCCTGAGGAAGAAGAGGCATATCTGCAAGATAAAACCCTTGCTTTTCTCTTCCCTCCCAAAAAGAAGGTGTTAACCTTCTCTTAAACAAGGTAATAGATCATCCTTTTCCACTTGAAATAATCTTGCTGTGAGGGAGAATAACTGAATGTGCTCTGATAACCTCAGTCATTAAATGGGAGGACCCACAGCACTGCCTTTATACAGCTGGCTATGCACTTATTTGTAAAAGTTGATATGCATGGAAGCTTTGGGCTTTAGTTCTTTAGCAGAAGAAAGGAGAGGGGGACCTCCTGTGGATCCAGGAACCACTACAAAGAAAATGAACTCTGGCTGGTGTCTGCTCCCCTGGGGAGACCTTCTAGGGAGAAGAGGGAATAGTATAGAGTCAGAGTGCCTGCTTTCAGGTCCTGAGTCCCTAATTTACCAGTCTTGGGTGAGTTAACACTTCTCTCTGTGCTGCAGGTTCATCCTCTATAGATAGGATCATAATAGTATCTACCTAATAGAAGAGCTGTGAAGATTAAATGAGGTAATTCATATAATGCACGTAGAAAAGTTCTTGACATCCATTAAACATGCAATAAATTTTAGGTGTTGTTGATATGATCATGATCATTATCATCATTAGTTTCTGGCTGAAGGGACTTGGTCTGACCTCCTATAGAGAAAGAGAGCAAAGACAGAAATGGAGGTGTCTGGTTTTTGTGAATCAACACAGCAAATCTTAAACCATTTAAAAATAAATAAATTTATTTATTTATTTATTTTTGGCTACATTAGGTCTTCGTTGCTGCTCACGGGCTTTCTCTAGTTGCGGCAAGCAGGGGCTACTCTTCGTTGCGGTGCACGGGCTTCTCATGTTGCAGAGCACGGGCTCTAGGCGCGTGGGCTTCAGTAGTTGTGGCACGCTGGCTCAGTAGTTGTGGCGCATGGGCTTAGTTGCTCCACAGCATGTGGGATCTTCCCGGACCAGGGCTCGAACCCATATCCCCTGCATTGGCAGGCGGATTCTTAACCACTGCACCACCAGGGAAGTCCCAACACAGCAAATCTTAAAGTACTATTTAGTACTTAATAGCTGAAGTTTTCAAATTCTGTAAAGAATTTTACTGGTAAGAATGTAGGCCCCAACAGTTTGAAGTAAGGCTCATGATGGCTCAAGAAATTCAGCCTATTCCAGCGGAAAGTGGCCCAGGTACCTACAGGTCCTTAGAACAGTCAGCAAGGGACTTCTACACCTCTAGGGTAGGCTAGGGTCTGTGGCCCTTGTCCAGCGGAAAGAAGCTTCAGGAGAAGAGAACTTCAGCCCCTTACTCCTTAAGAATAAGGGTGTAGAGTCTCTCAGGGGGGAATGAGACAGGCTGGGACCTGGGACCCTCTGCTGAGTGCACCTCTCCTTGAACAACAAAATACAAAGAAATTATAAGGGACTAAAAATAACTGCGTGCATTGCCAGTTGGGGCAAATTCTGGACAGAAGATACAAAGAGACTAAAACACCCAACTGCCTCTTTTGAAGAGCCCAGAGCAAACACAGGGTACTGAGCACAGCCCCTGAACTCAACACCACCAGAGGGTGGGCAAAACACCTAAGCCACCCCTGTGGCCCGACCCCTGGACACACCCCTACCCTCACCCCATCTAAGGAACAAGCTTGACACCCACCTCAGGGAACGCACAAGCAAGGGAACCTGTTGTCTCTTATCTTTCCCCACTGCTGCTGCAGGGGCCCCAATAAAGCCTTGCCTGAAAAAAAAATGTTTCCTATTATTCTGAGTATCAATTTTTCTCTGGGCACATCTAAAAAAGTGTAACATACATTCATTCAATAAATATTGATTGAATGTCTACCATGTGACAGGCACTTTTCTAGGCATTAGGAATACAGTACTAGAAAAGACATACAAAATGCCTTCCCTTATGAATCTTACTTTTTAAAGAAATAAACAAACAATGAAAGAGGAAACTAAAATATAATACTATCAATTAGTGGTACGTTCTATATAGAGTATTGCAGATGGGAGATATTCAGATAGAGTGGTCAAAGAATGCTCCTTTGAAGTAAGGTGGCATTTGAATGAAATGTGTTGTCAAGAGATCTATTCAATTATTTGAAGGAATAATCACGTTAGAGGGAATAGCAAGTGCAAAGGCCCTGAGGCAGGAAAAAGCTTGGCTTATCCGAGGAATAGCAAGAAGACCAGAATGGCTATTTTAGAGTGAACAACAGGCAGAATTTTTGTTTGTTTGTTTTTAATAAATTTATTTATTTATTTATTTTTGGCTGTGTTGGGTCTTCGTTGCTGCGTGCGGTCTTTCTCTAGTTGCAGCTAGCGGGGGCTACTCTTCATTGTGGTGTAAGGACTTCTGATTGCGGTGGCTTCTCTTGTTGCGGTGCACAGGATCTAAGCGCCCGGGCTTCAGTAGCTGTGGCTCAGGGGCTCAGTAGTTGTGGATTGTGGGCTCTAGAGCGCAGGTTCAGTAGTTGTGGCGCATGCGCTTAGTTGCTCCGCAGCACGTGGGGTCTTCCCGGACCAGGGTGTGAACCCATGTACCCTGCATTGGCAGGCGGATTCTTAACCACTGCACCACCAGGGAAGTCCCAACAGGCAGAATTTTTAAGCGCTATGCTTAGAAACATAAGTAGGGGCAAGATTATGCAATGCCCTTTAGCTCTTGGTAAGGAGTTTGGGTTTTATTCTGAGTGATAACAAATCATTACAGGTTTTGAGAGGTGAAAAAGCAAGATGGTGGTAAAAGCAAAGAGATTTGTTAGGAGATGACTGTGGTCCACAGGAGATATGGGGGTCACTAGGGTGAGGGTAGAGATGAAGATGGTAGTTAGTAGTCAAAATCTGGATCTACTCTGAAGGTAGAGCTAACCAAAGCTACTGAAGGACTAGATGTGATGTGTGATGTAGCGAAAGAAATCAAGGATGACACCTTGGCCCAGTTAATTGGCTAAGTGGACAGAAGTGCCATTTACTGAGGGAAGGTGAGGAGCGGGTCTAGTCTGACAGGGTGGAGGCTATATTTGGACTTGTCAAAAAAAAATTTTTTTTTGGCCGTTGCACACAGCTTATGGGATCTTAATTCCCCTACCAGGAATTGAACCTGGGCCATCAGCAGTGAGATCTCGGACTCCTAACCACCGGACCACCAGGGAATTCCCTGGACTTGTCAAATTCAGATGCATAATAATCCAAGCTATGATGTACAGTAGCTCAGCAGAAATGTTGGGGAGGTGGATTTATATTTGGGTCTCAACATGATCTTGATGGTTTCAAACAATGGGAGGAGATAAGGTCAACTAGGGAATTATAGTGAGAATCCAGAAGTTCAAAGGATAAGGACCAGGGCATTACAACATTTCGAGTTTAGCAAGAAGTAGAATGGCCAATAAGGATTACTGAGAAGTGGCTAATGAGGTATAAGAGGAATCAGAAAAGGATGGTTTCCTATAAGTCAAATAAAGAAAATGCATCCAGGAGAAGGGTGTGATCAGCTGGGTCAAGTGATGCTGAGTTTTCTATAACCCTTAGACATCATGGAATCATCTTAATAGCTGGTATCTGCATATATATATGTATAGTAGTTTATAACATCAAAGTGTGTTTGTTGTACAGTAATTATACAGGATATCATGTGAAAGAAGAGTGTTATGATAAATTATAGCATATGTTGCATGCTATGTTTCACTTAGAAATTCACAATCCACATTAATGTATGGATTAGTATATAGCTCTGAGAAGTCCACGGGGGAAAAAAAAAGGATACTTTCTTAAATCCAGAAATTTCCCAAATTGTGTTTTAGAAATTGGTGGAGAAAGAATTCAAATCTAGAGCTCTGACTCCAGAGCCTGAATTCCTAACTGCATGGTACTGCACTGCCCTATAGTTGTAGACACTAGCCATATTTGGCTATTTGAGCACTTGAAATATGGCACCTCCAAACTGAGACGTGTATACATGTAAAATATACACAGGATTTCAGATGTTTAAGCAATGTAAACTAGCTCAATAATTTTTTATATTGATTACAGTTTGAAAGGATATTTTGGATATATTGGGTTAACTAAACTATGATATTAAAATGAATTTCACCTTTTTCCTTTTTTAAATGCAGCTCCTAGAAAATTGAAAATTACATATGTGGCTCATTCATTTTAATAAGTAGAGGCTTTAATAAATACAGACTGTCCATAGAATTTATTTCATAGTGCTGTCATGGTCAAGAGATTTCCCTTCGTTTTTTTTATCCAGGGGTAGAAAACATCACCAGAATACCTTGTGTTATCCAGAGTTGGTTCATTTCCAGGCGGAAATAGGTAAAAACAACATTCTTCCCCTGGATCCTCAGCTGTTTTCAGACATATTCTTCTACGCCCACACAATGTTCTTATCGCTTTCACTTTTTTTTTTTTTTTTTTTTTTTTTGCTGTACGCGGGCCTCTCACTGTTGCGGCCTCTCCCGTTGCGGAGCACAGGCTCCGGACGCCCAGGCTCAGCGGCCATAGCTCACGGGCCCAGCCGCTCCGCGGCATGTGGGATCTTCCCGGACCGGGGCACGAACCCGTGTCCCCTGCATCGACAGGCGGACTCTCAACCACTATGCCACCAGGGAAGCCCTGGACTATGTTTTTTAAGGAGAGGAATAACATCTTTACGTTTACCCTGCACCATACTAGTCAAGTGCGCCTCACGTAATTGGTTCTCAGAAGAAAAGTTTGTTTCAAAAGTACGTATGTAATTTGGATAATCATAAGACATTTGTAAGTGCAGAAATAAAACAATTTACATTATTCATAATGAGACCATTGGCTTATATTAGTCACAAATATTCAACATGGTAAGCATAAGAATTTAAGAAACTCAACGGGTTTCGAAGTGTTCTTTAGAAAATAGTCCAAGGCAAAAACAGTCTTGGGAATTGGAATAGCAAGGGGAATGTCATCTAGGCTTTATGGGAATCTATATCAGTTAACTGGGGCTGCCATATAATATACCACAGACTGGGTGCCTTAAATTTATTTCCTCACAGTTTTGGAGGTTGGGAAGTCAAGATCAAGATGTTGGCTGATTTGGTTTTAGGGAAGGCTTTCTTCCTGGCTTGCAGACGGCCACCTTCTCACTGTGTCCTTACAAGAGACACAGCGAGAAAGTGGCCATCTCTGGTGTCTCTTTTTATAAGGATACTAATCTTATTGGATCAGGGCCTCACCGTTATGACCTCATTTAACCTTAATTACTTCCTCTATAAGGAGCCCTGTTTCCATGTACAGTCACATTGAGGGTTAGGGCTTCAACACATGAATTTTTTTTTGGCGGGGGGGAGTACACAATTCAGTCCACAGCAGAATCTTTCCAGAATATCTCTGTCCAGTAGTCGTCCAGCCAATACATCAGTGTTCTAGTGGTAAGAAATCAGAACCTGCAATACTTCATTGTAGGAAAGCTCTACTGTTTAGAAATCACATGTGATATGAACTGAAATTTGTATCCCCCCCCAAAACTTCAGTCTTTGGTTTCATGTTGTGCTCTTAGAATCATCACAAAACAAATCAAGTCTCTCCCTTCATAACAGCCCTTTAACTAGAGATAACTGTAGCAATTATGGATCTCAGTCCATAAACTGAAGTTTGCAAGAAATATAATTTCCTAACTTGAACTACTAGAATCCATCTCCTTTAAAGCAGTCATTAAGGGAATGATACATTATAAAATTTTCTGCCAAAAACAAATTTCCCCATCTCAGTTTATTAATTACAGGTAAGTTTTACTGAAATGTCATGTGTTTGATTTATCTATCATAACATTTAATTAAAATATATATGGCTAGAGACTTCCCTAGTGGTCCAGTGGTAAAGAATCCATCTTACAATGCAGTGGACATGGGTTTGATCCCTGATCAGGGAACTAAGATCCCACATGCCGTGGGACAACTAAGCCTGAACGCCACAACTACTGAGCGAAGAGACCACATGCTGCAACTAAGACCCAATGCAGCCAAAAATAAATAATAAATAAACCTTAAAAAAATATATATATATATGGCTAAAGTGTTAATGGGACTTTGTGGATTATAAGGTTTATTATACTATTTTACACTTATCACAGTTGAGTTTTCTGATCATAGTGATGTTAAAGTATGATTTCAGAAGAATAAATCTATCATACATCCTGATGGGCAGGTTTAAAAAATTAATTTATGAGATACCTCCTCCTCCAGGTCTGTTTTCTGGCCCACAATCCAATAAGATTATATTATTGGTTTTCTGTTGGGATAAGATTTTAAAATAACTTTTTTACTTACCCTATTAGGCCAGTGCTATTTTTTCTTTCTTTCTTTTTTTAAAAAAATTTATTGAACTATAGTTGATTTACAATGTTGTGATGCCAGTGCTTCTTAATTTTTCTTCAGTGAAATACCAGTAAGGAAAGAGCACAGAGAATGCAGTATGTGGCTGGAAGTAACCCAAAGTAAAATTTTGTTGATGATTATGATTAAATCCTAATAAAAAATATACATTTTTCATTCCACTTCATTATACATCATTGCTTTAAGTATAAAAAATGTTTCACTTCCCTGAATCTTTCAGTAACTTGACTCCACAGGAAAATACACTATCTTTGCTTTGTGGCTTTGAATAAATTGCTTGATACACTAAGAATAACCATTAACTCCCTGCTGGGAGGAAGAGGAGGAGGCTTGGAGGAGAGGAAGGCCCCATCTCAGAACCTTGCATGACAAAAAAAAATTCAGTTTGGAAACCTGGGGTTTGTTTACTAAGTTCATAATGTACCTTATCGTTTATTCCCTTAGACCTATTCCTCCGTATTGTTTGCAAATAGAACTTACTTTCCATGGGACCCTTAGAGTCTGAAGGAACAATTCCTTCTGACTCATCACCCTCTTTCCCAGCAGCATAAATGTCCTTCTTTTCCAGCTAATGTCACAGAGCACTTACCTAGTACCTGGCTTCCTTCTAAACTCTTTACATTTATTAATCCCTTCCATCTTTTCAACAAGCCTAGGATGATGGTGTTATTAGTATATCCACTAAATAGAAAAGAAAACTGAGGCATAATTAATCCAAGATCACACAGCTAGTGGGTAAATGGTAGGGGACATTCTAACCTAGGTATTCTTTTTTTTTTTTTTTTTTTTTTTAAAACCTAAAGGGAGGGCTTCCCTGGTGGCGCAGTGGTTGAGAGTCCGCCTGCCGATGCAGGGGACACGGGTTCGTGCCCCGGTCCGGCAAGATCCCACATGCTGCGGAGCGGCTAGGCCCGTGAGCCATGGCCGCTGAGCTTGAGCGTCTGGAGCCTGTGCTCCGCAACGGGAGAGGCCACAACAATGAGAGGTCCGCGTACCGCAAAAACAAAACAAAACAAAAACCCTAAAGGGAGCAAATATTATTCATTTATTTATTTTTGGCTTCATTGGGTCTTCCTTGCTGCACGCGGGCTATCTCTAGTTGCGGCGAGCAGGGGCTGCTCTTCACTGCCGTGCGCGGGCTTCTCATCTGAGGGGGCTTCTCTTGTTGCTGCGGAGCACGAGCTCTAGGCCCGTTGCAGCACGCAGGCTCAGTAGTTGAGGAACGCAGGCTCCAGGGCACGCGGGCTTCAGTAGTGCACGGGTTTAGCTGCTCCATGGCATATGGGATCTTCCCGGACCAAGGCTCAGAACCTGTGTTCCCTGCATTGGCACGCAGATTCTGAACCACTGTGCCACCAGGTAAGTCCCCCAACCTAGGTATTCTTAACGGCTATAATATGGTGCTTTAAGGACTCAACGTTTCAACTCCGGCTTTAAGGTAATAATAAATGTGTAAAATTAAAACATAAAGGCTTTGATAATGTTGGATGTGTTATAAACAGAAAGGTTTTTAAAAGAAACTTTTTATTCAGTTATAACGCATATACTGAAAAGTGCATATATCATGTTCATTGAATTTTCATAAAGGACCACACTGATGTAACTACCACCCACGTAGAGAAATTTCTATTTCTTCCCTTCCCCCAACGCCCTCTTGTGCTCAAAGGTAAGTTTGAAAATTCAAAATAAGTATTCACTTATTGTTGTAAAGCTGAATGCTATAGTCTATTTCAAGCCCTGAAAAAAATTCATTCCCATAATAATATACTCTTCCTAGAGCAAGAATTCGGAAAATTTGGTCCCCAGAGAAGCAGCCTCAGTATCACTGACTTGCGAGCTTATCACTTGCAAATTCAAGGATCCCAAGCCAGATCTACAGAACAAAAACTCTGGGGGTGGGGCCGGCAATCCGTGTTTTTAACAAGCCTCGGGGCTTATTCTGATGCCCGTTAAGGTTGGAGAAGCACGGATCTAAGTCTGTTGGAAGAGTTTTGGTTCGTGATCGCACAGTAACTGTTAAGTGAATACCAGAATCTAAAGTGTTACGCTCGAAAAATAGTGACAAGTTTTAATCACCTATCTCATTTTTGAAGCACACTGAGTGTAAAATGTTTTTCCATTTTAACTAACCGTGTTGTTGTTCTAGTCAGTGTTGCATTTTAGCACGAGGATAAAGCAGCCCCCCGCTCCCCGACCTCCTATTCTCTCTCCGCATCCAGCCAGAACTTGTCTAGTTTACCAACAAAACTGCACCCCTGGATGGCGGGGAATTCAACATCCAGAGGCGGGAGCAGATTTCAGCCAATCAGAAGCCAGGTTCGAGCCGCTCGCCCATCCCGGTGGTGTGTGATTGGTGGTTTCCCGCGGGCGGAAGCGCCCCTCCGCGGCTCCGCCCCGCGCGGCGCGAGCCAATCGTCGCTCCGCGCAGGAAAAGACAGAAACCGTGCGAGAGATGTAATATGGCGGAGAACACCGCCTCCGCGGCTCTGAGCCCGCGAGGGCTTGCGGATGGGGAGGATGCGGATTCCCTGGAGGAGCGGATGGTGGAAACGGCGAGAGATGATCAGGAGCAGTTTGAGTGCCAGGAACTGCTCGAGTGCCAGGTGCAGTTGGGGGCCCCTGAGGAGGAGGAGGACGCGGGCCTGGTGGCTGAGGCCGAGGCGGTAGCTGCCGGCTGGATGCTCGATTTCCTCTGCCTGTCTCTTTGCCGGGCCTTCTGTGACGGCCGCTCGGACGACTTCCACCGCACCCGCGACAGCGCCGAGGGTGAGTGCGGGGCGCGCCCGGGCCGGGGGCGGGGACCGCGGCGGGCTTCCGAGGCCTGGTTTGCGGCGCTGTCCCCCAGGGTGTCGGGGATCGGGTTGCTGCGGCGCCGGAACGGAGGACCCCCAGCTCAGAGTTGATCGTTGGTTCGAATGCTGCATCCGCCTCCTCTCAGCTCCTCAGTTTTGCTCAGATTCGTTAGAGTTGATAAAGGGTTAAGTGAGTTAAAATGAACAAAACTGCACCTAATCCAGTGTCCAGTTCCTTTTGTCGCCTGTGGCGCTTGTGTTTCTTGCTTTTTTCGGCAGAGATACTCCTGTAAAGGCATTTATTTAACAAGTCACTGTGACCTAGGCATCAGTGTTTTCTATTACTTCGGGAGCTATCTAAACCTGGTTTAGCCCGCTGGCTCCGTGTAGGCTTCAGAATAAAAGTAACTGACAATGAAATCTGCCGCCTACACAAGACAGCCTGTAAACGATGGACAGAGACCTTGACGCCTAGAGAAGGCTAGCTGGCTTTTTGAATGATAACCGAAAGATGCTCTGGTATTTATATGAGTTGGCCGTCAACTTATTGCAGCCGAACGCAACCCCAAGCTACTATTTAGTAGGAAATCAAATACCTCAGAAAACCGTATTGGTACATTTCAGCTTCACGGTTATCCCGTGAGTTAGGCAAGTAATCTCAGTTTATAGAGGAGTGAACTAGTTAAAACAACCTAAAGCATTGATAGGTTAAAAGGTTGTTCCAGACGCATGCCTTATCTTCCAATTCAAGAAGCTTTCCTCCGTGTCACAGCTAACACTAGAGCCATGGTTAATTAACATTAATTAGGAGGTTAAATCCTGGAATGAAGCCAGTTCATTTAATAATTCGAATTATTAAAAAGTCCTCTTTGGGGAGGAGGCTAAAATTATCTATGTGTTAATGAATTTGAATTGGAAACATCAGTATGAGCTCCTGTTTATAACATATAGAAATATCAATGCATATTACACATATATAGACACAGGTTAGGATATACTCATATATTTCCTTGTTCTGTCAGATGAAAGGGTGTAGAAGCAATGTAACCCTAGCAGCAAGGGGTACACTTAGCACTCAAGTCTTGGTTTCCAATACCATTCTCCAGAGAAATGGCCTGATTCTGGGACTGGGACAGGAAATATACAAGTTGAGCCTGGAGCATCTTGTAACAGAAAGTAAGAAAGTGCTAAAAACAAAGCAAAACAAAACCCCCAAAGAAACCAAAAAAATCCCATAATTATGGGAGTATACAAAGGGACACGGGAGCCAACCGTAAGGGCTCCCAATGGCCAAAGCTGAAATAACTCGAGCAAGAAAATACAGTTGACCCTTAAACAACACACAGGTGTGAACTGCATCTGTCCACCTACAAGCCAATTTTTTTCTCAGTAGTAAATAAAACAGTACTACGTAATCTGTGGTTGGTTAAACTGGGAATACAGAGGGCCGACACTGGGATTTTCAACTGCTCAGAGGGTCAGCACCCCAACCCTGGCATTGTTCAAAGGTCAACTGTAGTGTTGGATTATAACCCAAAATACAAAATAATTATCCATAAAGTTCATACTGATGTAAATAAAGGGTGGAATAAATATACAAATGGAAGAAGAGACAAATCTCCAACGCAGAAGAATTCCAGGTAATTCATGTAGCTACTCTGTCCTCAAGGAGGTGGAGCGTAACTCCCCACTCCTTAAGTGTGGGCTGTGAAGAGCACAGGATAGAAAGGGGGAGAAAGTAGAGAAAGCTGACAAACACTGGCTCACCTAGGTAATCAAGGTCAGCATCAGCAGTGATAGCTAGTAGCATGTACGCTTGATACAGTGTGATGAAAATGGAACCTTACCTCTGTGATCCTCCTCCCCAAACCCCATAACTCTAGTCTAATCATGAGAAAAATATCAGACAAATCCCAATAGAGAGGTACATTGTACAAAATACCTCAAAATTGTCAAGGTCATCAAAACCTGGGAAAGTCTGAGAAACTGTTATAGCCAAGAGATGCCCAAAGAGACATGATGACTAAATGTCATGTGGTGCCCTGGTTGGGATCTTGCAGCAGAAAAAGGACATTAAGTAAAAACTAAGGAAATCTGAATAAAGCATGGACTTTAGTTACTAATGTATCAATATTGGTTAATTCATGTAACATGTAATACTAATTAATGCAAGATGCTAATAACAGGGTAAACTGGTTGGAGGGTATATGGGGCCTCTTTACTATCTTTCTTCACTACAGTATGTATATTTAAAACCATTCTAAAAAATAAAGTTTATTTATTTATTTTTTAAATTAATTAATTTATTTTTGGCTGCCTTGGGTCTTCATTGCTGCATGTGGGCTTTCTCTAGTTGTGGCGAGTGGGGGCTACTCTTCGTTGCGGTGTGCGGGCTTCTCATTGCGGTGGCTTCTCTTGTTGCAGAGCATGGGCTCTAGGAGTGCGGGCTTCAGTAGTTGTGACACGTGGGCTCAGTAAAAAAGGACCTTGTAAGATTCTAGCCCAAGACCCAAGGAATAATCTAGGTCATCTCCATTATTTGAAGGTTAAAGGTACAGAAACCCAGAAAGAGTAAACTTTTTCAGGTTGCATTGCTAAAGCAGATATGCAAACTGTGAACATAATATTGTCTCGGTATTCCATTTTTGACTAAAAGGACTCCCTTTTATCTCTTACAGAATTTCATTTACTACGCTTTTCAAGATTGTAAACATATACAACTCTGATGCTTCCTAGAAAATTCTTAGCTCTTTCATTCCAACTCAGAATTATTCTCCACCTCACTTATCTCAGATAATGCCTTTTCCAGACTGATATTCCTAATCTATCTCCACCGTGGAAAGCAGGGTAGAATTGTAATTAAGACCATGGGCTCCATAGTAAATTGTCTGAGTTTGATTCCTGGCTCTGCTGGTTTATAGCCATAAGACTTGAAGCAACGACTTGGTACCACCAGTTCCCATGGTACCACAATTTCCTCATCTGTAAAATGGTAGTAATAATGGCATCTACCTCATAGGGCTGTTGAGAGAAGCAGATGAACTGATATGTATAAAGTAAGGTTTCCCAACCTCAGCCTGTTGACATTTTGCACCACATGATTTTTTTTTTTTTTTTTTTTTTTTTTTTTGCGGTACGCGGGCCTCTCACTGTTGTGGCCTCTCCCGTTGCGGAGCACAGGCTCCGGACGCGCAGGCTCAGCGGCCATGGCTCACGGACCCAGCCGCTCCGCGGCATGTGGGATCTTCCCGGACTGGGGCACGAACCCGTGTCCCCTGCATCGGCAGGCGGACTCTCAACCACTGCGCCACCAGGGAAGCCCCACATGATTCTTTATTCTGTGTATGCTTGAGGGTGGAGGGGGAATGAGGTGGAGGTTCTCCCGTGCATTGCAGGATCTTTGACCTCAGCCACTAGGTGCCAGTAGCACCCCTCCCACTCGTGACAATCAAAAATGGCTCCAGGGGCTTCCCTGGTGGCACAGTGGTTGAGAGTCCGCCTGCCGATGCAGGGGACACGGGTTCGTGCCCCGGTCTGGGAAGATCCCACATGCCGCAGAGCGGCTGGGCCCGTGAGCCATGGCCGCTGAGCCTGCGCGTCCGGAGCCTGTGCTCCGCAACGGGAGAGGCCACAACAGCGAGAGGCCCGCGTACCGCAAAAAAAAAAAAAAAAAGTCTCCAGACATTGCCAAATGTGTCCTAGGGAACAAAATCACCCCTAGTTGAGAACCACTGCTAAGTGCTTAAATATAGTTGTTACTGTTGCTGGTCATTAGATCCTCCCTGATGTAGTGTTTGGTTACAGGTGTGGAAAAAGCAGACAGCCAGGTTCAACCAGAGGAGGTTTTCATTGTTTTTGTTTTGTTTTATGCCTAACAGGGACGAAGAGCAACAGGCCAGTGGTGTGTAGGGTATCTGTAGTTATCGCAACAGGCCAGTGGTGTGTAGGGTATCTGTAGTTATCGCATACGTAGGCTAAATATGGAGGGAAGTGAAGACAGAAAGGATCTGACTTTCTTCCCTAGAACAGATGAGGTCTTTCTTCTGTTTTGCTGCTATACCATACTTACCCTTTATGACACATGAACATTTTAATTAGTCTCTTGCGTAATGTTTTGTTTAATTCGTGCCTTCTCAGACTAAAACCTTCCTGAGGAGCGGGGACTGGCTATCTTATTATTCAGACATCAGTCCCTACCACTGGCCAGCAGTAGGTGTTCAGTCCATGTTGAATAAGTTGTGTTTAAATTTTATATAAATTTTGTGCTCTTTTTGAATCCTATTTGATTATATTATGACTATATTTGGTCCAGATAATCTCTGGTGTAGCATAAGGTTATGGCATATTAAAATTGAGGAAATAAGGGGCTTCCCTGGTGGCGCAGTGGTTGAGGGTCCGCCTGCCGATGCGGGGGGCGCGGGTTCGTGCCCCGGTCCGGGAGGATCCCCCGTGCTGCGGGGCAGCTGGGCCCGTGAGCCATGGCCGCTGAGCCTGCGCGTCCGGAGCCTGTGCTCCGCAGCGGGAGAGGCCACAACAGTGAGAGGCCCGCGTACCACAAAAAAAAAAAAAAAAAAAATTGAGGAAATAAATACAAATAAATGTATTTATTTGTTTCATCTGCTTAGCAGCTGCAGGACTGTGTTTTGGTTTGCTGGTTAAGTTAATCTTTGTCTTTTATTGCTACATGGTAAATTCAGTGCAAATCAGGATTATGGTTTACTCAGTGTTGTATGTACTCACTACCTAGCATAACATCTGGGTGGGTGTTCAAATATTGGGGAGATTAACATTAATAAATGTTTTTAAAATAAAGCTTTGTAAACTGAACAGACTCTCGCTTAACTGAAACCTTGACAGAAATAATATATTTCGTATAATATTAGGCATTTTAAGGTATAAAGTAAGTTTCCAGGTAATGATTTGACACATTTTACAGTTTGGATCTAAATCTCCCTTTTCATTAGTTTAGACTGCTACCTGTGAAAGTACATAGTTTTCAAGATTTATTATTCTGCCTGTGAAACATCAGTTTTATTTTGAAGGAAAAGTCTTCATTGTTATTCTTTTTTGTTCTGATTTCCTAAAAGCTGTCTATAAATAAAGCATACACTCTAAATTTATGATAATCTTTGGGTGATATTGTAACTTATTTCTCCGCAAACCACATAGAGGTACTGCTGGGTCAAGTTTGGAGTTTTGTTTTGATGTTTTAATAAGATTCACTTTCTTCACTTTCAGCTATTATCCATGGATTGTCCAGTCTAACAGCTTATCAACTGAGAACTATATACATATGTCAATTTCTGACAAGAATTGCAGCCGGAAAAACCCTTGGTAAATATGTTTTTATCTTATATTGTACATATTTCAATCTATGTCTAAAGGGGAGACAATGAGAAGAAACAGATGGGAGTAGTCCTTCGTTTTTGAGAGTTTGCTCACGTGTATTTGGCATGTAAAAGAAATATAATCCCTATCTTCTTAGAGTGATGGTTCTCAAATTTTAGCTTGCTCCTGAATTATTAGAAAACTTGTTGAGGAACAGAATGGTGAGTCCCCTTCTCCATCATGAGTTTCTGATTCAGTAGGGTGAGTGAGGGGCCCTGGAGTTACATTTCTATTAAGTTCCCAGGTGATTCTGATGTTGCTGTTGGGGGACCATGCTCCATGTACTCTGTCTTAAAGACGTCACTAAATGGGGCTATGGTAACTTCGTGGTGACTCCTATCACTGTCATGCATACTCTGTTTCTAACTGGCAACAGTGATATTTGAAACCTCTTATTTGAGCTTGATTTCAGCACTTACTTAATAAGGGAATATGATTTTATAACTATAATTCTCTCTCTCCCTTGTCCTCATAGTTTATTTTAGATTGTAATGGCCACGCCGGGTTCAGTTTATCAGTAATGGCTAATATTTACAGCGTGGTTATTTAAAGGACCTTTTGATGCAAATAACTCCATATTTATATTGGTTTTTACAATTTACAAAACGCTTTCCTGGCAGTCTCCAGTGGTGGACAGTAATCGCACGGAACTGTTCACTTATAAACAGACTGGGTGGCAGGAAATCCCACCCTTTTAGGACCTCTCTGGGAACCCACACTCATCCAGCTCTGGCTCATGTGGCGTGCTGTGTCGTGGGGGTGAGTTGGAGCCGGACAGTCAGTGGATTAGGGCTAGAGGCAAAGCAGACGTGTGGGAGACAGTAGGTAGGTAGGCTGGGCTGGTGGCCGAGGAAGAAAACGGGCCGATGTAGACCATAAGCTAACATGGTTCACAGAGCTGTCTGGTAAATTAAATGTGACAGAATGTTCTAGAAGTGCCTGGCTGGGCTTCACATACAGGTTGTTCATTATATTCTTATTTTCCCTTCCAACAACCTTTTCTCTCAAAACAAGGGTACAAAAAAAAATCCCTGTTTTGTGTGTGACCCCATAGTTTAATCTTGAAATTCACCAGGGTGCATCTTAGATATAATAGGCTGGTGTCAGTGATCAAGAATCACTATATTTCAAGAGAGGCAGCATTTAAAACTTCATTTTAGTTTATGTATTGGATTTTCAGCTACACGTGACCCTGAATTTCAAATGGAGATGTTTGTGTGTAATTTGCTAAGTAGTTACCAGCCACTGTGAGTCTTTGATAAGAATAAGCTGATAAATTCTGTTTTAAGAAAGTTTAACAGTAGTACAAATATTGTCTCATTAAATATTCACATAGTATTTATTTACAGCATTTTATAGGTGAGAAAACTGAGGCTTAGAAAGGCAAAATAACTTTTTCAACACCACACAGGTAGTACATGATAGAGTCTGGAATAAACTCCAAAGTTTTTAAAACCACTGTACAATATTGCAACAGATAGTATATGGTGATGAGAAAGAGGAAGGAGTGAAACGGTGACTCCTTACGTTTTTTTTTTTTTAATAAATTTATTTATTTTGGCTGCGTTGGGTCTTTGTTGCTGTGTGCGGGCTTTTTCTAGTTGCGCCGCGCGGGCTTTCTCTAGTTGCAGCGAGCGGGGGCTACCCTTCATTGTGGCGTGCGGGCTCTAGGCGCGTGGGCTTCAGTAGTTGTGGCACGCGGACTCAGTAGTTGTGGCTTGCAGGCTCTAGAGCACAGGCTCAGTAATTGTGGTGCACAGGCTTAGTTGCTCCGCGGCTTGTGGGATCTTTCCAGACCAGGGCTCGAACCCGTGTCCCCTGCTTTGGCAGGCAGATTCTTAACCACTGCGCCACCAGGAAAGTCACTCCTTAGGTTTTTAAGCCTTGGTGATTGGAATAATGTTGGTAGAGAGAGAGGTTCTTGATTGATCCTGTTTCAAATATCTACAAAGTATATAACAAGGATTTAAAGTAGTATATGTGAAAATCAAATTTCACAGTAAACTAATTTCATGTTCTGTCTCAATGAAGCTTGTTATACTGCAGTTAGACTTACAAACCATTTAAGAATTCTGTTACTGTGACACCTTATATAAAATATCGTTTATTTCAGCTCTTAAAATCAGTATTTTAGTAGAGAAAATCTTCAGATGTTTTGTGGACCCATATATAGTCTTTTCTGTTTTTTATTTTTTTTAAGTTGATTTTAATGAGGAAATTAACTTGAAACATCTTCCCTAAACTGGTATATAGGAGAGCAGTGCCTGGCACATAGTATACACTCAGTCAATATTTAAAGAAATGAATTTATAAAAAAATAACAAAGTAAAGTTCTTCATGGCTTTCTAAGTTACTTATTTTTATTTTGGCTTTAAAAGATGCACAGTTTGAAAGTGATGAACGAATTACACCCTTGGAATCAGCCCTGATGATTTGGGCGTCAATTGAAAAGGAACATGACAAGCTTCATGAAGAAATACAGAATTTAATTAAAATTCAGGTATGAGTGTTACTTTGTGTTATTATTATTTTGCTAGAAAATAAAAACAACATCTGAAGAAACTAAGAGCCACTCAATAGAAGTTGGACGGTAAACCTGTAGTAAAATTTAATATAATCATTCTCTTTAGAAATTTGACCTATGATTTATAGTCTTGACATGAGGTCTAAGAGTTGGGACTTAATGTTTTCCACCTAAGTGCATATTGCCCCCACGTTGGAAAATATGCCAGATCTATTTAAAGATTACTAAACAACTTTCAAAAACCAGTGGTTTGGGCTTCCCTGGTGGCGCAGTGGTTGAAAGTCCGCCTGCCGATGCAGGGGACACGGGTTGGTGCCCCGGTCCGGGAAGATCCCACATGCCACGGAGCGGCTAGGCCTGTGAGCCATGGCCGCTGAGCCTGTGCGTTCGGAGCCTGTGCTCCGCAATGGGAGAGGCCACAACAGTGAGAGACCCGTGTACCGCAAAAAAAAAAAAAAACAAAAAAAAAACGCAGTGGTTTATGCTCTCCCATTTAAAGATTACCTTTTATTTTTATTTATTTTTAATATTTTTTTGGCCACGCCACATGGCATGTGGGATCTTAGTTCCCTGACCAGGGATCGAACCCGCTCCCCCTGCAGTGGACACGTGGAGTCTTAACCACTGGACCACTAGAGAAGTCCCTGAAGATTATCAAATAATAAGAAATGAATGGGTTTTTGCGATTAAGAGAATGTAAAATTTTAACTATGTAGAGAAAATTTTAGTAGGAGTAGCCTATTAAAGAGTGAGGGCCTCCCTGGTGGCGCAGTGGTTGAGAGTCCGCCTGCCGATGCAGGGGATACGGGTTCGTGCCCCGGTCTGGGAGGATCCCATATGCCGCGGAGCGGCTGGGCCCGTGAGCCATGGCTGCTGAGCCTGCGCATCCGGAGCCTGTGCTCCGCAACGGGAGAGGCCACAACAGTGAGAGGCCCGCATACCACAAAAAAAAAAAAAAAAAAAAAAAAAAAAAAGAGTGAGAAACCAAAGAAACTCATTCAAAGATATAATAGCAGGGAAAATATGTTTTGCTTACAGGCAAAGTATGTACTCAGGAATTTCATAGTTAAATAAACTTATCCTAGTTTTTAAAAGAATTTTCATGGTTGGGTAGGAGAAAATCCAGGTGGTGTCCCACCTTCTCAGGAATTAATTATTGATGGTGTGGTGACTGTCAATTAGAATTAAGACCTGAAGAGAATGGGCAGAAAAATGACTGCTGCTTTTAAGAATTTCAGCCCAGGGCAGAGGGATTTGTCATGTTATCCCAATCTTTTGGAGTTCTAGGGGAAGCAGGCCTTTGCTAAATATACTAGTAAAGCTGAACGGGTTACCATAAAATACATAGCAAATGTGTAATAATATATTGCCTACTGTTTGCCAGATACTGTTCTAAGCACTTTTATATATAATTCTTTAATCCTTAACTGCCCTATGAAATAGGTACTATTATTTTCACCATTTTACATTGGTGTAAAGAAACAGAGGTTCCAAGAGGTTAAATAGCTTTCCCAAGTTTACAAACCTACCCAGATGGTAATGGTGGTCCTATATCTTACCACATATGGTATCAAACAGGCCAGTTTATAAAATGATTATTCAAAAGCATCTGGCTTCCTGAGTTTCTATTGGCAATTTTCCTGGGATCCTAAGTAGCAGCTTTTATATATCCTAATCATCACAAACACCATCCATGTACCTCTTCTCTCTCTTCCCTTTTGCTCAAAATTACTATTTAGGTGGGTCCTCAATATATATAATGTAGCTCCTGATTGATTTATTAATTCCTGCCTTTAATATCATTTATCAAATCAAAATTATTAAGCTACATAAGAATATTTTAAGTGAAGTAGTTTAGACTTACCTGAGTTATTTCAATATTAAACAACAATTAGATATTTTAAAAAGCAATCTAAGGTTTGTATTTGTCATCCCATCTTTTAGGCTATAGCTGTTTGCATGGAAAATGGAAATTTTAAGGAAGCAGAAGAAGTCTTTGAAAGAATATTTGGTGACCCAAATTCTTATACGGTAATTATTTAAATTAGAATCAGAAGTTTGGAGCCGTTTATATGGAATAAAGAAAATTGAAAGAACATTGGAGGAAAGAAGAAATGTTTTCTCTTTTTTTTTTTTTTTTTTTTTGCGGTACGTGGGCCTCTCACTGTTGTGGCCTCTCCCGTCGTGGAGCACAGGCTCCGGACGCGCAGGCTCAGCAGCCATGGCTCACGGGCTCAGCCGCTCCGCGGCATGTGGGATCTTCCTGGACCGGGGCGCGAACCCATGTCCCCTACTTTGGCAGGCGGACTCTCAACCACTGCGCCACCAAGGAAGCCCAATGTTTTCTCTTTTAAACAGTATAGTCCAACAGAAATATAATGCCAGTCCCGTATGTGATTTTAAATTTTCTAGTAGCCACATTAAAAAAGTAAAAAGAAACAAGTAAAATTAATTTTAGTAACACTTTATTTAACCCAGTATATCCAAAAACATTATTCTTTTTAACAATCAATGTAATTAGTATTGGTGAGATATTTTGCATTCCCTTTTTTGTACAGTCAGCCCTCTGTATCCTGGGTTCCATATCTGGGGATTCAACCAACTGCAGATTGAAAATATTTAGGGAGAAAAAATTCCAGAAAGTTTCAAAAAGTAAAACTTGAATTTGTCACACACTGGCAACTATTTACCTAGCATTTACATTGTATTAGGTATTATAAGTAATCTAGATATGATTTAAAGTATATGTGAGGAAATGTGTAGGTTATTTGCAAATACTACACCATTTTATATAAGGGACTTGAGCATCCTTGGATTTTGGTACCCGAGGGGAGTCCTGGAGCCAATCCCATGTGGATACCAAGGTACAACTGTACTAAGTCTTTGAAATCTAGGGTGTATTTTACACTTAAGGCTAAATTCAGGGCTTACGCCTTTCAAGGGCTGAGTAGCCTTGTGTGGCTAGTGGCTACCATATTGAGCAGTGCAGGTGTAGAGGAATGCATTATAACTTGCTTATTTTTCTGGAGGTTTCTTATGTTATCAGTAGTTTTGTGTGTATGTGTAATGTTAAGGTCAATAGAAGTTAATTTTACAGTATTAAAAACAAAGTTATGAGAGCAAATTAAGCTTATTCAAAGAAATGTAGTTTTATACAGTTTTTAGTGAACTCTTTATTGAACAATAGCATACCTTTAGTAGAGGACATGTATCATAAGTGTATAAGTAAGTGTATTTTCACAAAAGGAACACACTTGTGTGGTGACCTCCTAGATCAAGAAACAGAACATCACCAGTACCCTCCAGGCACTGTCCTTCCCACCTTCTCAAGGGTAACCGCTATCCTGACTTGTAACATCCAAGATTAGTCTTTCTTATTTCTGAGCTTTATATAACGGAATCATATAGCCTGTTTATATTTTTAAGAGAGATACATGGTGTTGCTTATAACAATCGTTTGTTCATTCTTATTGCTCCATTGTAGGAATATACTACAATTTATCCATTCTACTGTGGATGGACATTTGAGTTATTTCCGTATTTTGTCCATTACATTCCTTTACATGTCTTTTGTAGAAAAAATATGTGTTTCTATTGGGTATATACTTAGGAATAGAATTGGTGGGTTGTAGGATAATGCACATACTCAGTTTTAGTAGATACTGCCAGAGTTTTCCAAAGTAGTTATTATCAATTCCTCCAGTAGTGTGGGAGAGTTCCAGTTGCTTCACAGACCTTATATGTGGTTTTCATTATAGTCATTCTGGCAAATATGTAGTGCTATCGCATTGGGTTTTTAATTTCTGTTTCTTTGATGATTAATGAAGTTGAGTACCTTTTCACATGGTGGTTTGAGGGAGAGGGAATCACCTTAATTCACTGAAGGACTGAGCCTTTAGTAAGGCTTATTCTATCTCTAATTTGCCCCTGTTCCTACGGTGTAACCCTCCTGAGATTTCAGCTGGGAGCCTGGTATGTTTATTGGGTTCCCTGCCCTTACTTTTTTGCCTTAGTACTGTGAGACTACTGAAAATTCCACTCTGCTTGTACTTCACAGAAGAGGAAACTTTATGGCCAGTAAGCCTAAGAGAGAAAGTGTCAACCTCACTAATATTCGTAATCAGGTTAATACCAAGTAATGTATTGAAATAGCATTTCCTATACTTCTGATTGGCAATGATTAAAAATGTCTTAGCATATCAACAGTTGGCTCAAAATGTGGAGAAATGATAAGAGTGCCATACCTTCCTCTCAGAAGGGTAAATTGGTACTTAAGCTTTGGAGAGCATTTTAACAAAATCAGTAAGCATGCATTCCAGCAACTCCACTTCTAGATAAATACCCTAGAGTAACTGTTTTTACTTTCACTGTGTGCTTTTAAAACCATGAAGCTTTATTAAAAAAATAAAAACTGAAGAAAGAAAACTAGACCCTACTGTGACAGTTGTTCTGGGATAGAGCTTGAGAAGTGGAATTTTTTTTTAAGCTTTATAGCTTTATTGTGTAACCAGCATTGAAAGAACTGTTGTCTAAGAAAAACTTGTACTGTGCCCAAGAAGACATGTAGGAAAATGTTTAATAGCATTGTGGTAATAGAAAATAGCCTACATGCTTTCAACAGGTTGGAGGGAAAGGTGAATAAATGGTACATATTTTTAAAATTTTACTTTTATTTATTTATTTATTTATTTATTTTTGACTGCGTTGGGTCTTCATTGCTGTGCGCGGGCTCTCTCCAGTTGCGGCGATGTGGGGGCCACTCTTTGTCACGGTGCCCGGGCTTCTCATTGCGGTGGCTTCTCCTGTTGCGGAGCATGGGCTATAGGCATGCGGGCTTCAGTAGTTGTGGCACACTGGCTCAGTCGTTGTGGCTCGTGGCTCTAGAGCGCAGGCTCAGTAGTTGTGGCGCATGGGCTTAGTTGCTCCGTGGCACGTGGGATCTTCCTGGACCAGGGTTCGAACCCGTGTCCCCTGCACTGGCAGGCGGATTCTTAACCACTGTGCCACCAGGGAAGCCCCTAAATGGTATTTTTGATCAATGGAATACTGTACAACAGTGAAAGTAACTAGTAATTCTGTAAATATCAAATCAACATGGATGTCCTAGAGTTGAGCAAAATATAGAAAGTTTCAAAATACACATACTATAACACCATTGGTATAAAGTTAAAACCATGCTAAACAAGGCTATATATATTGTTTATGGATGCATACATATGTATAGTGCAAGTGCAAAGGAATGCATGGATGTGCTAAAGTTCTAAATTCAGGATAATGGTTACTTTGAGAAGAGGAAGGCCAGGGTGGGGGAAGGGTGCCATCAGATTATGATAGTAAATAAGGCTTCTATTATACAGATAATGATTTATTTCTTAAACTTGCTAATGGATATTTAGGCTCATAAGGTTTTTTAATCCTTTAGCATATGTGTAAAATATTAATTTTTTTAAGTCAAAAAATATATTGGTGGGCATTTAAAACGGGAGCATTTTAAAACCTCTTGAGTTTTTGTTTATAAAGTGATTTTTTTCAGTTAAATATAAAATTTCTAGTATTTTATTTGTGATTTATGTGTTAATAAGTTTCTTCTGTTTTCTTTAGCCTTTAAAAAGGAAATTGCTTATGATAATCTCTAAGAAAGATACATTCCATTCCTTATTTCAACACTGCAGCTACAACCACATGATGGAGAAAATTAAGAGTTATGTGAATTATGTGCTAAATGAAAAATCATCAACCTTTCTAATGAAGGTATGCATATTTCAGAGAGATTCTAAACAGACTTAAGAGTAATTGCTACAATAAAGGAGAATACTTGAAATAGAAATTCTTCAGAACTAATCAGAATTTTATTTAGTGATTTTGTAGAAGAATGTGGTGAAATGTTATAATTAGTGGATCTAAAGGGTTTATTGGTGATCTTTGTAGTATTTTTACAACTTTTCAAAGTAAAAGTTGGGGAAATTTTTCAAAATAGAAAGTTAAGGGGAAAACTTATCAAAATGAATTAAGAAATAAGTGAAAAGAAATAGTTTAATTAAATTTAAATGAAATTTTTAGCATATTTTTGGGAAAAGTCAAATTGGACTGAAGAAGGGTCATTAAACTTTTTCTTTTTACAACATTTTATCCTGTCTCAGCCTCAAAAAGGTTTAACTTAATATGTTATACGAGAGCATTGATTAATTTGAGATAGTTTTAAAATACATAGACTCTTAAAAAAAATTTTTTTTAAGTAACCTTTTATCTTAACACTGACTAGAGAGCATTGTCTGTATCAAGTACCTGTGCAAGGAAAGCCCTTCTCCATAATGCTTATAAACCAAGCAGGTTGCTGATGGTGATATCATAGTTACTGGGGAAAATAACGCACTGCCCTTTTTTGACCTGTGATGAGACACTTGGGTTATGACTGTCAAAGAACAAGAAGGCTTAATTAAATGTTACTTGTTTTAAATGTCTTAATGCATCCCTTCGTCTCCTGCAACCCCCTTTTTAAGGCAGCAGCAAAAGTAGTGGAAAGTAAAAGAGCAAGAACAACAGCTTCTCAAGATAAACCTAATAGTAATGATACTGAATTGGAAACTGAAGCTAATTTGGATATAGGAGAAAGGTTTGTAAATTCATTAGTATATTTTTTGTCTTATGAATGTAATATCTGTGTAAAAGTGATGCTAGCGAACCATTGTTAATAAAAATGATTATCGAGTAGAAGGTATATTGCTTTACTGACGGCTAACATTTGGATGTTTGGGAGTGCTGTAGAGTTAGGGCGTACGCATATTCTGTTACATACGCTAAGCAAAAGTAGAGAGAAAATAGCACTGTGTAGCTAGTGTGAGTGACATCATTTCTCATTCTCAGGGAACATGAACTCTAGAACAGTGTTGAGGTTGAAAGCCTGAGTCATCTGTGCCCCTTAGTTCTCAAATCCTACATGCCCTCCTGTGACTGTTGCACTGAGGGTTATATTCTAGTATGTTAAAATATTGTTCATCTTCTCTAAGGGTAGGCTAACTGCTTCATCTGGTGAGCAAGTGCAGAAACAGTGATTTGCTCCAGCGCGGGAGGGAAACAAGGCTGTGTCAGTCCTACAAGTTGAGAGACAAGAGTTCAGTTTCTAAAATTATTTCTTCTTTAGGGATTTTCAAGGGTAATTTTTACAGAATTGGTTTTTACCTTTTGCTTTAGAAACTAACCCTACTGGAGAAGATAAACTCTACCATTATAATGATCTTTTCTATTGAACCTATGGTCCATTCCTCCTCTTCATCCCCCCTTAAACTAAGGCCAAATAGTCAAATCCTTCTGGTCTCTGGATGGATGTATTTGGCAGTGGATGTAATATTACTCTTTTCTTGGGACCATGACATAAGCCCTGTAAGTCCCCACCTTAACTACTTATTGAGATGTGGGGATTGGAGTGTGAGTTGGATGGACATGGCATTGGTCACACTTGAGGACTGAGCTCAGTCTTACAATTCTTTTTGTCCCTGCCTATCAGAGCATGATCTGTTCCTCACTGCTTCATCTCCCCAGGGGCTCTATTGCAGTCTTATTGCTCATTGGGTTTTTCCTAAGACCCATTTTGAGAAGTAGGGATTTCATTTTTATTGGCTCAGTTATTTAATTTTGTTTAGGAAATCAAAGTTTAGTAATACCAAGACCCAATGCATTCTATGGCCCAGCCTTCCTGCCTGCTGTAATACTGCTTTAAAGTAAAATAAGATTAGAACTTACCGTGATTCTTGAATATAATGAACACGTTTCCTATGTATTCTCCTAATGTAGTACTACCCACTTATTTCAAATGCCCTCCTAGACACAAACAGCTCAGTGTGTAAAACAGAGCTCTTGATGTTCTCATCTGTCTCTCTCTACCCTAACTCTCCTCCTTTACCTCACACATCCAGTTGGTTATCTCCCCAAGTGTTACGAATTCCATATCAGAAATGTCTCTCTAATCCATTCTTATCATTTATATCCTAGATTATTACTTAGCTTTGTGCCACACAAATCCATTCTTGATGTGACTTCCAGGGTTAGCTTCCCATAAAAATAAATCTGTTTAACTCACTTTCCAGCTTAATAACCTCTATTGGCTTTCTGTTTCCTACTTGATGAATTAAATTTTATTGCATGGCTTTCAAAGCCGTATATAGCCCCTTTCTGGGTATTTTTTTTTTCTCCCTCATATACACCTTGTCCCTAAGCATTAACCCCTCCCTGCCCACATCCATGGCACTTTCTAGCTATACAACTTGATCTTCAAATATTACAAGTTCTTTCATGCCTTGACTCTTTCTTCAATTTTGGATTTCTTTCTTTCTCTTCAAGGTAAGCTCTTATTTGCCATTCAAGATCTAGCTCAAAGTTCACCTATAAGAAGTCTTGCTGAGCTCTGAGCAGAGTTGTCACTTCTGTGCTCCCACAGCACCAAGTCATACCTCTATAGGAGGACTTATCTTCGAGAATAACATATCTGTTTACCTGTCTGTATCTCACTAGATGGAGAGTGTTTTGGAGGTTCTTAAATAGCTTTGAAACCTTGGTGCCTAGTTCATTACCAGGCATGCATTACATCTTGTAGTGCACTAGACACGGAGAAAACCCAAAAACTAGAGACATGGTAAAGATAAGAATCAAGCAAATATCAAAACCATCCTGGGAGTCAAATTCACCAGTTTCAAGGCAAGAATGAATAAGACGTAAGTAAAGCAAGGATAGAAACAGAAATGTCATTTCAAGGTCAGACAAATGCCGGGAAAGATGAAACCCTCATGCTGTCAATACTAGATGAAATATTTTGTTCTGGTAAAGCTTATAAACTATTTGAGGCAATAAGAATTACAGACTTGAAACAGAAACAGTAGCAGACACTACATAATTTGTTGTTAAAGTTTAAAGATAGACTTAAGTGCTGAAGGAGTTTGAGGGACAGCTTGAAGAAAGTGTGAACATGGAGCTGGACCTTGAAGGATGGTTAAGGTTTTTACAGGTGGATGGAAGAAGAAATGTCATTTCAGGAGAGAGGAAGAGTTCCAGTGAAGGCATCGAGCTGTAGATGGTCATGCTGTGTTTGTTGGAGCTAATTTTAACTATAGCAGAGGGGAGGAATTTTATTAAAAAGTTTAGTTGGAGACTGCTGGGGAGGATAAGGAATTAAACTTGAATTCATAGAAATAAAGATCCATGAGAGAGTTTTTGAAAGAGTGACATTGTGAATGCTCAGTTACAGCTCAATTCTGCTGAACCTATGTTTGGGGAAGACATTGATTTAATGTCTCTGGTAAGCACATCTGGGCAAAAATTAGCCATGTTGTAATGGACTGTAAAGGTCTTAATTTTACCAGAGTTTCTTTCCAGAGATACTTTTTATAAGTTGAAAAATGGCTTGATTATGTGGAAAGTACAATCCTGATGAAAAGTTTCTCTTGTTTACATTCTTACAAATGTTTTCTTCTTTTAAAGTGTTAGTGACAGTCTGCGGTAACTGAATCCTCAGGGGATACAGTATCCTTATTGAGGTGAAGTAAATTGACATTTTTCTTTTCTGTGTTTAAAATCTTTGAAGCAATTCATGCAAACCTAGGTAGTTTATAATAACTGCCACGCACATGGTATGGTTTGAAGAATTATCGCAGGGTCCTACTTACCTCCACAGATATTTAAGACCCTGATGGGTCTTGAAATGCCAAACTATGGAGACCTGCCTCTTGGGATCCTGGGTTGTTTCACATTATTTCTACAAGGCTTGCACGTGGAGGGGGTACTTGAACTTAAAGCAAATGATTAGTAAACTCTTATTCTGTCAGAAACAAGGGTGTGATGCTGGGGCAGGAAGGGGATGGAGCTGACATTTCTGATGAATGCCCCCAATTGCGAGTTTATGAAATTACTTAAAAAGCTGTTTAATCTATTAGAAATGCTATAACAGACAATGTAACATGTTCAGAGAGCAGAACGTCTGCATGAGTGATTTCATAGTGTAGAGCAATTGGGATGCTAAATGGAACCGTGCGGCGGGGGTGGCTGACCTGGTGTGGAGGAGGTCACTGGAGATGAGGAGCCGAGGGGCCAGTTTGTCATCTGGGTTATCCATGGAAACATGGAAATAGTTCATGGTGATGGCGGCACTCGGGGATCGAGAAAGGTCTGCGAATCCTGGGAGGTGCTTGGAAGGATAGTGAAAGATTATGGAGAATGGTAGATAGCGATGCACCTCCGTGGCATGAATCCTCAAAGGCTAAGGTTTCTGTGGAAGCAGGATCCTGAAGCTGGCATCCATTAGGAAATGGGAAGTATAGAGACCCACCTCTCGGACCCTGTGGTTTGCGGAAGATGAAGCTAATCTCTACTTGAGGAGGCCACAAGGAGAGAAATATTGTTCCCAGGGGAGAGCTAGACTTTAGACAGGTGAAGAAGTTGAGACTGGCATTCCAGAGAGCACAATGGAAAGTTTGGGGACGGCGGGAAAGCATTAGTAGGTTGCATAGAGCACTTATAGGGGTCAAAGTATAGATTTTAGGTGGTGATAAAATAGCTGCCTAAGCTTAGTTGAACTTTTTTTTTTCCATTTTAGTTTGTTCCTTTTTAAATTGGAATAATGCGAACATTGCAGGTTGTCCAAAAATTCTGCCACATCCTGTATTTCCAAACAGTCTTACCTCTCCAGAAAGCCCTTTCTGGAATCTATGAAGATAATCAAGTGATATCTACCATCATGTATAAAGGAATTTTGAAATTTCTCTAATTGGAATGCCAAAAGAATCTTGATTTCTGAGTCGATGAGATGGAGAAAATAAATGGGAGAGAGGGAAGTCTGAAGAAGAAAAATCTTAGGAGGCTAAAGATTAAGATGGGACATTAAGGCTTCCCTGGTGGCACAGTGGTTGGGAGTCCGCCTGCCGATGCAGGGGACGCGGGTTCGTGCCCCGGTCCGGGAGGATCCCACGTGCCGCGGAGCGGCTGGGCCCGTGGGCCATGGCTGCTGGGCCTGCGCGTCCAGAGCCTGTGCTCCACGACGCGAGAGGCCACGGCAGTGAGAGGCCCGCGTACCGCAAAAAAAAAAAAAAAAAAAAAAAGATGGGGCATTGGTGCAAGGAGAGCACCAAAGGGAAACAGACCAAAGTAGAAGCAGGTCCTAGATAGAGATTGAGACAAAGCATCTACCTTTTTCTATAGCTTTTCTAGTCTTTTCAGAACAAATCACAAGCTTTTGTGTTTCATTTAGGTCTCACAAAAATCTCTTCTTATCTAAGTTGGAACATGGAAACCGACAACAAGATGTTAATAAGAAAGAGGAAAGAGTGGAAACTCGTCAAAGTAAGTACACTTATTACAGTTTTCGGAGTGGAGAATCGATACGTCCTTGAAAGCAATCCAGCCCTTGACCGCACCCCACAACACACAAACACACATCAGAAAACTAAAGCACGAAGGGATTAAATGTCATGACTTCAAAGAGTTAATTAGAGGTGGTGCTTACTTTAGAAAGTTACAGTTGGTTCTTGTTATTTACGGTAATGTTCTATAAGGTCATTGTGAACACTTAGTGAATACTGAATGATTACAGGAGAATACAGGGTTAGGTTCTTTTGAGCCTCTGGTTACAACATTTTGGTCAACTATTCAATACATAACCTTGTTTTATGTGTTTCTGTTTATTTATTTAGGCCGCACCATGCGGCATGCGGGATCTTAGTTCCCTGACCAGGAATGGAACCCGTGCCCCCCACAGTGGAAGCACGGAGTCTTAACCACTGGACCGCCACGGAAGTCCCTGTTTCTGTTTAAAGAAACCTTATTTAATATACATTGTTGATTCTTTAACATTGAACCCAGGCCAACAACACTGTAACTCATGCCTGAATGAAGCTTACCTAACCACATATTTTTCTCTGTAAGGAACATCATACATAACCTTATTGCACTCAGGAACACTAGACAACACTTCCACAATACACTTGGGGAAAATTTTAAACAGCAGAATTACCCCCAAAAAAGCACAAAACTACGGCACTAAATAGACCATAAAAAGAACAATTATTTCTAGCCTGGAAGCTAAAATAAGAAAGCAGAGCTTCACCTTGTTTAACCTCAGCTGGGAACATGAACTCAAATATTTTGCCACTCTGTGCATGTCCACCGGTGTCCACAAAAGCACTGCAAGTTTTGATTTTTGTTACAACTTTCAGCAGGTAGGTGAATTTTCAAATACCAGAATCCATGAATATAATGAGGATTGACTATATATAGACTCTGGCATTGCAGATTGCATTTAGAATTTATTCCTCATTGCATTTAGAATTTATTATCCTTATAAAAGGCATTGCTAGATTTAAAAAACAAGGAACAATAACCAAAAAAAAAAAATCTTAAAAGCAGTCTGTAATTATTTTCGATTATAATATAATTGTAAGTTCCTCCTTGGTATATATTCATTCAAAAAATGTTTATTGAACCCGTACTATGTTCTAATGCAAGGATTTTTAAACTTTATTGATCCAAATCTAAATACTTACTGATCAGTATAAAAATAATAGATGTACCAACTTGATTCCAGGTACATAGTATGCCTGAAGTAAATATTAATTGAATAAATTTATTCTTAGCTGATGGCTGATGATAGGGCCACTGTTAGCTAGTATTTGTAAATTACAGCTCTAAAACATTTACATCTGTAGATATTAATCATCGTCCTCACTTTAAAGATGGTAAAGTTAAACTCAAAGAAATATTTGCTTCATGTTGGTGGAGTTCCTAGCTGCAAAATGGCTAGGAATCATAATTCTAGAGTAAAATAATTTGGGGATTTTCCTGGACTTTTAATTTCATAATACAAAGTTCAAAGAAATGGAAGCATACACTTTTTTACACTCTAGCCGATCAGTAATTGAACCAATGAAGACTATAATCACATTGTAGAGTGGCTTGACAGTGACTATGGATATTGAACCTAGAAGATCCTGTGAGTTTTAATACATTTCTTGACTTTTTGTTAGATGTTAGTACTATATACATATACATTCCAAAAAAGTCCAAGTTGCTTAAAGGTTACCTAGGTATCCTCTTTTTCCTAATAGAGGATATTTATTTCGTTAGTGCTAAACATTTAAAAAAAAATTTTTTAGACATCTTTTAAAAACAATTTTTTTCAGTTTTGTAAAATTGCTATGTACTTTTAAAAAAATCAAGTAATTCAGAAAAATTGAAAAAAATCACTTAAATGCTTTCTATGCATAAAAGTCTCACCAGCATTCAGTGAAATGATTAATATTTGAGTTAAAAGCTTTTTATCTATAAACTCAATCCTCAAAACAATCTGGATCAGTACTTTTTTTTTTTTAATCACTCCCATTTTACAGATGAGGAAGCTGAGACAAAAAGAGGTTAAGTGTAAAAAGCCCTTGGTCACACAGGTCATGAACAGAACCAGAGCCAGAATTTGAAATCAGACATTTCTGACTTCAGAGCCCATGTCCTTAAATACTGAGATAGATAGACTGCCTCAATGGAAGAATAGATAGAATCAAAGCAAATAAAAATTTATAAAAATGTGATGAGGTTACATATGTACTTTAAAGTATATTTACATTTAATTTTTTCAAGGTGAAACTGAAGGATTCAATGAACTTCACATAAATGCTGTTTCATAAGAAATATATCAGTAAACCATATGATTCCTCCAAAATGAAGAATAAATAATATGAATTGCTTTGATAGGTTGGGTCAGTTTGCCTCTATAACTAAATTTCAACTTTAGACTACTGATTGATTTCAGCTGTAATGGGTGAGATTTGCACAAAAACTTTGGCTAAATGTAGTATTCTTTAGAAATACTTTTCCTTACAACTTTGCAGATTTTGCTCCATTATTTTCTGACTTTATGAGTGCTGCTGTGGACAGTCTGACATCAACCTGACTTTTTCCCTCTTTGTATATGAGTTGCTTTTTCTTCATAGCTGCCCAGGTTTTTCTAATATGTGCATTTAATGCTATAAATTTTCCTTTAATTACTGCCTTAGTTGCATCCCCAAAGTTTTATGTTATATTTTCATTTTCATCAAAATATATTTTTTTATTTCCCTTGAGACTTTTTTCTTTGATCTTCTGGGCTATTAAGAAGCTCTTTGTTTGGGCTTCCCTGGTGGCACAGTGGTTAAGAATCCGCCTGCCAATGCAGGGGACACAGGTTCGAGCCCTGGTCTGGGGAGATCCCACATGCCGCAGAGCAACTAAGCCCACGCGCCACAGCTACTGAGCCTGCGCTGTAGAGCCCATGAGCCACAACTACTGAGCCCGAGTGCCACAACCACTGAAGCCCGCGTGTCTAGAGCCCGTGCTCTGCAACAAGAGAAGCCATCTAATGAGAAGCCCATGCGCTGTGACGAAGAGTAGCCCCCCCTCGCTGCAGCTAGAGAAAAGCCTGCGCGCAGCAACAAAGACGCAACGCAGCCAAAAATAAAAATAAATAAATTAATTAATTTTTTTAAAAAAGCAGCAGCTCTTCATTTAATTTCCAAAAATTTTAGGATATTCTAGATACCTTTCTATTAATGATTTCCAATTAATTTGGTTCCGACCTGAGAATATGCTTTGAGGATTTCTTTCTTTTTCTTTTTTAGTTTAGATTTGCTTTATGGCCCAGAATATGGTCTGTCTTGGTGACTGTTGATGTGCACTTAAGAAGAATGTGAATTTTGCTATTGTTGAGTGGAGTGTTATAAAATGTCGATTAGGTCAAATTGATTCATAGTGCTTCTCAGGTGTTCTATATGCATGCTTATTTTTTGTCTGCTTGTTCTACTAATTACTGAGAGAGAAGTATTGAAATATCCACCTATATATGAATTTCTCTTAATTATTAATCTCTGTTAATTTATTTTTGCCTTTTTAGTCCTCTAGCACCTGTTAGAACAGTTCCCAATATGAAAATCTCTGTTCAAAATAACTGGTGTGGTTTCCATTAACCTCACCAACACATACGATCTGTTCCTGCACTGATACCACATTGTCTTCATTACTGTAGTTTAGTAATAACTCAGTGTGTGATAGGGCAATTTCCTTCATCTTTCTGTTATTCTTTAGGAGTATCTTGAGTATTCTTGGTGTTTTGGTCTTCTATATTGTCAGGGGGAAGAAAACCACTTTATAGAAGATTGCAAGCAGTGAAGCTGCTACCACTCCATAGGTGCCAAAAGTGGACAACAAGACCTGGGTCAGAACAAGATGGTTTATTACAGCACAACAGATAGCAATAGCATATGGCATCAGCGTAGTTGTGCTGGTTCCCCTCGCCAGGTCCCAAAGACAGTGCAGTGGGCCCAGGTAGATGCTCTGCAGGCAGTAGGTTGTACTGCAGGGAGGAACCTGGGGCCAAGGGCACTTTCTGAGTAAGCAGCAAGCAAAACATAGCAAATAATCCAGTTGCCTTCCCCAGGAGAGAGTTAGTTACATGGTAGTCAGACCATGGTTCCCTTGACCTATTTAGGTTCCTGACTAACTGTAGAAACTGTTTAGTATCAGGGAATGAGTAAGCCTTGTACATTCAGCAAGAACTGAAGGGATGCTCAGGGCCCATGATGGACTAACTCTCCTAATACATAATTTTAGAATAATCTTGTTAAATACTACAAAGAACCCTGTTGAAATTTTGATTTAAAATTACATTGTAATAGTAGACAGTTTTCTTTTTTTGTTTCTTTAAATTAGTTAATTAATTTTATTTTCGGCTGTGTTGGGTCTTCGTTGTCGTGCACAGGCTTTCTCTGGTTGCGGCGAGCAGGGGCTACTCTTCATTGCGGTGCACGGGCCTCTCACTGCGGTGGCTTCCTTTGTTGCGGAGCATGGGCTCTAGGTTCACAGGCTTCAGTAGTTGCAGCACGCAGGCTCAGTAGTTGTGGCTCGTGGGCTCTAGAGCGCAGGCTCAGTAGTTGTGGCCCATGGGCTTAGTTGTTGTGTAGCACCAGGGCTCGAACCTGTGTCCCCTGCATTGGCAGGCGGATTCTTAACCACTGCGCCACTGGGGAAGTCCTAGTAGACAGTTTTGGAGACAGCTGACACAATTATATTGTCTTCCTCTACATGAACAAAAAGCATATTTCTTTATTTAGATTGTCTTATGTATATATATTCTTATAACTTGTATATGTGCATGCACACACACATATATATAGTAAAGTTTTGTAATTTACTACATACAGATCTTGACTGTATTTGCTGGATTTATCCCTAAAAATGTTATATATTTTATTACTATTGTAAATATTATCTTTTGACTATTTTAATTATTTTAACTGTTGCTAATGTACAGAAACACTGTTGGGTTTTGTTTATTGATCTTATATGCAACCATCTTGCTAAACTGTTTTTAATTCTATGTGTATATTCTTTTAGGTTTTCTATACAGTTGACCCTTAAACAACATGGGGATCAGAGGCACCGACTCCTGTGCAGTCAATGCATCCTGCTATCTCTGCCTCAAAAACAAAAGAATTGATAAGTGACTCACCTGAGGGCAGGAAGCTGAAACAGCATAGAATCAGAACTCAAACCCTAGTTGTTTTGATTCCACATATTGTGATCGCTAATCGAACACAAACTCTTCCCCACACTTCAAGATCTGTAAAATGAAAATACAGGTACTATGTTTATTGAAAAAAAAATCTGTGTATAAGTGGGCCCATATAGTTCAAACCCATGTTATTCAAGGGTCAACTGTACACACAATTTTCTTTCAGTAATTACCATTCTGTTTCTTTTGAGTCACATATACGTTTACTTCTTGTCTTACTAAACTGTGAATAAGAGGGAAAGAGGGAAGGGTTTACTTCTTACACTGTGTCAAATACTCCTTAAACATTATATTAAGAAATTACAACAATCCTATAAGGTAAATATTATTCCTTTTTTAAACAGATGATGAAAAGACAGGCACTAGGAGGTGAGATGACCTTTAAAGGCATAAAAGAATCAAGAGGGCTTCCCTGGTGGTGCAGTGGTTGAGAGTCCGCCTGCCGATGCAGGGGACACGGGTTCGAGCCCTGGTCCAGAAAGATCCCACATGCCGCAGAGCGGCTGGGCCCGTGAGCCATGGCCACTGAGCCTGCGCGTCCGGAGCCTGTGCTCCACAACAGGAGAGGCCACAACAGTGAGAGGCCTACGTACCGCAAAAAAAAAAAAAAAAAAAAAAAGCAAAGCTAGATATAGACTATACCTCGTGACCTATGTTTGAGCATCCTGTCTTACTTAGAAATTACCCTGATATCCAAAATTATACTTACCGTTTATACTAGATTTTAAAGTTAACTAAGGATCTTGGGAATTATATTTAAGCTGACCTATTACAGAACCGAATTACTGCTGCTATCAAAAAGTTTGTCAGAATTATACTTCAGTTTAATTAAACACATACTTTTTTTCTTATTAGTTATCTATTTTATACATATTAGTGTATATATGTCAATCCCAATCTCCCAATTCATCCTGCCACCCCCTGCCCCACTTTCCCCCCTTGGTGTCCATACATTTGTTCTCTACATCTGTGTCTCAATTTCTGCCCTGCAAACCGGTTCATCTGTACCATTTTTCTAGGTTCCACATATATGCTTTTATATACAATATTTGTTTTTCTGACTTCACTCCATATGACTGTCTCTAGATCCATCCACGTCTCTACAAATGACCCAATTTCGTTCCTTTTTATGGCTGAGTAATATTCCATTGTATATATGTACCACATCTTCTTTATCCATTCGTCTGTTGATGGGCATTTAAGTTGCTTCTATGACCTGGCTATTGTATATAGTGCTGCAGTGAACATTGGGGTGCATGTGTCTTTCTGAATTACGGTTTTCTCTGGGTATATGCCCAGTAGTGGGATTGCTGGGTCATATGGTAATTCTATTTTTAGTTTCTTAAGGAGCCTCCATACTGTTCTCCATAGTGGCTGTATCAATTTACATTCCCACCGACAGTGCAAGAGGGTTTCCTTTTCTCCATACCCTCTCCAGCATTTTTTGTTTGTAGATTTTTCTGATGATGCCCATTCTAACTGGTGTGAGGTGATACCTCATTGTAGTTTTGATTTGCATTTCTCTACTAATTAGTGATGTTGAGCAGCTTTTCATGTGCTTCTTGGCCATCTGTATGTCTTCTTTGGAGAAATGTCTGTTTAGGTCTTCTGCCCTTTTTTTTCTTTTACACTTTAAACATCTTACAATTTTATTTGTCACTCATACCTCAGGAAAGGCAAAAAAGAAAGTAAATATATTAGCTTGGTGGAGTCTTTGGTAGAATTAAGAATATAACGGGGCAACACCTTGCAATTCTATAGTGCAGTATCACAAGCAGTGTATTGACATTGATTCAACCAAGATATAAAGTAGTTGCATCACCACAAGGATACCTTGTGTTGCCCTATTATAGCAGATATAACTGTTTTAAAAGTTTATTTTTTAATTCTGGTCGGTACTACTATAAATTCTAAGTAATATGTTTGTATTTGCATTTCTTTCAACAATTGCTCTTAAACTAGGAACTTTAATACTCACTTCCAGAGTTTTATTAGTTTTAAATCTACTATTGGTTGTCTTTATAACTCGAAATAATATACTGCTATATTTTATTTGATTTTAGATAATACCTCCTGACTCCCTATAATGTGAAAGGAGGAAATTACCACTCCTTCACCTCACTTTTCTTCTCCTACCCATGTTTTCTGCCTTCTCACTGCTGTCCTCTATACCCTACTTTTACATTGTCAAGGTTTACAATATTGTACATCTTTTTTTATGTTAATTAATTTTATTTTTTTAACATCTTTATTGGAGTATAATTGCTTTACAATGATATGTTAGTTTCTGCTTTATAACAAAGTGAATCAGCTATACGTATACATATATCCCCATATCTCCTCCCTCTTGCATCTTCCTCCCACCCTCCCTATCCCACCCCTCTAGGTGGTAGTCACAAAGCACCGAGCTGATCTCCCTGTGCTATGCAGCTGCTTCCCACTAGCTATCTATTTTACATTTGGTAATATTCATAAGTCCATGCCACTCTCACTTCATCCCAGCTTACCCTTCCCCCTCCCCATTTCCTCAAGTCCATTCTCTCTGCCCTTTTTTTTTTTTTTTTCTGTACACGGGCCTCTCACTGTTGTGGCCTCTCCTGTTGCAAAGCACAGGCTCCGGTTGTGCAGGCTCAGTGGCCATGGCTCACGGGCCCAGCCGCTGCACGGCATGTGGGATCTTCCCGGCCCGGGGCACGAACCCATGTCCCCTGCATCGGCAGGTGGACTCTCAACCACTGCGCCACCAGGGAAGCCCTACCTATTTTTTGATTGTGTTGTTTTTTTTAATATTGTGCTGCATGAGCTGTTTATATATTTTGGAGATTAATCCTTTGTCCGTTGATTCGTTTGCAAATATTTTCTCCCATTCTGAGGGTTGTCTTTTTGTCTTGTTTGTAGTTTGCTTTGCAAAAGCTTTTACGTTTCATTAGGTCCCATTTGTTTATTTTTGTTTTTATTTCCATTACTCTAGGAAGTGGATCAAAAAAGATCTTGCTGTGATTTATATCAAAGAGTGTTCTTCCTGTGTTTTCCTCTAAGAGTTTTATAGTGTCCGGTCTTACATTTAGGTCTCTAATCCATTTTGAATTTATTTTTGTGTATGGTGTTAGGGAGTGTTCTAATTTCATTCTTTCACATGTAGCTGTCCAGTTTTCCCTGCACCACTTATTGAAGAGGCTGTCTTTTCTCCATTGTGTATCCTTGCCTCCTTTGTCATAGATAAGTTGACCATAGGTGTGTGGGTTTATCTCTGGGCTTTCTATCCTAGAATGGCCCTTCTTCTTGATACCCTTTGCAGGAGCGGTTCTGCCAGGCCCAGGTTGGAAAAGAAACACCCCCACCCTGATTTTCAAAGGCTGATCTTTGCACTATATCACGCTGCTTCCAGATTCAAAGGGAAAAAACTAAACAGTTATTTTTTTCAAAAAATAGCTAACCAGTAGATAGGAATTTCATGGTAACCTTTAAAAATATTCTTCTGGGACTTCCCTGGTGGTCCAGTGGTTAAGACTCCATGCTTCCACTGCAGGGGGCATGGGTTCAATCCCTGGTCAGGGAACTAAGATCGCACATGCTGCACGGTGTGGCCAAAAAAAAAAAATTATATAATTCTTTTAATGTGAGACAATTTTTGATGACGGCATTTCTACTTTTAGGTGGAAGAAAGAAAAAACAGAACAGTAGGCAAGCCGCTGAAAGCAAGAGAATACATGTTTTAAACAGTCAGCCTCCAACTCTTGAAAAACATCAACCTAGAAAAAGACAGGTATGTTTATTATAATTAATAATACTTAATGGATATTAAAGTCATAACTTGAATAATTGTGATTATTTCACATTATTTATGTTCAACCCTAAAAAATCTTGAGGATAAAATGTTTTCTCTTTGCCATCTTTAATTTTGCCATCTTAGATTTGTTGATCAATTTGCCTATTCAAAGTTCACCCACATTTTAAAGATATTCTTAAGCTGGGTGTTAGTGACATTTATTTAGAATTATTGTATTACTGTCATCATAAAATCAGTTCATCAGATGTAGGGTGGAACTTAAATCTGCTTGATAAGCTTTTATATTTGTATCTTCCTAACAGATTCTATTTATTTATTTACTTATTTAATTTATTTATTTTTGGCTGTGTTGGGTCTTCGTTGCTGCATGCGGGCTTTCTCTAGTTGCAGCGAGCAGGGGCTACTCTTCGTTGAGGTGCACAGGCTTCTCATTGTGGTGGCTTCTCTTGTTGCGGAGCACAGGCTCTAGGCACACAGGCTTTAGTAGTTGTGGCACACGGGTTCAGTAGTTGTGGCTCACGGGCTCTAGAGCACAGGCTCAGTAGCTGTGGCGCACAGGCTTAGTTCCTCCGCAGCATGTGGAATCTTCCCAGACCAGGGCTCAAACCCATGTCCCCTGCATTGGCAGGCGGATTCTTAACCACTGCGCCACCAGGGAAGCCTCCATAGATTCAATTTAAGTAAGATTTTTCTGTGCTTTAAAAAAAAGAAAAAATATCGTTTGGTAAAGAATTTTTCTATTCAGAAAGCCACAATGGGTCCCTTTTAGGATTCATTTCATTTGTTTGCCCTCTCAGTGATTATAGGCCTGTGCCATCCGTCCAGTTTCTGAAACGATTGTTTACTGTATTTTATCTGGTTTTCTAGTTGTTCACAGCAGGTGAGTAAATCTGGTCCTTGTTCGATCATATTGGCAGTGGAAGATGATCCTATACTTTTCTTCTTACTCTTCTTTATTTCAGATGCTTTTTTTTTTTTTTTTTGATAAGCTATTTGCAAATGGTTCATTGTTGAGGGGCTAGGGTCAAGTTCTAGGTTACTAGGGATATCTCCTGTGACTCAAGTTTATTTTGACCATGACTTCTCCCCCAGTGAACATAGCAGTCAACTCCAATTTTTGGTTTGCTTCCTGCAACTATTGCTTGTCTGCATGATTCCTAATTTAGGTCCACCACCTCTACTTTTTGGAGGTAATGCTGGTTGAGGGAGGCTCCTGCTGTTGCAGACCAGGGATTTAAGGTGTACAGCTCAGTATATGTTCCTGACTTTGGAAACGTGTACGCCACGGGCTTTCTGTGATCTATAGGTAGAGTGGCTGTGCTCCACTTCTTCACAAACCTTTTGTCAGTTTCCACCAATAACGGACCCCATTCACCTTTGTTATGGTTCAGGCCAAAGGGTTCTCTTAATTTTACGAGTTTGGGATTTCATTTCTCTCCTTGTTTCTGTTGGGTGAATTCCCAAAGGAGAATGAGGAAATGTTGACCTTATGCCACTATGTGCAACCAAAAGTCATATATATTTTTTGTCTTTGATTTTTTTTTCCCACTTTGAATATGATGTACCAAGATGTAGATTTTTTGGTATTTATCCTTCTTTGTGTTCTCTGAGCTTCCTGCACCTGTTTTGTTTTGTTTCTTTAATAAATTTATTTATTTATTTATTTTTGGCTGCGTTGGGTCTTTGTTGCTGCGCGAGCTTTCTCTAGTTGTGGCGAGCGGGGGCTACTCTTCATTGCAGTGCGCAGGCTTCTCATTGCAGGTACTTCTCTTGTTGCGGAGCCGAGCTCTAGGCATGCAAGCTTCAGTAGTTGTGGCTCGCGGGCTCTAGAGTGCAGGCTCAGTAGCTGTGGCGCACGGGCTTAGTTGCTCCGTGGCATGTAGGATCTTTCTGGACCAGGGCTCGAACCCATGTCCCCTGCATTGGCAGGCGGATTCTTAATCACTGCGCCACCAGGGAAGTCCGAGGGCAGGCTTTGTTAATGAGAACAGAATGCTCTGGATGTATTTTGAAATGGGTATTTTCCTCTTCCACCTGCTAGAAGCAGGAGGAGATTATTCTGTCATCTTCACCCTGAGAACCTGGTGGGGCTTTTGGAGAGAAAACTCACAAGTTTGTGGGCCCCCTAAGATTGGGCCACTGGAGTTTTTAACTCAAGCTTGTTCACAATGAGCCTCCCTCAATTTGTCCATCACAGTTAAATGTTCCTCCCAGTACTGGCCCCAGCTGTGAGCTGCTTCTCCTGGCCTTCTGCTTCCACTAAGCTATGATTCTCTGTATCCACCTTTCTGTTTGCCCTGTGACATTAATTTTCTGATGGATCTAGGAAGAGTTGTTGACTTTTCAGGTTGTTCACCTTTTTTCTTGTTGTGATGACTGAGGTGATATTTCCAAGCTCTCCAGGTTGGTCTAAAATCCAGAAGTCTCTGCCTCATACATTTTATCTTTCCCTGTTCTTCTGGCAACAGTTCTAAACAGGATTATAGGTGTTACTTATAGATATATATCAAGAAAAGTTTCTGTCTTTTTTGTATTTGAAACGAAATATGGAATATCAACTACATAACATAGAATACAGGTGATATCGTCTATCACTATTTACTATGTCAAAAAACAATTCTGTGTCTGGTTTTATTTTTAGCGTTCCACTGTTGGCTTTTTGGTGGGATAATTTGTTTCAGATGAGTGAATGATTTTATCTTACTTTGTGTTGAGATTTTGGTTCTTTAGAATTTTTTATTGCAGTATTCTTGCACAGTTTCTTCTTGGACAGTTTCTTCTCACTGCATTTGTATGTTAAACAGACAAAGATATTTTTGCCTGCCTCATCACAGTTTGAAAAGAGGCCTTCCTTTTGTAAATTTATTCAAGAAGAGAAGTGAGTACCTTTCTACAATAAAGACTTTTTCCCCGTAGATGGTATGCAATGGGAATTATGATACAATATTTTAAAAATTACAAATGATATCATTTTTAATATACATCATGTTTTATTTTAAAACATGTCTACACTACACTGAGCACCTACACAGGTGTGACCAAGAAACCCACAATCCTGTCTCAGCACGCAATGGGTCCAGTGTGTGACTTGAGGTTGACTGTTATTTTTCACAGTAAGAGAAAAAAGAGAGGATAAGAAAGATGAAAAAGCATTATTCCCAACTCCTGTTCAGGAATCTGAGTGATGAAATGGAAGGATATTTCAGTTTATAAAGCTCTTCCAAAGCCCCTTCTCACAATCAGTTGATGTTTAAACATGGAACCTGGGGTGGTGGGCCAGCTAGAGTTGAGCAACACAAGGGCACACTGTTTAAAATAACTTCCACACATTACTGCAAACAATGGGGGGAACGGGCTGTGCTTTCAGACTGATAGTTTACTTTTTCCTGTTTTATGAACCTGTGAAGTTTAGAGGATATAAGAACTGCACAACCACAATCGTGACACAGCGTCTGCTCAGTATAAAAACTTTTTGTTTAGGGGAAAGAATCCAGTTGGCCTGTGGGAAGAAATGTCCTGAGTTGGACGGTGCCAATATATAATATTCAGTTGTGACCCCACAGAAATATGTGGTTTACAGTGAAGACTAGGAATCGGGTCTCTAAATCCAGCTGCTTTTTTAAAATTAGTATTTTATGTGATTATGTTTGCCTCCTATATCTTTCCCCTGAGGCGGAAAGTAAATGTTAGAAAACTGGCGGGTTCTAGTCTCAGAGACACACACAGGGTTTCTTTGTGTTTGGGCACCACTATGGTTCTTGGTTGCTGGAACACTTCAGCCTCTGGCACCATTGGGCCTGCAGCAGCCTCCTCAGCATCACGGGCTGAGATCTCCATATTCCTGAACAAAGTAGCCAATCTGAAGGTCTTGGATCATGGGAAAGCGATGCGCCCTTAGCTCTGGCTCCCCATCCTCTGAGGGAAGTGAAGGGGGCAAGTAGGGGCACACCTTTGAGTCACCAAGTCATTGATGGAGAAGGCAGTAGAGCAAGCCTAGAGCTTACCCGGTGGCCTTGTGAGAAACAGTTCCTTCTCCAAAGTATAGACTTACTGGGACTTCCCTGGCAGTGCAGTGGCTAAGACTCTGCCTTCCAATGCAGGGGGCATGGGTTCGATCCCTGGTTGGGAACTAAGGTCCCACATGCCGTGGGATGCAGCCAAAAATTAAAAAAAAAAAAAGTATAGACTTTACTATTTATGATCTAAAATAGAGGTCTTTTTTTTTTTTTAAATAGAGGTCTTTGAAATGATTTATCTGGACCAGTGAAAGATAGTTGCTCACTACGTATTATCCAAGTTTAGATTTTCTACTTGATTATTCACACCAAATCAGGCTTTAAAAATTAGACCAAACTAGGCTGGAATGTGTACATTTCAACAGATCAGAAACTGTAAAATGCTTCTGCCATTTACTGACATAGCACTAGACCCAAGGATTCCATTGGTGTAAGTAAATACCATTTTTAAAGTATTACTGAAGCATTGTTTTTTCCTCTAAAAGGCACTAGAAATGATATGCAATTTTTGAAGTATAAGTAATACAAACTTTTTAACCTTACGGAAAGAAAAGATTGGTGCATTTTAATTTGTTGTATGCTGTTTGTATCTTGAGTTGTGGGCATGGCTAGGGTTGTTATGATTCTCTTAATTGATTTTATTTTTTATCTTTCAAGTAAAGCAAAAGACAAAAGAGAATAGTACTAAGGGCACAGTTTTTGCTTGTGTCCTGAAATACATTATCTTTTTTTTTGCCATACCGCAAAAAAAATGTCTTTGTCTAGAGGTTGATTAGCTGTGCCCTTGTAGGCAGCACAGTTGCTGATAGGTGGCGGCTCAGACCCGCAAGAGGTATAATGATGGACACTGCCAATCTTATGGCCCTGAGCCATACACAAGATAGTTTTCATCTCACGTTTGTCTACAAGCATCTGGAGGTTCTCTTTGATAGTGTGTGAGACAGCTGAGCTGGATTCTTTTTTTCTTTAATTGTAATAAAAGACACAAAACAAAATTTGCCATCCTAGCCATTTTAAAATATATCGTTCAGCATCATTAAACACATCTTGTGCTACCATTACCACCATCTATCCACGGCGCTCTTTTTTTTTTTTTTTTTTTGGCGGTACACGGGCCTCTCACTGTTGTGGCCTCTCCCATTGCGGAGCACAGGCTCCGGACGTGCAGGCTCAGCGGCCATGGCTCGCGGGCCCAGCTGCTCCAGGGCATGTGGGATCTTCCCGGACCGGGGCACGAACCCGTGTCCCCTGCATCGGCAGGCGGACGCTCAACCACTGCGCCACCAGGGAAGCCCTACGGAGCTCTTTTTATCTTGCAAAACTAAAACTCTGGACCCATTAAACAATAACTCCTCATTCGCCCCTCCCCCCAAGCCTCTGGCAACCAACTTTTCTACTTTCTGTCTGTGAATTTGACTATTTTAGGTACCTCATATAAGTGGAATCCTACAGTATTTGTTCTTTTGTGTTTGACTTGTTTCACTTAGCATAATGTCCTCAAGATTCATTTACATTGTAGTATGTGTCAGCGTTTTCTTCCTTTTTTAAGGCTGAATAATGTCTCGTATTTATATACCACATTTTGCTTATGCACTTCTCCATCAGTGGACACTTAGGTTGCTTCCACCTTTTGGCTATTATGTGTAATACTGCTATCAACAGGGGTGTACAGATTTCTCTTCAAGTCTCTGCTTTCAGTTCTTTTGGATATATACCCACAAGTAGAATTGGGTCACATGGTACTTTTAATTTTTGAGGAACCACCATACTATTTTCCCCAGCAGTCACACAGTTTTTCATTCCCATTAACAGCACGTGAGTTCCAGTTTCTCATCGTCGCCACCACCTATTATTTTCTAGTTTTTTTGATGGTGGACATCCTAATGGGTTTGAGGTGACATTTCCTGGTGGTTTGGATTTGCACTTCCCTAATGATTAGTGATGTTGAGCATTTTTTTCAAGTGCTTATTGGCCATTTGTATATCTCTTTTGGAGAATTGTCTACTCAAGTCCTTTGCTCATTTTAAAAATTTATTTATAGTAATACATAGCATAAAACTTACCACCTTAATCATTTTTAATTGTATGATTCACTGGCATTAAATGCATTCACGTTGTTGTGCAACAACTTCCGGAACTTTTTCACCTTGCAAAACTGAAACACTGTACTCATAAGACAGCTCCCCATTTCCCGCTTCCTCCCATTCCCTGGCAGCCACCATTCTACTTTCTGTTTCTGGGAATTTGACTACTCTAGATATCTCATGTAAGTGAAATCTTACAGTATTTGCCTTCCTGTGACTGATGATGAATGCATTTTTAAAGCAAATGTGAGTCAGCTGGGGAGATTATTCATAGTTCAGAAACAGTAAGTAATCACTTAGGTGATCATATTGCTCCTTAGCATGTCAGCAGCAGGAGTGATTAGTTGGTCACCTACAGCAAATGCCAGGTGTCAGTAATCTTTTTCTGTGTATAATACGGAATTTGACTTTTAAAATTCTTCAGTCATTTTCTCCAAAAACAAAATAGTGTTTTTTTAACTAGTTTGTGTTAGTTCTCAAAAATCTGTTTTAGAGAAGATTTGAGTTTTATGTGTGTGTGTACTTTGCCCAACATAGAACAGGGTTTTCACGGAGTTCATTAAGGGAGAATTAAATATTCATAAGTTCTCATTGGTATTTGTGAATCCTACATATCTCTAATCTATTAACAGTTGTAGAAAAGCATCTTAAGAGACAGTGTGGGCTTAAAGTCAGATGAATTGGGTTTGTGTTTAGCTCCGTCGCTTTGTAGCTGTCTGATCTTGGGCAGCTGAGCCGAAGTGTGTTCATGTAAAATGAACGGTAATATAGTCAGGACCCTTGACAGTATCACCACAGTAAGATCTTACAGAAATCTAAGATATGTTTACAGAATTTCTTCCACCATTAAGAAATTGTAACATGATACTGATAAAAAAAAGTTGTATTTATAGTAGATATGTTATTTACGGAATTGTTTCTGTGAATAACTGTTCTACTTTTTATCTACTTTTGACGGATGTTAACTAGACTTATTGTGGTGATCATTTCACAATATATATGAATACTGGATCATTATATTGTACACCTGAAACTAATAAAATGTTGTCATTTATACCTCAATTGAAAAAAACATAATTGTTTCTGTGAATAACTATCTTACTTTTCATCAAAAGGCGTGGATTTGGGAAGAAGACCAGAATCTGAGATCTGGCGTGAAGAAATACGGAGAGGGAAATTGGTCTAAAATACTATCACATTATAAATTCAACAAGCGAACAAGCGTCATGTTGAAAGACAGATGGAGGACTATGAAGAAGCTGAAGCTGATAAACTCAGACAGTGAAGACTGAGTGTCTTTGCGGAGCCTGATAAGACAACAGTTAAACATTTTGATTACTGCATTTTGCATGAAACTTGGTGGTCATTAATGTAGCTTAAAATTTTGTTTAAAGCATTACAGTATTTTTCTGTGGCACAGTCATTTAATATGAGGATTTGTTATGAGAGCAAGATAAGAATCTTTTCACTCTGATAAAAAAATAAACTTTTTGAGCCCTAGTGCTTTCAAAACTCCTACCTCCAAACCCTGTTCCAATAAAAAGGTGAAAGCCTGGTAAGAGAAAGAATATATTGCTGTTAACCTATTCTGTGTCTGTGGGCTGATTTCAACCCCATGACACACATAAAAATGAAGTTTCTAAGTCAGTGAATAGGCCTTTGACATAAGGGGTAATGATTTGATTTATGGCCTTAATATATGAATTACTAAGATATTTGCTTATAGAATGATAAATGTACAAAGTAATCTGTGAGTTATACTTAAATTTTTCTTTTGGTAGTTTCATATAAAGGAAAAAACTTGAAAATAGTAATACGCATAGGACAGAGTTTATACTACTACTAAGAATAGCTTATGTCTCATTTAGGTACATTGGATTTTTGTTCTAGTGTTAAAACTTTGACAAAGATGGCTTTAAATAAAGCTTCTTTATAACCTGCTGCCATAAATATCCATTTCTCTGATATTTTCATTTAGTTAGATAAATATTGGGCCTAAATGGTATTCTGTAAATGCTTAAATGGGTTTTAACCATGATCATTTTTTTTTGAATTTTTAAATTTTATTTTATTTATTTTTTTATACAGCAGGTTCTCATTAGTTATCCATTTTATACATATTAGTGTATGCATGTCAGTCCCAGTCTCCCAGTTCATCCCACCACCACCACCACACCCGCCACTTTAACCATGATCATTTTGACAACTGTGATAAATACTAAATAAACAGATCATGCATACCTTATTAGACAGTTTTGAGTTTTCACCAACATATTCTTTAGAGAATTTAGTCAAAAACTAGAATTATTTAGCATTTTGAGTTATGTATGCTTTATTTAACAAATGCGTGAAAATGCTTAAGTATTTGCTTAAAAAGTTAAATGATTATTTTGTAATCTGTATTTCTTTATGGAAGTTTTATACATTACTTCCTCATTGTTCCTGAAGTTGTTGTCCTACACGTATAATAAATAGAAACGTGGATAGTGTTTCCTGACTCGGTCCATCCTGTTACACCACTAGTTCCTGTCACCGTGTTTATTGCAGACATTTTGATGGTTAGTGCCAAAGCTGATGGCATGAGCCAAAATAGACCAGTTGGTCAACCTCATTCCAAACGTACCCTAAGTCATCAAATCTAAGTTGATATTAACTGTAAGATGCCCAGTTATTTTATGTGCCACTAAAAAAACACTATCAGTTATACTATAATATGGTTTTTTCTTAATTAGAATTTTATTTTACTTTAATTAAAAGAGCTGTTATAGATTTATGTAAGCATAGATTTTTATCATATAACTTGTGGGTGCATAAAAAAGAACAGCAAAATGGGTAATTAATTGTATTCCTAGTACTTCCTCATTTTAATCTGAATCTTTTGAATTTTTAAATTGAAATTTGTTGAGATAACTATGGAAGAGAGGTCCCTTGTACACTTGTTCTAGCTTACCCCAATGTCAATTTGTAAAACTATAGTATATCACCATCAGGATATTGGCATTGATGTAACTCACCAATTTTATCCAGATTTCCCCAGTCTTGTACCATGTGTGTGCAGTGTGTGTATTTAATTCCAAAAAGCTTATCATTTGTGTAGGTGCATGTATCTACCACAGGCAAGATACTCCAACACTGAGGATCCCTTCTGTTGCCACTCAACTCGCCATCATTCCTCCAACCCCTGGCAACCACCAATCTGCCCTCCATTTCTAAGATTTAATTCAAAAGGTTACATAGAGAGTGACATGGCAGAGTAGGGAGCTCCAAAGAGCCATCCCTCCTCTGAGGCAAGGAGTAAGCTGACAAAAACTGTTAGAATCAACTTTTTGAAACAAATCTAATAAAACTTAAAACAACTTGGGACATGCTTAATGAAGAAAAGAGGCTACTAAAGTTTGGTAGGAGGATTTTGGTGTTTTTGCTTACCCGGCTTAAGGCCACAAGTAAGTGACTTGTGTTCTTGGTGTGGCTTGATGCTTCGGTAAGTGCCAGTACAGTGCTCAGGATTGTGGTGGTGTGTTTTGACCTGTCTGGCAGTTCCCTGAGGGTTCAGTTCAGAGATTTGCCTTTGTTTTGCCCCTTCTGAACTCTTAAGGGCTTTAAAAACATTACCGACATCTGCCTGGGGTCAGGGACAGCAGACAGACTGAAAAGCCTGGAGAGGAAGGTACATGGGGGGTTACGGCTTTGAAGGACTCTGGAGTAAACCAGGGAATCCAGAAGGCCAGGCGCATGCCCAGGACTAGACGCAGTCTCAGCAAAGACCTGGGAGGACCCTAGGCCTGTATGCTGAGTGATCTTTAGGCTTCATAAGTGCAGGAGGTGGAGGCTAAGGCAGAGTTGTAGGTGGCGTTGAACAAGTGCCCCAACTCAGAGCCAATCTGCCAGGGCTGGGAGCGTATCCTTCTGTTTGATTTAAGGAAATTAAATGAAATACTCTGTATTCTTTGCCATTTTTTCTTTCAACATGTTCGTGTACGTAGCTGTACTTGTTCATTTGCATTTCTATACAGTAATGTATAATTCTATCACAGCCATTCGTTGTGCTGTTGAGTTGTGGAAATAAACGAAGACGACTCAAAAGAGAAAACAAGCAGGCTGTTTATTCAGCGCTTGCTATAGCAAGGGAGTCAGCCACCATCACTTGTGTTTGGCAGAGGTACGGGCAGACGTTCATAGTGGGAAAGCTTTCTAGTGAAAGTGGGAAAGCTTTCTAGTGAAAACCTAAGGCTTCAGGTGCTCTCTGATTGGACATTGTTGGCATGAGGAAGCTGAGGCTGGCCAACTAGCAGCATGCATCTTTTGTTTTTTTTTAAATAAATTTATTCATTTAATTTTTGGCTGCATTGGGTCTTCGCTGCTGCGCACGGGCTTTCTCTAGTTGTGGCGAGCGGGGGCTACTCTTCGTTGCGGTGCGCGGGCTTCTCATTGCGGTGGCTTCTCTTGTTGCAGAGCACGGGCTCCAGGCGTGCCGGCTTCGGTAGTTGTGGCTCGTGGGCTCTAGAGCGCAGGCTCAGTAGCAGTGGTGCGCCGGCTTAGTTGCTCCGTGGCATGAGGGATCTTCCCGGACCAGGGCTTGAACCTGTGTCCCCTGCATTGGCAGGCAGATTCTTAACCACTGCACCACCAGGGAAGCCCAGTAGCAGGCATCTTATGTGATTGTTTGGGGGAACATATTTGGCTTTCTCTGGTTGGTCCTGAGTTGGAAGTAGGGACCAAAAATAGGGATGTTGGCAGTCATCGACCAAGTCCTGCCCATTCTGGGTAGATAGCTGCGGGGATTTAGTTCGGCGTTCTAAACTCATTGCTGCAGAGGTTGTGGCTTGGAGTTGTCCTATAAGGTCTGCCCATTGTCAGTTTTTATATTCAATCCCTGAGTTGTTTCCAGTGAATGGCTGCAAGGCTTTTCCAATTTACATGAAGTGTAAAATTAGGAATAATAATATTACACTGCTCCCTAAAGGCGATTCTCAACTCCTTCAGCTCTTTTCTCAGTACTGATTTTTATACTTACTAAAAATATGCTTATGCTGCTGTTTATTATTTTTCAGTGTGAGGTATTCTATTAGTGATCCCCCACTACATAGGATGACATTTTAGGTCTCTTGTACGTTCCCCCTCCACCCTCCATAAGTACACAACTTGCACCCATACAGATGCTTCTCCCCAGTTCTTCCAGCGTATTTGCATCAGTTTTTGGTTAAACCAATATTCAGTGTTTGTATATAACTCTGTAACTGTTTTTTACACCTGAGCTGTGTGTACTCATCACTTATTTATCTCCAAATTCTCTGACCAATTTGAAGACCTCTGAACACATTGAAATATGTCATTCTATTGACATTTTTTTTTCTGGCCGCACTGTGCAGCTTGAGGAATCTTAGTTCCCTGACCAGGGATCGAACTCTGGGCCGCGACAGTGAGAGCTCCGCGTCCTCACCACTGGACCGCCAGGGAATTCCCGATTTCATTGTTTTTTTTTTTTTTTTTCGGTTGTTTTGTTTTGGTGGCAGCCCTCCTCCTCCTTGGTGCCTGCTTGCCCTCCAGACTTGCTGCACAGCTGTCAAGCTTACATCTCCCTTATCTTGGCTCTGGGCATCCCAGTCATCTCTCTCCTGGTTTGAATTCCCCGTTTCCTGGATCCTCTCTCTTGGTTTTAACTCTCGTTTATCTAGAGCATCTCATCCTATACCTCCTGAGAAAATATGCATAGAGTGAAAAATGTGTATATCATGCATGTCTGAAAATATCCTTTTTCTAGCCTCACATTTGATTAATAGTTTTATTGGATATAGAATTTTCATTTGGAAAACACTTTGTCTCAGAATTTCAAAGGCATTGCTCTGTCATCATCAGGGTCAAGATGTTGCTTTAGGTAGTCTGAGACCATTCTGATTACTGAGACTTTTCATGTTGCCTACTTTTTTTTTTTTTTCATCTCTGGAAGCTTGTAGATTCCTCCATGTATTCAGTGATCTAGAATTTCATGGTAACATGCTTTGTTGTGAGTCTTCTTTTCTTTTTTAACTAATGAGCCAGGCATTCAGTGACTTCTGAAATCCCTGTGCTAAGTTCTAAAAAATATTATTGTGTTATTTCTTTGCTAATTTTCTCCCTCTCGTTTTTTTTGCACTTTCTTTCTGGAACTCCCATTACTCAGATGTTGGATCTCTTTGACTGATCCTCTAATTTCCTATCTTTTGTCTCCAAATTTCTATATCTTTAATTTTTTTGTTTACTTTCTGGGGAAAATGTCACAAAATTTTACCGTCCAAGTTTTCATACCATATATCTACTATCAAACTTCTTAATTTACAAGAGCTTTTAATTCTCTGAATGTTCTTTTTTAGGACATTGTGTTCTTATTTCATGATTGATATTGCACCTCTTCTGACCCTGGGAGTGTTTATTGCCTGAGTTTTGTTATATTGCTTGTTTCTGTTTAATTTTGGTTTCCCTCTTGCTTTGTCAATGGTTTTCCTCAAATGTTTGGTTGAACTGGGCTGTCCATTTATATTTATGAGTGAGTATGAAGAAGCTGGTTGGAAGCTCTGTGAGCACTGATGGGCACTCACAGGTCAAGGTAGCGATTGGACAGGGACTTGGCTATTGCAGCTGCTGGTACCTACAGCCATTTTCTTGGATGATCTATTTCCTCAGAGAGGAATCTAGCAAACTGTTCTGAGCGGGTGAGAGTAGTTTTCTCAGAGCACGTGGACGAGGGACCTGGGGAGGGGGCGGTCACCATTCAGAATAGATACTTAGTCTCCATTCTCAGTTGTTGCTGGTGCTTCTGATCTGGAGTCCCCTGCAGAGAGTTGTTGCCTGGCTGCAGAGCCATCTAAGGCTCTAACTGTTTCTTATACCACTGTCAACCATTCCATTTTTTTTTTCCTTCGGCACGCGGGCCTCTCACTGTTGCGGCCTCTCCCGCCGCGGAGCACAGGCTCCGGACACGCAGGCTCAGTGGCCATGGCTCACGCGCCCAGCCGCTCTGCGGCATGTGGGATCTTCCCGGACCAGGGCACGAACCCATGTCCCCTGCATCGGCAGGCGGACTCTCAACCACTGCGCCACCAGGGAAGCCCAGAACTAAACAACTTAAATTATTACTATGGCTTTTTATGCATAATTGCAACATTCTTGAATAAAAACATTGCAAGAAAGGCCCTAAAAAAAGAATAGTGAGATTATAGTTCACCTTGCTCCTTTTTCTACTCTTTTCTTTTCCCTTCTTTTTTTCTTTTTCCACTTTTCTCTTCTAAGTGATCACCATCTCTAATTCCTTTCCCCTTCTTTCCTGAGTGGTTATATTTATTTTTGTTCAAATTACTTTTCTTGTGCACTTTTGAAAAGCAGCCTATTAAGTAATGCTAGGGCCCGTAAATCATTGTAGAGTGTCCGTGGAAAGGACCCCAACTCTAAGATACTTGTTAAAAAGGAATATCAAAGCAGTCTTAAATTCTTTGATCTTTATCTCTGAAAATATAACTTTTGGTTCTTCATTAATCACTTGGACTACATGTTTCAGTTCTGTACTGTTTCCTTTGCTAGAACTAATAACAAGCTTTTCAAGACCATTATTTAATACTATGTCTTCTAGCCCATGAAATTCTTCTCAAGAATAGAAATAAAAATATGCTTTAATATGAAAGTAATTAATGGCCATGTACTGAAAGCTAAATATGTAATTTGAAAAATTGATTTTATACAACTCAAATATGCTAACTATTATAACACATGTTGGAACCATAAATACATCATAGCTTTATTGCTGTTAATCATCATAACTATGCCTATCAATTCTGAAGTGTTTTGTTTTGGTTTTGGTGAAATTTTTTTTTATTCTCTGACCAGTCCAGAAGATTTAGGTATTTTCTAGTCAAATAAAGAAAGAGCTTTTAAAAATGAACAGAAAGTTTATTTACTGGTATAAAATTTTAAGTAACATTGAAAATTACCCAAGTACGCCTTCAAAAGTTTTGCTTTACAGATCTTAGAAATGGTCTTAAAATGTTAATAATGAACTTATAGTTGAAGTTCCCAACCCTGATGAGACTCAAATTTTAATTATTAATCGCTGAAGAATTTAATTTACCACAAAAACAATTCTGACAGTTAAATGAACATATAGTCAGAAATATTGCTACTCTCAGCATTAAATGTTGGGGACTTTTCCATCCCTGTTAAACTTGCTTTTGTCATTATGTCATTACATGATAAGTACCAAGAAATATGTATTTTAGTAAATCATTTGTTAGTAAATAATATTTTATACAAAGGAAACCAAAAGAATTTCATATACAGGCATACCTTGTTTTATTGTGCTTCTCAGATATTGCATTTTTTTTTAACAAATTGAAGGTTCGTGGCAACCCTGCATCGAGTAAGTCTACAGTGCCATTTTTCCAATGGCATTTGCTCACTTTGCATGTCTGTGTCATGTTTTGGTAATTCTCACAATATTTCAAATTTTTCATTATTATTCTATTTGTTAAGGTGATCTGTGATCTTTGATGTTACTACTCGCTAAAGGCTTAGATGATGGTTAGCTTTTTTTGGCAATAAAGTATTTTTCAATTAAGGTATATACATTGTTTTTTAAGAAATAATGCTATTGCGCACTTAACAGACTTCAGTATAGTGTAAACATAACTTTCATATGCACTGGGAAACCAAAACTTTCTTGTTACTTGTTTTATTTTGGTGGTCTGGAACCGAACCCAAATACCTCCGAACTTTGCCTGTAGTTTAAATCTCGAGATTCAATTCTCCGAAGAACATATCCTGAATTTAAAATTTGTTTCAGAAATGAAAAGGGCTTCGCTTTTACAGCACAGTCTTTGGCAACGACAGGCTTTCCATCGAAGCCGAGTTCTGGATGAGAAGCTGAGATTTGGCTCTGACTGCAGCCCAGATCCTGCAACAAGGCACTTTGTCTCTGGTCCATTGATTTTCCAATCATAAAATAAGGAGACTAATACTTCTGTGTGTGTGTATGGTGGGGAGGGGCATGGGGGGGTGGGAATCATAGCATTCGTAATAAATCTATGCCTTCCATAATCTATACCTCTGCCTTCTACTCCAAACAAAAGAAAATATGTGCTGTAGGGAAAAAAAAAAAGTAGTAAGTTTACTTCAATTAAAATTGAAGTTGGACTCCAAAATTATTTTAGTCAACTTCCGGCTTTAAGCCTTGGAAATAATTTTGGATATTAATGATGGTAGAATGTCCATAATTAAAGCAATTGTTTCATTCTTTGGTGCCAAAATTTCACTTCATGGAAATTATAACATTTAAAGGAACTTGTGCTGACCTAGAACGAATATTTGATTGATGCTTTTCAATTAACCAAAGAAAATTTCTTCTGTTTCAAAAAAAATGTATTTTTAGGGAATTCCCTGGCGGTCCAGTGGTTAGGACTCTGTGCTTCCACTGCAGGGGACACGGGTTCTATCCCTGGTCGGGGAACCAAGATCCCACATGCCGAGCAGCACGGCCAAAAAAAAAAAAAAAAACGAAAAAGGAAGTATTTTTAGCAGAACTGTTGGTTTCGCATAACAAAATGCTTACTAAATCTCAGACAACTTGTCCTGTGGAAAATTATTTGTGACAATTTGCTTGAACTTATTATTTCAGAATTTATGGAATAATACATGGGAAATGTATGTGTAAGTGTACATATATCTGTAGACATTTTTTAAAGAAAGAAGTTTTTAAGAGATTACAGAATAGAAAGAATGCAAGATTCAAATCGTGGATACCCTTAAATGACAACTTACCAATACATGGACCATTAAAATATAGTAAGTTTAGTGCAAACAGATGAACACTGTGTCCAATGGGCCACCTATTGAATGAGGAGACTCCAGGCAACAGATGGAGGACAGAAAACCACAGGAGACTTTAGGGTGGGTCCTCAACTTAGTAAAAATGAAAATAAAGGCACTGTGTTTCTTGAGAACTGACCCCCCAATTTCCTTTCTCTACTTCAGAGTGTGGCAATGACATACATTCAGGAACTTTGGCCAAAGAGTTTTTAAAGAATTATGAAGCGCTGAACATGACTTGCTAGTATTTAGCATGTTTACAAACACATTTTGAAACACTTATATCACGATCTATATAAAAATAAAACTGTGAACAGCTGGACAGGAACACTGTTCTACTCGCCGAACTTTTTTCCAAGTTCCTTGACATCGAGGATTGCCAATTGCTTGCCAATGGAGGGTCTGATTTCTGAAATGATATTTTGAAAATGTGAGTTATGCTAAAGCATACCAAAGAAAATTTTAATTTACAGAATTATAAATTGAGGTTTGTTGTTTTTTGGGGTTTTTTAGAAAATGATCACATCTTGAGTTTTGAAGTGTATTACAAATTGAAATTTAAAGAAAAATGATCACAAAACTGAGTTTCCCTTCTTCAGGTTCTGTCACAACAAGTTACCAATTAATCCCTATTTGAGAACACCCCCTGTTGAGATTGTAGTTTGAGGTTACTGCATTCGCGTCTCTCACTTGCTCTGAGTATATGAAGCGCTACGTAAGGGGAAATGACTTTCTGCTTTGTGTACATTTAAGTTAGAGGGGTCTGGCCTTTCTGCCTGTGGACGCCGTCGAGTAAGCATCGTTGACATCTGCCCCTCCCATTGCTGTCATGTCTATATCAGAGTCACCCAAAGAGCCCGAACAGCTGCGGAAGCTCTTCATCGGAGGTTTGAGCTTTGAAATAACCTATGAGGGTCTGAGGAGCCATTGTGAGCAATGGGGAGCGCTCACAGATTGTGTGGTAGTGAGGGATCCAAACACCAGGTGCTCCAGAGGCTTCGGGGTTGTCACGTATGCCACTGTGAAGGAGGTGGGTGCAGCCATGAAGGCAAGGCCACACGAGGTGGATGGCAGAGTGGTGGAACCAAAGAGGGCCGTCTCAAGAGAAGATTCTCGGGCTTCCCTGGTGGCGCAGTAGTTGAGAGTCCGCCTGCCGATGCAGGGGACACGGGTTCGTGCCCCGGTCGGGAAGATCCCACGTGCCGTGGAGCGGCTGGGCCTGTGAGCCATGGCCGCTGGGCCTGCGCGTCCGGAGCCTGTGCTCCGCAACGGGAGAGGCCACAACGGTGAGAGGACCACATACCACAAAAAAAAAAATTAGAAAAAAAGAGAAGATTCTCAAAGACCTGGTGCCCACTTCACTGTGAAAAAGATTTTTGTTGGTGGCATTAAGGAAGACACTGAAGAACATCACCTAAGAGATTGTTTTGAACAGTATGGGAAAATTGAAGTGATTGAAATCACAACTGACAGAGGCAGTGGCAAAAAGAGAGGCTTTGCTTTCATAACCTTTGATGACCATGACTCCGTAGACAAGACTGTCATTCAGAAATACCACACTGTGAATGGCCACAACTGTGAAGAAAGGAAAGCCCTATCTAAGCGAGAGATGGCTAGCGCCTCATCCAGCCAAAGAGGTAGAAGTGGTTCTGGAAACTTTGGTGGTGGTCTTGGAGGGGGTTTTGGTGGGAATGACAGCTTTGGTCATGGAGGAAACATCAGTGGCCCAGGTGCCTTTGGTGGCAGCCGCAGTGGCGGGGGATATGGTGGCAGTGGAAATGGCTATAATGGGTTTGGTAACAATGGAAGCCATTTTGGAGGTGGTGGAAGCTACAATGATTTTGGCAGTTACAACAATCAGTCTTCAAATTTTGGACCCATGAAAGGAGGAAACTTTGGAGGCACAAGTTCTCCCCTATGGTGGTGGAGGCCAATACTTTGCCGAACCGTGAAACCAAGGTGGCTATGGCGGTTCCAGCAGCAGCAGCAGGAGCTATGGCAGTGGCAGGAGGTTTTGATTACTGCCAGGAAACAGAGCTTTGCAGAAGAGGAGAACCAGAGAAGTGACAGGGAAGCTCCAGGCTCCAACAGATTGTGAACTCAGCCAAGCACAGTGGTGGCAGGGCCTAGCTGCTACAGAGAAGACATGTTTTGACAATACTCATGTGTATGGGCAAAAAAACTCGAGGACTGTATTTATGAATAATTGTATAACAGGTTATTTTAGTTTCTGTTCTGTGGAAAGTGTAAAGCATACCAACAAAGAGTTTTAATGTAGTTTTTTTTTTCTTTTTTGCACTCATGCTGTTGATTGCTAAATGTAATAGTCTAATCATGACGCTTGAATAAATGTGTCTTTTTTTAAAATGTGCTGTGTAAAGTTAATCTACTCTGAAGCCATTTTGGTACACTACCCCAACAGTGCGAAGTTAGAATGCCTTCAGGGTGATGCCAGGTTCCGTTCAAAATTTATTTACAACCTCCTTTGGTGGAGAAGCTATTGTCTTCCGAGACCTTGGTGTAGTTGAACTGACAGTTACTGTGTTGTGACCTGGAGTTCACTGTGAAAAGGGTCACCCAAGCAAAGTCATGGAGTTTTTTGGTTATTAATATGATTGTTGGCACATCCTATGCAATATATCTAAATTGAATTATGGTACCAGATAAAGTTATAGATGGGAATGTAGCTAGTGTATCATGCATTATCATGTGTAATCAATAAACGATTTAATACCCTCTTAAAAAAAAAATAGGGCTTCCCTGGTGGCACAGTGGTTGAGAGTCCGCCTGCTGATGCGGGGGACGCGGGTTCGTGCCCCGGTCCGGGAGGATCCCACGTGCCGCGGAGTGGCTGGGCCCGTGGGCCATGGCCGCTGGGCCTGTGCGTCCGGAGCCTGTGCTCTGCAATGGGGGAGGCCACAATGGTGAGAGGCCCGTGTACCGCAAAAAAATAAATAAATAAATTAAATAAATAAATAAATAAATAAATTAGAGGGGTCTGAACCAAACTCTCCCTTGAAATCCTTTCCAGCTCTTTGATTCCATAATGAAAAATGGGAGCAGTGAAAAGAAAAAAGCCATATTATTGAAATTATTATTTTTAAAGTCACTGGAATTTCAGCCTGGGTTGAAGGTGCTTTACAGATACAAATTAAATTATAATATTCATTTAAAGTTAAAATATGGATGAGGTAGTCAGGAAAATATTAAGTCTAAATATTAAGTTTCTATTTCATGTGAATTCCTTACCCACTTTACTGTTCGTATGTGTACTCAGTACAGAGGCTGTTGGGGACAGGAGACTAATAAACATAAATTCAAGTTATTAAATATTAAAATATACTATGGGAATAATGATTAACTGGGAAGGTCCACATTTTTCTTTCAAATCTGTATTTTTCACAGTTCTGTCTGACATATTTAAAACCATAACCCATGCCCATCACAAACTCTACCCTTCTTTTGGTTATGAATAGTGTTATTGGATTTAACTAGTAGATAAGTACAGGACTGGCATGGATTTTTAGGGTGGTAAAATGTTTTCAAGGGTCAATTCTTTTGGACAATCTATAGATTTCTGTAGATTTCTGTGATATGATGATTTACAAGAAATATATATTTGGTCATTCAAATGACCAAAATATATTTTTCATGTACATTTGGTCTTTGTCCACCGTTCCTGGCTGACAGCTCCTAAAGCCGTTGGAATTTCCTAAATGTTGAGAGTGATGCAAATGTCTTGTTTATGAGGTGACTTTTGGAAGCACCTGAAGTTGAGAGTTGGTTGCCAGGAGAACTAACCAGGTGGTTAGAGGGTTGGAACTTTCAGTCCCACTTCCCATCCCCAGTCTCTAGGGAGGAGAGAGGAGCTGGAGGTTGAATCAATCAATAGCCAATGATTTAATCAATTGGCCCTGCCACCACTGTGCTTGGCTGAGTTCACAAATCTGTTGGAGCCTGGAGCTTCTCTGTCACTTCTCTGGCTCTCCCCTCCTGCAAACCTCTACATAATGAGGCCCCCGTAAAAGCCAAAAGGACAGGGTTCAGAGGGCTTCTAGGCTGGTGAGCACGTGGAGATGTGGGGAGAATGACACCCCTTCCCACACCCTGTGCATCTCTCCCATCTGGCTGTTCCTGAGTTATATCCTTTTACAGTAAACTGGTCATCTAGTAAGTAAATGTATCTCTGAGTTCTGTGAGCCGCTCTAGCAAATTAATCAGAGCTGAAGAGGAGGTCATGGGAGTCTCCGATTTATAGCCAGTTGGTCAGAAGCACAGGTAACAGCCTGAGCTTGAGAATGGGATTTGAAGGGGGGTGCGGAGGGGAACGGTCCTGTAGGACTGAGCCCTTCACCTTGTGGAATCTGTTGCCATCTCCAGGTAGATCGTGTCAGAACTGAGCTAAACTGTTGGATGCCCAGCTGGTGTCCCACGAATTGCTTCGTGTTGTGCGAGGAGAACCCCCTGCCCCCCACACTGGAAACTGGGGGCTCCGAACATCAAAAGCGTTTCTGACCCTGCAGAGCTGGGCACATGGCCACTATCTCAGTCATGATTTTATGACTACCCCCACTGAGCAGTGATTCTGAAATTTTGCTGTGGGTATGAATCACCCGGGCAGGGTTCAGCAGACTGTGACCCATGGGCCAAATCCAGCCCACCCCCTTGTGTAGTCTATGAGTTAAGAATGATGTTTACTTATGATCCAGCCATTCCACCCCTGGGTATATATCCAAACAAAACGAAAACACTAATTTGAAAAGATACACGCACCCCAATGTTCATAGCAGCATTATGTACAATAGCCAAGACAGGGAAGCAACCTAAGTGTTTATCAATGGTTGAAATGGATATGTGGTATATATACTACTACTCAGACATAGAAAGAATGAAATTCTGCCATTTACAATAACGTGGGTGGACCTGGAGGGTATTATGCTTAGTGAGGTAAGTCAGACAGAGAAAGACAAATACTGTACGTTATCACTTATATGTGGAACCTAAGAAAATACAACAAACTAGTGAATATAACAAAAAAGAAACAGACTCACAGATATAGAGAACAAACTAGTGGTTACCAGGTGGGGAGAGGGATGGGGGGAGGGGAAGCTAGGGGGAGGGGATTAAGAGGCAGAAACTACTGTGTGCAAAATAAATAAATAAGCCACAGGGATATATTGTTCAGCACAGGGAATATAGTCAATATTTTATAAGAACTATAAATGGAGTGTAATCTGTAAAAATTTTGAATCACTATATGTTGTATACCTGAAACTAATATAATATTGTAAATCAACTATACCTCAATGAAAAAATAGTAATAGAAAAGAATGATTTTTATGTTTTTTTTTTTTTTTTTTTTTTTGCGGTACGCGGGCCTCTCACTGCTGTGGCCTCTCCCATTGCGGAGCACAGGCTCCGGACGCGCAGGCTCAGCGGCCATGGCTCACGGGCCCAGCCGCTCCGCGGCATGCGGGATCTTCCCGGACCGGGGCACGAACCCGCGTCCCCTGCATCGGCAGGCGGACTCTCAACCACTGCGCCACCAGGGAAGCCCGATTTTTATGTTTTTAAAGAGTGAAAGAAAATCAAAAGTATATTTCATGATACATGAAAATTATATAAAATTGAAATTTTAGTGTCCATTAATACAGTATTATTAGAGCAAAGACAAGCTCATCGGTTTACGTAGTGTCTATGGCTGCTATTGTGCAGGTCTTCGGTAGTCACTTGTGAGCTTGGCCTGAACCCCAATATCCAAATTCACTCACGCATCTCTGATACAGAGCCTCTAAGTCCCAGAGTATGAACTGGGTCCTGGACTCTGGAATTGCCAGATGGAATGTTCTCCTCACTGTTTTGATTCCCCAAATCATGCCTTAACCTGCTACGTCCTGGTCCACTGTTCAGAACATGGAGAGGACAGATCTCCCCAAATGAGCACCAAGAAAAATCCTCCAACCCGTTTCCCTCCCTTACCCGTCAGAGTCCAGGCCGTCTCCAGAACATCGAAGGCTCGCAGAGTTCATAGCTGGAGGCTGACAATCCACACACACCGTGTAGCCCTCTCGGAGATACTGCATCCATCGGGTCAGGGGCCGGTTTTCCATGGCGCAGTGGTGAGTCAATGACTCTGTCTTGAACTCCATACAGTATCTAGAGCAAAATAAAAAGGAGCAATTTCACTTGCTGTTAATTAGAAATGGCCTAATGCTGGAGAAAGGCTTAGGAAGGCTGGAACTCCCCGAGGACATGGGACAGCCCGGAGAAGGTAGGGCGTTGCATGGTCACAGGTCACAGAATGCCTTGTCAAGTTTTTCATTCGCTGAACTATGATGTCTGACTGACAACTGAACGTTTTTGCTGTTTTTCAGTCCATGGTTGAATTATCTGGTCAACACGAATTTGCAGAAACTTGTTTCGTATTCTGTCTAGTCTGACCACGAAATTGTGTCTAAAAGCACATTTCAGCAGGAAAATTGCCCTTGATAACTTTGCTGAGATTTTAATGAATTACAGAAAGTGAACAAGACCTTGCTTGAGCCTGAGAACATGTGAGCCCCAGGAGGGCTAGTCCTGGATTTCCAGGCCAGCACTTGTGTTTTTCTGCACCACAAACATTCCTGGGGCCTTCCCTCTTCTCTCCACCTGGCTCACCTGCATGATCTGGGCTAATGAGATGGGTTTTGACTTGAAGTCAAGCATCAAAGTTACACTGGGCATCACAGATAAAAGGACATGGGAAGCTGAGACATGTTTTCCTGTAACAGACTAGTGTCACCTTATACTGAGCTGCGGGAAACACTCTATTATGTGACTAGACTCCGAAGGCTCTGGGGGCGCATCCAGACATGGATGAATATTTTAGAGTCTTGTACTTAAAAGCAACACAATTTTGTAATTCTTCAGGGAAACAAAGCAATGTGGCATTTTAGGTCCTAACTATGCTAAAATGGGCTAGGTTTTTTTTTAATCCATACAATTAGGAGCTGTAAAAAGTTAGATGGAAAGTGTCTGGAGAATCTGCTTCAAAGAAGATCTTTAATGACGGTAAGTATTATTTATTAGATACCTTAAGGTATTAAGGTAGGAAATTCTATTGATGTAGCTTCAGTCCATTTCAGACAGCTTAACCCTGACATCTTTTCAATGATATTTTCTCATTAAATTCTCATAGCAACCCACGGGGTAGGAATTAATATTCTCATTTTACAAGAAGGAAAAACTAAGGAGCAGTGAGAGGTAGTGTGGGGGTTAGAACATGCAGTGTGTCTGGCATCTCTATTCTGACCGCAGAAGGGTGGATTTCTAATGAGGTCAGAGGTTCCTCCCAGCCTGAGCCATTAGGTCTTGATAAAGTCCTCAGAGCTCAGGTGGAGGCCACGTTCAAATTCACCAGATGGAGGCGGTGCTGGAGTCCACAGTCCCCTAAGGACTATAAGATAAGCATCCTTAGTGGGACTGACAAAATAGTATCATCTCATTTTTATGCAGCATGTTTCTTCTTAGGGATCAGACCCCAGAAACAAATCTTTTTAAAACATAAAACAGGGGAGGGACAAGTACTTCCCAGTTCTGTGATAAAGAGTCACATTTGTCAATGAGCAAATAACAGAAGAAAACCCATGTAGCAAGTTACCTTTGTGGGCTGACTTGACCGACCAACCGGAAAAACATAAGTAAAAAAAAAAAAAACAGCAAGTTACCCAGCATCCTCTGTGTCTGTGGACCACTGTGGGGAGGCCGCTTGTCTTGTTCGCTCCTTGTTGAACGCAGAGGTGGTTATAAAGGCAGGGACTGGAAAAGGAGAATGACCTTGAACACGTGAAGCCTGAAGTACCCAGAGCGACATTTCCCAAACTTGGTTTCAAACCCGTCTAAAGCCTTCCATCCCTATATCTATGGGACACCATCAAGGAGTGCAAGGAGGTGAAATCAGAGTCCCCAGAAATGAATTCCATAGAGCTTTGTGCAGTGTAGTTGGGTAGGGAAGGAAACAGCAGGCTTTTGATAAGCACGCTTGTCTGCAGTGATAACACCGCGTGGAAAGGCAGGAGAAGGGCCAGGAAGCACAGCCCAGAGGGAATCATAAAAAGATGGGCAGGGTCTGGGGAACCAAGGAAAAAAGTAAGCTACTAGAGGAAGGGAGAGGATTTTTTTTTAATGGAAAGAAGAGACACAGAGAAGAAAAGGGAAAGAGAAAGAATAAAGGAAAAGGAGAGAGAGAAGGAAGGAGGGAAGGTAAGAGAGAAAAGGGGGTACAAGGAGAGAAAAAAAAAAGACAACCAGAGAGAGGAAATGAGAAAGGGAAAAAACAAAAGGAGGAAAGGGTCAATGTTCCCAGGTGTTCTGATAACCACAGCCTGGAAGTTTCACCATCAACCACAGAGCCCAGGGTGTGACCAGCAGGTGCCGGCCAGCATAGCACTCTCTCCACACCAAACTCAGAGAAGAAAGGTCCTAAAGCATCTCTCCTTTCCCTTCTCCCCACTCCCACCTCTGACACTCTGGGTGGGAGAAAAGAAAACAGCCAGAAATCCTTCCCTCCCACCTCTGCTCTCTTATTTTGTTTGTTTACCTCCTATTTCAGGGGGGCATCTGTTGCTCTGTGTAGCACCTGGAGATAACCTCTTGATTCCACCCTGCTGTCAATTCAAGAAAGGCAGGGTTTTGCCTTGTTCATCACGGGAGCCCTCACACATTTACATGCTCAATAAATATGTGTGCGAGGAATGAATGGGTCGATGAAGGAATGAATGAATGAATGAATGAATGAAATTGCCACCAAGGTTCACGGGTCCTACTTCCCTGAGGTCTTCTGTTCCTGTACTGAGCCTTGCAGCTGAGATGGCTCAACCATCCTTCTTAGCCCTTCAGAAACTGGACCATCCCAGGTAGGGGAGATACCAGCTCAGGTTGACTTCTGCGATGCCCATCATCAACAAGAGCACAAGGGCGTGCGGGGGTACCAGCAGCAAAAGAGAGGCTTCAAGCCTGCATGTTCATCTTGCTAAGCCCCTTCCTGCCACAAGATGGCAGCCTTAATTCTTCTTTAGATTTTCTGAATGAGGAGTCATTTTTCTACGGCATGGGAATATAAGACAAGCGTAGCCACTTGATCCTAAGCGTCGCAGGCACCACTTTTGTCCCGTGTGTCTGAGCACCTAATCTCTGGAGTCGGAACGCTACCCACATCTAGTGTAAACTATAGACTCCCAGCCGAGTGGCTCTTCCTCGCTGTGCTAACATGTTTGTTTTCCAAAGAGAACATGTCATTCTTTCTAAATGTGACTGTAGCTTTTGAACTTCCAAAATCCGCGGACGGAATCAAAAAGGACAAGTGAATGCATGTACGTTAGGATCCTTCTCTGCTTCTCTTAGACCTAATTATCAGAAACACAAACAGCGAAAGGCTTTTCATTTTCTCATGTATTGTTTTCATGTCTGTTCTTCTGACGCATTTATAGGCTTATTCACTAAGTGAAGAATGCGTTTACTGCGACATCCACGTAACATTATATCAGTCAAACTATAACATTTTCAGGATGTGTTTCTTTAGCGCAGAACATTTATCTGAGCTCCTAATTTGTACTGCAGGTATTATTACAAAAGTTCAAAGGCAATGGACTTAACGTGTAGCTTGGGGGCTGGGTGGGAAACTTGGTTAGGAAGTAGAGGGCAAGTGTATGACTATAGTTTCTGATACAAAATCTGAAGAAGTTCTAAGATAATAAAAATAAAAGCTAACAGTGATGCACCTCTAAGTTTCGAGGCATGATGCTAAGTGTTTTTCATGTGTTAACTCATTTAATTCTCATAACCCCGCTCTGAGATAGACCCTATTATTTCCCCATTTCACAGATGAGGAAACTGTGGTCCAGAGAGGTTAAGAAACGTATTCAAGGCTCATGTCTAAATGCGGCAGGCTGCCTCTATTGCAATGCAGATGACAAAGTTTCACTCTTTTAAGTTTCAATATTGCAGCATATTACCGATGAATTGCTTAAATTCGGCTGTTTTCCCTTTCTGTGCCTGATCACTGACCTTAATGCGAAGTGAGATTTGAGAGAGGGAGATGGTAGCCCTGACCCTCGGATTTCCCTCAGGCATGGGGGAGGGGCGGGAAGTGTGGTCCAGGAGGTAGGGGAGGGCTCATGGTGGGCGCAGATGAACGCCTGGAGCAGCATGGCACCTTGTACGTGTGTAGCCTGCTGTGTGTAGCCTGCTCGTTTACAAAGTGCTTTCACGTCGTATGTTACGGATCTTCACCAAAGCTTTGTCAAGAGGTGTTCTGAGCAGGTTTTCTCAACAGAAGACTGAGGCTACTCAAGGTTAAGTGAAGTGAAAATAAATAGTAAATGACCAAGCAGGAGCCCCAGTATAGACACTAGCTTCTTTAAGACTTACTATCCATGCCCAGTGTCAAGCCTCTGTGCTTATGACCCATCATAGAAGCAAGCCAGTCACCCTGGACCTTGTGTCCTCCGTTTCCTGCCTCCTCCAGCCCGGGCTTGGTTTGGTGGCACATTCTATTGAGAGGGGCGTCCTTCCCTCTGGCAAGAGTCTAAAGTAAACAATCCAGATCTCCTGGCGAGCTCTGAACCAGCACCGCTTTTCAACATCCCCCAGAAATTCAATTTTTCATTACTTAAGAGCAGTAAGTAATTTAGAACTGATCTTTGCCTCCAGCCCCGCTTTTGCCTCTGTGTGGAAGCACGTAACCGGTGCCCCAGGACAAAGGCTCTCAATAAACGCCAGCTACCCCTCCTTTCCCCTTCCTGGCAACAATATTCAATGTAATAGATTCTTTGTTAACAGACTATCTGCCAGCTTTTCTGGCATCCCATCAACCTACCACTGTTCGCTTTTACAACAACTTCCACTTCTAAAAGCGTGGCACTGCACATACTTACTTTGAACATGAAAGTAAATTAAATTTGCTTTGAGAATTTCATAAAGCCCTCTGGCACAATGGGGTGCCACAAAAGCAGGCTTAGAACCACCAGTCTGTAGATATGGTGTAGAAGACGACAGAATGAAAATTTGACAAATAACACCAGCCTGGAAGTATACGGTTCATGATATGCACAGCAATCTTGCAAGAGGAAAACGCATATAAACAATTGTCAGTATGGGCAACAAATATATAATATGGGTTTTTGCATTTGTTTTTATGATAGAAATAGACTCATGATGCATGTTAAATGAAACAGAGGGAATGCAATGTCTACTTGATCATTAATAAGAGTGTCTCAGTGATCATGTTTCATTCACTGGCCTTGCATGGCCTTTATAGTTCTACTTAGTTACCAGATTCTGTAACTGTGATTTTAAAATATAATAATACGACTAATATATGAACATTAATGAATTTACAATATCAATATTAATTTGTAATATAATAATAATAATAACTAATGATAACACTTAACAGCAAAACTATCAAGGGGGGGGAAACCCACAGGATTTAGAGCCATGAGATCCAGGTTTAATTCTGGTCCCTTTACAAATGCTGTCATCTCACTGAGCTCCAATGTCTTCATGTGTAAACCAAGAATGATGACACTGCCCTACCTCCATGACAGGCAGAAAAATGGCCCCTCCCCAAGACGTCCATGTCCTAATCCCCAGAAGCTGTGAATATGTTATGTTACAAGGCAAAGAGGAATTCAAGTTGTTACTCAGTTGACCTTAAAATAGGGAGATCATCCTGGATTATCCAGATGGGCTGAATGTAAGCACAAGGGTCCTTCAAAGAGTTAGAGGAAGATGTTACCGTGGAAGAAAGGCACAGAAAGATGCAATGTTTCTGGCTGTGAAGATGGAGGAAGGAGGCCATGGGAAAAGGAAGCTTCTGGATGATGGAAAATGTAAAGAAACTGATTCTCTCCCAGAGCCATCAGAAAGGAATTCAGCCCCACCTACACCTTGATGTGAGCCCAGTGAGACCTGTCTGACTTCTGACTATAAAACTCTAAGATAATACATTTGTGTTGTTTAAGTCACTAAGTTTGTGATAATTTGTTACCTCCAGCTTTCTGAGGTATTGACAAAAGGTAATACAACCACACCCTGCATGTGTTGCTCTAGAACATGTTTTCCTGTGAGTGAATCTCTTCATTTAAGTGTCCTTTGCCATTTTGGTAGGCTGAGAATTTCAGTTTATCAAGTCCTGGTTTCATGAGGATTAAAAATATTATTTCAGTTCTTCCTGAAATAATAAAGATCAGAGTGAAAATAAATGAAATAGAGACTAAAAACTGTAGAATATGTCAATGAAACTAAGAGCAGGTTCTTTGAAAAGATAAACAAAATTGACAAATCTTTAGCTAGACTCACTAAAGAAAAAAGGAGGACTCAAATAAATAAAATCAGAAATGAGAAAGGAGAAGTTACAACTAATGCCACAGAAATACAAAGGATCATAAGAGACTATTATGAATAATTATACACCAACAAATTGGACAACCTAGAAGAAATGGATAAATTCCTAGAAACATACAAGACTGAATCACAAAGAAATAGAGAATCTGAATAGACTGATTACTAGTAGGGAAATTGAAACAGTAATAGAAGAATCTCCCAACAGACAAAAGCCCAGGACCAGACGGCTTCACTGGAGAATTCTACAAAACACTCAAAAACATTTAATAACCTTCTCAAACTTTTCCAAAAAATTGAAGAGGAGGAAGACCTTCCAAACAAATTTTATGAAGCCTGCATTACCCCGATATCAAAACCAGACAAGGACACAATAAAAAAAGAAAATTACAGTCCAATACCCTTGATGAACATAGATGCAAAAATCCTCAACAAAATATTAACAAACTGAATCCAACTATACATTAAAAGGATCATACACCACAATCAAGTGGGATTTATTCCAGGGATGCAAGGATGGTTACATTGATCTACAAATCAATCAATGTGATACATTTACAAAACGAAGGATAAACATCATATGATCATCTCAAAAGTTGAAGGAAAAGCATTTGACAAAATTCAACATCCATTTATGTTGTTGATGTCAACAAACTGGGAATAGCAGGAACGTATCTCAACATAATAAAGGCCTTATATGACAAACCCACAGCTAACATACTCAATGGTGAAAAGCTGAAAACTTTTCTTCTAAGAGAGGAGTAAGACAAGGATGGGCACTCTTGCCTCTTTTATTCAACATAGTATTAGAAGTCCTAGCCACAGCAATTAGGTAAGAGAAAAGAAATAAAAGGCATCCAAATTGAAAAGGAAGAAATAAAACTGCTACTATTTGCAAGTGACATGATACTATATAGAGAGAACCCTAAAGCCTCCACCAAAAAAACTGTTAGAACTAATAAAAGAATTCAGTTTCTCATAGGAACAAACTATGAGAAAGAGAAATTAACAGAACAATCCCATTTACACTTGCATGGAAAAGAATAAAATACCTAGGAATAAATTTAACCAGGAGGTGAAAGACCACTACTTTGAAAACTATAAGACACTGATGAAAGAAACTGAAGAAAATACAAATAAATAGAAGATATGCATTTTCATGCTTCCTGTTCCCTTTCCTGTGACCTGCATCATCCTGCTCTGAAGAGATCCAGGGCGGGGAAGGGGAAGGGGTCTGGGCATCTTGGAGCCACAGTGAAGATTCAGATGTGCTTCAGGAATATGGTCTAGCAGCCAATCCCTATAACTGAACGGTGCAGTTGCTTTTTCTGATAGATCTGCTATAGGGTGTGACAGCCATCCAAAAAATCAATAATGTCCCACAGCGACTTCCTCCCTCAGCCTTTCTGTAGTGTTTCTGCCGAGTGCCTGAGCTGAATGAGAGCTCGTTCTGTGACCGTTGTTGTGAGCCCTAAATTATTTCCCTGCAAGCTTAACTCCACTGCCGTATCCATGAAGGGCCTCTGCCCTGGCCCTGACACTACCCACTCCACTCCCCAAGAGATCTTTTCAAATCACAGATCTGATCACATTGGCACCTGCAGAAAACACCCCAGTGGTTTTCCACGGCTCTTAAGAGAAAGATCAGAATCCTAAACAGGGACCCCAAGGCCCTGCATCCGGGGGGGTGTCAGCCCAGAAGCCTCCCTCTCTGCTCCCCACACACTGGCCTTCCTTCGGCTTCTCAACTGGGTCTTGTGCCTCCCCGGTGTTATATAAATCAGCCAAAGATGGGCCCTAGGTGGTTTATTTTCTCACAGCAGGCCGAGACCTGTTAGCCTCAAAACCTACTGGCACCAAACTCAAAGTTTTATACATCCAATTTTTAAAAATTAATTTATTTAATTTGTTTATTTTTGGCTGCACTGTGTCTTTGTGGCTGTGTGTGGGCTTTTTTTCTAGTTGCGGCGAGCGGGGACTACTCTTGGTTGCAGTGCGTGGGCTTCTCATTGCGGTGGCTTCTCTTGTTGCGGAGCACGGGCTTTAGGCGTGCGGGCTTCAGTAGTTGTGGCACGCGGGCTCAATAGTTGTGGCTCGCGGGCTCTAGAGCACAGGCTCAGTAGTTGTGGCACACGGGCTTAGTTGCTCCGCGGCATGTGGGATCTTCCCGGACCAGGGCTCGAACCCGTGTCTCCTGCACTGGCAGGCGGATTCTTAACCACTGCGCCACCAGGGAGGCCCCAATTTGTTTTTAAAATAGCCACACAAGCAGATTTTGAGTCATTTAGGTCCTGCCTGTTCTGCATACCCTGTGAAATTACACCCAACACCTGCCAGCCGTTGATAAGGTAAAGCCTTATGGTTATAAGATCCCAAGCCGTCATGGCACCTGCCCTCTGAAGGCCTCTCACCCAGAGACTCCAAACCATGCTGCTTGGCTAACATCACCCAGACACACAAGCTCCTGGCAGATTCCTCTCTTCCCCTTCTGTATGGGGGTCGCCATATCATAGCCTCTGGACATCCCCTCTCACGCAACCCTGTAAGGCTGTTGTGTGTTCCTGAGTCTCGTGGTCATGCGTTTTTCCTAGATCCATCCCCAAAGCCCTCAAACGCCCTACACCTGACCGTCTGGTCCGCCACACTGGTCTCTCTGCCTAGATAGCTCTGCATTTCTCAGCCTCATCTCCACATCCTCAGGGAAGTCACTTCCCTCCTGGCCTCTGGGGATCCCGTCCTCCACCAAGGCCAGGGGGAATCTGCTTACGACACACACTCACAGCTCCCTGCACCTCTCCCTTGTTCAGTACCTGTGGCACCACACTGAAGCTGTAATTTTCTGCGATCAGTTTCCTAGGATTATCTGCTTATCATCTCCCCCTCCCACTAGACTGTGATCTACCTGATGGCAGACTCCATGTCAACTTTTTTCCCCCGTTGTAACTGGCAGTCAGCCCAGTGCCTGGCATCAAGTAGACTCTCAATAAATATTTGTGTGTGGAAGGAAAAAAGGGAAAAAATGGCTTAGTGAGGGTCACGCTGACATGGAATTTTCCAGGTTCCTATGAAAAACATGTGATCTTTGCTCCCCTGAGAAATCAGTGTTTTGCTTTATCAGATTCAATCCCGATTAACACCCCTGCTTTGGCCTTTTTGTTTATTTCTGTGTGAGTTTCCTGTAGCTCCTGACCCACAATCAAGCCGACTCCTGGCCTCCTTGGCCACAACCAGAACGACCTTCCCAAATCATAGATCTGATCACATCAGCTCCAATCCAGTCGGCTTGAGAGGAGAGGCAGGTGTTTTAATCATTTTATCATCCTTTCGGAATTTCTATTTTTTCTACTCTTTTCACATGTACTCAAGCATTCGTGATTCAACAGGAATGACCTTGAAAGGTGAAACAGGGTTATCCTTACTGGACACATCCTAGCCTGAGTGAAATATTCTCATCCTACCTAAAGTCCTTTGTGGTCAGCTTGACTGAGTTCGCTCAAAAACCACGGTGCGCCTCCGTTACACCGGGCGCACACACAGCGGCAAAGGGGCCACCGCCGGGTTGTAACTGGGAGGCGGTGGGAGGAGGCCTTTACATAGCTGACGGACGTATAATGCCTTGATCAAGTATTTCCTGAGCTTCCTATCTCCTCTGGGCAGACTGGCCCATCCCATTCCCTGCAGCTCTTGGAAATTTCCCGGCCTGGCACATGGCCTTCTATGGGACGAAGGGATGGAAAGTCACCAGAGACCCCAGGGGCAGCGATCAGGGAAAGCGCAGTACCGAAGGCGTGCCCGCAGTCCTGGCCCTGGTGCGTCGCGTACTCCAAGCAGCCGGCTCTCTCCTCCAGGGCCGGGCAGGGCTCGCCGCCGTTCCGGGGCTCCTGCCGTACCGCGCGCCTCCGCACGCGGGCCGTGGGCCTGCACTGGTCCGCACAGCCGCTCCAGGGGCTCCACTCCCCCACGATGCACGGGCGAGCTGAAAAACAGCACGACAGGACGCACACCTGAGCAAACCCAGCGCCTGCCAGGCCGTTCCCGCCAACGCACACAGTCAAGTTCAGCCCGCGTACACGGCGCCTGGACCCGGCCCTGGATCAGGGGGAAACACCCCAAGTTGACATTGATGCCACCCGCCCTGATGGTGAACTGATAAATGGGTATCTGTTAGAGGCAGGCGGATGTTCCAGGATCATGAAGATGGGTCTGAGCCAGGACACACCCGAGTAAAAGAGACTGATGCCTTCAGGGTACTTCCTCTTACTCCCTGGGCTTAGATCAGGTCTTCGCTCTTGTTTTCCTTTGATTGTAACTTTATCCTCCTCTGGCCAGAACATTTTTATGGTAACAGTAACACACATTCATTGTAGAAAACATAAAGGAAAAAAAATTATAAAAAAGAAAAGGTATTTCTCCCACCAATCATCCCATCACTTACCCAGGTCAATGCTTATCAGGAAATGTGCCTCCATAAAACATGACTTAGGCCGCACCAAGGACCCCTACCCAGCAGGTTTCTCCTGGGTGCTCTAGTCTCATCCTCCATGGCTCAGAGACTCATACACTGTAAGAGGCGAAGTTTAGAGACCAGCAGCCAGGGCCCACAGAGGGTAAGAATAGCCAGGGTCAGGCATGAAGAGGCACAGTCAGGGTGAGAATTTGGTTCTCAAATGCTCTGTGCAAGACTGTAAAATCAATGTGGTTGCACATTTAGCTTTTTCATTTAAAATCCCAAAGAGTCTTTTAAAACGACTGTAATGAGTCTTTTTTGTTTGTTTTTTTGTTTTTTTTGTGGTACGCGGGCCTCTCACTGTTGTGGCCTCTCCCGTTGCGGAGCACAGGCTCTGGACGCGCAGACTCAGCGGCCATGGCTCACGAGCCCAGCTGCTCCGCGGCATGTGGGATCTTCCCGGACCGGGGCACAAACCCGTGTCCCCTGCATCGGCAGGCGGACTCCCAACCACTGCGCCACCAGGGAAGCCCTGTAATGAGTTTTTAAATTGAATTACTTGAGGACTTGGAACTGGATATAAGAAAAGGACAAGGAGACAGAAGATGTACCCTGAACCGGATGCCAAAATTCTTTCTTTCCCACAAAATGTGACCCACTTTTCCCAATCACCCTCATACTTTCAAGTTTCTAGTCTTCACCACGAAAAAACCTGAACTTCTTTGAAATCTGATTGGACTTCCAACAGTTTGTACCTGAAAAAACTCATTTTGCCTCTCAGCAAACTCTAGTTGAGGGTTCATGGCACTTGGAAGCTGTATCATTTGGTAGCACGTAACTACACCTGACATGAAAAGGGTCCCATACAACATAAAGCTCGGTCAGTAATCCAAAAATTTCACACTGCTTTAAAACATGCTTTTACTAATCATCTAAACACTCATAGGCATCACATGTCACCTACCTAACGAAGCAAGAACGAGCCACATGAGAGTTGGTTCCCAGTATCTGCCCTGCACACATCCTTTGGAAAATCAATAACAGGTCACTTCCTGCTCTTCATCTCTTGTTGACCTTCCCATTTTATTTTCACAGTCCCCTGATTTAATGGGCCCATAGAACCAGAAGGCATTTAAAGAGGCTGCCAGATTAGGAGCTGGTTGAGAAAGACATCTTCTGTCCTTAATTCCTTTAATAACTCTTTCTCCCTTGAATCTCTTCATCCCTGAGTCTAGCTAGTCCTGCCCTGATAGGTTGGACTTGAACTACACTTAATAATACACTTCATTCAAAGATTAAACATTTAGACATCACTATAAAATACAACTTTGTGGGACTTCCCTGGTGGTCCAATGGTTAGGACTCCACGCTTCCACTGCAGGGAGCACGGGTTTGATACCTGGTTGGGGAACTAAGATTCCACATGCCATGTGGCACAGCCAAAAAAAAAAAAAAAATAGATATAGCCTAAGTAGGGAGCACTTTATTTTTTTAATTTAAATATTTAAATTTTTTTTTTTTTTTTTGGGCTGCATCAGGTCTTAGTTGCAGCGCGTGGGCTTAGTGGCATCCCCTGCATTGTAGGGCTGATTCTTAACCCCTGGACTACCAGGGAAGTCCTGGGAGCACTTTTTAAAAAAATACAACTTTGCCATGGCTTTAACTCAGAACTTAGTAATATGGCCTTGGGTTACACCCTATCCATATGGTAAAAGTTGACATGGGGGGATGAATTTAGTCTCTCAGTATTTCTTCAGTATTTGTGTCTCATGTCTCATAAATGTTTATTTTATTTGGTTTGACCAATAGGCAAAGTCCTCAAATCACAGAATCATTGAATCAACTGTTGTTCCTATGGGTTTAGGTTTGTCCTTGGCAAAATACTATGCCCTGTCTTTCCAATTCATGACTTTAACAGCCTCATAAAGAGAATCAGAAAGTTCTGGGGCCCTGAACAATAACATCTCGGGGACTTTATTGTCAGAGAAAGTGAAAAAAGTTCACATAGATTTTCACCAGTGGAAAGGGGTTCCACAAAATATTTTGAGCTGGAAAATGAGTCTGAAGTATTCATTCCTATTCTGCAGAAAAAATTCTATTATTAATTAACTTGTGAACCTTTTTTTTTTTTTGCGGTACGCGGGCCTCTCACTGTTGTGGCCTCTCCCGTTGCGGAGCACAGGCTCTGGATGCGCAGGCTCAGCGGCCATGGCTCACGGGCCCAGCCGCTCTGCGGCATGTGGGACCTTCCCAGACCGGGGCACGAACCCATGTCCGCTGCCTCGACAGGCGGACTCTCAACCACTGCGCCACCAGGGAAGCCCAACTTGTGAACTTTTGATTATTTGGATTGCAATTTGTCACAGGTGATCTTTGGTCACGGAGCTTGGGAGAAGTACAGAAACTTCTGACAGATTTATTACCACAAGTCATATATCTCAGCCGCATGACACAGATTTCCTTTTGAACTCTTCCATTAGTGCTCTTGTTCCCTTCCCACTAGAGCTTACCTAACTCACATCTATACTTAGCATATCAAAATATTCTTTCTTCAAATCTGGCTTTCTCATCCTTCTTGTTTCCCTGGCTGTCACTGGGGGCTGGCAGACTGCTACCTAGTGAGCAGAATGATCTCCTGACTCCATTTGCCCCAGCTTCCCTGTGTCTTAATACTTGGGATTTGATGACACCCTCCCACCCCTTTTAGGGAAGAAGCCCAGATTTAATGGGTGCCTGGAAGAGCGGCAAGCTCTTTTTTTTCTCCTTTGTTTCAACTCAACATAACATTCAGGTTGAGTTTCCCCAGAAGCAGACCCTGAGACGTGGATCTGAATGCAAGCAATTTATTTGGGGAGGTGATCCCAGGAAATATAATAAGGGAATGGGGAACAGAGACAGAGAAGAAGACATAGAAGAGAACAGAGGTAGGAAGTAGACTCCTAAGCTTCTACTTTGGGTCCAGTGGGCACCTCTGGCTCTGGGCTCACTGGGCAGTGAGACAGTGGATAGATCCGGAGCACAAGGAATCATCAAGCCCTTCATGATTACCAGCTAGTACCCCTTCCTCTGGAGCTTTCTGTTTATCAGATGTCCCCACTACGGCCATGAGGAGAACAGCCAAGAGCAGAAAAGTAAGTTATACAGTTCAATAACGAATCTGCACACAAGAGTAGGGTACATTTTTCCATGTCCTAACAAGGATATCCAGTCGTATCCAAGTACAATTACCTTAAAAGGTGTACCACTAATTTTTTTTTCTTTTTTAATGACTTTTTAACCTCCTTCCATGGCTTTGCCATTGAATTTGTAATAAAATCCAACCTCCCTGCATGGCCCACAAAGTCCTGGGTGACCTGCCTGTGCCTGCCCGTTGCTCCCACCCGGAGGCACCCCCAGTGCCCCCTCTGCCCCAGGCTCCACCCACTCTGGCCTCTTCACCCCTCTGCCACACCCACCCAGGCTCTTTCACACTCTGGGACCTTTGTGTTTTCCTTTTGCTGGAATGTTCCTCCCACACTGGGCATGGCTGGGTTCGGCTCATCCTTGAGGTCCAGCTGAATTATTTTATTTTCAGGGAGTCCTTTCCTGGCCAGCTCATCTCATTAGACACACACAAACACACACACACACCCCACAAAATTATTTCCTCTCACACCTCTGTTCTCCTTGCCTTCTAACATCTCCATAGTTCAAATTACATATTTATTTATTTTGTTTATTGCCGAGTTTTTTATTTCGTGCCTAGCACTTGGCACATGGCAGGTGCTCAGTAAATATTTGTCTAATCAGTGAGTGAATGAATGAATGAAATGGCACTGGGTGAGTTCCTCCTCCTTTCTAAATTAAATTCTCCATCTAAACAGACTCTGGAAGTAAGAAGCCAAAGCACTGACAGAGGCTGTAGGGTGGGAAGGAAAGCCAGTAGAAGGACAGGGGCAAAGTCAGACACTCCCAGAGCCAAACACAGAAGACATTCCTAAACTGGGCGAGAGCTGTCTGGGCTCTCCTGGCCATGGTGGCCCCAAAGCGTGGCCACTGGAAGGAACATTGCTTTCCATGCCTTAAGGTCAGGTAGAGCCCAGCTTCTCCTGGCGGCCACACTCTGTCAAGGCCTTCTTTTTTTACAGGCTCCGGACGCGCAGGCTCAGCGGCCATGGCTCACGGGCCCAGCCGCTCCGCGGCATGTAGGATCTTCCCGGACCGGGGCACGAACCCGTGTCCCCTGCATCGGCAGGCGGACTCTCAACCACTGCGCCACCAGGGAAGCCCATGCCAAGACCTTCTTAATCCGTTTATATCTCCTGCCAGTACCACCTCTTGAAAGTGACAAGCTCTTTTAATATTAACATCTGCGGCGTGAAGTGGTATTTCCTTTTATTTGAGTCCAATTTCCCTCACCTGAGAGTTTCAGAATATGGTGGAAAAAAATCTGTGTTTATCTTATTGGTTCCACTGGTGGACTTACTGTTTCAGTAGACCCGCTGTTATCTTATCGGTTCCACTGGTGGACTTACTGTTTCAGTAGGCCCCCTTTTATCTTATCGGTTCCACTGGTGGACTTACTGTGTCAGTAGGCCCCCTTTTATCTTATCGGTTCCACTGGTGGACTTACTGTGTCAGTAGGCCCCCTTTTATCTTATCGGTTCCACTGGTGGACTTACTGTGTCAGTAGGCCCCCTTCCCTGCAGCCTTTGGACACATCTCTCTATAGACGTTTCCCCTCTCAGAATTACCGCTGGACTTTCCCCATACCCATTCACAGCCCGGTGAGAGGTGGCAACCAGGATTAGACACACTATTCTCAGTATGTAGGTACCAAAGGGTAATTTTTAAAAAAACTTTTGTTTTCTAATGCCTTTCTTGGTGATGCCAAATACACACACACACACACACAAACACGGCAGCAAACTGAGCTGAAAGCCAGGCTCCTTCATTTCCTAAGTATAGTCTGGATTATTTCTTCTTAATGTAAGGCCTTGCTTATCTTCATGTAGCCTCACCTTGGTTAATCACAGACACTCAAGCCTTCCTCTTCGTAATCTGGCCCTGCCTGCCTGGCTCTTTGCCACCTAAAAGTTGAAGGCCACCCACGATCAAGCACTTTCTCCCTCACATTGTTAAGTTCTAATCAGGTCTAGTCCTTATCATTCCTAAGGAAATATTCTTTTCACACTTTACCTGCAGCAGTACCATTGATGTGTAACTTCTGTTTCTCGACAATCTACGGAGGAAAAATAAAACCGTCCCTTTATACACACACACACACACACACACACACATCTCAGGGTGACACAATTTTAACTGTATGTCATCTGCCTTTTTCCCTCTCCTTATGTATGTGTACCCTTTCCCAGGAACCCTGTCACAACTTCTCTGAAAGACGAAGGAGAGCATAAATATTGCCCAAGTGCCTATGGACCCCCTCAAAAAGCACCAATAAAATGATCAAGTATTTGTTTCCTCTTGCAGAAACTTCTGTTATCTGGCCCCTGGTAGGTTTTTTTTTTTTTTTTCTTTTGAGACATTAACTGGACAAGTTTATGAAATGGTAACAAGACAGTGACATGAACTGTCACCTTAGAAAAACAGAATTTTAGGCCATGCAAGCCTGGGGGAAAAAGGGGGAATCAAAATCAAAAAGATAATGATGCTTTTTCTGGGTAGTAAGTTTCCAGGTAAATTCTTTTCTTCTTTTGTGCATTTCTACACTTTCTGCAACAAACATATATTTTGTGATCAGGAAGGAAATTTTTTTTTTTTGGCCACGCCGGGTGGCTTGCAGGATCTTAGTTCTCCAACCAGGGATTGAACCCATGCCCTCCGCAGTGAAAGTGCAGAGTCCTAACCACTGGACCACCAGGGAATTCCCAGAAAATGTTATTTTTAAAAAGGACATGTGGATATGCCTCAGATGGCACTGCCCTCTGAAGTCACAGGTAACATCCTCCAGGTGGAAACCAGTGGTCATATTTTTTTGGACAAATGTTTGTAAACAACACTGCGATAGCTCTTAGGGGATTGCAAAGAGGAGCGGGACACATATTTTCACCCTTGAGGGGCATACAGTTGATGGAGAAAGAAGACTCACTCACTTTACCAGGATTTATATGGAGCCTACCCGCAAAGTCCACAGCTTCTCATAAAGGCTAGTTTCTCCGAGGCAGTGAAAACGTAATGTTTAAACGTGTGGGCTCTGGACCCAGAGCTCCTGGGTTCAAGTCTCACTTCATCACTTATTAGCTGTGTGACTTTGGACACACTGTTTGACCTTTCTGTGCTCTGGTTGCCTCGTCCATAAAGGGAGACCCAAATGAAGAATACTTGGGTGGGTTGTGAGACCTAAGGAAACTGAGAGCTGCAAGGTACCTGGAGAGTGCGGCCAGTTGGTTCCTTGGATTCCCCATAAATCTAGGAGGAGACACTGGGCTATAGAGGCGACTCAGTTTTTGTTCTGCTCCACTTGGGTTAATGATTACTCTGTCCTTAAGTTGCTCATCCAAGACCCAATGCAACCTACTGCTTCTACGGTCTTAGAATGCAGACTCCACGAACCCAGCTGATGAGTTAGAGACTGCGTGTTATGAGCCTGATAAGCAAGCCTTCCAGGAAGTTCTTTCAGGGCAGGGTAACTCAGACCTGTCCCCTCCTCAGCCTCTCCCCATCCCTGATCAGGCTCAGCCAGTGGAGAATTCTCTATCCTTTATCCTCTAGGGGGGGTGGGGGGTGGTTATGAAGATACGTTATTGGTGTTGAAACCCATACAATCAACATAATCAGATTTTTCTGAGATGATTAATTTCAGAACTGACTTTTTTGGGCAGTTTAGTAATTCTTCAGATTCAACTTATTTTTATTTTTTACTGAGTAAAAAAATAACTTTCAGACTTCCCTGGTGGCGCAGTGGTTCAGAATCCACCTGCCAATGCAGGGGACACAGGTTTGAGCCCTGGTCTGGGAAGATCCCACATGCCGCAGAGCAACTAAGCCTGTGCGCCACAACTACTGAGCCTGTGCTCTAGAGCCTGCGAGCCACAACTACTGAGCCCGTGTGCCACAACTACTGAAGCCCGCGTGCCTAGAGCCCGTGCTCCTCAACAAGAGAAGCTGCCGGCAATGAGAAGCCCGCGCACCACAATGAAGACCCAGCGCAGCCAAAAATAAATAAATTTTAAAAAGCAACAACAACTTTCTATTTAGAAAAAAAAAAGTTCCAGTACGGTCATCTCTTAGCCACACCAAAAAATAATGTGCTTCTCAAGATGAAAAAATCAGAAGGGCTAGAAGTGAGTTCCACTGACACAGTTACATTTTTCATTCACGTTTAATGCCATTTCAGTCAAAACTGCTTCGGGCAGCATCAATAGTTAACCTAACATTAGGTAAGAAGGAAGTGGATTCTAAGAGGCCGAATGGCTCTATGTACATAGAGTAACTGGAGGCTCTGCGCCGCTGCACCTTATGTGGTATGATCAATTACAGCTGTGAGTTGCCACAAACAGATGGGGCGGATGGCAACTTGAAAGCAGGCAGCGTGGGTTCAGATCTCACTCTGCTGCCCACCGGTGGTAACACTGTGACAGGAGAGCCCTCTGAAAGCCCCAGATCCTGTGGCTGGAAAACGTTCATAATGCAGGCCCACCTCTCCTTTCCCCAGATCCCCAAGTCAGCACAGTTGTGATGCTGGTCCAGGACTGAGGAGACCGAGCATCTCGGCTCCGTCCTGCCCTGCACTCTCGCCCTCAGCTCTGAGGCCAGAGCAGGCTTGGGCTCGCCAAGTGGGCCACCTTCCAATTGTCTCTATTTTCTTACTGCCTTCCCGCAAAACACCAGGCACAGAGAATCTACCAACGAGGAGCCTTTTCCATCCCGAGTCTGCTTTCTGCCTAGGCCTGCAAAAGCCTCTGTTAGCTCCCTGGGGAAGGGCATTTAAGGCTCCTGAAAATGCTCCTTTAAAAATCCTAGCAGCCACCATTTCCTTCTCTGGCTTGGGCTTCTTTGTCCACAGCTCACAGCCTCTTCCTAGCCACAAATGTCCTGGGATTTCTTTCTGAGTTCCCCCGGGATGGTAAGGTCTTCTCTCTTCTGTCATTACTAACCCCATAAATCCTCAGTCCGAAATGATAGGCTCTTTGTTTTAATATCTCTGGACTGAAAATAAGGGTTTTATTTTTGACCAAATAGAGACTTGGAGGATTCTGCAGCTCCTCATAGCGCGTTAGGGCACACGAAAAAGCCGGTTTTCCTCCTGACGCTCGCCTGTCTAGTGGCGTTCACTGTCTGTCTTGTTCCCCAGGTAAGCCTCAGGGCCTAGCCTAGCGACAAAACGCTGACGCCCACAGGGAACACTGAACGGCCATGAGATGATTTCCTCTTAGAACTCCCCTTCCCCTTCTAGAGGCTTCTCCCTCATTCTCTGGGACCAGGCTTGCCCGTTACTTCCTCTGGGAAGTCTTCCTTGAATTCCTCTGGTCTTCTGAGTTTTTCCTCTCTGGCTTCCCGGATCCATTATTTTGGCACTGAGCGTATTGCAAATAGTTTTGTGTGTGTTTCCCTGCTCGGCTCTGAACTTCCAGGGGGCAGAGATTGTGTCTTCATTGTTTTTGTATTGCTGTGCTTACCACAGACCGGGGCCCATTATCTGAACTGCAGGAATTCTGTATTTACCTTTAAAATGTAGGCAGATCCCTTGAGAGAAAAGGTTAGTGAGAGAGGCTGCCATGGTGGAAAGGTTTGGGTGATCCAGGTAACTGAGGCGAACAGGAGTTTAGGGAGGATTCTGTGGGGAGGGAAGAGCGGACGCCCGGCCCAAGGGTACTACATCCCCTAAGTAACTGACTCTTCACCTTAGTTTAGTAGTAAAGTAGCCTGGCCTTGGAGCAGAAGAGGGAAAGAAGCTTATCAAAAAGATCAATATTCTCAGGTAAATCATTAGCTTTCAATCAAGATTTTTAAAAATCTTAATGTTGGGACTTCCCTGGTGGCGCAGTGGTTGAGAGTCCGCCTGCCGATGCAGGGGACACGGGTTCGTGCCCCGGTCCGGGAAGATCCCACATGCCGCGGAGCGGCTGGGCCCGTGAGCCATGGCCGCTGACCCTGCGCGTCGGGAGCCTGTGCTCCACAACGGGAGAGGCCACAACAGTGAGAGGCCCACATACCGCAAAAAAAAAAAAAAAAAAATCGTAATGCTTTTCAACTGTGTTCTTTCAGCAGCAGGGCTGGGTGACCGTCCTGTGGTCGGCTGCTGGCCTCTCCCAGCAGAAAAGAGGCAATAGGGGTGCTAGTCTCCACCAGGCATCCGGTTTCCCGGGGAATGACACAGCCCTGCAGGTCACCAGGAAGTTGCTGAAGATCCCGCAACGCTGGGCTCCTTGAGGTCAAACCCTAATGTATGTGTGGCTTTTGGGGTGATGGGATATCAGGGCGCAGGGCTACTTTCCTTTCCAGAGCTGGCTTTTCTCAGGTACGCCTTGTTTTTCAGGACTGTACTCACCACGTCTTCCTTTGCCTTTTAATTTAATGAAATCAGCATTTGTTGAGCCTATACCAGGGGCTGTGATATTGTGGGAGATTTAAAGACGAAAAAGATGGACCCTAAAGGAAATCCGGCAAGATTAAAACATACTAGGAACTTTGAGATAAAAATCTTTATCTTGCTATATGGATAAAACTGAATTCAACGAATATATGGAACACCTCCTAGGAGGAAGGGGCTGCGCTACACGCTGGCGTGCAGGTGAGGACAACCGTGGTCCTCCAGGAACTTGTTCTCCAGAAGAAAGCACCCTCCCAGGACAAGACCTCGGCGCCAAGTGGGATAATTACACGTTCCCCGCCCCGCATCACCCCTCTCCAGCGTTAACAGATTGCACGCGTCGGAACCGGCACAGGGGCGTGCCTCTGGACCTGTCAGCGCCATCTCTCCAGGTGGGAGGTGGCCCTACCAAGCCGCAGCTCCCAAGCAGAGGGATTCATTCGGCCGAGGTGGCCAGCGCCCTTCCAGACAATAGGGTTCCAGCCCCTTCCACCCAGGCTCCGGTGGGAATGGGGGCATTTGGAGCCGTAGGTCTACATGGAGAGGACTGGGAGATCCCGAGATGGAGGGGGCTGGGGACCCTAGGATGGAGAGTCTGGGGTGCACCTAGAGAGGGGGGTGCTGGAGGACCCTGGATGGAGGCGTCCGGGGTGGGCCAGGATAGACGGCACCGGGACACCTGGCTGCCGGGCTGCGGTCCCTGGCTTGGGGCACTGTGCCCCTCCGCTGCGGGCGAACGGCCGGTTGCCCACCCTCGGGCCCGCCACCCACCTGGGCACGCCCTGGCGTAGTCGAAGCAGCAGTCCCCGGCGAGGCGGCAGGCTTGGTCGCAGAAGCACGTCCCGTAGACCCTGTCCTGCCTCCAGCCGTGGGCGAAGCAGGCGGGGTCCCGGCCGGGGCAGCAGCGCCCCGCGTCGGCGCAACCGGCCAGGGCCCCGGGCCACAGCCGCGCCAGCGCGCATAGCGCCATCCACAGGGTCCTCATGGCACGCGCTCCGCACACCTTCGGGGCGAACGCTGGGCTTCTCGGAGAGCGCCGGCCCCGGAGCAGCCCGGCCTGGCCCTGCCCCGCGCCGGCCCCCGCCCTTCCCGCCGCCCCTCCCCAGCCCTGGCGGCGCGCCCGTCCTGAGCCGGGCGGGGAGGGCGCCTCAGCCCAGGGCGCCCGAGATCGACGCTCCGGGCCCCGGCCCCCTCCCCGCGGCGACCCCACCCGGAGGCAGCGGAAGAGCAGGTGCTCTGGGATCCCAGCGGCCCAGCGAGGTGCCGGGCCGCCAGCAGCCCCGTCAGGGCGGCCACCACATCTCCTGGTTCCCAACTCTGCTTCCTGACGTCTGCGGACACGTTAGCCCGCGGGGCACTTTGACTCCAAGGCCAAGAGCCGAAGAGCGCTTGATGTGCCCGTGCGGGGCTCAGCCGCACCGTGCGCGCGGGTCACCCAGGCTTCGCCCAGGCAGCCCACGCTGCGCTTTTCCCGGGCCACCAGTCCCCCGCCCCCGGGCCACGCAATCGAGAGCTAAGACTGAACACGCATCCTTCATTCCTGCAGCATTTTATAATGGGATTTTCCTGCCCCAGGAAAATGCCACTTTGCTTCACAGAAGAGGCAATTAATGATAACATAGAATATAAAAGGTGCTCCGCTTTCTGTTAATGCAGATTTCCCCAAAGAAATTCTGCTTGATGATATTTCAGAAATAATTTCCGCTTTAATCAAGTGCCAGCCTAACTTTCCATAGACATTCTCTTCCACCTTCCTCTCCAAATATATTGTATTTTCTGTACTTTTTTTGTTAACCGAAAATCCTGGAAGTTTCATCTTATTTTATGTTCTTAAATCATTTAAACTATTAACGGTTTTTGTAAGAAACCAGGAATATAAAGTTGTCTGTATCTGTGAGTCTGAGAAATCTAATTAAGTTCAGAGCTAATTTTTTTCCTTTCTCGTGTAAAGACTTCTCAGAGAGGAATTCCCTTTACTCTTTAGAGACTAGAAAAGTAACAGAAGAAAAAAAAAAAAAACTTTGCTGTGAAAGTAGTAAAACAATACAATAATCACATTAAAAATAAGCAAAAAAGTTGTGAAATGAAAAAGATTGAATACATTATAAGAATTGTACCTTATGAACTGTAATCACAAGTGAAGTTTGACAAGTGCACAATGCAATTCTTTTTTTCCCACTGTCCAAGGAAAACATACTCTAAAATCAAAAAGAAATCCTTTCTTTGTGATTATTTATACTTATAAATCTCAGGCTTGGAAATACTTTTGTTTTCCTCTTTAGGTAAATCTCTCTTTTTGCAATTTAATTTAAAAATATTTACTTTTTTATATTTTTAGTTCTTGGTAGTTCGTACTAAATAGCTTTGTCAGAAAATTATACCCTCTGCCTTTACTTGTGTTGTAGGTTTTATTAGCAGCTTTGTACTAACTCACTCATGTAATTTATACCTCACTCCTTCCCTAAGGCTGTCTGCTTTACGGAATGCCTTTAGTTAGAGACTTGTTCTGTAATGCCTTAAGAATCTAGGAAAATGTAAAGGAAAATGATCCACTGACAAATTCATTTTCACATACAGAAAGTAGAAGCTGACCTCCGGTTTAAGAGAATTAAAAACATAATGCCAAATGCTTGCTCAAATACTTTTTTATTCACCCCCTTTTTCCCCTTATACCCAGACAAAACCAAAACCTAAAATCAAAAACAAAATGTTGGGGGTCTGTGATCAGGGAGGTTGGGTCCAGTTCTGATTCTATGATCTTGGACAAATTGCCTCAGTGTCTTCATCTCAAATATCGAACACTGAACTTTTTCAGATTGCTGTGAGCTGTCTATAGAAACAAGGTGATGTGGGTAAATTGAGCACAAAGTGGGCACTAAATATCTATTAGGTACTGTTCTAATGCCCACCCCACTCCCACTTCATAATTTAAGCCTGAGCCAAGTAACAGACAAACTCAGTTTTAATAGTGTGCAAAGTAGGGAAAAGCACAAAGTTAAAAAGAAGAAACCGGGGCTTCCCTGGTGGCGCAGTGGTTGAGAGTCCGCCTGCCGATGCAGGGGACACGGGTTCGTGCCCCGGTCCGGGAAGATCCCACATGCCGCGGAGCGATTGGGGCCGTGGGCCGTGGCCGCTGAGCCTGCGCGTCCGGAACCTGCGCTCCGCAACGGGAGAGGCCACAGCGGTGGGAGACCCGCGTACCGCAAAAAAACCCAAAAAACAACAACAACAACAAAAAGAAGAAACCGCAGACACAGGAGTCCCCCAGTATGGGGGTGGCAGCGGAGGAGGGAAGCCCCCTTCCCTCCCTCCTTCCCCACAGATACCAAAATCTGCAGGTATTCAAGTCCCTTATATAAAATGACATAGTACAGTTGCCCCTCCCGCTCGCGCGGTATCCACTGGTTCCGTATCCATGGATTCAACCAACAGCTCGCTGGTCCAACGTAGAACCCGTGGATACCGAGGGCTGGATGTAAATGATTACTACTTATCAACAGCCATAAAAAAGGTGCTTGTCTGTGGTGAGTTTGAAAGAAACTCACAGTTTCAAGTTAAATCTTGCTCTGTCTTGAAAACATCAAAATAAGTTTTCCCTGAGCAGGCCCCTGCAAAGGAAATAGCTCTTGCTGGAAGGCAAAGTCAAGGGGACACTGACTTTTAAAGCAATGGAGTTCACATTCTTACCGGAAACCGGGTGCTGGTCAAATGTAACAGTCACTTTGTTGTCCATGTCTTGTAGATTTTTGGAGAACAGAAATCATCTCAGTGATCATGTGGTGAATGTAGGAAGTAATCAAATGCATCTTAAAAGACACCCTTTCTTCTGAAGTGTGGTTTTTGAAAGCTGCCCAAGATTGGTAAATATACCGAGGGGAAGAGAGGCTTTTCTGTTCATCAGATTTCAGAATGCAGTAATTTTAAAGGACGTCCACACATATGATCTCATTCGACCGTGCATAACTGTGAGGAAAATGTTGGCACCCCCATTTTGCAGATGACAGAGATTAGACATGTAGCTAATTAGTGACAAAACCAGAGCAGAACTAAAATTATTCCTTCCAAGACATTGCAGAATTCTTCCCACTACTTAAAGCTTGGTAGAAGTGGTGGTAAGATGCTAATGGAAAGTAAGGACAAGTAAGATTAAGTGCTGTACTAAACACTGTAACTAGCCTATGTGGAAGTGAAAATACAAATCATTTCCCAAAATGTTTGGATACACATCAGATGGATAGGGAGTTATAAAAGGCATCCAGGATGCTCTGAGGGCTGTCGAGGCAATCTCTTGAGATGGACAAATAGAAGAGTTGATTCTTTTTTTCTTCCTTCCAGTTGTATTGAGATATAATTGACATACAGCACTGGATACGTTTAAGGCGTACAGCATAATGATTTGACTTACATACATCATGAAATGATGACCATAATAGGTTTAGTGAACATCCATCCTCTCATATAGATGCAACATTAAAAAAATAGAAAAAAGTTTCTTTCCTTGTGATGAGGACTGTAGGATTTACTATCTTAACAACTTTCATATATAATGTACAGCAGTGTTCAGTATCTTTATCATGTTGTACATTACATCCCTAATACTTATTTATCTTATAACTGGAAGTTTGTACCTTTTGACTGTCTTCATCCAAGACCCCATCCCTCCACCCCCTGCCTCTGGTAGCCACAAATCTGATCTCTTTTTGCTATGAGTTTGTTTATTTTTGAAGTATAATTGACCTCAACACTCTGATAGTTCTTAGTATACAACATAATGATTCAATATTTCTATACATTTCAAAATAATCACCATAAGTCTAGTTGTCATCTGTCACCCCACAAAGATATTACATAATTATTGACTATATTCCCCACACTGTACATTTCATACCTGTGACTCATTTATTTTGTAACTGAAAATTTGCACCTCATAATCTCCCTCACCTATTCATCTCCTCCCCAAAGCCCCCTCCCCTCTGGCAACCACCGATTTGTTCTCTGTATATATGACTCTGTTTCTATTTAATTACGCTTATTCATTTGTTTTGGGTTTTTTGGTTTCACATCAAATAGAATAGTTGATTCTTAGGCAGGTTTTGGGGCATTTGTCAGAGGCAAAATAATGCATGGATATCGATAACATCATATTTTGTTGACACTCAGACACCTTTAACTGTAAGATTCACCATTATTTTATGTAATACTAAGAGATACTACGTAAGACAAAACACTGTCGATTAAAGTATGGTGCGTACTCATATGTGGATTGCAGTACTGTCTTAGTCTGTTTGGGCTGCTATAGCAAAATACCATTGACTAGATGGCTTATAAATGACAGGAATGTATCCCTCAAATGTTCAGAGTCCAAGATCAAGGTGCTGGCAGATCAGCGTATGGTGAGGGCCTGCTTTCTGGTTTACAGACAGTGCCTGCTAGCTGTAACCTCACATGGCAAGAGGGCTAGGACCTCTGTGAAGTCTCTTTCATGAGAGCACTAATCTCCTTCACGGGGCCTCATAACCTAAGCACCTTCCAAAGGCCCCACCTTCTTATATCATCACCTTGAGCATTAGTTTTCAACACACGAATTTGGGGGAAATGTAAGCATTCAGTCCATTGCAAGAATGGATCTCAGTTTCAGAGATGTTAAAACGCATGAAAATGTGGATCTTAGAATTAGTGAAACATTGAAAGAAATAACACTTTCATCACTTTACATTTTATAATGTGCTTTTCAGGAAATCCCATGGGGCAGATATTGTTCGTTTTCTCATTTCATTGGAGGGGAGGCTCAGAGGAGCTAAGTGACCACTCCAGCACTCCAGGGCTCAAGCCGAGTCCTCCCTTCATGGCTGGCATTGCTTGTCTGGTTGTAGTCATCCCCTTTCTGTGGGTGAGATGCTACTCCAGGCTGAGGGCCAAAGATGGGTAAAAACTGGTCCTTCCCTAAGGAGACTGAGGTCTCATGGAGACACTAGACATGTAACGGTCATCACAGTAGTTTGTGATGAAGGCTATTCTAAACGGGGGTGATGGAGGTGTCTGCGATGACTGACACAGGAGCTGGACAGGCAATGGGAGATTGAATTTGGGTTCTAAAGGATTGGGTCACCATCAGTCCCTTACTTTCTCCCTGCAAGGCGCAGATTTAGCCCCCAGGAAAAGCTTGCATGCCTTTTGTGAAGGTCCTGCCTTGATAGGCTGACACTTATTCATCTAATAATGCCTAAAGTGCAGACAAGAATCCAAATCTGCTTGTTAAAGATTGGTGTGCTTCACGGACCCTGAGCAATTCCTCCCCTACCACCTTATAGCAAGCAGTCAAGGACACCATTATCAAGGTTTATGGTGCCAATTTTGTGTCTTTGACCCTATCAATACAATGGGGTGGGTATGAAGGTGGTAAAGTAAATTCATTTGTTGCCCATAAAATATTCATTCTCGGAATTCCCTGGTGGTCCAGTGGTTAGAACTCCATGCTTCCACTGCAGGGGGCACGGGTTCCATCCCTGGTCGGGGGCATTAAGATCCTGCATGCTGTGCGGCGTGGCTGAAAGATAAGATAAAAAATAAAATAAAATTTCATGCTTCCCTCCTTTTCTAACAGCCCCTAAAATTTCCTTTTCAGAGGGAGAACCCTTTCCCTCTATTATGTGACAGCAGTTCATTTTGGGTGGATTAACCTCGCCTCAAGTGCCAGTGATGTGTTCTGAGGATTAATTCCATCCTCAGCCTATGGACCAGTCCAGGGATTAGTCCAATCAGAGCCCCAGGATCGGGATGTTTGTTCGTTCCATAGATGACTCAGTTTCACCTTTGCCCTCACTGGATGTGCATGAGGACACATGTGGCCTATGTGAAGCCACCTGAGATATTATCCAACAAGCCAGGGAAGGCAGAGCCAGGGGTCACAGGGCTCTGATTTTTTTTTAATTTAATTTAATTTATTTTTTTATACAGCAGGTTCTTATTAGTTATCCATTTTATACATATTAGTGTATATATGTCAATCCCAATCTCCCAGTTCATCCCACCACCACCCACAGGGCTCTGATTGAATGACACTTGAAATCACATTTCCATCTTTCAATTCCCTGCCCCAAGAAATCCCTCTCATAATTTATACCAGTTTGTTGCAAAAATTTCTGTGGCTTAAAACAAGAGCACCCAACAGAGGTGACGTGGAAAGTGAAGAGCTCAGGTTGTAAAGAGAAAAGTAAATTTGAACTATGGTTCTATCACTTACTAGCTACGTAACATGGGATAAATTATTGTAAATCCTTCACGTCTCAGTTTCCTGATCTGTAAAATGGAGATAAAGAAGGAAAGGATTGGGCTTCCCTGGTGGCGCAGTGGTTGAGAGTCCGCCTGCCGATGCAGGGGACACGGGTTCGTGCTCCGGTCTGGGAAGATCCCACATGCCGCGGAGCGGCTGGGCCCGTGAGCCATGGCCGCTGAGCCTGCGCGTCCGGAGCCTGTGCTCCGCAACGGGAGAGGCCGCAACAGTGAGAGGCCCGCGTACCGCAAAAAAAAAAAAAAAAAAAAAAAAAGAAGGAAAGGATTAAGCAATGCCTAGTTTAGTTCCTGATATATTAGAACAAGTTGGGAATTAATGATAATTATTATACTTCTTCTCTGGACTTTAACGCAAAAGACATGCTTTAATTATAAGCAATAAAATTCCTTTTCATAAACAATTCATGTTCATAATCATAAACTGTCAGACCATAAGGTACAATTGCAACAGCTCTGCACTAGGAGTCCAAAGACCTGTCTTCTAGATCTTGCCAATGAGTGACCTTGGGCAGTTCATTTAGGTTCTCCGGACCTTGATTTCTCTTATATAATTTGAAGATGTGAGCCAAGACCATCTCCAATGACCCTTTTAGCTCAAAGATTCTAATATTCAACTTTAGTAGCGATATAAGTCATGACAGAGAGGTCTTGCGTGCTCTCTTTGACCCTAACATTAGGCTACAAGTAACACAGTTGAAGAAGTCCTTCTGCAGAGTCCAAGTCTCTCCAAGTTGAGATCAAAAGGGCTTATTTGGAGACAGACATTTATGTCCACAGATTAATTACAAATTCATCATAGATGCTTGCATGGATGTGCATGAGTCAAGGAGATTATGGTAGAATGACACGGTTTGAAAAAATCTGATTTAGGAATCAGGAGATGGGAATTTTGACCCATAACTCTTCTAGCTGTATGACTTTGAGGAAAGTATTTAATTTCTCTGTGTTCTAGAATCTCAGCTATCAAATGAAGGGCTTTGAGAAGCTAAGATCTTCGATGGATCCGCCACTGATTCTATGACTATAATCATCTAGTTCTGGTCTAGACAAATTATGCCAATTTTTGTATAGCTTGTGAAGTAAGGGAAAAAAAGTTTTTAGAGAGTTTTCTGGTATCATGTGAAAATTAAATGACTCTCATGTTTCAGTGTCCGTAAAAATTTTATTGGAACACAACCATAACCATTTGTTTACATATTGTCTCTGGCTTTTTTCACTCACAAGGGCAGAGTTGATTACTTGCAGAAGATAGAAGCTATACAGTCCACAAAGCCTAAAATATTTACTATCTGGATATTCACAGAAAATGTCTGGCTGACCCCTAGTCAATATGACCAGCTCTAAAATTCATGAACTAATATACCTTAAACATTTTGTAAACTACATAAACATTCCTCTGCATGGAAGAGGTTCATGTAAAATGGAATTCTGAAATTAAAAAGGCACAGTCAGAAAACTTCCGCCCTGCAATCCTTGTTTAGGACCATTGAAGCTCTGGCTTGTGCCTAGTTGGGCCCGAGTTGTGAGGAAATACTGTGGAACTGTAAGCAAAGCTTAAAAAATGAAAAGGAGAAAAATCAGCTGGATGACATTAAAGAAGTCATGTAATTTACTCCTTTTACGGTAAAATCACCTGCTTTGAGCCACAGCAGGGATTTTTATAGCAGACTGTTCTTTCTTCCTATGTGCAAAACTCCCACTAAGTCAGCGAACGGCATGAAGCCCTCAGAACTGCTTGCCCCACAAGCCAGGGAGAAATGTGCCTCTTCAAGGAAGAGGAATGTTCCTACTCACTTCGTTCTAAGAAGCAAGTGGGAGGGAGACGCAAGAGGGAAGAGATATGGGAACATATGTATATGTATAACTGATTCACTTTGTTATAAAGCAGAAACTAACACACCATTGTAAAGCAATTATACTCCAATAAAGATGTTAAAAAAAAAAAAAAAAAAAGCAAGTGGGAAACCAGTGCGCTCGCTGGTGTGCCTGGAAGCCCTGTGTGGCTGTGAGGCAGTCCACGCTGCATGTTATGACTTTGACTTTGATCCTAGACATTTGCTTGAGAGAAAACATGTTCTTTGCATGCTAAGCCTCCAGATACTCTCTTATTTATGGAGAATAAGGGAGCTACCATTTAGCCAGGCCTATTTGGTACTGTGAACTATATTACATTCTTAATGTATTTTAGTTTGTTGAAGCTTATGAAGCACCCATTACTACCTTTTTTTTTTTTTTTTTTTTTTTTTGCAGTACGCGGGCCTCTCACTGCTGTGGCCTCTCCCGTTGCGAAGCACAGGCTCCGGACGCGCAGGCTCAGCGGCCATGGCTCACGGGCCCAGCCGCTCCGCGGCATGCGGGATCCTCCCGGACCGGGGCACGAACCCGTGTCCCCCGCATCGGCAGGCGGACTCTCAACCACTGCGCCATCAGGGAAGCCCACTACCAATTTTTGACAGTTAAGGAAATTGAAGTTTCATGACATTGAAAAATTTGCCCAAACTAGAGGCATTCAAAACTGTTCTGTGCAATTGCAAGAGTCTACATTTTTTTCTATTCTGACAAGTATATAATCAACACTGGATTTCTATTAAAATTTCATAGGCTTTTTAGGATAAATACCTCTACAAATGGCACATAGATTATTAAATAACTGAAGTCGTTGAACCCTGTGGTATCATTTCCTATTATCAGTTCCTTAATTTTTTTTTTTTTAGTTACAATTTTTTTTTCTTGGGATGAGAACTTTTAAGATTTACTCTCTTAGCAGCTTTGAAGTGCACATACAGTATTATTTTTTTTATTATTTTTTAATGGGATCTTTTTTTCTTTTAAATTAATTAATTAATTAATTTATTTTTGGCTGTATTGGGTCTTCGTTGCTGTGCGCGGGCTTTCTCTAGTTGCAGCGAGCAGTGGCTACTCTTTGTTGCGGTGCGCGGTCTTAGTACGGTGGCTTCTCTTGTTGTGGAGCGTGGGCTCTAGGTGCGCGGGCTTCAGTAGTTGTGGCTCATAGGCTCAGTAGTTGTGGCTCGCGGGCTGTAGAGCGCAGGCTCAGTAGTTGTGGCTCACGGGCTTAGTTGCTCTGCGGCATGTGGGATCTTCCCAGACCAGGGCTTGAACCTGTGTCCCCTGCATTGGCAGGCGGATTCTTAACCACTGTGCCACCAGGGAAGTCCCACGTACAGTATTATTAATTATAGTCACCCTGCTGTACATTCCATCCCTTATTTACGTGACGTTTATTTTATAACTGGAAGTTTATACTTTTTTTTTTTTTTTTTGCGGTACGCGGGCCTCTCACTGTCGTGGCCTCTCCCGTTGCGGAGCACAGGCTCCGGACGCGCAGGCTCAGCGGCCATGGCTCACGGACCCAGCCGCTCCACGGCATGTGGGATCTTCCCGGACCGGGGCATGAACCCGTGTCCCCTGCATCGGCAGGTGGACTCTGAACCACTGCGCCACCAGGGAAGCCCCAAGTTTATACCTTTTGACCACCTTTACTCGTTTTGCCCACCTCCCACCCTCCACCTCTAGCAACCACCATCTGCAGTTATGAGCTCAGTTGTTTTTTGTTTTAAAGATTCTACATATAAGTGAGATTGTACAGTATTTGTCTTTCTCTGTCTAACTTATTTCACTTAGCATAATGCCCTCAAGGTCCAATCACGTTATCCCAAATGGTGAGATTTCCTCTTTTTTATGGAATTCCACTATGTGTGTGTGTGTATGTGTATATATATTCTTTATTCATTCATCCATTGATGGACACCTAAGATGCTTCCATGTCTTGGCTATTGTGAATAATGCTGCAGTGAACATGGGACTACAGATTTCTTTTCAAGCTAGTGTTTCCGTTTCCTTTGGCTAAATACCCAGAAGTGGAATTGCTGGATTATATGATCATTCTATTTTTAATTTCTTGAAAAACCTCCATACTGTTTTCTATGGTGACTGCACCAATCTACATTCCCACCAACAGTGCACAAGGGTTCCCTTTTCTCCACATTCTCACCCACACTTGTTATTTCTTGTTTATTTGATCATAGCCATTCTGACAGGTGTGAGGTGATATCTCATTGTGGTGTGATTTGTATTTCCAACAGTTCCTAAAATTCTCAAACATTTAATTAATGATAGAGAATGTTCAATTTGGGGTCGGAAGAACTGGGTTTTAGTGTGTTTTTGTTTTCCTACTCCCTGCTTGCTTAAACTCCACGAGTCTCAGTTTTCCTCACCTGTAAAACAGGATCAGTAAGATATACCTTGATAACAGGGCTCTTATGTGAAAATGCTTTGTAAGCACGTATTGTTATTACTTGGTCACTATTGGATTCTTCATATATATAATTTTTACCTTAAAATTTTAGCTTTTAATATTTTAAGAAGTAAACGGGAGCATGCCTCAGAGATTTAAGTAGAGGTAAATACAAATAGATGTAAATACTATTGACCTAAAAATGTAATTTTTTAAGAAAAAAATGATCTCTTTTTAGTAAGCTCAAAAGGATAAAATTATTACCACAATGAAAAATCATCCTCTAATTTTGTGTAAGATGCTGTGCAAAGAGAATGGTACAGCCACTGTCACAAACCCTCTAGGAGTTTGCATTTCACTCAGATGCAGCAAAAGTTTAAATTCCATGCCCGCATACCACCCTGTGCAGCTGTCTAGATTATAACCACCAGAAAGATTTCCCACCAGTCTCTGTTCACAGCCTTCCAAGAATCACCGAGGCTGCTGGACACAGCTTGACAGTAGACTGCATGTCCCGCAATTACTGTGTCCGGGCTACTCCACTCGCAAATATCTGACAAATTGGAAAGACCCACCGGCTTCCTCCTCCCGCCTCTGCGAGCTGTTCCTATCAACAGCGCCATCTTCTGGCTGTCCCTGGGAACTGATTCTTTTTCTTCATCGGACGAGGTTTTCGCCAGCCATCCCCCTCAGGCCTCTATATTTCACAGTTCACAATTCAGTTCATTCCCTCCTAAGAAATCATTCGTATACATGTATACACACGTTCTCTTTCATTCCTAGATTAATTTGCTAGGGCTGCTGTAACAAAGTAACACAAACTGGGTGGCTTAAACAACTGACATTTAAAAAAAATTTTTTGGCTGCGTTGGGTCTTCGTTGCTGTGCGTGGGCTTTCTCCAGTTGTGGTGAGCAGGGGCTGCTCTTCATTGCCGAGCACGGGCTCTAGGCGTGTGGGCTTCAGTAGTTGTGGCACACGGGCTCAGTAGTTGTGGCTCACAGGCTTAGTTGCTCCGCGGCATGTGGGATCTTCCCGGACCAGGGCTCGACCCTGTGTCCTCTGCATTGGGAGGCGGATTGTTAACCACTGGGCCCCCAGGGAAGCCCAAACAACTGAAATTTATTGTCTCACAGTTCTGGAGCCAAAAGTCAAAAATCAAGCTTGTCGGTTGGTTGGTTCCTTCTGAGGGCTGTGAAGGAAAGATGTGTTTCTCGCCTCTCTCCTTGGCTTGTGGATGGTCGTCTTCATAGTCACATGCTATTCTGCCTGCATGCGGTCTCTGTGTCCAAATTTCTGCTTTTGATAAGGACACCAGTCATATTGGATCAGGGCCCACCCTCATGACCTTAACAACTATATCTGAAATAACCATATTTCCAAATAAAGGCACACGCTGAGGTTCTGGGGACTAGGACTTCAACACGTGCATCTGGGGGAGGAGGACACAATTCGACCCACAGCACCTTCCCTCCTCTTTCCTTCCAACTCCTCCCTCCAGGCGTTGTTTTAACTCTCATTCTCCCTTCTGCTCCTGCTCCTACCTCATCAACCTGCACATTATATTATATGATGGAAACCCGTAAGAATGGGCATGTCTAGGAAAAAGGCCATGTGCTGTGAAACCTGACCTGGGTGGAGATGTGAACACCCCCCGAGATCACTCAGGATCTCTTCCGAAGCTCCTTGCTTCCTCACCCTCCTTTATTTAAACTAGCTTGTTGTCTTTTCCTTAAGCACCACCATTCAAAATAAATATTTCCGGGCTTCCCTGGTGGCGCAGTGGTTGAGAGTCCGCCTGTCGATGCAGGGGACACGCGTTCGTGCCCCGGTCCGGGAGGATCCCACATGCCGCGGAGCGGCTGGGCCCGTGAGCCATGGCCGCTGAGCCTGTGCGTCCGGAGCCTGTGCTCCGCAACAGGAGAGGCCACAGCAATGAGAGGCCCGAGTACCGCAATAAATAAATAAATAAATATTTCCTACGCAGCATTTTTCTGTTTGAATCACTAATGTTCAAACCGCATTGTGTTCTGCTATATTTTCATTGTCAATGTGTAGCATTTTAACTGTTATAAAATACATTGGAGTAAAAGTCTTTCTGAGATGGGAACTCCCCATCCCCATTCCCCCCTCCTCCCCATCATTGATATAATTCTCTTTCTCTAAGTATTTGTGTGCTGGCCACTACGGTAGGTGTGGGAGATACAAACATAAGTGGTCATGAGGTCTGCTATAAAGAAACGTACGACCTAGATGGGCAGATTGATATAACTAATACTCTAAGTCTTATAATGGTAGTATTTATAAAATGATGTGGCAGCACAGAAGATGGAGTGATTAATTAAGCATTAGGAAACAAAAGTCATCAGCCCCGATCCATCTAGTAAAGGACAGCATTCTTGGTGAAGATAAAATTTCATAATAGGTTGAATGATGAGAGAGAAAGGCTGGCCTGCAGAAGAAAAGGGCATTCTGGGACAATGGGGGCAAATTCCAAAGTAGACGGAAGATGCGAGTGGGATAATGGATGAAAGAGTCTTTGAGCATCTTCCATCCAACTATTGGCCTCCATCTACTGCTATCGATTAGTTGGAAATTGTTAAAGGTCCAAGCATGTTAAAGTGATGGATGCCATCTTTGACCTCAGGGACACACACATTGATCAGTGGAAATGAGTGAAGTATTTCTGAACCTCCTTAAAAAATTGCAACTCAAGCCTCTTCATCAACCTACAAGAGTCATTATAATCATCCAACCAATGAATTGTTGACACGGTATTTCATCTACCCTCAGATGACTATTATGGGCTGCAATGTGACCAGTCCTCCATAGTAATTTTTAATTTTCTCTTGGTAGTTATTTTCGTATCATTTCTCTTGTATCAATTCTTCAGTTTGTTTGGGACTAAATTATTTCAGCATTTGCCATATACTCTCCAAGCTGAAACCTGGACACACTCATAAGTAGGTTTTAGAATGAGTCTTTTGCAAGAACAGTCTCAGAATCCCGATTTTCACTTGCATCATTTGACTGTGTCCTTAAAAGCCGGAAGGAATATGTTTTGTTTGTTGTCTTTGATGCCAAGATTTGATCAGGATCTTGCAAACAGAGTCCCTTATTACCACTGACTTCTCACTGTTACTTCTCCCCAGTTAATATGAGGTGAAAGTATTCATGACCCATGTTGCTCCAACCAACTCCTTCCCCCAACCCCAGAATGGCTTCTTATCGCCCAAACTGTGGTGCAGATCCAAGAAATACCAAAATGTTAAAGCTGAGGGAATTAGAGATTATCTTATCCAACCACATACTTTTACAATGAGAAAACTAAGGCCAGAGACGTTATAGGACTGACAAGATGATGTGGAGTCCAAACCATAATTCAGGTCCCTAGATACACAGTTTTGCAATTAGTGTTTCCTGTGTGTTTTTGTTTGTTTCTGTTCCAGCCCTCACCTCTCTCTCTATGTTAACCATGTTAAGGATTTTTATCTTTATCCAAAAAAAGATAGGGAATCCACTGTGTGAGCATGATCTGATAGATAAAATTTTGTCAACCTTCCAGTGGCCAGTAGAGGATGGATTGGAAGGAGCGCTGTCACAAAGATGTGCTATTGTATCTGTCCTGATCCCAACCCTGAAATGACCCCACATGTGTGTCTTGGATTCCACCGACCCCAGACACAGCTCAGTGTCCTTGGATGGACACCTGATCCCAGGGCAACCAATCAGCAGCTCTAACAGAGTCCACTCAAAGAGAGAGAGATTGGCCTACTACTCTCTCGCCAGAGATGCTGATTGAGTCCCTGGGATGGACCCCCAGGAATCTGTGTTTAGAAAGCCACAAGTGATTTCAATGATCAGCCAGATTTTGGAGCCACCACTCTAGGGAATTTGAGTTAAGAGACACAGAAACAACTGTTGGCTGTGGTGGGTACTGAACCAGGATCGTTGTGATGTTGGAGCTTGAGACCCTTTGGGACCAAATGCCGACTGAGCGCTTAGAAGACATTGCTTGAGGGCTAGAGGAACAAGAGAGGCAGAGAAGAAAGAGAGGGATCTGCTATACTTCATTTCATGTCCCCATAACTTCTAATAATATTGGATCTTCACACTAATCCTTCCTTCCTCTGGCCTGTGTGTGTGTGTCCTTGCTATTGGAACATCCATCACGTTGGAGGAGGTCCCTAGGCTCAGAATCTTCCCTAACCTTTTCTTCCCTTAACTTTCTATTCTTCCTCATTTCCTCCACCCCAACCCAGACCTTGGTCAAAGCCTTCCTCTCTTCCCAGAAACTGATGATGTTACTAAAAGCCTGATAAGGGTTTGGTGTGATATGTATAAGCAGGCACATTCCTATTTGAGAATCTTCCCAGGATTCCTGTAGCACAAAGAATGATGGGTTCTCGGAAAGTGTAGGGGCCAGAGAGGGCTGGGGAGGAGGCTACTTATGGTGGACGTGCTGGGGGCTCCTTTACTTCACAATTTTCAATCACACCATGTGATTGAGATCAGACAAGCCTGCCCAGGAAGCTCTGATTTCAGCATCTACTCAGACCCTTTAAAATTCAACCCCATGTCACCCACCCTCATGAACAGAAACTTTAGTCCTGATAGTCAGATAGCTCCAATCTGAAAATCATGTTGTATTACGTGGTCCAAGAAGTAGCTCCTTGTAGATAAAATTAAAGGTACCACCACGGAGGAAGACAAGTGGAAGCTTCTATTCAAAAATGGGTCAAATTGAGGGGAAGAAGAGTTATCAACCTCAAGAAACTTTATTTCTAGTCAAGTAATCCTTAATATGTGAATACGCACATACAAACACACACAAAGTTAGAGAGAGACAGGGAGATGGGCAGTCTGGAAGGATTTCCACCGGAATGTTAATTGAGGTTATTTTTGAATGAGGTGGTCCATGGCTTTGTTTTGATTTTTTTGTGTGTTTGCTTATTTGTATTTGTCTTAATGTTTTGTAATGAGCATTACATTTGCAATAGTACTGTACTAGTATGGAAAGAAAACAGAAGACTGAAAAAAATTTTTTCTAAGAAAAAAAAGAAAAGAAAAAAGGCAAGAAAGGAAGGAAGGAAGGAGGGGAGGGGGAGTGGGAGGAGGAAGAAACACTTCAGAAAATGTACTGTTATTGTTTGGACCCACACGCAGTCCTGATGTGTGTGTCCACCTGCTCTACACAGCGATGCTTCCCCAAACTGTGTGTGTGAAGTGTGGAGGTGCAATGCACCCCCAAGAAGAGGAGAGCAGAGACAAACCATCTGCATGGGGGGAAGCTGCTCTTCGAACAGAGGATTTACTCAATAGTAAAAATACTTTGTTCCTGTTTCAAGTTTAAATTATAGCCACAGCGATATTGAGAACCCGATGAAAGGATCTTTCAGGTCAACTTCAAAGCGGAGCTGAGACGGGAGATCTGTCAGTGGAGAGCTGGCCTCACCTCACTTCCACCTCCTCGCCCCACCTGCCCACTCACTTTGTAGGTTCTCCAGGGGATTTAACTGATGGAATCAAGATGGGAGACTTCACCCATGCTGCTCTTCTGTATTTTTCTTTTCCTTTTTTTCCTCACTTGCTTATTTCCTTGTGTCTGTTTACTCTTTAGAGACCTCTCTCTCTCTCTCTGTTTCTTTCTCTCTTATCCAAGAGCCTAGGATGAAAGGTCCTTAAAACCAGAAGCTGCCTGGCTGTGTGCACACAGGGTGTTGAGCCTGTGACTCACAGTTCATTCCTGGTTGACAAGTGGGTGGTTTGCCTTCCTGGGTCCCAGGCCCTAGCTGGAGGCTAACCCAGAGCTAACTTCTCATTAGCATGAACATTGGGTCATCTCAGCTGACAGGGATCCTTTTAATTTTATTTTTAAGATTACTTGGAGGATCCCTAAAGCGCTCTTGTATTTTTCTTTAGAAAGATAAATTTATTTTAATATCTTGGATACTGATAAGCCTAAAGCAATATCAGAGAGGTCAAGATTAAATGAGCATTATAATTATCAAAACTGAAATTTAAATTCCAGGCCTCAGAGGCCAACATTTCAGAGATGGGCATTTCCCTCCTTTACTAATAACAGTAATTAACCATTGTATTTTGTTTGTAATGCACACAAGGCATTTCTACATTATCTGAGGTGAAACTTTCTACAGCCCTGAGCAGGAAACAGGGCATGTATTATATTATCTCCAGTTTACAAAGGTGGGAAACAAAAATTAAAAGAAATTAAGTGACCTTGGAAGAAGGTAGCCCTTGGGGCAGGACTGAGGCACAATTTTTCCACGCCTACGACCTCTCAGTCCGGTCTCAAAGAGACAGAAGCTCCTTTCCTGGAATTTATTTCACTGTCTGCAGTGCATCCATGGTCAGGATGGTGCTGGGGAAGAATTTGGAGGCTCTCTAAAATAGATTTCCAATAAAATTGTATGTTTCACATTTTTTCCAAAGAGGAAATGCAGGTGGCCAACAGGCGCATGAAAAGATGCTCCACATCACTAATCATCAAGGAAATGTAAATCAAAACCACAATGAGATATCGCCTCACACCTGTCAGAATGGCTATCATCAAAAAGAACACAAATAATAAATGTTGGCAAGGATGTGGACACCGTTTCCTTTGTACACCGTTGGTGGGAAAGTAAATTGGTGCAGTCACTGTGGAAAACCTTATGGAGGGTTCTCAAAAAACTAAAATAGAACTACCCTATGACCCAGCTATTCCACTCCTGGGTATCTGAAAAAAACAAAAACACTAATTCAAAAAGATGCATGCACCCCAATGTTCATAGCAGTATTATTTACAATAGCCAAGATATGGAAGCCACCTAAGTGTCCATCAACAGATGAATGGATTAAGATGTGGTGTATATATATATTACATATATATATATATATATATATATATATATATATAATGGAATACTTCTCAGCCACAAAACAGAATGAAATTTTGCCATTTGCAGCAACAGGGATGGACTTGGAGGGCATTATGCTAAGTGAAATCAGTCAGACAGAGACAAATACTGTATGATATCACTTATATGTGAAATCTAAAAAATACAACAAACTACTGAATATAATGAAAAGAGCAGACTCCAGATATAGAGAACAAACTAATGGTTACCAGTGGTAGGGGGTGATGGGGCAATACTGGGCTGGGGGGAGTGGGAGAAAAATAATAAAAATAAATAAAATGTATCTCCAATAAACTTGTATGTTTTATGTTTAATAACATTATTTATTTAAATGTTTTAACATGTATATGTCGCTTTGATCAATCCTTATAATATTTGAAAACTCACTCCAGAATAAAATTTTAATAGTTACAGTCTTAGAGATATGGGAAACCTAGACATTTAAGTTTATATGCATATTTTTATTGTAAAACATTATGATAAGGTGGTTATTAAACTTTCAAGCATAACCAGATAATAGGATAAAATTCTATGGGAGAAGTGGGTTGGAAATACAAATTCAAGGAAGCAAAGAAACATTGCAAACTTTCCCACGGTTAGAGAAGGGTTTTTCCATGTTTTACAAATGGATGACAGTGGTTATAAAATAACTATGGTATCTGTAGTTTAATGAATGTATTTAAGAGAGTAATATAATAGAATTATGTTTAAGTACCAATATTCATACTACAATAGAAATTGTATCCGTTGCGTCAAATTACATCACTGATAAAAAATTTTAGAAGTCAAATTTTTTTTAAGCATGAGCGTTACCCCAAGTTTATAACATTCTTTGGATAAGGGGGGAGCCTAAAGAAATATTTTGAAAACCAACACATTCGAGCACCCGTTGCCTCATCTGAGGGTGAGAGGAACAGTGAAAGGTGTGTGCCTTAATGAACTATTTAAAGGGAGAGAGAAACTTTTAATGGAGTAACACAGATCAATGCCAATTTGGATATGAGACTTCATTTTGGACTAAACTAGATCCAACTTTTTAAAAGCTGAAAGTGACCCAAAAGCTGTGGGATGGGGGATTTGACAGAGTATTTTTTTTTTTTTTTTTTTTTTTTTTTTTAGTGGTACGCGGGCCTCTCACTGCTGTGGCCTCTCCCGCTGCGGAGCACAGGCTCCGGACGCGCAGGCTTAGCGTTCATGGCTCACGGGCCCAGCCGCTCCGCGGCATGTGGGATCCTCCCAGACAGGGGCACGAACCCACGTCTCCTGCATCGGCAGGCGGACTCTCAACCACTGCGCCACCAGGGAAGCCCAACAGAGTATTTTTTTAAAGGCATCAATTGGATAAAATAAATTGAACTATTTTGTGTTTGTAATTAACCAAGTTCTGACTGTTCAATAAACCACTTATATAATATCTTTCCACTGAAAAAACAGGACTTTTCCTTTAATTAATGCAGCTGAGCTGTGTGAAAGGGCTAAGGAGAACCACAGTGGGTTGCCTGTAAATTGAGGCAGCCTGAATTATATCACTTAATGAGGTAGCTGAGATTAAAAAAAATTCATTCATGTAGCCATGAATAAATACACTTATTACTATAATGAGATAGGGTTGGTATACATTTTATTCCAGTTTTTATATGAGCAGTGGGAAAATGTTCATATAAATAAGTATATGGAAATGAAAGATATTTTGATATAGCAAGTCCCTCAACTCCTTGAACTCCTTTAGAGCATTCTGTAATCAAGTTATTTTTGATCATCAGTTTACAACTTAAAAAGGCCATCCTTCAATTTTGTTGAGAGTAAGCATTTGGAAACCGTCTGAGTTACAAAAATATGTGTTCCTTGATCATTAGAATCACTCATTTTCGGGACTTCCCTGGTGGCACAGTGGTTAAGACTCCATGCCCCCAATGCAGGGGGCCCGGGTTGGATCTCTGGTCAGGGAACTAGATCTCACATGCATGCCGCAACTAAGAGTTCACATGCCACAACTAAGGATCCCATGTGCCGCTACTAAGGAGCTGACAAGCTGCAACTAAGACCTGGCACAACCAAATAAATAATAAGATTTTTTAAAAATTAAAAAATAAAAAAGGGCTTCCCTGTTGGTACAGTGGTTAAGAGTCCACCTGCCAATGCAGAGGACACAGGCTTGAGCCCTAGTCTAGGAAGATCCCACATGCCATGGAGCAAGTAATCCCGTGCACCACAACTCCTGAGCCTGCGCTCTAGAGCCCGCAAGCCACAACTACTGAGCCCACATGCCACAACTACTGAAGCCCACGCACCTAGAGCCCGTGCTCAGCAACAAGAGAAGCCACCGCAATGAGAAGCCCGCGCACCGTGACAAAGAGTGGACCCCTCGCTGCAACTGGAGAGAGCCCGCGCACAACAGCAAAGACCCATTGCAGCCAAAAATAACTGAATAATTTATTTTAAAAAAAGAACAGAACACAGTTAAAAACAATGAGATTTAAAAAAAGACCCTTAAAATATATTTTTTAAAAAAAGGAATCATTCACTTTCTCCACGTCATCGCCAATGCCATCTGTCAAATGGCCCTTTGTTAGGTTCTCTAGAGGTTTGTCAGACCCAGTACAATGCAGCGTAGCTAGATTAGAGATGGATGATATCTTTCTTTTGAAAGATGGAAGAAGGACAGTTATAAAAGCAGAGGTAGAAAATGAGCATTTTCTGGCCTACAGGTACCTTGCTGGGCAAAGACATATAAAGAAGTATATATGTGGATGTTGATGATTGAATCTGATTCTCTTAAGGCTATCTGTGAGCTGCACAACTTTTGGAAAGATTTTGTGTATTCCAGGGTAATATGTTCGTGAAATAATGGAAAATGTATATTTGTCTCTGCCCCCCATTCCTAGCATAGAACTTCTGAAATCCTTGCAGTTTCCTGGGTGGTAGGAGTGTCTTTTGTTCTGATGAGGCGACCCTGGGTGGGCTCCTGGGTGAGGGCTGGTCACCAGGAAGACCAAGCCATGATTAGAAGTTTGGAATTTTCAGCTCGGCTCCCCTTTCTCTTGGGGCTGAAAATGAAGTTCATGATTGATCGTGCTTCTGTGATGGAGCTTCCATAATGTCCCAAAAGCACAGGTTTCAGAGAGCTTCTGGGTTGATGAACAGGTTTTGGTGTTGGGAGAGTGGTACCCAGACAGAGCATGGATGCTCCATGCCCCTTCCCAAATACCTCGCCCTATGCACCTCTTCCATCTCCATGTTCATCTGTATCTTTTATCGTATCCTTTTATAATGAACTGGTGAATGTAAGTAAACTTTTTTTCTGGGTTCTGTGAGTTGCTCTAGCAAATTAATCAAACCCAAGGACGGTGTGGTTGGAACCTCCAATCTACAGCTGGTTGGTCAGAAGCCCAGGTGACAACCTGGGCTTGCAACTGGCGTCTGAAGTGTGTGTGTGTTGGGGGCAGCGGTGTGGGGCGGGAGAGAGAGTCTTGTAGGACTAAAGCCCTTACCCTGTGGAATATGATGCCATCTCTGGGTAGATAGTGTCAGAGCTGAATTAAATTGTAGGACACCAGCTGGTGTCACGAAGACTTGCTTGCTGTTGTGGAGAAAACCCTCCACACATTTGGTGACCAAAGTGTCAGAAATGAAGTGTCCTGTGTGAGCAGTAAAGGAAACACACAGGGAAGAAACACACAGGTGGGAAATGGAGTTTTTCCATTACCGTGTTCCAGCTTGCAGACCACTGCCCGGGGAATATTTCAGGCTCCACCATTCCTCACACTTCTCTATCCTGTTACCCTTTTTTAAAAAATTATTATTATTATTTTTTATTATTATGTTTTTGGTTGCACTGGGTCTTTGTTGCAGCACGCGAGCTTTCTCTAGTTGCGGCGAGTGCGGGCTACTCTTCACTGCGGTGCACGGGCTCTAGGCGTGCGGGCTTCAGTAGTTGTGGCTCGCGGGCTCCAGAGCACAGGCTCAGTAGTTGTGGCGCATGGGCTTAGTTGCTCCGCGGCATGTGGGATCTTCCCAGACCAGGGCTCGAACCCGTGTCCCCTGTATTGGCAGGTGGATTCTTAACCACTGTGCCACCAGGGAAGTCCCTCCTGTTACCTCTTGTTTCTGCTCCATGGCATCTTCCCTGGCATCTGCCTGCTGCCCAGTCTCCTGTGTGGTCTCTCAGCTCCACGGTGACTCTCTGAGGGTCAGTTTGATCCCTTTTCTCTCTTCCAGCCCAGCAGCTCAGAACTCAGCCTGAGTCTGGTGCAAAACCAACAAAAACCCAATACACCAACAAACATTAGTTTTAAGAATACTTGCTTAGCTCAGTATTAATAGCTCAAAATGAAAAAAGGAGGTTATCTTAGGTACCTTAGCAAGGCTCCTATCCTATAAAGTTATCCATAAAGAGGGAGAGAAAAGGTAAAGGGCTACACAAATAGCAGCTACTACAATAAGTATGGTAACAGGCTTCAGTTATTGATTACTTACTGTGTGGTGAGATCCTGCATACATTAGCTGAAGTGTTCCTTGTAATAAAGATATGCTGTAGTCAATTTTATCTTCCTTTTACAGATGAGGAAACTAAGGATCTAGGGTGTTAGGTAGCCTGCCTGTAGGGCTTCAATTAAAACCCACACTGTTCTGATTCCCAAGTTCATGGTCTTAATTAACCATTATGCCTCCTAATAGCAAGTCCATGAAAAGTGACCATTTATGGCTTATGTGATGCTCCAAAAGTCATCACCTTCCTGTGTCCTCCACACCCATCCACTCTCCTTGGTCCTCCTCTTTTTGCTCTTCCCATATTTCTTTAGGTGTCTTAAGTCTTCTAAAGGCACCCTTGAGCATTGCATCATTCCTCCCAGGTTTAATAAGCTCAGCACACCCTGGTCTGGTGGGAAGAATAGTCAGAATTTGGACCTGTTTCCAATGTCACATTCCATCTCTGGACTATTTTTTCCACTGAAGCCCACACAGAGTAATTAATATTGAAGAATAAGACAAAGTCTTCAATAATTAAACCTGGAAAGGAGCCAGCCAACTGGCATCAAAGCCAGAATCAATGTAATTTGGCTTCATTGAGCTGGACAAATAATAAAGAAAAGAACATTTAGTCACCACTGGAGTATTTGGGCTTTAGTGGGGTGATAAAATCTGGAGAATAACAAAAGAAAGGAGATAGATAGGAAATTGCAAGTAGCAATGTGAACAAGGACAGCTAAGCTGAAGTGACACATGAGTTGGAGGTGGGACATAGTGGAAAATATGACGTGGCCTGTAGACAGTGAGAGGCTTTATATGGTTAAAACCACAGATCTCACTGATCTGTGAGTTTTAGGTTCTATGTTGGCAGTCAAAAGGGACATTTGGATTAGCTAACAATTGTTTTGAAATCAGTTCTATTGCAGTAGTGCTGGCTGCACCCACGGGCATGATGAAATGAGTGGGAAATGAGTGGAAAGTCCCACCCTCACAAATACACAACCAAATTCTCCCCACTAGTTACCCTTCTGGATTAGAGCCCTCGAGGTGTCTATTATACTGTGTACCTTAAGAAGATGTTGGAATGGGAACTTCCCTGGTGGCGCAGTGGTTAAGAATCTGCCTGTCAATGCAGGGGACATGGGTTCCATCCTTGGTCTGGGAAGATCCCACATGTCGCAGAGCAGCTAAGCCTGAGCGCCACAACTACTGAGCCTGCGCTCTAGAGCCCATGAGCCACAACTACTGAAGCCTGCACTCTGCAACCAGAGAAGCCACCGCAATGAGAAGCCCGTGCACAGCAACGAAGAGTAGCCCCTGCTCGCCGCAACTAGAGAAATCCTGCGTGCAGCAACAAAGACCCAAAGCAGCCAAAAATAAATAAATATGTACATAAATTTATTTAAAAAAAAAAAGAACACGTCGGAAGATTCCAGTGCTACGACAGCTCTCACAGCAAGAGGGGCCACATACTCAGTACTGCTCTACCATAGCAGAGAGAACTGCAAAGTCCAGAGTCGACTACCAGTTCTGTTTTGGATTTTCAATTTTCAGAGAAGGTATTTCTGCAAACTTTTCTTAGGTTGACCGAAATACATTAGAAAAGAAAATATACCTTCCATTTCAATGAAGTATTAAATGCCCTGAAAAATCACCCTCACTGGCGAGTGAGTAATTCACCTCAGTTTTTTTTAGATTGAGGTGACATTTGCATAATGTAAAATTAACCATTTTAACACGAACAATTCAGCCAACTGACAAAAGCCAGACTCAACGCAATTTGGTTTTACTGAGCTGAGCAGATTATGAAGAAAAAGAACAACATTTAGTTACCACCAGAATATTTAAGGCTATAATGGAGTAATAAAAGCTAGACCACAGTTGTATGTAGTACATTCATGATATTGTGAAACATCACTTCTATCTAATTCCAAAACATTTTCATAACTCCAAAAGGAGACCCTGTACCTATTAAGCAGTTACTCCTAAATATTCCTACCCTTAGCTCCTGGCAACTACCAACCTGTGTTCTGTCTCTATGGATTTACCTATTCTGATCATTTCATATAAATGGCATCATACTATGTGTGACTTTTTGGGTCTAGCTTCTTTCACTTAGCATAGTGTTATCAAGGTTCATCCAGGTTGTAGTATGTATGTGTAATTCATTCCTTTTTAATGACTGAATAATATTCCATTGTACGGATACACTGCATTTTGTTTACTTATTCATCTGTTGATGGACATTTGGGTTGTTCTGGCCATTGCGAAGAGCACTACTATGAACATGGGTGTACATGTATTTGTTTGAATGCCTATTTTCAATTCTTTGGGAGTGGAATTAGAGGATCATATGGTAATTCTACGTTTAACTTTCTGAGGAACTGTCAAACCGTTTTTCACAGGAGCTGCACCATTTTACATTCCCATCACGTCTCCATTTCTTGCCAGCCTCACTAATACTTGTTATTTTCCTTTCAGGTTGGTGTTGTTTAGTTTTGGCTTGGTTTGGTTATAGCCATCCTAGTGAATGCAAACTGATCTCATTGTGGTTGTGATTTGCATTTCCCTGATGACTAATGATTTTAAAGTCTTTTCATGTACCCATTTGTACAGTTGACTCTGAGATTCTGCATATGCAGGTTCACTAACCTCAGATCATGTAGTACTGTAGTAGGTATTTATTGAAAAAAAAAATCCACCTATATGTAGACTCCATGGTTCAAATCCATGTTCTTCAAGGGTTAAATCTGTATCTTCTTTGGAGAAATGTCTATTCAAGTTCTTTGCCTGTATTTTAATGGGCTTGTGTGCGAGTAATTCACTTTAAAAAAATGGTGTTTATTGTTTCACAGAACTGTTCCTAGTTGGTATTTTCTAACTTTTGGGGGGCAGTGAGGGTCAGCATCCTGACTTTTTATATCTCTTACCTTGACACTATCCTAAGAGACACCATCCTCTGATCACAGTCCCAGAGAAGAGCTGAGCTCACATTTACTGAGTCCTGACTATGGCTGAGACACCATTTTAAGTGCTTTTACCTTTAATAACTCATCTAAGTGTCATGAAAACCTGACACAACACATTTCACAGAGGAAAAAACCAAGATAAGAAAGGCATTAAGTGACTTTGCTTCAGATTCCATAGCTAGAAAGTGGCAGACCTGGGCTTTAAACCCAATTCAGATGACAGGTATCAGTAGAGGTACAGTAACATTAGATTGAGGCAGTCCTCAGCTCAAATTTTTGCCCTGTTTCTAAAAGGTGGATTCCAGGTCAGTTTTTACTCCAGAGTTCTAGAAAGCTAGGAAGACAGGAAGACAAACTACTATGTGCAAAACTAAACTTTCTCCAGACAATAGCAAGCATGTGAAAGTCTTAAAATTTTATCTACACAAATAGAAAGATGTTGACAAAAATAAGCACCCCGTGGGTAAAATGGACAAATTGCAGTGAAAAACTAAGAATTTCCACTAATGAATGGGATCAGTGATAGAGGACATGTGAGGAATTGGAGTGCAGCTTTAGGAGGGCTGAGACCAGGAACTCCATGAAGAGAACCATGGGCTGTTCAATCCCTTGCCATCAGGAAAATAGGTGAATATGCAGAATGCCTCTTAGAAAAGTCATCGGGTGTAACCTAAAGAAAACCAGGGCACCAAAATTTGCTCACCAGGGAGTTAAAAAACAAACAAACAAACAAACCCTCAGTGATCTGTTCTATATTTTAACACAGAAGAAAAAGTCAATCCAATTACACTGAGTAAGGTTTTATGTAACTGCATTCATTAAGCACAGGATGTGCCCAAACTTCTTCCCAAAAGTATGCTAAGTAGGCTTTGAAGATGTTACTGGCTCAATGAAATGCATTAATAGACCTAAAAACATTAATACATTTTAATATGAGTGAGTCATGAACATGAGATACACCCTATTCCCCCCAAAGCCTTCATTTTCCCACCCACTTCCATCCCTTTATTTTCTTCCTATCCCTTTCTTTTATTATTGAAATTTTTCCTTTCATTAAAAATTACTTATATGGGCTTCCCTGGTGGCACAGTGGTTGAGAGTCCGCCTGCCGATGCAGGGGACACGGGTCCGTGCCCCGGTCCGGGAAGATCCCACATGCCGCCGAGTAGCTGGGTCCGTGAGCCATGGCCGCTGAGCCTGCGCGTCCGGAACCTGTGCTCTGCAACGGGAGAGGCCACAACAGTGAGAGGCCCGCATACCGCAAAAAAAAAAAAAAAAAAAAAAAAAAAAAAAAATTACTTATAACTTTATAGCAAGAATTGAGATCTATAAGAAACTGTCATAAACTAGAAAGCTAAATGCCAGGAAAAAGAGAGGAGTTTGGAAAACAAACTTGATTTGGAGCAAAGCAGAGAGCAAAATTAGCAAAGAACAGGTTGAGTGCAAATTGCCCAAGGGTTTGAGTCTGTGGTTCATGTCTGATATTAAATGGACTTTGTAAATAGTCAGTCATCTAATGTACAGACATTAATTTTTGAAATATCAGTAGACCTAGAAGAAGTGGATGTTTGACCCAGATAAATATTAGAGACAACTATGAAATTCACAACTACCGAGCAAATAGGGCTCAGGAAAAAGCACAAAGAGCAGTGAAATTTCCCTGCATTTCATGAAATCACTTGTTAGTCCATTAGGCATGTTGTCAAACGATGCTCTTTTCAGAACCTGTTTCATTGAGGGGTGGATAGATATGATCCACGGGAAAGTTGCTGGAGGGAAGAGAGATTGCTAGACAGAGAGTTAGGGAAGCTGTCCCTGCGGAGTAGGGTTTGGAAGAGGATCCGTAAGGAAGAGACAGGGCTGATCAGGCAGGAAGGATGTGGAGGCTCTTTCAGCCCGGGTTTGGGTGAGAACAGAGACATCCTGAGCAGCAAGGGAAGGTCAAGAGTGCGTCTGCTTGGGAAAGATGAGAAAAGGAGCCCGATGAGAGCGTCACACTGTCTCATGCACTAATGCAGAGAAGCGAGCGGACTCGTGAGCCGGAAAGAGAGGTGTGCCCGGGTCAGAAAGCCTGGAGAGTGAGATTGTTCCGGAAGCAGCGCTTGGCCTCAAAAAAACAAGAGCATTGTGCTGCTAAGAGTGTGAGTGAAAGCCTGCAGATAACCTTGACAAGGTCTGTCCTTTGAAGCAGGTTTTGTTTTGAGTCAGCAGATGTTAGAAACCTTCAATGCAACATCGATCTACACAGGCTAAGTATCATCCCCATCTCTGTGATGTATTGGGTTGGCAAAAAGAGGGGTAAAAGTCCAATGCGTAGAGCAGTGGTTCTCAAACCCGGGGTGATTTTGCCCACCCCAGGGGACATTTGGCAATGTCTGGGAATAGTTTTCTTTGTCACGACTGTAGGGGGTTGGGGAGAGGGGCGGTGCCACTGGTGTCTAGTGGGTAGAGGATGGGGATGCTGCTAACCACCCTCCAGTGCTCAGGACAGACCTCCCTCTCCCCCAGCAAAGGATCATCCAGTCCAAAATGTCAATAGTGCTAAGGTTGAGAAACTCAGGGATAAACTGATCCATCCTTCCCCTTTCCTGTGCTCCATGCTGAGGACACCCGTGCACACGTACATGCGGACTGAATTCAGGAATCCAGTCTGTGTCCCAGATGTCAGTGTGTTGGGCTGTCATCTGGAGACCAGAGAGTGACTGAATAATGACAACAATAATAGCTACCAATTTTGAGTATCATGTGCCTGGTCCTGTGCTTTACTCATCTCTCATTTAATCTCCACAGCAGTCCTGCTGGTTAGGTATCCCCAGTTCACTTTCACAGAGGAAGAAACTGGGACTGCGACCTCCTGTAAGACAGGGACCACATCTCTTTCATCTTTGAAATCCAACTCCGGGCACATGGGTGACACCCAATGAATGTTTGTTGAATGACTACTCTGTTGGAAAGTAGGCTTCCAACACAAGGTTTTGATGATTCAGGAGGCCTGGTGGGCGCTTCCACTCACCACTTCTCTCTCTCAAGAGGGTTGGCACAATTGTTCAAAGCCATCATTCCGCAGAAACATCGGGTTTTGGTTACTTCAAGCATGGGACTTGGCGACTGGCACCAACAGATACGAAGAGAGTCGTGGTATTTGTCGGAAGAGAGCCTGATGGAGAGACAGGGTTTTCTCTGCCTTTTGTTATGCTTCTTTTTTATTTTTAATTCTTAAAATTCAAAATAATAACCTACATGTTAAAACAAATTTTTTTTACATTTTTTCAGCTTTAACTAAACATTTTATTTATTTATTTTTAAAATTTTCATTGAAATATAGTTGATTTACAATGTAGTGTTAGTTTCAGGTGTACAGCATGGTGATTCAGTTAAACATATACATATAAATACATATATATTCCCTTTTTTACATTCTCTTCCATTATATGTTATTATAAGATACTGAGCAGAGTTCCCTGTGCTATACTGTAGGTCCTTGTCATCTATTTTATATGTAGTCATGTGTATACGTTAATCCCAACCTCTTAATTTATTTCTCTCCCTGCCCTTTCCCCGTTGGTAACCATAAGCTTGTTTTCTATGTCTGTGGTCTATTTCTGTTTTGTAAATAAGTTCATTTGTATATATTTTTTTAGATTCCACACATAAGCGATATCATATGATATTTGTCTTAAAAACTTAAAATTTTTTTTTTTTTTTTTTTTTTTTTTTTTTTTTGTGGTACGCGGGCCTCTCACTGTTGTGGCCTCTCCCGTTGCGGAGCACAGGCTCCGGATGCGCAGGCTCAGCAGCCATGGCTCACGGGCCCAGCCGCTCCGCGGCATATGGGATCCTCCCAGACCGGGGCACGAACCCGTATCCCCTGCATCGGCAGGCGGACTCTCAACCACTGCGCCACCAGGGAGGCCCAAAAACTTAAAATTTTTAATGCTCATGTTTATGTGTTGTCATTTTAAAGCAAAAGTTAATTTAATATCCAGTCAAGAAGAGGAGAGGAAGAAGAAAGGGAAAGAAGCAAAGTGTTGTTCTAACTGTGGGATCACCCTGTTGTTTCTAAAAGAAATGGATGGTTAGAAAGTTGATCTTGGGATTAAAAAACAAACAAGCTTGACTCAGTAAATAGTGCTTTTCTTTTCTTTTTTTTTTTTGCATTGATACATACAGTGCACTGAAAGAAAATGGTTTTTGTAGTTCTTGGCTTGATAATTACCCTGGAAAATGATTTTGCAATGTTAGTGACTGCAAGAGATTGTTTATTCCATTACTTTCACCCTGACCAAGCCCACATCTTTCTCTAAAGCATGTCTTATTTTTAGAGTTTATAAATCAAATGTATTGTCAAGATGGAATGCAGCATGAAATGCACTTGCAAACAAAAACCCAGCCTTATTCAGCAGTCCTTACACAGCAGAAACCAAAGTGCAACCACTATGACTTTTCTCTCCATGAGGCTACAACTTTGACCCTTCTTGAGATATTTACCATGTGTTATTGTAAAAAAAAAAAAAAAAAGATGAAGAAGTCTACCTTTAAAGAAAATTTGGTTATTTGAACAAATATGTAGCAGGAAAGACAAAAACCAACACATAATCCTTATTCATTCCAACATTTGAGACCACAAGTTTTAAATATGTAAAACCCACTGGAGATATATGAATATTTTAAATGAGCATAAGAAGGAGACTAAGCAGAAGAAAACAATTCATGAACATACGATCACCTCCACGTCTAGGAAGAAAGTGTAGGTCTTTGGCAAATCGCTGATTCTCACTGCCTCCCAGGCCCCTCACCTGAGGGATGAACATGTAGAACCCTGTTTTTCCAGGTCCCTTCCAGGTCTCACACGTCATGATTCCCTCTTTCTCACTCCCAAGTCCACTAACCACTTCATAAGTCATACATATTTTGCAGAACACGGATTACAGCCATTTGAAGGGTTTTGTTTTAGACCCAAAAATTCCAGTGGGAATCTTGAAGTCAACCTGATAATGGAACCAGCTTCCAGGGGAAATCAAGCTGCTCAGAGAGGGACCAGCTCAACCGCACTTTACCGCTGATGAGCTGACATGATGGGATACACCTTCCCTTGTCTTTGCTGATGGCATCCTAGTATTTAAAGAGCCTCTGTTCCTTATCCCCCTGTCAGGGGCCCCAGCCACGGGGACCTTCAATTGCCCGTAGCCGTCCCACTTTCTGACTTTGAACCTTAGGCTCACCACTGCAGAGCTGTCTCCTATTTCTGGTTATATCTCATTCAGATACATACTTTGAAACCCATTGTGCGCCTTTCATATGGGCCCTAGTGACTTTATACCTCGGAAAGTTTTTATGTTTATTAGCTCACTGGTTGTTTGGAAATGGCAGTGTCCAACAGTAATATCAGAACATCCAGTTTCGAAACATAGTCCTACTATAAAACAAACCCCCAAAACCTGTATTTCACTTTGCCTTAATTTGCTCATCTGGAAAAAATGAGAACTAGTCACAGCCTTTGCTTCCTCAGTCAGACACTGTAAGGATAAAATGAGATATATATACGTAAAAGAGGTCTGAAAAGTTTTTGTTAGATGTGATATCAATATAAAGTAATATTCCACAATGAAATTAATGTTAGGACAATCTCCAAGAAATATTTTAAAATGTGTGTGATGCCTCTTTATGTCAGGTGTTGAATAAATTATAGGTTTCAGGTCCAAGTTAATAGAGTGGTGGGAAAGAATTCTCTCTCTCCCCACGCCTCCCACCCCCTCTTTTCTCCTTGCCTGAAACATCTGGCGGCCCTTTGTAGTTCTGGATGATTTGATTTGGAATTCATTAGTAATAATTGATGTGCTTTCTGGAATTTGTTTAAACAGTTAATCGTGTGGTGAGCAGCTAAGCCAAAAAGGATTGTGTCCCAAGTACTGAGATGGGCAAGAACGAGTGCCTGGTGCCTGAGGCTTTAGAAAGTCTCCCCCAGGGCTGCCCCTCCCCCGCTGGGGGTGGGAGGGAGCTTGGCTGTCCTGGGGGAAGCTCGGTTTCCTTGTAGTGTTTGTTCTAAAAGCACCCTTTCGGTAGAGTGAAGAGGGAACAAACAAAGACATTTGTGCTTTAATAACTATCAGTGATGGGGCCACACAAATACGTAGGGCTAGGAATTGGCATTTAGGTTTACAACTTGGAAATCTGGAAAAGAAAGTGTCCACACAGGCAGCTCTAAGCAGAGTGGGGAGGATTCCCCTAAGGCAACTCTGGGGCAAGGGTTCTTCACCATTCTGTGGGTCGTGGACCTCTACAAGCATCTGATGAAAGCTACTGTCAGATATGTGTGACACGTGTATGATATATATATGAATATGTGTGTGTGTGTGTGTGTGTGTGTTTGTGTGCAAGTCCCCTGGGCACACAACTGTGATGGGTTCACAAGTGCCTCTAAGACTTGGGTTAAGAAGCCCTGAAACACTGATGGTAAAATAATATTATGCTAGTTATGAATCTTTCTGTTATAAGTAACAGAAAACCCATCTTTTTTATAAGCCCCATTTAAAATTCAGTGGGCATAAAATTACTTTGTTAAATTGTTATAAACATTTCAAAATGTATACTTTCAACTTCTGCCTGTATCTTGTCAACAAACACTTTGTAGACTGGCCTGGATCCATGGGTCTCTCAGTCTCTAGCCCTGGATTAATCACAGACCCTCTTACCCCTCGGGACATCATCAGTTTTCTCCTCTCCACTAGATAACTGTCATCAACATTCAAACACACTGCTAGTTCGAACTGACTTAACCATGAAGGGAAGTTATTTTATTTATTTATTTATTCATCTTTTTTTTTTTTTTAAGAAGATGTTGTGGGTAGGAGTTTATTAATTAATTTATTTATTTTTGCTGTGTTGGGTCTTCGTTTCTGTGCGAGGGCTTTCTCTAGTTGTGGCAAGCAGGAGCCACTCTTCATCACGGTGCGCGGGCTTCTCACTATCACGGCCTCTCTTGTTGCGGAGCACAGGCTCCAGACGCACAGGCTCAGTAGTTGTGGCTCACGGGCTTAGTTGCTCCGCGGCATGTGGAATCCTCCCAGACCAGGGCTCGAACCCGTGTCCCCTGCATTGGCAGGCAGATTCTCAACGACTGCGCCACCAGGGAAGCCCCATCATGTTATTTAATTCTTCCTCTTGCCTTCAAAACGTGAGCGTAGGATTCAGCCTTCCTTCCCCATTCCACATATTGCCAAGAATCCAGTATATTAACCATGAAAGGAAGTTATTGATACTATGCCCACAGAAAAACCAGTTGAAGTATTTTAAAGGCTGTTTTATCCTTAAATCGTTCAGCATACCTTTCTAAATGTTAAACTCTGTTTTCACATAACAATTATGCTAATATCACACTTAAGAAAATGTAAAAATAATTCCTTAATATCATCGAATATTCTAATTTCCCCCATCCATCCCCCCATGTTTGTTTACAGTTAGTTTGTTTTAATCAGAATCTAAATAAGATTCACACATTGCATTTGTTTGCTGTATATCCTTGGTCTCTAATAATCTTCAAAGTTCCTCCCTCATCAACACACGCCTGCCATGTTTTCCTTATGTCATTGACTTGTTGAAAAGGTGGGTCAGGTCTATTGTAGAAGGTTCCACATTCTGGATTTCTCAACTGGCTTCTTCATGATGTTGTTTAAACAGTTCTATCACTTATATTTCCTATAAACTACTAAGTTAGATCTAAAGGCTTGATTAAATTTGGGCTAAAATTTTTGGTAAAACTACTTGGTAATGTTGCAATGTATTCATAATGTATGATTTTGGAGGAAAAATGTCTCACCCTCTCACTTTTAAGGAGACGGAAATTGATCAGTGGGTTCAAGTGATGAGGACTTTATCCCTCCCTGTAAAGATATTCTTCCCCATTTATAATAAGCAAATCATCCGTGGGTTCATACAAAGTGCTATCAAATATCAAAGATGTCTACCTCTGCAGTAATGTGTTGGATTTCCTTTTGTTTTTTTGCCTCTCTTTTTCTTGACATCTATAAGCAATGCTTCAGAAGGTAGTTGAAAAGTAAAAGTTTTGAGTCTTTGTATGTATCAAATGTCATTATTTTGCCATCATACTTAATTAATAGTATGACTGAAAGTAGATTTTGAAGAATTAGCTGAAACTTGAGTTTATGTAACTTCTTATGTGGAATGTTATTTCTTTCAACTTCCTTTGTGAAACACATGTAATATTTCTGAACAGGTTCCAGCCTCCAGGAACTATGATAGATATGGAAATTCCTGGACAAGTCTGGGTGCTTTTTGCTTTAGTGTGAATTCAGTTTCTGCAGTGTGCTACACTCTTCTTATCAAGCCCCTAGTTCTCTTCCTCAAGCATATAGAAGCTGGCACATCTTGCAAAATTGGTGACACTGAATATTTGGGGTTTTGTTTTCTACAAAGCAATGAGAATTGATCAAATATTTTTCAAGTTTTCTTTTTATTTCACAGTGATGTTATTTTCTCCTTTTCATCTCTTGCTCTTTTCTCTGTAGAACTTCAGGCTATTTTTTCTTCCTTTGCTTCTAGCCAAACTTTATCACCATGGGAAACCGTTTGTTAACTTAATATGCTCCCCCAGAGTTTATGAATTCATAGATGATATGATGGAAAGATTGGAAAGACCTAACTTTTTTTTTTTTTTTTTTTTTTTTTTTGGCCACACTGCGCGGCATGCGGGATCTTAGTTCCCCTACTAGGGATGGAACCTGTGCCCCCTGCAGTGGAAGCACAGAATCCTAACTGCTGGACTGCCAAGGAATTCCCAGAAAGACCCAACTTTTTATACTTTTCAATACACACCTTGGGTAGAGGCAGTTTATGTTTTGCTGGTATTCTTTCCATTTGAAGTATCTAACTTTCTTTTGGAATTCTAAAATTCTTTCAATTTTGTGAAGATGTGACAGTAAGAGTCATTAGGGATGATGGCTTCCAATTGCGTTATTGGAATAGAATTTAAGTAATAAGAAAAATAGAAAATTGGGAACTTATGTTCAAGACAAATAATGGTGCTATTTATAAGCCTCTGACAAAGACATTTACTAAAAATCTTTTTTTTAATGTATTTATTTATTTTTTATTTTTGGCTGGTTGGGTCTTCGTTGCTGCTCGCAGGCTTTCTCTAGTTGCGGCGAGCAGGGGTTACTCTTCGTTGTGGTGTGCAGGCTTCTCACTGCGGTGGCCTCTCTTCTTGCGGAGCACGGGCTCTAGGCGCACAGGCTTCAGTAGTTGCAGCACGTGGGCTCAGTAGTTGTGGCGCACGGGCTTAGTTGCTCCGCGGCATGTGGGATCTTCCTGGACCAGGGCTTGAACCCCTGTCCCCTGTATTGGCAGGTGGATTCTTAACCACTGCACCACCAAGGAAGTCCCTACTATAAATCTCTAATAAGTGTTTTTTCAGGTGCAGATATTGGTATTGCTGAAGTTTTCTAAATACATAAGAATTATAGAATTTCAGAGTTTTGAGGCACCCTAAAGTGATGATGTCTAACCATTCATCTTACCCACCCTAAAGTGATGATGTCTAACCATTCATCTTACCCACCCTAAAGTGATGATGTCTAACCATTCATCTTACCCACCCTAAAGTGATGATGTCTAACCATTCATCTTACCCACCCTAAAGTGATGATGTCTAACCATTCATCTTACTCCCCCATTCCTCCAGATAAAAGGGCAAGCGCCCTTGGCACTAGCCCTTCCCTGGAGCAGAACTTTCCTGCCTCTTACCCCTCCCCCCATCCACTGAGCACCTGCAATGCACCAGCTGCTGTGCCAGGGGCCCAGGGACCTCAAGAGGCAACCTTGTGGGCACAGAGAATAGGAGGAGGACAGATGAGGATGAAACAAAGTGAGATGCTTCCAGATGCTCAGAGTCAAGACAAGACAGTGCATCCCAGAACATGTGATAAGAATTCCCACTTTGCCATCCTCCCCCCACCCGGCCCCCAGCTGGCCAAACCGGCAGTTGTTACAGCATGCTTACAGAACTGGTCTTATTTTATGTTCTGAAAAATGTCATTTCACCTTTCAAGCAGTGTTACGTTGACCCCCATTCCCTGTGGAAACATTTCACGACCTTAATCTTATAATTGTTAAGATGACATTGAAAAAGAATGGGGAGGGTTGTTTTCCCAGTCTTTGTTCTCCCCTGTCTCCCTCTGGTTTTACCTGAGAATAATCTTGGGGACTTTATGGGACTCCCGAGAGCCCAGGGATGGTCAGTGTGTCCTTGTCATTTCTTAGCCCATCCTTCCCCCAATGTGACTCTGAGTACAGCCTATAGACAGTGCAGGTAACCTGCCCACACGCTGTCTCAGATCCTGCCAACCAGGAAGAGGAGGGGGTGAATGCCCAGGGCCGGCTGTACCACGCCTTTGTAGGTATGTGTGTAAGGGACACGAGCTTCCATGGATCTGGGTATTTGCGGTGGTAGGCGAGGGTGCGGTTGCGGGGGGGAGTGCAGTGTCCTGAATCCAGTCCCCAGCGGGTACGGGGGGACGCCTGTAACCCCCTTCACGGACATGGAGGGTTATGCCTCTCCATTGTCCTTGAGGCGTTCCACGATCTATTTCTTTTCTGCTTTCTATCTCCTTCCTTCCTCTTCTCTATTTTCTGTTTCCTTCTCCTCCTTCACACCTTTTGTTCTCTCTCTTCCTGTTTCTATTGTCTCTCCCTCTCTCTGTCTCTGTCTCTCTCTCTCTGTCTCTTTATCTCTGTCTCTGTTTCTCTCTCTTTGTCTCTGTCTCTCTCTCTGTTTCTGCCTCTCTCTCTTCATCTCTATCTCTGTCTCTGTCTCTCTGTCTTTGTCTCTGTCTCTCTCTTTATCTCTGTCTCTGTCTCTCTTTATCTCTATCTCTGTCTCTGTCTCTCTCTAGCTCTGTCTCTCTCGCTGATGATGGACAGCATTCTGGACATGGATCTAGAGACAGAGATAAAATGTTGCAGCAGCAGAAGGAGTACAGGACATGGGGCTAAGGTTCAGGAAACCTGGATTCCCTCCCTGACTTTGTCATTAATATTTGTGACAGGATGAGATGAAAGATGTGAATGTGCTTTGAAAAATAACTCAGAGTACAATTGTCCATTCTTCCCCAGCTCCTGCTCTCAAAGTGAGATGAGGACGCCCAACGACCCTAAGAAGTCTCGTCAGCCACCCTTATTGTGCCTGGCGTTGGTTCGGAGACTCCATTCAGCATATAGAACTATTTTTGAGTTTTAAAAGGCCCAACTTAGAGTGAGAAAAGCTGAAGAATTTGTGCACTACCAGACACAGGTGAAGCCTGAGAATACATAAGCCCTGAGCTCAGCTGAAAGTCCAGATCAATATTGTCATTCTGGAGTCGCTGTTCATTGAGCTCCACGTGGAGGATTACGGTCACGGTGAGTGATGGGACTCTTGGGTCCAGCTCCGGACCATGAAGAGCATGACACAGACACATGTCGTTACCCCTAATTACATTCTTTTCTTAAATTTATTTTTATTGAAGCATAGTTGATTTACAATGTTGTATTAATCTCCGCTGTACAGCAGAGTGACTCCGTTATACACATATACATGTTCTTTTTTATATTCTTTTCCATTATGATTTATATTAGGATATTGAATACAGTTCCCTGTGTTATGCAGTAGGTCCTTGTTGTTTATCCATTCTATATGTAATGGTTTGCATCTACTAGCCCCAAACTCCCAGTCCATCCCTCCCCCATCCCCCTATCCCCCTTGGCAACCACAAGTCTGTTCTGTGAGTCTGTTTCTGTTTCATAGATATGTTCATTTGTGCCATATTTTAGATTCCACATATAAGTGGTATCATAGGGTATTTGTCTCTCTTTCTGACTTACTTCGCTTAGTATGATAATCTCTAGGCCTATCCGTGTTGCTGCAAATGGCATTATTTCATTCTTTTTTATGGCTGAGTAGTATTCCATTGTATATATGTACCACATCTTCTTTATCCATTCATCTGTTGATGGATGTTTAGGTTGTTTCCATGTCTTGGCTATTGTGAATAGTGCTGCTATGAATATACGGGTGCATGTATCTTTCTGCATTATAGTTTTGCCCAAATATATGCCCAGGAGTAGGATTGCTGGATCATATGGTAGTTCTATTTTTAGTTTTCTGAAGAACCTCCTTAGTGTTCTCCATAGTGGCTGCACAAACTTACATTCGCACCAACAGTGTAGGAGGAGGGTTCCCTTTTCTCCACATCCTCTCCAGCATTTGTTATTTATAGACTTTTAAAATCATGGCCATTCTGACCGGTGTGAGGTGATACCTCATTGTGGTTTTGATTTGCATTTCTCTAATGACTAGTGAAATTGAGCAACTTTTCTTGTGTCTACTGGCCATCTGCATGTCTTCTTTGGAGAGATATTTATTTAGTTCTTCTGCTCATTTTTCGATTGGGTTTTTTGTACTGTTTTTGTTGTGCTGTGTAATTACATTCCTGAATGGGTCGCTACTGATCTCTCTGATATGGACCTATCCCCAAACACAGGCCACAGAGAATGAAAGTGACTCGTACAAACTGCTGTGTGCATGCCTAGTGTAATCATTCCTTCATTATCCCCATACATTCAAGTCCTCTTTTCACTCTCGAATTTCTCAAGCCAAAGGGTATAAATAAATAAAATGGGACACTTTGGAAGCTGAATGACCTGCTGCAGTTTAGGACTTCAGTGAGATAAATCAGAAGTTGTCACAGTGTCCACCAGCATCAGCATTTCCTGGGAATTATTATATAGTAAGGCCCCTACATACGAACCTTCAAGTTGTGAACTTTCAAAGATGCGAACATGCCCAGAGAAAGGACGAAGAGAGACAAGAGGAAGAAGAAATAACTGAAGAAATGAAGAGATTCACAACGCAGGAAATGACAAGGGGATTTTCTTTATTTGAGGAGGCACTGTTAGTTTTGGAGGCACAGGACCCGAATGTAGAACAGTACACGAAGTTTGCTGCAGCCATTCAGAATGCAGTCCGTGACATCTATGACGAGAAAAAAAGAGCTACTACCTAGACATCCTTGGATCATTTTTCCAAGAGGGCAGATAGAATTGAATCCATCAAGAAACCAGAACATGTGCCATCAGCATCAGGCATGAGTGAAATTGCAGCTTGCCCTCCATCTCCTATTGCTGACGATCCTTCAGCTCTACCATCTCCCACCTCCTCTCCCTCCTCCAGTCAGTAACTCTTCTGGCCTCTTCACTCGATGTCAGCCCCTGAATGCCAGCTTTTGTACTGTACTAGTGTACTTTTCAAGGTACTGTACTGTAAGATTAAAAAATGGTTTATTTTTTTGTGTTTGTTTTTTATGTATTATTTTTATTTATATATTACAGTATAGTACTATGTAGTCGATTGTGTTCGTTGGGTACGTAGGCTAACTTTGTTGGACTTAAGAACAAATTGGACTTATGAACTTGCTCTCAGAATGGAACTTGTTCATATGTAGGGGACTTACTGTAAATGCAAATTATCAGGCCTCAATCAAGACCTACTGAGTCAGAAGCTTTGGGGGATGAGCCCCAACAATCTGGAGTTTATTCAGCCTGCCAGGTGTTCTGATGAACATAAAGCGTATTCATTTTCTATCACTGCTGTAACAAATTCCCACAGATGCAGTGGCTTAAGCAATACCTATGTGTTATCTTGCAGTTTTACAGGTCAGAAGTCTGACATGGGTCTCATCAGGCTGAAATCAAGATGTTATCAGGGCTGCATTCCTTTCTAGAGGCTCTAGGGAAGAAACTGTTCCCTTGCTTTTTCCAGCTTCTAGAGGCTGTCTGCATTCCTTGACTCATGACCCCTTTCCACCATTTTCAAAGCTAGGGACATTGGATCCAGTCCTGAGATGGCAGGTCCTCTGACCCGTTTTCTGCTTTTAAAGATTCATGTGATTAGATTAAGCCTGCCCAGAAAATCCAGATGACTCTCTCATCTCAAAGTCATTAACAAACTTAGTTGTATCTGCAGACTTAATACCTTTTTGTCATGTCATGTAACATATCCACAGGTTCCAGGGATTCGGATGTGAACATCTTGGGGAGGGCATTATTCTGCCCACTACAGTCCACCCCTCTAGCCTCCAAAGATCCACATCTGTCCCACATCCAAAATGCATTAACTCCTTCCCAGGTCCCCCTAAGTCTCAACACATTGCAGCATCAACTGAAAGTTTAAAATCTCATCTAGATCTGATCACCTCAAAAGTCCCAAATCTCACCATCTAAATCAGCTAAATAAGGTATGGGTGAGCCTCTGGGTATAATCCATCCGGGGGCACAATTATTTTCTATCTGGGGACCTGTAAAGCTAACGAAGCAAGCTATTTACTCCTAAAATACAGTGGTAGGACAGGCATAGGATAGCAGTTATAGATGGTCTCATTCAAAAAAGAAGAAAAGGAAGGAGAAAAGGAATCCTAGATTTCAAGCAATTTTAAAATCCAGCTGGGCTTCAAAACCCCCCTGGGTTTCAGGACCTTGGAATAATTCTCTGTGGCTCACTGCTCTGCTCTTTAGGTCGTACCTTCCTTTTTGTAGCATGTCTTTGTAGCCAAGTAGCTTTATCAGCCTGTGTCCTGGATTCTGGAGGATCAACAGGCTTCTTTCATCTCATAATCTCTCTGTCCCTTTCAGTTCAAGCTGGAAGTGTTTCCACTGGTATAAACTTCTCAGGAACCTGGGTCTTCCATGTACGCCATGGTGATTCATTCCATTAGACAAGAGGATCCTCCAAAGACCTTTCCTAGATAACCCCAGCTCCACTTTTGGCATCTGCTGAGATGACTGATGGGATCTCTGAGCCCCATTCTTCATCTACAAAGAGATTTTTTTGTGACTCAATCTTCTGAACTTTTAGTCTTTCTAAGGTATTTGTAAAGGGTCCAGCCACACCCTCTGCTTTTCCTCTCCTGACTGTGAATCTCTTCATTTTAGCATCTTTAGACATCTGGATAAACTGAGAATTTCCCAAATCATCAAGACCCGGTTTCTTTTGGTTTACCTGTTCTTCCCTCAATTTATCTCATCCTTCTCCCTTTTTACTTCAAGCAGCAAAACCAGGTCACACCTTCAACAGTTTCCTTGGAAATCTCAGCCTATCCAATACCATCATTCACCAGTTCTGCTTTCCACATAACTGCAAGACACAATTCCGCTAAGCTCTCTGCCCCCATGTAACAAGGATGTCCTGTCCTCCAGTTTCCAATAACTGTCCGTCTCCCTTCTAAGTCTTCACCAGCAGCACCTTTAACATCCATATTCTACTAGCAGCTTTTTCTCCATGATTATGGTGTTCTCTAAGGCAATTTATATTTTCTCTACCGTGTTCCTCACTTCCTTCTAAGTCCTAATTAGCAGAACCATTAACATCTAAATTTCTGCTAACTGTCTGTTCAAGGTAATCTAGACTTTTTCTGTCACGCTCCTCAAAATTCTCCCAACCCCTGGCCATTGCCCAATTCTAAAGCTACTTCCACACTTTTAGGTATTTGTTATAGCAACACCCCACTTATGGTACCAAAGTTTGTATTTGTTTTCTATTACTGCCATAACCAATCACCGCCAACTTAGTGGCTTAAAATAATACAGATTTCTTATCTTACATTTCCATAGGTTGAAAGCTCAACAAGGGTCTTGCTGGGCTGAGGTGACAAGCTGTCAGATGGGTGGAATTCTTTGTACTTAGACTTTGACTTGGACAGGTTGAAAATGTGTCTCAGACCAGACAGCTGGCACTATGGTAGAGCATCTAGCCCAATGCTTAGAGTCCAATAGGAGCCTAATAAATACTCATTGTAGGTAGATATGACTGAAATTTGTATTGCTGGCAAAGAGAAGATTGAAATATAAACACTATGAACACAAAGACAAATACAAAGAGATAAAAGCAATTAGAATATGATACCAATAGAAGACAAAGATGTTCCAGCGTAAGAATAAGTGGTATCCTTGAATTAGACAGTCTGATACATGGATTAGTAAAAATATCCTAAGATATTAGGTGGGGAAATTTTCCTGAATTGGAGGATAAACTGAGTCTGCAGATCAAAAGTTCATACCATATGCCAAGAAAAATGCATACCAAACAATGAAAATGAGATATACTCTGGTTAAGTTATTGAAACTCACAAAGTAAAATCTCTAGGGATCCAGGAAGGAGAAGAAAATCGCCTATAAGGGGAAAAATTCGATACTAAAAAATATATTTTTTTAAAAAAGAGAATAAATGTAAGAGAAAAATCTCAACATGAAATAACTCAGGTAATATTGTTTTTTGATCCCTGCTTTAAAAATATCTGATGAAATTCAGCTATCTGAAAAATAAATCAAAATAAAGAACACAGAAATGGAAAAGCCATAACAAAAACACTATTGTTGAACTTTGCTCCATTTAAGTATATAGTTAAGACAAATATTTAGGGTATTTTGGGTTGCAAAATGGATATAAATGCTATGAACTCTGCCTAACAAAATAAAAATAATGTCACAAAATCGGGGGGTGGGAAGTGAGAACTTTGAAGACATTTTCATAGTAAAGCAATGACTGATACTGCCTAAAATTTTAAATGTAATTACAAAGAAAATAAAGACCCAAACTTCTAAGTGTTAAGAATGGCACATCAGACCCACCTTTAGAAGGTTCACAATATACCTGAAGGTTTTAAAGGAGCTGAGTAGCCACAGTAAACAAACAAAACAGAGCTTCTTAAATTAACCACAGAATACTTTTTCATGTGATGTTCCAGAGAACATACTTCCAAGAATGCAGCTCTAGTCACAAGTAGAAGATGAGATCCAGCAGGAATTATGCAGAGAACTGGGGCTGTGTGATCTAGAAAAAAGAAAAATGGAGCAACCACAGTCTTCACGTCTGTGACGGGTTATTGTTAATAAGATAGCCTGGATGGTCTCTATATATACTAATAAAACAAGAAGAAATAGACTACACTATCCAATCAAGTATTTATTGAACGTTAATCATGTACTCAGAACAATGTGAGCACCACGGGAGGTGAAGTAGGGGGAAAGATCCACAGTTAAACCATTCTCACCGGGAAATAAAATAAGCCTCAAGAAACAGTGTAAAACCACATAAAGTTGTGTCATTAAACTCCCTGTTTCTTGTGAAAACATAATGTGATAAAGATCATGGGGGTGGGGTGGGGGAAGGGAGAGCAGTGGGAGGGGTGATATCAGGGGAGTTTTGTGGAGGGGAGGGACCTGAATCGGGCTTTTGAGTGAGAACATGGGCACCCAATGGGAGGGGACCAGGTGGAGGACATTCAGGGTAAGAAGAGCAAGAGGTAGGTCTTGAGAATGAGGATAAGGCCCTTGTGCAGGGCATCCTGACTAATAAGACAAAGATAAAGCCAGAAATATTTGGGCTGAATAGCAGGGAAACTGGATTTAAATTCTTTAACAGCAAGGACCTCCTCTTACTCACCATCCCGTCTCTAATATCCAGTGAAATCCCTGCCGCTGAAACAGCACCCAATAAATACAGGTGGGATGACTGGAGCTTTCTTAAACCTAGGGCTTGCTGGATTTTAAACTGTTAACAAGCAAGTTGTAAGAACCATCAGTCAGTATATCTTGAGTGTCTACAATGTGCTGGGCTCTCTGATAGGTATGAGAAAACAGTGGAGGCAGGTAAGGATCCCACCTGCAGGGGACCCTATTAAAGTGGAGATGTTTGCCTGGAAAACTTGATGTGTCACAGTCCACTGACACGGGTGAGTTAAACACAGCTTTGACTAATGTTGGAGGGGTGAATTACATCCTCTTCCACCCGTGAGAGTCTACAGCCAACCCTGGATGGTATGAATGTTCTGTGCACTTAGCAAAATGCCTAAAGAAATGCTATCATAAGTTGGTCAGGTGAGGGACAGACCCACCCTGACCCTGGAGGAGACCTATGAGCATCCATCCCATCGATGACAACATCCCAAGTCAGGTTTTGCAGATCCACCTGACCACAGACAGCTCTGTGTGTTATCACAGAATCCAGTGAAGGCACACCCAGAATGATCCATATGTGAAGCACCATGATGGGCTGGCACCCTGCTGGTGACCCTCGTGATTTGTGGGGGACTGGACTGTGGGCAACACTAGCTCCCATGGAATGGTTTCTGAAAAGTTTTGTTTTTGTTTTAAAATAAATGTTAAGACCAGAATCAGTGAAGATATGTCTTAAGGGGGGAGGGGTCGGAGGGAGGTACTTAAATAAGCACTCAGGGGCTTTCAGAATATTCCAGTCCTCTATGAGGAGTTTCAAAGGATTCAATGTGCTTTGAACTCACAGAGCCATATTTCATCATAATTTTTCCCTAGATTAACATTCAATTAAATATGACGATGGAGAAGATATCCTTCAAAATTTTATCAGTTGCCTCATCTTTCTCCTCCCACCTCCCTCCTGCCCCTTGTCCCCTCCCTTCTCGACTTAAAAGTTGGACGATCTGAGTACATTAGAAAACGTTAGTTAATGACATGTTTCCTTTACATGTGTCTTGAGTCGATAAGCATTGGATCATGGTAAAATAAAATACTTGGAAGGAAAACAAGCCCAGTTCTGTGTCTTCATGTTATTTAATTGTTTAAATTCCTTTTCCAAATCTACCATATCTATATATTATATCTGCATACATAACACCATGCTAAACACATAATGCCATAAATCAAATCAATTGTTGATTTCAGTTCATTGCTTTCTGTTACTTTCATACAGATGATAAATCAGCTCCTGAATATTTGCCCAAGAGTTATCCACCTTGTGAATCATCTTATTTTCAAGAACCACTTTCGCTACTCATTTGGCGTTAGCAAACACTGTGTAAGGAGGTTCGTGTTGAAGAATCTTTAGAAATAACTGAATTAAGGTTGGTGCTAAAATCCAGACTGAGAATCCAGCAATTCCATTTCTAAGAATATATCCAAAGGAAACAAAAACACTATGCTGAACAGATATCTGCACCCATGGATGAACCTTGAAGGCATTATGCTAAGTGAAATAAGTCAGACAGAAAAAGACAAATACTGTATGATCTCTCTTATATGTGGAATCTAAAAAAAAACCCCAAACTCATAGAAACAAAACAGATGGGTGGTTCCCAGAGACGGGGGCAGGGGGTGTGGGTGAAATGGGTGTAGGTGGTGAAGAGGTACAGACTTCTAGTTATAAGATAAATTCCAAGGCTGCAATGTACAGCATGGTGACGACAGTTAACGTACTGTACTGTATACTTGAAAGTTAAGTGAGTAAATCTTAAAAGCTCTCATCACAAGAAAAAAATGTGTATTTATACAAGATGATGTATGTTAACTTACTTTGGTAATCATTTTGCAATACATATATATATATATAAAATCTCTATGTTGTACACTTTAAGGTAATACAACATTATATGTCATTTATGTCTCTTTTTTTAGTGATTCGGTTATATATCTATATATATATACATTCCTTTTTTTCAATTCTTTTCCATTATAGGTTATTACAAGATATTGAATATAGTTCCCTGTGGTATACAGTAAATCCTCATTACTTACCTATTTTATATATAGTAGTGTGTATCTGTTAATCCCATATGCCTAATTTATCCCTCCCCCACCCTTCCCCTTTGGTAATCATAAGTTTATTTTCTATGTCTGTGAGTCTGTTTCTATTTTGTAAATAAGTTCATTTGTACTACTTTTTAGATTCCACATATAAGTGCTATCATATAATATTTGTCTTTGTCTGCCTTACTTCACTTAGTATGATAATCTCTAGGTCCATCCATGTTGCTGCAGATGGCATTATTTCATTCTTTTTTATGGTTGAGTAATATTCCATTGTGTGTGTGTGTATATATATATGTATCACATCTTCTTTACCATTCATCTGCTGATGGACACTTACCTTGCTTCCATGTACTGGCTGTTGTGAATAGAGCTGCTGTGAACTAAAACAACAACAGCAACGACAAAAGTAAGACCTTGCATGTAAGATCACAACACTTGCAGCCTACACAAATTTACGACCAGGAAATTTCTTAGAGAGTCCCAGTAATAAAATAAATGAGATCAACATTTTTACAAGTTGCTTAGATCAAATGTCACTCACCTAAAGCCATTGTCACCAAACACCTGTTTCCAAGGTGTCATTCCTTCGAATCTGGCATCAACAGATTGTAAGCTGGTCCTATGAAGTAGCTGGATGGTATGCAGTGTTTTCATACAAGTTCTAAACTACTGACTGAATGCATGTCAACGTGGAAATACTCTTTTGGAAAAAGTAGCATTTTTTTTCTACAATGATAGAAACAAGGTTTTTTCCTCCAGCAGCTGGTAAGATGTTCAGTACAAAAGGTTGAGAACCATTGCCCTGATGGCCACCCAGAGAATATTGTAATTTATCCAGAGGATCAGTTCTCAGGAGTTTCTGCATTTTGGAAATAGGGCACAATACTGCGGAGAGTGGCAGCTTAATGCAGAACAAATTTTGACGTGACAAATTCCTTTGAAAATGTGAGTCCATGATGGAAATAGGTAAACCCTGAGACCTCAGGAGACTTCAGAGATCAATAAGGGGGAAAAGGACACAGCAAAAGAAGGTACAAGTTTCCCTTCCTTAATGTGGATTTTTGTTTTGTTTTGATTTTGTATCCAAACAGTATTCTTTACTCGCGAGCAGATGTTCAGTAAGAACTGGAAATAGTAAGTTCAATCAAGGGCGCCGTTTGCTTTGTGTTCAACACACATAGTCAAAACAAAAACAGAAAAAGAGGCCTCCAGAGAGTCTTCCTTGTATGACTGCTCTCTCTTTCCAGGTGACATGAAACAAACACAGCCGCCCACACCAGCTGAGCCCTGCATCCTGAGGGAGGCGGTTCTGCCTTACGTGGGCCGGAGCATCCAGTCTCCCACAGAGAGAAGGGTGGTGAGGTTTGCGCTGCATCTTCAGATGCTGTTTTCACAAAATGTGAGGACTGCTTTATATGAACTCCTCTTCTTAGTAAACTCAGTTCCAACGGGAATCCTTCAAGCTTCACTCTTCTTTTTAAAAAGAATCCTAGAACTAGTCTATTTAGCTTGTTTTTCATAAAGTCTATGGTGGAACTTCCTGACTTTCTGTGTATTTCTTCCATTGGGCTCTTTCTTGAATCACCTTACTTTTTTTTTTTTTTTAACCTTTAAGCAGCAAAGTTTTTTGTTGTTGTTGTTTTTTGTTTGTTTGTTTGTTTTTTGCGGTACGCGGGCCTCTCACTGTTGTGGCCTCTCCCGTTGCGGAGCACAGGCTCCGGACGCGCAGGCTCAGCGGCCATGGCTCACGGGCCCAGCTGCTCCGCAGCACGTGGGATCTTCCCGGACCGGGGCATGAACCCGTGTCCCCTGCATCGGCAGGCGGACTCTCAACCACTGCGCCACCAAGGAAACCCAGCAAAGTTTTTTTTTTTTAATCTGTATTTTTAAGTTGAAGTATAGTTGATTTACAATGTTGTGTTAGTTTCAGGTGTACAGCAAAGTGATTCAGTTTTATATTTATATATGTATGTATAGATAAATGGAATATTTATAAATGGAATATTTCCTGCCATATCAATAAACAAAGGATGTCATGGTCACCGATGATTGCAGCCCTCCGATGTGCGCTGGTGAGCCCTGAGGAAACTCAGGATGTGAAAATAGGGCCCCAGATAGCTCAGGTGCACATCAAAGGAATGATTTCAGTGAGACCATACTCTTGCATCTTCCCATAAATAGAAAAGCGCTAAATTCCTTAACTTGAGATATCTGGTTTTCTTTATTTAACAATAATCTTCTGACGTTCCCAGTTACCTGCTCTTTGCAGCAAAACTCCAATATATCCTGGCTTCCCCCTCCCCTCCTTAGAGCAGTTTCTCAGAGATATCTGAAATGCTGTCTCCCGGGCGGCAGTCCTCATTTTGTCCCAAATAAAACTTAACTCAGGACTTCCCTGGTGGCAAAGTGGTTAAGAATCCACCTGCCAATGCAGGGAACACGGGTTCGAGCCCGGTCCGGGAAGATCCCATATGCCCCGGAGCAACTAAGCCCGAGCGCCATAACTACTGAGCCTGCGCTCTAGAGCCTGTGAGCCACAACTAATGAGCCCGTGCACCACAACTACTGAAGTCCACACGCCTAGAGCCCGTGATCCACAACAAGAGAAGCCACCGCAATGAGAAGCCCGCGCACTGCAACGGAAAGTAGCCCCCGCTCGCTGCAACTAGAGAAAGCCCGCGTGCAGCAGCGAAGACCCAACACAGCCAAAAATAAATAAATAAATAAATTTATTTTTTAAAAAAAGCAACTCACAAGTCTCACATTGTGCATTTTTTTAGTCAACTATATATATATATATATATATATATATATATATATATATATATATATATATATATATATATCTTTTTCAGATCCTTTTCCATTATAGGTTATTACAAGATATTGAATCTACTTCCCTGTGCTATCCAGTAGGTCATTGTTGTTAATCTATTTTATATATAGTAGTGTGTATATGTTAATCCCAAACTCCTAATTTATCCCCTCCCCCTTTTCTCCTTTGGTAACAGTAAGTTTTCTTTCTATGTCTGTGGGTCTATTTGAATCACCTTTTGAGGCTATAGCTCTCCTTCAGAAGACTGGTATGAATAATCTATGAACACAAACTATATGATGACACACCTGGAGGTTTCAGAAGAGAAACTCAGAGTAGCCAAGACGGTTTCTTCTGGAAAGCACTAAAAAAGTACCTAAAAAATTTCCTTGTGTTGGAAGTCCAAATGAGAATCTTGGTCCACCTCATCTCAGGCAAAGCATCTCAGCTCTCTAACCCTCAGTCTCCTTATGATAAAATCCTTTCCCAGAGAAAATTGTATTAGGTCCTTAATAAATCAGAAACTGTGGAGGGTCTGAGATTTTACCCCACTTGCAAGCTAACAAGTTAGCCTACCACATCACAGGTTTATGTTTATACCAACAGAAGACACAAGACTTCTGTATCTCTGGGTCAGAGACAAAGACCATTTCTTATAGCAGAAGCAGCAGCCAGAGCAATATCTTGCTTTGGTTCACCAACGTGACAAGGACCAGATGATACCTGCACATACAGTGGGGTATATCAGAGGAGAGGAACTCTGAAGTTAGGAAAATCTGATTTTATATAGGGCTGCTGGTAACCTGCCCATCCTCCCCTCTAAAGAGAGAGATTACTTATTACTTTGGAATGTAAGCTAAGCTCCTCCAGGGAGCAAAAGAAAAGGGCGTTATCTTTATTACCCTGGTATGTCTCCAGAGAAAAAGAGCGATATCTCTAAGCTTTACTATCTTGGAATGTCTCCTCATGCAAACCATGCTATAAATGCCTTTGCTCAGAGGACCTCAAACATGTAGCATGTAGGAGCATGAGGAATCCATAGATAAATGGCCCCCAGCAGTCACTCGCTTGCTTACAACCATGGATTTCCTCTGTGACTAGAATAATATCCAACCCTGCCTTGTCATAACCTAGGAGGGCGACTTGATCTGGTCCCTTCCTATCCAGTCTCATCTCATTCATCTCCACTGGTGTCATTTGTGTCTCTTGGACATATCAAGTTGATTTTCTTTCTCTCTTTTTAAAAAAGTTTTATTGGGGTATCGTTGATTTACAGTGTTGTGTTAGTTTCAGGTGTACAGCAAAGTGAATCTGTCCTACAAATACATAGATCCACTCTTTTCTAGATCCTTTTCCCATATAGGCCATTACAGAGGATTGAGTAGCCGATCAAGTTGATTCTCACCTTGAAGTTCTTGAACTTGCCACCCCCTCTGTCTGGAGCACTATTCCCTGGCATCTTCCCATGACTGATTTCTGATCTCCATCAAGGACACAGCTCAGTTGTGACCTCCTCAGAGAAGGCTTTCCTCTCCCCAACACCAGTCCCTCTCAGTCACATCACCATCTCATTGTCTTCATAGCCTTTATTGTTATCTTCTGTTTCGTTCTCTGTTTACTGCCCGTCTGCCCTGCAAGAATGTTAGGTCCTATCAGGGTAGAGAACGTTGTACTCAATTCTTAACCTAGTAGCTAAAATAGTATCTGGCTTATTTTAGTAAATATTTGTTGAATGAAGGTTGAATCTGTAGAATGGAGATAATCATAGTTATTCCATAGAAGCTTAGATAATTTATAGTATGTGAACATGCTTTGTAAACTGTAGATAAATAAAAGGGAAATGTATTAATAATGGCTCCAATCATGTAGGGATTGAGGGCAGGGTATGATATAAGAGTTAGCCCTACACTGTACTCTAAATAGTCATCTGTCTACCCTAGAACATAACATCCTCTGTCAGAGGACATATATCAAATTCTAATCAATTCAAAAACCAGTAAGGATTTGGTGCTCATTTGTATATGCATTTTACTTTTCATTTATTTGTGAAAAACTAGGAATGGATAAATGAATTTGATGCAACCATATTTTAAAAATTTCTTTAGAACTTTATGCGGTAGGGGACTAGACACTCAGTAAATGTAATTAAAATGAATTGAATTAATAATCCAATATGTAAATAAAGATTATTTTCTTCATTCAACAAATATTTATTGAGAATTTTCTGTTTACAGGATGCTGTATTAGGGTCTGGGCATCCACCAATGAAAGTGAATTTCTGTTTTCAAGGAGCTATTTATTATCAGATAGAGATGGATGAATGAAATTGCTGAATCTAAGGTAATATTACTATCTAGTACCATTGACTGAAGCAGAAAATTCATATTCTTTTTCTGATTTGGCTCATGACTTATCCTCTCAATGGTTCTGTTTCCCCCTATGTAAAATGGGTAGCCCTTGATGGACTGCGTGTGTTGAAGGGTGAGGACATGCTGATCCAGACTGTCTTAATGTCCTTCTTCCAGATTCTCTTCCTTATGAGGATAAAGGCTTCCTTCTCAGCTGTCAAGAGCTTCCATCAATGGGGAGAATAGGACCTGCCATATTTCTCAGTGCTAAGATCAAATGAGACTATATGCAAAACAGATTGTTTTATAAACCCTAAACTTCCATAAAAATGTAAATCATGGGAATTCTCTGGTGGCCCAGTGGTTGAGACTCAGCACTGTCGCTGCTGGGGCCCCAGGTTTGATCCCTGGTTGGGTAACTAAGATCCCGCAAGCAGGGCGGTGCGGTGAAAAACAAATTTTTTTAAGTAAAAAATACACAAAAAACAAACTCCCAACATATATAAAATTATATTTATTTTAAAAAACGTAAATCATTGTTATCTACCAGCTCCTCAGCACCCAGTGATCACTGAGTGCCTGTTAAGTGTGGGACACTGTGCTGGGACCTGGAGCCGCAGTAAGAAGGTCTTTTAGTAGAGTGTCAGAGACAAGTTGGAAATGAAGATGGGGATCAGATTGCAGCGTGCATTAAAGTCTGAACAACGGAATTCAGACTGATCCAGTAAGGAAATGGGAGTCATGAAAGATTTACCAGGCAAAGAAGAGTGATATGGGCAGACCATGGTGGCAGTTTTGCTATTTGCCAGCAGTCAGTGTGAGGGCCCGCATGCAGCTTGCCTGTGGTCCTGGTGGGAGGTGATTAGAATCCAAAGCAGGGAAGTAATAGTGAGAATGAGGAAGAGGGATGGATACAAGCATTACTAGAAAAAGAATTGGATGCCAACACATCACTTATAATATACTACTAGTTACATGCGTGGGATCTTGGAATTGGCTTGCCTGAGTTCAAATCTTGGCTCCACCACTTACTAAGGTTGTGCATGTGAGCAATTAACTCAATCTTTCAGTTTCCTCATCTATAAAATGGGGATAATATTAATATAGGTTTGGCCAAAAAGTTCATTTGGGTTTTTCTGTAACATCTTCCAAACGAAATTTTTGGCCAACCCAATACCTACCCCATAGGGTTTAAGTACATACAAAGATCTTAGAACTGTGCCTAGAAACACATAAGCACCCAGTGAAGATCGGTAATTACCATCATTAAACTCTACAGAGATGGCTCACAGATTCCCATTACACTCAACTCCTCTCATGAACCTGGGAGACTTACATGTACATTGCAGATATAGTGCCCTTGCCTGGACATTTCCATACTTTCTCAGTTTAATGATCTCTTTAACTTTAATGATCTTCATCTCTATATCTATATATTTCTAGGACCACACCTGCCATCTTATTATCAAAACTAGAACTGTTTTCATATCAGAAATCTTAAGCTGCAACATTCTACTCTCTGCACAGTGTAGCTCTCTCAAAAACTCATTTCTACCACACCAGTTCTTCAACCTCAAAAATCTCTAGTCTCTTTGCCCTCTATTTTCTCCCAGTTGATGAACTCCTTCCTGGTATCTCTTCTTTCTCTTCTGCATCTGGACCCCATTGTGATTTTTTGTTTTGTTTTGTTTTGGGGTTTTTTTTGGGCCACTTCATGCGGCATGCAGGATCCTAGTTCCTTGACCAGGGATCCAACCCGCACCCCCTACAGTGGCAGCGCGGAGTCTCAACCACTGGACCGCCAGGGAAGTCCCTGGACCCCATTGTTGATAGTGTGAGCGTCTCTGTCTCCTCTCTTTCCCTAGCATCCCTATACAGAAAATCCCCTACATACAAATCTTCAAGGCGCAAACTTTCAAAGATGTGAATGTGCATTCACATGTTCAATCACGTAAGTTCACGTGTCTGGCGTACATTGTCACTTGCGTTCATCTACTACCAGTGGCTGTGCTTTTGTGTACTTTACAATACTGTATAGAGTACAGTAGTATAGTATCTTTATTTCAAGCCCAGGCTGTCTGGAAGCAAGTGTAAAAGCTGCGATGTATAGCCAGTTGTGTTAGTTGGGTACCTAGGCTAACTTTGTTGGACTTATGAACAAAATTGGACTTACAAAAGTGTTCTTAGAATGGAACTCCTTCGTACGTAGGGGACTTACTGTAACTCTGGGGCTGGTGCCCACCAAGCCTAGATCCAGGTCATAACTCCTCTTTCTAAGGCTACCCCCCAGTCTGCTTGGTGCTGCTGGGGAAAAGTCACACAACTCTGAGGATGGACCCTGGTTGTGTTGCTCTTGCCCTTGGTCGGCTCCCTCCCCCAACTTCTCAAAGATGGTCTTAGCCTTCACCACTCTCCACAGGCTTCTTCACGAAACCCTCTTTTCTCAGCTGATGACCTCTACTGAGGAAACAGAGATCTTCAAGGGCAATCTGTTTTAACCTTTTGCTCTCCTGGCTGCCAATTTGTCTCCAGCCACACCCATTCTTACCTATGCCAGTCTCAGAGGATGAAGAGTCAGGAAGAGTTGTTCAAGACCAAAATCTCCTCCTGTATCCTTAAAGTCTTCCCATTGTCTCCTCAAAAATCTGCTTCCATTGAACAACCTAGCCTAGCTCCTGAATTTTTTAAACCTTTCTCTATTTAGTGACTTTCCCCTTCAGCCTCCCCTAAAGAAGATTCTTTCAGACTCAGAGAAAAATAACATCTCTTTCAACTCCAGCTTCCCCTCTGGTTACTGTCAAATTTCACTCTCTTCTCTTTCTCATGCAAACTCCTTGAAAGAGTAATCTACATTCGCCGATTCTAAGTTTCAGCTCCTGTTTCCCCCTCAAGGCCTTGTAGGGTGACTTCTGCCATTACTCAGCCATAAGAAAGAATGAAATAATGCTTCCCCTACTCTTCTCTCTCTCTCTCTCTCTCTCTCTCTCTCTCCAATGAAGTTCTAACTGTCAAAGCTGATGAACATTTTCCAGATTACTTTATGGACCTCTCCTCCATTGAATACTCTTGTTCTCACTCTCCTTGAGACATTTCCCTCCCGTACTGTTCACAGTGATGTCTTCTTCAGTTGTTTTCATGCCCCTCTTACCATTATTTCCTGTCTTCTTCATGGGCTTTCTTTTGCTCTAGCCATCCTTTATTTATTTCTTTTTAAATTTTATTTATTTATTTATTTGTTTGTTTGTTTGTTTTGGCTGCGCCGGGTCTTAGTTGAGGCATGCAGACTTCTTAGTTGCGGCATGTGAACTCTTAGTTGCAGCATGCGTGCAGGATCTAGTTCCCCAACCAGGGATCGAGCCCGGGGCCCCTGCACTGGGACCATCGAGCCTTAGCCACTGAACCACCAGGGAAGTCCCTCTAGCCATCCTTTAGATGTTGCTGTTTCTAAGGTCTCTTCCTTAGCTGACTGCTTCTCTTATTCTACATAATTTCCCAGAGCAGTCACAGGTGATTTTATTCTTTTTTAGGGTGTTAATTACTACATATTACATGGCAATAACTCAAAACACCTACCTCTTCAGATCCTTCTCTCAAGCACCAGACTTATACACCCAACTGCCTCTGGACACCTCTACCCCGTACTCCACTGACATTTGAACTCAAAGTGTCCAAAATGCAGCTCACTATGCTTCTTTCTGAACCAGCTTATCTGCCTCCCCTCCGCCCCGCCCTGCCCTTAGTTTGTAGCACACCTTTTATTCTGTCACACAAACTAGAAACTTGGTAGTTATCTTAGAACCACCCACAGCGTTCCTTCCCCTCATGTCCAGCAATCATTTACGCTTGCCAATTTTACTCTCTGAATATTTCTCAGCTCTAATCCCTCCTCACCACCCTAGTTGGGCTCTCACTTTCTCTTACTTCTCTTGGGCCAGTGTAATCCTCTCTTCATTGGTTTCTCTGCCTTCAATCCTGGATCCCACAAGTCTGTTCTCTTTTCTTATTGAATCAAATCCAGGCTCTTTAATATGGCATAGAAACGTCTCCATGATCTGGCACATGACAAATTCCCTAACTTCATTTTATTCTTTCCTCTCTCACAATTCACACTCTAGATACGATGACCTGGTTTTACTCTGTAACCTTGCTCTCTTATTTCAGACTTCTAGTCCTTGCTTGGCCCAGGCTCACTGACCAGAAAGCCTTGAGCACATTTCTCTCCTACACACACCCCCCTTCACTTACTCAGGTTCACTTTGCTGGAAGGCAGTCCCTGATGGATCTTCAACCCCCCTTTATTTTGGCTTTTGTCTGTGCTCCTTGTATAAGTCTCAGTCACTGCACTTACATTCTTTTATGATTTTCTCTTTGCATATCTGCTTTCTCCACTGTACTCACCTCCTCTGTGAGAAACTGTCTGAATTATTCTTTCACCTCCAACATCTAATCTGTTATAATTACGACAGATTAGGTGCTCAAATAATATTTGTTGAAGAAAAGACAGAAAGAAAGAAGAGAGGGAGGGAGAAATGGAAGAAGAAAGGAAGGAACAAAAGGAGGAAGAATCATTTTTGTAGTGGAAAAAATGTCGCTTTCAAATACAACTGTTGATTAAATACAGTGATGATAAAATAGAGACATAAACACTTTGATTCTGTCTCGGTTAAACCTGGAAGAAATTATAGGTTAGCATCAACTGGATGTCTTGGGGGCAAAATCCTCTTATGTCAAGTACTAGTCATTAATAGACAGGTGGGCTGAACAACTTTTCATCCCTATAATCTCAGCAGTATAAAGAATAAAGAAATCAGACAGAGGGAAAATGTCTTATTTATATTTGAGTGATATGGGCCATGACCATTGCTACGTTTCCTAAGAAGAAACAAGAAGTTTCCTGAAATATTCACAAGTTCTTCATGGGTTTTTCTGTCGAGGATGGTCCTAAAATTTAAATACAAAATTTTTGGAATGTAAACTTTAATCTCAAAGCATGTAAAAGAGGGAATTTTTTATTTAATCTATAGAACATGTTTGTTTCAGGGACTGGAACTTGCTCACTTAAATGGTAAATTAACTGTTAATCTGACTCATTATTATATAAATTCTGTGGAATTATTTGTTCACTAGAGAAAATTATTCAGGTCCCTGGGTCTAGTTTTCCTCTATGCCAATGCATAAAAAAAATAAGGAAGTCTTATAACTAACTTAAACCCAAACACCATGAGAAGTCTAGTATCTTTGCAAACATATTATCCCTTTAAAATTTTATTTTATTTAATTAATTTATTTTTTGGCTGCATTGGGTCTTTGTTGCTGCACACTGGTTTTCTCTAGATGTGGTGAGCAGGGGCTACCCTTCGTTGCTGTGCACGGGCTTTTCCGTGTGGTGGCTTCTCTTGTTGTGAAGCATGGGCTCTAGGCTCACGAGCTTCAGTAGTTGTAGCACGTGGGCTCAGTAGTTGCGGTGCATGAGCTCAGTAGCTGTGGCTCACGGGCTTAGTTGCTCCACGGCATGTGGGATCTTCCGGGACCAGGGCTCAAACCTATGTGCCCTGCACTGGCAGGCAAATTCTTAACTACTGTGCCACCAGGGAAGTCCCCATATTATCCCTTTTTCCCACCACACACTGTTATGGATTCAGGTTTCTAAAAAACATTACTGGAGGTCCAGTCTTTATAGTCTCTGCATAGAAATTTCTTTCAAAATGTTACAGACTTTATTTTTAAATGTTTTAAATGTAAAAAATAATACAAATACCTTCTACTCTGCCCTGGTTGGAATTTCCCAAACATTGGAAGCAATTTGAAGTCATTCCTCTATCATTTTTTTCCATTTCAGTAATATTTTCCCCATTCCTCTTAAGGAAAAGATTAAGATTATTTTCCATTTTATGGCTTAGCTGCTAATAACAGGGCATTTAAGAACAGATATCAGGAAAAAATTAAAGAGCTGGGGAATAGGGCACCGCTGAAAGCAGGTCCCCATTCACTGTCTAATTACATGATCATGGATCCAGAATGAAACTGCTTCTCTCCAAGAAGCATGGCCAGGTGATGACCCAATTATTAGGGGAACAGGTGAAGGAGACACCTGAGTGCTGGTCTCAGAAAGCTGTACGAAGCAGGACTCCGATTCTGTGGGTGGTGTGGCAGGCGTGCAGCACGGCTCATCGGTGCTACAGTGACCACCTGAGACAGCAGCAGGCCTGGGCCAGTGGGCAGGCATCTTGCTGTGTGTTTATATCCATTAGATGAATGGCCAGTTAAACGAATGATGGGCTATTCAGTTGGAAGTGGCCTTAGGAAAAATAAATAACAAATAGCTGCCTTTCTAACATCTCTGCTCTTTTGTAGAAAAGACTTAGCCTCATCGCTCTCTTTTGAAATTAGTAGATTTTAAAGATGCCTTTGATAAATTTCTTGGATTTAGGAGTAAGAATTATGATATGATTAGCTGCAATTTATTGGGCTCTTACTATATGCTGCACACTTTACATTTATTTTCTCAACGAAGCCCCTCAGTAACCCAATGAGTGTTATTGCTCCCTTTCACACAGCTCATAAATGGCAAATCCAGGTCTGAACCCCCAATCTGTCCGACCCCAAAGCCCTTGCCTTGACCACAACCTACGGCACTTGCCAGATCTTAAGCCAAGTAGAAGACAAGCATATCTGCTGATCAGGCTGGCCAGCCTTGGAAATAAGCAGTCACCAGGATTATAGCTCCTGAAGACTCTCCCAAATGCCTGCCACCAAGTCTGGAAGATAAAGTGAAGGTGAGCCATGGTGGTGGCAGTAAGGAGGCAGAACCTGTGGGGCTTGGTGACTGTGTGAGCCAAGGATGACTCCCAGGTTTCTAACTGGAAGGGGTGAGGCAGTGGTGGTGCCATTTGCTGAAATGGGAAACAGAGGAAGAGTAGAAGGTTCGTGATGCTGGGTTCAGATTGAGATGTGTTGGGTTTGAGATGCCTGTTGATATTCAGGTGAACACATAGACAATTAAATCTGGAGCTAAGGAGAGAGGTACACATTGGAAAATAGAAATGTGGATGTCACCAACTTATTGGGACACATGAGGTCAGAACTATGGATAAGATTGTCCTAAGAGAGCCTGGGGAATAAGAATGGGAGCCTTGATCTGGACACCTGAATGCTACCAACGTGTACAGAATGAATAGAGGAAGTGAAACTATGAAAAGAGATGGACCGGGAATGACCAGAGAGAGGGAAAACCAAGGGGCATTATTCTAGAAACCAAAAGAAGAGAAATGTCAAGAGAACTTGCCCACCCATCTCTAACACCACAGACAGGTCAGTAGATGCGTTCTGTGCTCCCAAACACCTGCCCAAGCCTTTATTATGTCTTAACACTGTTTACCTGTGTCTCTAATTCAGGGTCAACAAGATCTTCAAGGGCAGGGCCTGGTTTTCTCTGTATTCCCAGGATCTAAAATATGTCCAGTGACTTGGGCAACTGAGAGCAGTCTCAATGAATTTGTAGGGGCGGAATTCTGGTTGGAATGAATGGGGGAAGAGGAATTTAAAATGCCGCTCAATCTCAATTATCCACACTGAGGGAACAGAACAGAAATGTGGGTGAAACACAGAAAAAGAGGCAAGCTCAAAAGTTACACTTGACTTTGAACACAGACTCCATAGAGAGCTTATATTCTTTCAGAGATCCAGGCAATCCCTCCTCCAGTCCTAGCCCTCCTGTGCTGTGGCCCTAATGTCTGCAGTTGAAACCCTCCCAGGAAGAGGAAAGAGACAGTCAACACCTCAAAGGGGATGAGTCCATGATTAAGTGAGAACTGACTAGTATGGAAGGGGCGTAGAAGAATGAAGCTTCGTGTAGGTAAAACTCTGCTGCTGTAGATAACAGATAACCATAAGGTGTATCATCCCTCTTTTCATGATAAACAGAAGGTCTGAGTGTCTGCAAGCCAGTAAAACATTTTCAAGCCTTGAAGATTTTCAAGTACTTTAAGATTTTGGACTAATGTCATTCAGAGAGTGTTTCCTTTATAAAGGTATCATTACAATAATGAATGTTTTGCATTTGGGGAAGTGGTGTCATATTTGGAATGTTCAGCCAAAGGGGAAAAGATTAGTAGCTGGTTTTAATGACCTCTGGAGAACAGGAGAATTTTCGTTTCTTGAGTCTTCTTTTTTTTTTTCCACCCCAAAGTCAAATGAGGGGTGGCGTAAGGAAAAATTGAAAACAGAAACAAGTGAGCTGGTTTGATCATAATAATTAAAAAAGTACTTCACGTACATATCAGTCTGTTTTTTAAGTACCTCCACAAGCATTATCGGATTTGATGGATATTTATAAACAAACAAACAAATGCAGTTAGCTGTGATAATCCTCATGAAAGAAATGAGGAAACTGAGGATCAGATACAGCTTCATCTTCAGTAGCACCATTTTTTTTTTTTTTTTTTTTTTGAGAAAATGCCCAAACCAGCATTCTCTTCCTGGTGTATGATGATCCTGCCACCTGCCTGTCCTCCCTCCCACCCTCCTTTCCTTCCTTCTTTCCTTCCTTCCTTCAGAAAACCATTAACTGAATACTCTGCTATTGTGATACTGTGATATAATAAGAAGTATATATTTTGTTCTTCATCCCTGGCTCCTGAAACAGCTCCAGACTAATAAAGGTGAAAGGAGCATCTTTTGTGATTCATTAGCCCCTTTCCACCACACCCGAGTTTATGTTAATGAGGTGACTTTCGGAAAGCCCCAAAGGAGAGGGGAGGTGGGTTTCCAGGGCAACCAACCACCTGATTAGAGGGCTGGAATTTTCAAACCCACGTTTGGCATCAGAAGTAGTAGCAGGAGGCGCAGTGGTTGAGAGTCCGCCTGCCGATGTAGAGAACACGGGTTCGTGCCCCGGTCCAGGAGGATCCCACATGCCGCGGAGCGGCTGGGCCCGTGAGCCATGGCCGCTGAGCCTGCGAATCCGGAGCCTGTGCTCCGCAACGGGAGAGGCCACAACAGTGAGAGGCCCGCATACTGGAAAAAAAAAAAAAAAGGTCATGAGAAGTAGTAGCTAGAGAGAGGGAAATGGAGTTTTCTTTTTAGTGGAGAACTACACAGGGCACTGAATCTAATAAATATCTTTATTATTATTTTTTACGATTTATGATTATAAAATATCTTTATTATTATTATAAAATCTAATAAATATCTTACCTGTGCTCCCAAGCTCTTCTATCTTCAAATAGACCTTCTTCCCGGAAGATGCGAGCGTTCATGGTAGTCCAGGGCATGGCCCTGGGTCCACTGACAAGCTCTTTGACCTTGGGCCAGTTGATTAAACTTTGTGTACCTCAGTTTCCTCACGAGTAAAGCAATACTTCCCTCAGAGGGTTGTTAGGAGTTTGAAATGAGTTAGTATTTGTCAAGTGCCTACCTGGCACACAATAAACATTGTTTAAGTGTGTGTTTAATAAATAAATGAGCTGGGCTAGCTCAACATTCCTTTGTGGGAGAAGAATTACTCTTTATCCCTATTGCTCAGCAACTTGTTCACACAGTCGAACCCATCTCCGAATACATGGGAGCGAGATATTCTCTTTATTCTTTCTTTCCACCAACTAGAAGAAATTCCATAAATGAAAGAGTTTATGAGAACCAAATGCATATAACCAAACATCTCTCCTAAGGGCTCAGATCCAATGCCTACTTAAGGAAGAAAGTCTGACTCCTTCATAGGGAGTGCCCTTTACGCAAACCCCAGGGGGCTTTCCATATCTGAAATGGAGAGGTTGATGATTCCAAGAGACCACATTTTGAGATTGTTGAAGTGATTTCGTCAGTTTATGCCCTTTGTGGGTGGCTGGGAAGATTTTACAATCCGCAACCAATTCTTTCCAACTGCTGGAGAAGAGGAATATTCACTCGTGGTTGTTTCTACTCGGGTCCTGAGGTCACAGCATGATTTTTTTTCTTTTGTCCTTACAAGGAAATCTTGAAAACTTTCTTCAGATGGGGAACCAAAAATAGTGACAAGGAGGAAGGGTTGCCAAAGATGTGTCTTTTACTTTCCCTCCCCCTTTATTTCATTTATAGTAAAATCTTAAATCTACGAGAGTGGTTTTGCACATCCCTCCCACTAGACACTGTTTACCTCGAGGGGTAATTCATGCCCCATTTACTTCATAGCTCTCAGGATCTCTTATGTTTAAACACCTACAGCAGCTACTGCTCCTTTCTGTTCATTTTTACTTACCAATAATTTTTCAGAACTTTACACTCAACCTCTTTCTGTCTCTTCCAAATTTCATCAGATTTCTATAATCTCTAAGAGAGGCAGCATTGGATAAATGCAAAATCAGATAAATGCTAAATGCAAATCAGAGCACCACGGGCTCTGGGGGCAGAACATGGGTTCAAGTTCTGGATCCACCACTGACTTTGAACTTGGGAAAATCATCTGTCCTATTTCCTCACTTTTTTTAATAAGATTTTGAAAAGTATATTTATTATTATTTATTTTTGGCTCCATTGGGTCTTCGTTGCTGCGCTCGGGCTTTTTCTAGTTGTGGTGAGCGGAGGCTACTCTTTGTTGTGGTGTGAGGGCTTCTCATTGGGGTGGCTTCTCTTGTCGCGGAGCACCGGCCCTAGGCGCACAGGCTCAGTAGTTGTGGCTCACGGGCTCTAGAGTGCAAGCTTAGTAGTTGTGGCGCATGCACGGGCTTAGCTGCTCCACGGCATGTGGGATCTTCCCGGATCAGGACTCGAACCCTGGATTCAATATGTCCCCTGCATTGGCAGGTGGATTTTTAACCACTGCGCCACCAGGGAAGCCCGTTATTTCCTCACTTAACAAATGTGGGTAACAATACAGATGGCTCCCCTTCCTTCCCCACACAGCTATTGAGAAGGTCAAGTGAAATGATGTAGAAGCACTCAAGAGCTCTCTCTTAAAATAAGTTACATTTATGCTTGATGCATTTTTGCATCTGCACAGCCAATTGGGCACTTAGCAAATGTCACCTGAAATTTTAAAATATTTGTTCTACTGCAATGTGAGTGCCTTGAGTTCAGACATATCATTGGTGCTTAATAAATGCTGATGGTTGATATCATGTTCATTTAGCAGTTTACAATTTCTTTTAGTAGACATGAATTGGGCATCTCCTGAATGCCTTGCACTCTATTGAGCACCAGTGGGGAGAAAAGGTAAGACTCGGACTCAGCTGGAGGAACAGAAGTGCAAACAAATCATAGTTATTCAAGATTACATATGCTAGTAAAGAGCTTAGAGAAAGCATTAGACTAGAGGCTACTGACTTATCCTGGGAAAGTTGAAGCTGACTTCACAGAAGAAGTGCTCTCGAAAGAAGGTGGGTGGGAGCCATTCACACACATTCCATCAGTGGCCCTTCACAAACTCTTGGGAAGTAGGCAGGGCAGTTACTATATCCCCACTTTACATGAAAAACTGGGAGCAGAACATGTCAGAGGTTTGCCCAGGAGCTCCTGGCTATGGAGAGAAACAAAGTGGGCACAGAACTGGCTCCAAATCCAGTCCTGTTTCAACCATGCCTCACGGCTTCCCTAAGTAACGTCCATGACCATGAGTTCAGCCCTGGAGGAGGTCAGGTGTTTCTTATTTTCTCAGTTAGAATGAGTCAAGCAACCCAATTCATTTAATTTATTGCATTTCCCCTTCCATTTTTCATAATTCTCTTATTTATGAGGCCAGAGTTCTGAGTGATTCCCCTTTCAGGAATCTTCCCTAAGGAAACAGTCAGAGAGACAGACATAGATTTATGAACAAAAACTTTCCTTGCAGAGCTATTTATAATGACAGAAAATAGGAAACAACTGAAATTTCCAACAAAAGTAGACTAGTGGGTAGCCCCTAAACAGCTTTCCATATATTTTATAATGACATTTTCAAAGTGCTTACAATTAATGCTATTTTAAAAAAAGAAGACAGGATGAAGGCTCGTGTTCACAATTTTGTTGGGTATACCTGCCAACACAATGCATAGAAAAAAAGAGAGGGGCTCTCAGCAAGATGTTTACAGTGGCCATCTTGGAACTATTTGTATTTTCAATACGGTGTGCATTTTATCATTAAAAAAAACCCAATAAAAATTGTTTAATAAAATGCAAAATTCATCAAGAGGGCAATAAAACAGAGACCAGATTTCTGTATTATTCACGGTTCTCCAGAGAAATAGAAAAAATAGAATTATACATATACATTTATATACATATATATACATAGAGAGAGAGAGATTGATTTTAAGGAATTGGCTCATGTGATTGTGAAGGCTGGCAAGTCCAAAATTTGCAGGAAACCCAGGAAAGAGTTGACGCTACAGTTCAATCCAAGGCTATCTGCTGGCAGAATTCCATTTAATCAGAGGTCAGTCTTTTTCTATTAAGGCCATCAATTGATTGGATGAGGCCTACCCACATGATGGAGGGTAATCTGTTTTACTCAAAGTCTACTGGTCTAAATGTTAATTTCATCTAAAATACCTTCACAGAAATATCTATTGTAGAATAATATTTGACCAAATACCTGAACACTCTAGCCTAGCCAAGATGACACATAAAAGTAACCATCACATTTCCCCAACCACTTAAGATTTCTCACCAGTTGACTCAACTGTGTGAAGACAGGCCCTGTCTCCTCTCTGTCTTCCTGTTGTTTGGTACAGGTCTGGTTCATGGTTGAGCAGGTGTTGGGATTAGTGTGTGGGTGAGTGAGGGACCGATCTGCTAAGAAGTTAGCCAATAATACTACAAAATTATCTGCTCAGAATGTCCCAAATCTACAGTCAGGGTCGCTTAAACTGGGACCAGCCCAGCCATGCCAGAGGAAGCCACATCACACTATAAGGGCAGACTCCAGCCACCATAATGACCCCAAACCCTGTTCTACCCTCGTTTGTAGACCTACGAAAAACTCTCCCTGAGCCCAGAGACTACTGAGGACATGCAGCCTCCCCAGTGGTGTTGTCCTGCCAAAAGCAATGGTCAGGTGGAGGCAAGTGTTCTTCAGGACCAGAGATGTGGACCCTCTGGGGGCTGCCTGAATGCAAGGTCCCCCCTGGTTGGCCTCCATTGCCTCAGTCCAGGCAGTAAAGAGAAGCTCTTCATTGTGCACTACAGCCGGACAGAGTTTCCTGCTGCCTCAGCCCCTGTTGAGAGTATATAGCCTCTCCAGACACCAGAAAGTTCTCACCCATCTTTCAATATGGGCTTTGTCCCTTCAGGGTTTCCTGTTTTAGTGATTAGGTCAACTCTTGTGTTGGGCTAGAATCTTCCCTGCAGCCATAGAGCCCCAGAGCTTCTGACCCTCTGCTGTTCCACCTCCATCTGGAGCCTCAGAAGGGCTGGACTCTGGGTGCCCAGTCAGTTCAGAACAACCTGGATTGGTAAAGACGTTTCAATAGCTATAGTTACCAGAGCACTAAGGCCAGGAAATTCAGGAGGCTCATAAGGTGATTTGAAAGAAGAATCAAAGAGCAAGGTTGGTTTCTGTATACAATGGATGGATAAAAATCTTCTATTTAATGAAGTGATCTTGTTCTAGTTGTACAAAAGGTATCTTTTTATTTTGAAAAATCTACTACAAGGAACAAGTTCTAAGATCTCATTTATTTCATAGGAAAATTCTGACATAAGAGTCCTTATTAATCAACTATACTTCAATGACATAAATCTTTTTTAAAAAAAGAGTCCTTATGGAGGGAAGGAGACTATACTTTCATTTAGGGATGGGGATAGAGGTTGTGGTTGGTAGACGTCTGACCATGTCAGTGCCCCAGTCAGTGGCACGTTTGAGGTGGGGGTGCGGGGAGCAGGCATCACCCCATGAAGGAAGGACCTATTAGGTGGGCTGGTCCCTTTCTAAGCACAAAAGTGCTAGCATACAACCTGGATAGGAGTGTGTTAGCTCCGTGTACAGCAGGTGAGCGTGCCTGGTGGGCAGGTAACCCAGAAAACCAGCAGCTTGAAAAGTATGGGTCACAACTGCTGTCTGATGTGATAACAGCACACCTCGATGGGGCATTTACCAACAGCCAGGCACAGTTCCAAGTGCTTTGCATAGATAATCTCATTTAATCCTCCCAATGTCCCTATGCCGTAGCTACTAAAATTCTCCCACTTTATAACTAAGGAATCTGGAGCCTAGAGAGATGGCATGATTTGATTTGCCCAGAGGGCTCAACCAGTAACTGATGGAGCTGGGAGTTCTTCCCGCAGTGTGATCCCACAACTGTCACTCTTAAACTGTATGCTACACATACACACACACTCACATACATACACATACACAGATTTCTTGGGATGCTAAAGTCAGATGCCTTTTCTTTTTCCCTCGTGCATAAAGATGACATGCACACTGTTCACTTTCCTCCCTTCCCAATCCTAGCCTGAAGCAAGTTTCTGACCCCCACCCCTGTTCCACCTCACCCCAAAATTCCAGTTGCAAGTCTAAGCAGCTGTGTTCAGGTCTTGAGCTTTCCTTCTTTATGTTCCCTGCTGTGAAAGCTCTGGGCTAGGAAGTCCCCACGTATTAGGATGAATGGGCGCTCTAAGCCCGTTAGATGGCTGCCCTTGGACACGTGTTTCTCTGGTGCTGGCTGAGGGGGGCAGTGTGGAGGAGAAGCAGGTGAACCCCGGGCTCTGGAGACCTCAACTCTGCCTCCAAACAACCAACAAGGATTCTTCTCTCTAAACGGAAGAAACTCGTCTCAGCCGTCTCTAAAACTCTAACAAATGGTGCCTCGATGGTCTCTTTCCAGGTGTGTAAGACTGGTCAGTCTTCCTTTGGTAGCCACCAGGCTTTCCCAGGGAGCTTGATGGGTCTAACTTTGGGCAGGAATGAAACACAAAGACGTTAATTTTGGGAAGCTGGTCATCCACACACACAAGTATTCATGGTGTCCTTTGGGGCATCAAAAAGCAAGACCCAAGCACTGACAGCGAATGCATCTTTGCCAAGTCTTGGAGGGGAGGTTTCTGATTTACAGGTTCAAGTTCATTCTTCAATCCAGAACAACTTGTTCCTCTTCCTCTCCTTTCAGGATATTTGTGGAGGCGAATTCTAGGATTACCTAGTCATTCAGTGAACATAAAAATGGCGTGAGACTAAACGACTAATCTTTTTAGACCAATAAGAGTTTCCTGAGACCTATCTTTGAGAAAGGTAAATACTTGCTGTTTATCCATTCTGTGCATTAGACAGCATTAGGAAAGCACCAAAGAACAAAAATAACTTCTGGGAGGCAGGCAGGTGCCCAGAGGCATTGAGTTGGAGCCAGGGGGCCATGTAGAGTTAGGGAAACCACCCCTCACAGAGCTAGAAGATAGCCAGTTTCGGTTTGATGCATCACCCTGGCCTTTGGGATTTGCTGAACCTTCCTTAGAACGGCAGGATTAATGCTGTGATCTCATCCTCTTTCAGACTTTGCTGGGGCCATCCAAACCAAGAGAGAAAATAAGAATGGTTAGTGGCTTGGCAGCCAATAAGGTGGGTGGGGAGCTGATATTGTGCCATTCCTGACTAGCTGGTTTCTTGCGTTATGAAGCCCTCCTTCTCAAGCTAGGAACCCCCCGAAACTATACTTTCCAGCTTCACTCATACCTATAGTATAGACATGTAACCAGAGCCAACTACATAATTTGTGGGGTACAGTGAAAACGGAAAATGTGTGGCCCTTTATTAAAAAAGTAGGAGTGAAAGGTACAGTTAAAGGCACTAAAATATAATTCATTTTTCTTTAAAAATATTTTATTACTCATAAGATGTACTGTGGGGTAATAGTGATACATTAATACCTACATAAATTTATAAATTGCAAAAAAAATTGCGCCATAATTTTAAATAATATTATAAGGAAAATACTTTATTAATGTAATATCTTGACTGATCTTAAGATTTTTCTAACTTGTTTTTCTAAAAATTCACTTATTAGATTCTCAGAATTTATGCTTTTAACATGATTTCAATCAATATAATCAAAATGAAGTCAGTTGCTCTTAACAAATGTAAGATCACAAATAACTTTTCACAATTTTTAATCTTGAGAAGGACTTTTCTGATGCCACTGCTATTGGCGTTGTTAAGAGTATTTTGTAGTCCCCGACAACACTGGGATAAATTTTTGATAAATTATTTTGAAATAAAAATTTTAGTACATCTAGAGTTGACGATTCTTGCATAACAAATTTTCTAAAAAGATTTAACTCCTCATACAAATCAGTTTTGTGTAAGTCTGAAATTAATTTTAAATGCAAATTTATACAATGACATTTTGATGTTTCCTCTGACAATTCCTATAATTTGTTGAGGTCATACAGGAAACTGAAAGTGGTCCTATGATTTGTGCATAATTCAAAACACACCTGTTCATACATTCTGTCACGGTATCTTCAAATACAAAGAAAAATTAATCATAAAATTATCTTCCTTGTTAATAATTGGTTCATCCTGAGCTTCATATGAAAAGAATTTTCTTTTCCATCAAATATGGCAATCTTAAAAATTTTTTAATTTCCTCTCTAACCTGGTGGCAATTTGCTTTGCAATGTTGCAGCAGTTTTAAAAACCAGATTCTAAATTCTTTGAAGAATTCCAATTATTTCCTAATATGCTTTATTGCAATGTCTATGTGTACATAGCTTTTATTTTGAAAAAACTTAATAAGCACTAGCAGTTCCCATCCTGGCTCTCAGGCTGGAGAATCTAGATTCAATTTGATTCACTGTATAAATATTTGTATAGATGCTGCAAGAATGCACAGACCGCCTGGTTTCCCACCATAATCCCTGCCCTACTTCATATGGAGCCCTCTCCTTCTGCCAGGGAGCGGCCACTGCCACCACAGTTGCTGCTTCTTTTACTGTCGCTGTTGCCATCACCACCACCAATCTGGGCCCAGGTCCCTGCCCGGCTCCCACCTGGGAATTTCACAGTACCTAGGACTGTCTCCAGGTGAGGCCACGGACACTGAGCATCCAAGCCAACTGCTCAGGGTACACACTTCCCTCACGCCTGAGCCCATGTGTGCATATGCTGCCACCCAGTGCGTCTCCTCTGCACTCGCACATGCTCCATCGTCCCAGCAGACTTCACATACAAAATCAAGTTCAAAGATAAGATTATTCAGAATTTCAAGACAGCAGCAGCAGCAGACCATTAAACTAAGCATGGGCCGCTTCTGAGAGAGGAGCCCTGTGCACGAACTTGCCCAGGTCACGCACCATAGAGCCACCGTGCATATAAACACGGTCCCAGGGATGTGACACACCCCTGAGAGAGTTTGATTCAGGAGTGAGCTGAGCAGAGAAACAGGTGTGGCAGGGAGCCTTCTGCTTTGCCAACACAGTTGCCCATGGACACAGTATGTTTCTGGGGTAGATGGTATTTCCACACCACTGCAACTAGAATGGTAAGGTAGAGGTAGCAATGCCTCGATCAAGTCCATGAGGGAGCATTATTCTGGGAGGGACTCCTGGAAATGTACCCTGGAGCCCCTTTCTCTACATCCTCTGGGGTCCTATGGGCCATCTACTATCTCTTTTTTTTTTTTTTCTGTATGCAGGCCTTTCACTGTTGTGGCCTCTCCCGTTGCGGAGCATAGGCTCTGGACGTGCAGGCTCAGCGGCCATGGCTCACGGGCCCAGCCGCTCCGCGGCATGTGGGATCTTCCCGGACCGGGGCACGAACCCGTGTCCCCTGCATCGGCAGGCGGACTCTCAACCACTGCACCACCAGGGAAGCCCCATCTACTATCTCTTAATAAATCTCTTTCTGCTTAAACTAGGTTGAGAGAATTCGTGTTTGCAACTAAGAACCCTGATATTCTGGTAAATGTTTTCTCCATTTTGCAAATGAAGAAACTAGGGTTCAGAGAGAATTTGTCTATGGCCCATTGAACTAGTGAATGGTACAGGAAGGATTCAGACCCAAAGCCTGGGACCTTAGCTACTGCATTGCATCGGTTCTTCTTCATACAACATCAAGAGAGCTCACTAAATCATCCTCTATACTGCACCATAACTTTGTACCGAATATTCGTTAATTTTTTCCTTGAATAACATCTTTTTAAAAAAATTTATTTATTTATTTATTTATTTTTGGCTGTGTTGGGTCTTCGTTGCTGCACGCGGGCTTTCTCTAGTTGCCGTGAGCGGGGTTACTCTTCGTTGTGGTGCGCGGGCTTCTCATTGCAGTGGCTTCTCTTGTTGAGGAGCACGGGCTCTAGGTGCGCAGGCTTCAGTAGTTGTGGCACGTGGGCTCAGTAGTTGTGGCTTGTGGGCTCTAGAGCTCAGGCTCAGTAGCTGTGGAGCACGGGCTTAGTTGCTCCGTGGCATGTGGGATCTTCCGGGGCCAGGGCTCGAACCCGTGTCCCCTGCATTGGCAGGCGGATTCTTAATCACTGTGCCACCAGGGAAGCCCCCTGAACAACATCTTTTCCTTGGGGGAACTGCCTCTTCTGCCCTTGAAGGTACTGTCAATCACATGCCTTGACTCCTCCCTCAGTGAATGGGAGGTATGTGATAGAGCCTGGGCCAATCAGAATATCCCATCTTCCTAAACACAATAATGGGTCCAGTGGTGGACTTTGGGTACGCGGGCCTCTCACTGTTGTGGCCTCTCCCGTTGCGGAGCACAGGCTCCGGACGCACAGGCTCAGCGGCCATGGCTCACGGGCCCAGCCGCTCCACGGCATGTGGGATCCTCCCGGACCGGGGCACGAACCCGTGTCCCCTGCATCGGCAGGCGGACTCTCAACCACTGCGCCACCAGGGAAGCCCCAGTGGTGGACTTTTGACTCAAGCAAGGTCATTCAGAGTCCACTTTGGAGGATAATATGCAAATTAGTTGGGGTCATCTTTCTATCCAAATGGAGTAAGAAAGTCACAGAAAAAAGCAGAGCTGGAAGACCCTCCTGATGATATCATTGGAGCCCCTGGATCTAGCCATTCCTATGGCTTAATAAGTGAGCTGATAAATTATTTTTACCTGTGCTACTTTGAACTGGTTGTCTTGTCTCTAAACATTAGATACTTCGTATAGCAGAGGGGCAGCAGGCTTGAATCATACTCTTGGCTACCACCTGCTGCCTGCTTCCATAAGTGCTTGCGAAGACTTACCCACTGACCCAAATAGCTCCTCAGCAGGAGCCATTTCTCTCCCATTGTTTATTTTCCATTTCTGTTCACAGTGGAGGTCACATTGAGCAGAAATTACTGCTACAACCATCCACTCTACATATAATTCATGTATCCTTTCTTCTCTTTACCCTCTCTCCCCAGCCATGCCTGACTCTCAAATAAAAGGCATTACTAACCCTTGTCAGAGACAGAGAAAGGTATGAAGAACTTCTCTTTAGATTTTTGACTGTCTATTCAACCTCTGGTAGCACCAGAAACAACATGAAATACTGCAGATGATGTGATTCATTATAGATCATGTGACTTGGTCAAAACCAGTGTCTGGCTTTCTTCAGAAATCTAAACTAAAAGGTACTAAAAGGAACCACAGAAGTGATCTCTTTCAGTCTCAGTCAGTGTCAGTGTGGGTGGCTCTCACTGGGATACAAGAGACAGTTTCATAGGAACATGGACATGGAATTAAATAGCACGGAATCAGAATTATGCCCATCTTTCCCAAATCTAATAAGAGGAAGCATCAGACAACCAGAAATTAAGGGTCAGTCTATAAAGTAACTAGCCTGCATTCTTCAAGAATGTCAGTGTCAAGAAATGCAAAGAAAGGCTGAGGAATTGCTCCAGATTAAAGAAGAGTAAAGAGAAATGACCACTAAACGCAATATGTGATCTGAACAGGTGCCTATACTGGGGAAAAAATGCTATAAATGTCATTACTGGGTCAATTGACAAAATCGGATTATAGCCTGCAGTTTGATAGAAAAATGGCGGCCATGTTAAATTTCCTGCATGTGATTATTTTACTGTGATTATAACAGAGAATATCCTTCTTCTTAGGAAATACATACTGACGTAGAAAGGGCATGGTTGATGCAACCTACTCAGTGGCTAAAAAAAAATATATTATAAGCGTATATAGAGAGGGTAAATGTGGCCAATATTCAAAACTGGTAAATGTGGATAAAAGCTCTACTGGAGTTCTTTTGTACAATTCTTACACCTTTTTTTATAAGTTTGAAATTATTTCCAAATAGAAAGTTTTCTTACAAAAGAGTAAGCCAGTCTTTCAATTTTCTTTCAACCCTCATGATTATGTCAAAGAGAAAGTATCAGTTTGGGATTAATATATCTTTAAGAGTTTTCTAACACTTGCTAATCTCCCTTTTTAATAAAGAGAGAGCAGGCCTCTGGCTCAGTCTTTGGCAAGCAACAGTTACCAGCTAGAATTTAACACCTTAGTTTTGTTTTCATTGTATTTACTTTCTATTTATGGGAAGTGGGGTAGCTGTCCTTGCATGGTAAGATACACAATTACCTCTGAAATAGATTTATATAATTAGAAATGAGTTAATATAAAGAAATATTTGTGTTTCATTTTAATGTAAAGTTAATAAATATGAATATAAAAGTGCAGGTAGGGCTTCCCTGGTGGCACAGTGGTTGAGAGTCCGCCTGCCGATGCAGGGGACACGGGTTCGTGCCCTGGTCCAGGAGGATCCTACATGCCACGGAGTGGCTGGGCCCGTGAGCCATGGCCGCTGAGCCTGCGCTCCGCAACGGGAGAGGCCACAACAGTGAAAGGCCCGTGTACCGCAAAAAAAAAAAAAAAAAAAAAAAAGTGCAGGTAGCATTTGGAGGGTAAAGATAGGACGTTTAATCACAAATTGCCTGACAGTTAGTATGCACTAATGTTTCTATTCTTGGTCTATTCTGGGTCTATTGTAATGGCTTCATCTTACAGGAAGGGAAACTGGAACCATGAACGCTGGGTGGCTGCTCTACAATGATACAGTCCCTAGTGATGATGGTGGGGCAGGTACGCCGATGAGGGAGCCCTCCTGGCCATTGCCCGTTCCACCACCCATTGCCGTGTGACTCATGACACAGGAGTGCCAAGACCAGCTCTACAATAAGAAACACAGCTCCGCAAGGTATCATTTACCATTTAGACACATGTGCGCAAACTAGTCAGCCATATTGCAAGTCAGGTAACTCACAGCCAAAGCAACCCTCACTGTTGGCTTAGACCTTTGACCTTGAAACAGTCTTGTCTCTCCTATTCTCATTTCCCAAGCGCCCAATGGAACAGAAGGAGTCATTCCTATATAGTTTATGGAGAAACTCAAACATTCTCTTTCCAAAGCAGTGATATGATCCTAGGATCCTGGAAGCTTGAAATAACAGCCAGTTCACTCTTGTCAGTGGCTTCAGAAATAGTTGAGTGGGGACTTCCCTGGTGGCGCAGTGGTTAAGAATCCGCCTGCCAATGCAGGGGACACAGGTTCGAGCCCTGGTCCAGGAAGATCCCACATGCCTCGGAACAACTAAGCCCGAGTGCCACAACTACTGAGCCTGCGCTCTAGAGCCCGCGTGCTGCAACTACTGAGCCCCTGAGCCACAACTACTGAAGCCCATGCACCTAGAGCCTGTGCTCTGCAACAAGAGAAGCCACCGCAGTGAGAAAGCCCATGCACCGCAATGAAGCGTAGTCCCCTCTCGCCACAACTAGAGAAAGCCCGCGCACAGCAACAAAGACCCAGCTCAGCCAAAAATAAATAAATAAATAGATAGATAAATAGATAAATAAATAAACTTTAAAAAGGAAAAGAAAGAAATAGTTGAGGGAAGCAAAGCTTGGTGTTCCCATGTCCTGAGGCCCCAGCCCTGTCCCCAGCTCTCACACTCACAATTCCTGCAGCTGACAGTTAAAATACTTCCTTTTTTTCTCATGTTCCTGCTCTCACAAAGTGCTATTTTCCATCAATCTGTAGGTGGGTTTTAGTTGCCCTTTGGTGAAAAAGCAGAGCTACTAGGATTGAGTCAATGTGTATGTATCATCATGGAATTCAACCTCACGAGCAAGAGGAGAACTCCCTCTGCTTACAGGGCTCCCAGAGGAAGGCGTGTGACAGCTTCCTTGGTCTCATCCCAGGACTGACCGCTCTGACTAGCCTCCCTCACGCCACCTGAATCCACCCGGGCACGAGTGTGTTTGTGCCTCTTCTGTTCCTTCCTCCGTGGACAGCAAATGTCCTCCAGTCTTTGTAAAATAATCTTTATGTGTTTGAAGGTGATCACTAATCCTCCTCCTCAACTATCTCTCCTCAAAGTGAATGTACCCACTTTTTCCATCTTCATGCATAAAATAACACTTTCCAATCTATTCATCATCCTCATGGCTCACCTCTGAGCTTTTGTGTTGTTTTTTCCTGTCACTCTAAAGCTGTGGAATCCAGAACAGAATACGGTATCTTGAGGGTAGGTGCAGTCAGTGCAAAAATGCTCAACGTTCCTGCTTCCTTGGGAGGACTGACCCTCCTCTGGTCTGCAGGTCCCTCTGGACTCTCCAGGCCTGAGCCAATCTGTTTTGGGGGCTTTGGTTGTTCAAGTTCCACCCATGCAGCATTTTAAGTAAGAGGTAGTGTAGGAGGGTCCTCAAAGATACACCCTATAACTTCATAAGTGGGGAGTCCAGTTTAGTACCAGGTCACTACTAAAAGGTTGACCAGTCCTAATGCTCCCCTAGGGAATCAAATTAAGGGAAGATCAGGCATTCAGGTCATTCTGGAACTTGACAAACTCCTACCAAAGTAGCCAACTTATGGGAGGCTATTATGCAGAATGACATTAGGGACATTAAAAAAACCACAAAGATGCCCCTCTCCCCAGTACTAGGGGAGAAATTCTACACTGTGCCTGAAAATTTCAATTTACTGAACACATATGAGCTTCATTTTTTTTTAACATCTTTATTGGAGTATAATTGCTTTACAATGATGTGTTAGTTGCTGCTGTATAACAAAGTGAATCAGCTATACATATACATATATCCCCATATCTCTTCCCTCTTGCTTCTCCCTCCAACCCTCCCTATCCCACCCCTCTAGGTGGTCACAAAGCACAGAGCTGATTTCCCCATGTGATGCCGCTGCTTCACTAGCTATCTATTTTACGTTTGGTAGTGTAAACATGTCCATGCCAATCTCTCACTTCGTCCCAGCTTACCCTTTCCCCTCCCCATGTCCTCAAGTCCCTTCTCTATGTCTGTGTCTTTATTCCTGTCCTGCCCCTAGGTTCATCAGAACCATTTGAACACATATGAGCTTCTTTTAGCAATTCCATGTAAGAATCTTGCCCTGCCCACCTTGCAGGAATGCACTCATATATGGTGATATCCTTTAAAAGCTGTAAAAGCAGAGAGAGGAGAGAGGGAGGTGGGGGTAGAGCGAATTTTTACACAATCTGTGTCTGAGGCCATCTCAGAACTGCCCCAGCCCCTGGCTGTTATGAGGCAAGCTCAAGGACCCGAGCACCCACCTAGCAGGGTTAAAGAGTCAGCCCCAGGACTTCCCTGTGGTCCAGTGGTTAGGAATTCGCCTTCCAATGCAGGGGACATGGGTTTGATCCCTGGTCAGGGAACTAAGATCCCACATGCAGGGCTTCCCTGGTGGCACAGTGGTTGAGAGTCCACCTGCCGATGCGGGGGACACGGGTTCGTGCCCCGGTCCAGGAGGATTCCACATGCCACGGAGCGGCTGGGCCCGTGAGCCATGGCCGCTGAGCCTGTGCGTCCGGAGCCTGTGCTCCGCAATCGGAGAGGCCACAACAGTGAGAGGACCACTTACGGCAAAAAAAAAAAAAAAGATCCCACGTGCTTCAGGGCAACTAAGCCTGTGCGCTGCAACTAGAGCCTGCGCACTGCAACAAAAATCCCACATGCTGCAATGAAGATCCCCTGTGCTGCAACTAAGACCTGACACAGCCAAATAAATAAATAAATATTAAATAAATAAATAAATAAATATTTAAAAATAAATAAAAATAAACTCAGAGTTAATTTAAAAATAAACAAATAACAGGGAAAAAGAGAGGGGTTAAAAAAAAAAAAAGATTCAGCCCCAAAGTTCCCAGAGGGTTGAAGGGGGGTTGTCAAATGGCTGCATATTAGACAGTCTACCCAAAAGGCAGGAAAAATATCTTTTAAACAGAGTTTTATGCTTGTCATTGGAGGCCAGTGAGTCTAGACTTCTCACTTTTTGCATGGGGAAACAACACAGAGGGAGTGACTGGTCCAGGATTATGCACCAATTAGTGGCAGAAACAGGACTAAAATTGACCTCTCTTTCCTTGGTCATTTTGGCCCTCTTTGAAAATAGTAGAGCAGCAAACCACTAGATAGAATGGGAGAAATTCCTTCGTCTCTCTACCTGGATGTTTGCGATAGATGGGGCGTGCCAACCACAATTTTCTGGTTCAGCTCAGATGGCAGATGCAGGATGGGTAAGTGGGAGGTAGGGGTGAACCCTGTGTGTGTACATTCCAACTACTTCCTTTGCATTTTGGTTCCATTTAACAATGTGTTACCTCTTCACAGGGTAGTTTTTATCATTGCAGGATGCCACGAATGACATCAACATCTATTAAAACCTAATGTTTCACATTCTCAACTGTAAACATTAACATTGCTTAGTTTCCAGATATAAACTCACAGTCATTCTGAAGTTGGATGGTTTCTTTCCAAGAAAGTTGATGTTACTGTAATGAAATTTACCTAATTAATCTCCTTAAGGAGGGAAGGAATCCAATGATGACTGTTAATAAAGACCTCAACGTTCTTGTAATCAGAGCAAAGCAATCTGTGGATTCATTTTGGGAGAGACCATAACTTTCCAAATAAATCTTAGTAAAGCTCTGCAGACAGGGTTCTTGAGCTATTTCCCCACTTGGCTGGCTTACTTTCAGCTTAACTAGCCCTGTGTAAACGTCTATAGAACCTCTGGATATATTTATATTCACCTGTGACGTTGGACCCCAACATCTAGGGTATTGCTGTTGGTGCCAAGAACTCATATGAAAGGTAAATTTGAACCAGTCATTGATGGCAACTCTTGGTTTGCCAGACTTCAAAGCCATCCCCTACCTGGGGCATCATCTGCATACCGTGTGCCTGGACCCACCTCTTGATACCTGCACAATATTTTGGCTGCACCAAGCAGTGAATATGAAGAACAGCAGCAGTCAGCCTATGCCAGGGTCTTCCCTGGACCCCGATGGAGCCATCTACATATATGTAATCAAGAATCTCCCCTTTCGGGCTTCCCTGGTGGCGCAGTGGTTGAGAGTCTGCCTGCCGATGCGGGGGATGTGGGTTCGTGCCCCGGTCCAGGAGGATCCCGCATGCCACAGAGCGGCTGGGCCCGTGAGCCATGGCCACTGAGCCTGCGCATCCGGAGCCTGTGCTCCGCAGCGAGAGAGGCCACAACAGTGAGAGGCCCGCGTACTACACACACACACACAAAAAAAAGAATCTCTCCTTTCGGGGCTTCCCTGGTGGTCCAGTGGTTAAGACTCCGCGCTCCCAATGCAGGGGGCCTGGGTTCAATCCTTGGTCAGGGAACTAGATCCTGTATGCCGCAACTAAAGGCCCACATGCAGTAACTAAAAATTTCACATGCCACAACTAAAGGTCCAGCATGCCGCAGCGAAGATCCCGTGTGCCACAAATAAGACCCGGTACAGCATACGGTGTCACACCAGGGTATAGGAAGCCACAGTGGGGAGTAAGGAGAACATTCCCTGGTCTCCCAGTCCTGAGTTCAAGAGGGCTGCAGAAGTGGCACCCACAGGAAAGAGTCTTCTGAGAGACAGCCTCTGTGAAGATGTTCAGGGAATGGTGGTGTTTATGAGCCCTGGGACTGGGGGGTCTAATGGGTATGAAGGGAATCACTGGGTTGGAATCTTGGGATGTTAGGTCAGAGCAGTATGGGTGTGATGGTATGGAAGGGTTTGGAAGGTTATAGAGAAAGCTTAGGAATGTGGCAGGAATCCAGTTTTTAAAGTTGGGACAGCTGATCATGGAGAGACAAATAGCCAAGGGTAACTTGATCCCAGCACCCAAATACAGAGCTGGATCTATTTAAGTCCTTGCTGATTCAGGACCTGACCGGACTGGGAAGGGAGGTGGGGCTGGGTTTACAGGTGGCAGGTGGGACAAAGGGTGTCAAGGCAGGTAACCTGCCAGACCTGACACTATCTCGGCAAAGAAGGCCATAGAGAGTCTCAGAAGGCTGGTGACCTGAGTAGAGTTTTGAAGAACAGAATCTCTCCGCCACTCCCCACCCCATCCAGGGAAAAATATTGTTTAGATCTTGCTATGGTAACATCCTGGAGTAATTCATCCTATGGCAGTCATCCTACGCTCTCTGCAGCCTCCACTATCCTTGTGAGGGCCCTGAAATCTGGGACTGGGCTCAGCCTTTATTGTAATTTCTGGTCTCATCATTTATGTCCCAAGTGGGATTGTAAGCTCCATGAGGGCAGGGAACAGATCTATTTCCACAGATCAAGTTCCAGCACAATGCTGGCACTCAGTAAGTATTTAGTGAAAGAATGACTAACTCTGGCAGATAACATTATTATTCTCAAGTATTCAATTCCTCCTTCCTTAGAGCACAACCCTTTGGGATTGGCCATGTGACTTGCTTTGTCCAACAAAATTCAAGTGAGCATGATGCGTGCCATTTCCGAGCAGCAGACTGAAGGGACAGTGCATGGCTTGGCTCAGCCTTTTGTGCTTCTGTTCTCTGTCACAGGGCTGTGGGTTGCAGGTAGGGGTTGCTCCTGCAGCCCGAGTCCCAGAACAGGAAGATGCTAGAAGCCACTCTATAGTCAGCCCATAGTCAATGCAGAGCTGTGGTCATTCCACAGCACGATGGAGAAGTCAATGTTCGTAAGCCACCGAGTCTGGGAGTTGTTACCATGACAAAAGCCTTGAGGTTGGGGGAATAAAGTATCTCCTGTTTAATTTCTCCCGAGTGCTGTCACAGCTGCCTTCAATTCCTCCACCTTGCCAAAGCTGAGAGCAGATGGCAAACCCACCTGCCTTGCACCCCATACCATCAAGCGAGCAGTCTTTCTGCTGTCCTCTCCAAAAGAACACAAGTTTCCACTGTCCCAGAGAAACCTAATGGTTAACTGTCAAGGCCGCCTACCATGAAAAGTGGCCTGAAAGCAAGTTTACATATCATATTTTAAACATTTACACAGTTTTAAAATAAATACAAGACTGAAGCTGGCTCCAGCCCCCTCCCTGTCTTCACCTGCCAGTGAAGCATGTTCTCTCCAGTTCTTCAAAAAGCCAGAGTGGTACTCAGGGGCTGGAGGTGGAGTGTTGTCTGCAAGTGATGTGATTGAAAGCTCAGGGTCTTCTCTCTCTGCACCAGTCTTTGAGTTATCTTGGGAAGATAAAATGGAATATAAAATGTACACAGACTTTGCACAGAAGGAAAGGCAGACCCAAAGAAATCCTGGAGACACCGTACTCTTCTCAGTTCTCTTATTACTCCTTGGAGCTACCTATCTTGAAGAGAGGTGAAAAAAATGCAGACAGAGCTATAAGAAACTAAATAGCTAAACATTTGGAAACTAAACAAAATGGTTCGTATTTTTATCAGACCCTGTAATGACATCCACCTTCCCGGTCTCAGCCTCCACCAATGTGCTGATAATTTCAAACTCTACTTTTCCAACCTCGACTTTTCCCACAGGGTGCAGATCCTTAGAGCCACTTGGCTGTCCACAATACTTCAAATGCAATATGTTTGAAATGAAACCTTGGGCATCCCCTTGAGCATGGGCTTCTTTCTCTTCAGTTTCCATGCTGACTGATGGTACCCCATCCACCTACTTGTCCAAGCCAGAAACTGGGGATCTTGTTGGATGCTTTTCTCTCCCTCAGCCCCTGAATTCATCTCATTATCAAGTCCTACGGTTCTAGTCCCCAAATCCTTTGTGGGAGAAAGCTGGCTATAAATAATTCATACCTCCATATACAAATAAAGGCCCTACTTACATTATCTCTGAAATGTCCTAAAACTCCTTTCCCCTATCCTACTGTTAAGGAGGAAGAAAACTTTCCTCTACCCTTCTAGGTTCTTCTGGTTGGTATAAGACTTAAATAGACATGAGACAGAGTAACAGGAGAAAACTAGATTTAATTTTGCACATACAGAAAACCCACACACGTGAGAGGGCCAGAGACAGGAAGGTAAAATGAGGTCTATATGCCATCCTGAGTGAGGAATGGTATAGGAGCCTGGGGCTTCTAAGGAAAGAAGGTCCCTCACAGGACGATAAGAGGAAGAGCAGGGCTTCCCTGGTGGCGCAGTGGTTGAGAGTCCGCCTGCCGATGCAGGGGACACGGGTTCGTGCCCCGGTCCGGGAAGATCCCACGTGCCGTGGAGCGGCTGGGCCCGTGAGCCATGGCCGCTGAGCCTGCGCGTCTGGAGCCTGTGCTCCGCAGCGGGAGAGGCCACAGCAGCGAGAGGCCCGCGTACCGCAAAAAAAAAAAAAAAAAAAAAAAGAGGAAGTGCAGATACTTGGTACCTAGATATTTGCCCTGCCATACAGATGGGACCACTTGGATAACATTTGTCTCTGGTAATAACTCTTGGCTGGGAAAAGTCCCCAATTTAAATTCTTTTTTTTTTTTTTGCGGTACGCGGGCCTCTCACTGTTGTGGCCTCTCCCGTTGCGGAGCACAGGCTCCGGACGCGCAGGCTCAGTGGCCATGGCTCACGGGCCCAGCCGCTCCGCGGCACGTGGGATCCTCCCGGACCGGGGCACGAACCCGTGTCCCCTGCATCGGCAGGCGGACTCTCAACCACTGCGCCACCAGGGAAGCCCCCCAATTTAACTTCTTGTAGGTAGTTAGGGGAGGGGCAGTAGTTTCTCTTGAACCCACAGGGTCTCGATTGCCTTTAGTTCAAAATAATCCCCATGCAAGAGTGATACATTTGGGGGAGGCTCGTTCTGAACCCCATATCTCTCAGGGTCCCTCACCCTAATTGTCTCAGTTCATCTCAACTCCTGCAAAAATCTCCTCACTGGTCTCTGCCTCCAATCTGGCTGGCTGCTGCCCCCCGACCTGTAGTCTATCCTTCAGACCAGAGTCCTCTTCCTAAAACACAAATCTAATGGTATCATTCCCTTCCTGGAAAGCTCACGGTGGCTTTCCATCGGCTAGAGAATAAAGCTCCACCTTTGACTGGCTCATGGAGAACTTTGCAACCGGCCTCTGGGTATTTTCCAGGCTCATTTCTTAGTGTCCAAGCTCTGAGCATTGGGAACACGCTGTGTTCTTTCTTCCTGGGGACGCTGTGTTTACCTGGAGGACCCCTGCTTATCGTTTATGTCTCCGCCCAAGAATCCTGTCCTCTGCAAAGGCTGTCCTCCTGCTTCCACCCCTCAAAGACTTGGGCAGCGCCCCTTCTCCCCCAACTGTCCGAAGCTCTGCTACAGTCACAACGGGATTGCTTCTCGTGTTGTGGTCACACTTCTGCCTCTCGTATCGAGCTGTGAGTGATGTGAAGGTGGCACACTTGCCTGAGTCATCGCTCTAAACTCAGGGCCAGGCACGCTGCATACATTCTGTCAACATCACAGAATAAATGGAGGAATGAATGTAGGAGTAAATTCTCTAGTCATAGCCTAAATGTCCTTATGCGGATAAATGACTTAGCATATAAATTTTCCTCTCTGAAACTGAAAGTCAGAATGAACATCAACAAGTCAGGGCTTTTGCTTTTTATAAGCAATGTTCTGAATAGAAGGACAAAAAATTATGCAATTGCAGCATGATTTCTAGAAGGACGATGGCATTTATTATAGGCTCAGAACATAACAAATACGCTGAGAATACAGATACGCTGGCCCACAGCATTGATGTCCCAGGGCAGTAACGTTAAAGGGGACATATCAGGGAGCAAGGTGTTTAGAACCTAAGCTTGTTCCTTTGTCATGAGAAAGCATAAAATCTTATTTGGCAGGGCTCCCCAGACTTCTCTTTTGTGAGGAGTATCGTCCCTAAGAGCATGAACTTTGGAGCCCAAACTCTCAAGGTTTGAGTCTCAGCTCCAGCACTTATTAGCTCTGTGACTTTAGGTGAGTAACTTAAACTCTCCATGCCTCGATTTTCCTGTCTGTAAAATTAGTATGTTAATAGCACCTACCTCGGGACTTCCCTGGTGGTGCGGTGGTTAAGAATCCGCCTGCCAATGCAGGGGACACGGGTTCGAGCCCTGGTCCGGGAAGATCCCACATGGCTGCGGAGCAACTAAGCCTGTGAGCCACAACTACAGAGCCTGCGCTCTAGAGCCCGTGAGCCACAACTACTGAAGCCCGCGTACCTAGAGCCTGTGCTCTGCAACAAAGAGAAGCCCCGGCAATGAGAAGCCCGCGCACCACAACAAAGAGTAGCCCCCTGCTCGCCGCAACTAGAGCAGCAACAAAGACCGAACGCAGCCATAAATAAATAAATAAATCTGTAAAAAAGAAAAAAAATAGCACCTACCTCATAAGTTACTATAAGGATTAATGGAATGAATGCAGATAAAGTACTTAATACTTGGGATAACACAAGAGCTAGTTAAGCCATATATTTTCCCCAAAATGTTAGGACGCATTTTCAAAGTATCAGAGGTGGTTAGATCCTCTTTCTATGGCATTTCTGCTACATAATCAATATGAAGATTTAGAGAAATAGAGCCAAGATATAGAACTTCAAGGAGTTTATCCCCAGCTCCCTTTCTTAACTAGCCTCCAACTTTTGTTCAAGAGGGATCAAGCCCAGAACAGTGAGTGCAGGACACCCAGAAGCTCACCACGATGTGTGTGTCAGTGTCACTGTGCCATCTAGTGGACTCAGAGTTTAGCCGCTGTTTTGAAGCCCTCCCAGAAGAGCTGGATTCCAGGGAAGGGTTTAGCCATAACTATTCTGGTCCATCTGGCCAGCTTCCAGGTGATCTCATAACACCACTCCCTTGATGTGCGCCATCAGCGCTAATCATGTGGGACGTCCGGAATCCCTCTTCTAAGGTGACAGCTCTACCAATGCATTCAGCCTGTCCATCCCCCGTCACAACCGTCTTTGCAGAAGTGGGCAGAGAAGAAAGGAATGAAAATGGACAGTACAGTATTTATAACAGCGAGAAAGAAGCCAGCCAACATTCACCTATGTTTTAATAAGGATCTACCAAACAAGCCAGAAAGCAAGACATGCCAATGCTTAGTAACTTTTTGACCTTCATTTCTGGCTTCATTGCATCTTGGCACAAGGCAGCCTGGGGCTGACAAGGGCTGAGCCAACTAAGGCCTGAATCCCAATTTATTGAAGTGTTTTTAGAGGCGGCCAACTGCTCTCTGCAGGTGATTAAAAGCTTATCCCCAGAAGGCTAGTAAACATGCCCCCACCAATAACTCAGCTCTGGCATGCAGGGCAAGGGGTATTGAACACCATAATGGGAGAGAATATCCACATAAAAACCCAATTAAAGGCAAGGTTTGCCTTTGAGGGGCACTTGGAGGCCAATAATCCACCTCTTCTTTATTTTCTATTCAGAGTTCTTGGCCACCATGACCAGACGGACCAATATTAAACTTGAAAGGCAATGGGTTTGATATCAACAACTAACTGAAATCACTTGCTTGGGCCTCAGTTCAACACATTCTGGCAACAGACATGGCAACGGGTGGGTTTGGCTGTGCCTTGTCCAGAATGCAGGTACTTTGGTTGTTCCATTTATTTCATGGTCCTTCAAAATTTTAATACTATCATGAGAAAGAAGAAAGTCTCTGGGACACTATTTATCCCAGAAAAATTTCAAATCAAGGAGAGGATTTAAGTAGGAAAAATCTAAAAATATTTCAAAACAAAAGTTTCAAAGAAAAGGGAGTATGTAGTGAGACATATAGCACAAGGACAAAGTCTGGACTTGTAGGCAGAGTCCCGTTTTTCCCCTTTTTGGCTAGCCCCCAGGTTTAAAGCTTGTTCTTTTTTTTAATTATTATTTTAATTAATTTATTTATTTTTGGCTGCACTGGGTCTTTGTTGCTGTGCGTGGGCTTTCTCTAGTTGCGAAGCTGGGGCTACTCTTTGTTGTGGTGCACGGGCTTCTCATCGCGGTGGCTTCTTGTTGCACAGCACAGGCTCTAGGTGCGCAGGCTTCAGTAGTTGTGGCACGCAGGCTCAGTAGTTGTGGCGCACGGGCTTAGTTGCTCCGTGGCATGTGGGATCTTCCCAGACCAGGGCTCGAACCCGTGTCCCCTGCATTGGCAGGTGGATTCTTAACCACTGCGCCACCAGGAAGTCCTACAGCTTGTTCTTTTTAAAGGCCAGTTAGAGAAAATAAGCTGAGTCAAGGCACCATTTCTTAAAAATGCCAAAGAGAAGCAGCTACTGAACGATGTCGTTCATGCTACAGAAGTTGAGAGAAGGGAGCAAAGTCTTGTCCCATCCCTGGTGACTAGCTGTCCTGAGCAGGGAAGGTCCGTTTAGGCTCTGCTGGGTGGCCCTATGTGGACACATGTCCTTGAGCGTCTAGAACCCAGAGAGTAGGACCTCAGTCCACACACCCCAACCCCCAAGCCTTCACTCTACCCAACAAACAATGCAGGTCCTGGAGAGGTCAAGGTCCCTCAGCTAGTGTATGGCAGAGTTGGGATTCAAGGTTCCAAAGCACATGTTCTTAACTTCATTTCATTGCTTTTGCAACAGGAACCTGTTTTGGAGGAAATTCATTCATTCATTCATTCAAAAAAATTTTGAGCTCCCACAAAATGGGAAGATATCATGGTGAATAAAATATAGCTCCTGCCCCCCAGTGAGTCTGTCATTCAGCAGAGAAAATAAACAAGTACATCAACAGTTACAAAGAAGTGTGGTGAGTTGCTCCAGGTGGGGTTGTATGCTACGCGTACGTGACAGAAGGCGTCCAAGTCAGCTCTGGACAATAAGGGAAGACTGTGCTAAGAAACTGGAATCCCAAAGGGTGAATAGAAGCTAAACAGGAGAGAGAGGGAAAGATATTCCAGAAAGGCCTCCAGACATGGGAGAATATGATAAATTCAGGGGACTGCAAAATTTGGACACGGTTAGAGCAAAGGGTGTCTATATGCACAGTGTGTGTATGTGTGTGTGTGCGCACGTGTGTGTGTACTGTGGGGGGAGAGAGGTGTGTGCAGTGGAAAAGTAGATGAGACCAGTGAAACAGGTTGTAACCAAGGGTCTTGAATGTCATGCCAAGGAATTAAAATTTCAGCTTGAAGGTAATGGAAAACCAATGCAAGATTTTTTTTCTTGATGTGATTTAATACACATTTACAAAGAGAACTTTAGCAGTAGTGTGGACCTTGAATTGAAAGGAGAAAGCAGTAAAATTCAAGATGGTTTCAAAAAAGAAATAGCTTGTTTCCCTAAACAATATATTTTCCATAAATATCGACTATTATTTGACATCTTTTATGGGACAAGGGTAAAAGTAAGGAGTCCTGAGCCACAAAACCTCTTGAGACCCACACCCCCTCTGTGGTTCCTATGGGTGCCTTCCTGCTGCCTGGGACCCCTCCACCCTGGCCACAGTTTGTTGGACTAGGGTGGGCACCAGATCTGAGGCAACCCATTCAAGACCTAGGGTGTGGCTTGGGGCAAAACTGCCCATCAGGCATGACAATGACCTTGTAAATTATTCAAATCCTATTATCTGAGGAGTTGGATCAGGAGACAAAAAAGAGGCTTGAACAGTAGTGGAAGGAGCAGACCTTGAAAAAACTATTTGAAAAAACAAAGACAGGACGATCTGGACATGGTAAGGGGTACTCATGCCGCTGATGGGGCACCAGGAAAACACAGACCTTTCCGTTCCCAAACCATGTCCATCCTGGGTGAGCCCCAGCTCTTCAGGGTGCTCAGGAGGCTGGGCCCTGTGACAGAGGTTCCTTTGGCCTTATTTCTATGGTGTCCTGACAACAATGCCCTTGAAGTCAAGTGAGTGCGCTTCTGTTCCTGGTAACCCAAGAAGGACGAGGAACACACACAGGTATCCAGGGAGCCAAACCCCGGTGGAGATTTGTTGATGCAAACTCAGATTTGTCGGCAGCATACTGACTGTTATTTAACCTCCTATCGTGCGGTTTCCTACTCCTGTCTTGGGAAGAGAAGTATAAGTGTCCATAGTCCTCATCATGCGGTGACAGGGCTATGGAAGGTGTCACAGAAGCACCCTGAGCAGGGTCAGGAAAGCTTTGGAACCCATTAGCTGCCTAGGAATCAACCTGTAGGTGCTGGGAAACAATGGGCTCCACCCTCGGGCCTCCCCTGGGGTTGGGATGAATGAAGCACAATGGCAGTGACCTGTTTCCTGGCCACAGGGGCCCCGCCCCCTCCCACTTCTTCTACAGATGCTGCTCTCACCATTTTTAGCTTCATTGCCCATGCCTCAATGAATGTGTATGGGGTGCCAGGCTGTTCCAACGATATAGAAGTTCCAAGGCTGTAGATAATAAAGGGGAAGAAAGCAAGAGAATGTTCTAAAGGAGCTTGAGGTCTCTTTGTGGAAATGATGTAGACTCAGGAAATGGTGTGAAAATGTGAAGTACAAATGAGCATTGACTGAGCACCTATACTCTGCCAGGCACTGTCCCAGGCATTCGGGACATTATCTCTAGCCTTGATCACAGCTCTAGGAGACTGGTAATATTGTACCATTTTATAATAAAGTACAAGATCCAGAGATGTTAGTTAACTTTTCTAGGACCAAAAACCTGTGGAGAACCATAGTACATTCCCAGGAGAAGAGTAATATACTTGCAATGGCACTTTGAAAAGATTAATTAAGAGATGATATTCAGTGTTATCCCAAGGTAGAAGAAACTAGACATTTTATACTAATCTGTGCAGAATATGAGACAGGACTGTCGTGGGAATAACAACAGTGGAAAGAGAGACGTATGATCACCAAGGGAACAGAGAAAAGATGCTGTAAGAGCTGACCCAGTTTAAGTTCAGAAGAAAGTTCACTGATGACTAATGGTAGGCACACATACATACACACATACGTCCTATTCAAAGCCTCACATCCTCTTTCAGATTGGGAAAAAATTTAAAAGGAAATATGCAAAGTTAACAAATGCGCCGAATCCGAACTGTGGCGTTGATGATGTTTGGAGTGGCAAAGCCACAGTGTGAAGCAACTTTAACTGTCTGCTCCAGCCTAGCCCTAGCCTATCCCCAATCCAGAGCTTCTGCTGAAGACAGAAGCTTAGTTGGGCACGGTTGTCCATGACCCCGTCTCCAGCATATGCCTGTCAGACAAGGAACGGATGTCTGGTCCACTGGCCAGCAGCTAGTCAACACTCCCTCGAGACTCTGAAGTACAATATAGAGACAGTACTCAGAACAGACAATACACCTGGCTCTGAACAGTGCCCATATCCCTGTTCCCATGAGGCTGGATGATACTTTGGATATTATATCCAAGAAATTGTCTGTTATACTCTTCTAAGCAATGGTCCTTTACACGAGGTATCTGGAATGGAGTTCTGTTCTTCACAACTAGAATCTCCTCTTGACTAAGAGAGGGAGGGAGGCAAGTAGATACAGTCTAGGCTGGGAGTTGCAAAATGGCAGCCTGCAGGGAGAATCACAGACACGTTTACTGTGGCCCACACAGTGTTGCGGCTGTTGTTTTCAGTTGAATTTGGCTGCCTTCAGGCAGAGCATCCTCCTTTCAGTTTGCTGCAGCCTTTCTACTACCCCTTGTATTACCAGAATATCTATCTGCCTCTCCTCATTCATTTGGCATTACCTGCTTCACCTCTGTAATTAAATGAGTTTGTAATCTGTGATCTAGACCTGATATGGGTTGTGAGTGTGTATGTGTGGGCTGTGTGTGTGTAAATGAAGGACCAATCATAGCAGTGGTAAAATAGAAAGAATACTGGATAGCAGCAGAGTTCCTCTTTGTCTTTTCAGTTGTTTAAAAGCAAACATATTTACTGGGCAAAAACTGGTGGAAACAGAGGGAAAGTACAGTGTTGTAATCAAATAAAAGGTACAGCCAAGTGTCCCTGACACAGTGCTTGGGGGCCATTATAGAACTTGGTGAATGGATACAATGGCTGCTTTAGTTGGGATGCTTTTGGATGCAAGTGGCAGAAACCCAACTAAAACTAGATTTTAAAAAGAGGGAGGGGATCTACCTCATAGTATCAAAGGAGGAATTTCTGTAGAAACCAGTCTTCAGGGACCGAGGACCTCCAGGGACAGAGGACCTAGTACCACCAGACTCCTCTTTTTCTGTTTCTCGTCACTGCCTGTTTCCTTCTCTTTAGTCTTGCCTTTATTTTGAAGAAAGATCTCTGTCTCTGGGGAAAGGAAAATGATGCTGGCATCTCTAGATTTACATAATCCAAGTAGAGCAACCCCTTTGAAAGGAGAGCTTCTCTCTTCCACCACTTTGAGAACATGACTAATTCTTGCAGGAGGATTTTGAATAGCCCCAGTTGGGTCAGGATCCAGAAGCCTTGAATTCTCCAAGTGGCTCAGCCCAGGCTGTGTACCCACACATTTATGGCTGGGGTGGAGTGGCATAGGGGGCAGTGGGGAGGGTGTCTGCTACCAAAAGGAGGGAGATGGAAGAAAATTTGCTAGAAAACCAAAAACCATAGCTAGACAACCCACTACAATTTATTAAAATTCATTGTAGTTAAATGACTTTACTAAATACTATTTTGCCAGGTGAAAGCAAGCATTTCTGCACTCAAATGGTGGAATTTGGTCAAGTAGTTCTGTAGGTCCCATTAAAGAATCCCCTGGATCTATCAAGCAAGGAGATATTCCCACCCCTCTGGCCCAGGTTGCTAGGGCTTGAGTATTTCCAGAAAACAAAAACTTTCTTCCTGTCCTTTCTCTGCAGAAGCGGCTCCCAAACCATCAACAGAAGGGAGTTATTCACACCTGTGCATGGGTTAATTTATCAGAAAACTTTTGCTGGGGTATGAAGTTTGGCAGGAGACAGGAAGAAAGGGAATGAAAGGCACTTTGGGGGTTTCTGGAGAAGGGAGGAAGGAGTCACTTGTGGGTGGCAGGTGAGAAGGTGCCAAAGGCAAATTCACTGTTTTGAAATTTTCCCTGAAGAGAAGGTCAAATGTCACTGGTTCAGGGCTTCCCTGCACCTCTGTGTTGGGAAAAGCTGGAGTGGGACCTGCTAACTTCAACCATACTCATGGCACACAGAGAAGAATCCAGGGCAACTTGGCAGTGATGCACAGGGTTTCAGGGAAGGTGAGCCCAGAAAGCAGAAATCCAACCGCTCTGAGAGAGCAGAACAGGGAAGAATACATTCCAAATGAGTGCGATCAGCCAGCTGAGCAAGTTGAAAGATGCGCCAGGAGAGTCGCTCAGACAGAGGTGAGCTGGGAAGAGCTGGTCCAGGTGGAGTGAAAGCACAACTTAATTTTTGAAGAGGGAATGTGACCACAGACACGGCTGGAGAGGCCACCCCCCCCCACTCAGAGTCCTGAGAGGGGAGGAGGAGAGTGAGAGTGGGTCAGCCTGTCTCCAGCCGATGGATGCAGGAGTGGGTGCCATCCTGCCCTGACCACTGGGGATCAGGTGTGCAAACAGTCACACTCAGGACGATCAACGAAGATCAGGTACCGCCATGTTTTCTTCTTGGCTCTGAACCTCCAGCTGCCCAAAGTTTTTCATCATATGTTAGATGCACCATCATTTTACGTATCACAAAATAAAAACAATTATGCCAATTACCCTATAAGACAACGCTTTCCTATCACTTCGGCATTTAATCACTTAGAGGATTTGTGATTTATTGAGATACAGATTTTATTAATACATAAAGCCTTGTGCATACATAAAAGGAAAAAAGGAAGGGAAATAAAATGGCTAAAATGGCTTCCTAAAGCTTTTTCATATCTGGTGTCTAATTCTCTGAATCACTTTTAGATTCAGAGCCTTTGATGTTTCTGTTTTTTCCTACAGTTATCCTCTACTTTCAACAGTGTTGGTGACACAGCACTTCTTAAAAGAGAATAAAATGGATACACGTATTCTTTCCACTAGAAATTTGAATATGGGCTGTATATCAGATAATATTAAGATATCAATGTTAAATTTCTTGAGTGTGATAATAATCTGCAGTTATCGAAAAGAATGTCCTTGTTCCTAAAAGATACATGCTGAAGTATTTAGGAGTGAAGTGTCATGATATTTGCACATCATTTTCAAAACGATCCAGCAAACAAATAAATAAACAAACAAAAACACCCCAAAAAACAGAGAGAGGAGATGCAAATGTCTCTAAATGATATCATTAAGAAAATCTAGGTGAAGGATATCTAGGTATTTGTCAAATAATTTTTTAAGCTTTTCTGTAAGTTTAAAAATCTTCAAAAAAATGTTATGAGAAAGAAATGTGTTCTACTAAGAAATCCACTCAGGGGACTTCCCTGGTGATGCAGTGGTTAAGAATCCGCCTGCCAATGCAGGGGACATGGGTTCGAGCCCTGGTCGGGGAAGATCCCACATGCCACAGAGCAGCTGAGCCCGTGCTCCACAACTACTGAGCCTGCGCTCTAGAGCCCGTGAGCCACGACTACTGAAGCCCGTGTGCCACAACTACTGAAGCCCGCACGCCTAGAGCCCGCGCTCCACAACAAGAGCCACCGTGATGAGAAGCCCATGCACCACAACAAACAGTAATCCGCACTCGCCACAACTGGAGAAAGCCCGCGTGCAGCAATGAAAACCCAACACAGACAAAAATAAATAAAATTAAAAATAATAATAAAATAAAATAATTTTTAAAAATAAAAAAAATCATTTAAAAAAAGAAAGAAAGAAATCTACTCAGATTTTCTTCCAAGTTTTCTCAAGCTGCCAATAGCAATTTGGAGGGGTTTGGTTCCAGTGCTTGCTTTTTTTTTTTTTTTTTTTTGCGGTACGCGGGCCTCTCACTGTTGTGGCCTCTCCCGTTGCAGAGCACAGGCTCCGGATGCGCAGGCTCAGCGGCCACGGCTCACGGGCCCAGCCGCTCCGCAGCATGTGGGATCTTCCCGGACCGGGGCACGAACCTGTGTCCCCTGCATCAGCAAGCGGACTCTCAACCACTGCACCACCAGGGAAGCCCAGGAGTTCTTAATTTTATTGTAAAATACTATGAAGCGGTTTAGTAGGTACTCTGATGGAATCCCTAAAGTTTTGCAAAACCAGCAGGTTTGCTAGAGGAGACATCCAGCAGAATGCTCAGCACATGGTCAGAGAGAGCTTGGGGAGTATTGCCACACTGGCTAAGAGAGGGCCTGGCATGTTGGCTAAGTTTGGAGTCAGATCCTTTTGGATGCAAGTCCCAGCTTCAGGATCAAACAGCCGTGTGACCTTGGTAAAAGTAGTCAAATCTCCATTTCCTCATCTGTAAAATGAAGCTGATAAAAGTACCTAATAAGAGTGATTTGTAAAAATCCAAATAACCAATGCTGGAGAGGGTGTGGAGAAAAGGGAACCCTCTTACACTGCTGGTGGGAATGTAAACGGGTACAGCCACTACGGAGAACAGTATAGGGGTTCCTCAAAAAACTAAAAATAGAGTTGCCATACGATCCAGCAATCCCACTCCTGGGCATATATCCAGACAAAACTTTAATTCAAAAAGATACATGCACCCCAATGTTCAGAGTAGCTCTATTCACAATAGCCAAGACATGGAAACAAACTAAATGTCCACTGGCAGACGAATGGATGAAGAACATAAAGTACACATGTACAATGTAATATTACTCATAAAAAAGGATGAAATAATGCCATTTGCAGCAACATGAACGGACCTAGAGATCATCATACTAACTGAAGTAAGCCAGACAGAGACAAATATTACATGATGTCACTTGTATGTGGAATCTAAAATGTGACACAAATGAACTTATCTACAAAACAGAAACAGACTCACAGACATAGAGAACAGGCCTGTGGTTGCCAAGGGGGAGGGGAGGTGGGGGAGGGAAGGATTGGGAGTTTGGGATTAGCAGATGCAAACTATTATATACAGGATGGATAAACAACAGGTCCTACTGTATAGCACAGGGAACTATATTCAATATCCTGTGATAAACCATAATGGAAAAGAATATGAAAAAGAATATATATATATATATATATACACACACACACACTTTGCTGAGTCACTTTGTTGTACAGTAGCAATTAATACAACATTGTAAATAAACCATACTTCAATAAAGTAAAATTTTTTAAAAAGAGTGACTTGTAAAAATTGAGTGAGATAAAGCATATACTGTGCTTAATGCATGGCTCTGGCCCACTGCAGGTATCCAAAAATATTAGCTGTTATCATTTTAATAAGTACATGTGAGCACTAATAATTAAAAATAAAATCATAGGAAAAAACATCTCTGCCTCTAAGTAGTTAGTGTCTCCAGCCACTCTAGGGTTGGCCAGGAGTGAGGTATTTTTAGCTGTGGGCATGAGACAGAACTGACCCAGTGCAAACGCAAAGTACAAGAGGAGACTCCAGCTTTCTGGCCACACACCATGAACTCTTGCTTGATAAAAGGCAAACTTTAGTTGTACCTGCTTTTTGTGGCATTTTTAAATAAACTTATTTATCTTGGCTGCGTTGGGTCTTCATTGCTGTGCACAGGCTTCTCGTTGCGGTGGCTTCTCCTGTTGCAGAGCATGGACTCTAGGTGTGCGGGCTTCAGTAGTTGTGGCTCACAGGCTCTAGAGCGCAGGCTCAGTAGTTGTGGCGCAAGGGCTTAGTTGCTCCGTGGGATCTTCCCAGACCAGGGCTCAAACCCATGTCCCCTGCATTGGCAGGTGGATTCTTAACCACTGTGCCACCAGGGAAGTCCCAGTTGTGCCTGGTGTTTCGTTATCAGTGTGTCTTGAGAGATTGCAGTGAAACCAAACTTTATATACAATCATGTTTTAAATGCATAAGGGAATTCTCCTTTTTCATAGACTCTTTACAATAAGTCCTTTTATACTATAAGTTATTATAGGTTTTTAAAATGCAAGTGATTGTTCAGTTTTTTTAAAACAGGACATCCTGAAAGATTTTTAAATTTCCATTACATCAACAGCAGTTTTATAGATGTAACAGAGTGGGGGAAATGGTCATCTTAACATCTGGCCCCAGTACTCTAAACACATTGATAAGCCATTTGGGCATGGAAAATGAGACCCTGAGGATTCAACCAAGTAAGAGAAGTGGCCAAACTTCACAGGGTTATAAATTAGCAGGCATTTGGGGTGGGCAGAGAGACTGGGTTATTAAGCAGCTTTTTGCAGTAGAAAAAGAGTTTTGAAAACTAGGGTGGCCGTTAATTTTGTGTGTCAACTTGGCTGAGCCATGAGGTTCCCAAATGTGTGGTCAAACATTATTCTGGATGTCTCTGTGATGGTGTTTTGGATAGATTAACATTTAAATCAGTGGACTTTAAGGAAGGCAGATTGCCCACCATAATGGTGGTGGGTCTCATTCAATCAGTTGAAGATCTGACTAGAACAAAAGGCTGACACGTCCTCCCCCGACACACCCCAACAAGAGGAAATTCTGCCAGCAGGTGGCCTTTGGACTTGAATTGCTCTTTCTTTGGTCTCCAGTCTGTCAGCCTCAGACTCAAACTGCAGACTTCGGACTTACCAGTCTCCATAATCACGAGTCAATTCCTTAAAATCAATCTCCAGATAGATAGATTATAGATTATAGATATATAGATCAATCTCTATCTTTATCTCTCTCTCCACACACACACACGCACCCATGCACACACACATTCTATTGGTTCTGTTTTTCTGGAGAATCCTGACTAATTCAAACAGGATGTCTAATATTAAATGTGAAGTTGTGCTGCCCTGAAGTCTATCTCCACGCCAATCAAACACATTCAGCCTGCAACTCACCCACACGTCTCGTTCAAGTGGTTTTGTGTGTGTGCATGTGTGTGAACCAAAGAAAGGGGCTAAGTTCCATGTCTGGCTTGTCACAGCACAGAACAAAAGTAACACTTGCAGATGGCAAGACGACCCTCAACTTGAACCAGGTCAGGAGAAGCAGGAATAGGGAGCCAGAAGATTCCCTTTCTTCCACCTCCCCGGGAATTTGCACACCGTTGGGGAGAGCAATAGATTTCCACAACGTTCAAGCCAAACTCAAGGAGCATCTAAGAGATGGAGCAGGGAATTGCCCTCCCCACCCTTCCCCGTCCCCACCAACAGGGACATCCGAGTTCCATAAAAACCAAAACATTTTTTCTTGTAAATTCCGATTTCAGCCAACACCCCTAGAAGCAGAGCCAAATGATAAAACTTTGCTAGTGATCAGAGTTTGCTTCTAATTATTCATACTTCTCTCCGAGATTAAGAAAAAAAGAAAAACACCAAATAAACCAAAACAAATAAAATAAAATACTAAGAGAGGCAATACACAAAAGAATAAGTGAAGCATCTTGATTCTGTAGAAAATGGAAAATGCCTCCCAGTGTGGTTCCACTGCCTGTGCTACATTCCCACGGGGTGCATCACTGGTTCCCCTTCCTGGGCAGGAATGGAAGGACAGAGTGGGGAGAAGAAGAGCCATCTTGGGAAATTAACTGCTGGTGTGGATGCCGCCCATCATAAGGCTGGCATTGTTGTCCATTCCCTGGAATTAGCAGAGAGAACCAAGGTCCTTAAGATGGCACAAGATGACAAAGATACTCAAACTAACCAAAAATAATTGAAAAAAATTACATTCTAAGTACCTAGGGGAGGGATAAAGATCAAGGTGAATTTCAAATTTCTATGTCTTCAGGGAGGAAAAAATGATCACTTGGACTATCCCTGTAGTCCAACAGAATTCATTTCTAAAGTGTTTATTGACAGGTGCCTGGATTAGACTGCAGTATACTAGGTGTGTATTGAAACGGTGGTCTTTTATAGTTGCTGGGAAACAGAAGTAGAATTGATGGTGTTTGGTGCTCTCAGACAAAAACTCACCCTCCTCCATCCAGCTTTTCTCATCATTCTCTCAATCAGAAGGTTTGCAAGGGGCATAATATTATTCTCAACTGCCTGAAAAAAAAACCCATACTCACACTAATTTTTTTCCTTCTAAACCCTGTTACATAGTGCAAGTCTGTATGTGATTCAGGGGGCAAATGAAGGAAATGCGAGATTTATGATTTTTAAAAAAATAAATGTATTTATTTATTTGTTTATTTGTTTGTTTATTTCTTTATTTTTGGCTGCGTTGGGTCTTCTTTGCTGTGCTCATGCTTTCTCTAGCTGCGGTGAGCAGGGGCTAGTCTTCATTGCAGTGCACAGGCTTCTCACTGTGGTGGCTTCTCTTGTTGCGGAGCACGGGCTCTAGTCATGCAGGCTCAGTAGTTGTGGCACGTGGGCTCTAGAGCGCAGGCTCAGTAGTTGTGGCGCACGGGCTTAGTTGCTCCACAGCATGTGGGATCTGCCCGGACCAGGGCTCGAATCCATGTCCCCTGCATTGGCGGGCGGATTCTTAACCACTGCACCACCAGGGAAGTCCCTATGATGTATTTTAAAACCCAAAACAACACATTCTCAGGGTTAAGTAGAAAGGTCACCACCAATAAAAACATCTAATCAGCCTCATTATTATGTTCCTTTAGCCACATTTCTCTTACTTAATAGAGCATGTCTCCTCTGAAGAAGCATTAAATTTCACAATAACACATGCAAAGACCAAGAAAGGAATCTGCGTGATGCAGCCAGGACCCAACAGGCCAGGAGCATCTGCCTCAGAGGGAGAAAAAGGAGAGGGAAAAATTTAAAGAGGACGATCAAGCCTCTGATATGTGCACATATCTGCCAAGCTTAATAAAGTTTCGCTAAGCTACCCATGCGTGGAACTACAATAAACCTTGTTATTGAGCGTCCCCATCCCTCCCAGCAGTGGCAGACTCCTGCCTGGGATCAATGAAAGATCTTAGGCACAAGATTCCAGAAGCAATTGGCAGTCTTATTTACCTAATAATCAAAAGAGTTAAAATAGAGTTGTACTATCTCAAGTTTCTCTTGAATGAAATAGTGTTTTGTGACTTATGGATTCCTACCAAGTCTAGATTAAAATCTTCCTTCAAGGGATTATTAAAGTCTCTCCTCTGTGTCCTTGGCCACTGCTTCTCTGTCTCCTTTATGCTCCCTCCTCCATCCTATGTCAAATGGGTGGCCTTTTCTATCATCTCCTTTCCCTGGGTAACCTCGTCCAGTCCCAGGACTTTAAAGATCATTTCCACACTGTTAACTCTCACAGGTAAATTGTCAGCCCAGAACTCTCCTCTGAGCTCTGGACTTGAGGATCCAACTTCTGACTTGATACCTCTACTTGATCGAGGACTTCACATCTCCAACACAGAACTCGATTTGCCCCCAGGTCTGTTTTCCTATCAGTAAGTGGCCCCAACATTCATTCCTTTGCTCAAACTAAGCCTAAGAGTCATCCTTGAGTCTTCCCCCTCCTCAGTCAGTCCATTATCAAATCCTCTTAGTTTACTTCTAAAATATGTCCCAAACCCCTCTTTCCCCTCCGGCACCAGCCTCGTCCAGGCCACCATTCTCTCGTGATTAAACTGCTCTGTTAGCTCCTCAGTGGTCTCCCCACTTCCACTCCTACCCATCCTAAAATGCATTCTCCACAAAGCAGCCAGAGAGAGCTTTTAAAAATGTAAATCAGTGCTTCCCCGGTGGTGTATTGGTTGAGAGTCCGCCTGCCGATGCAGGGGACACGGGTTCGTGCCCGCCCCGGTCCGGGAAGATCCCACATGCCGCGGAGCGGCTGGGCCTGTGAGCCATGGTCGCTGAGCCTGCGCGTCCAGAGCCTGTGCTCTGCAACGGGAGAGGCCACAGCAGTGAGAGGCCCGCGTTCCGCAAAAAAAAAAAAAAAAAAAATGTAAATCAAATAATATCACTTGGCTGCTTAAAACCCTCCAGGAAGCTTCTGCTTCCGCTTAGGGTGCAAGAGAACATAGCTTCCCCAGCAATGAGAAAATGGCAGATAACCTATAAAATCATAATTTTCTTGAACACATCAAGGAGTTGAGGTCACAAGGCAACTGTAAGGATACAAATATTGTTTTGGGCAAGGAAGGAAGAGGTGGTTGCCATATAAGTGGGTAGAAAGAAATTATCTAACATTTTGACATATTCTTAAAAGCCAGTGTGGGCTAGCTGATCAGTTTGGAATAGGTAGGATCACCAGATGCAAGAGAACTCTGCACTTGCAAGCTCTTTATCACTGGCCTGTAGCCAGTGCTGATGAGAAAGATTGGAGAAAGAGCAAGAGACCAGAGGGAGACCCTCTTAGTGGTACAGGTGTAGCTAAAGCCCAAGTAAAAGGCTAAGACTCTCAGACTCGATTAAAAAACAAGACCCAGTGGATTTCCCTGGTGGCACAGTGGTTAACAATCCACCTGCCAAGGCAGGGGACATGGGTTTGAGCCCTGGTCCAGGAAGGTCCCACATGCCTCAGAGCAACGAAGCCTGTGGGTCACAACTACTGAGCCTGCTCTCTAGAGCCCATGAGCCACAACTACTGAGCCTGTGAGCCACAACTACTGAAACTCGCACGCCTAGAGCCTGTGCTCCACAAGAGAAGCCACCGCGATGAGAAGCCCGCGCACCACAACGAAGAGTAGCCCCTGCTCGCCGCAAATAGAGAAAGCCCACGGGCAGCAATGAAGACCCAATGCAGCCAAAAATAAATAAATTAATTTAAAAAAAAAAACAACAAGACCCAAATATAATGTTGTCCATCAGAACCCCACTTAAAAATAGGGAAACACAAAACTGGTTCAAAGTGAAAAGATAGAGAAAAGATATGCCATGAAATTACTACTCAAAATAAAGCATAAGTGGGTACATTAATATCAGACAATGTGGATTTCAGAAAAAAAGGAATATTACCGGGCTTCCCTGGTGGCGCAGTGGTTGAGAGTCCGCCTGCCGATGCAGGGGACACGGGTTCATGCCCCGGTCTGGGAAGATCCCACATGCCGCAGGGCGGCTGGGCCCGTGAGCCATGGCCGCTGAGCCTGTGCGTCCGGAGCCTGTGCTCCGCAATGGGAGAGGCCACAACAGTGAGAGGCCCGCGTACCACAAAAAAAAAAAAAAAAAAAAAAAAAAAAAAAAAAAAAAGGAATATTACCAATGATAAAGGGAGACATTGCATAATGATGAAGCTGTCAATTCATCAAAAAGTTGTAATGATCTTCCATGTGCATGCACCTAACAGAGCTTCGAAATATGTGAAAGCATAAACTGATTGAACAAAAAAATAGATAAATATACAATTATAATTGGAAATTTTGGTACTTCTCTCTCAATAATTGATAGACAAGTAGACAGGAAATCAATAAGCTCTAGTAACCAACGCTATTAAACAAATTGACCTAATTGACATTTAGGGAACACTTTATCCAACAGCTGCTGAATACACATTCACTTGACATGCTTATGAAACATTCGCCAGGATAGACCACATTCTGAGTCATAAAAAAAGCCTCCATGATTTTTAAAAATTAAAATCACACAAAAAGTCTGTTCTCTGACCACAGTACGTTAAAACTAGAAATCAATAACACAAGCACAGCTAGAAAAATCACTCAATACTTCCTATTAAACAACATCCTCCTAAATAATCCTTGGTTAAAAGAAGAATTCACAAGAGATATTAGAAAATATTTTCAATAAGGTGAAAAAGAAACCATAACATACCAAAATTAGAGGGACGCAACTAAAGCAGTTCTTAGAGGGAAATTTATAACACGAAATGCTTATATTAGAAAATAAAAAGATCTCAAGTCAATAATGTAAGTTTCAACTACGTAAGAAACTAGAGAAAGAAAAGTAAGTCAAACTCAAGCAAGCAGAAGGAAGGAAAGTGCTTCATGATTTTATTATTATTCTCTTATTGCTGAAGCCAAATATTGGTGTGACGGTGCTCAGGCCAATGTTTTTACGTGAGTCATAATGTTCATAAACATCATTTAAAAACTTCAATTCAAGGGACTTTCCTGGTGGCACAGTGGTTAAGAATCCGCCTGCCAATGCAGGGGACATGGGCTCAAGCCCTGGCCCGGGAAGATCCCACATGCCACGGGGCAAATAAGCCCGTGCACCACAACTACTGAGCCTGCGCTCTAGAGCCCGTGAGCCACAACTACTGAGCTCGCATGTCACAACTACTGAAGCCCGTGCGCCTAGAGCCCATGCTCCTCAACAAAGAGAAGCCACCGCAATGAGAAGCCCGCGCACTGCAACGAAGAGTAGCCCCTGCTTGCTGCAAATAGAGAAAGCCAGCACGCAGCAACGAAGACTCAGTGCAGTCAAAAATAAATAAATTTATTTATATTTTTTAAAAAAACTTCAATTCCAGACTCATTGCATGTACATTTGCCCGACTTGCTACCTATGGGTCCCTAAAGAAAAGTATCTCCAACATCCATCTCAGAGAAAGGTATAGGTAGATGGTCGAGAAATATGTGAAGAATTGAAGTGAATTTCTCACATTTTTATAAATGGAATGTATCTAAAGGCTAAAGGATGGATTCAGATCAATTAAAAAGAATTTATTAGGATCTGTAATCTGAAACCTTTTAAGGAAGGGTTTAGGTTCTTTCACTCTGACAAAACTAAAGTGTGCGCTTTAAAAAATGAATAAATAAGATGCTTGCACTTCTACTTTCCACATTATCACTTTAATTAAAGTCTTCTGCCTTCTACAAAAGTATGAACAATAACTGCTAAGTCTTTTAGTCCATATTTTCATATTCCAACAAAAGCAAGCAGGATCTGGGGGTTTGTTTCACACTTGATTATCAAAATCTGATTCATAAATTTGCTACCAAGTCTTTCCTATGGTAGATATTACCTTTTGTTTTGACTTTAACCTTGGCTCTTCATTCATTCTAAAGTGTCCACGAGGGCAGGGCAAGTGTTTGCTAAAGGACTGAATGGAGGCCAGGCCTTGTGGGGCATAGATACTGTCAGTAAAAATTCTACCCATTCAGACACATGGGGGACAAGTTTAACCATACCGTGAATGTGGTACATCATAGTGATTAAAAGTCCTGGGTTTGGAATCAGGAGGACTCATGTTTGAATCCCAGCTCTGCCACTCACTTGCTGTGTGAGCTGAGGCGAGTTACTTAACTTCTCTGAATTTCATCTGCAATATCATATCTATACTTACATCACAGGGCTGGTGAAAAATTTTAAAAGATGATGGATATAAAGCATTTAGCATCCTAATAAAATATGGGCTTAATAAATGATAGCTACTATTAAGTACTTATTGAAGGGAAAAGTTTGTGGAATTTTTTATTATATATTTATTACTTTAATATACATTTATTAACTAAACTACACATGATGACTATCATAATGTTAGACAGAATTATCAACAGACATTTCTGAAAACCTGTTTAATTTAGCGTACTCTGTGCCATAGGCTAAAGAAGGGGTGAATAACTAGTTGAAGAAACAGGTTTTTTTAAATTTTACTTTCACGTATTCTTTCTCTGATGCTCTTCCTTTCTTTATGTAGATCCAAGTATCTGATCTATACTGTTCTCCTTCTCTCTCAAGAACTTCTTTTAATATTTCTTACAAGGCAAATCTACTGGCAACAATTTCCCTCATTGTTTGTCTAAGAAGGTCTTTATCTCCCCTTCACTTTTGAAGAATAATTTCATGGGGTATAGAATTCTAGGTTCGTGTTTTTTCCTCTTGACACTTTATTTATTCTTTTTTTTGTGGGGGCAGGCACTGCACTGCGCTGTGCACAGGCTCTTAGTTCCCCAACCAGGGATCAAACCTGTGCCCCTTGCAGTGGAAGTGCAGAGTCTTAACCACCAGACCGCCCGGGAAGTCCCGAAACAACTCTTAACATAACCTAGTAAACATCTTGAAAGGATCTCCTTAAATGACCATGTAAAAATGACTTGAATTAGCATTTCAGTTGTTTGTCTTTCTGCTAGAGCTTATAAGTACTTGGAAAAAAATTTTTCCTGAGTATTTTACTTATAATCTCTGTTATACTACTAAGGGTTTATGAAAACTCATTTTATTGCAGAGAGTACAAAATTAAATTCTAACTCGTATCTGTGTGAATGGCACAACATTTCAAATGAGCACGGTCTGAGTGATGTGTGTTTTCATGTGCGTTTCTATGTATGCAGAGTGATGTTTATACATAGCACACGCGGAGACATGCCAGAGTCCTCATAGGAGATCCACACACCTTGGGGTCAGTCACTTTTAATCCAATTAATGTCAACTTAGCACAACAAAACCTTCTCCACTAGGTAAAGGTATGTGCTAAAGGCTGGTGGGCCCACGGGCTACTCAGATTAGAGACACCCTTCATGCATTTTACAGTTGTACCATCTTAGTTCCCCGACCAGGGATTGAACGGTGAAAGCACAGAGTCCTAACCACTGGACCATCAGGGAATTCCCTGCTAATTAATGTTTTGGACGTATAGAGCTCTGGCAAAGAGGTTGATTCTCACGGAGAGTTCTCTGGTTGACGGCTTGGGGCAAGACACGGGCTCAGAAAATGGACCTTTTTCAAAATTCTGGGTTATGGTGGACTACTGACTGCCCCAGGATGAATAATATGGAGCTGGGCCCACTGCAGTTTATTTTGTCAATCCCCTGGCATGATCCCCTCCTGCGGGTAGAGTCAGTAATTTGGAATACAAGTCAGGGCAGAATTAGGTATTCATGAGGATTGGAGGAGGCAGCGGCTCAGAGGACCTTCAAACACAGTCTCATGACTGAAACACCAGGAGGGAGCCTGGCTGACTAACAGAGAACAGCCTTGACCTTTCAACCCTACAAATTCAAATGCAATTTGTCATCCAATGTAAAATGAATTTGGCCATGTGTAGTAATGTGGGAGGGAGAGATCTTGTCCCAGAAAAACTCAAGAAACATGAAAGAGGGGCATTGAAAACTAAAATGCGCAAAATGGTTGAGAACACACATCATTATGCTCATAATAAATTCCTTTTCCAAGATAATGGCCAGCCCTGTGATTCCTTGGGCAGTACAGACTCTGTTAACACAGAAGGGGCCCAAGTGGGGAATTGATGCTAATTTTCATCTCTCCTTGGAATTATGTTTTCGTATTTATGTTTCATTATCTCCTCTTGTCATTTAAATTAAGCCATTCTGTTATGAGTATGTGTTCTACCTCTCGTTGTGATCACCAAAGAGGAAAGGTTGAATTGCCAACAGTCTTTCTTTTATTCCAGAAACTTGTTCGTTCTTTGAGGACCTTTCTGAGTGGGTCAGGAGCCAGAACTGGACAGAACTCATCCTCTGGGAGAGGCTCAGAGAACCAAACTTGAAATTGATGCACCAAATCACTCAAATTCTGTGAGGAGATGTCCTAGGGGTTCCAGAACCTCCACCGTTTTTTCAACCACTCTAGCATTATCCCAAAGCGCATTCTCAAATTAAGTTTCCTTTTTTTTGCAGTAGTTTCTAATTTGCTTAAGTGTCACCATTGAGTAGCAGATATAAAGACTGGAAAGAACTGGAAGCCCTATGACTTATGACATGCATTAAGTTTTTCATCTGGCATTTGGAGTTCATTATTAATGTCCATTTGAAAGCTTACAATTATGAAATAGAGCAACCTTGTAAATAGCTAGAAATAATTTTCCAGTGGATTCTTTGCATGCACATACTAATTCATGTAAGTTATTTGAATGATAACAGTAAAGAAACAAAAACTTCTGTGGATTTACTCTTTGTCCTATCTATTTTATCTTGAAGTGTTTTTTTTTTAATTTCTTTCCTCCCAAGATCAAGAAAATATTCAAGAGTCCCACCTCCATTTGCCAGAGAGCCTTCTTATAAATGATCACCAGTCTTGCCTCTATGTAAGTGTAAAAAGAAGATCCCTCTACTTTCTAGAGTTCTGCTTGAATGGGGAGCTCAGTGTCCAGAAATTGACAATGACCCAAAGGAATTATTATGCTCTTGAATATTTGGAAAGATAAACCTTTTTCTAAAAAGAGTGGTCATGAACATTATACTGCTGTGCTTTCTTTCCTACTTTTACTGATATGAAGTTGTGTTTAAACTATAACACGAAGAGATTTGCTGCATATCTTTGTCATAAACCCTTTTTATGGGGGGGTCCCCAACTTCCTCATCTCCCCATACACATCCCATGCCTTGGTCACAAATTACTCACTAGCCCGCAGTAATGACCCACACGGTCAGACCTCCAAGCCGTTGAATATACTGTTCCCTTGACATGACCTCTTCTTCTCTTCTCTATGCACAAAGCCTCCTCCAAAAGTTGAGACTCTCCTCCAAGTCTTACAAGCAAAATTAGCCCTTCTAACTTCACAGAACCTTACACACACTCCCATTTCTGCACTTGGACTTCAGGATTAGAATTGCTTGCTTGTGGGTCTGGCTTTCCCTCCACGAAGGGCCAAAGGGACAAATCATCCCTGCGTTCCTAACTCCTGTCACAGCGCCTATCCTGTTACCACCCATAACACAGCTAGTGCTGAATCGTGGAAGTAAATCTGCAATAATTAGGGGAACCCACCCTTCCGTCACGCTATGGGCCCGCAACTTGGCCACCCCTGGAGAAAACAGTACTCTTCATTCGATAAAAATATTGGGATTTGTCTGCAACAACTCACAAATCAAAATTTTTTTTTTTTTTGTGGCTGCACCACGTGGCTTGCGGGATTTTATTTCCCCAACCAGGGATAGAATAGAGGCCCTCTGCAGTAAAAGTGCATGCCCAGTCCACCCCTGTCCCCAGGCTGTTTCCTCATCTGGTAGGACCGTGCTGAGCCTGTCATTTGTGCTTACGGGGTAACTGTTCACATCTCCATGCGACCGCCTTTGGGGAAAGTGAGCCTCAATCATATTGGGACCTGAGTCTACCAGTGCCACTTTTCCCTCATGTGACAAAATCAGATGCTACATCTGTTCTGTTTGGTAAACAAATAGTGATGATGTGTTAAGATACAGTGTCAAGACACAATGACGTGCATTCCAGATCATTCTAGACTATAAGCTACTTGAGTAGAGTGTAACCCCACAAAGGGTCTCGCATCCTGGAGTGGTTAAGAGCATGGGCTTTGGTGTAAGACAGACATGGGTTCAAATACTAGTTCTAGCATTAACCAGCTATGAGACCTCAAGAAAGTTACCTAATCTCTCTGAGCCTCATTGAAAAATGGGGATAATAATAATAACAATCATACCTGACTCACTGGGCTGCTGTGAGGAATAAATGAAACAATGTTGGTTAAATACTTAGCATCTGACATCGACAGGGCAGACGACAGCAGTAGTTACTGATCTGCACATCTTCTAAACGTCATGTGCTTTGGACCCATCCTCAGCTCACAGGTCTCCAAGATGTCACACTTCTTCTTAGCAATCTAACAATTCTTATGGTTTGCTGTTCTCAGATTTCTAGTAATACTTCCTTAGCAACTAGGGGAGTGGGGGTGAGGGAGGAGACAGCAAAAGTTGTTGTTTTCAAGACAGAGGCAGAATATAGTAAGTCACTCAGTGACTGGCAATTTCAAGTGCACTGGTCATGTGTGTCTTTCTTGTATCAGGGTTAAGCACTGGGCAATAGGGCTGTGAATAAAGGGAAACAAACAAACAAACGAAAACACTGTAAGGAGGAGAAAGCCACTAGAGGGCTGCCAGAAGGGGTGTGTGGGAAGGAATCCTAGATTCTCTGCTGTTTTCTTGAACCAAAATAGTAACAAGAGTTGGATACTGCTGTTCTTTACTTGGCAAGTGAAGGCAAAAAGAAGGGGCCAGTGTAAAAGTTCATTTAAGAGAATATGTATCAACGTTTAAACTCTGATATGAGCATTTACGTATTATCTTTCAAACACGGAGCTAGGGACATACTCACTTTCCCCTGAGTTCACAACTGTGAACAGCTCATTTAAGAAATCAGAGCCCCAAGCCTGGTGGGAGAGCTCAGGAATGCTCAGAAAAGTCTCCCCCTACACACCTGTACCACCACCCCCATCTTCCCATCAGCAGTTATCAAAAGAGGACTCGAGTTGGGCTCCTCTCCCCTGCCTGTGCCCCAGAGGGCAAGCCACGTCTTAGTGGGGAGCACCCGAGTCTCCCTTCCCTGTGGATTCCTTAAGATGATCCAGAGAAGGTGTGAACACACAGCGGCAGCCTGTGATTTTCTTTGTTGTCAGGAATCTGCAAGCCTCCTTTCATCTTATTAAAATTATACCCTTTCTGCCAAGATTGAAAAGAAAATCAGGAATTGGTAATTGTATCCCACTCAACCCCTTCCAGATTGGGGAGGGCGTCTGATCAGCCCTTCTCGGGTTACAGTGCTGTGCACGTAGGGCATCTGTTTCCACACCACCCCTGACACTCCAAGGTGGCAACCATCCCCAAGGAATAAAATAACATAATTAAACACCAAGTGGCAGACATGGGGTTCGGAGCTTTATATACATTATTTAACTCTCCCAATACCCCCAAGAAGTAGGTATTGTTTTTATTCTGGATTTTTTTTTTTTTTTACATCTCCCTTTTCCAGGTGACACTTGGGGAGGCAAAGATACCTGACCACAGTTAAACAGCTAGCAAGTTTCAGAGTGGGGATTTGACCCCAGGCAGCCTGACATCAGATGCCACGTGGTTAACCCATATTCTAACGTGACTCTCAGAACTCCATCCAGCTGGGCAAAGATGCTCACTCACCATGTTGCTGGGAGGTCTAAGGTCCAGGATACTGCACATTCCCCAACTGCTCTGACAGCAACACATGTGGCACCCAGCAACCAGTCGGCCATGTGGGGCTTCAGTCTGGCCCCCAAGGCCCTCTCCCTGACCCTGGGCTGGATCTCAGGAGGGACCAGAAGTTATTTCAGGCCATAGCCATACCCTAGGGTTTGGCTTGCCAAGAAGTAGAAAGGGGTAGATGAGTTCCCCTGCAGGGTTGACAAATGTTCTCAGGCAACTGAAGCTTTAACTATTCCATCTTAAAGAGGCAGCTATCAGTTTCAGCCATAGCAGAGCCATCACTGAGACAGCAGGTGGCGATACATCTGGACTCCTGGCGGATGATCTTCCTTCCTCTGCCCTTTCTTGCACTGCCCTTTTCCCCCCTCTGCTCCCTTCCCCTCTGTCCCCTGCCTACCCAAGCACTGCAGGATTAGGCCCATTGCTCCGGACAACAACTTCAGTGATCAGGATGCTCCAGGGTCCAAATGATCCTGAGAAGTTCCACCCAAGAAAGGGATGCAGAGACCCAGGGGGACCAGATGCTTCTCCTTACACTGTGTTGTCAGTGGCTGTCAGTTTCCCCTTCCTGTGTGTCAGACTCTCAAGGACAGGGACTGTGCTCATTTTTCTTTGGATTTCCAGTCACTAACTTAGGGCCTGATACATGCGAGATCAATACATATTGAAGTAAATTGATTAATTAGTCATTTTTCTTGAAGATTTCCTCATAACTGTATTTCACTTAGTGGTTTCATATACCCTCCATACCAGAAGTGAAGTCTCAAAGAAAGTCAGTGCTGTGTATTTACCTACATTTACAACATTTATGCCATCCTATCACACAGCTATCCACGCTCACCCATCTGCATTAGCGTGTAAAATCCTTGAAGGCAAGGGCTGTATCCTACTTCCCTTTAAATGTCCTCTGCTGTGCTTGGCACATGGTCAGCTTGGCGGTTGTCGAGTTGATTTAAATAATCTCTAATAAGCGGAAACCCTACGCTTAGATGGAAATGCTCACCCAAGGCCATCTACAACTTATGCTAAAGTTGTATAGGAGTAGACTTCTAATTTTACCAAATTATAAAAAAGATTCCTTGAACAGGTTTCACAGGAATTCAGGGGATCAAACTACATTGTAACAGGAGTGTCCTGTATTCCTCTCTTGGAAGGTTCCATTCCCAAAGCGGAGGCTACATCTTGCCACTGTGTGTTGAGTTCCCACCGCAGTGCAGGACCAGGACTCTGCTTTCAGCCCTATTCAGTCTATGTACACATATCAGAGTGCCTGCATTGCCCTGAGAGCCTGTAACTCTTTCTCTAAGACCAATTTCCATCATTGTTGAAGTCAGGTTTTGATTAGATATCCTGCCAGGGGTGCCATGTGGATCATTCTTTTTTTGCTTTTTGTACAAAGTGTCAGAATTTTTTGCCTGTGGGTTAGGATGGCCAGAGTCAAGCCAAGAAGAGAGAAGTGAAGTAGGAGAGAAGAAAGGAAGTCAGTCCTAAACAAAAAACCAAGAGGATGCAAGATTGTCGATGACAGGGTACTAATGCCACTGAACTGAACACTTAACATATGTATATGTATAACTGATACACTTTGCTGTACAGCAGAAACTAACACAACATTGTAAATCAACTATACTCTAATAAAAAAAAAGATATTCAAAAAGAAAAAAAACCTTCCGAAAATACTGAATCATCAGTATGTTGGTGTTTCCTCTTTCTGCCATCCACTAGAAAGGGAATTTTAGTTGTAGAAATGCATACATTGAATCTGCATGGTTTTAATGAATGGGATTGAAAATTTAATGTATATTAAACTTAATAAAATTGAGACGAGATGTGTGCTAAAAAAAAATGGCTAAGATAGTAAACTTTATGTTATGTGTATTTTACCACACACACAGAAAGACTGTCCAAACAAGACCTGTAGTGGGGGGATGGATAGCCGTCCATAATTGTTTCAAGTGTATGTGCCAAATCTTCTAAAGTGTAAATCAATTTGTGAATGTATTTAATCTGCTAAAATACATTTGCATTAAATGAAATTGACCTGACATGCGCCAGAGATGTCTTCTCTTTTCTTCCGTCTTTTCTTCCATCTTTTTGTTGTTGCCAAAACACGGCTCCATAAGCATGGACTTTAAGTCTGTCATATCCCTCAGAGTTATCAATTTTAGGATAAGGTCCCTGGTGGCCTTATTTGACCAGATTCAGTTTTTTGGAAGATAGGATTTTGGTTTCTCTTCATGAGCACATTATCTCAGCTTATACTCAGGTTTGTGGAGTTGTAGAAAAATGACAGACTGATATCTCTTTAGTTTCAGATTAAAAATTTAACACAAGAAAAACACGCCATGAATCAAAAGCATTCTTCTCCTGACATGTCCATTTTATGTAGGTAGCAACTTGTATTCCGAGGAAGGTAAATTATGACTGTAACTGTGAACTCATACATTTTCTATGTTTAGCTGAATAGTTTGATGGAATCACCAGGCACTGGTGGCAATTTCTATACTTCTTTAAACACAGGCATCAGTCAGGACGCAGAACGTAAGCATTCTGAAAAAGCCATACATTAAGAGGGAAGAACTGCTCGAGGAATCACAAATATTTATTCTAAAGCAGGTCTTAGTTCACCTTTCTTCTGACTCGGGGTGTCTGCTGACATCAGTCATTTATTCAACACCCCAAACCCATTCCAATAAGAGCCAGTTCATAATTTCAATTGGCAGTCCACCCTTATTTTCAAAGGAGAAAAATCCAGATGGAAAAAACAAATAAATGTCAAGCACTTGAAATTATATGGCTGATTATATGAGTCTACAATGGACCTAAAGGAGATTTAGAAAGTGTTTCCGATGGCAAGGTACAGTGGAGCTGCCTGTCAGTAACCGTGTGGCACCAAGGGAACCCTCTGCTATCCTCATCCAAGAAATCATCCATATGTAACATCCCTGTGTATCGTCATCTTCCAAGGTGCTAATGAAATTGTGTGAGTGTAAGGGCTTTGTAATCCATAAATCACTATATAGATGCCAGTGATTATTTAAATTTTAAACTATTCCTTAGGGTTCTATAATATTTCTATTTATTTTCTGAGGTGGGAAAGCTAGACTGTCACTCTGAAGCTTCATGCCCTACATGGCGTGAGGAAGGAGGAGTTAACGACAGTCGACAATGTCCCCACAGCCCTCATCTAGCACCCAGCACAAATGGCCCATCCATTAAATGTTGTCGATGGGTGAATCTGAGTAGGGCAGGCAGGGACCTGCCCACAAGCACTTTTTGAATTGGAAGGACATTCAAGATGACATTTTCAAAGAGGGTTGTACTGTGATGGAGAAAGCAGGGACCTGGGATTCAGGTAAACCCAGGTTCAAACGTGGGCTCTGGAACCTGTGAGTTGTGGAAACTTGGGTAAGTTATTAAATCACAATTTCTTTGTCTATAAAATGGGAAAATAATACCTTCACCTTGCCGGGCACAGTGGAGAATAGCTGACCTAGAAGAAACACTAAAATCATCAACAGCCAACACAGCTAGGGGAGAAAAAAGAATTCCACAGATTAATCAGAAAGAAAATAGAAAAATATTGACAAATCTTATTTTCCAACTCGCCAGATACTGAAAACAGATAAAGATGATCTCAGGCATGTTTGCTGTTCCTGAAGTAGAGAATTCAAAAATATGGGACAGAAGGAGTAAGTATTCAAAGATACAATGAAAGAAAAAATTTCCCAAAAATGTAGAAAAAATGGAATATGCAGCTTTGAAAGAACATACTACGTTCCAGGAAATTTTGATCTAGGACAACACACAGTGAGTCATACTCTGATTCAGTTTCAAGAACCAAGAAAATCTTTAGACATCCAGGCAGAAATGGCAAATAATCTACAAGGGATTAAAAAATGGTGAAGAATCAGAGTTCTCCACAGCAACAACTAATGCCGGGAGACAATGTAATAGTGTCCATAAAGCTCTGAATAGAAGGAAAAAGGTTATTTCAACTTCTTGATATTTTTCATAGTCTCTTAACATTTCAATGGTCATCCTCAGACCTAGTTGCACATTAGGATCCCTGGGGAGATTTAAAAACTTACCCATGTTCAGTGGCCGCCCCAAACCAGCTGGATCAGATTCTCTGGGAGTAGAGCCTGGACTATGGTGTGTCTCAAAAATGCACCAGGTAACTCTAAGTGCAGGTGATTCTCAGGCAGGCTACTCAAAGTGTGATCCGTGGATCAGAGCATCAGCACCACCCGGGAGCTTGTTAGAAATGCAAATTCTCAAACCCACCCCAGACCTATAAGAATCTGTATTTTAACAAGCTCTCCAGATCTGGATGCACACTTAACTTTGAAAAACCTTACAGAAGAATCTCTCTCTCTTTCTCTCTCAACATTTTGTTCACTTTATTAATGTTATAAAGAGTTGCTGGTTCTGCAAAGGGGTTAATTATCTTTGGGTGCGGTGACTTATTGTCCCATAGAAGACCCTTTATAAGTGTGAGTGACTAAGTGAAACAGAGACAAACCCTAGTGGAGAATGCAGTTCAAGTCCCAAGGTCTCTGTGTAGTACTTATGCTTAAGTTTCCCTTGCAACAAAGGCAGTATCTGGAAACTTTAAAAACTCATCTTTAGAAGACTAGGTAGGTTTTTCTAAGTTGACAAATGTTTTCGACCAGAACCAGAAGTTTCTTGAAGAGGAATATTTTAGGGGAAAAAAAAAAATCTCTTTTAGGAAAGAAGATCTAGACCTATATTATAAAATATTTTTAAATTAATAACATTTGGATTTTAGCATTGACTTCAGTTTCACTTACTTCTTTTACAAGAGTAAAATTAACTTTATTTAAACATAGGATGCAAAGAATGATCCGTTTTAATACAGGTATTTCTGTATCTATCTGCATATATGCAGAGAAAGATGTTTACCTGATGTTATTTATGAATGGGTGAGATTTGAAGTGTTTTGTAAACTTTTTATTTGTACTTTTCTACATTGCTGACATTCCTAAAAATGTATACTATTTTCCCAAAAATACTAAAGTTATTTTTCTAGTAAAAAAACCCCCTCATTTCATTAATTTGCCCAGGATGATCAGGATCTGTGTACCAATTCACATCAACCAAATTCACAGAGACTGTGACTCAGAATCACAAGATATTAATTAACACACCCATTCCTTAATCTAAGACATGGCATCTGCTTCATGGTGACCATATGTACTCAGGAGTCTAAATTACATATTTAAATGTTGCTTGATGAACAACGTCTTCTCAGGAAATGTCTTCGGAACTATCATTGACTAATGATTTGTCCTTCACTGAAGTAATCATTCTTTGTAAAGAACTGTTTTCTCATCCTAAAATCAGAACTCTATTCTCCCAACCTAAATATTTATCGTAAGGTCTAGTTTCCCCAAATTGTGACTGATATTGCTTACACTGGAGGAATTTCCAAATCACAAATGCAAAAGGGTCATGCTGGCAACATTGTCTTCATTCCAAGCATAAAATTAACATCCACAGTAGCTACAATATCAGAAGTTGGCATCTTATCCTTATGTCTAAATCTTGGGTGTGCTCAACTGGGGATGATGTGAGCCTTCTGAGTACCAAATACATGTTGGTTTTTCTAAAAAGTTTATGAGGAACAAAAAGAGTAAATGCAATGTAAGGAAGTAGAGCCTGTGTTGTTGTTGTTGTTTTTTTAAGATTTAATGAAAAACATGTTAAATTCAATCCCAAGATGATTAATTATCGCTAGCATATCTCGCTTATTAAAAAGAAATAAACATTCCACTCCTTTCTTGAATTGGCTTCAGTTGAACTCTTTCATAGGGGAGATGGGGGATGGGTGTTTCTACTCTACTGGTATAAATGCTCCAAGATGTGTTAGTGTCATAAGTCAGGAACTCAACTCAATACTAGGAGATATTTTTTTCTGTGCAAGTATTTACTATCTTGCTCTAAATTTCAAGTAATTAAACCATGCTGTATCAACTAAGTTTAAGTTTTAAAACAATTATTATTCTACTGATTTTATGTATATGGGCTTCAAATCCTAGTAGGTTAGAATTCTAGTTCTCCTATTTCTAGCTGGAGACCAAGTATAAAACAATCCTCGATCTACTTATTTTATAAAATAGGAATAATATCACCTACTTTTTAGGGTTTTCATAACGTTTACAAAAATATTGAATGTTTAGAGTACATGTAGGAGCTCAATAAATGAAATCCATCTGATAATCAAAGGTGTTTAGAAGTGCCTATCCACAAAATATTTTCTGACATAAATTGTACCGTGTTCTTAGAATGTATATATATGCATAACTGAATCACTTTGCTGTACAGTAGAAATTAACACAACACTGTAAATCAACTATACTTTAAAATAAATTTTTTTAAAAGTTCATCAAATTTTTGTTTGAGAAAACCTTTTCTCCTGCTTCTCATTTCTTAAATCATTGGCCACACTTGGAGGAGGTGGTCAGAACATAGAAAAGGTACAGGTAATATCTAAATCATTCTCAATCAAAATTCAGATGTAGGCAAAAACACATCCACTTAAGTTTACGTGGCTATTTCCCTAGAAACTAATGCATCATGCAATGCATATAAACACACATTAATAGTGTATTTTATACACTAATACAGAGCATGCAAGGACATAGAATATGTTCATTCTCCTACATCTGTGATAGTTTATTTTTCTTCTTCTCCTTCTCCTTCTTCTCCTTCTTCTTCTTCTTCTCTTCCTTCTCCTTCTCCTTTTTCATTTGTTTTCTACCTATTTCCTCTCACCCCTTATAAATTTGGGTTCTTTTCTCTCTCTACTCTTTTATTGGGGAAAACACAGCCTTGGTTATGCAAATGTTTCTCAAAGTTTTAACTCTAGTCAGTATCTTTTTCTGGAACTACACATCTGCTTTCAACTACCTGTTTGGCATCACTCTGTGGATGTCCTGATGGCACATTAAACTGAATATACCCAAAGTTGCACTCATCCTCATTTTCCCCCAAACTAGCATCTCCTGAGAATCTTATGTCTAAGACCAGAAATAAGCTGGTTTTGATCCTTCCTCTCCTGATAGCCTACATCTAATCAAAGGATCTTAAGTCCTTTGCCTTGATGTCCTAATTATCTTAATTTGTCCTTCCCATTCCTATTTCTACCTTTCTACTGAGAGATTCTTACCTCAATTTTTATAAAAACCTCCTGACTGGTTTCCCTATCTCCAGTCTCCTCCCACTACAATCTAGGCTACAAATTAAACCTGGATGAATCTTCCTCAATCACAAAAGCAATAATTTACTTTCATTGTCAAAATCTTCCATTGTGAAACAGAGGAAATATAGACTCATGCTTGGCATCTGAAGGTTCTCTACCAGATGTGATCAAGTTATGCTTTGAGCCCTATTGCCCTCTAATCCTTTGATCCCGAGGATGCATAAATAAATGACCCCACAGGGACTTCCCTAGTGGCACAGTGGTTAAGAATCTGCCTGCCAATGCAGGGGACACGGGTCCAAGCCCTGGTATGGGAAGATTTCACATGCCGTGGAGCAACTAAGCCCATGTGCCACAACTACTGAGCCTATGTGCTGCAACTACTGAAGCCCGCGCACCTAGAGCCCGTGCTCCGCAACAAGAGAAGCCACCACAATGAAAAGCCAGCGCATCGCAACGAAGAGTAGCCCCCGCTTGCTGCAACTAGAGAAAGCCCACGTGCAGTGAAGACCCAACACAGCCCAAAATAAATAAACAAATTTAAATAAATAAATAGCCCCACAAAGCCAGATCTGGCTTGCCCATGTAATTTTCTTTGGCTTACACAATGGCTTTATAAATTTTTAATTATAAGCTGCTTATTTTGAATTAGTTGCTAATATTTACACATTGGAAGATTTCACAAAAATCCAGATTCTGGCTTCTCATGAAAAGTTAGAGTATCTGGCAACTTTGAGTCCACATTCCCACACGACAAGAGGGCTGAAACTAGGCAGTGAGTGCCTGTTTATGAATGGAGAAACATGACCCAGGTCACCACAGCCTTCATCTGATTGGTATCATTCAATGTGCTACTGGCTTGGTGTCTGTAGGCACGTGAATTGATGAAGTTTGCCCTATACCACCTAGTGCTCCAGCCAAGTACATCGTTCCCAAATGCATAGTATGTCCTTGCTATGTTATTCCGTCTTTCTAGAAATGCCCTCTCCCTCCATCCTTCATGTCTTTAAGGCCCATTTCTAACACTGCATCTTCCATGAGGCTTTCTCTACCTCCCTGTTGGACATTACTGCCTCATTTTCGTTCCTCTGTTAACACTCTGTTGTTCTCTTACGGCCCGTTTCTCATTCTCTGCTGGATCGGCCATTGGTATCCTTGATTTCTCCGTTTTTCAGGGACTTGCATTGACAAACACCTCAGGCTTTCTTGAGCAGGGGTTTTTCCTCTTGACCTAAACCTTCCTCATCCTCCCCTAGAGATTAGGCGAGTCTCTCTTCCCACCCACTTTCCCTTCAGGGATCCGCCTGTCTACGCAGTAGAGATGCCTTGTTCTGCTTGGTAGTAAAGGCCCGATTCAGCAGGTGAGCCTGAGATGAGCAATACCTGAGTGTGTACATTTGTCCAATTCTGAAGTTCAGTGTTAGGAAACCCACTGTTGCCACACATCTAAGCCAGGATTTCCCTTCCAGGTTTTATCAGCAAACAAAACTAATATTTTCATTTTCATCTGCTTGAATACCTATCTCACAACTGCTTTCAAGCTCAAGCAGGGAAAAGAAGGGGTTCTCATTGGGAGCCTTCTAACCCTAACAATGAGGACTCATTCTTGAATCTTCTGCAGCTCCTAGCAAACGTCATTGTACAGATACTCAAAAAACATTTATCAAATTGAATAAAAAATATAACCAATATGCATAAAATTCATAGAATATAATTTTTCTTATGCTTATGTCCCCATATATAAACTGTATAAATAATAACTTAAATGTCTGTAAGATTAACAAAATACAACATATGCTGTATATAACAGAAAATGTTTCCTATTTACATTTCTATTGTATGTAAATCATTGATCATATCATATATCAAAAAAGAAAAGAAAAAAGGAAAAAAAAGGAAAAAGACAAACCTTAGAAGTCAGTGAAGAAAGCATCACACCAAAGGATAATCAGCAGTCTCAAGGCTCTTGTTTCTTGCTCTTTTTAAATTTTCTGGTTGTTTCTTGACGAATGGTATCATACTCCAAAATGGCCATTTTAGAAAGTCTCTGTCAGTACTGAGATGGTGCTCCAGTGAGAGGATCGCTGAAGCCAGAACCTGTAAAGAAAAAACCCAAAAACTGTTATTACAATTAAATTAAGCACACATGAATGATATTCTCTAAAAGAGTATACACCAAATATCTGTTCCTCAAATCACCATTAAACACCATATAGTTATATATGTTATATAGTTCTTCATATAACACATTCTTTGAAGTAGAAATGAAAGCTACTTAACTTTCTAAAGTGATTGGGATGGCAATTCATCTAAAAAAATATTTAACTAAAAAATGCTTAATGTTTATATTTAATGATATAAAACTAAATCTGAGTCTGTCATGTGCTTCTTAAAACATGGGATGGCTGTGGAATTTATTCCAAAATAAAAGGCATGATCTCCATAAATAACTCATTTCATACCTTACACGCTTATCAAGTTACTGTCTCCAAACAAAACGATTTCTCATAAACGTTGAGGTAAAAGAGTAAAATTATAAAGTAAAATAAGTCACTCACTAACTGAAACAGCATTAATCAAGCTTCTATTTTGAAGGATAGTAATAACAATAATAACAGATAACAATTATTGAATGATCTATTTCAAGTATTTTTCATCTATATCATCCATACAACAATAATATGAAGTAGGTAACTAGTACTATCTTGGATTACAGATTTAAAAAAGAGTTTAGACATTGATAGAGGCAGGATTTAAACCCAGATGCATCAATTCGGAGTTCCCATGTAATCACAAATATTGCCCTAAATATGTAATATGTATAAATACTTCTATTTAGAAGCATATAAGGCTTTGAAAATAATACACTGATCCATATTGCTTTAAAATACTATTGTTTAACTTCAGTTTCAAGTGCCAAAAATAAAAATTGACCTCAATTCTCCAACGTGGTTGGTATTTTTGTTTGTTTTGTTTTATTTGGGTGTGTAATGAGAGTGGGAATTTCAGACAGAGAGTAGAAGGGAAGAATTGATCAGGATTCCAGTTCTTAGCAGTAAGATGGACTTGACACTTAGACTCTCTGGCTACAAAATAACTAGATTCTAAGCATTAAGCAAACCTCAAAAAACTTTAAAGAACTGGTATCATACAGACCAATACAATTAAGTTGGAAGTTGTTAATAATAAGTCTTAAAATCCTCAAATATTTAGAAATGTATACACACATTCTAAATTATTCATCCATCAAAAAAAGAAATTGTAATAAACATTAAAAATACTTGTAACTAAATGATAAAGAAAATATTACAAAACTTGTGTGATGCAACAAAAGTTGTACATAGTGGGGTTTATACCCTAAAATTCCTGTGTTAGAAAAGAAGACTGAAAATTAGTAAGCTAGGTATAAGATATACGATAGGAAAAGAATAGCCCAAAGAACATGGAAGACAATACAGGAAAGAGGAGAAATCAATGAAGTAGAAAACAAACTTACAATTAGAAAGATTTTTAAGAAGACAAGAGTTCTTCACTGAAAACACTAATAATAAAGGAAAACTTCCAGTTAGATTAATTAAAAAAAGACAGAAGGCCCAAATAAATAATATGAGGAGAAGTATAGGTAGAGCAAAGACTAAACTTTATGCCAATAAATTTGAAAACTTAGACACAATGCAAAACATTCTAGAAAATATAACTTACCAAAATTGATGGAAGGAGAATTAGAATGCCTTAAGAGTCCTAAAATTAAAATAACTGAATTAATGTTAAAAGATTCCTCCAAAGAAAACAAGTGATCCAAATGATTTTACAAATTAACTCTATCAGACTTTCAAGGGAGAGATCATTCCAATTTTAGGTCATATCTTTCAGAGAATAGAAAAAGCAGAATACTCCCCAGTTCATTCCATGAGGCCATTACAGTCTTGACGCTCAATCCAGACAAGGAGACGACAGAAAGGAAAATTAGTGGTAAGCTCACTCATCAACATAGATTTTAAAACCCAATAAAATATTAGCATATTAAATATGGCAGTACACAAGAAAGATAATACATCATGCCTTCAATGGGGGTATCCAAGGAATGTAAGAGTGGCTTAACACTACAAAATCCACAAATGTTATTTTTCACATTAGAAAATTAAACAGGGGACTTTCCTGGTGGTCCAGTGGCTAAGACTCCATGCTCCCAATGCAGGGGGACTGGATTCGATCCCTGGTCAGGGAACTAGAGCCCACATGCTGCAGCTAAGAGTTCGCATGCTGCAACTCAGAAGATCCCGCATGCTGCAACTAAGACCCCGCACAGCCAAATAAATAAATATTTTTAAAAATGAGAAACTTATTTAAAAAAATTAAACAGAAAATCACATTCAGAAGCCAGCCGGAGCGGCGGCGGCGGCGGCGGTAGCAGCGACCCGGAGGGAGGGCGAGGCGACGCTGGCTGCGGGGACCCGGTGACAGCGTGAGAGGTACTAGATTTTACAAGTTTGCACCATGCGTGAGTATAAGCTAGTCGTTCTTGGCTCCGGAGGAGTTGGAAAATCTGCTCTGACTGTACAATTTGTTCAAGGAATTTTTGTTGAAAAATATGATCCTACGATAGAAGATTCTTATAGAAGGCAAGTTGAAGTAGATGCACAACAGTGTATGCTTGAAATCTTGGATACTGCAGGAACGGAACAATTTACAGCAATGAGGGATTTGTACATGAAAAACGGACAAGGCTTTGCATTAGTTTATTCCATCACAGCACAGTCCACATTTAATGATTTACAAGATCTGAGAGAACAGATTCTTCGAGTTAAAGACACTGATGGGGCTTCCCTGGTGGCGCAGTGGTTGAGAGTCCGCCTGCCGATGCAGGGGACACGGGTTCGTGCCCCGGTCCGGGAAGGTCCCGCATGCCGCGGAGCGGCTGGGCCCGTGGGACATGGCTGCTGAGCCTGCGCGTCCGGAGTCTGTGCTCCGCAGCGGGAGGGGCCACAGCGGTGAGAGGCCCGGGTACCGCAAAAAAAAAAAAAAAAAAAAAAAAAGACACTGATGATGTTCCAATGATTCTTGTTGGTAATAAGTGTGACTTGGAAGATGAAAGAGTTGTAGGAAAGGAACAAGGTCAAAATTTAGCAAGACAATGGAACAACTGTGCATTCTTAGAATCCTCTGCAAAATCAAAAATAAATGTTAATGAGATCTTTTATGACCTAGTGCGGCAAATTAACAGAAAAACTCCAGTGCCTGGGAAGGCCCGCAAAAAGTCATCACGTCAGCTGCTTTAATATACTAAATGTATTGTAGCTCTGAGCCAGGTCTGAAGAACTGTTGCCCAATTCAACAGTGCCAGCATTCCAACTTTGTTAAACCTACCAACATCTTAAATGGACTTTCTGTGGTGGTACCCTTTAAGAGGCGGATGAAAGCTACTACATCAGTTTGCACATTCTAATCACTTTCCAGTATCACAAGAGAGATTTTTACTTATATAATAGTCCTAGAGTATGCAGCTGGTAAAACCAGAGGCTACAATCCAGTATTACTGCTAAGAGACATTTTTCATCCACCAATGTTGTACATGTATGAAAATGATGTACTGTATACTTTAACACGCCCTATACTTTGTATTGGAGAGTACAATAATGTAAATCCTAAAAGCACCACTATTTTAGCATAATAAAAGAAAGTCCAAAGAGCTCCTATACAGACTACTCCAGATAACTTCGCTTCTTTGATACTTGTAGCTTATTGTAATTTTTTTTAAGAAATTCAAGGTCATTATCATTGTATTGTACAAATAAGCGCTTTGATTAACACAGCTATATAGATTTTTTAATTTTTAAAAACCTGTGGAGACAGTGATCTTGTCTTTAAAATATGATAGTCCTTTCAGTATAATGTCTTAGATTAAAGACGTTGCCTTTAATATCTGTTGGGAAGGAAATGTCCAGACTTTTCAAATCTTTTATTATATGTTTCCTTTTTTGTTTACATAGGGAACAATGTTTATAGTTGTGTGTACAGTGGGGGTCTACAACAAGAAGTGTATATTTTCAAACAATTTTTTAATGATTTAACAATTTTTGTAAATCATTTTCAGGCTTCTGCAGCTGTAGATTCTCACTGTGAATCCCCTGCTTGCTCATGCATAAGTGTATTTGCAATACCAAATATACAGGTTTAGTATTTTTGCCTGTTAGTGATTGTTTCACATGTGTAACGTTTTGGTTGAGATGTTAAATGGTGGACGAGTACTGTGGATGTGAATGTGGGAAGTAATTTTAATCATGTGTAATTGGTCACAAGGCCTAAGTTGCAGTAACTATTGCTGTTTTATTTAACAATGCCTTGTTGCTTTGTATGCATTAACGTTTGGGTGTAAAGATTGTGTGTCTATCCAACAGGGAGCCACAGTATTTAAATTGACCAACCTAATGTTACAACTACTTTTGAGGTGGCCAAATGTAAACTAAAAGCCTTAATTAAAGTGGTGCAATTTTGTATAACTTAGCATCAGTAGTTCAATAAATTTGGATTGCCATGCAAGGGCTTGCATTATAATTACTTGCCACTTGAATGTGTTTTGTGTAATGTTTAACAGTGCTAGTAAATAAATATGGGTTTAACTTCAAAAAAAAAAAAAAGAAAATCACATTCAGAAAAATGTTTGATAAAATTAAACTTTCATTTATATTTAAAAAAAAACAAAACTCTCAGCAAATTAAAGTTAAAGGGAACTTCTTTACCTTGATAAAAGATATCTACCCAAAACATACATCAAGCATCATTCTTTATGAGAAGACATTAAAAGCATTTCCTTTAAAATCAGAAACAAGTCAAAGTTGCCGACTTTTCATTTCTCTTCACTATTGTATTGGTGGTTCTAGCCAGCTTAGAAAAATCAGAAAAATAAAGGCATAGGATTTGGAAAGAAAGAATAACACTGACATTATTCACATATGATTATGATAATCTACATAGAGAACTCAAAAATTTATATATATCATATATAATATGTATGTATACACAGTATAAAATGTATAATATATATCAAGAAATAATAAGGGACTTTAGCAATGTGGATCAAATTGCAAAAATTAACTATATTTCCAAATATCTGTAATAAAATGTTAGAAATTTAAATTATAAAAGAATTATGGCAGACTACTAATGATCTTTTCAAAACCTTTTACTCCTTCTTCCAAAACAGAATTTTACTGAGCACAAGGTCATCCAGGTAGAGATTACATTTCTCAGCTTGCTTCAGAGCTAAATAGAGCTTTGTTAATAAGTATGAACCAATAAGATATGAGCAAATGTGCAACTTTCTGGTCATCTTTAAATTATAATTCTCTTACCATAGATTTCTGGGCTTTCTTGTTTTTGTTGGGAAGTTTTTGATAACTGCTTCAGTCTCCTCACTAGTTACAGGTCTGTTCAGTTTTTTATTTGTTCATGATTTAATCTTGGTAGGTTGTATATTTCTATACATTTATCCATTTTTTTCTAGGTTACCCAATTTGTTGACATATAATTGTTCACAGTAGCCTCTTATAATCCTTTTTATTTCTGTGATCAGTTATAATGTCTCCTCTTTCATTCCCAATTTTAGCTATTTGAGTCTTCTCTGCTTTTTTTCTTAGTCTAACCAAGGATTTGCCGACTTTGCTGATCTTTTCTAAAAACTAAATCTTCATTCTGTTGATTTGTTTTCCATTCTCTATTTCATTTATCTCTTCTCTAATCTTATTATTTCCTTCCTTCTTGTAAGTTTGGGCTTAGTTTATTCTTCTTTTTCTGGTTCCTTGAGGTATAAGTTTATGTTGTTCATTCAAGATCTTTTTCCTTCTTTTATGTTTACCATAAATTTCTCTCCTTAGCACTGCTTTTGCTGCAATCTATAGGTATGTTGCATTTGTTTTCATTTGTCCCCAGATATTTTCTAAATTCCCTTGTGATTTCTTCTTTGACCCATTAATTGTTTAAGAGTATACTGTTTACTGTAGGATTTTTTAAAAAGATAATCTGTATCAAATTAGGAAAGTTCCCTTCTCATAGTTTGCTAAAAATATTTTTAATCATGAATATTGAATTTCATTAAAATATCTTTTGCAATTATTAAAGTGAACATATGAGATTTCTCCTTTATTCTATTAATAAGATGAATGACACCGATTGTTTTTCTAACGTTAAATCAATCTCGCATGCTTTAGGTAAATCTGATATGATTGTGTTGCGTTATCCTTATATATTGCTGAATTTGAATTGGTAATGTCTTGTTTAGAATTTTTACTTCCATTTTATAGGAAAAATTGGTCTATAAATTTACTTTCTTATAATGTCAAAGCTAGGTTTTAGAATCAAGGTTAGAGACCTCATAAAATGGGTCTTTAAGTGTTCCCTCTTTTCCTATTTTCTGGAATAATTTACGTAACATAGTTTTTTTTTTTTTTTTTTTTTTTTGTAATGTTGGAAGAATTCACCAGTGTCAGTTCTGTGTCAATTCTAAGTTGTGTTTTCTCTTTTTTTATATAATATCGGTAATTCCTCTCTCTCTCTGTCTCTCTCTTTCTCTCTGTCTCTCTCTCATCAGCCTTGCTACACATTTATCCATTTTATTCACATTTTCAAAAAACTAACTTTTGGCTCTGTTGATTTTCTCTACTGAATATTTGTTTTCTATTTCATTGATTTCTGCTCTTTATTATTTCTTCCTTTTATTTTCTTTGAATTTAGTATGCTGTTCTTTTGTTAACTTCTTGAGATGAATTTTCAAATCATTGATGTTAAGCCTTTCATCTTTTCTAATACAGGTACTTCATGCTGTAAGTTTCCCTAAAAGCTATGTTTTTACTGCATCCCACAAATTTTGACATATCTTTTTTTTTTTTTTTTTTTTTTTGTGGTACGCGGGCCTCTCACTGTTGTGGCCTCTCCCGTTACAGAGCACAGGCTCCAGTGTGCAGACTCAGAGGCCATGGCTCACAGGCTCAGCCGCTCCATGGCATGTGGGATCTTCCCGGACCAGGGCACGAACCCGTGTCCCCTGCATCGGCAGGCGGACTCTCAACCACTGCGCCACCAGGGAAGTCCAACATATCATATTTTCATCATCATTCAGTTCAAAATAATATGTAATTTCCACTGTATTTCTTCTTTGACTCGTGAGTTATTTAAAAGTGCATTTCTTAATATCCAAACCTCTGTGGCATTTTATAATTATCTTTAATTACTGATTTCTAGTTTAATTCCACTGCAGAAAATATGTGCTGTATGATTTCACTTATTTGATATTTGTTTAAAAATATCTCATGATTATGCATTTGCCTATTTCCTTTTTCATTCCATTACACTTATCTTTATGTATTTTATGTTAATATAGCATAAAAATTTAGGATGGTTAAATCTTTCTGTTGTATTAACCCTTTGTCACTATGAAATAATCACTCTATTGATCATAACACTTCCTGCTTTGAAGTCTATTTTGTTTGATGTTAGTGTAGCTACAACAAGCTTTCTTTTGATTACTGTTTGGATGATTTATATTTTTCCATCCTCATACTTTTGATCTTTCTTGCCCTTATTTTTAAGGTGTGCTTCTTGTAAGCAGCAAATAGTTATTTTTATTAGTCTGATGGGCTTTGTTTTTTAGTTGCAATATTTAGTCCACTTATATCTAATGTATTTATTATGTTTAATTTTAAATCTTTAATATTGCAAGTTGTTTTCTATTTGTCCTGTTTTATGTTCCTTTTAAAAAAATTAATTAATTAATTTTATTTTGGCTGCATTGGGTCTCTGTTGCTGCGCACAGGCTTTCTCTACTTGCAGCAAGCAGGCGCTACTCTTTGTTGCGGTGCACGGGTTTCTCATTGCAGTGGCTTCTCTTGTTGCAGAGCACGGGCTTCTCATTGCAGTGGCTTCTCTTGTTGTAGAGCACGGACTCTAGGCTTGAGGGCTTCAGTAGTTGTGGCTTGCAGGCTCTAGAGTGCAGGCTCAGTAGTTGTGGTGCACGGGCTTAGTTGCTCCACATGTGGGATTTTCCCGGACCAGGGATTGAACCCGTGTCCTCTGCACTGGCAGGCGGATTCTTAACCACTGCGCCACCAGGGAAGTCCCCCTTTCTTGCTTTCTTTTGAAATGATTATTTTTTTTATTATACTATTTCCCCTATAAGCTTGTTACTTGTATTCTTTCCTTTTGGTGATTACCATACAGATTATCACGTTTCTTTGACGTATTATCTACTTTAAATTAGTTTAAATTTAATCTACTTTAAATTAGTTATCTTACTGTTTTTCAGACAATGCAAGGATCTTACAGCATTTTAACTATATGTATGCCCCATCCTACCTCTGTGGTATTATTGTATTTTATTTCTACATATATTTTAAACTTCATAAGACAATACTACTGCTACTGCTTCTCTTTCCTTTACAAGTTGTGCTTTCATCTTGTATCATTATTTCTTTAATATTTCTTTTAGTGCACCTCTACTGACAATTAATTCTCTCAACTTCCATTTGAATAAGGTCTTTATTTCACCTTTACTTTTAAGGATATTTTCATTGAGCATAAAAATCGAGTTTGCCAGTTTCCTTCGGCACTAGAAAATGCCACTCCACTGTCTTCTTGCTTCCATTGTCTAAATTGGAAAGTCTGTTGTATGTCTTACCACTGCTCCCTTGAAGGGAACATACCTTTTTTCTGTTTTTTTAATATTTAGTCTTTTTACTATGATGTGCCTAGCTGTGGTTTTCTTTGTCACTCTCCTGCTGAAGTTTCATTGAACTTTTTGTATTCATTGCTTGGTATTTTTTAATCTGTTTGGGAAATTCTCAGCCAGTATGTAAGTACTGCTTGTCCCACTCTTCTCTTGCTCCTCGTATTCTGAAATTAGAATTACACATGTGTGAAGTAGTTTTATCTTGTCACATATGGTCTTTGCACATTCTGTCTGTATTACCTGTCTTTTTTCTCTCTTCACTTTAATTGGGTATTTTTCTAATGACTTATCTTTCATTTTACTAATCCTATCATCTATTGTTTTCCATTTTTCCCCAACTTTATTGAGGCATATATGACAAATAAAAAGTGTATATGTTTAAGGTATACCACCGATGACTTGATATACATATACATTGTAAAATGATTACCACAGTTAATTAACAAATCAATGATCTCACATAGTTACCTTTTGTGGGGAGGGGAGAGAAGAACACTTAAAATCTACTCAGCAAAGTTCAGTATACCATAAGGTATTATTATTACTATTATCTTGGCTGTGCCGTGCAGCATGTGGGATGCAGGATCTTAGTTCCCCAACCAGGGATCGAACCCATGCCCCCTGCAGTGGAAGCACAGAGTCTTAACCACTAGATCACCAGGGAAGTCCCAAGCGTATAGTTTTATTAACTTTCGTCACCATGCTGTACATTATGTCTCCAGAACACCTCCCCATTTGCCTCAGCCCCCACGTTCTAGTAACCACCATTCTACTCTGTTTCTGTTTGAATTTTTTTTTAGATTCTACGTATAAGCAATACCATGCAGTAATTGTCTCTCTGTCTAACTTATTTCACTTAGCATAATGCCCTCTGGGTTCATCCATGTTGTCACAAACGGCAGGATTTTCTTTTTTATGGCTAAATAATATTCCATTGGGTATATATATCTATCACATTTTCTTTATCCATTTATTTGTCAATGCACACTTAGATTGCTTCCATATCTTGGCTGTTGTGAATAATGCTGCAGTGAACATGGGAATTCAGATATCTCTTAGAGATTTGGATTTCATTTTTTTTAAATTAATTTGTTTATTTTTGGCTGTGTTGTCTCTTTGCTGCTGCATGCAGGCTTTCTCTAGTTGCAGCAAGCGGGGGCTACTCTTCGTTGCAGTGTGTGGGCTTCTCATTGCAGCGACTTCTCTTGTTGTGTAGCATGGGCACTAGGTGCACGGGCTTCAGTAGTTGTGGCTCGCAGGCTCTAGGGCATAGGCTCAGTAATTGTGATGCACAGGCTTAACTGCTCCGTGGCACATGGGATCTTCCCAGACCAGGGATCAAACCTGTGTCCCCTGCATTGACAGGCAGGTTCTTAACCACTGTGCCACATGGGAAGCCCCTGGATTTCATTTCTTTTGGATATATATCCAATACTGGGATTGATGGATTATATGGTAGTTTTATTTTTAATTTTTTGAGGAACCTTCATACTGTTTTCCATAGTGGCTGCACCAACTTACATTTCCACCAAAAAGGGTTCCCTTTCCTTCAAACCGTCACCAACGCTTGTTATCTCTTGTCTTTTGGATAACAGCCATCCAACCAGGTGTGAGGTGATATCTCATTGTGGTTTTAATTTGCATTTCCCTGATGACAAGTGATGCTATGCATCTTTTCCTGTATCTACTACCATTTGTATGTCTTCTTTGGAAAAATGTCTACTTAGGTCCTTTGCCCACTTTTAAATTGGGTTATTTGGTTTTTTGCTATTGAGTTGTAGGAGTTCCTTATATATTTTGGATATTAAACCCTTATAAAATATATGGTTTGCAAATATTTTCTCCAATTCCATATGCTGCCTTTTCATTTTGTTAATTGTTTCCTGTTGCTGTGCAAAAGCCTGTAGGTTTGATATATCCTACTTGTTTATTTTGCTTTTGTTGCCTATGCCCTATCATCTGTTAAATCTAATCTATTATTGTATTTTTCAGCTCAATAATTTCTATTTATTTTTTATAGACTCTAATTCTCTGATATAATTTTTCATCATTTTCTCTATTATCTTGAATATATTAAATATAGTTTTTTAAATCCCTGTCAAATAATGCCTATTTGGATCTTTTGTAGGTCTGCTGATGTTGTCCGTTTCTTCTCTTGGTTTGTCATTCTTTTATGCCTGATAAGTTGCATTTTTAAAAATTTATTTATTTACTTATTTATGGCTGCATTGGGTCTTCATTGATGCATGTGGGCTTTCTGTAGTTGTGGTGAGTGGTGGCTACTCTTCGTTGTGGTGTGTAGGCTTCTCATTTCAGTGGCTTCGCTTGTTGTGGAGCACAGACTCTAGGTGCGCAGGCTTCAGTAACTGTGGCATGCAGGCTCAATATTTGTGGTACACGGGCTTAGTGGCTTTGCAGCATGTGGGAGCTTCCCAGACCAGGGCTCAAACCCATGTCTCCCACATTGGCAGATGGATTCTTTTTTTGTTTTGTTTTTTGTTTTTTGTTTTCTTTTTGTGGTACGCGGGCCTCTCACTGTTGTGGCCTCTCCCGTTGCGGAGCACAGGCTCCGGATGCGCAGGCCCAGCGGCCATGGCTCACGGGCCCAGCCGCTCCACGGCATGTGGGATCTTCCCGGACCGGGGCACGAACCCGTGTCCCCTGCATCAGCAAGCGGACTCTCAACCACTGCGCCACCAGGGAAGCCCGGCAGATGGATTCTTAACCACTGCGCCACCAGGGAAGTCCAAGGTGTATTTTTTTTTAATGTCTGGTAAGTTTTGATTGAATGCTTGAGACTGTGTACACAAACCTGTAAGGCTCTGGTTTATCTTATAGTTTTCCAAAGAAAATTTAATTTTCTTCTGGTAGGCATATCACTTTAATCCAGTCAAAACTGGGTTTTAACACAATAAATAGAAAATGTAAAAGGATGAGCTAAAGATGAAATAAATAGCATGCCAAATGTCAAAAAAAATTGGGTTTTAGGCTTTTTAAAAAGCTAGTCTATTGTATGCCGTTATTACAGTGTGTAGCTCTTCAACAGTTTCAACTGAAAGCTTGTGTTTGCCAAGGGCTTTCCATCTTGGCAAGCCTTAAACTCCCTTCAACTCCCACCTCTGTCTCCCCGGCAAATGCTAAGTTACTGAAATCTCTGCTCAGTCCTTTAGCCTCCAAGAAGCTATTTTCTGCTTCATGTCCTAAAATATTACCCAGCATACATATCACTTAGAAACAGGCAAACACCTGTTGGGGAATTTGCTCACAGATATTTGGGCTCAGTTCTCTGCAGTTATTCCTTCAGAATCTCAGCCCTTTGAGTTGGAAATGATTGCTCTTGACACCTTAAAACATTGTTTTTTAAATACTTTTATTATTTTATATATTTTTAAAAAATGTTTTTACTGTATATTAATATATATGTAATATATTATTTTTATACTTTATTATTTATTTATTTATTTATTTGCGGTACGCGGGCCTCTCACTGTTGTGGCCTCTCCCGTTGCGGAGCACAGGCTCCGGACGCGCAGGCTCAGCGGCCATGACTCACGGGCCCAGCCGCTCCGCGGCATGTGGGATCCTCCCGGACCAGGGCATGAACCCGTGTCCCCTGCATCGGCAGGCGGACTCTCAACCACTGTGCCACCAGGGAAGCCCTCAATTATTTTTTATGATTAGCTCTTATGTGAATTCTTGGTAGTGAAGTTGGTCTGATATAAGTTATTCCATCATAATCAGAGATGGAAGTTCTCTGGGCCATTTTTTTGGAAGGTGTGACCACATGATCCTTTCAAAATTTAAATCAGATCACATTAAAATCATTCTTTTGTTAAAATCATGTAATGGCTCCTCATTTCAATCAAAGTTAAATATAAAGTCCCTTTCAGGGCCCCACAAGGTCAGATACTCCATTACCTCTCTTACCTCGTCTTCCACCTTCTGAGATTAGCCATACTTGACTCCTGATGTCTTTTCCAACAGGTCAGGTACCATCCCACCTTGGGACCTTTGCTGGTCCCAAGAGAATAACTTTTTCCCAGAGTTTAACTCCTTCACCTCTTTCAAATCTTTGCTCAAATATTACTGCCAACCACCCATTTAAAATTGTAAATCATCCTTCTCTCCCCAGATCTTCTGATCTACCTTACCCTGTTCTATTTTCTGTTGTTGTTTCTACTGCACTTCCACCTTTTAAAATACTATGTATTGGGCCTTCCCTGGTGGCACAGTGTTTAAGGATCCACCTGCCAATGCAGGGGACATGGGTTCGATCCCTGGTCCGGGAAGCTCCCACATGCCGTGGAGCAACTAAGCCCATGTGCCACAATTACTGAGCCTGCGCTCTAGAGTCCATGAGCCACAACTACTGAGCCTGCATGCTGCAACTACTGAAGCCCATGCACCTAGAGCCCGTGCTCTGCAACAAGAGAAGCCACTGCAATGAGAAGCCCGCGCACTGCAACGAAGAGTAGCCCCCACTCATCACAAGTGGAGAAAGCCTGCGCACAGCAATGAAGACCCAACACAACCAGAAATAATAAAAATAAAATAAAATAAAAATTTAAAAAATAAGTTTAAAAAAAATAGTATGTATTTTAATATACTGTGTGATGGATTTGTTTATTATATTTAATGTTTGTTGGCTGTATTCTCTCATTAGAATGTAAGCTCCACAAGGGCAGGGATCTTTGTTTTGTTGAGAGATGTACTCTAAGCCTAAGAACTAGAACAATGAATGGCACAGAGTAGATGCTAAATTCATGTTTGGTGAATGAATGAATGAACTGCCTTCTTATATGACTCTGAAGGAAAAGCAACAAGTATTGATATTTACTGAAGACTCCATATGTTGTAGGATTGGTACAGGCACTACAGAGATACAAAGGTGAATAAGACATAATACCCAGCCCAAAAGAACCATAAAGTTGGCCTACTGGAAAATAGGCAGGCAAATATTCATTTGGGCCAAGATGCAAAACAAATGTCGTTTGTTCTAATTAACATTTATATTTTTATTTCATGTTACCTGTTGATTACAGAAGTTGTTTATAGCTTATGGAAATTCAGATAAAGGAAATATCCAAGAAGTTCATGAACATTTGACTTTATGAACTTCCACAGACTAAACTTACAAAGCTGCTAACAAATCAATCTGACTGCCACTGACAATCTCAATATAAGTCTTACTTAGTCATTTTCATTTTTGTTGTTTGTTTGGAGGTGCTCTATTAACTCCATTACTCCATAAGTGCAAAATCATGGAAGTGATGAATGCACTAAAGACAACTATGATTATGACAAAAATGAAAAATAAGTAAGGTTTAAAACATGTTATGCTGGTAAGGAAATAACTGTTGTGCACAGGTAAAGGATGAAACACTTGATAGTCTGAAGGACAAGTAACAGATAACATATAATGTTAAAGATGTAATGCTTAAAACAGTGGTTCTCAATTGAGGGTGATTTTGCCACCCCAGAGACATTGGGCAACATCTGGAGACATTTTTGGTTACCACACCTTGGGAGGTGCTAGTGGCATCTAGTGAGTAAAGGTCATGGATGCTGTTAAACATCCTACAATGCACAGGACAGACCCCGACAGAAGAATTATCCAGTCCAAAATGTTAATACTGTCACTGTTGAAAAATCCTATTTAGATAATAATCAATAGAAGGCAAGAAAATATAATGACGAAATGAAAACTGTTTGATTGTACAGCTCAAGAATCTTCACCATTGACCCTGGGTAAAATTACTTCAGGAAATAGCTAAGAATTTATTGGAGAACATAAATGCTAGACATATGCACTATGTCATATGCCATAAATGGTTCCTTTAGTATGTTGCCCCATGAATCTGTAACACATGAAGCAAGGAATAAGGCAGTAAGTGTAGATATCAGAGCTGCCAGGAAATTCTCCAAAATCTTGTAGGCATCATTAAAAGTGTAACTAACTGACTCAACAGTGTCTGTTTTTGAAAAACAAAATTCTGATTAAATGTATCAGAAAGGTGGAAGTGAGAATGTCTGATTTTAAAGCTTCAAAGGACAAACTCATACTCCAAATAGGTGGAAATGCTCCTTGGTGCTGTAAAGTCTCTTAGTCACCATGGAGTAATTTTATGGAACCCAAACTGTTGGCATATAGATAGGTTTTTGTAGTTGGATGTTATAGGTACACAGGTTCATGACAAAATTAATTAGAAGATAAGGCTAGAAAGGAAAGTTAGGGGAAGACGGTAAAGAGTTCAAGGCCAAGCTAAGGAGTTGATACTTTAGTCTGTAGGTAACAAGTTGTTTTTGAAGAAGGGAGTGATGTGATTAGAGGCCAAGTTTTAGACTTTTGTTGTAGTGTTAAAGGACTTCCAAGGTCAGAAACTCTAAAGCAAGATCATTTTGCAGGTTACGCAACGGTCCACATGAGAGATGATGAGGGCCTATCCCAGGATCCTGAGAGGTATGCCTGTTAGCATAACTGATGCCATCTTGGGTCCACACAGTTTCTCCTGTCCTCCCACTGACCTTACCCGGGACTGTACTGTGCGGTGAATCACTTCTCTGTTGTTAAGGGCTTTGTAGTTAATAGATATTGCTTAATAATCATTAGGACCAGGTGACCTCTATGCTCTGTTAGCCTCCAAACAATGATGAAGACCTTCCCTGACATTCCTGGCATCCATGAGAATAGTTACCCATTCATAAATCTTGACTTAGGAATACACTTCCTGTTTTCAAGCACATACTCCCCATGCCCTAGGTTAACTATAAAGTTGTCTCAATGGCCCCTCGGCAGTGTGGAGTGTGACTACACATGTTTCCAGATCGTTGTCCACTCAATCCCATCCTGTGAGTAAGTTATCAATATAATAAGCTGATCCATTGATTATATGGAGCTGCCTGCCTCGGTTTTTGGTCTCAAGATGCCTTCTCAGTTCGGTAGGCACTTTTTGTTCCCTCCATCCTCCAACATGAGATAATAATGGTATGTACATATTGAACACAACATCCACTAAGTTTATAAACAAAGCTTAAAGAAACATTAACAAAACAAAGACAATTAAGTCAATGGAAAGAAAGGAAGTTTTAAAAAAGATAAGTATGGAATAGTTAATAAGACATGTGGTAGGAGAAAAAGATGAGCCAGGCTACCTTTTGATTTCTCCTGAAGTGGTGCCACAGTACATGTTGGCTTAGCCTTCTTTAACCTAAAATTATGTATTATCATAAATTCACTCTTACATAAATCCAGGGTACATTAATTTTTTTAAATACAGTAAGAGATAAGAAGCTTGCTTTCAGTGAAATTCACTTGTTGAAGGACATCATATGAAAATTAAATAAACGTTAAAGGAAGGAAACTCCTTCTATCACAAATAATCCAATCAGAAGCAGATATGAACCAACTCAGTATCTCGATTTTTGTTAATAAATTTTACCAGTGGATGAGTGTTAGGTCTGACTTTTCCCACCTTTATCTTATCATTAATCATGGTTCAGGAAATGCTAGAGGAAGGGACTCAAGATTAGATGAACAGGGTATCTAGATATGCCAGATACCAATTATCAGTTATTTGTGCTCTTTTTACCTATTAATTACCACAATCTGAGTTTTGTCATAATTAACTTTTGTTCCTATTGGAATAGATCTAGATAATGAGTAGGTTATTAGAGGAAATATGTCACGATTGAATCTGCTGTGGGCGAGATAACCCATAAGAATTCCAAATTTCTTGTAACTTCATTAAACTTTAGAAGTCAGCTATAACTTTTTTTTTTCCTGTTCTCTATTCAATCAAAACATATATTAGTTCTTAATCCATGTGATACAGTTTAATGAAGTCAGCTTACACGGCTGCTTGGAGGTATCCTAGCAACTTATTACCATGGCAACATCACACTTCCTAGTTGTCAAATATGGGTGCAGTCAAGATGAGCCGACCTAGTATTCACACTGAGGTTTGGGACTCAAGACCAGCCTTACTGATTGTTATGTGATAAGGTTTTAGTGGTCCCTAGGGACACTCCTCAGATTCTCTTCCACCTACTGACTGATAGCTGAAATTCTCTGATTCATCTCCTTAGTGTGAAGGGCTTTATGTCCTTCAAAAAACATAGAACATCCATTTTTTTAAAAGTGTCCAATATCAGAACAAATATCTTTGTGTATTGGCTGCATGGAACTTTTAAAGATAACACTGGTGAGTTGAGAGGTCATGTTGCTTCAGTTTCATAATATTAATTTAAGGGAATTAAACTCACAAATCATCGTTTCAGGTCTGCTAGCCTGCCAGCTAGAGGCAGTTTGTCATACCGCAGGATAGTCAGCTGTAATTTTTAAATGCACTTCACCTCTAAGACAATTTTCAGTTATATTACCAAAGTATGCCTTGAGATTCACTGAAAAATTTTATCATTTAAGAAATTTAAAAACACATTAAACTTTTATCAGAGTTTTTAAATCAAATATCCACATATGGAGATTTTTTTAAAAAGGATACGGGGTTATATACAAGACAGACAAAAATTAGTACTTCCCTGCTTTGCCAAGACTGTTCTTTCACAAGGCGTTGTTCAATATGCAGAGGAGAATAAAATACTTGTAGGCAACCCGACACGTTCTCAGTAGAATGGCTAAAATAAAGACACAGGGAAAAGAACCAACATTTACGTTTGCCAAGCAGTTCATAAGCAGTGTGACACTCAGCCACCACTTTTCCACTTTGTGTCTGAAGAACACTTGTCATAACACAAATATAATATAGTCAAATTATTCTTCATTAAATTAAGTAAATTCACACTCAAGCCAACATAAAATATTAAGGGATCATTTCACAAACAGCCAAATTGCAAATGAAAAAAATAATGAACTGAAATCAGATGAAAAAGGAAGCAAATTGAAGACTTAAAATCTAGAGGCCCAATGGGTTAATTGTTGGTGCTTTCCGGGTTTCCAGTTTCTTTAAGATGATCATATGCATTGAAAGAAGGGTAGCAAGACTGGTCTGTACTGAGACAAGTCCATGGCCATAGGCAGCCCTACATATGTTTGCCTGGAGGTCAAGAGTGAGCTGAGGGTCAGGGATACAGGTGTCTCGGTAACAATGGAAACTCACTGTCCTTAAGTAGGTTTCATATTCATGTTTTTAATGGTGTCTCTTCTTTCTACATCCCTGCCATCCCTCCTCTTTAACTGCTACCATCTACTCCACTAGCAACTCACAATCTCTCTTCTACCATCTCTGATTCTGCCTTATTTCACCATAACCTCACTTCAGAAAGAGTAATTTTGCTTTTTATATTTTTATAGCTTGACAGTCTGTCCTCGAATGATATTAAAAATGATGGGAAAAGCTTTATGTATGTTATTGTTCATTATGGTGTTATTTGCAAAACCAGAAAAATGTCAAAGCAACTTGAAAGTCCAACAATAGGGAACTTAAATAAAATTAAATAAACTATGGCTCTACAATGAAATATAATGTGGCCAGTAAAGACTGTTTGAAGATTATGTCGTAACATGAAAAAAATGCATACGTGTAATATTAAGTAAAAAAGGACAGAATAAAAAATTGTAAGTACACTAAAATCACAACTCCAATAAAAACCCAAAATGAGGAGGGTAGAAGAGAACCTCCAACAATAAAAATGGATATGTTAGGATGGATAAATTATCAAATAATTATTTTTATTTTTTCCCCAAATTTTCTACAAAGTTCTTATTTATTTTCGTAATTTAGATATAAACTATCCACAACTTTTCATTTTCAGTATATTCTAATTCTTTATTTATATTACCAAAATTTGTTTCCAGAGTAATTAACAAGACCAATAATACTAGTGGAAAACTCAAGAAATATATTCTGAAATTCCAATATGTGTGTGCTATGTATAACTAGATGACTTCAAAGCACACTATGGCAGGAGATAATATGAAAATATACATCCTCCCCTAAAGAGAGTTACAACTCAGACTGCTATAAATGCTTCATCTTTTTTTAGGCTGGCAAAATGAATTAGTACTAGGCATTCAATAAATACTTGATGAATAAATAAATAAATCAAAGCAGAAACCAAATAGGATATGAGACTGTCTTACCAACTTACAGGTCCCTTTGGAGAAAGAAGTTTTCTTTTAATGCTATGTCAGGCAATCTGATTTATAGTAGGAAAGGTGTTTATCATGTGTTTAAATGGCAGTATTCAAAGTCAGTGGGACTTTTCTGGCTGACAAACTCATTTCATCTGATAGCAATGCAAGGTCTTCATTAGGCTGACATCTCATTCAGGATCTCCCCTCACACCACTTCAGTCAAACTAGAAATGAAACACAAGGTTCTCTATTCAGGATACAGAAACCTGTTAATATTGCAAAGAGTTCAGTTATTTATATTGCTAAAAATTCCAATATTCTCATGAGCAATCTACACTAAAGCAATAAAGATTTTTTAAGTAAGTCCTTAAATTCCTTCTGGCAATGTCACTTGAAAACAGAAAAAAGTACCTACTGGTCAAACTGAATAAAATCGCTAATTGAGATTTTTAAAAATTAAATCCTTTATGCAAAAAATAGTAGGCAAGAAAGAATTAGATTCACTAGCCAGAAAAACCTCTACATTCAGCAGTGTTACTATAAATAAATATTCAACAAAAAAGAATCGAAAAGAAATGACCTACCTGACAGGAGGCATCTCGGTATCAGCATGCAGGAGTCTTTTATGAACCTCTAGTGGAGTGGAACTTACACTTTTTTGGTAATTTTGCAATTCTGGTAAATATGGCATTTTGACACATTCTTTGAATTCTTCTAGACCAAATGCTGTGGTGTATTCTAATTAAAAATAGTATAATAACCATCTGTATTACTTCTTAATTAAATGTATATAATTTTTTTACTATATACTAAAATGTATAATAAATATACCAAATCAGTCATTAAGAAAATAAAATTAAGCCACTGTAATTGAGCTAGCATCTTTCCCAAGAGAATACCTTTCAATTCCGAGGATAGGGACTGTAAGCAAGAGCTGATTAAGGGGCTAAGAACTATTAGAAGAAGGAAGAAGAGCAGCTTCACAGATCTCCCATAGTCATCACTGTCCTTCATTATTTTATTTAATCAGAATTCCCAGAACATTAGATACATTCACATTGAAAGACAGATTAAAAGCACTTAAAAAAAAAAACACAAAAACCAACAAAAAAAGCACTTTCAAGAATCTTGTAATATCTGCTACTTTAAATCCTTCCACCTTCCTGCTTTTGTGTAGATATCAAGAGGTACAAATACATGATTATCGGAGCTAGCAGTGAGAGAGAAAAGAATTCCATTCCAGGCATTGAGTTTAACTTTCACTCTGCAAAATCCCACATCAAATCTATAAACAGCAACATCTGAAGCATCAGGAGGGCTTCTTCTACTGACCTCAGGTATCACTGGTATAAGACATTGTTCAAATTATTCTTTTTTTTAAAAAAAAAACTTCAAAATGAAGACAGTAAATGGAAAAAGAAGATTAAGAGATTAAAGGTTTGGATGATTTTTAAACATAGAGAATTGTTTTCTAAGCTTTCTCTACTAAGTAAATCTAGCATAGCAATAGAAATAGTATTTAATGGGACTAGAGTAATATTAAATGCTCAAAATGCTATTTTTCAACCTTTGATTATTCTTTTTTGGAAAAAATAGTTTCTTTGATCAAAATCATGTAGAGTTTCTTTTCAGTAATTAGATTTGGAGGTAGGAGAACAGATAAACTGGCGTATCTTTAATAGGAATCTAGTAAAAACGTCGAAAAAATACAGTAACACACTCAAAACCAGGAGTGATGAAATGGCTGGGGAGTTTGAATTTTGCTGTTTTCAAGAATTCTACCTCCATTAATAAAGCCAAAGGCAAAATTCAGTATAAACAAGAAATACGATTATAATCTGAAATTAAGGGGGAAAGTTATTACACTCGTATACAAGTCAAAAGTTCTGAAATTAGTATTTATTGAGCAACTATAAGATATAAGATACTTTCCACATAGCTCACTCAAAAAATAAAGTTTGGGTTAGAATTATTAATACAAAAAGGTGCTGTTAAAGATTTGGGTTTCTTAAAATATAAATACCAACTTGAGGTATTTAAAAACAAACATGACTTACAAAAAGAAGTATGATCCAACAGAGGTAGCACTACACTGATATCAAGAGTAGTTCTTCATAATTTGTTTTTTATCATGAGTTATAGAATTACCTTAAGTAAATTATTCCTAATCTGCTTCCATTTTTCTTTTCCATAAGCCTACAGTATTATCTTTCTTACCTTAATGTTACAAAAATTATTTAATGTCTCTTGACTGATTAAAAAAGTACATGTAAATTCAAGGTACTACTTCTATATTTTTGTAAGTAAAATAAGAATAAAATGAAGTTACCTTTCCTCATCTTTTGTGTTTCTAAAACTGCTTTCCTCCAACTTCTCTCAAAAAGAAAACAACTGTCAAGGGAATTTCTGGTGACATTAGAAGGTTCAAATTTGATTTCGGGAGGCAGCATTGGCATTTTTTCTTCTTTTTTCAACAGTGCTGATAAAAGTAAGATGCTGCACCAGATTCAGGGAACAAAATACAGAAAAACAAATTGTTTTCCATCATACAAATTAAATACTAATATAGATTTAAATGAAAAGTTTACTTATAACATGTAAATACATATTCTTGGGATTTTAAAGCAAGAGGCCTTTAAGAACATAGCTAAAATAAGTTGTAAGACTTTTTTCTTTTAAATATTTTGTATTTTAATGAATTCTTTCAAATTTGAGGTTACAGATATTTGGCAATATAAAAAAATCTAAAGTTCAACAGCAAATTATCATGTACATGACAATGTAATGCTTAGGATTCTCTCAAAAATATTACCATTATGAACCATGACCAAGTGAGATTTATCCCTGGGATGCAAGGATGGTTCAACATACAAAAATTAGTTAATATGATATACCACATTACAGATGAAAGATTAAAAAATCACATGCTCATCTCAATAGATGCAGAAAAAGATTTTGATAAAATTCAACATACTTTCGTAATAAAAACTTTCAACAAACTAGGAACTGAGAGAAATTACCTCAACATAAAAAAGGCTATATATGAAAAGCCCATAGCTAACATAATCAAAGGTAAAAATTGAAAGCATTCCTCTAAGATTAGGAGCAAGGCAAAGATGCCCACTCTCACAACTTCCATTCAACATAGTATTGGCAGTCCTAGCCAGAGCGATTAGAAAGAAAAGGCATCTAGATTGGAAAGAAAAAAGTAAAACCGTCCCTGTTTTCAAATGGCATAATCTTATATATATTGAAAACTCTAGACTCCACAAAAAAATGTTAGAACTAATAAAGGAATTCAGGAAAGCTGAGGGATACAAAATTAACAAACAAGTGTCACTTGCATTTCTATACTAACAACAAACTATCTGAAAAGGATATTAGGAAAACAATCCAATTTATAATAGCATCAAAAAGAGTGAACTACTTAGGAATAAGCTTAACTAAGGGAGTAAAAGATTTGTATGCTGAAAAACTATAAAACATTGATAAAAGAAATTAAAGAAGATGCTTACAAACGGAAAGACATCCCATGCTCATGGATTGGAAAACTTAATATTGGCAAAATATCTACATTACCCAAAATGATCTACAGAGATTCAATGCAATCCTTATCAAAATGCCAATGTAAAAGAATTAAAAATTTTAGCAAAAACAATTTAAAAATTCATATGGAATATAAATCAATCAATTTAGAACATTCCCTCACACCACACACAAAAATAAACTCAAAATGGCTTAAAGACTTAAATATAAGACATGACACCATAAAACTCCTAGAAGAGAACATTGGCAAAACATTCTTTGACATAAATTGTAGGAGTGTTTTCTTAGATCAGTCTCCCAAGGCAATAGAAATAAAAGCAAAAGTAAACAAATGGGACCTAATTAAACTTATAAACTTTTGCACAGCAAGGGAAACCATAAACAAAACAAAAAGACAACCTACAGATTGGGTGAAAATATTTGCAAATGATGCAACCGACAAGGCTTAATTTCCAAAATACACAAACAGCTCATACAGCTCAACATCAAAAAAACAAGCAATCTGATTAAAAACTGGGCAGAAGACCTAAATAGATATTTCTCCAAAGAAGACATACAGATGGCCAACAGGCACATGAAAAGATGCTCAACATCCCTAATTATTAGAGAAATGCAAATCAAAACTACAATGAGGTATCACCTCACACCAGTCAGAATGGCCATTGTAAAAAAAGTTTACAAATAATAAATGCTGGAGAGGGTATGGAGAAAAGGGAACCCTACTACACTGTTGGTGGGAATGTAAATTGGTGTGGTCACTATGGAAAACAGTATGGAGGCTCCTTAAAAAACTAAAAATAGAGGTACTATGTGATCCAGCAATCCCACTCCTGGGCATATATCCAGAGAAAACTCGAATTAGAAAAGATACAGGCACTTCAATGTTCATAGCAGCACTATATACAATAGCCGAGACATGGAAGCAACCTAAATGTCCATCAACAGACGAATGGATAAAGAAAATGTGGTAAATATATATACAAGAGAATATTACTCAGCCATAAAAAAGAATGAAATTATGCCATTTGCAGCAACATGTATGGACCTAGAGATTGTCATACTGAGTGAAGTAAGTCAGACAAAGACAAATATTATACCATATCACATATGTGGAATCTGAAAAAAAGTACAGATGAACTTATTTACAAAACAGAAACAGACTCACAGACATAAAACACAAACATATGGTTACCAAAGGGGAAGGGGGAGGGATAAATTGGGAGTATGGAAGTAACAGATGCCCACCACCATATATAAACTAGATAAACAACAAGGATTCACTGTACAGCACAGGGAACCATGTTCAATATCTTGTAATAACCTATAACGGAAATGAATTGAAAAAAAAGAATACAGATATATATATTTACAGGTATAACTGAGTCACTCTGCTGTACACCTGAAACTAATGCAGTATTGTACATCAACTATACCTCAATTTAAATAAATAAATAAATAAAAATTAATATGGATCCCAAAGGACCCCAGATAACCAAAATAATCTTGAAAAAGATGAAAGTTGGAGGCATCAAACTGTTTGATTTCAAAATATGTCACAAAGCTAAAGTAATTAAAACAATATAATACTGGCATAAAGACAGACATATAGGTCAATGGAACAGAACAGACTCCAGAAATAAATCCATACATATACAGTAAACAGATTTTTGACGAGAGTGCCAAGAATACACAATAGGGGAAGGATAGTCTCTTTAACAAATGGTGTTGGAAAAACTGGATATTCACATGCAAAAGAATGAAGTTGAACCCTTATCTTACACCATACACAAAAATCAACTCAAAATGAATTAAAGACATAAACCTAAGACCTGAAAGTGTAAAACTCCTAAAAGAAAACACGGGGATTAAAGAAGGTGTGGCCAAGATGGTGGAGTAAGAAGATCCTGAGCTCAGCCCCTCCCACTGACACACCAAAATCACAACTATTTACAGAGCAACTATTGATGAGAAAGACCAGATTAACAGAAAAAGATCTACAACTAAAGATATAAAGAAGGAACCACAAGGCGGGTAGGAGGGGCAGAGATGTGGTACAGTTGAGACCCCATAACCCCAGGTGGGCAACCCACAAACAGGAGGATAACTACAGTTTGCAGAGGTTCTCCCCAGGGAGTGAGGAATCTGAGCCCCACATTGGGCTCCCCAGTGTGGAGGTCCTACACCAGGAAGATGAGCTCCCAGAATGTTTGGCTTTGAAGGCCAGTAGGGCTTAAGTTCAGGAGAACCAGAGGGCTGTGAAAAATAGAGACTCCACTCTTAAAAATCTACACAAAGTCTCACACATCCAGGACCCAGGGCAGAAGCAGTAGTTTGAAAGGAGCCTGGGTCAGACACACCTGCTTATCTTGGAGAACCTTCTAGAGAGGCAGGAGTCCCCTGGAGCTCACCCTGGGGACACAACTGATGGGAGCCATTCAGGGATGCTCATTCTACCACAAGGACAGTGGTGCTGGCAAGTGCCCTTTTGGAGTCCTTCCTCTAGTTCATTAGCACTGGGAACCAGCCCTGCCCATCAGCCTTTTGACATCACTACCGGGACGCCTCAGGCCAAGCAACTGGACAGGCAGGGAGACAACCTCACCCATCAGCAGGCTGGCTGCCTTAAGAACCCCTGAACCCACAGCTGCCCCAGGACCCAGCTACACACACCAGCATACCAGCATTAGCCCTGGGACCAGCCTCCCCCACCAGTGGGCAGGCAACAGCCCCAGGACCCCAGGGCCCTGGTCCAACCCACCAGCGGGCCAACACACCAACCCTGGGACACGCAAGGCCCCACAGCCAGAGGCCCCAGGACCCAGTTCTGCCCACCAGTGGGCCAGAACTAGGCCTAGGACCCAGACTCACCCACCAGTGGGTAGGCACCAGTCCCAGGATCCTGTGGGCCCCAGCCTGGCCCACCAATAATTCTAAAATGTATATGGAAGCACAGAAGGTCCAAAATAGCCAAAACAATCTTGAGAAAGAAGAACAAAGCTGGAGGTATCATGCTTTCTGACTTCAGATTATACTACAAAGCTACAGTAATCAAAGCAGTATGGTACTGGCACAAAAACAGACATATAGCTCAATGGACCAGAACAGAGAGGCCAGAAATGAGCCCACACTTATATGGGCAATATGCTATAAACATGTAGGTGAAAAGCCCAGAAGGCTGCTTTTTAAAAAGACGATTCTTACCTCTTCACGTATCTCTATTCGCCTGGAGAACAGAAGGGGAAACAGAAGAGCTAAAACCTTTCAGCCAGCTCTTGCCTCAGTTAGTATCACTATAGAGTGGGCAAGCAGCCTTCTGGGCTTTTCGGCTACATGTTGATAGCATCCTGTCATTCTCTTCACAGCACTTATCATAGTTTATAATAATGTATTTATATGTCATTATTTATTGTCTGCCTCTGACACTGGTATTTGAATAAAACTCCAAACTCTATCTTGCCAGCTCTTTAGTTTTGCAAACAGAATCCCCTAGGATCTGTTCCCGACCTACCTTTGCAATCTTGTCACTAGACAGTTTCCCCTCTCCCATACTCTAATTCAGGGGTCAGCAAACTGTCCCCAGGTCAAATCCAGCCTGCTACCTGTTTTAGTAAGTAAGTTTGCATTGGAACACAGAAACAAATGTCCATTTGTACATATTTTCTATAGCTTCCTTTGGCCTACAAGAGCAGAGTTGAGTAGTTGCAACTGAGACTCTATGGCCCACAAAGTCTAAAATACATACTGTACATATTTTACTAAAGTTTGCCAGCCCTGGCTCTAATTCATTCAACAAGCATCTACTGAGTACTTACTAGGTGTTATGCTAGGTGAAATTTCTGAAATTTAAAATATATATGTTACAGGAATTCTACTTTCTTTTTCAATGGATCATACCTTGAGGTTCATGCACCCTATTTTAGAGGCCACAGCTATAAACAGTGGGAGCTGTTGAAGGACTAGACCTAAGATTTTAAAATATTGCTTTAACTTTGGCAATATTAGAAGACAGATGGGAATGAGAAGGCCAATTAGGAAACTATTACAATTGTTTAGGTGAATGGTAGTGAGGGCCCAAACCAAGGAAAAAGCAGACTGAGGCACAAGCTGGATAGAGTTTAATGTGGTAGCGTCTAGAGGACCTGGGAACTGTATATGACTGGCACCATTCACGATGTTAAGAGTTAGGGATGAGGAACCAGCTTGAATGAGAAGAGAAATTCGGCTGTGGATAAAATGAGCTCAAGGTACATGTGGTCCAGAGGTGGGAGTGGGTTTAGCCAAGAGATACAGATTTAGTAGTCATCAGCATAGTTAAAGTTCTGAGAACAGATAAGGCTGTCCAGGGCTAGTGGAGGGTATAAGTGAAAAGTTAAGACTAAGAGCAAGTCCAAGGGCACCAACATTTGAGGGACAGGCAAAGAATAGGTTGACCACAAAGAAGACGGAAAAGGAATGGTTAAAGAGACAGAAGAACCAAGATGGGATGCCAATAAAAATCAAAGGCAAAGAGAGTTTTAAGAAAAAGGAAGCAGTGAACAATTTCATTAGAGAAAGACAATGTCTAAAGAGCTATATTTAAACACGAGAGACTCTTGAGCACGGGTATAGTATTTTGAGGATGAAGATAATTAAAAAAGAGACACTGAAAACACAGAAGTTGAAAATAATTGATTAAGCATTTTCCTGGGGGAGATGGAAGAGTAAGGATCAAGAACATCTGCTTTTTAAAATCCAAGATAAAAAGTAAAATGTCATCATTAAACAATAGCGGACAGAATAAGGAAAGAGAACGAAGAAAACAATAAATATATATTACTTTGTTAGGGCTACAATAACAAAGTACCACAGGGTGGCTTAAAAAACCAGAAACTTATTGTCTTATGTTTCCGGAGGCTAGAAGTTCAAAATCAAGGCATCGACAGGGTTGGTTCCTTCTAAGGGCTGTGAGTGAAGGATCTGTTCCAGGCCTCTCTCCTTTGTTTGCAGATGACTCCCTTCCCCCTGTGTCTTCACACTGTCTTCCCTCTGTACATATTTCTGTGTCCAAATTTCCCCTATTTATAAGGACACTGGTCATACTGTATTAGGGCCCACTCTAATGACCTCATATTAATGTGATTACCTCTGTAAAGACCCTATCTCCAAATAAGGTTACATTCCAAGGCTGGGGTTAGGGCTTCAACATATGAATTTGGGGGGCGGGGACAGAGGGGCACAATTTAACACATAACACATCACAGCCAATATAAAATATGTGTTGGAGACAATAAAGAAAAAAAACGCTACTTAAACAAGCACACATAGGGAATTCCCTGGCGGTCCAGTGGTTAGGATGCAGCGCTTTCACCGCCAGGGCCCGAGTTCAATCCCTGGTTGGGGAACTAAGATCCTGCAAGCCACGGGGCACAGCCAAAAGAAAAAAAAAACAACAAGAAACAAGCAGACATAAGAATGTATTCACTCCTACCAAACCAATTTCTAAAGAAAAAAAAAAGAAAGGATAATATAGCTATAATTGGGACCTTCACAATTCTACAGTACAATAATGACGATTGATATTCATAGCAATGTGAAGGAAAGATTCTTAGAGGCCTTTATCAATGAGAAGGCTAAGTTCAGTAATATTTTAGTGTTAAATGCATTTACTATACATGAATCCTTTAAAAATTGGAAATCCATGGTAGCTCCTGTATTATTATTATTTTTCTTAACAGTTTCATTGCGATATAAATCACATACCATACAATTCACCCTCTTAAAGTGTACAATCCAATGGTTTTGTGTATATTCACAGATGTGTACAACCATCACCACAATTTTATTTTATTTTATTTTTTACCATCTTTATTGGAGTATGATTGCTTTACAATGGTGTGTTAGTTTCTGCTTTATAACAAAGTGAGTCAGCTCTACATATACGTATATCCCCATATCCCCTCCCTCTTGCGTCTCCCTCCCACCCTCCCTATCCCACCCCTCTAGAGCTCCTGTATTATTTAGCTTCAAATGACAGGAAATCCAAAACAAGTGGCCTAAACAAGAAGATTTTCCCTTAAATAAAAGCCTAGACAGACCCTCCTCTCTCCCCCCACAGGGATGGTGCCAAGGTATCCGGGACCCAGGCTCCTTTTATCTTATGGCTCCACCACCCTGAACATACAGTACCTACCTTCAGAGTTCAAGATGGCTGTTTGAATAAATGAACATTCATATCAGTGCTGATGGGAACAAGTATTATCGTGTGGAACAAAAAGATACAGATCTAACAACAATAGATAAGTTAAAAACCCCCAAAGCCCTAAATATGTATTGGAAGTATCAGTATAAGACTTTTATCTTAAAAGAGAAAAAAAAAGTGTTTCTTAGCTCTGTCCACTGAACATAACTACTAGATTGTGGGCCCATTCCTGACTTAAAAAAAAAAATCAAAAACTAAAAGCAGCTAGGGCCCCTTGAAGAAATACTTAATTCCAGGTCTGTGACAGGAAATGTACAAGATGAACCTAGTGCATCTTTTCACTCCAGAAATCTAGGAATCTAAGATGACTACAATCACGGTAGTCACCAACTTGAAGAGAATCCAACTAACCAAAGCTAAGAGTATAAATATTAATAAGATATTAACTGTAATGAATTGAAATATATTAAATATGTATATGTTATATGAAATATACTTGGAAGGTATACAAATATATTAAATATTTATAATGATACTTTAAAAATACAACACCTCACTCATCATCTTCGGAGGGTACTAAAGAATCAACTTGATTTGAAACCCGGGTCATATGAGAGAAGAATCAAGCATTTATCCACATGTATGATGATAGGGAAGTTTCTCTTCACAGAGTATCCCAGCTACTAAATGAAGAAATGATAGTATTACATTTTATACTATACATGTTATAGTCTTGCAAACCTTAATTAATTAACGGATCTTGGCAATTGTGATGGTTAATTTTATGTGCCAACTTGGTTAGGCTCTAGAACCCAGCTACTGAATTAAACACTAATCTAGGTGTTGCTGTGAAGGTATTTTGTAGATGTGGGGAACACCTACAGCCAGTTGATTTTAAGTAAAGGAGATTACCCTCAAAAATCTAGGTAGACTTTGTCTAACCAGTTGAAAGGCTTTAAAACAAAACTGAGTTTTCGCTGTGGAAGGAAATTCTACCTCAAAACTGCAGTATTAACTCCTGCCTGAGAGTTTCCAGCCAGTCTGCCCCCATAATCCCATAAGCCAGTTCCTTGAAATCCCTCTCTCTCTCTATATATATATATATATATATATATATACACACACGTATGTGTGTGTGTGTGTGTGTGTGTATTCCCGGACAGATACAGCAATGTTTATCAAAGGCAGTTCTTGCCAAAACAAACAAACATGACGCTGACCAAGATTTTAGATCTAACTATCAATTTAGAAAAAAATATAGAGCACAAAGGAACATATTAAATGGCATCGCTGGGATGCAATCAGTAATAACAGATTGTGGAGTTTCGACTTGTGACAAATAATCTTGTTCTTTCAATCAATAAATTGTTATAAATAAATAGAGAGATGGGAGTGATAATACATAGATTAACAGAGACGAGACATAGCAAACAGGTGCAATGTATGGACTTCATTTGGATAAACTGTTAAAAAAAAAAAAAAGAAGATACTTTCTGAGACCATCATGGAAATCTGAGCACTGACTGGACCTTTGGTAACATTAAGGGATTACAATTAATGTTTTAAGGTGTAATAGCGGGTTTTGTTTTGAAAATAGTGGTTTGCGTTTTTAAAAGAATTCTTATCTTTAGAGAGACGTACTGAAATGTTTATGGATAAAATTTGCGATTTGCTTCAATACAACGGGTGTGAGAGGGCGACGGTGGTGGTGAGAGTAGAGATGAAAGAAGGTCAGCCGCGAGTTGCTAACTGTCACAGCTCAGGGGCTGGGACACTGGATTTTATTATCCACCACCTTCTACCTTTGGATACGCTGGGCACTCTCCACGGTTAAAAAAAATACCAAACTGAGCTCCAGCTTACAGAGAGAAGGAAGGGAAGAGAGAGAGGCATTCTCCGTCTCTTTAAAGTCACTTCTCGGAAGTCATACACACAATTCTGCTTACATCCCATTGGTCAGAACGTAGTCACGTGGCCACAGCGAGCTGTAAAAGGAAGTGACAAAATATCTTCCATTCTCGGCATCATGTACTCAGCTGAAAAATCAGGGGTCCTTTTACTAGAAAGACGAGGGAACAGGCGCTGTGAGAAAACTTTAGCAGTCCTGCCACACTGGCTAAGGCAAAATATCTATTTAAACATGTGAACATGTCTTTCCCTCCCTCCATGTCTGATAACATAATACAGGACCTATTTAGTAATGGTCCAGCAGAATTTGAGCAAAAGGTATCAGAGTATGACAGATTTGGGGTCGTTATGTCACAACTCTTTAAAAACAGACAATAAGTCGTTGCTCTCCTAAGATATAAAATCAAGATGAAAACTGATCAGTTAACTATAGGTCAAATACTACTACAATAACCCACATTGTAACCATAGTCTCTGTTATAATAGAGAATTTTTCCAAGCCCAATGGAAAAATTTGAATAATCAATACAGTAGAATCTATATTGATGGCAAATAGTGGCAAAGCCCCCCTCCATTATGTGGGCCACAGACTCTTCCAGGGGCCCTGTCACATGATAAATTCATCCATCCATCAGACCTTTCCGAGCATTTAATATATGTAAGTAGATTTAAAGAATGATCTACTAAGTGTTCCTCTAGACTCTGCCCGCATGTACTACTGCCTCTTTCAATGATGCAACATCAACAACCCAGCTCATTAAGGATCACATGATACAACCACTTAATACAGCACCTGGAACGGAGCAGGCATCAAAAAGCTTTAGCTTTTACCGGATTATTCTTCTTAGTTCCCCAATCAGGGATCAAACCCCGTGCTTTGGAAGCTCAGAGTCTTAACCACTGGACTGTCAGGGAAGTCCCTTAAGCATATTGCTTTTAAAAGCAGAATCCTTAACCAAAATGTTTTAAATGTAATAAAAGGTGGCTTCAACAGAAATCTGGTTAGATCTATCTTTAGTTTTGAAAGTACTAAGAAGGTAAGAGGTACCTGTTAACAGAGACTGAACACACTGAAGTAACACTAGCATGTTAATGAAAAGTTGCTGAGGTTAATATAGGAACTTTCATTAAGAACCTATAGTATCAAGAAGATCTTTAATTTCTTAGTGATGGAAAATAAAATTGTTCAGTGAAATGAAAAACAACTATTTAAAACCTCTATTTTTAAAAACAGCCTCGGTTGGGAATTCCCTGGCAGTCCAGTGGTTAGGACTCTGGGCTCTCACTGCCTGAGGGCCCGGGTTGAATTCCTGGCTGGGGAAGATGCACAAGCCGCAGAGTGCAGCCTAAGTAAATAAACAAACAGATAAAAAAATAAAAACAGCCTCGGTCACTGCAGTAAAAATTCATTCTTATGGAAGAATTCCTGGAATTAGAATTGTCCATACTCCCACATCCACAAGCCAAAATCTAAAGATGAGGAAGGAGATAAGTGAAAGTCACTGGAAATTTAGTAGGGTAAGCATAGGTTTTCAGTCAGGTCTATACATCTGTATAAAAAGAATATCTTACTGCTGTCTGAATTGCAATTCTTACTTGAAAATTAAGGACTGGTTCAACAGAAATCACTGATTTACAGACCAGTAAGAGACCTAATCTTCTAATTTTTGAATTAAACAACTGAGGTTTGGGAGGGTTAAATGCTTTACCTCTAATGTGTATAAAACAAGGAACAAAAAAAATAACTATTAATTTTATCAAATTCTTGCTCTTTTTTTTTTAGGAGGGAGGAGAGATGGACAAGGGAAAGCAGTTTAAAAAGTATTAAGATTAAGCTCTAGCAAAATTAAAAATAAGAAGCATGCAAAATACTAGGGAAAGTAACTGCTAAAACTGTATGCAAAGTTCTTATCTGGACACAAGTATTTCCCATTTCCCAAAATTCATAAGCAGTTAATTAGCCCATTTGTGTTTAAATATTCAACTCACCGGAAGAGTTACTTAAGCATTCTCTAAGTTAAGAACACACTAGCCTGTGATTTAAGAAATGAAGAAATAGGGACTTCCCTGGTGGCGCAGTGGTTAAGAATCTGCCTGCCCATGCAGGGGACATGGGTTCAATCCCTGGTCTGGGAAGATCCCACATGCTGCGGAGCAACTAAGCCCATGCGCCACAACTACTGAGCCTGCACTCTAGAGCCCCCGAGCCACAACTACTGAAGTCCGCGCGCCTAGAACCCGTGCTCCGCAACAAGAGAAGCCACTGCAATGAGAAGCCCGCGCACCACAAGGAAGAGTAGCCCCCGCTCGCCACAACTAGAGAAAGCCCGCGTGCAGCAACGAAGACCCAAAGCAACCAAATATAAATAAATAAATAATAATAAAAAAGAAATGAAGAAATAAAGAAGCAATAGCTTCTACAATGTATCCACACCCACCTATACACCCTAAAGACCTCTGTTCCTTCCCCATGCCTGTCACCCAATCCTGGATGGAAAAAACCCACTTATTTTCCTGTTAACCTTTCTGTGCCTCAGTCTCCCTAGCTAGGGAATGATAATCTCTGCCTTACAGAGTTATTGTGAAGTTAAAGGGAATTTAAGAAAAGCACCTAGCTAAATGCCCAGTGCACTGCTCTAATTCTCAAAGAAGAATCTTCAGTTCAGACCACAGTAAGGTATTTTTATACATAGAAACAAACGACAGCTGCTATTATTATCATAATCATCATGACTGTTATTGTTATAGGACAAGAGTCAACGAATACCTGGGGTCCAGGAGGTCCTGGTTGACTCAGTGCTTCTTCTTTCCCTGTCAGGGTAAATATGCAGCCCTAGACCTCTCCTGTTCTTACTCATACTGTCCCATTCTTGCCTTACGGTTTCCATTCCTTCCTCTCCTTGAAAAATATAAAATTTTTTTCCAAGATGTCTATTATTTTTAGTTTTCCCATTTGCTGCATTCACCAAGTCTCCTTCCTTGTGGTTCCAGTTCCTTATATGATTTGTAATCTTTGACTGCGAGCTCATCTTTAGAGAGATTGCTATCTACAGGAGTCCAGTGTTCCCTGAGTTGTGGAAACTGTGCTATACATCTCTCTGTATGCTCCCCATTGGTCTCTGCCTGGCCCTGGGTTTCAGAGGTGTCAGGCCAGTTAATATGCCAATTTCTTAGACTGTGGTCCCTGAGTCATATAGTAATGTGAATTCAGACCTCAGACTTGAGCTGGTGCAGGGTATGATGCTCTAATGTCTAGCAGCTGACTCTTTCCTACCATAGTTCAAGTGGATGGCAAGCTTCTTTACAGCCTCCCCAGGCCAATGAGAGGTATTTTCCTAGTTATCATCTCTGTGTCAAGGTACTTGTGGCAGGTTGTATTTTCCAAAGAAGGATGCACTGGCCTTCCCTGGTGGCGCAGTGGTTGAGAGTCCGCCTGCCGATGCAGGGGACACGGGTTCGTGCCCCAGTCCGGGAAGATCCCACATGCCGCGGAGTGTCTGGGCCCGTGAGCCATGGCCGCTAAGCCTGCGCGTCCGGAGCCTGTGCTCCGCAACGGGAGAGGCCACAACAGTGAGAGGCCCGCGTACAGCAAAAAAAAAAAAAAAAAGAAGGATGCACTAATACATATCATCTCTGCAAGTTCTTCCTTCAATATGACGTTGACACTCCTCCATCAAGAGGTGAGGTCTGTGTTCCCTTCTCTGAAACTAACTTCCTTAGTCAATAAAATGCAGTAGAATTGACACTGTGATGTTCAAGGCTAGGTCATAAAAGATGATACGATTTCCACTAGCTAGCTCTCTCAGGACACTCACCTTTGAAACCCAGCCACCATTTTGTGAGGAAGCTAAGTGATAGGAAGAGGCCACCGTAGAAAGGTTCCATCTGACATCCACAGCTAAGGTCTCAGTCCACAGCCAGGATCAGCCACCAGACATAGGAGTGAGCGAGCCTGCAGGTGATTCCAGCCCTGAGCCTTCAAATCTTCCATGTGAGGCCCCAGACATGGTGAAACAGAGGCAAGCTGTCCCTGCCGTTCACTGTCCAAATTCCTGCACTGTCCCACAGAATCCATGCGCACAATAAAGGGTTGTTTTGCACCACTAAGTTTTGGAGAAGTTTGTGATGCATCCATGGTAACTGGAACAGTACTCCTTTGTGACTCCCAGCTCCCAGCAGATGCTCAACGCTGCCTTCCTGTGTGAGCATTCCCTCATTTCTGCCACCTGGGGGTTTCCTCCTCTTGGTTCCTAGCTCAGCCACATGGCCATAAATTATCTTAATATACTTTACCCCGCATTTGAAATATATGGAAGCAGTATGGAGTTTCTTCATGTCGGCTTCCTCTGCCACACTGACCAGAAGTTCTCAGAATAGCTTTTCAAACGATGACATAAAAAACTGAAGAATTTAATTTCTCTTGTATGTAAAGATACTTAAAAATCAATAGGAAAGTGGACCCCAAGATAGTGTCTTTATTAAAGAACAGATAACTGATTGCAGAAAAAAATGGTCAATAAAAGTTTGCCCTCACTAATACTCAAAAAAAAACAAAATAATACAATGAGCTACAACTTTTGCCCTGAAAATAGCAAAAAATTTTTTCTCTACTACTAGACAGTGTAAGATGGGGTTCAAGGAAACAGCTACTCTTATAAGGTTTCAGTGGAAGTATTAGTATAGTTCCAGAGAGCAATCTAGCAATACATATGTCCTTATAATTTTATATACTTTTGACTCAGCAATTTCACTTCCAGGAGTTTATCCTAAAGGAACAATCAATGATACATCCAAATATTTACCTTCAAGGATGTCAAATCCTACATTTTTTATAATAGAAAAGCAAAAAGGCTGAAAATAGCCCAACATCAAAGAGCAGATGGTAAGATTATCTTTATTTTTAGCTTTGATTAAACCAAAATAATCATCAAGTGAACATAAAGAAAGGCAAGTTGTAGATTCTTTGAGAAAGCTAGTTATTTATATATTTGCAATGCCAGTCATTGTGCTAGGAGGTGCAATACAAAAATGATTATGATGCAAAAGCGTACAGTCTACAGGGGGAACAAAGTAACCAAACAATTACACTTCACTATAATACATATTGATGATAAATCTGTGTTTAGATTTTGTGGGACAACAGGGCCTTTGCTGACCTAACCAGACTGGGGAAGAAGGAGAGTTTTGCTGTTGTTTATGAGCAAGGGTTGTTCAAGCCAAGTCCCACGGGTTTTGATAAACAGAAATGGACTGTGGCTGAGTAGACTGGATGCCCAAAATTCTTGTTCCTCCGGAGAATACAGTTGTTCCTAGAAAGTGGTTACCTCCTTGTGGTTGGAATGGGAGTGAATGCAACGTGTGACACTTTGTGCAAGAAACTTCAGAAGCAGGTCTGCTTTTTTTTTTCTTTTTTTGAGGTCACGCAGCTTGTGGGATTTTAGTTCCCCGACCAGGGACTGAACCCAGGCCCTACGACAGTGAGAGTCAGGATGCTAACCACTGGACCGGCAGGGAATTCCCCCAGGCCTGCTTTCTCCATACTTCCTCCTTCCCAGCCTGCTGGCCGCAGTTAGCCCATAGTGAAGCTAATGAATGGCAGAGCCTGGGTCCTACTACCAATGGGAAGAAAGCTGCCTGCTGACCAGGAACACCTGCCTTGGAACTGTTATGTGAGCAAGAACTAAAGTTCTGTATCCTAAATCACTAAAACGTTGGGGACTGTTTGTCGTTATAGCTATCAATACCCTAATACATGCAATTTTTTATTCCCAAGGGTGAATATATTAGCTCACTTACTCAAATACATTCGCTAAGCATATACTATCTGCAAGTCTATGTGCCATGTGCATGACAAATACAAAGGCAAACTAGAGATTCTGCCTTCACAGATTTTCCAGTCCAAAAGGAAAAACCATAGCCACTCCTACAACTATAGTATAAGGCAAAGTGTCACATTACAGCCTTAGGGGAGCTAAATGGACAGATATACAGCATCTCACATCTGAGGAGTTCAAAGGAGAGAGATATAACTTTCACAAGGGGGTTCAAAAAAGACTTGGAAGAAACTAGAAAATGACATTTAGATAGAAATGTGGGTAGAGGCCCTGCTGGAGAAGGTAAAGATGTGAAAGTTGCCTTGGAGAGCGGAGGAGGGGTTCAGCACTGAGGCAGGATCGCAGACGCATTTGAACGCCGGCCAAAGTGGCTTGTACTTTCTTTTTTAGCAATGAGAAGGCGTGAGGGTTTTCGAACAGAGGTGTGGCATATTCACAGTCATGCTTTAGGAAGATTAAGATGGCAGAGACTGGAGCCAGGTTAAGAGGCTACATATAATAGTTCAGAGTGCTTAAGTTAGAGTAGTAGAGAGAATTTGACAACACTGACAATTGACTGAATATTGGAGGTTCAGGAAAGGAAAAAAAGAGTCACAGATGACTGAGGCTGTGAACTAGGGTGACCAAAAGAATTATGGAAGCATGAATTAAATTCAGAGAAAGTGCGAGTCTGGGGGTGGAGGGCAACAAGCAGCTCAGTTTTAGATAAGATTAGTCTAGGACATTCAGGTGGAGATATATAACCTGGATCTAAGCTATAGGGATATTGAAGACTATAGGTTTGGTTGGGAGATGAAGCTTTTAAGAGTTATCGATTTACTGGTGAGAATTAAGGCCAGAGATTGGATAAAGTTGGCAAAGGAGATTTTCCAGGGAGAAGAAAACCAGATTCCTTTAAAATATATGCAAGCCAGGAAGATAAAGAAAAGGCAGAAAAGTGACTGGAAAGGCAAATGATCCAGAGGAACCAGAATTGTAGGAAGAACCGGACCATGTCCAATTCTACAGGAGTTAGTAGAGAAAGGAACTACATATTAATAATACTGTAACAGCAAACGCACGATCTCTTTTAATCCTCAAACAACCCAATGAAACACAATGCCCAGTCAATTACTCACCAGGAATTCAGATCCGACAAAGAACATAAGCATTGCAATTAAATGAACCAGGATTCTAATCGTGGCTCTGCACTTCAATAGCTGCATAACCATGGGGTCATGAAGAAAATAATAGTGCCTCTGACTCTCACAGGGTTAGTGAGTATTAAATTTTAAAATGCATGCAGGATTTTGTGGCTTTGAAAATTACCACAAAAATTAAAAATGCTACTTTTGAAGTTAAAAAAATAAAATAAAAAAATAAAATGCATGCAGGGGCTTCCCTGGTGGTGCAATGGTTAAGAATCCGCCTGCCAATGCAGGGAACACAGGTTCGAGCCCTGGTCCAGGAAGATCCCACATGCCGCGGAGCAACTAAGCCCGTGTGCCACAACTACTGAGCCTGCGCTATAGAGCCCGCGAGCCACAACTACCGAGCCCACGAGCCACAACTACTGAAGCCCACGCGCCTAGAGCCTGTGCTCCACAACAAGAGAAGCCACCATCATGAGAAACCCGCACACCACAAGGAAGAGTAGCCCCCGCTCGCGTCAACTAGAGAAAGCCTGTGCGCAGCAACAAAGACACAACACAGCCAAAAATAAATAAATAAATTTATAAAAGAAAAATAAAAGTAAAATGCATGCAAAACGTTCAGCACAGTGCTGGGCATGTAATAAACACTCAATTAATGGGAGATATTGATTTGTTTTTTAGACGATAATAAACAGATTTTTTTCACCACAGCCTGTTGATGGACATGTTAATCAGTAAAGACTTTTTGGAAGGCAAGATCCCACCAAAATTTTTTAACGTACATACATCTGACCCAGCAATTCTGCTTCAAGGAATTCACTTTATAGAACTGTTCCCATGTGTAAGAATGTTCATTGTTGCATTGTTTGTAATAAGGAAAAATTGGAACCGATCTTCAGGAGAAATGGTTACATAAATTATGATACATCTATACCATATAATCATACATCTATGTGACACACCTATGAAATATTCAATGAAGACCTAAGTAAACTGCTGTGAAAGGTATTCTCCACATCTTAAGTGAAAAAAGCAATTACTCAAAAGAATCCATATATTCCACTGATGACCAAAAACAAATGAAAAGAGAATAAATACTAAATTAACTGTAAGAAGTGTTAGAAAGTAAAGAAAGGACCAGAAACTAAAGAGGGCTTTCACCTCTTAAGTCTATATACTCCTGCACCCGAGCCGCTCGCAGCCTCCGTTAGGTCCTCAGCCCCGGCCTCCCCGCCAGCCCTCCTCCAAGAGCATCACGAGGATCCTTGGGGCAACCCGTGTGCGTCACTAGAATAGATGCCCTTCTTGGGAGGGGGCCGAGCCAACTGACCTCAGGGACCCACCTCCCTTTCAGACCTGACCCGGCCACCCCCGTCCCCTCCACCGCCGGCACGCCCCTGGCCAGGGTTCCCCGGGACCGGTCGCACTCACTGTCCCCGCAGCTCCGCCGTGGAGGGGAGGGGCTTCTTCTCCAGCCTGGCCCGCGGCGGCGGCGCCCAGGTCTGGGGCGGGGGCACCGGGCAGCGCGGGAGCCAGTGGCGGCCCGGAGCTGAGCCGAACCCCCGGCCCAGACCTGCAGAGCCGCTGGGCTGATTGCGGCGGCGGGGCTGGGCGGGCGCCCGCGCGCTCGCTTGGGCGTCGCTTGGGCGCCGCTCTCGGGACGATCATGCTCGGCGGCCAGCAGCCCGACAACGCTCGTGAGCGCGGCCCCCGCCCCGCCCCGCCCCGCCCGGCGACAGGCTGCTGCGGCCGCCACCCCGCCCGCCCGATGCGCGCCCGTTGCTAGGCGCCCGGAGCTTCCGGGACGCCTTCCGAGCGGTTCACCGGGCGCCGTCCCGCAGGACTCTGGGCGTCAAGTCAGGTTGCCGCGCCAGGATGGTGCCTGGGCGGCGGGGAGACCGCTAGGACTCACTGAACTACTGTAGGGGGCCGCCGCAGTCGGAGTCACGGCTGCAGGGAGTGGGCTGGCAGGAGGCTGCGGAAACGAGCCTCAGTCGTGACACCAGGTCAGTGCGGCACGAAAGTGGCGCCACCCACTGTAGACAGGGTGGGTAGTGGGCAGTTGGACAAGGTTGGTGAGGTTCGGTTCTCTGGGTTGCATTTTTAAGATTCAAACTAACCAGGCTCTCCAGAGTACTGATGAGAGTGGACCAGCAGGACCTGACTAGAGCAAGCTTTGGCAAGTGCCGTAGCCTTCCCGAGTTCCCTCATCGTGCGCTCCCGGATTCCGCGTTCTACGCCTCCATTGTCGAGGTTCTTCGGTGAAAGGCTCAGCGCACGTATCCTCCCTAGCTGGGAAGCCTAGCGGCCTGACTCAGACAGTAGTGGCTTAGCCTATGTATACTCTTGCCAAGTTGTTCCAAACCCTGTCTTCATGTCTTGACCCCTCCGCTAGGGCTGCAAACTTAGCCCTGGTAAGATGGTTTCGGATCCCACAGAACTCCTGAAACTGCCCTCAGCACACCACTTTTGTTTTCATTAAGTTTTATACTAACCTTTCCTAGCTCCTCTGGTTAAGAAAACCAACTCAAATTAGACCTGGAACCTAACCACTTAGTTGTGTGACCCTGGAAGTCGGGAAAGTTAGCCCCTCGTCTAAAAAATGGGGACAGTGGTATACTTCCCTAATAGAATAGGCTGCACATTAAAAATCACATGGAGTGGTTGGGGGTCCGCATGCCGATGCAGGGAACACGGGTTCGTGCCCCGGTCCAGGAAAATCCCACATGCCGCGGAGCGGCTGGGCCTGTGAGCCATGGCCGCTGGGCCTGCGCGTCTGGAGCCTGTGCTCCGCAACGGGAGAGGCCACAGCAGTGAGAGGCCCTCGTACCGCAAAAAAAAAAAAAAAAAAAAAAAAAACATGGAGACTTTAAAGGGAAAATGCCTGGGCCCATCCCCAAACCAATTAAGAATTCAGTTCTGGAGTTGCACTCACAGTGGAGACCCACCCAACCAGGATAAGGTGGATTAAGTGTACACTAGCCCTCAATATATGATCAAATGTTTATTATTAAATCAGTCTGTTTTGAGTTTGCTATCCCCTCCTCTTGGCTATCACACCCCTCACTGGCACTCTTACCCAACTCTCTGCCTTGGCTCATGCTGTTCTACCACCAGGTGCCCAAATTCGACCTCCTCTGTGAAACTTGCTAACCCTCACAGCAGGAACCATCTCATATATTCCTCTAACATATTTTCACATACTATTACCCCTACCCGATAAACCTCATTTTCCCAAGTCCTCCTGAGTAAAAAAATATCTATCTAATCTCCATAAGCTTCCACTCCTCCTCTCACCATTCCCCACCCAAACACCCAAGGACTAAAATGTGCTAACACTGGAGATGCAAAATTTTAAATGGCTATTGTCCATAAAAGGCTTGATTCACTCAATCAAAAAAGCAAAGGACCTGCAATGCACTAGGCATTGTTCTAACTGCTGGAATAGAGAAGGCTAAGACTCAAACCTGATACATATTCAAATCTTGAGTGGCTGGGAAAAGTAATAGATAACAAATGGAAAAATTATTTCTGATAGTAAAAGATGCTATAAAAAAACAAAAACAAAAAACAAGGTTACATGAAGAGATGTCAGAGATCTTTATCCAGAATGAAAAAGCCAAGTACACAGACCTCCTCAGGGCTGAGTGTTCCAGACACAAGATTTCAAGTGCCAAGACTATACATCAGAAGCTTGACATTTTTGAGGAAGAAGAAAAAATATAGCTGGGAGCCACAAATTAAAGATCAAAGAATGGCCCTCTCAAATTATCTCCCTGACCTAATTTCTAGAACCTGTGAATATGCTACCTTATGTAGACTTTGCAGATGTACTTATATTCAGTATTAAGGAATGTGAGATGGAGAATTATCCTGGATTATCTGGGTGGCCCAACATAATCACAAAGTCCATAAAAGAGGGAGGCAGGAGGATCAGCGCCAGAGATGATGGAAGGATGGAAACAGAGATTATACTTTGAAGATGGAGAAGGGGCCACAAGCCAAGAATTGTAAGCAGCTTCTAGAAACTGGAAACGGCAAGGAAACGGATTCTCCCCTAGAGGCTTCGGAAGGCAGGAAGGCCTGCTGACACCTTGATTTAGCACAGTGAAACTCATTTTGAACTTCTGACCTTCAAAGCTGTTAAGACAATAAACTTGTGTTTTAAGTCACTTAAGTTTGTGGTAATTTGTGAGAGCAGTGATAGAAAACAAATACTTAGTGCCTACTATATGTTATGTCAGGTACTGGGTGGGATGAAAAAAAGCCCACCTTAAAAAGTTAACTGCTGGGGCTTCCCTGGTGGCGTGGTGGTTGAGGTCCGCCTGCCGATACAGGGGACATGGGTTCGTGCCCCGGTCCGGGAAGATTCCACGTGCCGCGGAGCGGCTGGGCCCGTGAGCCATGGCCGCTGAGCCTGCGCGTCTGGAGCCTGTGCTCCGCAACGGGAGAGGCCACAACAGTGAGAGGCCTGCGTACCGCGAAAGAAAAAAAAAAAAAAGAGTAAAAAAAAAAAAGTTAACTGCTGAAGAGAAGGGAGCACTTGAATGAGAGGCACGTGTGTATTTTGGCTAGTTTGATACCAAATCTGTAAAGGAAAACAGCGGGAACAGAAAGTTGTCTATCTTCCCCTGCAGATGGTCCCCAATGACACTTCAAGAATCTGTCACATCCTAGACATCCTTGTGTAGCACTTATGATATTTGTGTTGTCTATCTTGCCCATTAACACAAGAAAGCAGAGGCTACTTTCCTTTGTACACCCCTGCTAAGTGCTCAAGTTACACAGCAGACAGCATTTACTTAGCACTTTGGGCCAGGCACTGCCCTAAGCATTTTCCATGACCTGACATATTTAATCTTCACTAAAACCTTATGAAATTAGGTACTATTATTTCCCCCATTTTGCTGGTAAGGAACCAGAGGTGAAGTAATTTACTGGCTCAAACTATTAAGTGGAAGCTGGATATGAATTCATGCAGTTTGGCTCCAGAGCCAGCATTCTTAATCCAGTTTACTACAAAGGAACCTTCAAAGATAAGGAAGACCAGGAAGCACCAGGAACAGACAACTAAACTAGGGTAGCTAGGGGAAGACCTAATAAAGCTGGAACTCTGAAGGGTACAAAAAGGCAATGTACTTATGCAATGTACTTTGCATAAGTAGAACCTGGGTGGCCCAGACTTTCATCAGAGGTTGGTTAGCCTTCTAGTGCATGTGAATGACCTCTTATAGAAAGTGACACCACTTTCAGGGGAGTTTTTTAAGTAAAATAAGATACTGAGGTGCATTTCAACAGGTTCTAATAGTGCACAAAATATTCTCATGCTCAGTTTTAATCCTTACAATCCTGTGAAGGCAAATGATTATCCCAATTTACTCCCTAGCAATCTGACAGCTGTAACTGTCACCTGACAGCATGCTTTTTTTGTTTATTCCCATTGCTTTAGTTCTCTACCGTATGCCCAGATGTCCTCCCCACCTCCAAACTCTCTCATACATTTCCCTATCCTCTGGTCCTCTAGCCGCATTCGGAACCTATGTGGACAGTGAATTCCCAGGACTGAAAACAAACGTGTCTGCAGAGGACAGGCACAGCCCGGACACTGTTTCTTTCCCCTCCATGTACCTACAGATCTTCCTATCCCCCTCACCAGCTTCACCGGTCTTTGCTATTTTGGGTAACGACGTGTCAACGTCCATGGACTGCAAAAACTGTGCCACTCAGTGTTGAGAGCGGGGGGACGGGCTGCTTAGGGGCAGGACGGTGTAATGGACTCCCTGCTTTCCACTCAGCTTTGCTGGGAACCGAAAACTGCACTTAAAAGGTTAATGTTTTTGAAAAAGACATTATTAAATACCACCATCCCATATATAGAATGCCATTTCTATTACTATTCCAAATCCTACATGCCTAGGTAGTTAGCAATATGCCACCTGAACAACTTTATTACAGTAATTAGATGTTTTCTTCTGAGCCACTCCTACCGTTCAGAATACTGGATGTGCAAAGACTCGTGGGCTATACTGTGTAGTTACCTACCAAAGCAGTAAAACAGAACAGGTCATTTCAAAACTTCAAGACTTTTAGGCTCCACCAAGAGATGAATGTATGATTTTGTTACACATTGATCCAACTGTTTACCAAGATATTAAATTTCTTGCAAAACGCTATAGACATGTATACACGTAACATTGGTTTTATAAACCAATAACCTTGATTTCCCTCCAGGATTCACTGACCTTAAACTCACTAATCCAAATAGCTTCCAACACCCAAGAATTTAAATGTATTTGTCTAGCAACTTTCAAGTGCTAAAAAGTGATGATTCTGGTGCAACAAAATCAAAAGAATAGGGCATCTATTTCATATGGCATCATACCCTTGGCACAATCAGTGAGAATCATAAACCTTTTTACTTTTATTATATATACTTCCCATTACACTACACTTAAAACTTTCAGGTTTGCTAGCCTAGGTGAGATGATACATAAAAACATACAGGGGGGGCTTCCCTGGTGGCGCAGTGGTTGAGTCTGCCTGCCAATACAGGGGACGTGGGTTCGTGCCCCGGTCCGGGAAGATCCCACATGCTGCAGAGCGGCTGGGCCCGTGAGCCATGGCCGCTGAGTCTGCGCGTCCGGAGCTTGTGCTCTGCAACGGAGAGGCCACAGCATGGACAGACCCGCGTACCGCAAAAAAAATATGTATATATAGTTAATGTTATTTATAAAAGCCTTTCTATTTCAAGTTTTTGCTCACTGGTATTCTCATGAGTTCTTTAGGTGCTCCAAATAAATTGCATCCATGGGCACATCTCATTTCTTCCTTCTTGATACGAAATGTGTATGATATACACAATATGTAGTGGAATTATTAGGAACTCACGTAAGTATGGGTAGAAGATGCAAAGCAAAAACATAAAAGTGAAATGCAAAAAGAAAATGACACATTTACTCACTACCTTATAGGCAAGCCACAGCCTGAGAAAATGGAATTTCAGAAACGGATTTTTATTTGTAAACTGAACCTTTACTCATGCACAAAGGCCTGTGAAATGGGCTTTCTTAGAATAGACCCATTTTGGCCAACTCAAAAGTGAAAAATCAGGACTTTGTACAGGAAAATCTTCAATAAACCCCAGGAATGTTTTTCACAAGATACAAACTGGACCCTAAGTTTTACACGCAACAGGCTGCTGATTTGACTTAATTGTGTCATACCAAGATTTGCCACATAGTTAGGGGACGGCAGAGGAAAGATATGAAAAAGTCACCAAGACAACAATACATTTCAATTTGAAAGCAGTCACTGTTTATTAACTGACCAGATTACAAAAATAATCATGGTAGATACCTGAAAGGAAGGGAAAAAAACCCATTAAACACCTTAATAACTAAGAATTAACATAAACCAGGAAGTTATAAGAAATACCAATTCAGCCATTATTAAGTAGGAAGGAAAAAAAAAAGGCTTTTTCTTCTCTCCATAAATGTCCTCAAAAGGAGAAACCAAACCAACTACGATCATATATGATGGCTGATTTCCGCCCCCCACTAAATACTGCTTAGAACTCAAACCAAACCCTTACCAGCATTTAAGTCATTTTTCCTCCACTATTAAGTAAACTTCTTTCAGGATGTAGTTGCTCACCTTAGTTCATCCTTCTTATAAGTCTGTTGATCTGGTCTTCCCTGTTGCCAGCATCTCCACCTTCTACAAAATGGGTGGTCTTTTTCTTCATTCCGCCTCGTGGAGAAGACAATTTGAAGGGCCACAGGAAGTTGTTTGCTTCTTTGAAACGTTTTCCAACAGTATAGATCTCATGAATCAGATCCTCCATGCAGATAATACCGTATTTGCCTGAACATGTTCAAGATGATTTAAGGTTACTGAAACTGTTTATTTTGACACTATTAAATTTTTAAGGCATTAAGATAGGCTGTGACATAAAGAATTAGAAGTAAATGAAGAGTAAAGTAACGAAGAAGGAAATACATGACTTTATTTACAAAGATACAGCTCAAGCCAACGAAATCATACCTTCCATTTTTCATAAATATTGTAGGAAATAACGGAAGATTCATAATAGTGAGAAAAGTCAGGCCACAAGATGCCAATATCATTTTGTCTGATACAATAACTTTTATAATTAATAGTAATAATTTTTCCCCAAAGAGGCAGAACCTACCAAGAGATCGAGCAATCAACACGTTATCTGTCAGGGCAATTCGCTTCTTGTTGATTTTGCCATAACCACGCTTGTAGATCAATTCATTTACTGACTTCAGGTTTGGGTACCTAAATATGAAAATACAGATATAAATGACCAAGTAAGACTATCACTGTCAAAACACCTGCCAGTTTACCAAACAGAAATCAAAGACACCTACCCCCATGCAATGTATGGTTCCACAATTCTCAGCATGTTAATTGAAGCCTTGTTGAGCTTCACAAAGGTGCCATTGAAAATCTGACGGAGGCGAAGAAGCTGCAACACCTTTCGAACCTTTGGGCTCACACCATTGATACTGCAATGAAAAAACACACAAAATTCATTTAGCTTTTATCAGAATTTTTACTAGTAAAAGACGAGAAACTAACTATTACAATTTTGGGTAGCACGTGTCACACCTAAATAAGAATCCTCTCACGTTACAAAGACCACTTTTCCCTTTAGTTAGTTGTATTCTGTTACCTCTGCCAACTTGCCCCCCCTGCAAGTAAACTGTCTCTTGACACATACCTTTCACACTTAAAACCTTCCCTAACGCTCGCATTACTTCTAGTTTTGCATACATCTTTGTCATAGCACTTATGAGGCTCCAATTTAACTGCTTTTGACGTTAATCTCCAGGACACTGAACTCCGGTGCTCAATTCGAGAATGGATAGATACTCTGGGCACAGGGCTTACAATCACTACAATACTCTCCTCACCACCCAAATATTTTCATTCCAATGTTTTACAACCAAGGTCCCCACAAGTCCTGTGAAATTTTGCTGGGATTGTGTAGCTTTCCCTTTAAAACCAGAATGCAGTAAAAACTGAACTTACCCTCTGATCCTGATGACAAATGCCAGTTTGGGTTCTGCGGGTACGTAGAAGTTGCCAGCTTTTCTTGCCATCCTAGCCATTCGAATTTCCGTTCTGTACATCTGCCGGTATTCCTTGTGATAGTGCTTAGCTTTTTCATAGATAAGCTTCCTCCTTGCCTTTCGAAGCTGAAAACCAACATCAGTTATTCATCTGCTTTTTAGCTCCCAAACACAACTAGCAATATCAGAGTTCTTTCCAAGAAAACCCTTCCCTCGACGCTTTCTCACCACAATATGCGTTAACACTGCAAGAGGGAGATAACTAAGTTCACTTGGAAAGGTCGTTCTAAGTTAACCACACTCACTGGTTCAGCAGCTGAAGTAAACGAGCCTTGTTAAAAACACTCACCTCATTTTCAATCACAGGGCCTTTTCTTAACTTGGTGCCTCAAAAAAGTTTACTTACCATCTTCTGGGCAAATTTCTTTCTCAGGCGCTTGATCTTAAGCTCTGCGAAATTCTTTCGCTTTTTCTTAAGGGTTTCTGGCACAGCAGGAACCTTCTTTTTCTTCTCCCTAACGTAAGCAGAGAGAGCGTTAGTTCAGAAAGCTCACAGCATTGCAGCACTCCCATTCTGTAGAGTACTCTCAACACTACTACGGCCACTGACTTCAAACGTACTTTTAACTGCTGTAGCGTGCTATGGTGTAAGATGCAGATTTTGGGAAATTCCTACGCCAGCAATCTTTACCTTTAACACGGACCACTTTCTTTAAACGAGTCACAAAAATAACAAAGTCACATTTAATCTACCATCACTCCCGGGGTCCCACGACAACAAAAATGCCGAGAGCAAACCGTGCAGAGTAAAAGGCTGCCGCAAAACACTGATCCCTAGACTATTAGTGAATGCGAGTCTAAGAGGACTTAAGAGTCTCAAGGAGGAAAAAAAAAAAAAAGCCCCAAACAAACCCCCACCGACAACCCTGGTTCAAGCCTCAAGCTCCATATGCTGTAAGCAGAGACCTGACGGCAGGGACGCTTCGGACAAATGCCAGCTAAGGAAAAAGAACCCCATTCAGAGATTCTGAGCCTCCTTCAAAAGACGAGGGACTGGACAACCTGTCGGTTCCGCACATATTCAGCTCTCACACCTCGTTCCCGGTAACTCCAAAACCTCTGCCCCAAGGCCTCCTGAAGCCCATTTTAGCCTAAGACCAGCAGGAGTGTCACACAGCTTCACAAACACACAGGTAAGTCGACAAAGAGCCACGTTACAAACAGAACGAGAGAGAGTGAGACAGAAGCCTCTGGTTTCGGGGATGGAGGAGGATACTCGAGAGGACGAGGGGAAACTTACTTAGCAGCCTCCATGGTTCCAGCCGGGAAAGAGGAAGTTTGCGCATGCGCGCTGTCCACTTAAAGACGGCGAGCGTGAAGCCCCACGGCTCATAGGTGTCCCAGGATAAGCCAGAAAAGAACTCAGAACTGAGAACTCGTATTGCAGACGCAGAATTAAGAACTGCCTGATTCAGCCTCTTACGATCAAGTTTCAAGTAAAATCTGTATGGGAAAATTAATGCATTGGCTAGACTCTTTAATCAATATGATGAAAGCAAAGAGTGCCGATACCTTGACTACTCGGGGTCCTAATCCCTGGGCTGCGTTGACAGGATACGGCTCGAATTCTACCCAGTAATATATGCAAATGACGCGCGGCCGGGGCGCGAACTACAAATCCCGGCATGCATCACTTTCACGGCCCGCCTGGCGGGAGGGCAACGTTTGACCGGGTCGGTAGGGAACCACGGCGGTGGTGATTCCAGCCGGGGAAGTTGAGAGCCTTTGGACCTACGTTCCAAAGGGCTAGGTACGATTCGAAGTTGCTGCCGGCTTTTGACCGCCTTCTCGGCTCTTTGCCAACCCCAGTAGCAGACCGGCACGCCCGTTGCCGCGCTGCCGAGGTCCTTCTCTTCGTTCCTCCAGCCTGCAGGGCTGTCTTCCGCAGCGCCTGATCGCAGGCGGGGCCACCCAGAGCCCCCCTGGTTAACGAAAGTGACGAGACGGGGACAAGCGAGGAGCGGACGGCCAAAGGAAGATGGCCGGGGCACTGCCGACCGTCCGGCCTGGCAGGCGGAGGCCGGGACACCCCACGGCAGGGGGCGTGAACCGCGAAGGGAGGTGCGAGGAGGGCTGGAGGCTGCGGCCGCGGCCACGGCCATGTGAGAGGGGCTGCCCCGCCGCGGTTCGGCGGACGGCGAGCGGGCGGCGAGCGGGCGGGGGGCTGGGCCGGGGGCGGGGTGCGCCCGGGGGCGGGGAGGGCCGAGCCGAGGGAGGGCCGATGCCGCCGCCGGCTCTTCCCGGTCGCGGGTTATATAGCGCGGAGTGTGGAGCCCTCTCAGAGGCGGCCGGGAGCGCTCCGACTTGCAAGCGGTGCTGCGCTTCGGAGCCCGGTGCCCGAGTGACAGCCGCGGGGAGTGCAGGGCAGGGGGACACGAGACCGCGGAGGCAGCTGCAAGACGTTGCGGAGCGCTCTCCTGCACCGAGCGAGTCGCCCCTTCCTGGCGTTCCCGCTGCCCCGCACCCCACTCTTCTACCCTCTCGCAACTTGGATCAAGTTGACAACTCCCGCGGCGGCCGGCCGGCCCGTGCCGTCTCCGCTGCGCGCCCCTCCCCCGGAGTGAGAGGGAGCCGCCGCGCCGGCTCCGGGGACGCTCGGGCGGCGGCGGCGGCTTGGCCATGAGAGCAGCGCGCGCCGCCTAACTCGCGGCTGTCACCGCCGCTGCAGCGGGACCGGCCGGCGGCGCGGGCGCTCCGGGACAGGCGGGCGGCAGCCGGCAGGAGGCGCCGAGCCGGGCGGCTGCCGCGGCGGGCACAGCCCGGGGCCACCGCGCCGAGCCCGGGCGGGAGTGGCCCCGCGCAAGCGGAGAGCGGCGCTGCGCACTCCAGCCCGGCGGGCACCTCGGGGGCGGGCGCGGGGCGCAGCCTTCTGGTCCCAGCAGCTCTGACAAGCGCCCCCAGGCATCTCGGGGGCTGCGGGGCGCGGGGTGGGCGCGGACGCGGGCGCTGGGCTCGTGCGGGGCCCCGGACGTCGCGATGAACATCGTGGTGGAGTTCTTCGTGGTCACTTTTAAAGTGCTCTGGGCGTTCGTACTGGCCGCGGCGCGCTGGCTGGTGCGGCCCAAGGAAAAGAGCGTGGCCGGCCAGGTGTGCCTCATTACGGGCGCCGGCAGCGGCCTGGGCCGCCTCTTCGCGCTCGAGTTCGCCCGGCGCCGGGCCCTGCTGGTGCTCTGGGACATCAACACTCAGAGCAACGAGGAGACGGCGGGCATGGTGCGCCACATCTACCGCGACCTGGAGGCGGCGGACGCCGCGGCGCTGCAAGGTAACTGGGACCTGCACCCGAGCATTGTTGGGTCAAGCCTCTTCCCACCCCCGCGCCCTACCCCGGAGGGCCCCGAAACCCCACTGTCACGGTCAACCCTGCTCTCGAGGAAGAGGACCCTCCCCGCCCCCCACCCCAGCCCGGTCCTCTGCGAGTGGAATTTGTCCCCTAATAAAGGAACACGATCACCTCTGTATTAGAAGGGAGAAAGTGCGCCAAAGCCTTGTCTTAACGGAGGTCCTGTCCCTTGGAGCACGACTGTGGGGTTTCCCAAGCCCTCGGAGGCTAAGGAAGGCGAGAGAACTTGTTACCACCGGTTTGAATCCTAAAGAAATGTCTCAGTCTCGTTTGTGAATGGGAGACTAGTGTCTTTGGGAAGTTGTTCTCAGACTCTACTGATGCATGTGTATATGTTACTGCGGTCTGAACCGCGGAGACTAGGGCAGCATTGATGATTTCACTATAACTTTAGCCACGGGAAAATAATTAACATTGTTTCACCAGAGGCAAGTCAGTACTTTAGTTACATACTCAGCCTGATTGAAAGGTAACCCCCTCTCTTAAGGGAAAACGCTTGAAGGATTCAAGCCCTATTGTAAAATTCATTCCATGTTTTTGATAACCTTAGGAAATCTGCATTTCTGGATATTTATTAACTAACCTGAATCTGAGATTTTTTTTTTTTTTTTTAAGCCAAAGCGGAGACCGTAATTGACCATAAGTTTGGTTCTGGGAGATTTGGTAATGGCTCTTGCTTTTTGACAATTTTTTCGTCTCCAGGGAAAACATTGAACTATATCGGGAAGATTAACTTGGGCACCACCCCTCCCCCGTATTGATCATTTGTCACCAAAATTATTGGCACTTGCCTTTTAGGTCAGTAAATCAAAGGTCAAAACTAGTATGTTTTCACCATTGGTAAGAGGGTAGCAAATACAGATTTTTGTGCTCCCTGCCCAAACCTAAAAGGGAACAGTCGTTGTTTTCCAGGGAAGGTTTTTTTGGTTTTTAAATTGAGTTATGTGGTAAAATTGCATATTTACCTGTAAACTTGGTTTATATAAGAGTGCTTCTTTGGGGAGTTCAGCTACTCCAGTTAGACCAAACCAGTGTGAGTCCCACTTTTTTATGAGAAACTTGGTTGATTTCTTGGCTTTGGATGAATTCAGATCATTAATTACAATTTTGATTTGTGAGCCTTGAGGTGAGTTTCCATTTTGAGGGTGCACATACTAAAGAGTAAGAGCTGTTTCTGGCCACTGTTCCCCCCAAAAGAGGAGTGTGTAGTGCATGTGTTTGGGAGGAGGGGGTATTACTCTCTGGGCTGAGATCAGTTCATTCCAGGTGTCTTTAGCTCCGGGAAGCCGATCCCATGAGGTCTGACTTGTATTGGGCTTGTCACAATTACATGATTTTCCCCTAAGCAGAGTTATCCAGTAAATTGCTGTAATTCCCAAAGACTTTGGGGGGAGGAAGGCAGCTGTAAGTTCAGTCATTGGCAAGGCTTACGGTGTTAGAAACTTGAAGCTCACTGTAGTGATTTTTGTTTTGGGTGATCTTTGTCCTACTGATGGCCACGTGACTCATGTTTTGCACCCCCCATCCCTTCTCTGTTCCATTTTTTTTTCTTCATCTGGACTTCTGAGGACAGCTGGGAATGGTGAGGAAGAAATTCTGCCCCACTGTAACCTGCAGGTTTTTACCTACACCTGTGATGTGGGAAAGAGAGAGAATGTCTACCTGACAGCGGAGAGGGTCCGCAAGGAGGTTGGCGAGGTCTCAGTCCTGGTCAATAATGCTGGTGTGGTCTCTGGGCATCACCTTCTGGAATGTCCTGATGAGCTCATTGAGAGAACCATGATGGTCAATTGCCACGCACACTTCTGGGTAAATATAAACATCCTTGTTTTTATTACTGGGCCCTACTCAGCAAGAAGGCTGGGAAGGAGTGAGACTTCAGGACCAGCCTGAAAGCCACCTGCACTCTTTCACCACAAAGCTTCCTTCCAATTCACTCTTCCCCCGGTGAATTACAACGTATGCCGGTTACCATTAAATGGTTGTTTTCTTTTTTTTTTCCCCTCCAATTCAGTATTTCTGGAGAGAGTGGAGGACTGAACATTTTGAACTAGTTTGGAAGATTGCCATAAAAATAACAAGAGGGAGCATAAAACCCTGGGTTTGTTTATTTTACTTTCTGTTGAGTTTGTAAAACTTTGGTTGTTCTTATGAATTCCTAAAGTCAGAGTTTAGGCTTCCAAATTACTGCTCAGCCACATTTTAGAAAGTGCCAGAGATTCTGAGATCAGCATTTGTGGTCCCATGGGAGTGGTCAGGCCACCCTGGCAGTTGCTTACCATCCATTGACTGTCCCCAGGGTCTGTGACATCGTCCTGTTGGGGTATATCTCAGAACTTTCTCAGCTTAGAGGATGCGTCTCTTCGGAGAACAGAAGTCACCCTGGTAGGACCACAGAGTCCCTATGTAGAGGGCAGGGGTGTTGTGAGACCTGGCATACCGGGGACACGCACCATATCAGCTTCTGATCGTCAGAGCTATTACATCATCTAAATAGATGAGAGGGGAGGGCCTTCTGCTCTGGGGGCAAAGCTAACCCAAGTTTTGCAACTAAATTTATCTTCAGTAATGGTAGGTGTGAAGTTCTCCCCTGTAACTGTACACTCTTGACCCACTTTTTGCTTTTCTTCCCCCATAGCATTTCCCCTTTTCTTTTGTAGGCAGGTAGGATCCAATAAAGAAAGGGTAAGGAAATAAGTTTGTTGTTTTTCTTTTTTTTTCTCTCCCATAGGCGGCTTAGCCTTCTAACAGAACACAACAAAGAACTGTTTCTCCTAAATAGGTCACATTAAACCTCATTAATTTTTTAGCAACTGTTTTAAAAACTTAATCTAGCTATAGAAGTACTTATTCAAATGTTGCTCCTTGAACATTAAACCATTTCTCTGCCCCTGGAAGAAGCTTATTTTAATGTTGTATTTTTAAACGTGAGCTTTATTTAATTCATTTCCAAAGCTCTAGAAATGAACATTTAAATGACGTGAGCTAACTCATATCTATGTTTTAAACGCATAAGGAGGTTACCAAATACAGTTTGGAGGACTTTGAGCGTGCTTGTGTGTGTGTGCACCGGGGGTGGGGAACTGAATATAAGTCCTTGCTGCCGTGAGGGCCACAGGCGGCAAGTGACAAAGGGGTGGATCAGGTGAGTAAAAGCCAGCACAACAGAATAAACTTGGCAATTCAGTGTATCAAGAATCTTGTGTGTTTATGATTCTGAGTAAAACAAACAGCCACCACTTGAAATAAAAGATGCACATAAATTGCAAGTAGACTGTAGTTTTCATATTTAAAGCCTGGTAAGGATGAGGCTGCCAGAGAAACTCCAGCTGATTTCAGTCAGGTTGTCATCCTCAAACAGATATCCAGCCATCGGTCAGCTAGTTATGAACCACAGACACGAGGGTTGTTTTTTCCAATAACCTTTGACTGAGATGATGTATGGTTTCCAAAATATGAACTTTTACCTACACAAAATACTCTGAAGTTTAACCATCTTGCCTACCTTCTCTGCATGAATATTTTGCTGAATTGTACAATTTCAAACATAACAAGATTTTTTTTTTAAATTTATTTTTGGCTGCGTTAGGTCTTCATTGCTGCGAGCGGGCTTTCTCTAGTTGCGGCGAGTGGGGGGCTACTCTCTTTGTTGCGGTGCGTGGGCTTCTTAACCGTGGTTGCTTCTCTTGTTGCAGAGCGCAGGCTCTAGGTGCGTGGGCTTCAGTAGTTGTGGCACGTGGGCTCAGTAGTTGTGGCTCGCGGGCTCTAGAGCGCAGGCTCAGTAGTTGTGGCGCACGAGCCTAGTTGCTCCTCGGCATGTGGGATCTTCCCGGACCAGGGATCAAACCTGTGTCCCCTGCATTGGCAGGTGGATTCTAAACCACTGCACCACCAGGAAAGTCCCAAACATAACGAGATTTTTTTTTTTTTTTTTTTTTTTTTTTTTTTTTTTTTTTTTTGTGGTACGCGGGCCTCTCACTGTTGTGGCCTCTCCCGTTGCGGAGCACAGGCTCCGGATGCACAGGCTCAGCAGCCATGGCTCACGGGCCCAGCCGCTCCGCGGCATATGGGATCCTCCCAGACCGGGGCACGAACCCGTATCCCCTGCATCGGCAGGCGGACTCTCAACCACTGCGCCACCAGGGAGGCCCCATAACGAGATTTTTAAAGAACTCCATACAAACTCCATACAATTGCTCTTACAAGCAATTAGGTACTTGTAAGAGAAAAGAAGCTTCTTTTTGCTAGACATCCTATAAAAAGAGAGCTAATTAGAGTGTAGTAAGCATAGAAAATCCATTGCTTTAGCTTTGAAAATGCACATTTAATTTTCTAAGTAGGAAATTAAATCAAATTTCCAACGAAAAAAATTACTGTGGACCTGAATCTCTATACCAAGGAGGAACATACCACCTCCTCAGAGTCCTTACTTTGCTTAGAGATGTTGCTTAACATCTCTTAACATCAATTTAGGGAGTTCTTGGAAGCTTTGACAGTAATGACGTCACTTCATATTAAAATATGGGAGGCTCCTGAATTCTCCAGCTGTTTTTCCCCTAAGCATCTAAACTTAAGAATTTATTTTCTAAATTGAGTCAAAAAATTCATTTCAGAGTTGGAATTTCTGGCTGCTTGCCAAGACTTACAGACCTTTTAAGAAGAGCTCTAGCAACCAAAATTTACAAGAAGACTTACTATAATTTTATAGTGATTTATTTTGTGTGTTTTGAGGGGCGAGGTTTAAGTGGTACAAGTTACCACCTGAATTCAGCTTCCCTTCCCGTAGCCCCCTTAGGTGAAAATGCTCATGGTAACTGCTCCAAGATGTATTGGCATGTGCTCTTTTCCTTCCAGAAAAAATAACCAGCACGTCTTTTTACTGCATCTGGGTGGGGAAAAGAAGTTGCCCCATACATTTCAAAGAGTGGATCAGCTGAGCAAAGACTTGTTCATCATTTGAACAGGTCATCTTTAACCAGCCTTTTAAGTGGCAGTTGGTGTCTGTTTTCATAACATAATAAGGAGCGTGTTGATCCTGACCCAGAGGTAAAGTCGTAGGCAGTGAACTAGAAACCATGCGGACGTTCACTGAAGAGCTATGGGGGCTCCTCCTCCGAACCATGCCTCGTGCCCCTCCCCCGGCCTGGGAGGCCCTCTTCTCTGCTCCGCATATCTTTTGAGCCCTGGCTCAAGTTCTTCATATAACCTCCATCCCCACTCCAGCCCTTTTCTGGCATTTTTGCGTATCAGAGCCGCAGGGATCCTTAGCATCTTGTGCAACCCCTTGTTTTCTGACGAAGCTGCCGTTAAATGACTTGCCTCTTCTTTCCCTTGATCTCTCCGCAGTGTTTGTTGTCACCCCCACCCTTTGTGCATAGTATGTGCTCTTTGGTGTAACTTTGGATTCGTTGTGCCCTGAGATCCCCAAGTAGATGGCAAGCTGTCTGTAGGCAGTTTGTTATGGACGTCTGTTTGTCTTCCCCTGCCAGGAACAAAACTGTACTCCTAGTCACTCAGTAAATGTTTGATAGTATGGGCTAAGCCTCTGCTTAAATATTTAGAAGGTAACCTATTCAGAGAATGCTCACGTGGGTCTGGCTTCTGAAGTTTCAAAGGGTAAGCCTTATGTTGGACTAATTTAAGCTGCATAAGATTGGCGGGATCTCAAAGGGAGGCTGTCTCACATTCGTTATTGTGTCTGTCTCCTTTTGTTTTCCTCCACAGCTTTTCCATTCTCCCTGCCCTACCTGTAAGCTTGTTTTTTACTATAGTATATTGACTCTGCTCATTGGTGCGAGGCTAGCGACTTTGAGAAGGCTGGTGTTGATAGACCAATTTGAATCAGCTCAATTTGAATATATGGCAGTCATTCATGTTTGCCAGTGGCCGAGCCTCAGGGAGAGGATTCCTGCTGCAGTTCCTTCCGTGCTTCTTAACCTCGAACCTATTTGCATACACATTAGAAGCTTTTGCAGTACTTGGCATTATTCTGGCACAGCCCCCCAGTCTGCTGTGATACTTTACCATCCAGTGTTCTCCTGCCACCAGCAGCTCTCCTAGGAACCTTCTCTTGGTCACCAGTCAAGAAGTGATAGATTTGAGGTAGGTTCTAATCAGCGTAATCTGTTGTGCAACATTCACAGTTAGGACAAGAACGTGAGAATGTGTACAATACAGTGCACTTGAATTTTGGCGTAAGTCAGAGAAACAATCCACTCAGGTTCTTTCTGTATCTGGGTGAGATGCAAAAGCTTGAAAATACCTCTCTAGTATCCTTTGAAATATGGAGAGTTGGCCTCCATATAGGAACTGCAAACATGTTTCCCCCAAAACATTTAAGTATTGCTTCATTTGTTATTTTTTAAGAGGAATCTTAAAAAAAAAAAAAATCTTTGCTTGCCATTTCTAGAAGACAAAGTTTATCTGTAGATCCTTTTTGACCAAAGAGCTGCACTTGGCATTTATACATGAGCAGCAAATTGATCCCCGATTAACCAAAAGGGGGAAGCAAAAGCATTTAACTCCAGGCCTTTTATGTTCTGAAGAAGTTTTGCATGGTAAAGGACTAAATCTGTCAAATCGCTAGTCGGTAATTTACTTCTATTGATATGATAGTCAGACAAGATAATTGGTAGTTAATTAATAGACCACTTAACTTAAAAGGTTTCACAGTTTTAAAATACTAATTACTGAATTAGGCATTTATCTATATCCAAGTGTCTAAAGTCTATTTGGTTAAAATCCATCCAGGAAAAGTAAAAGCCCACCAGCTAGATCTGAGTAATGTAGCACTTAAAGACATTAGTGCTATGGTTGTACCTTATATCTCATGAATGGTCCCTAATCATTAATGTTTAAGTTCTTATGTGATTTACTGGTTTTTAATCTCAAATACTATATTCCTCTGTTCTCTGGTTAGAGAAATCTAGTTGTGGTCAAGGCTTCTTAGATTTAGAATTAAAAAAATTTTTTTTCTGTTCTTATAAAATTATTTGGCTGATACTTCCTCCTCCAAAGCATAATATTAAGAATTCTATGGAGTATTGTTTTCCCTACTAAAAACTTGAAATTCATGGTGTATTTTCAAGTCTGTACTAGATCTGGCTTTTGTTATTAAATGAATTCATATGCATAAAAATCAAATGTTTGAGCTTCAGAAATAAACTTTTTGTGCCTTGAACCAAACTGTAAATTGACATAGGGTGAGCATACTTTATCTTATTAATTCTCATGGTCACAGTTGAAAACCAAGTAAAACATCTCTTTAGATAGCGACTGCTTGGATACTTGGAACTCTATACCTATCAGGGTCATTTCACAGCCTTCCTTCCTAACGTAAAATAAGATCACATGCTCACTGAGCTTTAAGTTTCTATATTTGATATATTACATGCTGGACCCAAATCTAGTGCTACTAGAAATAAACATCTATGACATGATAAACTGTCACTTTACATAACTGGTGCGAGCAGGGAACCATCCTATAAAAATCTTCCCAACACCTTTGATATATGTTGTAATCTGTGTCTGGTTATCTGAGTTGTTTAAAAAATATTGCTAAGTAACCAATGTCATATGAAAAAATAGCAGGGGCTTGCTTAATGGCCAAATCCAATGTGTGATGTGACCTTTCTACAGAACGTGAGCCTGTTGACCATCTCTTTGAAACGCTGGTGCTCTAGCTTCCATGATAAGCCCCCTTTCTCCTGCTTCTCTTCCTGTCTTCCCAATCCTCTTAGCCTCCCTACCTCCGAGATACAATAGCTGTTTAGTTTGGCACGCGCAGACCTCTTCTCATTGTGCACCTCTAGTTGAGTCATCTGTTTACTTCGGTGATTTCAACTGTGATTTCTAAGAGTTCCCAAGTTCATACAACTGTTTGGGCTCTTCCACGCATTCCCTAAAACCAGCAAACCTCAAAACTGAACGAATTCCTCTTCGCCCCTTCTTGAACTCCCTGGCGTGGCCAGTACCAGGCTTGGAAACCTCAGCAGCGTCTTTAGTTCTCCATCCCGCACGCATTCACGGGTCACCAGATCCCGACTGATCTGTTGCTGTCATGGACTTTGATCCCCTCCTTTCCATTCCCGCCTCCTCCTTCGTGCTTCTCTCACCTCTTGCCTGGTCTCTACAAAGAATCTCTGAACTTCTCTCCCGTTTCCAGCCTTTGCTCTCCAACCCAGGGTTATCTAAGCAGACTTGAGTTTGTTATATGCCTGCTTAAAGATGATGCTGACTAGAACCTGCCCCAAGCCCTGTGTGACCATATTGTTCACAGCGTGAAGTCCAGGCTTGTGAGCATGGCAGCTTAGGCCTTCCAACGCTGCTTTCCACCTGCCTTCCAAGCTCATCGCCTATTACACCCCCTGGTAGACTGTAAACACCAGCCAGGCTGGACACCACGCTGCGCCTGAAGGGGCCTGGCACACTCAGCTCTTCTGCCATTTGGGTCCTGTCTTACTGGGAGAGAAAAGTTGAATAGTTCAGACAAAATGTGTCACTACTCCTGAGAAAGAGAAACGAATACATTCAAAATCTTTCCATGTTGACATCATAGTGTCTTTATATATTAAGGGGGCAGTCCTTGTAGAATAGTGTCAAGTTCCTGGTTCAGGGAATGGTCCTCTCTTGTTTGATTATGTGCTGTTTATCTTGATTCCTGGAAGCAAACTTGGTATTCTTTTCTCCCTCATTATTTCTACATCCAGGGCTTTATCCAGTGTCTGCCCAGGTAGAAATTAATCTATACGGCATGTCAAAGTGGAAGCATCTGTTAACCTGCGCTAAGCCTAACACTGCTGGAATAGCTTTTTCAGAAAGACTGGAGAATGCCCGGCAGAGCCCTCAGCCACTGGATCCGATGCGTGATCGGGTCACTGCGGCCTGGAGGAGGGCTGCAGACCCTATGGTTAAATGCTTAACTGCTCACATTCTCAACTTACTCTCTTTCTTTACGTTTGTTTTTACCCTAACCATTTTTCAGATTTTTCAAGATCTTTGGCAAATTCTAGTGAATTGACTTGAGTAACTTGAACATACCTAAGATGTGACACTCAGAAAACACTTTCTAAGCAGTTTAATCACCTCACTGGGAAGGTGGAATACTTTTTTTAAAGTAGGAAACCCCTTTTTATTTAAGTTTTTTTCTTGAGTTGAGGAATATTAATAGCAGATTCATCTAAAATTTCTGTTCTAGTTCTTTCAGAAACTAAAATTAAAGCCTATTTCAATTAAGGTAAGTAGGCAACTTGCCTCTGTCTAACCCCTCTGTCTGCCTGCGTGGCTGGATGCAGAGAGGACGTGTGCGGTTTGCTAGCTTGTGTTGAGCGCTCAGGGAAGGAGGCTCCTGACCTTGGCGCAGCTACAGACACTGCACTTGGAAAAGTGCACTCGAGCCTGTGTGAAGTCCTAAGTCCCCGGGATGGTTTTGGACCCCCAAGTTGTACTATGCTGAAATTCCACTAGGGGGTGTGCTGGCAGGGTGGATTTGTGTCTTATTTCCTTCCGCACACAGCCAGTAATTGTCCCAAGATAAAGGGCCTTTTGTCGTTGATCTTTGGAGTATGACAAACTGATAGTCCTTAAGAAATAGGGACCTATTCCCTGCCTCAACTGAATGGGTTAAATCCAATGTTCTGAGCCTGTAACTCTAGGAATCAGATTAAAATGTGTGAATCTCTCTTGGTTTAATTAGTTGATTTCTTATCTCAGAAGTTACTATCCGTAGTTAGCTATTCAAAGAACTAACCCCTTCTTATAGTTCTATTAACTGAGCTAAAAACTCTTTCTAGGCGGAGACCCCTTGTAAGCATAACCAGAAAATAACTTGGAGGATGGAGTCTTTTAATTCATTCTTTGAAAATATATGGTAGACAGGTAAAGCATACAGTTGGGCCCCTAATAGGGCCGCCTCGGAGAACCTCCCTGCATTGTGACCTAACCCTGTTCAGACACCATTGTTTAGAGTAGAGGTTGTCAGAGTACCGCCTTAGGACCTAATCTCGTTTACCCTGACACACTTGGCCAGCCGCTTCCCCGTCACCTGGACCTCTGGGTTTACGCAGGCTTATACCATCACAGCACTGGCAGGCATGCCTTCCAACAGAAGGATGCCAACATCTCTGACTTGCTCTTACCCAGCATGGCCCATTCTTGAGTTTCTTTTTCTTTTTTACTTTATTTGTCAATTCCCTCAAAACTCAAGTTCACACCTGTCAGGGACCATTTTCCTAAATGCTCTGAAGCTAAAATTAAGTGAACCACAGGGAAAAAAAAAGAATATCCTCTCATAATGATGATAAAACTTTCAACACCGCAGCAAGTGCTGCTAGAACATTTAACAAGGAAGGGCAATTACTGCTGCAACCTTGAGTGCTGTCAAATGAGCCCAACTGACAAGCCACTTACAGTGAATTCACATTCGGAAACACAACGTGACTTGGTCTGTGAAACTTTCAAAGATCGCGCAAAGATGTGTGAAAGGTGACAACGGTGTTAACATCGTGAACATTGGCGTTTGGGGGGTTTGGGGAAACCACAGTGTTTCTCTCTCATTTGCTGCTTGCATAAAAATGTTAATTTCTTGCCTTTCCTTCAAATGGCTTAGTACTGGAATTTCTGAATATTAACACAGTTCAGCTTCTTAGTGTTATTCTAAACAATGGGGCTCAAAATAACACTTCCAAATCAGTGTAACTGGGAAAATATTTGTGGTGTAACTTATGTAAGCACATGGGTATTTTGAGGACAAGTGCAACTTAAAATTCAAAGCCTGAATTTTTTTCCACCTGCAAATTGTAATTAACATACTGCCCCCTACTGATTTCTCAAGGATTTTTTTAAATGGGGATAGTTCTGCCATCTCTTGGGAAAGAGAAACATCAGGTGTAATAAATTATTTTTAAATAGTTCTGTACTAACTTTTAGTATTTTTGCATTTGCTGGACTCTTCTCCGTCAAGCAGTGTAATTTGTATTTTTAAGCGTTGATTTTCTGACCCCAGTAGAACAGAACTAAAGAAAAGGATTCGAGAAGTGGTGTTACTGGAAAGTGTCGGTTGTTTCCCAGCATCTCCCGGGATTCCAGAGGAAGGGGGCAGGCAGCTGAAGCAGCTGTTAGCCCTGTGTTCGTGAGGCTGCTTCTAGTGGTCAGGTCCTGGGTTTTTGCCGGAAGTGTGGTCTGACACTACGTGGAGGGCAGGGAGGCTTGCGAGCCGTACATAGTAAGAACCAGGAATTGCAGGAACTTGAAGAAACGACATAACCAAAAATAGATAGCACTTCTCACCCAAATAGCCTATAAATATATGCTTAATTAGCCTTGGGTACATTTACTCTACTTTTACCTAGCACTTAAATTTTACAAAGCCCTTTCATAAACACTTTTCTCTCATTTGCTCCTCATAGCAACTCTGAATTTTAAGTAGAGCCATTATCCCCATTTTTATGGATGAGGAAACAAACCGAGAGAGGTTATGGAACTTGCCTAAGGTCACCACTGGGGAAGGAAGAAGCTAGGACCCAGACCCTCAGCCTAGGGCTTAGTTTAGAAGCTCTACAAATACTTATCTGGGCTACATGTTCAAAGCTCCTGGTAGATTCTCCTAGGAGTCACTTATGCTTGTGCCCTGTGGTATAATGTAAGAATCCACCTTCAAATGTTGATTTTTTTTATTAGCACGGTTCGTTTAGCAATGACTAATTAACCCTAGATTAATATCCCCAGAAAGTTTGCTCCATAAATGAGACAAACATGTAACATGTAAAGACCCAATACCACACTAGGATTTTATTACCAAAGCCCAATTCATGTGTTCCTCTGTCTCGTTTCTGTAATTTTCCATGGTCTGTGTCTGAGATGGTTACCTCATTGACAAGAGTGTGGTGTATCCTTGGTCATTCAGCTTCCTTCTCGTCCTAGTTTGCCTGTCAACAGTGACAGGACAGACATAAAAAGTAATGAATAAAAAGGGCTCCTCTACAAAGACTGGATGAGCAAAGTTCTATAAATACTTGGAACTGAAATGGCAATAACAGTGTTGTTTTAGTTTAGGCTTTTGTTTGTTTTAAGCTTATCTCCTGGAAAATATAAAACCTTTATTCTGTTACATAATATTCTTTTGAGAGCAGAATTCCAGGTAACTCCACGAGCTTTGCTTTGGAAGTGCTAATAATGGATTCTCAAAATTGTGCAGTTTTGGCCAGCTGATGGTGTCCAAACTTGTGGCCCAAGTAGCTGACTTTTAAAGGGGTAACTTTTTCCTAGGTAGGGTTTTCTCACAGGCTTACCAAAGCGTGAAAGCTTCAGAAAGGTAAATGTGGAAAATTTAAAAGGTAAATGCTGAGGCTAAAAGGGTCTAAATTCCGTGTCTTGAAAGCTAAGCCCTCAAAGCCTCTGTGAGTAAGGGGGAAGGATTTTGAAATCTTCTAGGTCTCTTTTTGAGAGCTTGTTCTAATGGGGTCAGGGGTGTCTTAGTCCATTTGGGCAGCTCTAGCAAAATACCATGGACTGAGAGGCTTATAAACTACAGGAATTTATTGCTCACAGTTCTGGAGGCTGAAAGTCGAAGGTCAAGGCTCCAGGAGATGTGGTGTCTGGTGAGGACCCACTCCCTGGTTTGTAGACAGCCATCTTTGCTGTAACCTCACACGGTGGAAGGCGGTGAGGGATCTCTCTGGGGTCTCTTTTACAAGGGCACTTATCCCATTCATGAGGGCTCCACCCTCCTGACCTAACAACATCACATTGGGCATTAGGTTTCAACATGAATTTTGGAGGGACACAAACATTCAAACCACAGCAGAGGGTCTTGCTAGTGCTAAAAATGGATCCAAGGCAAATATACATGCAGTCAGTCTGTAAACTCCCATAGTTGTCCATACAAAGCTCCCAGGGATCTTGACATCAGTTTGAACTGGCATTTGTCTGATAAACATTACTGGGGAAAGGATGTGGGAAGTGGAGAATGGGGCCTCTCAACCCCTAATAAATACTCTGGTTCAGAGAACACAGGTAGGATAGAGGGCAGAGAAATTAGTCTGCCTTTATTTGCTGAATTTCTAGGAGAAATTGATCTGAAGCCACTTGAGGTTTAGAGTAGACATTACCTGGCTCAGGCTACAACCTTGTAGCTCAGCCTGTGGTCCAGAATGGCAGCAATAACATCACCCCATCAGGCTGCATGTTAGAAAAGCAAGCTCTCAGGCCCTCTCCTCTCCCAGACCTACTGGATCAGAGTCTGCATTTGATTCAGATCCCAGGTAATTGTGCACATCAAAGTTTGAGGAGGAATGGCTCTTGAGCACGTATTTCCCTTCCCACTCTCTCAATATTCTCTGCTTTTTTTTTTTTTTTTAAATTCCCTGAGCTAATCAGCCCTTTAGGAATTTTGTGCACTAGGAAAATACTAGACCATGCACGCTAGGGTCCGCCTTGTCTAGGTGGTGTTTTTGGTTTTTTATTTGGGTTCCAAGCCATTGTTAAAGGAGGAGCCCAGGTGCTCTCTTGCTTACTATCCCCTTTGGTTGCTGTGCCCAGGATGGAGTCTCCAAAGCCATAAACATCATGGTACAGAGTCAAGGCTATGCATTGAAGAGATATGTTCTTCCTGCCCAGGACCAAAAAGCTGTCTGGAAATAAGTTGCAGGAGGGCGGAGACCTTGCCTCTTGAGCACCCTGCTTCTCTGCTCCTAGCCCCTGCAGATTGTCAGCATTATCTCCCTTCAGTGGTATTTCTGAATTTAGTGGTAGAGTGGTGGTTTGAAGGTATTGGCATGTAAACTACAATGGGCTTTTGAGCCCATATGTAAGTTGTGACATTTTTTAAAGCCTAGAATGTCTTGCAAAGCTAGAAAATGTCATTATAATATGAGACTTAGAGCTTAGAAAAAATCATCACGGGACTATATGGAACCTGATTTGCTGATGTTCACGTTCCTTCTAAAGGGTGGTTCTCATGGGGCTCTTTTCCCCTCAGGGGCATTTGGCCACATCTGAAGACATTTCCCCTTGTCAGAACTGGTGGGGTTGTTACTGGCATCTAGTGGGTCGAGGCCGGGGATGCTGCTAAACACTGTACAACGCACAGGACAGTCCCCACAATGTAAAATTACCCAGCACAAGATGTCCATGGGGCTGAGGCTGAGATGCTCTTTTCTAGAACACTGGCTCTCAAACGTGGCTGCATAGTCAAGTCACTTGGGGAGTGTCGCCTTCCCAGGCCAGATTCCCTCCCGGGTATAATTGGGCCTCAGAGGGGGTGTGCCTGGGCCTCAGAAGGAACACCTCCCCCGGATAATTCCAATGTGCAGCATAGTTTGAGAACTGATTTCTAGAAAAGGTGGCTTTTTACAATCCTCCAGTGTCTTTAAGAGGTTTGCAAAGTTTTTGTTTGTCTGGTTTTTTTAACAATGCGTAGCACAATACAGGTATCTCATAGACCCCCTTACACAGTGAGTTAAGTTCTAAGTTGTTATAGTGCATGCCTAAGAATAAAGTGAGTTTTCAGGAGTAACCTCTTGATTTTATGTATCTGGAGTTTAGGTAAACATTTAATTTTCTATAAAGCCTCCACAGTAAGCACGCTGGAAAGCAGAGAAGAATTTGAACTCTTTGCACACGTGAAACACGAAGGGTGACGGAAGGGGATCACGGGGGCCTTGCTGGGCTGTGGCATTTGGGTTGGCCGCGGGCTGGGTCCTGCCACTTCAGATGGCCTAAGCAGTGGCTGACCTCACACGCACGTGGTTCTGGCTCGTGGAAGTAGTTGCCAGTCACTAGAGCAGAACCCAAGCCTCTGCCCTGTGGAAGGTCTGTTTTCATTACAGTTTCGGCGACGTGATTTGAGTTTGGGGCAAAGCAGAGAGAGGGATTAATGACAACCTGTTGTTTCGCAGACTGTTTGGCTGCAATTTTGTGGGCTATTTTCACTATTCTGTAAAGAGTTACTAAATCGGGTCAGGGGCTTGGGGAACACTCCTTTGATCATCTAGGACTCAGCCAGGGGGAGGGTCAGGGAAAGCAGCCTTTCAGAACCAGTGCGCAGCATTCATCGTGCCTTTTAAAACATTGAGCTCCCATGGACTCAGGTAGAAGACAGAAAAACGATGATTGTAGTTTTTAATATGTAAGAGGCATGGATTCACATTACATTATTTTAAAAGACACAGCCATGACAACATATAAATGTTTAATGAATAGATATTTTCACAGCTCACCAGATGCTGGCAACTGCACTAATGGAGCTGATACCTTATTGAGTCATTTATGAAAGTCTTAGGCAACATTAGTTGTTATACCTAGTTATACCTCTGTGTTGCGACTTGTGTATTGAACATGTGGTAAGAAAGAACGAATTATTGGATGTAAGCCGTCATAACATTTTTGAGCTAAGAAACCTTGGAGATCTCCTTTTTGTCTCACAAATGAGTTAAGCCAAGAGAGGTCAAGTAACAAGGAAGGTTAAGTGATTGACAGTCAGGACCATGTGGTTTCTGGACTCTAAAAGCCAGTGTACTTTCCAGACAGACTGAGTTTTAAGTCCCTTCCTTTCTGGTATTTCTGCACAGGGAACTCCGAAGTGTCAGGGAATGTTGATATCTGAGTTGCTGCCTTGGGGTAGATTCATCCCATGTTTTAACAGTGGGAAGGCAAGTTAATGAAGCATTTATTTTTGCTGAATAACTAATGTTGTCATCATCTAGGTGTTCATTTGAAAAGCTTCGCTCTTTTATTAGCTTCTTGGTTGCAGGGCAACTGTAGGAGTATACTTGTGCATGTGTGTTAAGTATTAACTGCTGATGCCTCTAAATGTGAAAGCAAACCCTGTGGCCTCAAAATAATAACAAAAAGGACAGTAGATGTAACATTGATATGAATTTGATGTTTATGACATATTCTTCTCTATAGCTAAAGAGAGAACATTTTGTGTCAAGCAGGTAGAGATTTTCATGAACATTTTGTTAAGTCTGAGAGTCGTTCCAGGTTTCAGTATCTTGGGGCTGTATTGCACAATTTGTCTGGAGACCTTTCTTATCTCTACAAACACACCCAAATAGCAAAGAGAGAAAAAAAAAAAAGCCGTCATCGAATTACATGAATTTCAGAATTTGTGCTGTCAACTGCAATTAAAGTATTTAAAGTCAGTTTATTGCTAACAAATACAGATTTGGGCTTTACTTCCTAGTTGAAGACAGTTTTGTAATGAAAAATTTCAAGTTACACATTCTGTGGTCAAAGTGAAGTTTCTAGAGTTTGGTGCTCAGTACGTTGATTAAGCAGATACCTGTAAATCTACTGGATTAAGAATATTTAGCCATGGGTTCCTTTCCCAGATTAGTTTGGGAGTATGTCACCCTTTTTTTAATCTTTGAGCACACTAATGATTAACCCTATTAAATAGCCTTTTAAACCCAGTTCCCTGTATTTTCAGCACCTTCAATAGTTTGTACTCTTGAATCATAGTTTTCCAGGAGAAGTGACTGAATTTTCATAGAAGAGTGCCACCAGATGTCATTTTAGCCTTGTAAATAAGCAGTATGTTCCTCTGTGATTCCGATAAAGATAAGTTACTCTCACAGCGGCAGGTGGAAACAGCAAAACACCAAGGAGAGTCGCTGAACCATTTGGAGGGGAACCATAGGGATGTTCAGTTAAACGTTCTTTGTTCGATGGAGTCTTGATTGTATTTTTTCCAGATCATATATATTGCTGCTATTTGGAGATTCTGAAAATCCTTAAACATAAATACATCAGAAAACTGTACTGTATATGTGCTCATAGTGTTCAGCCTTTTCCCATTGTAATATGATTTTTGGTCCCCTTTAGAAATGAAAGTTTTCTGTTTCTTGGACATTCAAATGAGAAAAACCCTTCAAAATGATTCTTTTAAAAAGATACCTTTTCTTGAATTGACCACAGGACAGTCATGCAAATGCACAAAAATAGAGTTTGAGGCCTTTTCCTAACTGTGAGAAGTTAACTTTGCTTTTCCCTTAGTATCCATTATCCTTGAATAGCTTGCAAATACGGGAAACATTCCGAGTGTTTTACCTGTACCTTAAAAATGTCATCAATCCTGAAATTTCAAAAGTCAGCCTTTGCCGGATACCACATTTCTTCACGTTCTCTTTTGTTTAACTTTAGGTTAATTTGTCCTGACAGTGCAGCTGCGGGCTCTGCATTGCAGTCTGTCATTAAGAGCACCAAGAATGATCTGGAGGGTTGGAACTGTTGGAAGTTAATTTGGCGTAAACCTAACATTCAAAGATTTCTCAAGATATGACATGTCATGTCTGTGTCCAGTCACACTTCTGTTTAAGAAGTTCTTGTTTATATTATAAATATGACCTTTACAGTTATCTTTCAAAGTGCCCAGTGCTTTGAAGAGGAACCCCGAGGAGCTATGGAGATACTAAACTTGTGAAGCATGTTTCATAGGAATGTCAGTGTCTGTTTGAATATCCTCTTCCTTCCTCCCTTCCTCCCTTCCTTCTTTCCTTCCTTTCTTTTTTTAGTCACTTAGCAACCCTGTCAGCTTGGCAGCTTATGGTATTGGAGTCTTGTGATAAAATTAATCACAGGTAATCAAAGGTCTATCATCACACTTTTTAGCCAGGATCCATTACGGAAAGAGTTTTCTCTTTTGCAGATAAAATAATCCCTGGGTCCCTTCCAATTCTAAATTGTCTCACTGAACATACAAATTGGTTGCTGACTCTGAGACTCCCCCCTGCCCCCCAGGTCAAGAGTCAACCACATTTTCCTGATGACGATCTAGATGTCCTCCCCTGTGTCTCAGACATTTGAATAAGAGGACAGAGCTCAGAGTGCGGTTCTCTGACTTAGACTAAACATCTAGCTCACCTTGCCACCCACTGTTGGGACCAGCTAACTCTGGTGACTGATCAAATGTACTTCCTTTAGCGATCCCTTTACCAGCTGGTAACTCCCGATCCGGATAATTCGTCCTTACAGTAAGAGAACACAATGGTCCCGGTGTTGGCGGAGTTGTCCCTCTCAGATTCACTGTCGGCGGCACGTGCGTGAATTTACACTCAAGCCACTTGGGCGTGTGCCGCAGATTTGCTCGTTCTGTTCTTCTAACGAGTCTCAGACAAAGATCACGAACCTGAGCTTGAACTGACTGGTGTCATGGCAACTAGCACTTCACCTCTTGCTGGTCCCCATTTCATACGTGCTACAATATTTGTGCACATTAATAATTCATCACAAAGTGCCAGATTTCTTTGTGCTGTCAAACTGTGTCAAGGACAGATTGTGCTGCGCTATCTCAGATGTCACCCACCAGACTGTGGAGGGCAAGAGTAATTAGAAAAGAAAACTCGTCGGGAAAGTTCCCGCGAGCATGGTGCTTTCTCACCACCCATTTACAGCACTTTTTCTCGTAACGTAAGGACTAGACTTCGCGTTGATCAAAGTCTGTTTGGTAATGTGCCCCAGACACAAGGCAGGGGTTTGGTTGTGGAAAGAGGGCCCGGGCGGTAATTGCTCACCTCCACTCAGGCAGCAAAGGAAATGATTAACAGCCTCAGTGCTCAGTCACGTGGATCAGGCTCCAGCCTGAGCCCTGCAAACTCGGGTTTAAAAGGAAACCTGAGTGTCCCTGGTATGAAGGCTCTTCCCCCAGGCTTGCCTTCGCCCGGCATCCAGTAGGAGCTGAGTGGTGGCCACCAGCTTTGGAAGACAACCAGTCTGGGTCCCAGGGCCGCCCGGCCCTTGGATGGCTTACCTCCCCTCCCAGTTTCCTCAGCACCTTGTCTGGTGTTTCCGACATTGCTAGTAGTTGTAATAACTGTAGTAGTAGACGGGTAAGTGGTGAGCCTTTCTAAATAAAGAGCATAGACCTTTGTCTTGGCATGTAGAAAGCACAGTGGCACGCTGGATTTTGTTTCTACAGAAGGTCCTGGATGAGACAGGAGACACAGATTTTATAAGAAGTGTTGACCTGCCACAGCCCTTTTTAAAAAAAATCAACCCCTCCCTCTTAAAAGAAAGCTTCATACTAAAACAGACAGACCTGTGCCACACTTTACTAGCAGCTTAAAGTGAAGCCGATTTCCCTAAAAAATATGTTTACAACCCACAGTTGGAAAAGACTTTAGCCACATAGCTATATTTGGATTCTTTTGTTCCTCTCTTTTTTCTTATTTCCTTTAAGTGAAAACCAGTAGCTTAAATGTCCCTCCAAACTACTTTGGTGGGGGGGGTGGTGAAGGGAGGAAGGCAGGCCCAAATCACAGTCTTCTGCATATGTAGCCATAGCACCCTGCTCTTGTAAAGGATAGACTAAAACTGTTGTAGGTTTGATGTACTGATGGAACACAGTTAGATGCTGGTGAGGATAAATTCTGCTTAGAGACGGGAATGAGACCTGCTGCCATGTTACCTGTCATCGCTTGGCCAGATCATAATACAAGACCTGCATGTAGTAGGTCCTCAGGAAATACTTGTTGAATGAATAAGCTAACTCTGCCAGGTCAGGAGGGGACATGAATCCGTTTCAGAACTTTGCAAGAAATTAAACTTAAAAACAGTCAGGAGGGACTTCCCTGGCGGTCCTGTGGTTGAGACTTTGCCTTCCAGTGCAGGGGGTGCGGGTTCGATCCCTGGTCCGGGAGCTAAGATCCCACATGCCTTGCAGCCAAAAGACCAAAACATAAAACAGAAGCAATATTGAAACAAATTCAATAAAGGCTTAAAAAAATAAAATCAAAACAGTGAGGAATTTGGTAATCTTCTATCACCTACCTTCCTATGTGCTGGGGATCTGGATTAGTCATTTAACACCTGCAGGCACCAACACGGAACACTAACATGGAGAAGTCATTAGAGCCCGCCCACTGGGTGTCTGGGTTTCTAGTCAGGGCTGGCCACCGGGTAGAGTTAGTGTGGAAACAGGCTGGGAACAAGCACGGTCGGCGATTCGGATTTGTCAGGTAACCAAGTAGAAAATTCCTACTGGTATTCTGTACTGTGTAATTTCTTAGGTTATACTCTTGAGTCCTTCTACTTACTTAACTTAAAAATAAGACCTTCATACTAAATCTATCCCTCTCTTTCAAGACTAGGGCAAACTTTTAAAACTTAGAAGTGGTCTCTGGATAATGTCAAGACTAAATTTTATACTTTTTAGCTAATTGAAGAACAATTAATTATAATCAGATATGTAAAAAGAAGACTTACAGGCATGATTACTTAAGGATGTGTTTTGTAGTTTAGATTGGAATAGATAAGCTTTCTTGTGATGTTACTATATTGTAATTCTGTCCCCATATATAAGCTATAAAGCCTGAAGTTTCCAGGTGCTGTAGACTGAAAGGACAAAACAAAACAAAACAAAGCACCGCAGAACATAATTATATGTTACAGTGAATGATACTGATTATATGTCTTAAAGAAATATGGACAAAGTCAAGGTGAATAGAATAATATTAGACAAAGGCTTAATACCATAACTACCTGTGATAGAGAATTATTGAGAGACTCTGGTGACATAATTAACATACAGCACTTTGAAAAGCATGAGAGGCTATGTAAATATGTGATGAATATTACACTTTGAATTATATAGGAGGGCATCGGGGTAGATTGTCAGAGAAGAGTTGAGATCATGGGTAAAACCTTACAGGTGAGAATAAGCATGACACAGGTAACAGCAGTGAGGAGGCCCAGACACATGGATATAAGGGGACCAGGGGGTTATGTGATGATCAGGAGTCAGACTGGGGAAGACCTTGGGGTATTTCACAAAGATTCATCTGGCAACTGAATGCATCATGGATTGGGACATGGAAAAATTTCAAAATTAATGGAATGACTGTTTGATCTTGTACATGCAGAAGCTATCAAAACAAATAAAATATGTATGCAAAAATTCAGTGATCTCTTAGCTGGGAAATCCTCTGAGAAGGGAATGCAACTCTCCTTTAAGTCCACTGGTTAGTGTTTGGGTTTTTTTAACTTCATAAATCATGGGAAGCTGTGTTGGCAGTGGGAGATAACTCAGCAGTGGACAGATTGCTCTTTGCTGCTTTCTTTTAAGAAGCAGGTTATAAAACTGTTGGGAGCCTGGTAGAGTAGTTAATAGATCGTCTTAAGCAATTTGAAGTAATTAAAAAAAAAATACAGCCTTGCATCTGGAAGGCAAGAAAGCTAGAGAGAAAAGAGAAGTTCGGTGAGTGAGAAATCGATGCCGCCTTTTGGGTCCACCGCCCTGGGGCTCCTGCCACGTGCTCTACCCCGAGTGGCCAGTCACCTGCCTCCGTGGGGGAAGTCACCCCCCAGTGTACCCCACCGTGGAGTGTGGTCATTCAAATGCTATAAACTGTCACAGCAGAGTTAGTGTTAGGACACATTTTTCATTAAAATGATTCTGTACTTTACCCTCCTTTTTTTTTTCTTTCTTCTCTGTTTTTTTTTTTTTTTTTTTGGCTGCACTGCACGGCATGCGGGAAAACCTGCAGTGGAAGCGCAGAGTCCTAACCACGGGACCACCAGGGAATTCCCTGTGATTTCTTCTTCTTCTTCTTCTTTTTTTTTTTTTTTTTTTTTTTTTTTTTTGCGGTACGTGGGCCTCTCACTGCTGTGGCCTCTCCCGTTGCGGAGCACAGGCTCCGGACGCACAGGCTCAGCGGCCACGGCTCACGGGCCCAGCCGCTCCACGGCATGTGGGATCCTCCCGGACCGGGGCACGAACCCATGTCCCCAGCATCGGCAGGCGGACTCCCAACCACTGCGCCACCAGGGAAGCCCTACCCTCCTTTTTTTACACCTAAAATACTTGACCTCCTGTGAGCGTACTTTGATAATACAGCTTGGATGCTGGAAGATGCTTCTGGAATATCTCTTCATTCATGGGTCTGTTACTGTGTAGACACAGCCATGAGGTAAACATTACACGAGGCTTCTATTCGTGGGTAAGCGGGAGGTCCCTCACAGACCATGAGATGCTGCACTGAAGTGTCAGAGCATGAAAAGATCTCTGACCTGGGAGTAGTTTAGATTAGCAGATAACTATCACTTGAAAGGTGATAAAGAGCCTTCTCCTAATGGCTTTCTTTTCATCTCTGGACATTGTCCCTGAAAGCTCTTGTGTTACAGTCTTGTTGGTCACGGCTTATAACAGGCCTGCCATGCCAATGATACGGTGCTAAGTGAACCAGACGCCTAAAGGATCTTCTCTTTTTGATAAATGTAAAATATTTTCAAACAGATTGGCAAATGTCACATTACGTGGGTAAAACTTTGTTTCGTGATCTTGGGTTTGTGGGGTTTTTGTTTGTTTTTTGTTGTTGTTGTTTTTTAGGTGAAACCCATGTCAGTTCTAAAGCTTGAATCTTCCTTTTCTTTCAGACCACTAAGGCTTTTCTTCCTACCATGCTGGAGATTAATCATGGTCATATTGTGACAGTTGCAAGTTCCTTGGGATTGTTCAGTACTGCTGGAGTTGAGGTTTGTCATTATAAAGCATTTCCTTCTTTCAGTCGGTTTATCTCGTGAAGAGTACACCAAAGTCCTAGGAAGGGTACCTGCTGCCCGCATATTCCTGAAAGGCCATGAAAGCACGCTACCTGTGTGCTGCTTGTGGAATGCTCCCCGGCAGCCCACGTGGCTCTATGTCTTCTGCCATAAAGTCACTTATACTAGTTTGACAAAGCAGCAGCAGCAGCAGAAGTAGGTGGGCCCGTCCTCAGTACGGCCCCCTTTTCATTAGCAGTTTTGCTTGACAACAGTGGGAAGGCACAGGGTCAGGATGAAACTGGAGGGCAGTGGCAGTGCCACAGGGAACAGATACATGAGGCCAAAAGTTGACATTCTGTTTTGGTCAACTTGCCAAAAGCGAGCTATCTTGTGTTAGCTCATCAGATGAGATGGTTAGGGCTGGTGTGAGGTGTCTGCATCATAAGTCTGTAGAACTGGGCTTAATCAGACCCTGTTCTTCACCAAATTCAAGTTACAAAGCGTGTATATGTGTATTGCTCGGTGCTGTTTGTCCCATGGGTGCCTGTAGCGGAAAATTGAAAACACCATCCCGTGCAAATATGCAAAAGGATGCAGAAGAGATGGCTTCTACATTCTACATTTCAACTCCTAATTTTAAAGTTGGGTAATGGAGAAGAACTTTCTTTCTATTACCGTGAGTCCTTAGGTTAAGTTCTAGTTTAACTTTACAAGGTAGAGTTATCATTTCCATGTTCGCTTGGCCCTAAAAAGAAAATTGGATCATAACAGCTTATAACCCCAGCTAAACTCGCCTTTGTTCTCCTAGCATTAATTTAAACAAACTGGTTTTTCAGTCTCCTTTACTGAACAAGAGACCATTTGTAGATTTTCCAGACACTTCAAAGTGAGCCTCTCTCCATTTTTAACTCCAGCTTGTTAGCTTTCATAGAGTCCTTTGTGGTAACTTCCCCAAAGTAATCTGATACTTCGTTGATGTGGCAAAAAGTGTTCATCTGTTTCTGCCGTTCCTTTGAAAATATGATTTCTGCACCGAACCACATCAGATATCTGTCTTTTAAAAATGCTCTCCTTTGCTTAGCTTAGTCACCTGTAACCTTTTATATCAAACATGTAACCGGAGTCACGGGACCAGGGCAGCTTGGGGTTGGTCAGGGATGTGAACATGTACTGAGTGTTTCTGCTCTTTCCCCTCTGCCCCAGGATTACTGCGCCAGTAAATTTGGAGTCGTGGGTTTTCATGAATCCCTGAGCCACGAGCTAAAGGCCGCAGAGAAGGATGGAATTAAAACCACGCTGGTTTGCCCCTACCTTGTGGACACTGGCATGTTCAGGGGCTGCCGAATCAGGTCAGTCAGGACCCGCCTTCACGCTGACAAGAAGCGGGGCTAACAAGTCGTCTCTCCATCTTGGGAGGATATGTGGAATCAATCAGATCTCCAGCCACAATCCACCTTGCACCTCAGTATCTGTCATTTGGCAGTTCACTTGTAGCTTTCGTTGGTCAAGGTCTGTAAAGCTGAGGCGTGTACGACTGACAAGCAAGGACTGGTATTAGCTCACAGAAGGTGGCCTACGAGCATCAGTAGGAAACGGCTTTTCTGCACCTTCAAGGAGCAGATACTCAGGATTTTCCTTAGAAGCTCTTTCCTTAGGAGTGATTTTCTTTCTTTAATATTAATGTTAGTACATAAATGCGACTTTGGCTTGGATTCGAAACAATGTCACTGCCATAGAAGAGGGTGGTCTTTCTTCCAGAAAGACCCTTGAAGGAGACACCCCAGGTTTGGGAACTTCCTTTCTGCAGAGAGTGTATGTAGCTAGATTCACTCTGGCAGAATGAGAAGAAACGCTGAGATTTTCTAAACATGAAATGAAATACCACCACACTTTGGAAGGAGGAGGCACGTGGGAATAGCCCTGTCAAGTCACATCTGACTTAAGCTAAGCGGAGTAAACAAAGCCGTGACTCATCAAGAGGACACTTGTAAAGACATACTGACTGTGAGATCTTTGCTTGGACGAATTTGACAGGCAAAGCAAGAGAACCAAACGAGTTCCCCATGGGTCAGGGCTGATCTGGACACATTCTGAACCTGGCCACGCTGTGAACAGGTGGAGGTGATTTGAGTCATTTCCATCTCAGGCTGACTCCAAGTCTGGACCAGGAGCGGACTCGGCCCTGCCTCTTTTACTGTGTGTGGGCGGGGTGTGTGTTGGTTTGCTGTTTGCCTCTTATGGACTTAGGAAGGGGTTGCTGCGGGTCTGAGGAGCTCTGTTTCCTGTTTAGCATCACAGCAGGTGTCCGGAGCTGCCGGGGGACGATGAAAAGTAAAAAGAATAAATTATATTAAGTTATTTCAGTGGGTGCCTGCATGAATTCAGCTGAAGGTAGGATGTCTCTGTGCACTTCATTTCAGAGACCCCAGGAGAAAATGCCACGGCTTTCCCTCTCCAGGCACCCGGGAAAGCACACAGCTGACTTATATTTCACTCAGAAAGGTTATGTTGCTGTTTACACACCATCATTTGAACTACACTTAATACTTAAAAGTTTGGCATCTTGTTTGGGTTTAGTGTCTGTTATGCCAGACATCCTCTCCTTTTTCAATTGAAAGAAAAAAAAAAGTAATTTGGAATACATTTCAAGGCATTTTGAAAACACGGCTTTCTCACTTTACAGAAAGGCAGACCAATCCTACTTTTTTTTTTTTAACTTGTTTTCCAGACTATGCAAATAAAATGTGTTCATAGTAGGAAAATTTAGAAGATACAGAAAAAGCACAACGAAGTAAACAAAACGAATTCCAAACCCTGTTGCTCAGATAACGTCATCCTTCATGTTTTGATGTGTATTTCCAGTCTTCCCTATTTTGTGTTAACTCTTAATTTCGCCTTTTGAATGTGTAACTCTCAGGAAAGAAATTGAGCCTTTCTTGCCCCCTCTGAAGCCCGATTACTGCGTGAAGCAGGCTATGAAGGCCATCCTCACGGACCAGCCCATGATCTGCACCCCCCGCCTCATGTACATCGTGACTTTCATGAAGAGGTAAGTGTGAGGGGGCTCCCTCCTCGGCAGGTCTTCCCCTGTCCGCCCCGTAACGTACGGAACACGCCACGCCTCACGGTGGCTAACTGTGACTTTTCCTTTTCAGCATCCTCCCTTTCGAAGCAGTTGTGTGTATGTATCGGTTCCTAGGAGCGGACAAGTGTATGTACCCCTTTATCGCTCAGAGAAAACAAGCCACAAACAATAACGAAGCAAAAAACGGAATCTAAGGATCTTTTTTGTATGCAATATCATTTCTACCAGAAGACGATCAAGATATCTCGGTCCGACCCACATCAGCATGATTTATACTCTCTGGATTCTAAATCCGCATTGACTTTTTTTGTTTTCTTCAAATCAACTTTTTAAAAAAATAAAGTGTAAATTAACCGACTAGAGTGCTTGGAAAATGTGATCAGCGTAAGTGAGCTTAAGTTGTTGCCAATGGGGTCCTTTTCAGGCAGAACCCTAAAACCAGTCTTATCTTTTAGACAAGCGCTGTGTGATGTCTCCAGGCTACCATTATTTTTTCTGAATGAGCAGGGAGTCTCGAGATGATAACAACAGTGTGTTTCATGTGTGTGGTTTTTCTTAATTCCCATAGAGTTTATTAATTCTTGTAATTAATCTCTAGCCAATTGACACCCTTGCAACTTCAAGGACTGATAGTGCTATATTTTCTCATGTTTTCGAAGTTTCAGTTTTGCAAAGCCTGTGTGGCTCTTTCATTGTGTTTGTATGTACAGCTCTTTTAAAATGGCATTTTGAAATCTCTATCCATTGGAAGTAGATGATGATGTCTGATTGTTACAGTAAAGGTGATCAGGTCTCTTTGTTAAAGTCATAACGACTAGAGTGTTGGTCGAATTTTAAAATGAGTCTCTGAGATCTTTCCTTGAGTATCTATTCCCCTGGAGACCTATTTATCCAAAAAAAGATCATACATTTTCTACCTATGAATTTTGCTGCATACAGAAAGTGCCCTTTCCTCAGGAAGTTGCTGTGTTTCATTTCTTTGGATGGACTTTGATCTAGAATACATAGCAGCTCTACAAAGAAACAGTTTCTAAAAATGGGAACTTCTGCATTTAAAAACGTCCCCATTTTTGTGCCAACTATGATTAGCAAGGGGGGAAAAAAATCTTATACTATGGAGTACATATGGAAGGGTGTAAAGATTCTTTTGAAAGTTTTATTCACATTGTAGAACAGCAAATGACATTTTTACAGTATTTTTTTGTAAAGCAAACTATTTTGTGCCTTGAATTTGGTAAATGTGTATTAGTGAAACGTTGTAAAAGTGAACTTCTACCTCTGTATCTAAATGTATACCATCCACTTGTAAATTACTATAAACTATTACGTGATTGCTTTTTTTTTTTTTTAGAATGTCCTGTTTAAATAGTGACCAATGTTTTAGGCTATTAAAATAAGCCATCTTTTACTAATTAATTGGGAAATTTTATAAAGGACTGATTAAATTTAAAGAAAACTTACCTACAAATGACTGCGTGATTATTAGTTATCAGCAGTGTCGCAGGGACACTGTGTTCTTTTTTCTCTCCATGCCACATCACACCTCGAAGAGAAATGTTTGAACGGGATAGTGTTCAGGAACAGACATTGATAGCTTTGGTTGCCCTACACTCAAATTTCCAATGTTACCATCTTCTTAGATTAGAGACTTTATCAGGAGCTTGTTGATAGTGAAAGTGGGAGGATAGAAAGAATCCCATTACCTGTGTGTTGTCTGGCTGCACCACAGCTCAAATCTGCACTGTACCCACATACAGGATAGTGCTGGCTCACTGCTAGTGTCCCCAACACCGGTCTTAAGGAGCAGCTTCATTCTGTGTTTGAATTTCTTTTTATAAATGACAACTAAACCTGAAGCCATTATAACACTGGAGGCACCGGCTGCCTCTTATTTTCCATTTTGGATTTTAAGAACAGTTGACCCTTGAACAACACGGGGGTTAGAGCCCCGACTTCCGTGTAGTCAAAAATCCACGTGTAACTTATAGTCAGCCCTCCGTATCCGTGGTTCCTCCTTAACCGCAATTCCCCATCTGCTGATTCAACCAACCTTGGATTGTGTAGTACTGTAGTATTTACTACTGAAAAAAATTCATGTATACGTGGACCTGTGCATTTCAAACCTGTGTTGTTCAAGGGTCAACTGTACTTTGAAGTAACCTCATAACAATGTGGGGTGGAGACTTATTTTCAGGGGTTCTCTGGGTCTGCCCATCAGTAAACCCCTAGCACCCTCCAACCATCCTACAGAGATCTGTTCTACTTTAACAACCCACTCAACAATCTTAAGACTAAGGAAAGTCTTCTTTACATTTAATTTTATTCTCATGTGTTATAACTTAAACCTATTTCTATTCTTGTTTGTTACTGCCCTTATAAGGTTGTCCATCTATAAATTCAATAAACCAAATTCATTTAACTTTTTGGTAGAAGTCTTCAATTCCCATGTCCCAGCCTTAGTTGAATTACCTCTGTGGCTCTCCCTTGAATGTTGTCCAAATTCTCTTTCCCATCTTTAGCCGTGGAGTTTGGAAGGGGACACAGTTAATGCAAATTTAGGACTGCAGGATTCCTACGTGCTATGTAGCTTCATACCAGTCTCCTGTTCTTAGCCTAAAGCTGTACTGATGATGTGGATTTCCCCAAACGTGAACTCTCTTCTAGTCAAGCCTGCACACTTGTGTTGATCATTTAAGTAATTGCCAGTGTTACTTTTCTTGCTGATTATTCATTGACACCCCCGACGCCACCTTGAGATTAATGCTGACTTTGAATATGTTCCCTTTTTCTGTCAGTTGGCCCTTTTAGGCAATGTTCAGGACCTCTGGGCTCAGGGCTGACCCCCTAAAGAGGCCACTTCTGTTCCCCAGCTAGAACTGTCTCTCTCTCATCTTGGGGCCCAGGAATCAAAAGTTTTGAAGGCAGCAAAGATAAATTCCAACTATTGTTTTCCCCCTTGATCTACCAGGTCTGTTGCTTTGTCACAAAAGATTAGATTAGCTTGACAGGATTGAACTACATAAAGCCAGGCTGGTGTTTTTTTGTTTTTTTTCTTAAAGTATCCTGTTTCCTTGAAAGGCTATAGCTTTCAAATTTTTTCCCAAGTTGAAAAAAAAAAAGTCACATGTATTTTTCAAAGTTTTCTTTTCCAACTGGCAGAAATAATTTGAAATTGGTATTGACTTGAATCTTGGAAATTTGCTTTTGCCTCCAACAAAACATAAAATTAGTGAGGGTTGGGGGAGGAGGGTAGTTCCTTCTGTGTCAAATGTATTGCCTGTGTCTGATTAAAAAGAGGAGAGGATTTCCCTGGTGACACAGTGGTTAAGAATCCGCCTGCCAATGCAGGAGACACGGGTTCGAGCCCTGGTCCGAGAAGATCCCACATGCTGCAGAGCAACTGAGCCCGTGCGCCACAACAACTGAGCCCATGCACCGCAGCTACTGAAGCCCATGAGCCTAGAGCCCGTGCTCCGCAACAAGAGAATCCACTGCAATGAGAAACCCGTGCACCGCAACAAAGAGTAGCCCCTGCTCGCTGCAACTAGAGAAAGCCCGTGCGCAGCAACAAAGACCCAATGCAGCCAAAAAATAAATAAATAAAAATTTAAAAAACGGAGGAGAGAAAGCAAGGCTGTAATGGGCCAGAAGTGGCTGGGACACAGGGCCAGGGAGCATGGAGTCAGCACTTGCCCACACTCAGTTTGATACACCAGGCATCTACTGGGCCCAGGGACTCAAGTAGCGTGCAAGTCACAAGTTCAAATACAAGTACCTTTCTGTGCATATGCCACAGATGAAGCCTCAGGCGTGTGATGAGGTTTCAGCAAGGTGGGGAGGCAACTGAGATAAGCCTTGAAGGTTGGCGATGAAACAGAGATGAGGATGAGAGCTTGGGCGTTGCAAAGAATGGATTATCAGGAAAGGCCCAGGGACTTCCCTGGCGGTCCAGTGGTTAAAACTCCACACTTCCACTGCAGGGGGCACAGGTTCAATCCCTGGTCAGGGAACTAAGATCCCACATGCGGCGCGGTGTGGCGGGAAGAAAAAAAAGAGGGGAGGCCCAGAGGTTGAAAAAGGACAATAGTCATTGTGCCTGAAACAGAACACGCGAAGGGAATGCCACGCATCCCCGACAAAAGGCCCGTTTTGAAAAGAGCCTTCATTCCAGGAGGAGGAATGGGTGCTTCATTTGGTGGAGAAGAGGGATGCCCTGGGAGGTTTCTTAGCAGGAAAGCGACAGGAGCACAGAGTTGCAAAGTTAAGAGCGCCAATCAAGCTGCCGTAAGAATTTTGAGTCACCGCGAGCCAGGAGAGCGGTCAGGAGGGAAGCTCACAGGCCTGTGAGCCAGCCTGGTGGTGAGACAGGAAAAGAAAAAAGAGTGAGAATTTAGGAGGGAGAAGAACCCTGCAAGGCCGAACAGCTGATTGCCCATGAGATCTAACTTAAGCTTGAGTGACTGAAGCCTTGCTCGTCAAGGGCCAGGTCATTAATGGTTTTGTTTTTGTTTTTTTTTTAACTTAAAATAAGTTTTGATATTTGTTTTTTGTTTTGCAGTACGTGGGCCCTCTCACCGTTGTGGCCTCTCTCGTTGCGGAGCACAGGCTCCGGATGTGCAGGCTCAGCAGCCATGGCTCACGGGCCCAGCCGCTCCGCGGCATGTGGGATCCTCCCGGACCGGGGCACGAACCCGTGTCCCCTGCATCGGCAGGCGGACTCTCAACCACTGCGCCACCAGGGAAGCCCTAAAATAAGTTTTTTTAATTGAAGTATAGTTGATTTACAGTGTTGTGTTCGTTTCAGGCGTACAGCATGGTGATTCAGTTATACGTACCTATATATATTCTTTTTCGTGTTCTTTTCCATTATAGTTTATTACAAGATAGTGAATATAGGACCTAGAGATTATCATACTAAGTGAAGTAAGTCAGACAGAGAGAGCCAGGTCGTTTTTAAGGGACTTACAGTGACTGTAAGAAATGTTGCATTCGAGATGATGATCAGTCCCTGGCAGACACGGGGACATTAGACCTGGCCTTCAGGAGAGAGGTGGGTGCTAGGATTCTGGACTCAAGGAAACTGGGAGTGGGGACGTGCAGAATGAGAAGGTCCGGTGCCCAAAACCTGGGGAACAGGAGGGAGCAGCTGAAGGGAAAGTCATAACGGGTGACGTCTGAGCGAAGTTCGGAGGGGAACTTCTTCCTCCCGAGGAAAAACCAGACTAGAAACAATGACCTCCTCTGCCTGGGCCTAATCTCCAGTCTGAGTCACATTTAAGAAACCTCAGTCTGGCCCAAGAAAAAGAGTCTGTGTGGCCAGCCCTGGGGCAGAGGCCCACAAGGTGAAGGGCCGTGTCAACAGATAGCCCAAGGGGTCTATCTACCCGGGCACCGGGTTTGTAGTAACTGAAGCCATTGTTAAAATAACCAAAGTAGAATTTCTTCCGAAGTGAAGCCTGGAGACTTCAACATTTGACAGTGTTTTTTGCTTGGCCTCAGAAGCATGACTTGCTTAAATGTTGGAGGCCATGTTTCATGAGAACCCTGGGGAAAACCAAATGCTTTTCAAGTATCACCAAATGGATCCATGTTAGCTCAGATGAACTCCTTTTGACGTGCCAGAAAGATGGGGCAGAACCGGCTTCTATCAGTCTGCTCAACTAGACAGGCTCCTATCTGGTTCCCTCAAGTACTAAACTCTCAGCCAAGAACTGCTCCGGGCAGATCCCCAGGTCAAGATGGACATCCGAGCACTCCCCCAGCTCTCCCAGGAAATGGCAAGGCAGAGCCGTGTGGGACCACAGTCCTAGGTACTATTTATTATGACCCTTCCTAGGCCCCACAGTTCCTACAATACAATAGCACTTAACACATTTTCCCTATGCTCTCTTGGGGCAAGCACTGAGAATGTGCAGTCATGAATCCTACTCGCTAGGTAATTATTTCTCATTTAACTTGCTCCATTTCTGTAGAGTATTTCCAAGATGTCTTCCAGGAGCTTCTAACAAGCTTTTCAGCTGTCAAGCGTTGAAACCTTTCTAACCACTAGCCAAAAGCAAGAGAATTGATTAGCAAGAAAAACAAAGCATCTTCAGCCCAGATTCTAAGTTTGAGGTTTTCCTGTCCAGGTGATTTAAACCATGCTGCAGGGAGAGATGTGTGGTCATAGCAGCCATGAAAAATGCCCCCTTGCCTTGCCCACACGTCCTGGGTGGTCCACCTGGACTGCACTTGGGAGGTCTCCCCTCCCCCGCAGAGGAGGAGCCTGGCCCCTCCATCCCAGCCCTCTGCTGTCACCCCAGCTAGCCTGGCTCTGTGTGTAGGGCGTGCGAGGTCCAGAAGGCCAATGGGCTTGCTGGGATCCTGGCCCCAACACAGGCACACAGCATCCTGAAGCCATAGATTTCCCATCTGAGCTCAACATTTTGGGTCAAAATGTCCCCCCACCTCCCGAAAAGATAATGTCCTGAAGTCCTAACCCCCAGATCCTGTAAATGTGACGGTATTTGGAAATAGGGACTTCACAGATATAGTCATGATAAGGTCATACTGCATGGGGGGTGGGGGACCCTAAGCCCAATCACTGGAGTCCTTAAAAGAAAGATGGAAACACGCAGGGAGAAAACCATGTGATGACAGAGGCAAAGAGGGGAGGGATGCAGCTACAAGCCAGGGAGTGTCAAGGATTGCCAGCAAGGACAGCAGCTAGGAAGAGGCCAGGAGCAGGTTCTCCCTCAGAGCCTCCAAAAAGGAATCAACCCTGTCGACACCCTGATTTCTGATTTTTAGCCTCTGGAACTCTGAGAGAATACATTTATCAAAAACTATATATAGGGGGAGGGGGAAGGGTAAGCTGTGACAAAGCGAGAGAGAGGCATGGACATATATACACTACCAAACGTAAGGTAGATAGCTAGTGGGAAGCAGCCGCAGAGCACAGGGAGATCAGCTCGGTGCTTTGTGATGGCCTGGAGGGGTGGGATAGGGAGGGTGGGAGGGAGGGAGACACAAGACTGAAGAGATATGGGAACATATGTATATGTATAACTGATTCACTTTGTTATAAAGCAGAAACTAACACACCATTGTGAAGCAATTATACTCCAATTAAAAAAAAAAAAAACTATATATAGGGCTTCCCTGGTGGCGCAGTGGTTGAGAGTCTGCCTGCCGATGCAGGGGATACGGGTTCGTGCCCCGGTCCGGGAGGATCCCACATGCCGCAGAGCGGCTGGGCCTGTGAGCCATGGCCACTGAGCCTGCGCGTCCGGAGCCTGTGCTCCGCAACGGGAGAGGCCACAACAGTGAGAGACCCGCGTACCACAAAAAGATTAAAAAAAAAAAAAAAAAGAGGACACACATAAAGCACTCGGTACTGTGCCTACTGTCAATTATAAATGCTGAAGAAAAGGCATCAGGTTGAATTATATGAACTCGCTGTGACTCAATTAATTTTGACCTACATACATCAAAAGGCAGTTTCATAGGGTCCAGCCTAACAGCAATGATAGTGATGGTGGTGGTGGTGAGAACAGAGACCTTGTTTATAATACCGTTTGGTTTTTCCAACAACAGTTCTCACTCTCTGACCCCAACCGAGCGTCCTACAGTTCAATTTCAGTGCTGACACCATTCAGCATTAGCACAGACCCCACAGGTTAAGGGCTCAGTCTCACAGAACTGCACGCACTTCAGATGCCAGCTGCAAATGGGGGCCCCAGACTACCCCACATCTGTCCAGCTGACTCCAAATTTGGGGGTTCCCACAACGCCGCCTCAGGTTTGCTAATAATTCTCTAGAACAACTCAGAACGTGGGTAAACCCTGTACTTAAGATTACAGTTTAAGGGACTTCCCTGGTGGTCCAGTGCGTAAAACTCCATGCTCCCAATGCAGGGGGCCTGGGTTCGATCCCTGGTCAGGGAACTAGATCCCACATGCATGCTGCAACTAAGAAGCCCACATGCCACAACTAAACATGCCACAACAAAGATCCTGTGTGTTGCAACTAAGACCCAGTGCAGCCAAAATAAATAAATAAATAAAATTAAAGAAAGATTACAGTTTATTATAAAGGGTATGAATCAACAGCCAAATGAAGAGGTACACAGATCAAGGAGGGGACGGGGAAGGTGGCACAGGGCTTCCGCGCCCTCTCCAGACACATTACCCTCCCAGCGCCTCAATGTGTGCACCCACCTGAAGGCTCTCCAAATCTCGTAGTTCAAGAACTTTTATGGTGGTTTGAAGAATTCCTTGGCAGTCCAGTGGTTAGGACTCTATGCTTCCACTGCATGGGGCACGGGTTCTATCCTGGTCAGGGAACTATAAGATCCCTCAGGATGCGAGGTGTGGCCAAAGGAAAAAAAAAATTTTTATGATGGTTTTATTACGTAGGCAAGATTGACTGAATCATGGGCCACTGATGAATGAACCCAATCTCCATCCCCTCTTCCTACCCTAGAGGTTGGAAGTGGGAGGCGACAGGTGGTAGTTGAAAATTCCAACCCTCTAAGCAAGGCCAGCCCCCTCCTTGCAACTATCTAACTGCCAACCTCTGTCACCTCATTAGCACAAACTCAGGTTTGGTTGAAAGGGGCTTGTTATGAATAACAAAAGACACTTCCTTCACTCTTGAAATTCCAAGGGTCTTAGGAACTCTATGCCAGGAACTGGGGGCAAAGGACAAATATACATATTATCTTTTTATTATACCACAAATTGTTTTGCAATTATTTGTACATCTGAGGACAAGAGTCCTGTTTACTCTTTTCAACCATCCTAGTCCTCGCACCTCAAATAGAGTCAAGCATACAGTTAGATGCTCAATTAATGTTGACCTGAATGACCTTTCTGCTTTTCACATATTACCTGGTGGCTGTCTCATCTGTGAAATAAAAAGGAACTTTCCCAAGTCTTCTGTGCACTAAAGGAATTTTTTTTCTGCTCTGTTGCTTCTAAAGGCACTATGAAGACAAAGGAATTTTCTATTCATATGCCCTTGTTGAATTTATTCCAATCAACCTCACCGGTATGCAAGTTTCTGAAGACCAGAAAAGTTTGTAAGGCACCTACAGATGCTGCTCCACGGATGCTGGCCCTTCCAACCCCTCTGAGTATCTCACCAGTCTTGGAAAGTCAAGAGAGAAAAACAAAAGTTAGCCACGTTTTGAAAAAGACAAGCATTGACACAGACACAGAGAAGTTGAATCGGACTCCTAATACACCATTTCTTCTGGCTTGAAGTGACAATGGAAAGCTTATCCTTTGAGGAAAAGAAGAAAAAAAAAAAAAAGAATAACTAGAAGCTTCTATCGTCCAGACGCTGCCTTTCATTTTCTATCTACTTGCTTTGCTGTGACTTCGGCAATGGCATTGTCAGATTTTCTGGGCTTTACAGCAGGATGGATGCTAAAGGGTCTTTGCAACATCCCCGGGAGGGGACCTAAAGATGCTTTTCTCATGACAGCCTCTGGAGCCCAACCCGCTGCCCTCAGCATTCCTGAAGCAGAAGGAGGCCCTCCAGCACTGAGATCCAGGAAACTCGGAACCTAGCCAGGGAGTGAAGAAATGAATCCGGCTGTCACGGAAAGAACTAGATGGAGCAAAACCTGCGGCCCTGGGGGAGATTCCCTAACCACAGTTCCTCCAGCTGCTCCGACTTCCTGCTCCACCACCACCTGGAGTCTGTCCCTGAAGACCTTCCCACAGCCAGCTGAAAGCCCAGGAACCATTCCTCCATACCTGCTCCAGATGCAACACAGCACATTCTGGAGAAGACAGACTGGCCCAATTTCCCTCTCTGGGACGGGGCTTTGGGGAATGAGTTTCATTCGCACCTCTAGGTTTTAGCTCAGTGAGCCACAGAATAAAAAGTGTGTGCAATTTGGGTACTTCTGGCCTATTCTCAATGAATAAGTGTCCATTTGAAATGATTTATCCTAGAAGAGAAGAAGTAGTATTTTATGGATGGAAGAAAAAAATCGAGTAACTTCAAAGATCAGTTAAATGTCAGCTAAAGAGGGAACAGTGAAGTTATGATGGACTAGAGAAAAATGCACACAACTGCGGATCCCCCAGGCCAGTCTACTTGGCTCCCCTGGCAGTGGAGGCTCAGAGGCTGAGATAGATTCCTTAATCAGCCTTAGGGTTTCTAGTATTTTCTCATTGTATCAGACCCCTAAAATCAGATTCATCTGCAGTTGAACCAGTTACAATTTGGGAGGCAGGAAGATGAAAAAGGAAAGGAGAAGAAAAAGTTTCTGTGTCCAACTTCAAAAGAGACCTATTTAAAGAACACACTTCAGTCTTAGAAGAGCAGCTATTTCAAAGACTGGAACCCTTGTGTGCTGTTGGTAGGAATGTAAAATGGTGCAGCCACTATGGAAGAAGTATGGCGGTACCTCAAAAATAGAATTAAAAATAGAATTTTCACGTAATCCAGCAATTCTACTTCTGGGTATATATCCAAAACAATTAAAAGCAGGGTCCTGAAGAGGTATTTGTAACCCATGTTCATAGCATCATTATTCACGATAGCCAAAAGGTGGAGGACACTCACTCGTCCATTGACAGATGAATGGATAAACAAAATGTGGCATAGACATACAATGGAATAGTATTCAGTCTTGGAAAGAAAAGAAATTCCGAGACATACTACAACAGGGGTGAACCTTGAGATCATGGTGCTAAGTGAAATCAACCAGTCACAAAAGGACAAATACTGTATGCTTCCACTCATATGAGGTACCTAGGGTAGTCAAATTCATAGCAACAGGAAAGTAGAATGGTGGTTGTCAAGGGCTGGTTGAGGGGCCAGGAGCGGGGACGGGAAATGGGGAATTATTGTTTAATGGGTACAGAGTTTCAGTTTTGCAAGACAGAAAAGTTCTAGAGATTGATTGCACAGCAATGTGACTATACTTAACCCTACTGAAATGTAAACTTCAAATGGTCAAAATGGTAAATTGTACATTATGTGTATTTTACTACGATTAAAAACAAAACCAACAAACCCACAAACGAAAAAACCACTTGAATGGCCTGGCCTTTGGGGCCACTATTGAGAAGGCAACATTCCATCCATAAGTAGCCATAGCAGATGGTCTCCTTACCTGATGTCCTTGCCTGTGACAAGAGAGGGCAAACACTCTCCCAGCGTTTCAAATCACAGGGCAAACGCTACAAGCTGATGCCACATACTGGACACTTAGGATGCAGAGGTGACCAGGACACACATCCTCAGGGGATCGAAGGCCGGACACTCAGATGGAGTGATTTCCCTAGGAGCACTGCAAAAACTGTTGCCACGTGTACTTTCTAAGTGACCGGCACTGCTGCTGGCTCTGGCTTTCTGTGGCTTCTCCAGCTCCCAGGCTGCACCCCACTCACAATGTCAAGCATGCCCACGGGAAATACAGCACTATTTCCCCACAAGTCTCCTGAGATGCTCCTAGAAAAGCGCTCCGCTGTGAGAGACTGTTCCCAGCGCACCATGAACACCCCTCAGTCCTGAGGGGTAGCCGCCTCTGAGCAACCCTGGGAATTTGGCTGCTGTTTACACCTCTGTGTGTTTGATCCTGGCTGGACCAGTGCTCTCCGTGAATCAGGCTTGAATCTTGGTTTCCTCTGAGTGCTTGACACCCAGTAGGCCTTCAGGGCACATGAGCTATTGCTTCGCACACTTGTTTTCCTTCCCAAACTGAGGAAAGAGTTTACCCAGTTGGGAGCCAGCTCTCTGACTGGCCTGGGGTGGAAAGTAATGGGAGCCACAATGACTTTTCCCAAGAGTTCACCTCAGTTGGAAATGACCTGAGGCAGGACGAGAAACCGCGAGGCTAAGGCCCTGGCGGGGAACCGACAGCCGGCAGGCAGCCTGCAGAGCCAGCCGTGGGCTCAGACAATCCGAGTGAGGACCCCAAGGGCAGGGGGCAGGCCACCAGTTGTCCCAGGCTCTGCAGAGTGGTCCAGGTGCTAACGTAGATGTCACCTAGTAGGAAACAGGACACCTCTGGGCTCCAAGGCCTTCAGGCCAACTTTTCTCAGCCACACTCACACACCTGAGTAATAGAGGCCACACCACAAACTGGTACAACTGCTCTGTTGCTGCATCTAGAGGACAGTTCCTGGCAGGTCGCTAATGAGCTTCCGGGCCCTTAAAATCCTCAGATGAAACTTCCCATTCACCTTGTTGTTGTTATTCTGCAGCTTTATCTCATCAATTCTTAATTGTGTATCATCTCATTCCTGCATCCGACCCACACCTGTTTCCCCCCCACCCCGCCTCCATTCCCAACGTTCTCCTGGATTTACCATCTCCCTAGGGCTCTTTAAGCTTTGGCCAGGCCATTCCTACTATTTTCCCACTTCCAACATGGGGTCCCAGGCTTACTCCTTCCACAGGGCCCCAAAATTGCTCCACCAGAAGTGCAGTCTCCCTCCCTCTGCTGAGCTCTCAGAGTGCCAGGTCTGTGTTAGGGGAACTCACTGTTCGCATCTCTGCTGAAAGCAGTTAAAAGGCAGGGAATCTCGGGGCTTCCCTGGTGGCGCAGTGGTTGAGAGCCCGCCTGCCAATGCAGGGAACGCGGGTTCGTGCCCCGGTCCGGAAGGATCCCTACACGCCGCGAAGCGGCTGGGCCCGTGAACCATGGCCGCTGAGCCTGCGCGTCCGGAGTGGGAGGGGCCACAGCAGTGAAAGGCCCGCGCACCGCAAAAAGGCAGGGATCTTACCATACTCATCTTTGCATTTCTCCTCCCAAGTGCCATTACCCATGCGTCGTACACAATTTGTGCTCAGAAAATGTTTTTGGAAGGGCTTCTGACAGTCCAGTGGTTAAGACTCCACGCTTCTACTGCAGGAGGAATGGGTTCGATCCCTGATTGGGAAAGAAATCCCATATGCCGCACGGCGCAGCCAAAAAAAAATTTTTGGAAAGAATACATGCAACTCAATAGTAAAAAACCAAACAGCCCAATTAAAACATGAGCAAAAAACTTGAATAGACATTTCTCCAAAGAAGATCTACAGATGACCAAACAAGCACATGAGAAGATGTTCAATGTCATTAATCATTACAGAAACGCCAATCAAAACTGTAAGAAGATACCACTCCACATCCCCTAGAATGGCTATCATAATAATTAAAAAACAACAACAACAACAGAAAATGAATGTTGGTGAGGATGTGGGGAAACGGGTACACTCGTACATGGCTGGTGGGAATGTAAAATTGTGCAGCTGCTGTGGAAAACAGTTTGGTAGATCCTCAAAAAGTTAAACACAGAACTACCATAGGACCCATCAATTCCACTCCTAGGTATATACCACCAAGAATTAGAAATAGGTATTTAAACAAAAGCTTACACATGAATGTTCATCACAGCACTGTTGTCAATAGTCACAAGGTGGAAACAATATAAATTTCGATCAACAGATGAACGTGCTATACATGTTACAACATGAACGAGCCTTGAAAACATTACGCTAAGTGAAAGAAGCCGGTCACAAAAGATGACACATTACTGTGTCATTCCATTGTATGAAATGTCCAGAACATGCAAATCTGTAGGGACAGGAAGTAGATCGGTTGTTGCTTACAACTGGAATGGAGATGGGGGTTGGGGAGGGATGGCTGAAATGTATGGGGTTTTTCTTTGGGGCGATAAAAATACTCTAAAATGGACTGTGATGATGGTTGCACAACTCTGTGTATAGACCCAAAACCATTGAATTGTACACTTTATTTATTTATTTTGGCCCTGCCTCGCAGCTTTGCGCGATCTTAATTCCCAACCAGGGATTGAACCAGGGCCATGGCAGCGAAGGTGCCAAGTCCTAACCACTGCACTGCCAGGGAATTCCCTGAATTGTACACTTTAAATGAGTGAATTGTATGGTACGTAAATTATATTTCAATGAAGCTCTTTTTTTAAAAGAATAAATAAATGTATTTAATAAAATTTTACCATTCAAGTTTTCGCATTCGTGTCTTTGAATACTCATGCCATATACTGAAGACGACATGCCATCAGTTAAAATTTGCTGGGGCCCAATTTGAATTCCATAAGTCAAGAAGCTAACATTCTTGAGGGAGTTCTTGGGCCAAGTGAGGAGACCAGATGCCAGTATTAATGGATTTTGTACATTAAGATAGAAGAGAAGTGACTGAAATTCTAATACCACTTCGTTTCTTTGTGGGGAAAAAAAAAAATGGCCCCAGTCAGTGAGGAGGGGAGTCATAAAACCAATAGGTATAAAAAAGTGATGTTGTTCACTGATTAGAATTCCATGAAAGTCTTTGCATTTCCCCAGGAAACACTGAGCGTCTAGTGTGTTTAGAATCCTGGCTTTTTGAGAGGGGAGGAAGCTACCACAAATCTGGAGGCAGTGTGTCCAGATTTGCAGTGCTTATTCCACACAGGTGACTCCAACCTGGAATTGATAACCAAACAAGACTCACTGGCTAGAGATGAAGACCTCTGCATACAGGTACCATGCCTTCAGAGCCAAGGATACCCCAGAACCTCATCTACGACTCCAGGTCAGTTATGGACAATCAGGAGAGAGAAGCTTTGCTGGAGGGGGAAGTACAGGGGTGATAAAAAAAGATAGGCAGGGCTTCCCTGGTGGCGCAGTGGTTGAGAGTTCGCCTGCCGATGCAGGGGACACGGGTTTGTGCCCCGGTCTGGGAAGATCCCACATGCCGCGGAGCAGCTGGGCCCGTAAGCCATGGCCACTGAGCCTGCACGTCCGGGAGAGGCCACAACAGTGAGAGGCCCGCATACCGAAAAAAAAAAAAAAAAAAAGGCAGGCAACAGGGTGGCTGTGGTGGTTGGATCCTCCTCCAGGCGAGGCAACCACTGTATATTTATAGAATAACAAAACAAAATTCATCCTTTGTATGGTTGTTGAAGCTATTAGTTCCTTCCCACCCTTGTGTCTGTCCCCCACCTTAAAACAGCTGGGCTGTCCCTTGCTCTTGGCCACAGGAGAAGAAAACCTCACAGTAAAGGATCTGTAATCAGATCTCACTGTTAATCAGGGAAATGGGATTTAAAACCACAAAGATATCATTTCGTGCCTAACACTATTGGCAAAAGAGAAACAAGTCTAAAGCACATTGTCCAGGGTGTGGAGCAACAAGAACTCATAATTGCTGGAGAGAGTGTACAAGCTTTGACATCTCCAGAAAAATTCAAGTGGCACAGACAGCAGGACCCTACAACCCCACCCTAGATAAAAAGTCTAGAGAAATCCTCACACACATGCACCAGAGGATGTGAGTAAGAACGACCAATGTATTACGTTTGTATAAACAGATTGAAAATGACCAAAAGGTCCATCAGGAGAAGAACGGATACATTGTGATATGTTCATTCAATGGATTATTGTAAAGCAGTGAAGAAAGGAATGAACTATTGCTATATGCATCAACATGTATAGGTCTCAAAATGTGTTGTTGAATACAAGAAGTACATTGCAGAAAGACGCACTATGTTATTTATTTACAGTTCAAAAATATGTAAAACTATTTTATTTTTTTTAAATAGCAGGATTATTCACATCCTACCAATTTTTAAAATATTTAATTTATTTATTTATTTGGCTGCATTGGGTCTTAGTTGCGGCACATGAGATCTCTCATTGTGGCACGCGGGCTCCAGAGCACACAGGTTCTGCAGCTGTGGCGCGTGGCAAAACTATTTTATGCTTAGTTATGCATGCATATATTAAATATAAGTATAAAAGTATACACAAAATGCTAAGCACCAAATTCCAGACAGTGCTGTCCTCAGGGGAGAGAAGAGGATTGGATGAGGGCTGAGTACACAAGGGCTTCAACTGTACAATGTTTTTCATATTTTTCTTATATATATACATACATATATATGTATCTCTGAAGGAAATATGGAAAAACGCTAAACTCTAACATACTGGGTAGTAAATGTGTGTGCTCGTATTCTTTTTTTTTTTTTTTTGGCTGCATTGGGTCTTCATTGCTGCACATGGGCTTTCTCTAGTCGCCATGAGCGGGGGCTACTCTTCGTTGTGGTGCGTGGGCTTCTCCTTGTGGTGGCTTCTCTTGTTGTGGAGCACGGCCTCTAGGCGCACGGGCTCAGTAGTTGCGGTGCATGGGCTTAGTTGCTCCGCGGCATGTGGGATCTTCCCGGACCAGGGCTCGAACCCATGTCCCCTGCATTGGCAGGCGGATTCTTAACCACTGCGCCACCAGGGAAGCCCTATGTTAGTATTCTTTATATTAACTTTTATTCTTTTTTTGCATGCTTGAAATACTTCATAGTTTCCTAAAAGTCTAAAGATAAAGAAAAGAAATCCGGGAATCTCTTTCTGCATTTGTCTTCTAAAAATTTAGGAATTTAAAACATCCCTTAGAGGAAAGAAGAGATGTACACAAGGTATTTGGGCTCAGGGGGTTTAAGAAGAGTTAAGTAAGCCCACTCACCTTTTTCTCTTTTGGCCGTGCCATGATGCAGGCAGGATTTTAGTTCCCCAACCAGGGGTCGAACCCATGCCCCCTGCAGTGGAAGCTGCAGAGTCTTAACCACTGGATGGCCAGGGAAGTTCCCCACTCACCTTTACACCATGGAAATACTCCTAGGGCTGAGGGACTCACAGGGGAAAAATGGTCAAGAGGCCATGAAAGAGAATATAGATTCTGTGGTCCATGGATAAAGAGCCTTCCGCCCCTCCCTCATACAGAGACATGAGGAGGTGACAAGAGCCAAGACAGTTTTTGGGGATTTGAGTTAGAAAAGACCTGTACCCTATCCGAGGGACATGGTTGGGCAATCTGCTACCTTAGTGTGTCACAGAGACAGTACAGTAAGTGGGTTCAGAGCCCCAATATGACTTTTGTGATCCTGAGTGTGGAGCTACACAAAGCCACTAGGGAAATAGAATCCAAATGTGTATCATTAAATAACCATGAAAGTTGTGGTCCTACTAGACAGGAAGAATATATGGGAGTGGGGGGATTCTGAACAGAATTGGGCAATAAATAAATAAGATAAAGCAACCTTGGTGCAGAGAGTTGCAGACTCAGACCAGATGGGAGACTTAGGCTATATATACCTTCAACCCCAGAGATTCCAAACCCCCCTACAAGGCAAGAGTTCAACTCAACTTGTCTGTGGGTCATGAGGAAAACTGGAGTCCGTGTCCACAGCAAAATCTCTGTTTGCTGTAACACCTCAGTCCGCTGAGATGGAAACTACAACTTGCTTGGTTCAACTTTACTCTTTCCTCCAGGAGTAAGTGTCTTTTGACCTTGGAAAGGGTTCAAATTAAGTATTAATACTTTTCGATTGGATTTTGCAATGATTTGTGTATATTGGGCATTTTGAGTGTAATGTCTAAGAGGAGCTGGCATTAAGGAATCTAGTATATTATCTTCATGATTCCAATTTAAAATGTATAACTGAGTAATTGTTTAGATTTGTGATTTTACTAGGTTTATAAACAATTTTGGAATGTTTATGAGAACTTGAGATGCACTGGATTTTTAAGTTTAATTTATTATACTTAATAGGATTGTTTTAGTATTGGGGAATGTTCTGATTTTTAGATATTTGAAGTGTTTATAAATAAAACCAAATAGGCTACATTTACAAATCTGATTTAAAATATATAAGGGGATTTAATTAACAAAATGTAAAAAGCCCCTTTAAGAATGATTGTTAAAATTTACTGGATTTATAAATAAAATAATGAGAGTTGTCAGTTGAACTTAAAAGCTTAAGGAAAATTAGGGGGTTTTCCTCAAAGTATTATTTAAATAAATTGAGTAGAATTTTTTTTTAAAGTAACCACACATAGTGTCTCTTCTACACACAGAGCTCCCCTCCAGGACATTACACAAGTCACTGGCCATCCCACTTTACAGAAGTAGCAGAGGGGCTGCCCGGGGACCCACGTGTGGGAAGGGAGGACAGGCAGGGGCACCACTACGGGCTCATGTCTGGGGCTAGATGTTCCTCTCCCTGATCCCTGCCACTGTGTAAACAAAGAAGCTCCGTGGAATCTTTTTTCCACCTTTTTATTATGAAAATTTTCAAACATACAAAAAATTGAAAAACATACAGTACAATGAACACCCATACACCTACCCCCTAGATTCAACAGTTGTAAACTTTGTCATACTGATTTTATTTACATCTATCATTTAGCTAGCTAGCTATCTGACAGAACCATTACAAAGCAATTTGCTGATATCATGACACTTTGTCTCAAAATGCTTCAGTAGAAATCTCCTAAAAGTGAGGCTTTTTTTTTTTTTTTTTTGCCGTACGTGGTCCTCTCACTGTTGTGGCCTCTCCCGTTGCGGAGCACAGGCTCCGGACGCGCAGGCTCAGTGACCATGGCTCACAGGCCCAGCCGCTCCGCGGCATGTGGGATCTTCCCAGACCGGGGCACGAACCCGTGTCCCCTGCATCAGCAGGCGGACTGTCAACCACTGCGCCACCAGGGAAGCCCGAGGTTATTCCTTTATAGAACCATAATACCATATCACACCTGACAATGTGAACAGTGGTTAGGACTCTGAGATTTCACTACCGAGGGTGCAGTTTCAGTCCCTGGTCAGGGATCAAGCCAGTTAGCACAGCCAAATTAAAAAAACAAAACAGGGCTTCCCTGGTGGCGCAGTGGTTGAGAGTCTGCCTGCCGATGCAGGGGACGCAGGTTCATGACCCAGTCCGGGAAGATCCCACATGCCGCAGAGCGGCTGGACCCGTGAGCCATGGCCGCTGAGCCTGTGCGTCCGGAGCCTGTGCTCCACAACGGGAGAGGCCACAACAGTGAGAGGCCCTCGTACAGCAAAAAAAAAAAAAAAAAAGGAAAAAAAAAACACAAAAAAACCCCAAGGATTTCCTAATGTCATTTAAATTCTCAGGCCATATTCAAATGTTCTCAAATGTATGTCCAACTGATTTTTTTTTCTTTTGGGTCTGATTTATTAATTCACATTATGTTTTTGAGATACATTTATGTAGTGTGATGCAGTAGTATATTAATATATACTTAAATAGAATATTGTACAATGTATTGTACTGCTACAACATATACCATTATAATATATATATATATGTTTATATATCCATTCAACTGGTTATAAGTGTTATCTTCTCAAGTTTTTGCTTATCCAAATGATGCTTTCTTAAACTACACTCCAAGCAAGAATCATGCATTGCATGTCTCTTTATATTATTTTAATCTGGAACAATCCTTCATCTTCATCATTAATTTCATGAAGGAATGTTCTTCCAGGGTCAGTTGTCTTGAAAAATGTCCCAAATTCTGAATTTGTCTTTTTTTTTAAATGACAGTATTTAATCTGTTTCTCTATCTCTGGTTTTCCTGTAAACTGGAAGTTAGGCCAAAAGGCTCGTTTAGGTTCAAGTTAAATATTTTGGGCAAGAAAGCTTCATAGGTGATACTGTGTACTGAATATTGTATCATATCAGGAGACTCATAATATTAGATTGTCCCACTATAACTTGGTTAAGATGGCAGTGTGCTTGGTAAGTACTGGAACACAGCAAACACAAAACAAATATTGTCCATTATTAACCCCATTTTATAGATGAGGAAACTGAGACTCCTATGTTTTCAGCGAACTTTCTTCAGGTAACCTAGCTTATGAGTGACAAAGCTAGTACTCAATCCCAGGCCCTCTGATTCCAAATGCAGTCTTCTTTCCCTTCATGATCCAATTCCCAGCTTCTTAGAGCTAAAAGGTACCTTACAAGTCATTCAGTCACTTATTAGTTCATTCGGCAAATAAGTAGTGCAAGCTTACTATGAGATGTGCAGGCCCTGTCTCAGGCGTAGGGGATACGTCAGTGATAAAACAAGTCCACAGGGAGCTTACACCGTAGTGGTGTGAGATGGGCAGTAAACATAAATTATAAGTAAAATTATAGAAGATGTTACATGATTTGGAGGAAAATAAGGAGCCTCAGGGGAATGGGGTGGGTCTCACTGAGAAGGTGAATTTTGAGCAAAGACTTACAGGAGGTCAGAGGGTGAGCCATGTAGAAATCTTGGGGGAGGGGGCTCTAAGCAAAGGAAACAGCCAGGAGAAGGCACTGAGGCAGAAGCAGGTAGGGCAGGTATATCTGAGGAATATGGAGAATAGACCCTCCTGTCCCCAGCCCTGAGCCTATCCAGCATAGGTGCCCCATTACAGCCGTTCAGTGCACAGATATGTAGATATATGGACATATTCCTTTGCCTCTGTAATCGTCGGTGTATGAGTCCCCACTCAGGTACCTGCAGATGCAGTTCTGTGTCCTTCTTGCCAACCTGCTCACCTCTGACCTCTACCACCAGGCCCAATCACCGTGTGATTCTCCCACAGGATGATCAAAGAGGAAAGGAAGGAAGCTCACACCATGTGACAGCAGGGCAAAGGAGATGGGCACAGCTTTGGAGGTTGAAAGGTCATAGCTTTGGGACCAATGGCCTCTCTCTGAGGCTTCCACCCACATTAGCCCTCAGCCTCTTATAGGTCACTATTGCAGACAACGCGAGAAGAACGGTGACTGACAAGACAAACAATCCACGAATCTAAATCAATAAGTAATTTGAGGTGAGGCCTAGTAGAAGAACTTGAATTGGAAGCTGTGGAAAACTTGGGTTTCCAGATTTCTGCAGCCCCACCCCTGATTTACCAAACTGGCGACGGGCGGACACAGCTGCGCATCCCGGGAAGAAGTTCTGGAGTACCACAGAGAGTAGGGAAACACGTGTCAGTCTTGGGCCTGCCCTGGGAAGGCCAAGATGGATCTTCACGGGTACCCATCGAGTTAAGAGCCCGGGCTGCACTCTCTTGGGTCAGTTGTTGGAAAAGTCTGAGCTCGAAGAGCTCATGAAGCTGATCAGAACTGGCGTGGTACCGTGCTGATCACAGAATGCATTCATTCACCCACTACGCAGATGAGGACATGGCTACAGGTATGCAGCCAGGATTTGGACCAGAGCCCTAGAGTTCCTGCCGCTGGAGGAAAGGATTATCCGGGAGTGGTTGGCCTGTCCCACCGGGAGCATGAACGGCTCCAACCAAGCACCCCAGATGCACCCCTTAGCCCAGAACTGGTGATGCTGCCATGGGCAACCCTCCTGCCCTCATGTTCACACTCCATTCGGTACCCAGCTTCCTGTCCTGGCCAGAATGTTTCCCACCATCTAAAACAGTTTTTGCTCACTGGGGCTGGAAAACAGGCTGTGTAATGAATAGTTAAAGGAAACATTCAAAGTGACTTTCTTCTCATCCCCAAAGTAAGAGATTTCCTGCCTAAGATTTTCAAGACTTGAAGTGAGGGCGTGAGAGAATCAGGGTAGCTGAAGGAAACGCAGATGTGGCAGAGGAAGCCATTCTTAGGAAAGGTTCCAGGTGGAGTTCCCCAGAAGGATTTTCTACAAGGTTGGGTTTAGGTTGGCCAAGTCTCATGCCAAGGGGACTGAAGTCCAGTGCAGGACAAAGCAGGATCCAGAGGCAGTGTTGGGAGGCCCAAGTCGGAAGGAGAAGCAGGTTTTCCTTTCTGTCTGCAGTGCCCACGCAGCTGTGGTCTGGGGGACTAAACTGTCCTTTCACATTCTAATTCTTCCATTCTGTGTTCCTGGCCCCGTGTCTGATGATCAGAGATGCACATTTTTAAAAGAGTTTCATCAAAGTCTTGCTTAGACACAAGAGGAGCTATTAACTGAAACCACACTCTTTTCGCTTTGAAGACAGACAAACAACAGATAAGAGAGTCTTTGTGTAGTTCAAGTGGAAAACGGTCCATAAAGAACTTGGAGGACCTGGCTGGGGAGCGCAGCAGAACAAACATGAGCTTGATGGGCCGTGTCCAGCTGAAGCCGAAATACAGAACGCCGGGGATAATAACAGCAGACTCTGACTGAGTGCTGGCTTTCATATAGTAACTCAGCTAATCTTCACAACAACCCCGTGAGGCAGTTACTATTATTAAGCTCAGTTACAGAGAAAACAGAGGCGCAGAGACAGACATTGACTCATTCAGCCCAAGGTCATATAGATGATGCAGAGCCAGGCTTAGAAAACCCGTAATCTGGTTTCGGAGTCTGCACCCAGCTACTCCTGTTTCTCACTTGCCCTCACTTTAAGTCGGCGGCTGACGTCCCTGTTTAACAAAGGAGGTTGGGCTCCAATTCCTCCACCACACATGGAAGTGAAACAGGACCCAGAAAGCCAATCCCACACCCTGATGATGAAGGGAAAACCAAGGGGAAGAATCGCATTCTCCAGATGCATTTGCCTGTGAAGCACAACCTCACGCACGGCAACTGAGCCAAGTCCTGCCTCTGGTTCAACAACACCCAGTAAAGGAAAAGATGCTCAATAGCATTAATCATTAGGAAGATGCAAATCAAAACCACAGAGGGATCCTACTTCATACCCAGTAGGATGGCTATCATCAAAAAGTCAGAAAATAAGAGTTGGTGAGGATGCAGAGAAATTGGAACCCTCATACATTGCCGGCGGGAATGTAAAATGGTGCAACCGCATTGGAAAATGGTCTGGCAGTCTCTCAAAAATTAAATATAGAGTTACCATATGATCTAGCAATTCCACTCCTAGATATATTCCTCAAAGAATTGAAAACAGGGATTCAAACAGATTGTTGTACACAAATGTTCATAGATAGCCAAAAGGTAGAAACAACCCAAATGTCCATCAACGGATGAAGGGCAAAGCCAAAATGTGGTATATCCTTTCAATGGAATATTATTCAGCCATAAAAAGGAATAAAGTATATCAGTACATGCTACAATGTGGATGAACCTCAGAAACATTATGCTAAGTGAAAAAAGCCAGATCTATTCTATGATTCCATTTATATGAAATCTTATCCAGAAGAGGTAAGCCCCTGGAAACAGAAAATAGATTAGTGGTTTCCTTCCAAGGTCTGGAAGGAGAGAGGTCTGGGGAGTGATTACTTAATAGATACAAGGTTTCCTTTTAGAATGATGAAAACGTTTTGAAACTATAGAGTTAATGGCTGCACTACATTGTGAATGTACCAAATGCCACTGAAGCGTTCATGTCAAAATGGGTAACTTTATGTTGTTTGAATTTACCTCCATTTTTTTTTTTTTTTTTTTGCGGTACGCGGGCCTCTCACTGTTGCGGCCTCTCCTGTTGTGGAGCACAGGCTCCGGACGCGCAGGCTCAGCGGCCATGGCTCACAGGCCCAGCCGCTCTGCGGCATGTGGGGTCCTCCCGGACCGGGGCACGAACCCGTGTCCCCTGCATTGGCAGGCGGACTTTCAACCACTGCGCCACCAGGGAAGCCCTACCTCCATTTTTTTAAAAAAAGCAAAAATAGAACATAACGTGTAGAAGAGGGGAGAAATGTAGTTTGGCACCCATTTTTCTGAAAACCTGAGTGTTTTGGTGAGTGTGGCTGAGTGTGAACCGTGGACTTCACGATAATGATGACGTACCTCCTCTGCCCAAGCGCTGCTCTAGGGCCTTACACCACTGACCGATCCACTCCTCACAACACCTGAAGGCGAGGTCCAGGGAACATAGAGTCGGCTGTACACATAGAAAAAGGCAGAGCTGGGATTTGAACCCAGGCACTCTAGAGTTCATGGCCTAACCCAAATAACTCTGCTTTTCTGTAGTAATAGTGACAATGGTGAGAGGCACACCAGCCAACACTTAATGGGGTGTGCTCTTAGTAGGTGCTAAGAAGTTTGGTTGTTCACACGTTCATTCCACAAATATTTATCGAGCACCTACTCTGTGCCGGTTGCTCTTCTAAGTGACAGACCAGGTCCCTGTGCTCGGGCAGCTTACATTTTAGGAGGGAGAGACAACACAAGAATGAATGTGAATCTTACACCAGGTAAGGGCTAATCAAGAAAAAGAAGGTAGGGGATAGGGAGTGACAGGCGGGCTGGAGGGAAACAAGTTTAGTGGGGAGATCCGGGGAGACTGCTCCGAGGAGGTGACACTGAGCAGATGTGATGAAGTGAGGGAGAAAGATTGGCAAAGACCTCGGGGAAGAAAAGCTCGGCCAAGGAAACAGCAAGTGCGCAGACTCCAAGATGAAAGCTGGCTTGAGGGGCAGCAGGGAGGCCTGTGTGGCTGGGATGGGGGGATGGGCATCGTGGGGTGGAGAGTAGTCATCAGATTCCTGCCCAGAAGTCAGAGCACAAGGGGACTCACAGAGAAATGTGAAAGTTATTCTGTCTCATGAGAAGTCACATACTATCTCAATGAACTCTCACAAACAACCCTCCGAGGCACGTCCTATTATTGTTATAATCATCCCTGTTTTATAGGGAAAGAATCTGAAGCTCAGAGTGGTTAGGTAACAAATTCAAGATTCCACAGCCACTAAGTCTGGAGCTGGGATTTGACCCAGGTCCCGTGATCCGAGAGCCCAAAACCTTAAATAAATGAAAATCTCACCTACAGATCTTTTAATAACACAAGCTCAGGGCTTCCCTGGTGGCGCAGTCGTTGAGAGTCTGCCTGCCGATGCAGGGGACACGGGTTCGTGCCCCGGTCCGGGAAGATCCCACATGCCGCGGAGCGGCTGGGCCCGTGAGCCATGGCCGCTGAGCCTGCGTGTGCGGAGCCTGTGCTCCGCAACGGGAGAGGCTGCAGCGGTGAGAGGCCCGCGTACTGCAAAAAAATAAAAATAAAAATAACACAAGCTCAGCCTCAGGCTGAGCTAGTTCAAGCCCCGGTAGAAATGCACACGCTCTGCCTACACGCTGCACTTGAGGCAGAACTTGAGAGGCTAGGAGGTGACCAAAGAGGAAGGAGGATGGTGTTAGCCCTGAGCCCACACTATCTCAGCTCCATCCACTCCCAGCCTTGGAGCTTGGCAGGATTAAAGCCTGAGTTTAGCAGTGAGGAAAAATGAGACACAGACAGGCCTTTACCTTGCCACGTGTGCTAAGGGGGTCAGGTGGCAGCGCTGGAACTTGGACCCAGACAGTTTCAGACCAGAGGCAAGGAGTTTACCCACAGACAAATGTTACTTTTATCATGGGTCCCTGATGGCATTAGATCCATGAACTTCAAATGGCATCGCCTCCCCCATCCTGGACGCCTACCCCTGAGGGAAGGCAGAGGACCAGCCAGCCACCCTGCTTCTCCTCCCACACCCCTCTTCCCAGTCACCCTACATCCTCAGAGCTTTCTTCCCTCCCTGCCTGTCATCAAATCCTACCAGGCTGCCTTGAGCCTGCTCATTCCCTCTTCTCCACACCCAGTGCCCCGTGACTCTGTCACTCTGTCACTCACAAATTGGGAATGCAGAGATGACCAGACATAGCCCCACCCTCAAGGAGCTTACTGTCAAGCAGGGAGAAACCGATGAGTAGACAATTCATATACGGTGAATAAGTCCATGGGAAAGGAAGGCACAGGGTCACGCCTACAAGTGTAGGGGAGTGGGGGATAAGGGTGGACATCTAGGTAACCTGAGGAAGTCAGGGAAGGCTTCCTGGAGGAGGTGATACCTGAATTCAGCCTTGCTGGACCATAGGGACGAGAGGCACAGGCCAGCTCACGATCCCCCGAGAATCCTGTGCTCTGCACACTCTCTAACCTACAACTTTTGTTCAAACAGTCATTGGAAGAGTATGAAGAAACGTTAACAGACCTGGGTTCAAATCCCCATTCTGAGACAACCCAACAGCCTTAAGTGGGTTGTTTAATCTTGCTCAGCCTTCCTTTCCTCAGCTGTGAAAGAGAATAATACCTACTGTGTGTAGCTATTGGAAGAATTAGCAATAACCTATGTCCCAACCTGGCACATGGCAATTATTTAATAAGTGGTTTCTCCTGATCGTAGACTGTTTGTTCTGCCTGAAATACCTTTCCCCTCAAACCTCAATTTCTTTAAGAAATCATCTGAGATCCAAGAGTTAAAATTAGTTACTTCCTCTTCCAGACCCATTTCACCGCTCTTCGCGCACATCTCAAGTCTGCCTTGCATTAGTGATGTATGGCGTGTCTGACTCTCCTAATAGATGCTCAGCTCTGAGAATAACAGTTGTGTTTCATTCATTTTTAACCCCTCAGTGCTCAGCTCAGCCCAGGCTTATCGCCAGTGTTTGTAAGATTGAAATATGGACCAGATCCTGTCCTGAGGGATGTCTGGGGAAATTGGGGGTGGGGTGGGGGGGTCATTCTGACCGTGGGCCACAGCAGGGACAGGCCAGGGGACAGGGACACAATGTTGACTGTGCAATGAGGGGGGAAGGGGGAGGGAACAACATAGGTCAGATCCGGAAATGGTGGAAAATACAGGAATGAGAAGGTGGACATTAATAAAACTAGAATACTTTGGGGGCTTCCCTGGTGGCGCAGTGGCTGAGAGTCTGCCTGCTGATGCAGGGGACACGGGTTCGTGCCCCGGTCCGGGAAGATCCCACGTGCTGCGGAGCAGCTGGGCCTGTGAGCCATGGCCAGTGAGCCTGCGTGTCCAGAGCCTGTGCTCCGCAACGGGAGAGGCCACAAGAGTGAGAGGCCCGCATACCGCACACACACACAAAAAAAAAAACTAGAATACTTTGAATTGTCTGACCCTATAAAATGGACATTAAAAAGCTTCACATTAAAAAAGCTTCCACAAATAGGCAATCCCCAAAAGAAGAGATTTGAAGAGACATTCGTCATATGAAAAAATGGCCAAACTCACTAGAAGTAAAAAAATGAAAATTAGGGCTTCCCTGGTGGCGCAGTGGTTGAGAGTCCGCCTGCCGATGCAGGGGATGCGGGTTCGTGCCCCAGTCTGGGAAGATCCCACATGCCGTGGGGCAGCTGGGCCCGTGAGCCATGGCCGCTGAGCCTGCGCGTCCGGAGCCTGTGCTCCACAACGGGAGAGGCCACAACAGTGAGAGGCCCGCGTACCGCAAAAAATAAATAAATAAATAAATAAAGAGCAATTTAAAAAATGAAAATTAATACAAGACACAAGAGCTCAGAGCGGTAGAGACAGAAACTATGTGTCCCACTAGTGACCCTCTCATCCATGCCTGGCAGGATGTAAACTGATCCAGCATTAAAGTGTGCATACCCTTTAATGCTATAGTCTTACTTCTGCGAACTTCTCTTAAGGAAATTATCAAAAAAGAGTGTGATGGACTTCCCTGGTGGTCGAGTGGTTAAGAATCCACCTTCCAATTCAGGGGATGTGGGTTTGATCCCTGGGGGGGGAACTAAGATCCCATACACCGCGGGGCAACTAAGCCCACGTGCTCTAGAGCCCACGTGCCACAACTAGAGAGACTACGTGCTGGAAGGAAGATCCTGCGTGCCACAACTAAGACCCATTGCAGCCAAATAAATAAATAAATATTTTTTTAAAAAGGAGCAATGTCAAAAAAAAAAGAGTGTGATAGTACATATTCAATACAAAAAGGTTTGACTACAGCATTGCCTATAATAACAGCAAAAAAAATGGCAAACAATGAAATACCCAATGATAGGATGCTATTAAATAAATTATGACACAATATTATGTAGCTGTTAAAAATAATGTGGCAAATCTGTATTTCTCAACATTGACAGATTTCATGATACGGTAAAAGTTTAAAAAGCAGGTTACAAAATGATAATATCCTATTTTTGTATTTGTATATTTATATACATAGAGAGAGAGAGAGAATTTTAAAACTCTCCTGTGTACAGTGGTCACATATACACTTTCTAATTTTTCTGCAATTAAATAAAATAAATTTTGCATTCTTTGTGGGCTATAAGCGACCTGGCCCTCAGGTAAAGCAGGTAGCCTCCTCCTGTACGGTGAACTCCTGGCCGCCTCGGTGTTCACTGCACCCGAGATCCCAGGTACTTGGTCCCCATCAGGACATGAGTCTAAAGCCACCAGCAGAGAAACTCTTCCCAGACCAGAGCAGGTCAGACTGTGTTGCCCATGAAAGCAGAAGGGGGAGTCTGTTGGCAGATGGACAGATTTGTGAGGAGAGAGGTGGGACTGCCCCCAGCAGCTCTGCTCTGGAATTAGGGGTTGAAAACTCACATGGGCAGTCGGACAGCCCAAGGTCCTACCCTACAAAGCAGGGGTGTGCCATCGTGGGGAAGGAAAGTAAGACCCTCTTCCCCAGGAGGTCACCAAATCAAGACCTCATTGTCACAGCCAGTCATTACAATGTCAGGTTTCTCCAAGCTCAGACAAGAGAAATCTGGTATTTGCTATTAACTGATTGCCAGCCAGTGTGAGAATTTCTCCCCGCTCTAGGCACATCTCTGTGTAGAGGGGTCCCCAGGAAGCTGGCTCCAGGCACCAGAATATGTTTGAAGTAAATCCTTGGGCTTGAACTTGCTCCAGGCTGCAGGAAGCTGAGACCTCTCTGGGTGAATAGAGAAGCAAACAGGATGGAGTTGAGAAGAAAAGCAGGAAGATGGTCCCTAGAGATAGGTCCTACTTCCTCTAAGAGTCCCCCAGAACTTTTCCTTCTATTATTCATTGACATTGACCACTTCCTGCTTGGTACTATTGTCTTTTCAGGCACTTCATAGCTTATCTCCTTTATTAGATTGACTATGCCCCGAAGGAAGGGCTAGTTTCACTGGTCTTTTTATCTCCCCGCCCCCTACCTCTTCAGTACCAAGCATGGTGCCTCGTGCAATAGGAGCATTCCTTCAACACGTACTTACTGAGGTCCTACTCTGTGCCAAACGCTGCTGGAGAGTCTGTAGTGAACAGGGCAGACAGGCTTTCAAACTCATTGAATACACATCCTAGTAGATGAACACCAGACCGTATACAAATAAATAAATGAGAGACTAGGACACTTAAACAATTATTTGATTTACATAATTCTAACTACATTTGTTCAGCAATTCTCAGTAACACTGAGAATACTAAAAAGAACAATGACATAAGGCAAGCAATTCCACCTGCCACTGCATTCAGTGAGTCCACATCCAGAGAAAGCATGAAATGGAAGAAGGAAATCTGCTGTCCCGTCCTGAGCATCTCACCGTGCTGAATGGGACTCTGAGGTTCATGTAGTTTTTTCATAAAGCTTCACTCTTAAATAAAAACCATCTGGTGTTTAACCAAAGGAAACAGTGATCTGTTCCAACTTGGAGGGCAAACAATTCTGTTAAACTTACTGAGAGATGGTCTGTGGTTTTTCAATATGGTGTCTCCCTGGGGGGGGGGTGGTTTAAGGGTTCTATTGATTACATGTCATTTCCACAGTACATGTAGACTTTAGACCTAATCCCTGATGAAGTTTGACGCCCCTGCATCTATGCTATCTGCTAATTCTCCTAACTCAATAGCTGGTATCTATTAATAACTCCATACCATTTTTTATGAAGTCCTTATTATGTGTCAGTACCTATTCTAAACAACGAAACTAGAGATGAATCCAAAGAAGTCCCGCTCTCAGAGTGTGAACAATGTCTTAGATTTGCATGGTGTCTTCTATCTACGAGGTATTTTTGTAAAGCTGCCCTAATGGTTTTTCTGCCCAGCATCTCTCCTCTTTTTCTAGCAATTGTACCCCCTTGCACCCATACTTTTACGAAATGCTCCTTCTCAAGCTGCAACCCTGAGTTTTGAATGGGAGTTACCACTGTTTTCCAGTATCTCATCTCTTGCTCCTCAGTGGAATAGTACCCTGCACCAGCCTGGCCAAAAGTTCCAGGGTTTGTCCAAGTGGAACTAAAAGCAGAGCTGCAGGCATTTCCGGTGGGGAAGCGCTGAGAGCCGATGTGGCAGTAGCAGCTGGCCATGCTTCCGTGCCACGTGGAGAAATGGGAGCAGAAATGAGTGAGATGGGGAGGCAGCCTCCCAGCAGCAAGCATTCCTACCGCCCAGAGGATTCCCCGGAAACATGCGATTTCCTATCGATGCTTCTTTTGCCTGAGCCAGTTCAAGCTGGCGTTCGGTCACTTACAACCCAAGCGTCTGAGATACACGCGTGTTTAGATATCTTATCATTTGTTCTTCACCTTGAGGAAGGAGCTCAGAGAGGTTAAGTGAGCAGACCCAGAGAGAGCAGCAAGAGTTTAAACCGTGCTTCGCATCCTTGACCCTTCAAAGGGGTTTCCCCGCTTCGGATGTCGCCCCCTCGCGCGTGCGTTCTGCGCACTCAGGTCCGCGTCTGTTTCACCGCGCAAAGCTGCGCTTGGCACGTCTGGGTCCCAGTCCTCCAGGGACTCAGTCCCAGCAGAAACTCCTCCGCAGTCCTCCTGTCCACCTTTCCAGCCCACACTCCCTCCCTCAGCTCATGTGTGCCCCCTGCAACTCCCAAGCCCTAGTGAGTCATGCGCTCAGGCTCTGTGGGCACGCTGCACCCCCCACCCCCACCCAGGACCCGTCTCCTGCCTGCCCACCTCAGAGGCCTGGAACGTTCCTCCAGTCCCCAGGCAAACGGTAAAGTAGCTGCCACCTGCCACCCCAGGCAGGACCACGCCTCCTTCCTTTGCACCTTTCTCGGATCTGCCCCTAACAAGGCACTCGTGTCCTTGTTTCTCATCCTCATCCTCTGCCTTCTAGAATCCAGGTTCATGGGGACAGGGATAGTGACGTCATCTATCTCTAGGCTCTGGCCCAATGCCTGGCACGTGTAGGTATTCACTCCATGTTTGCAGAGGGGACGAACAAGGGGATGAGGAGTATGGAGGTCGATGCAAATATCAAGCATTCATACTTCATTAATAATCAGCATCAGTTTGCGGGTCGGCTGATGTGATCCTCTGAAGCCAGTGAGAGCTGAACAGGCAAATCTGAAATACCTTTCCAGAGATTCATCTTCACTGTATGTACCCAATTAATGCGGGACCATTAGTCCTTTCTGAAGCTGCCAGGATCTATTAAGCCATTTAACTTATCCTCAGGCATTTCAGGATCAGTCCCAAGGGCATTTTTTTCAGGCCTGGGCAGCCAAAGCCTAAATGACTTAAATGGTGAGCTTTCTATCACTCCCACTGGGAACCCATCCACCAAAGCAGCTTTAATGGATCTAAAGCACTGTGAAGCAGGAAATCTCCTACAGCTCAGGCTGGAATCTGCCTCAACCCTTAAAGAAATACTGGTCTGGTGCCCTTCCTAAGGGCTGGCCCTCTGAATAACGGGAACAGGAAACCACGCTCTGTAGAGCGATTGGAATGGTCCCAGGAAAGTCCCCAGGCCTAAAGCATGTGTGTCTCTCAGCCATTCACTACAGTGCCTGAAATTCCCTCCGTTAATCACTTAATAAATATTTACTGAGCACCTACTAGGTGCCAGGCACTTGGGGATTCTGACACGAGTTGTTACACATTTGCTATTTTGAGCTAAGTGAGGGCTTTATGCTGAGCTCAAAAGCACGAGTCCCTTCGAGGGTGATCTACTAAGCGTTATCAGGCATTAATACCATCCTGCCAAGGAGGCTACTGGGGCAGGAGACAGCTGCATGGCGGGGTCTTAGGACAGGTAGGGATGCAAGTTGCTGGGGAACCAGAAGAGGTGTGAGCCTACAAGCTAACTCCAAGCGTAGCAAGTGACCATCGTGGTCAAGGTTAGCCCTCTCTGTGTCCCCCCACCTCACCTTCAGCACTCTGAAGTTGCTAGATCAGAGAAACAAGCAGAGTGGACATGTCAAATATACCTTGTTTATGGGATTAGCCTGTATTCCACGGCTCGGTCCCACTTTTAATTCCATCGAGAAACACCCCAGGTTTGCATTTGGAGTGTGGAAGCATGTCTAAGCTTCCTAGTTTTGGCATTCAGTTTAGCCCCTGTGAACAAAACTAATGTCAGGGTCGACTCTAAACTGCAGTCATAATTATAATACAACAACTACAGCTATCATTTATCAGGCACCTACTAGGTGGCAGCCACTTTACCAGATGCTCTATTTAATCCATTTTTCACAGTAATGTCGAGGGTGTTGCATTTTTAAGAAACCAAGTCTTAGAGGGGCTGTTTGCTCAAGGTCACACAATTGGTTGACATCTGAGGTAGGGGTGCCAACGCAGTCTCTGTGCGGCTCCAGAACCCATTTTCTTTACTGTTAGGCTACAGAAATCATGGGTAAAGTTAATTTTTAGTACCATCCTTGTCTAGACCCAGAAGGGGCAACGTGAGTAATCCTAACAGAACTCAGGAAGGGGAAATGGGTTTGCCCTCTCAGACCTGATATAAAATAAAATAACAAGGGAAAGTTCCTCTGAGGAGATGGAATGGCTCAACCATGACCTGATTAAAGACACGGAGAAAGGAAGAGGGTTAGGTGGCCAGGAGGGGACTCCTACAACAGGTGAAATCAGGGGCACACATGTCTATGTTTCTGGCCCTGTTCTCTTAATACCAGAAAGGAAGTGATGGGCAGCTGTTGGGGCAGTTTTCCCTCTGGTGGAGACAGATGTATCGGAAAGTATCCCAGCCCGATGAACCCAGCCACCGCCATCTTCTCCCACTGGATGTTGGTTTCCCATAACATGCTGTCCAGTGGCCACGGATATCTGATCCTTGATGGTTCAGCTCGCTGTAAATGAGCAAACTGAAATTGTGATTATTCATTCTATTTCATGAACTTAGGGCCTAGTACCTCCAGATATACCAATAACAGCCCAGAATCCAGACCCTGGGGCCCACCAGTGAGGTCGGTCTGAATGCTGAGCTGGCGGGTCCCAGGCAGACCCCCTAGAGGGCCTCAGGCCTTCTTAGATGGTTACAGGTCCTACCAACCCTCCTTCCCACCTTAGGAATCTGGTGCCTTTGAGCTGGCCCTGGTCCAGCTGCACTCTTCACGGGAAACCCAGGGACAACCTGGTACCCACAGGGGTGGGTGTGCAGCTTGCCAGACTTCTTTCCCATTTTCTTTGGACTCTGCCTTCTAAGATTTCATGCACCTTCACCTGATAAACCAATCCACATGTTGCCTTTCCCTGGCATTGAAAATAAAAATAGCTTCTGAAACATTAAAAAATCATTATCATTTTTATTATAGAAAATATATCATATATTTCAAATGTATTATTAAATATTGCATTGTATATTATTTATAAATATTTTATAAATAAATATTATTTAGTTATAATTAAATTCTAGAACTTTTCAACATACAAAAAGCAGAGAGAAGAATATGATGAACTCCTACAGCCTCATCATCTAATTTCACAATCATCAACATTTTTGTCTATCTGGTTTCATCCATCCCCCACACGTTTTTGCTCTGAGCATTTTTAAAGGAAATACCAGAGGACATATGATTTTACCCACAAAAACTTGGGTATGTGCCCTTAACAGATAAGCATATTTTAAAAAACATAACCATAATGCCATTATCACCTTTAACAAAATAAACAATAAACCCTTAATATGATCTAAAACTCAGTCCCACTATTCAAATTTCCCAGATTGTTTCAAAAATGTCTTATTATAACTAGTTATTCATACTTCTCTGAAGACAGATATAACAACCAAATTCAGCGTATGAGCCTTGTTTACTTTATAGGTGTTGTCATAGATTACCTATCTTAAAATTCCCTGTCAACCTTTCACTAGATAGTTTTAGCAGCCATTGATGATCATTTCTAAATCCATTATCTTATTAGGGGTTGCAAAAGTCATGATTTTCTAATTCTATTACTCCTTATTATTAGTGAGAATTTTGTCGTAAAGGTGAACTTTACCGTACCAGCTCTTTGGCTACTCTGAGATACAGTTCATGCAGGAAAGGTGGGATATTCTTATTTCTATCAGTTTTCAGAGAGTTGAGTTGGTACCCAAACAACCTCTAACAGTGACCAATAAGGAGTCTTTTTTTTTTTTAATCGTTATGAACTTTGAGTTTTCTGTATTTTCCAGCTTTCAATACGTTGTAGTCATTATTCTTTTTGATGCTAAAAATTTCCCATCTTTGGCCATTAGAACTCTCCATCTGGCTCCCGGGCCAGCTTTTGATAGCTTCCCTGCTTTCTGGCACAATCGTGGAGGCTCATCTTGGACATTTCCTGCCCTAATCAGAAATCAGCTATTTTTCCAAGGAGCTCTGGTTCCTTTCAGTGTTGCAAGCATCTTTAAAGGATTCCCCTTGGGATGATAACATAGCCTAGAAGAACTGAATAAAATTGGGAATTGACAGCACCAAGTTGAGCAAATAGGACAAAGGTTTTCTTCTTTGGGGATGGAGAAGGGTAGGATGAGGGGAGAGAGGATTTCAGAGGCCCTTGCACAGTTCTCCCTGCCCTGCTCATCTCTTTCTCTGAATCTCTGCTCCCCATACCCTCTGTTCTTAGGACTAGAACTTTCCATTGGCATTAAGTGCAGGTGAAAGGCAGTCAACTCAGAACCCGGGGCCCCACCTGACCTCCCTTTTCAAAGAGCCCAGACCCTCTGTCCAGTGTTGCATCACTTCCCACCCAGCCCTTCCTGAGCCAACTCCCTGATGTCTCTGGGAGAACACGGCCTCATCCCAGTGACATCAGGGAAACTCCTGTTTCCAACAGTTTCTCCTTCAGCTGCAAAAATGTGCAGCGGTAGACAGGGTGTGGGCTTTTGAAGTCTCTGCAGGAAGCAGAGTTGTTTTCTCAGCACCACCTCTGAGCGCATCTTCCGTGAGATCTGTGGTTGCTCAGCTGGTGTGGAGCCCTCGCATCCCCTCACGCGGTACCACCACGCCCACGTGGGTCAGGGAAGGCAGACCTCCCACCACGAGGAGGGTGTTAAGGACGGCCGAGGACCAGCACAGAGGAGCAAAATGTAACAGAGGCGGGTAAGGGGGATGCCTGCTACCCCTCCTGGTTTTCCTGAATGTTCTTTGTTTCTCCCACCCCCTGCTCAAAGAGACAATAAATATCACTGCACCTAAACTTACATCAGCTTAAAAGAGTCTGAAGGTCTGCCACACTCCACCAGTGTTCATGAATCTAGAACGGCCATCTTATATGGTTACCATGGCGCCCTGCTACTGCCAGCTAGAAATCTTGTTTATCGGGACTTCCCTGTTGGTCTAGTGGGTAAGATTCCAAACTCCCCATGCAGGGGGCCTGGGTTCGATCCCTGGTCAGGGAACTAGATCCTGCATGCATGCCGCAACTAAGAATCCTCATGCTGCAACGAAGATCCCACGTGCCGCAACTAAGACCCGGCGCAGCCAAAATAAATGAATAAATATTTTTGAAAAAATGTTGTTTATCATCATAACTTCCTCACTGTCCCCCAAATCCCTGAAGTCAAGGAAAGAAGAAGTCCCAGCTTAAGAACACTCAGGTGCTGGCTAGAACTGACACACAGCTCAAAGGACCTACCGCGTGCCTGGGGCACTTTCCCATGTGTTGTGTTTGCTCCTTCCAGCAGGTCTGTGGACAGATATTGTTATCCCCATTGTACAGTTGGAGAAGTTGAGGATCCCTAGAGGTTAAGTCATTGGCCCAAGATCCCACGGTTGGCTCAGGTCAGGCCTCAATGCCCTGAGGCCTTCTGCTCCCCTCTGTTTCTGCTTTCCAAACTCGGCAGTGAACTCTTTTACTTGGGACTAGAAAACCTGTAATACTTTTCCTTTTAGGAGCAAGAAGTTGGATAATGATTGCTATTACAGTATTAAAACCACCATATCCTGGGTGATTACCACATCTGGACTTGCACTGCAGGTCACACTGGCCGCCATTGGGCATGGCTACCTTCCCTCAACCAGGCACTTTGTGTTTATTATCTCATTTCATCTTTGCCCCAGTTTATAAAGTGGCTTTTAATATGCCCTCTTTACATATGAAGAACTTTGTCTAATGCCACCAAGATTTGTAACTAGGCTTGACTCCAAAGCTCACACCTTTACCAATTAGCTGCCCTGCCTGTCAAAAGTAGGTCATCTCTCCATCTTTCCCAACCCTCAATTTCTCGATTGTGGCACATAAAATGCATAAAAATGCAAATAGACACTGCAGTGCTTCGACGTCTGAATGGTATTCAACCTCTGTTAACCTTATTATTTTTTTTTTCTGGCCCCCTGGCTTGCAAGATCTTAGTTCCCCAACCAGGGATCGAACCTGGGCCCCAGCAATGAAAGCGCAGAGTCCTAACCACTGGACCGCCAGGGAATTCCCTTTGTTAACCTTAGAAGGCACTGGAATTTGGGACCCCATCCAGCCCAGTGTTCATCAAAGTATGCCACTGTTTGGGACTCCAGAGCATTTTAGCTGATATTCAATATTTTTAATTTTTAATATGCTTTAGAAAAAATATAACCAGCACACCACACCTATTATTTAAGATATTAATTAGGATGAAGCTATGTTTTTAAAAGTCATTAAAATAGTAAGGTAAGGGGAATTCCCTGGCGGGCCAGTGGTTAGGACTCCATGCTTCCACTGCAGGGGTCCCGGATTCGATCACTGGTCGGGGAACTAAGATCCCATAAGCCACGCAGTAAGGCAAAAAAATTAAAAATTAAAAAAAAAAATAGTAGGAACTAATGTTGCAACGGGTTCACGGAAGTGGCAAAAATCAAGACTGTAAATGACAAGTATGAGAAACGTGTACACTTCAATGTGTGATGAGCAAACGGCTCTCCTGTCTCTGGGGATCCCCACCACTACACTGACTTTTTAGCAAGTTAATACTAAGGATTGTAGGGCTTCCCTGGTGGCGCAGTGGTTGAGAGTCCGCTTGCCGATGCAGGGCACACGGGTTCGTGCCCCGGTCCGCGAAGATCCCACATGCCGCGGAGTGGCTGGGCCCGTGAGCCATGGCCGCTGAGCCCGCGCATCCGGAGCCTGTGGTCCGCAACAGGAGAGACCACAAGAGTGAGAGGCCCGCGTACCGCAAAAAAAAAAAAAAAAAAGAGGATTGTAAAGCAGCATGGGGTTCGCTGGAATTGTCTATTGCTGGCTTTTATCACTAAATGAAAATGGAGCTATGGATTCTTAGTCTCCGCACAGAAATAGAAAACATAAAATAAAGAACATCTTTTCCGCTTCATGTAGACGTCTCATGAGATTTACTGAAAAACTACCTTTAATGCTACGAGAGTTTATGGGACATAATAATCCGTCCCAAGAATAAAGAGTAAATGGAATGACGATTTTCTAGGAAGTGCTGAGTCTGGCTGCGGAAGCAGCAGAAACGAGCCCAGAGAGGTTTTTTAGCAGCACTCAAGGGCCTTGGACAGCCGTGAACTCTGATTAAGAAAGCACTCATCCCTTTATCTCCGTGGGAGTCGGGGAGCGCCTTCTGTGATGCATGAGGGTGTCCGTCTTATCTGGGGATTTCGTTTGGCACTACAGAAAATGATTCAGGGGTGCCTCCATTGCCCAGAAGGAGAGGCGTGCGGCGGGCCAGGGGAGACACTCTGTGGAGTCCAGATTCTCACTGACGTTCCTCAGCAACGCTGTTGAAATGATTCATCCGCTGCCTGGCATGGCTTGGAGGACAGCTCCAAGCTGGGTTTCTAAGACTCAGTAAAAGCCATGGTAGGAAAGCACAGTCGTTCACGGAATCTCTTTTAAAAACAAGGCTGTTCTGTATGCAGAAATGTTCATCATAGCACTACAGGCAACAGCAAAAAGTTGGAAGCAACTGTGTCTATGAGTGGGAGACTGATTTAGTATATTGTGGTATGTCTGGTATGTCGTGTGATGAAATACAGTGAAACTATTTTTGAAAGATGAGAGCAGATCTATGTGAATTGACAGTGAAAGACATCCAATATGTTTAAATGGAAAAGATAAGCCACAGAACCAGTAGTAGAGGGTGATCCAATCTCCGTGCATGGGGGAGAAAATGTGCCTGACGACGGGGTGGGCAGAGCTCCTTGATGAACTTGGGGAGGGGGTGAGAATTGGGTCCCATGACGCTGGATGCTGCCTCTCCTTTCATGATTAGCTGTTCTAGGAGAGGAAGACAGACATCTTTTAAATTTTATTTATTTATTTATTTTGGCTGCGCCGGGTCTTAGTTGCAGCGTGCGGGATCTTTTAGTTGCAGCATGTGGACTCTTAGTTGCGGCATGCCTGTGGGATCTAGTTCCCTGACCAGGGATCAAATCCGGGCCTCCTGCATTGGGAGCGCAGAGTCTTACCCCCTGGACCACCAGGGAAGTCCCGCAAGAGAGACTTCTGACAATCTGAGAGGACAAATGGGCTTGTAACTGAGCTTGTTCCCAGGACCCTTTTGGGGAAAACTGAACCCTTTTCTGGAACTGGGAAGAACCGCCAGTGGGCCCCATCCATTGTCTGTGGAGGTAATCAGACTCACAGGGTCCTGAGGACCAGCCAGCCCAGGGTGACATTGAAGAGGTTGGGGCCTATTCCACCCCTGGGACAGGACCACTTCCTCTTCCCTCTTCCACAGTGTTCATGGTCCCTGTCCTATACCTGAATTACCCAGGGCCCGCCTCTCTTCCTTGGTCATTTCCCTAAACTCAAGGTCTTCCCCTCCCTCTATCCTTTAATCCTATCAAGTCATCCTTCAAAACCCCTGGAAGGAAACCAATAAATTCTAGGTGGATCTGCCAGGCAACACATTTGCATATTAACTGGAATTTTCTGGGAAAAGCTCCTTATCCAAAACAAATTCACCCATTCTTTCAACATGCACTTGGTGAGCACCTTGCTCCAGGCCAGGTACTGGGAATAAAGAGTGAGCCCTGCCTTTATGGGAGGACGTCCTCCAGCCCTGCCAGGTGGAGGACATCCTGCAGGGTCGGAGTCCGACACAGGCTGGGAGAAGGGATTTCAGACAAGAGGGCAGCAAAAGATGTTTTGGGAGAAGTGAGCTTCGTCAGGGTGATCAAAGCAGACCAAGTAGGCACTGCCCCAGCACTTGTGGGAAACTATGTTCTTGGGAACAGTCAATTTAGGGATAGGAGAGCTGGGTCCAAATCTTGTGTCCACCACCTACTCCCAAATCTTGTGTCCACTTGGGCGACCTTGTGCAAATCAAGTCACTCAAACCTACAATCTCCTCATGAGTAGAATAGGGATAAAAACAGTGCCTGCATCCTAACCCATGGGATTCTAGTCATACTAACCGAGATGTGTTGTATTTTACGCTCCACATCACAACGTCTCAGATGAATGTTGTTGAGGTGCCACTAGCTCTTTCAAACGGCGCAGTGTGACCTTAGGGGGCTGGGTTCATGACACAGCAGGTTGACACAGTGGTCAGGGGCCAAGCAGCAGTGCCAACAGTGGTCAGATGCACAGACTCCAAGGCCAGGTGTCCTGGTCCAACTCTGTGGCCTTGGGCAGGTGACTTAAATTCTCAGGACCACAGTGTCCTCATTTTAAAATGGAGACAGTAATACAACTCAAGACATTGCCCTGTTGAGAGGATTAAATTCATGTGAAAGCAACATAGATGGTAATCTACTTGACATCAATCTTGGTGATGGTTTTTTTGGATTTGACACCAAAAGCAAAGGCAACAAAAGCAAAAATAAACAACTGGGACTATATCAGACTAAAAAGCTTCTGCACAGCAAAGGAAACCGTCAACAAAATGAAAAGGCAACCTATTGATGGGAGAAAATATTTGCAAATCATATATCTGATAAGGGGTTAATATCCAAAATACATGATGAACATATACAACTTAGTAGCAAAAAACCAAACAATCCAATTTTTAAAATGGGCAGAGGGGGCTTCCCTGGTGGCGCAGTGGTTGAGGGTCCGCCTGCCGATGCAGGGGACACGGGTTCGTGCCCCGGTCCGGGAGGATCCCACATGCCGCGGAGCGGCTGGGCCCGTGAGCCATGGCCACTGAGCCTGCACGTCCGGAGCCTGTGCTCCGCAACGGGAGAGACCACAACAGTGAGAGGCCCTCGTACCGCAAAAAAAAAAAAAAAAAAAAAAAGTGGGCAGAGGGTCTGAATAGATATTTTTTCAAAAAAGACACGCAGATGGTCAACAGGTACATAAAAAGGTGCTCAACGTTACTAATCATCACAGAAATGCAAATCAAAACCACAATGGTATCATCTCACCCCTCTTAGAATGGCTACTATAAAAAGGTAAGAGAGAAATGCTCGTGAGAATGTGGAGAAAAGGGAACCCTTGTGCGCTGTTGGTGGGAATGTAAACTGGTGCAGCCAGCATGGAAACAGTATGGAGGTTCCTCAAAAACTAAAAATAGAACTAGTATATGATCCAACAGTTCCTCTTCTGGGTATTTATCCAAAAAAAAATCCCTAAAACACTAACTCAGAAATATATCTGCACCACCATTTATTGCTGCTTTATTTACCATAGCCAAGATGTGGAAACAACCTAAGTGTCCATTGGTAAATGAGTGGCTAAAGAAAATTTTATATATATATATATATGTAAAGTACATACTTTATAGATATAATATATATTATATATATATAAAATATATACTTTATAGATAAAATATAGATTATATATATATAATATATTTATATATATATAATATATATATGAGTATTATTCAGCCATAAAAAGAAGGGAACCCTGCTATTGGTGACAAAATGAATGGACCTTGAGGGCATTACACGAAGTGAAATAAGTCAGACAGAGAAAGACAAAATCCATATAGTCTCACTTACATGTTGAATCTAAAAAACCCCCAAACCAAATACCAAAAACAAGAAAACGTCCCGAATTCATAGATATAGAAACAGATCTGTGGCCGCCAGAGGCAGTGGGTAGGGGGCATGGGCGAAATGGGTGAAGGGAGTCAAAAGGTACAGACTTCCAGCCATAAAATAAGTCAGTCCTGAGGGTATAATGCACAGCATGGTGAGTATAGCTAACAATACCGTACATGTGAAAGTTGTTGAGAGAGTGGATCCTAAAAGTTCTCATCCCGGGGCTTCCCTGGTGGCGCAGTGGTTGAGAATCTGCCTGCTAATGCAGGGGACACGGGTTCGAGCCCTGGTCTGGGAGGATCCCACATGCCGCGGAGCAACTGGGTCCATGAGCCACAACTACTGAGCCTGCGTGTCTGGAGCCTGTGCTCCGCAACAAGAGAGACCGTGATAGTGAGAGGCCCGCACACCGTGATGAAGTGTGGCCCCTGCTTGCCACAACTGGAGAAAGCCCTCGCACAGAAACGAAGACCCCACACAGCAAAAATAAATAAATAAACTCCTACCCCCCAACATCTTGTTTAAAAAAAAAAAAAAGTTCTCATCCCAAGGAAAAAGAAGTCTGTAACTATGTATAGTGAAGGATGTTAACTAGACTTCTTGTGGTGATCATTTCACAGTATATATATATATATTGAATCACGTTGTGCAACTGAAACTAATACAGTTATATGTCAATTATATCTCAATTTTTAAAAAATTCCATGTAAAAGCAGGGGAGCAGTGCCTGACTTGGGTTGGTCCAGTGTGAGCTCTTGGCAGGGACTGCCGAGGAAGGGTCATGCACTTGATGATGACTAAGGCCGGGTGGTGGGAGCGCCAAGCATGGGGGCTGTAGAAGAATTCTGCTTCATTTCCTAGCAGAAAGGAGCTGAGAAGAAGCATTGCATGACTAGTAGTGTCTATCACACTGATTCTCTGACTACAACATTAGTCACAGATAAAGAGGTGTCAAATCCCAGCATGTGAGGCTTTACATTTTTTTCTGAAAACAAGGATGGGGTCCAAATAATAAGACAAACAGTGGGCTATTTAGAAAAGAGCAAAGTTAGGGATTTCTACAACCAGTTTTGAGGAAATAAAAATCAATGGAAGACAACTATTCTGAAATGAATTACATTTCTGAAGCTGTTGGATTCTGAGGAGTGTCTTCCTGTTGACCTGGGGGATTCCAGGAACACCGGAGGCTTCAGGTGTCATTCAAGCGTCACTGACCTCACACCCCGTCGTGCTCACATCCAGACGGGAGATACAGGGAGACAAGACATTGCATCATCTGTCTTCCAGCATCAGCGGTGAGGTGTGTGCTAAGTGCTGGTGGGCAGCATAGCAATAAAGCCTTTGGGATTTCAGAGGAAGCCTGGGGTTTTGAGGCCTGGATGAGTAGGGAAGGATTCAAGGAGGGGTGGGCTCTGAGTCAAACAGGATGATGAAAAAGGCTTAGTCCGGAGCTTCCCTGGTGGCGCAGTGGTTGAGAGTCCGCCTGCCGATGCAGGGGACACAGGTTCGTGCCCCGGTCCGGGAAGATCCCACGTGCCGTGGAGCGGCTAGGCCAGGCCCGTGAGCCATGGCCGCTGAGCCTGCGCGTCCGGAGCCTGTGCTCCTCAACGGGAGAGGCCTGCGTACTGCAAAAAAAAAAAACAAAGAAGAAAAAAAAAAAAGGCTTAGTCCTAGAGAAACTCTTTGGTACCAAAAAAGGATCCATTTTAAGCCTCTTCAAATTTGGTATGAGATGGACTAGAAAGGAAAGAAAAGGAGAATTTTAGGGATTAGTATGGCAGAGGATCTATGGGCAAGGGTCTCCTGGACGAAGTAAAACCACAATCTGTCCACTGGCATAAGCTTCCTGGGGACCTGGAGACCTCAAGCCTCAGACCATCAAGGTACCTTTAGACCAGACCTCAGTTAATTTTCTAAAAATATTTTTTCAAGGACTTCCCTGGCGGTCCAATGGTTAGGGCTCCGTGCTTCCACCGCAGGGTACAGGTTCAATCCCTGGTTGGGGAACTAAGATCTCTTAAGCTGAGTGGCACAGCCAAAAAAATTAATTAATTAAAATTAAAATTAAAAATTAAAAAAAACGAGAGAGAGGAGAGGACCATGTGAGGATAAAGGCAGAGGTTGGAGTGATGCATCTATGAACCAAGGGACATCAAGGATCACCAGAAGCACCAGAAGATGCAGAATGCAAAGTATTCTCCCCTATAGCCTTCAATGGAGCCCAGCCTAAAGATACCTAGATTTTGGACTCTGGCCTCCAGTACTCTGAGAGGATACATTTCTGTTTTCTTCAACCACTCAGTTTGAGGTAATTTGTTACCAGCAGCCTCAAGAAACTAATACAAAACTCTTGAATTTTCTTTATATGGCACTTAACAGAAGATGTTGATTCAAAAGGGGTACTTTTATTTTCAAAGGAAGCCCTCTCCCCGCACTAAAAAAAAATTTTTAAGTCTTTATTGAATTTGTTACCATATTGGCTTCTGTTTTATATTTTGGTTTTTTGTCCGTGAGGCATGTGGGATCTTAGCTCCCCGACCAGGGAACGAACCCACATCCCCTGCATTGGAAGGTGAAGTTTTAACCACTGGACCGCCAGGGAAGTCCCTCCCCCCACTAAAATTGACCAGGGAACATCATTCAGAGCAGAGGAGGGAGCAGAATACAAAGCGTTTGGCCCCAGAATTGACTCCCAAGCTGTGCCCCTGGAGGAGTCAAGACACGTCTCTGTCTCATCTGTCAAATAAGGATATTATGGAGAAGCGCAAATAGATAAATCATAGGGACACATCATGTCGACATAAAGGGTTGACTGCTGCCTCTTCCATCTCTCTCACCTTCCGGTTCCCTACTAGGAAGAGCCCCCTTGTTGACGTTGTAGATCCAATGGCTGTTCCCTTAGAGTTGGTGGAGAGAACGCAGAGTATGAGCTCTACAGTCAGACTGCCTGGGCTCCCAAGTCTTACAGCTCTGTGACCTGGGCCAGTTCCTTCCCCAAGCCTCCACTCCTTATCCATACAGCAAAAATAATAACAAAAATATCTAGCCTACTGCATTGATCTTAGGTTGGATGTAAAGATCAAGGAACTTAATACATGGAAGGTGGTTGATTAGCGTAAGGCTTGGCCCATGGTCAGCTCTCAGACAAGTTGCCTGTCCTCATCAGCACCATCATTCAGCTCTGATGATGAAGGGTCCAAGCGTATGGCCTCATGGAATGAAGCCATCCGCCTCAACCTCAGGCCTCCCGGGTCCCCTTGCTTTCCCTTCTTCTCACCTGCAGAACTTGCGTGTTCTGAATGCAAATGCCATCCCCTGGATGAGGTAAAACTGATAATCCACCTAACAAGAAGCTTTATTGCCGAGGACGAGGGGAAGCCAGGAGGCAGGGGAAGATGCCCGCCCGGCACTCAGCACAGGGTTTCTCTCCCTGCAGCCAAAGTTGAGAAACACGATCAACAAATCATAAGAGGTCCAACGTATTCACTCTTTTTGCTAATGAAGAGGACATTTTTCACAGTTAATATTTTTGTTGTGAAGAATCACTTATCTAAAGTTTGGCAATACCTTAGATTACTTTTTTTTCTGTTAAATTCAAGAAAAGTTGAATGTTTACCTTAAAACACCATGTATTAAATAATCTCATCTTTGTCAAATTTATCTGACCCCTATGGTTCTGTAAGTCTATACGCACACAAAGATGTCGGGGAAGATGTTCATCAAATGTTGACAGTGGTACGTTATGATATAATTTTCCTTTGTACATTTCTGTGTTCCTTGGGCGTGTATAAAAAAATATGTATTATTTTCACAAAAACAACAAAGTTATTTCTAAAAACGTATCTGTTGGTACCTAGAACAGGCAAATTCATAGAGAGAGAAAGTAGATTAGAGCTTACCAGAGGTTGGAGGGAGTGGGGAATGGGAAATTATTATTTAATGGGTACAGAGTTTCTGTTTGGGTTGATGAAAAATTTCTGGAAATGGGTAGTGGTGATGGTTGCACAGCATTGTGAATGTGCTTAGCACCACTGAATTGTACCTGGAAAATGGTAAAAATGGTAAATTTTATTATACAAACACACACATATATACACATATACATACATGTATATATATGTGTGTGTACATATACATGTGTGTATAGATATACACATATACATACATATACACATACATGTATATATGTGTGTGTATACATATACATGTGTGCATAGATATACACATATATACATATATACACACAGAATCTATATATATATATTTAACCATTAACCATTAATATATATTTAACCATTAACCATTAATATATTTAACCATTAATTTAACCATTAACCATTAATAACCATTAACCATTAATATATATTTAACCATTAATGAAAAAAAAAAAGCTTACCTCTTGTGTTTCCCGTCCCTCGGGCACTCTGACAGTAAATGCCTAGGTAACCAATATGGCGGATGAGCTTAGGCAATGGGCTGGCTTCTCCTGTTCAGTATTCGCATAAATGAACCTTAATGATTTAACCTCAAGAGGATACTAAAGTGGGGATTTGAGGACCTTAGGCAGGGCCCAAGGGAGAAAAACCTGCTAAATAACTTTGAATGGAAGAGAGGAGTGGAGTTAAAGAGAATCTTCCCTGTTGCCCTTGAAAGCCCGGCAGGTGGGTGGGAGGTTTCTTTTCCTTTTCCTTTGCAAAATTGACCAAGGAGTTCTGAGCTCTGAGCTGCTGTTGGATCCCTGTGCTCTGTACCGTCTCACTCATCTAAGTTTCCCATGTTGGGCCCAGTGATCCAATAACCAATTCCAAGTTTACATCTGTGTGTCTGGCCTGGAGCCTGTCATCTTCTCAGGAAGCGTAATCCTGGACTTCGTGCTGTCTCTCTGAGGATGACAGATGGATCAGCAAATCGTGGGCTGGAGAAGGGAACTCAGGCCCCACCTCCGGCCTGTCAATTCCAAGCCCCTCGGAACCTCTGTTGTAGGTTGCTGCCATGGCAACTGCTGGGGAAAACACCTGGCCAAGAGGGAGCCTGCCAAAGCCCACTGTAGCAACAGCAAGAGACTAGGAAGAGGGTATTTCCAGGACAGTCAGTGAGCAATTAGAGATGAGGGGGCCAGAAGTGAGCCAGCCAACCTGAACAATCTGGAAGTGTTTGACCCAGAGTTTAAACCACAGAGGCCACAAATATAATTTTTAAAAAATCAATATAATTGCTTCTGTAAGTGCTAAATACTGAAGGACTCTTTGTAAGTTCCTTTCACAGTCTCTATTTTGGGGCATGATGACCAATAAGAAGGCTGGCCTCCATTCCTGGCCCTTCATGGGGTTTATAATTACAGCAGATCCGCAGAGAGCTCACAAACACCCCGGCGGGCCAGGCGGACACCAGCTGTTCGCACACAGACCTTGAAGACAGCGATGCCTGCAGACAGTAAAACACGTTCTCATATTAGCGTCTTGCTAGGAGCACTGCTCGCCTACACTGTTAACGTAAGTCACAGGAGGCAAAGTGGCTTCCCTGTGTGTGTTTCTCCTCTCCACTCCCCCCTCCCCCCCCTTTTTTTTAAAAAACACGGAGTTTTAAATTTCAGGTTCTGTGATCTAACTTCCCATTTCCCACTCACAGACAAATGACATCTGGCCACTCTCAACAATAAACTTGGAAAGATGAGACATTTCCTGTTAGTTCTCCTTGTAACCCCTGCTTAAACTTTCAAATTCCTGAAAGAATTGCCTGAAAAATAAATGGATCATTAAAAAGTGAGGAAAAGGTGGGGAGTTGGGATGGCAGAACCTGTCACATGGGCCCTTTGACAGTTAATGCTGATAAGCTCTTACCAGTACTTCAGCTTGTTGTTGTTTTTTTAACCATGTCATAGCACCAAAAGATCAAAACAGATTTTTGTTATTCTGCACAACCGCGCTGTGGAAATAGCAATTGGAAAAACCTTCCACCAGGCTGCTGAATCCCCCATCATGACTAAGTGCCCAATTCCTTTCAGCGGTGGCAGAAAATATTATTTTAAAGTACTCATCTGTTTTTTAGCACCCTGCTTATCTAGCCATTCCTGACAAATGGCATATGGCCTCATAACCTCAACAGTTACACAACGCTTTTCACTTCTTTCAGATCTGCATTTCCAAACCTGAACTTTATTGTCTCATCTTCAACTGCCAGTAGGACATCAGGGCATTTCTTCCTGGAGGCCTGCCTTTATCTCATAATCAGCATGACTAAGACTGCTTACTCCTTACCAGTTTCCCAAAGCCAGCTCCCTTTTCCACACTTCCCCTTTCTCTCGATGATTCTTTTTCCAAGACGCAGGCTCAAGCTGTGACGTCACTAACGAGGACCTGGGCTCTTCCCCACCTAAGCCCATGGAGACTGTTCCATCCTATCACATCACACATGTCCCCTCTTCCCATTTCTACAACCACCAACCTTCTCTGTGCTTGACAAGTCCACTGATTTCCTAATAGGTTTTCTCTGCCACTTCCTGTCCCCACCCACCCAGGAGGCACCCGACAGCGAGTCCTTCTAACCCATCACTTTAATCCGGCATTTTCCTGCTCACAGTTTCTCCTTGCCCTCTCAACACTTACACAGCTTGGGGGCTTCCTGGGGGTACCACTGGGTGGTCACACAGCACCCCACGTGGGCTCAGGAGGGCGCTGCACTTGGTTCACTGCTCTGCTGCACTGTCTTGAAACTTACATGGTTGAACAAGGGACCCAGAATTTTTATTTTGCGCTAGGCCCTGCAAATGAGGTAACCGGTCTTGCTTCTGTGCTAAGTCCAGACTCCTTAGCTTGGCATTAAGAACTCTCACAATTTGGCGGGCCCCTCCCTCTAGCCTAATGATTAGATCTTGACATCAACCCTCCACTGCAGCCATTCACACAGATGGTCTATTGTAACTGGAACACGCCATGCTCATTCCTGATTCGACTTCTTTGTTCATCCAATTCCTCTCCCCAACCATACCTTCCCTACTCGTCTCCATAATCTCTCCCTCTCTCTCTCACTTTTTTTTTTTTTTTTTTTTTGGCTGCACCACGGGGCTTGTGGGATCTTAGCTCCCCGACAAGGGATCAAAACTCAGCAGTGAAAGCGCAGAGTCCTAACCACTGGACGGCCAGGGAATTCCCTCTCTCTCACTTCAATACTACTTCTATTTCAATATTCCCTTCCTCCATAATCTCACCCTACTCTCTACTCCTCTGACAATAATGATCAGCCTCATTTGGCTCTTACACAGTTATTTTTCTTATTTTCTCCTTTTACCCCCCAAGCCTTGTCCTCCCAGCCAGTAAATACTGGGTTCTGGGAGCACGTCTTCTGTGTCAGTGTGGTCCCTACCATGCCTTGTAGGGTGCATGGCTGATAACCAATGGGTGAGCTATTTCTCTCGTCTCTAGTGAGGGTGTTAGAATGTCTCCACTTTATAGATGAGTAACATACACAAAGTGGGTTAAAATGTACTCAAACGACTTGTAGCAAATATTCATTGAGCACCTCTATACATTAGTTCAATAAACATTTATTGAATGCCTGCTTTGTGCCAGGCACTGTTCTTCTCTAAGCAATTAGAGAGGCAGCGGATCGGGTGGTTGCCAGCTATTTGGGTGTCCCCTACAGCCCCAGGGATGCTCTGTGTCTGGGTCCACAGAGGCAGGTGGTCCCCATTCAGTGCTGCCCTCGGACTCAGGGGCAACATCCTTCAACTCCCGGGTGAGGCCATCACAGCCATGTCTGCTCTGGGATCTTGGTACCCAATTCCTCCTGGGCTCAGCCCGAGGCCAGATCTCTGGTCTCATCTAGCTCAGGTTCCTCAAGCACACCTGAAGTTTGTGCTGTCGGCTCTCTACTTGGGATGTGGCTTATAGGAATGCTGGGGGAGAAAGGGCGGGGTGCTCATCCTTGCCCCCTGTCCTTACCTCTCCACTTTTTCTCCACTAACTCAGGAAATCGAGTTCATAAGGCATTTGTCCAAATCAATGGTTTCTGCCCCACATTCCCTCAAAAATCCCCAAGTCCCATCTTTCCCATCATACCTTCCCTGAGGCAATGAACGCATGTCTGGGGCGGTCTGTCTCGGGGTGGAGCAAAGGTTACGGGGTAGAAGGAAATATTGGGGAGCAAATAAGTTAATCTTTTAAAATTATGTAACACCTCACACTCCTCCATTTAACAGATACTAATGGAGCATCCCTTCCACATGACAGGCCCTGCACCAACCACATAAACAGAAAATAGCAACAGCCCCTGCCCCTGGGGCCCATAACATACTGCTTTTTCCAATCTAGAGGGAAGGAATTACAGACCTTCCAGCACTAAGGAAACTCTTAGTCAGCTCTTCTGAAAACTGCTGTCCCAAAGGGAAACGACTTCTTAGACACAGAGCAGGAGGGGCTATTAGACTTTTTCTTTTTCTTTTTACTTTGAATTTTATTTTTTTATACAGCAGGTTCTTATCAGTCCTCCATTTTATACACATCAGTGTATCCATGTCAATCCCAATCGCCCAATTCATCCCACCACCACCACTTCCCCCGCCCTTTCCCCCCTTGGTGTCCATATGTTTGTTCTCTACATCTGTGTCTCAATTTCTGCCCTGCAAACCGGTTCATCTGTACCATTTTTCTAGGTTCCACATATATGCATTAATATACGATGTTTGATTTTCTCTTTCTGACTTACTTCACTCTGTATGACAGTCTCTAGATCCATCTAGACCTTTTCTTATAAATACAGATAAAAAGAACAGACAGCTCCTGGTGGGACCAAAAGCACTGTGTGGGACACACACACACACTGATATATGTTAAATAAAACAACTACGATTTCTTTGAGCAGTGACATTCCTCTTCCTAAAACGGCCTCCGTTAGAGTTCATTACGCTTCCAGCTTTGGAAAGGAATGTGGGCAATTTTTCTTCCCTTAGGTCCTTTTTGGAAGTAAAGGGATGGAGGCCGGGGTGTTCCTGGTGGCCTTGCACAGGCAGGTGTGCTTGGGATCCTAGGTTTCCCATCCTGTGGTGACTGGCTGTCAACTCTGAGAGGAAGAGAAGTTTGAGCCAGAAAGGAGAGAGGGGTCCAAGCCTGCAGCGCTGGGGTGTTCGGCCGGGAAGCTGCTCCGGTGGCGAATGGAAACGGTGCCTCACTCCCTTCTCACATGGTGCTGAGGAAAACGCTGCCCCGAAAGATCCTCACAGGGAAGCGGAGGAGACGCCCCACGGCCACAGGAGGCCAGCTACGTTCTGAGAAGAGCGGAAGAGAGAATTGTGAAACTCCCTGATGGCTCAATCCAGAAGAGAGGGATTTGCTTCTCGAACGCCCCAGAATTGCTTCCGGAAAATACTCATTTTTAATTCAGATGGATTCGTGATCACAAAGGAAAGGCATGTTGATGTCTTGTTCTCCGGCAAAGCGTTTCTCACGGTGGGATTTTTTTTTAAAAAGATAAATAGGTCATTTATGAAGCCACTCATAGGAAACAAAACGTGTTTCATGCTTCTTTGAAGAAGATTGCATTTTTTTCTCAAGAAGTTCTTACCGAACCAAAATCAGAAGCCAGCCACAGAGGAAGACAAAGGCATTTGTACCTTCCTCGGTGTTTGTTGAGTCCACGGGTGGGGGAGGGCCCTGGGCATCGCTAGGTGCTGAGGATGAAGGCAGGTAAGACAGAGCCTGGGTCCTCAAGGAACTTGCAGCCCACAGTGGGGGGAGAGAGAGAAATGCTCAGATGGAGAGTGAGGAAGAAAAGAAAGAAGGGTGTGAGGTACAGGTGGCTAAATTCCTGGAATAGCTCACATAATTCGATCGCTCAAGATCGCCAGCGGCTCCCTTTTATTTTTGTAATTTTTTTTCTTTTTTTTTCTTTTGCGGTACGGGGGCCTCTCACTGTTGTGGCCTCTCCCGTTGCGGAGCACAGGCTCCGGACGCACAGGCTCAGCGGCCATGGCTCATGGGCCCAGCCGCTCCGCGGCATGTGGGATCCTCCCGGACCGGGGCACGAACCCGTGCCCGCTGCATCGGCAGGCGGACTCCCAACCACGGCGCCACCAGGGAAGCCCCAACGGCTACCATTTTGTAGTGAGTTAAAGCCAAGTTTCGACGCCATCTGCCCTGGTCCCTTGCTCTCTGGCCTCCTCTCCTCCTCTCTCACTGCCCCTCACCAGACACGCCAGCCTAGGGGCTTTCAACTTGCTGTTCTCTCTGCCCGAAACGCTCTCTCCAGAGGTCTGAGGGTGGCTTCCTCCTTCAGGCCTCAACTCAGCTATCACCTTCTCTGTGAGGCTCTCCTCCCACCCTGCATCACCAACTTCCCAAAAGCAAATGGTGAACCCTCAGGGACCTGTGGGCCCCACTTTGAGAACGGCTGCATTCAGACTCCATGAGAGGCTCATTAATATCCAGCTTCCCAGCCCGTCCCCCCAGAGATGCTGTTTTAGTGGTTCCAGAGAAAAGCCTGGAACTCTGCATTTAAAAAAGCAGCTCAAGTGATTCTAGTGATGTGGTGCAAGATCACCCTTTGCAAAAATAATGGGAAGCCATTGAAAAGTTTCAAATTGGGAGAGACAAGATTAGATCAGGCCTACAGGGAGGACTGGGGGGGCCACAGTCCTAATCTTTAAGAGATCACGGGGGTCCAAATCAAGGGTCAGCTAACCACATCCTGTGGGTGAAATCTGGCCCTCCACCTGTATGTGTAAAGAAAGTTTTATTGGAACACAACTATATCCATTCTTTTACTTAATTGCCTATGGTTGCTTTTGTGCTAGACCTGCAGGGTTGAGTAGCTGTGACAGAGACTATAAGGTTGGCAAAGCAAAAAAATATTGACGATCTGGGCCTTTTCAGAAAAAGTTTGCCAATCCCTGATCTAAAGCAAGGGTTGGAAGGCAGAGAGAAAAAGTGACCAATATTTGGAGACAAGACGAGATGAGCGGATGGGCTGAGGTCACAGCAGGGAAGAGACAATTTTGACTCCATGTTGGATCTGCTTCTTTGACTTTAGCCTTTGCTGTTCGTTGCTTTCATTACTATAATCATACATAATGGCCTGCCTCAGGGAACCCTACCCACGTGTGGACGGCTGCAAGAAAGAAGAAATTAACACATCCCCCACCCCGCCCCGCGCCAAGGCTGGCGATTCCAGGAGATGTTTTGCAAGACCGATGGCCCTTTCTACTTTACTTCCTCCCTGCCTCTCCCTCACTATTTTGCCTTTTTACTCTACTTCCCTTCTGATTCTATTAAAAAAACTGGCATCCAGACCCCGATAAGATGGTATTTTGGGGACCCTAGTCCGCCATCTTCTCGGGCTGTGGGCTTTCCCAGCGAAGTCGCCTTCCTCGCCTCAACACCTCGTCTCCCGATTTATTGGCCTGTCAGGTGGGGAGCTGAGCGAGCTTGGACTTGGTAACAAGGTGGGAGTGGGGAGGGAGGAGCCAAGCCTCCAAGGGTGAGCCCCGGGTCTCAAGCTCAGACCACTGGGTGAAAGTGGTACCACCAGATGACATTTATGTTGCTGGAAGAAACCCATAGTTTTCATAAAGATGGTAACTCTATGTTTTGGAACAGACATTTTCCAGGTGTAACATACAGTTTCATTAAGATTTTCTGTAGTTCATCCCTATCAGGTTGGTATTTGCTGCTCAGAAGTAAGACTAACAGTTTTATCAGAGGACTAATCTAAAATGCGGTACCTCATTTATCCTCATCACCCGACGAAAAGGTACAGTTATTTCCATTTTACAGATTAGAAAAAATGAGGCTTACAGGTTAAATAATGTGCCCAAGGACAGATCTGTCAGATTCCAGAGTTTTTAACTTTGTCCTTTGCAAAACTGAAGATGGACTTCGTACACTGTATGGTTTGCAAAAGTGGTTTTTAAAAGACCACTTCCAATGACAGGTAATAGAGGATTCTGTCGTCTGTGCTTTTCTGCCCAGAGCTTGTCTTATCCTTTGCTTCCTGCTTCTAAGTCAGTTTCTGATCCATAACAAACGTTGCACTTAATCCCATCTATGGTAACAGAATATTTTTACTAGCACTTGTGGAGACTGGCCAAGGCTTCTGATAGGCTAAATAAATTACATCCACTGACAATTTGTTCACACTGATTGATACCTTCAGAACTGGAATAGATGATCCAAGGTGAGATCCATGGTGCTTCCTATAGCCTGAGGGAAGAGACTGTGTGTCCCCAAACTGAGGATGGGCCCACTGACTTTTAGCACAAACTCTACTTTTGTCACATTGAAGCTAAGTTCATTTCACAGCCAAGAGAAAGGAAAGGGAAGTCTTTACTCACTCTATTTTACCCCCTCAGGTTAAGAGCCCAGCAAAGCTGCTACCACATGGTCCAAAAAAGAAGAGAACTGAGTTTATTCACCACTTTACTTCAAGAAAAACAATACAGAAATCTCTTGCTAACCTGGGATTACTTTCCTACAAAAGACTGAGATTGAAGAGGAAGGAGGGGCTAGCAACAGGAAAAACAGTAAAATGATATGAGTTCTAGAAGATAGCCACTTCCAAACGGGTTGCTGTAAGAACCTGTTCCAGTATATTGTTCTTCCCTTATTTCACCCTTCCCTGGCTTCTCATTGCAAGTAAAATAAACTCTGAACTCCATACTGTGGCCTACCATCCCCTATGATCTGACCCTCACCTCCACGCTGGCTTCTGTGGGGTCCTCAGACTCATCATCCTTTCCATCTCAAGGCTGTTGACCCTCAGACTTCTCCCCTGTTCCTCATCCTTCAGCTCTTGGCTCCAATTTGACTTTTTACCCAGTTACCCAGTCATTCTCTTAGCATCCTTGGTTTACTTTCTTTGTGGCATACTGATCAGCAATACTCTTGTGTATGTATTTCTTTAGTTGTCTGTCTTTTGCCGGCCCTACTAGAATGCAGATTCCATAAAGTTAGAAGCTGTGTTTGCTTTTTCAGTGATATGTATTGAATGCAGAGGACTGTTAAAAAAACAAAATTCAACTGAGTAAATTTAGAGATCTAGTTGGTTTTATTTAATGATTTATGAATTGAGCAGTGGCCCTTCTTAGCAGATAGAAAGGAGCTCCAGGGACTTCCCTGGTGCTCCAGTGGTTAAGACTCTGTGCTTCCAATGCAGGGGGCACAGGTTCGATCCGTGGCTGGGGAACTAAGATCCCACATGCTGTGTGGCCAAAAAAATAAAAGGAACTCCAAGGAAAAGGAGGCAAGGAAATTATTCTAACAAAGAGTGGATTGTTTCAGGGAAGGTCGCTTTCCTTTGAGGGAGGGTAGGGGTCTGTCAGGCAGATTACCTCACTACTGCTGACCAGGTAATTCCAGATTGACTGGTTAAAGATCACACTCCTGGGAGAGGCTGAAACTGAAAATAGGTTAGATATAATATTAAGTCTTGGTTTGTTCATGTGGGGTTTAGCACGAGTGACTCCATTTTGGGCCCGTTGTTTCTTTTTTAAACAATTTCACCTTTTGATCAAACTCTCAGCTTAACTGAGAGATGTGACCAAAATTTAAGGCGTTAGTGCTACATCCAGCTACCACTCCGAAGTTCTCAGTTTTTGTTGAACTTGGAATTCACAGGTAATGACTTTTTGGGGGGGGGAGCGGTACGCGGGCCTCTCACTGTTGTGGCCTCTCCCGTTGCGGAGCACAGGCTCCGGACGCGCAGGCTCAGGGGCCATGGCTCACGGGCCCAGCCGCTCCGCGGCATGTGGGATCCTCCCGGACCGGGGCACGAACCCGTGTCCCTTGCATCGGCAGGCAGACTCTCAACCACTGCGCCACCAGGAAAGCCCCATGTATAACTTTTAAGATGGACCTTCGTATCCACAGTTCCATATCCTCAGATTCAACCAACTGTGGATAGTGTAGTGCTATAGTACACATTTATTGAAAAAAATATAAGTAGACCTACATAGTTCAAACCCATGTTGCTTAAGAACTAACTGCACTAGAATTTTTAATGCTCAAAAATCTTCATTTTTAGTGAAAGAAGTAAACAATTATGAACTGCCTTTTACATTACTACAACTGAATTCTGAATATTTTCCCAGATCACGTGAACCTGAAAAGTATTTGAGTTAGTTTCTATTATATTTTTGAGAATTTTAGGAATACTTAATTCATACAAGCATTTCATTTTCTTTAAACCAATTAAATGGAGCTCTATTACAAATGAATTTTGGTACTTCCATCTAGAGGGAGAAAAATACCACACATCCACAACATGTATATATGTACATATGTAAACATACAGAGATGTAAACAGAGATCTTACAGCTCCTGTTCTAAGATTTTAGCTATAAATCAGGTACAATGATACAAAAGTCACTATTTATAAAATAAGTTGTATTCAAATTGTGTTTTTAGCCGATGAAATAAGATTCCCAGCTCAGGCAAAGCTTTTGCTAATATTTGTGGAGAAGACACAGATTGTTCATTTGCCTAAATCTCAAATAATATTTCCCCCTTTTGTTTTCCTTCTGCTAAGAGTTACCTACCTGAAGTTTTCATTTCAAAGAGGTGACCTAGATAAGAGTTCCTGGAGAAGACCGGGTAGAATATTTATATCTCAAAAGCACAGGGAAAGAACGAAAGTTCCCCCAAGAAGAACTTTTTGTTCCCTAAGGCCAGAGTTTTTACAATATCTACAAACCTTTTGGGATGAACAGGTGAGGTTAATTGTTTAAAAGCGTAGGTGGACTTTGAATTGTTTTTAGAGCTGCGTTTTTGGTCTTGCAAAGATTTGTAGGATAAAGATAGTTGCTTCTAATTCTTCCAAGAATTGGGTTGTAGCCTAAATGATATCAAGGGGCTGAACTGCTCATCCAACTACATTATTCTTAATTTGCTTCTTTACGTCAGGGAGAAGATTTCCAACTAAGAGGGAAATCAGAAGAATTAGAGCTTTATCTTTGGAATGTTTTTCTTTCCCTCTGGGTACATTTAATTTAGGGGAGAAGGCCTAAAAAAAATTCCTATCAGGCATTTTCAAAAATCCTTTAAATATCTTGTGACAACCCTATGGACTCAAGAGGTATCCCCAAAGAGGTTGCAAAAGATATTTTATTTTTCTCTCTTTACTGGGTACTACATGCAGAGATTTGGGAGAGGCAACTGTGGTAAGAATTCCCACCCTTAGCTGACTTCTACCAGTTTTCCCAGGACCCCCCTCTGTAGGCTTTGGCATCTACCAGAATTTGGCAATGTTTTTCATTTTAGTTTCCCTTGGCTGTTTAAGGGAATAATGTCACAGTTTACTAGAAAATCCCCCAGAGACTCATCAACTCTCAGAGGGGGCCATATGGGAGCCCCCTCCCATAGGGTAAATATGGGGGCGCCTCCAAAGTCCTCTCAAAGTGCTCAGCTATGGTCATGAGTTCACTCAAACCAGTGGCCGCCCATCCTGTTTTCTGCCTTTTTATGAATCCACTTATCTCAGGAGATGATCCATTTACAAAATATTTTGAGGATCCTTCCTGGGTTTAGGAAATTCTTTAACTATGGCCCTTTGTTCAGCCTTTGACCAAAGAGTAAAAGATAACCTGAAGAGGATAGCTTGTATCCTCCAGCGGTCTTATTTTAGAAAGGTAACTGTTTGATAGTATCTTCAGAGTAGAAAAGCAATTCAGACAGAGACTTTCTAGAATGAGTGCTCAAATAAAGGAGGTTAGAGGAAAGCAGTAGGAGTTATGTCAGTCTTATAGTCTTTGGTTTTAGGTACCTCTTACATCTTTAATTTTTCATTAGCTTTTGCAACAAATCTTTCAATGAAGCTATTTTGGAGTTTTGAAGCCTTTTGGAGTCTTCCGCATGCCAATTAAAATAGGTATCCTTTTCAGTTTGTTTAATTTGGGAACCCTCGCTTTCAAGTGCACTTGTTAAATGAGCCATTCTGTTTAATTGGAACATTCCCCATAATGGCCATTGTAGTTCTAGGTTGTCTTAGTAAAATTTTGGCATTTGTTAGATACTTACAGCTACCAGGACCACAGTTCTTAGATGTAAAATAAGCAGAAGGTGGCATGCTCAACTCTGTGGAATTTAAGGATACTATTTTTAATCAGTCAATCAATTAATTAGCTAAGCCTTTGAATCTCTTGGAGCCAAACTAATTCTTAAGGGGGATTTGTCACTGAGTTGGAGACTGTGTGGTGTTTTACAGTGTACCTTGTCGCATGGAAATTTTCTTAAGGTTGACAGGTAATCTCATGTCAATCTAACCTATTTCGTGACCAGCTTATTCCAACACGGGTGTCTTAGACTTAGATGGTGAGCACTCTAACAGCTTTCAAGTGCTAGATCTATGCCCATCAATTTTGCAGCTTTTTGGCTTCCGAGATTTTCATTAGCAATAGCCTTTACCTCATGTGCACATTAATAGAAACCAACAGTAACTGAAGAAAGAGGACTGTGGACACCAGCATTAACCAAAGAGATATCACTGTGGAGTGGCCAGTAGGTCTTGTGCACACCACCAGCAATTTCCAACATGGAATTGGGGACTGGGGAAAGAATTAAACCAGGAGACCCCAAAGAATGGGGATGGCAGACTGAATCCAAACAAGTGGGGAACTGCAGGTGCCACCAGCTGTTCCCAGTGTGGAATCTGGGACAGAAGCAAGGGCTGGGGTTTCCTATAAAGTGGGAAATTATGGACTGAAGTACCAGCAGTTCCCAACGTGGAACTTGGGACTGAACGAGCAGACCTTAACAAATGGAGCTGCACACCTACACCAAGAGCTACGAGGTCGGTTCTGGGTGGAACTGTTTCCAGCTCAAGCTGACCTGCCCTGGCCTGGAAAGAGAATGATATCAGGAGGTAGACGTGAAAACAGTGGAGCTCAGAACTGAGAGGAAGTTAACCCACAGTCCTCAGAAATGGCAAGAAACACAGAGAACTCAAAGTGTGCTTGGGTACCAATGCCTGTGTTTCTCCTTGTCCTATCACCCTGCCAGGTGACAAAAACACGAAAAATGTCACTATCTCAAAACAAAGGATTCTCCACAAAGACACCATTAACAATGTTAAAATATTAGCAACACAGTGAGAAATTTGCAACATATGTAGCAAGCAAAGGATTAGTAAAAAGAATATAAAGAATGTTTATGAATCAATAAGAAAAAACAGATAAATTAATTTTAAAATGGTTAAAGAATATAAACAGTTTTTAAAAGAGAAAATACAAATGGCCAATAAACATATAAGGAGTTAGTGTCTTTAGAATGCAGGGAAACATAAATTAAAACAACGAGGCCCTAGTTCACACCTATGGGATTGGCAATATTTAACTTTGATAATATCAGTGCTGGTAAAGACATAGGGAAAGGGAAACCTCAGAGGGCTTTAATTAGATTCGTAGATTCGTGGGTTCGTATCACCTTAGGGGCAGCTATTTAACATATCTATTACAATATTGCAACTCAGATTTCCTATTCCATGACCAACAGTTAGACGTCAAGGTAGCTTCTCTGGAGAAACACCTGTACCTCAGTACAAGGGGGCACCTGCAATACCATCAGTGCAGCATTGCTTGTAAATGTGAAAGTTATAGACATGTATCACATGGGGAAATGCCTAAATAGAACAATGCATGGTACCTTCAGAGAAATGAATTACATCTATATGGATCAATAGAGATAACCCTCAAAACATATTGCTAAGTGATAAAAGCCATGTTCACATTATATGTACAGTATGGTAGTAATTTGTATAAAAACACCCACATAGGGCTTCCCTAGTGGCACAGTGGTTGAGAGTCCGCCTGCCAATGCAGGGGACACGGGTTAGTGCCCCGGTCCGGGAAGATCCCACATGCCGCGGAGCGGCTGGGCCCGTGAGCCATGGCCGCTGAGACTGTGAGTCCGGAGCCTGTGTTCCGCAACGGGAGAGGCCACAACAGTTAGAGGCCCGCGTACTGAAAAAAAAAAAAAAAAAAAAAACAACACCCACATGAAATCATACTATGTATTTTCTGGGTGTGCATATAAATGTATGTAAGGTGTTAAAAGTGATCTGGATGTATATCCACCAATTCATAACCGTGGTTTCTTCTGGAAAGAGGAGAAGGTGGTGAGATTGGGGGAAGGTGGCTGAGGAGGATGTTAGCTGTCTGCAGTTCCCATTCTGCACCCAGTGCTGATCAGTGAGGGTGCTCCCCAACTTCAAATAATTCATTCAATTCAATTCGGACACTATGTAAATGGAGATAGTGTCAGATCCCACAGGTTAAGTGTGCAGTCCTACAAAACTGCCCACCCCCAGCTTCAGAGGCCAATAGCAAGTCCAGGTTGTTACTGGTGCTTCTGACAATCGGGATCAGAGGTTCCAACAACCCCCCTCCGTGGGTTCAATTAATTTGCGGCTCACAGAGCTCAGGCAAATATTTACTTACTATATTTCCAGTTTATTATTAAAGGATATAACTCAGGATCAACCAGCTGGAAGAGATGTACAGGGCAGGGTATGTGGGAAGAGACACAGAGATTCTGTGCTGAGCGCACCACTCTCCCCAAATCTCCACATGTTCACAGCCTGGAAGCTCTCTGAAGCCTGTCCTTTTGGGGTTTTATGGAGGCTTCATTACAGACAGACGCATGATTGATTAAATCATTGCCTAATGGTGATTGCACTCAGTCTTTAGACCTCTCCCTTCCCCAAAGGTCGAGGGTGGGACTTAAAGTTCCAGCCCTCTAATCACATGCTTGGTTCCCCTGGGAAGCAGCCCCCATTCTTAGGTTACCTAACGGCTTTCCAAAAGTCACCTTATTAATGTAACAGACACCTTTATCACTCTCATCACTTAGTATATTCCAAGGGTTTTAGGAGCTCTGTGCCAGAACCAAAGATGAAGACCAAATATATATCTTTTATTATAAACTACAATATCACAGCAGTGCTCTGAGTTTTTGGAAGAATATGTTCATCTATCTCTTGTGTAACTGAAACAAGTTTTTAAATGATTTTTATTTTAGAAAATAAACTGTTCTCCAAACGTATGGGCACTAAGGGGGGAAAGCGGCAGGGGCAGAGTGGTGGTGTGATGAATTGGGAAATTGGGATTGACATATATACACTAATATTTATAAAATAGATAACTAATAAGAACCTGCTGTATAAAAAATAAATAAAATAAAACTCAAAAATTCAAAAAAAAGAAAAGAAAAGAAACTGTTTTCCAAGAGTTAGGTACAGAAATTGACAGTAAGCCATCAGAAAATTTTATAGCAATTTGACATTGCCCCAACATCCAAGCTCATGATCAGTGGGCGCATCTCAATAAAGAGAATGTAGGCCGGTTATTGATCTCGGTGAAAGTTTCCTCCAACTGTTGGCAGAAGAGGAAGGCAGAATGATTCCACGTGAGAAAGATTTAAGATTTTCTGGTGTGAGGTGGAGGGGACCACCTAAGAAGGAATAGGAGTGACCTCTAGAAGCTGAGGGCAGGTCCTGATTGACCTCCAGCAAGAAAACGGGAACTTCAGTCTTACAACCACAGGAGCTGAATTCTGCCAATAACCTGAATGAGCCGGGAAGCAACTTTTTTCCTGAGCCTCGAGATAAGTCAAGCCAACATTTGGAGTTCACCATGAGTGCTATTTGAAAAACAACAACAACAACAACTTGGATCTAATGCCAGGGTCAAGGATGTATTTTCCTGGGATTGGTCTTCTGTCTATATATTGGAAAGGTGGTACCAACTGCTCTGTTTTTCTTTTGTTTAAGGCTGTGGTTCTTAGCTAGGGGCAGGGAGTGGAGTGCTTTCTTCCCAGGGGACAGTGTAAAATGTTTGCAGGGGAAAAAAATCTACAGGCATTTCAGATTGTCACAATGACTAGGAGTCTCTCTTGCCACTTACTGTGAGCATTGAAGATGCTACACACTAAACATCCTACAATGCAAGTCCCCATGAACATGCAGCAGCCCCATGAACTGTCCTGCCAGATGAGAAATATTGGCCTTAACAGGACCAAACTGAACCTCATATATGTAAAAAGGTCTAAGATACACTTTTTTTTAATCTATGAATTTAAAATTAGTTGGTGAAGGATTATTATACATTTCCATTTCCATGAAGGCTGCTTTTCTGTGCAGATAGGACCTCATCACCATCTAATAAGGCTCACTGATGGCTGAGCCAAGAATACATATCACAGGGCTTCCCTGGTGGCGCAGTGGTTGAGAGTCCGCCTGCCGATGCAGGGGACACGAGTTCGTGCCCCGGTCCAGGAGGATCCCACATGCTGCGGAGCGGCTGGGCCCATGAGCCATGGCCACTGAGCCTGCGCGTCCAGAGCCTGTGCTCCGCAACGGGAGAGGCCACAACAGTGAGAGGCCCGTGTACTGCAAAAACAAACAAACAAATAAACAAAAAAGAATACATATCACCCAAAATCAACAGGTAGAAGAGGGGTAGGAGGAGGAGGCCAATATCACACCCAAATTGCAGTCTTGTTGATTTCTAAATCTGTACAAATTTATGAGGAAGGCCACAGGCAGGGCATAAAACAGTGGGCTGCTGCTTCTGGTGTAATAGATTTGATGCTGAATACATGTTATTGGGAATGGAAACTGGAGTCTGGAGAAGGCACCACGAATGACACCCTGGGGTGCAGGGCAGTGTGTGTTGGCAGCTGAAACTCGGCCCCGCAAGAACTCAGCCCTCACAGGCAGTTGGGCCAGAGAGATTTATGGACCCCAAGGAACGCGTGCGACCAAGGCTGCTCAAAGGAGGCCATACATTGTGAGATTCTGACTGTCAAATAACATGTTGTGGTTTCTTCAGTGGTCCCAAGACTTAGAGATTACATCTTTAACACATCAATAACTTAGCCTCTGGTTAGCAAGGTTCACTGGGGCATGACTAATCAGCGGATGAAAGTGTCTTTGTGGGGATTAACTTTAATGAAAAGAAAAGGAATAGTTATTTGGGGAGTTTGAAATCTTCCATAAATCAAAGCGAACACTGACAAAGCAGGTTCATAAGGTAAGAATGAAGCCATTGTGGGGAAAATTAAGGAACAGCTACTTTTTATATAAATCACAGATCAGGGTTACATTGGTTGAGGATTCCATGGGAACAGGACCATTTAACTTCTTCAGGTGTAAAGGAATGATATTTGGGGGAAGCTCCACTCTCCTTAAGGGAAACCAGATGTCCTGTGTCCTTATTAACCCTTTTTCACTGACTTGCAAAACAATCTGGCAATGGGCTTATTGAATCTTTGAGCGAGTGATCTCCGCTTATTCCAAATCCAGCTTCCAAAGAACATCCTGAACCCATCCCTTACCTAAGGGCCCTGTAATTCGGAGTCTATCCTGGAAACCATGGGAACGACTCCGTGTAGGCCACCAATCATTTAAGAAAGATGACTCTCTGTCCCACTGAGGGCTTAGGCAGTAGATTTATAAGAATAAGCTGGACTTCACTGTAATCAAGTGATTAAAGTTTACTCCTCTAGTAATAGGTAAAACTGGCCCATACCTCCTGACACAATGCACTGAAAAGGATGCTGCATCACCAATGTTCATTTCTGCCAAAGACGTGTAACCTGAGTCTAATCAGGAGGAAACTACCAGATAAACCAAGGTTGAGGGAAATTCTACTAAACGACCAGCCAGTTCTCTTTAAAAAAAAAAAAAAAAAAAAAATCAATTTTGTAAAAGACAAAGAAATTCTGAGCAACCATTCCAGAATAAAGAAGATTAAAGAGATATGACAACTAAACCAATGTGTCATCTTGGACCAGACTCTCCTCAAGACAAAAGTCACCATTAACAACATAGGGATATTTGTGAAATGTGCATATGACCCATGTTTTAGTAATAGTACTGAACCAATGTTAAATTTCCTGAATTTCATAATTAAATAGTAGTTATATAAGAGACTATCCTAGTTTCTGAGGGTTACATGTAGAAATATTTTGAGGTTAAAGTTCAAGATGTCTGCAACTTATTCTCAAAGGGTTCAGAAAAAATTACATATGTTATATATATAGATATCTATATCTTTATCTATATCTGTCTATAACTATATCTATATCTATCTATCTATAGAGAGAGAGGGAGAGAAATAGAGACAGAGACAGAGAGAGAAAGAGAGAAATGTAGCAAAACATTAACTAACAATTGGTGAACCTAGATGAAAAGTACATAGGAGTCTATTGTATTCTTACAATTTTTGTGGAGGTTTAAACTTTTTTCAAAAGAAAAAATATTAAATGAATCAGACACATTTTAAGAATAGTAAATGCAGGGAGAAATTCACATAATCTTTAAAATTTTTTCTAGTTGAATTCTGGTTGGTGGAGTCAGTGACAGTCTATTGGAATGTGTGTGGTATGAAAGAAATGGTTAATAGTGTCAGTTAGGAATGCTTTTGACTTTAAGTTTCCTAAACCCAACTTATACAAATATGAATCTTTTTCTCACATCAGTCATTCTGGAACTGGTAAGGAGATTCCCAGGCTCCTATCCTCTCACTCTGCATTTTAAGTGGATTGGCTTTGTGTCTCATTGATACAAGATGGCTGCAGCACTTCCAGGCATCATGTCTTCTTTGCAGAAGGAAAGAAGGTGGAAGAAGAAAGAAGAGGTTGCATCTGTTTAGAAAAGCAAAAGTTTTGCCAGAAGCTTCCAGAGGGCAGTTACAGGTAAATATACTCGGAACATGTTCTCTAGTTATCCCTTCTCTTGACCATGAAATTATATATTACCAAATTTTAGAGAAAGAGTGGTAAGTAGGAGCCTGAAGAATGGGTTCAGTCCTGGTTCTGCTTTTCATTCTATATGTGACTTTAAGCAAGTTGGTCAATCTTTCTGGACCTCCATTTCCTCATTTTTAAAATGAGAGCTTTAAACTTGTTTATCTCAAGTTCTCTTCCAACAGTAATAATCTATGATTGTATAATATTTCCCAGTGTTTAAGGGTGCTTTTGTCTGAAGTGCACACAACTCTGACTCAAACTGGCTTAAGTAATTAGGAAATTTACTATTTCACAAAAGAAGAAGTTTGGGTGGACCTGGATTCAGGTTATTTGATTTAATGGGTTGATGGCACCACCCATTAGCATCACTGGCTCTTTCCATCTCTCCGCTCTGCCCCTGCTCGACTGGCTTCATCTTTGTGCTGTTGATGCAGCTCTTCCAGGTAGTGTATCCAGACAAGACCATGTGCATTAGAAGAAGAAATAGTATCTAGTCCCACGGTTTTCTCACAGCAGAGATGAAACTTATACAGCAGCCTCCTAGAAGAATTCCTCTTATGTTTCACTAGACAGAATTGGCTTGTGTGTGGGTCCTGAGCCATCACTGAAAGAACAGAATTACATAGTTGGTTTAGACTAACAGGCTTAGGCTAATTACTTGAGGTCAAACAGATTTTAGGTAGTCAACCATAATGTGTTTGTATTAGTCAGGGTTCTCCAGTGAAACAGAACCAATAGGAAATTAGATAATAGATGATAGATAGACAGATAGATAGATAGGTAGATAGATAGATAGATTAGATTTATTACAAGAATTGGCTCACATGGTTAAGTCACTGAGACAGACCCCAATCTGCTGTCTGCAAAGCCAGTGGTATAATTCAGTCCGAGTCCAAAGCCCTGAGAACCAGGAACTGCAATGTCCAAGGGCAGGGAATTTGCCCTTCCTTTACCTTCTTGGGGACTGGATGAGGACCACCCACACTGGTGAGGGCAATCTCTACACAGTCTACTGACTCACACGTGACATCTCGTCCAGGAACACCTTCACAGACACATCCAGAAATAATGTTGTACCAGCTAGCTGGGCATCCCTTAGCCCTGTCAAGTTGACACATAAAATTAACCACCACAGTTATTTACCGATAATGGGGAACTATTTCGGAAAATAATTTTTCTTCCAGATGCCACAGGAGGGTTCATACACATCAAAGGCTCACATATATTTGTTCATGACCCTAAATCAACATTGGCCACTTTCACTTTAACCAGTGAAATATCTCCTTCACTGACTGCTCTAAGAAACAGCCCAAAAGAAAATACCCACAAGGGCCTGGAGGGGAGTGAATGTCTCTAGAGTTTGCTTATTTTAAGTATATGTTAATTCATTCACATACATATATTCATTGAACAGATATTTATTGTGCACCCATTATATTCCAGGCACTGATGAAAAGCTGTAGTCTCCGCTCTTAGAGAACTTGTACCTTGGTGGTGAAACAGACACCTTAACAAATTATTAATGGTGAGAGTCAGTAGGAAAGAATACCTAAAGACTGGGGTGACATCGCAAAGGAACACTGCAACTACCTCAGATACTTGAGATTCCCATGATACTAATTACGCTCTAAAATATAAGCAAGATGTTCGTGTATGTGAGTGTGTGTGTGTTGTGTGAGGCTACAAAAGGTGGCCTCCTTTTGTTTCTTTTATCTGAGATATTTTTTAAAAACCCTGTGTGTGGGCTTCCCTGGTGGCGCAGTGGTTGAGAGTCCGCCTGCCGATGCAGGGGACACGGGTTCGTGCCCTGGTCCGGGAAGATCCCACATGCCGTGGAGCGGCTAGGCCCGTAAGCCATGGCCGCTGAGCCCGCGCATACGGAGCCTGTGCTCTGCAACGGGAGAGGCCACAACAGTGAGAGGCCCGTGTACCGCAAAAAAAAAAAAAAAAAAAAGGCTGACTTGCAGAGTAGTTCTAAGCCCTGTAAATGCATCCATGGTAGGAATCATTAAAAAAAAAAAAAAAAAAGATTCAGATATCAGAATCTCTGGGAGGGGACCCAGACGTCAGTATTTTTAAAAGCTTCCCAGGTGATTCCAATGTACAGCCAAGGTTAAGAGCATTAACCAGGGACAGTGGGAGGAATATTTGGGTCTTTTTCTTTTTTGTTTATTGATTCTATGTCATTTACAACTTAAAAAAAAATCAGATCAAATATAGATATATTATAGACTAGAATGAAAAATCTATATGAATTTTCAAAGACATTTTCCATTTGCAATGAACTGCTTACTGCTTTAGGTTACATCCTACTACCAAGGGAAGACATAATTTATGTGAAAGCATCTTGCATCTTCCAAGAAGCCAAGATTGAGCTGTATCATTCTAGGCAATCTTTTCCTAAATCCCTCAGTTTGCATGTTGACGCAGCCAATGGATAGGATTTCCAGGGTTACTCCTCCTGCAACCAGCTGAATTTACTTTCTCCAGAATGCACTCGTATCTATTTTTTTCCTCCACCAACCAACCCACCATAATGTCTCCCCTGCCACCGGCAATGGCTTGCTAATGAGACCTCTGGCCATATTCCCTGCATTCCTTACCAATAACAAGATTGGTTATAGGAAATGTAAGTCTGATTGTGTATCCCTCTGACCCCAAACCTTCAATGGTTACAATTGCACCCAGAATAAAATTTAAACTCTTGACTTGGTTTACAAGTCCTGTCCACTGCTCACCTCCCCAACTTTGTCCTGCTTCCTTCTCTCCCAAACATCTTTGACAGCAGGCTTCTCTCAGCTCCTGAAAGAAACGATTCCCCATCTAAGGCCTTTCATCCACCTCAAAAAATTTCCCCAAATCTCCTCATCCTTCAGCACTTAGTTTAAAAATGTCACCCCAGACAGCCTTCCCCCCCAGCTTGTCTAGGGCAGGCTCCCCGGCCCCCAACTGTGCTCTATTGTACCTTCTGTTTCATCTAGGCCCTTTAGAACAGTTATCACAGTTTGTGATTACTGTTTTCTTCCTCTCCTTCCTCCCTTTCCTCCTCCCTTCCTCCCTTTCTTCCTTCCTTTCTTTCTTTTCTTTTTCTTTCTTTCTTTCTTTTCTTTCTTTCTCTTTCTTCCTTTCTTTCTCTCTCTCTCTTTCTTTCTTTCTCTCTTTCTTTCTTTCTTTCTCTTTCTTTTTCTTTCTCTATCCCTCTAGAATCTAAGTTCCTTTAGAAAAGGGATTAAGTCATTTGTTTTCCACTGTGTTCCCAGGACCAAACACACTGAGTAGGTGCTCAGTCAATACTTATCACATGAATGTTAGTTTAGTGTTGCTATCAGCCAACCGTGACTTCTCTCTTGTCCACACAAGTGACATGATACGCATGGATTGGCGTGCCCCAGCCCATAAGGTGAGCTGTGGGACAGGAGTGAAGGAGGGCCAGGCCTCTGATGGGGCAGCTGCCACTCATTCCTGCCAACTGTCACCACATAGGCCCTTGGTTGCTGGATCTTCCAACATTTCAAGAGATGCAGACAATCCAGATCTTATGTGATTTCAATATCTTGGCAACTAAACTAAACTTAAAAAAACAAAACAAAACCCAGCCCTCTGGGAGGCCAAACAAAACACATAACACATCAGTGGGCTGGATCCAGCCGGAGGGCTGCCAGTTTGCAGCCTCTGCTGAAATCCAGATGGATGAAATCCATGACTCTGCTCTCATCTGCCAGCCCAGTCACCCTATCAAAGGGAGGAATGGGGTTAGATATGGTTTGGATCATCAGTGTTTCCTAAGAAAAGATAGTCCTTTGAACCATGAATTCGACTCTGGATTTCAAGGGCTGTTGGCCCAGGGATGGGGCGAGCCCAACAGCCTGCCAGTCATTAAACATTTCTTTGTACCCAGTAGGTGCCAAGGAGGGTGCCGCCCTTGGGGCAGTGGCTGGAGCTCCGAGCCTTGAGCCAGGCTGCTCCAGCCGGCTCCTTCTTCACTCCGCCCTCCCCACCCCGCCCCCTTGACGCTCCAGCTTCACTCCTCCCTTCTGCTCCCCTCCTGGCTCCCTAGAAGCCTGCTGGCCCCCAACCCCACCCCCTCCCCAAAGCCCCGTCAGAGGAGGTGTTCAGCCTTCCAGCTCCTCTTGCCCAGCAGAGGCAGCGCTAAAGGCGATGGTTTGGGTGATGACAAGCACCGGCTGTTTTGCTACACTTCAGTTTACTATGTTTGTTTCATCACATATCTATCCATCCAGCCCTCTCTCCATTTGTCAATACATGTTCTTTTCGGACGCATTTCAAAGTAAATTGTACACATCAGTATATTTCCCCTCTTCAACGTGCACTTTTTTTTGGCCCTGAGGCATGGCACGTGGGATCTTAATTCCCTGACAAAGGATTGAACCCATACCCCCTGCAGTGGAAGGGTGGAGTCTCAATCACTGGACCTCCAGGGAAGTCCTAACGTGCACATTATTAATATTCAATATTTGTTAATGTTTTTTAATTTGAGATGAACATTTACCTTCAATGAAGTGCACAAATCTTAAGTATCTAGTTTTGAGCTCTGACAAATGCGTATATCCAGAACATTACAATCACCCCAGAGAGTTCCCTCATTCCCTTTTCCACTCAATCCCCTACCCTGTCCTCCAGTACTGCCCTCATAGTTCTCATCATAGATGAGTTTCCCTGTTCCAAAACTTTATATAAATAAAGTCATTTAGCATGGACTCTTTTGTGCAAGGCTTCACTCAGCATTTGGGATTCATCCAAATGATGAATTTGTATGATCCTTTGTATGTTTATCTAATTTCCTACTGAGGGGCATGTGGGCTGTTCACAGTTAGGGGTTATTAAGAATAAAGTTGCTGGGCTTCCCTGGTGGCGCAGTGGTTGCGAGTCCGCCTGCCGATGCAGGAGACACGGGTTCGTGTCCTGGTCCGGGAAGATCCCACATGCCACGGAGAGGCTGGACCCATGAGCCATGGCCGCTGAGCCTGCACGTCCGGAGCCTGTGCTCCGCAATGGGAGAGACCACAGCAGTGAGAGGCCTGTGTACCGCAAAAAAAAAAAAAAAAAAAAAAAAGGACAGGCATTTTGGTGTTCATTTCTCTTGGGTAAATCCTTAGGGGTAGAATGGCTGGGTCACAAAGCAGATGCATATGTCACCGGGTTTTGATTGGAGTTTCCATTTGATCAAATGATATCAGCAATCACATCTGAGTTTCTCCTCTGGGCCGGATCTGGCTGGATGTGTCCAGAAAGTAACAGACAGAACTTGCCTTCAGAGAGCTTGGAGTTCAGTGAGGGGGACAGGCATGCACATGTAGCCACTTAAATGACAACATGTGGGACCTGGGGCTTACCATCTGCTAAGGAGAGAATGAATAAGGCAGCCCATGCGTTTGAGCAGACAGAGGCTGGAGCATCCCCGAGGGCTTCATGCAGGAGGAGGACTTGAGCCGCCCCTGGAAAGGAGGGGGAGGAGGGAAGGGGGAGGGGCAGACATGTTAGACAGGAGGAGGTGAGGAAATCACAGGTGCAGGGCAGGGCCAGGTCTGTTCAGAAGAGGAAGAGAAGACAAGCTGGCCTGGCCTAGACGGGTCTGGAGAGGCTGCAGAAAATCAGGCTGCAGAATGTATGGGGCTCAGACCATTGACAATCAGGTTCCAGAGCTACGGGTTTTGAAAGGTTCTCCTCCTTCTTCTTCTGGGGCTCAGTGAGTTGGGTGATCAGTAATTTTAGTCCCCAAACAAAACTCTCAAAATCCAGAGACTACTGTGGAATTTTCAAGTTCGTTAGAATTTCCGGTTGCAGAAAATTATGTTATTTCAGTGCTGTCCTAGTGATGTTCCAACTTTTTAGTTTTTCAGGTAAGTAGATAAGCTTCACAAGAACTGCACACAGCAGGAAATCTCTCATCCTAGCATCAAGCGGTCACTGTCACTGTGTCTTAAATGCCGCCCTTTGTGACTTTGGGTGCTCTGCTCTCCGCCCTGTGCTGCCGGCAGCTCTGGAGTGGGGGGAAGCAGGATTGGGGCCACAGTAGTTAAAAGAGAACACCTGGGATGCTCCTGTTCCGTCCTCATGGCCTGGGCCACAAACAAGCCGCTTCAGATGGGCCGACAGGGCTGGGGGCTCCCACGTGACAAAGAGCCTGTGCTTCTTGCGTTTTGCACTCTTTCCTGGTAGGACATTCCATCTCCTGACAAAAACAAATGTTTCCACTCCTTAGAATCTGTGTATCTTTTCCAGACTTAGCAAGGGCACTACCCTTGACGAAGCTTAGGTCTCTGACTCAGAATCCTATAAAGATGCTCAGATGGCCTCAGGCAGGAGAAAATCTGTTGACCAGCCCTTGCAGATCTTACAACACACTTGGGTTGCTAAGGCTCCAAACTGGCCTATGTGTGACATTACGGAATAGGCTGCCCTGGGGAGATGTGCCCTCCTAGAGGCGATGGAGAACCACAGTGAGAATAACCTAGACTCTTGGCATATGATTTCGTTTTCTTTAGCATTAGGAGACACAGCTTGCTGAAAGGGCTCCAGTGGAGTCCAGGGTTACAAATCTCAGACCTCTTCGTGATGGATGTGGTGAGGACAATGGCCTTGAGTTCCTGGGGTGGCAGGACCGCCCACGGCTAGAGGGCAGCTGGTGTGCAACTGCAGGGATCTTCGTGACTTCCTCTCCCTGCTCCCAGAGGACGGATGCTGGCAGCGCAGGGCACAACTATCCCTATTTGTTTGGTGTTTCTGGTTTTAGCATTAAAAGTCCCAGGTCCCAGGAGACTCCTGTCCTGCGCAAACCGAGAGGGTCAGTCACCCCGTAAATGGCAACAGTCCTATGGGGCACTTTCCTCTGAAGTTTGGGTTCCTCTACAGCCTCAGAGGTATATGATGACAGCTCCCACTCTCCGCCCAACAAGGGCGGCCAAGTGGAGGGCAGCAACCGCTCTTCCAGCCACGCCAGCTGTGAGAACGGGACACGGTGCCTTGGACACAGAAAAGAAGTCATGGCCACGGGTTCAGCTGCAAAGATGGTTTCTGGATTAATTTCCACCGTTTCTGATGAGGTGACAGTTTTTTTGTTTTTTTTTTTGTGGTACGTGGGCCTCTCACTGCTGTGGTCTCTCCCGTTGCGGAGCACAGGCTCCGGACGCGCAGGCTCAGCGGCCATGGCTCACGGGCCCAGCCGCTCCACGGCACGTGGGATCTTCCCGGACCGGGGCACGAACCCATGTCCCCTGCATCGGCAGGCGGACTCCCAACCACTGCGCCACCAGGGAAGCCCGAGGCAACAGATTTTAAACAGCTGTTTTATCTGCAAATTTCAGAAGGAGCTAAGTCTATACCCGCATTGAGATTGGCTCTCTGACCTGGAGGTTGGAGATCAGGTCATTGTCAGCTTTCAGAGGGCTTGGTTCTGGGCTGGGTTAGTAGACTTTGGGTTCTTGGTTCTGGGCTGGGTTAGTAGACTTTGGGTTCTTGGTTCTGGGCTGGGTTAGTAGACTTTGGGTTCTTGGTTCTGGGCTGGGTTAGTAGACTTTGGGTTCTTGGTTCTGGGCTGGGTTAGTAGACTTTGGGTTCTTGGTTCTGGGCTGGGTTAGTAGGATTTGTCCCCTTTCCCACCCAGAGGAAAGAGGGCATAGCTTCGGAGCACTGTTCTTTGTTACACAGCACAGAGTCAAAAGGAGACACCTCGGTTATGCAGGTTTTATTTCTAGAGGTTCATTCTCTTGTAAGTGTGTTCCTCTCTACTAGAGTTGAACGATCTGAGATTCTTACCCCAAGGAAGCCATTTTTGTCCTCCAAATACGTGAGAGCTGCTCCTCCAAAGGCGATCACGGAAGCCGTTGCTGTGTGATTGGGTCTGCACCACTGGTCTCTTGAGCCACTGTCTTTCTGAGATGCCATAGAAGTCTGGGGTGCCCCATTATTCTACAGGTGTTTTGCCAAACTGTCTGAAAGAGATCTCATTAGTGTGGACATGCCGCATCAGGCTCAGTCATTAGCGTGGACATGCCGCATCAGGCTCAGTGTTCTAGGGGTCCCTTCCTGTCTCTGTCCGTCCCTCACCTCCAGTCCTGACGTTGCAACAATGCTCTGATGACAATATCACTGACTGTCCCTTGAGGATGTGAGGCTGAGCTCAGTGCTGGCGGCTCTCAGACAACTGTGGGCATCTGTCCTCCACCAGCCATGCTAGCCAAGACATACAATGTGTTCTTCGTTATGGGCTACACAGGGGGTCTGAATTACAAGGAAATAATTCAATTTAGCAGGCTAGGGTGAAATTGCCAACCAAAAGAACAATTTATGAGATCATCCAAACCTGGATGTGAAATTAATTCCATACACGATAACTCACCACAGACCACCTTACTTAACTTTGTTTTTTCCTCCTAATAGGATTTTCCTGCTATCATTTATGTTCCAGACAATATGAAAACAATACAACCATCATGCTAGAAATTACGCTAAACCTGAAATACAAAAAGTTATAACAGTAGTGTGAGCTTTAAGCAAATTGGGCCTTTTATAAATGAATTCATTTGAGTTGACCAGTCAAAGGATGCTTTTTAATAATATTGCAACCTCGTGGGCTTCCCTGGTGGCTCAGTGGTTGAGAGTTCGCCTGCCGATGCAGGGGACACGGGTTCGTGCCCCGGTCCGGGAAGATCCCACGTGCCGCAGAGCGGCTGGGCCGGTGAACCATGGCCGCTGGGCCTGCATGTCTGAAGCCTGTGCTCCGCAACGGGAGAGGCCACAGCAGTGAGAGGCCCGCGTACTGCAAAATAAAAAATAATAATAATATTGCAACCTAGTAAGAAAAGTGGGATTTTGGCCAGTGTAGCTAAACCAGAACTTTCTGAGGCACTCTTGTTTCAAGCTCAAGCCCTGGTCCACAGGACCACACTCTCCTAGTGAACTGGTATTGACTCTGGATTCCCATGGGGCAAGAAGGAGCGTGCTTCAGGCTTTTCTCATCCTTTCCTGATCTGCCCAGCAGGGGTCAGAATCCAAAACGAGTCATTGTCGCTGTCCTTGAGGAGCTTACAGATGAGATATTGAGGAAAAGTTAATACAGACAGAGCAACAGTAAAGAGCACAGGATAGCACATCATGGTGGCCTGGAGCTTAATGGCGGCCAGAGTGTTTGGAGTGGCTGCAGGGCTGAGCGGGGTTCACAGTGGACCCAGGGCTGGGAGACTTGAATCAATGATGCTGACTAAAGCCACAAACACACAGTGATTGTGATCGTGTCATAGCACGTAACTAAAATTAGCCTTCAATGCAAGAAAGAATGGGAACTTAGTCATCTGGGCTCACCTGGTCTTGGCATCTGGCCCTCTTCTATAGAAACTGATGAAAAAAAATTAGTGCTGTGTTCAGCCGCCTGTGTGAAAATGGCTTCAGCCCCAAGTGGTTCTACTCACTCATTGGGAGAAGGCCCCCCTCTTCTCCAGTTCACTCAACAAGGAGACAGAGGGAGTGAAAGAGAACTCCAACCCTGTTGTGCTACTGATAGGGAATTGTGGGAAGGATTCTGTGCAGCAGAGACGGAAGCCAAAGGGTGATTTAAGGTTTGCTTTTGCCAGTTTACTCTAGCATTTGGGTTCAAATCTATAGAAAATATGAATGAAACTGTCCAGTTACCTACAGCTGCATAACAAATCATCCCCAAACAATCCCCAGAGATGGAGAAGTATAATTTCTCATAATCCTGTGGGTTGACTAGACAGCTGGGTGGCACCTCTTCTTCACGTGATGGTGGCAGGGGGGTGTGGTCACCTGAGGCTTTATTGGGTTGGAGCCTCCAAGATGGCCCGCTCACATGGCTGCCAGATGATGCTGGCTGTTGACCTGGAGCTCAACTAAGGGTATTGACCAATGTGCCTATGTGTGGTTATGGCCTACTCCCTGTGGCTTGGGCTTCTCACAGCGTGGTAGCTGGGTTCCAAGAGTGAGAGGTGGAAGAGTGACCCAACAGGGAAGAAGCGGGAGGCTAGACCTGGAAAGTTAGGTCTGGAACTGGCACGACATCACTTCTACCAGATTCTATTGATTTAGCAATTACAGGGCCAGCCCGGACTCAAGGGGAGGGGAAAGAAACTCAATGGAGAGAGTGACCGTTTACAGCCATTGTTAGTCCACCACCATTCAAGCTTAATTATCACATTTCCATAGAAGTCAATGTGTCCCAGTCTGTGCCCGCACAAGCCCCATCCTCTCAACCCGAGTCCCCTGCACAACTCTTGCCAAGGACTGTCACACCAGGCTGACTTCCAATGGAGTTTAAACCAGCACCCTCTTCGTGGCTCTTCTCTCGAAGTAGAAGCAGAGTTAAGACCACAAGCCCACCAGAATGAAGGACAACTTCCTGCAAGTGGGAAGGAGCTTCCAGCTGGGAGCACCTCGGAGGGGCAGCATGCACAGGCTGGGCACCCCATGCCCATTTATCCGCCATTACTCTGTCTTCAGACGCAGCCAACACCCCCCACCAGTCACAGGTCACTGGGGAGCCCTCAGATCTGAATGACACTCGCTAATTTGCAAGTTCCCATGGGCATGGCCCCCTCCTACAGCACGAACTGCAGCCAAGCAGGCACCCAAGTGGGCGAGTGGGCAGAGGTACCGACAGCAGCATCCTTTCTTCACCAAGTATGTGGACACACATCGCCAAATCGTCCTCCAGGAAGTTGTACCAAGTTACAGTCCTTATGTCTAGTGCACGAGTATATCAAGTAGCTGGAAGACAATGGACTTAGACTTGGCTTGAGGCGCTGTCTGGCCCCTCAAAAGGAGAGTCAGGCTGCACTTCCTTGCCTCCTCCTCCTCCTTCCTGAACAGGTCTGACAAAGGTCATCCAAGTCCTCCTCATGCCAGATCTTAGGGGCTCTTTTCCTGTCTTTTCTTGCTCACTCATTTCCTCTCTGTGGCAATTGGCGCTCTGGACCCTCCCGTCCTCCCCCGGCCATCATTTTCTTACCACGTCCATTCCTTCTCAGACTCCTGTATGAGCTTCTATTTCTCAGTCTGTGTCTTCAATGTTGGTGCTTCCCAAGCTTTGGCCCTTGGCCTTTTGCTCTTCTCTTACTCTACAGGATCCATCTGGAGGATCTTCTTGAGTCACATGTCACTGGTTACTACCCATGTGCTTATTGCTTACAAATCTCTTCTCTTAAAGTTTGATGTCTCTCCTGATCTTTGATAGTACCTCCTCAGTTACCAATTGAAGATCTTTCTCTGGATGCCCTGCAGGCATGTCAGATAAGTCCAGAACTGAACTCATTACCAACTTGCTCTTCCCCTGTATTTCCTAGCTTAGTGAATGGTACAGCCACTTACCCGGCTCCCCAAGCCAGGGCCCGGGAGCCAGCCTAGAATGGCCCCCCTCAGCCCACCCTTACATCCATCTGGTGATTAGCCCCGTCCAACCTACCGTTTTATGCTTCCTGTTCTCCCTCCTCTTGCTGCTGCCCTCATTTGGACCCTCATTATCTCTACTCCATTGTAAATAGCCACTTGATGACCCACTTCCTGTGCCTCTACTTCTCCTTCTCAGGGTGGTATGCTGAGAAACAAGGGAAGAAGACCCTGGTAGTGATGGCATATTTGTAACCAGACAGGACAGAGGGATAAGCCGCCTTTTCCATACTGGCCATGGGGACAGGGCTATTTACAGTTCTTTCTCTTTACCACCAAGAAACTTACCAACAGATGCCAAGACCAGCCCGGGTCTGACACCTCAGAGGCACCTCACTAGCCTTGGTTTCCTGACTGCCGACATTGTGTGTGCCTCTCTGGTCACTGGTAGCCCTATTCTGCCATCTTCCCCTAGTTCCCTGAGGAATCTAGGGCAAAAAGTGTAGCACAAAGTGTGTGGGGAATGTGTAATCCCTTTGTCGGAAATAATTCTCTGACCTGTGGGTCATTCTCACCAAATGAGTCCCAAGAGGCATTAGGCACCACAGATATTTGGCTTTGTGGAGAAGGCATCTCAAAGATGATGATCCTGTTGTCTGAGTGGCCCACAGGGGCTTCCTGTAGATGCTCCCTGGCCCAGGTCTCTGGGAACATTCAGTTTAGAGTAATATTTATTTGTGTGCATGTTTTATAATTGCCTTTAAGAAACCAAAATTCCCTAATGCAAAACAGGGCTGTGACTTATTCATCTCAGCCTCTTTCTCTTCTCAGCACCTGTCGTATCTGGCACACAGGAATTGATCCATAATTATTGATTAATTCACAGATTGGCATTTGGTCAACAATAACTCATGTTTATCAAGTACTTGCTTTGTGCCACATACAGTTCAAAATACTTCACGTCTTAACTTGTAAAACTCATTTATTTAACCCACAGAACAGCACTGCCATCCTCACTTCATAGCTGAAGAAAGTGAGGCTTGGAAAAGTTAAGGGAACTTTCCTAGAAATATACAGGGAGTTAGTGGAAAAGCCAAGTTGAACCTAGGCAGTCTGACTCTTGATTCCCAACTCTTAACCATATCCAACACTGCTTTCTTGGTAAAAGGTGGATCAGGATTATACACCAGTAGTTGGGAAGGCTGCTGTTGGTGGTGGAAGTTGTGGTTATGGAGGGGATGGTGGCTCATAAAGCCTCAGTTATCACGGGAACTTACCCCAGAAAAAGTAACCATGCTAACTGTATTTCTACAGCACCTTAGTTGAAGGTTGGCTGGTCCAGGTCACCTAATCTGGAAAGCAGGTATCCAGGGTAGACATTCTTTTCAATACCAAAACCTGGGTCACTGGCCTGCGTTTCCCCACGATGCTTCTCATAATCACTGTGGAAGCAGGAGAAACTGAAATCAATTCCTAATGAAGTGTATCTATTTGTCTTATTGCATTTTTTTCCCTGTGCATCTGGTTGCCATTTCATCTTCCCAGTTGGACTGGAAGTGCTCTTTTCTGCTTTGGGTCTTCATTGTTGCTCGCAGGCTTTCTCTAGTTTTGGCGAGCGGGGGCTACTCTTCGTTGCGGTGCACAGGCTTCTCATTGTGGTGGCTTCTCTTGTTACGGAGCACGGGCTCTAGGTGCATGGGCTTCAGTAGTTGTGGCACGTGGGCTCAGTAGTTGTGGTGCATGGGCTTAGTTCCTCCGCGGCATGTGGGATCTTCCCGGACCAGGGCTCGAACCTGTGTTCCCTGAATTCGTAGGCGGATTCTTAACCACTGCCTCACCAGGGAAGTCCGGACTGGAAGCTCTTTGAGGGTAGAGACATTACTTGAAGCTTCAGGTGGTTCCCCACAATGACTAACTCAAGGGTGGAGACTCAATCCATATTGCTGATTGATGAATAGATTAGAATTTGGTTAAGGTTGGAAACTAGAAGGGAAGATATGTTTAGCCAGACATTTCCAGGCTAGTGGTGTCTTCTCCTCCTAAGACAGAGGAAGTGGCTGTAGCGGGGATGAACACTTGAAGAGCCGTTGTGCATTATGTTGTGATGACTGTGGAAGCTACTCTGGTTCCAGGCCAAAAAAAAAAAAAGAGTCCTGACCTTCTCTGATATCAGAGATAACCCCATCAGCTAAATTCCCCTTGGAGTTCACATCCAAGCCTGATCTTTGCCAAAACTGGGGGCTTGATAATGATCTCAAGTTGGTGAAGAAGGATCTAGTTCCTACCCCTGCACTCTAGGAATAAGGAAACCCGAGTGGCCAAACATCTTTCTGGAAAATGATGACCCGTGTAGATTCAGGGGCAGGTCCAAGAGGAAACAGAAGATGTTGACTGCTCGTTCCTGATGCTGAGGTGAAAGCATTCACAGACTTACCTGCCGGGAACACTGAGTCTGTTCCTATCGTAGATGCCTTCTCCAGAACTTTTCACTTCCCCATTTTTCTCCAATGCTGCTTGGCTTCCTCACCCACTTTACTTTTGAATCCAAATTTCTGGTACTTTCTATTGTCTGCTTCCTCCACCTACTTAAATAACCAAGTCTCCTCCCTTCTTTGAGCTCCCTTGAAAATTTAGAAGTGTGTTTTTTAAAAAAATATTTATTTATTTGGCTGCACTGGGTCTTAGTTGTGGCACACAGGATCTTTAGTTGCAGCACTTGGGCTCTTCAGTTGTGGTATGCAGGATCTAGTTCCCTGACCAGGTGTCGAACCAAGGCCCGCTGCGTTGGGAGCACGGAGTCTTAACCGCTGGACCAGCTGGGAAGTCCCCGGAAGAGTAATGTTTGAATGAAAATTAGACCAAGATGGCCTCCATCTCTACTCACCTCAGTTGTAAGAATCAGAAATGCCTTGACATTTACGATCCCCTCAGGATAACAAAAGCAGGGATGTGGCCACCGATCTTCTGGTTCTGTAATCACTGAGGAAGGATGACAACTCTACTGCCTAATTATCTCATTATTCATGCTGAAGGAAAGGAGGCTTTTAAAAATATACTAATTTGGGATCACTGGGAAGTTTTCTTTTTTTTTCTCCTAGGTAGTTTTGTGACTCACTCAGGATAGCTTTGTGGTTCATCAGACCCTTGAAACTGAAGACCGAAAGGATTAAAGAAAACTAAACAAAACAGTAGAGGCTTCATAAATCTCTGACCAATCTCTGACTTTTGGGAGACTTACTTATTTAAGCTTCACTGTTTACATTGAAAGGAAGAACTATCACATGATTATAATGCGCTTTGTCCCCTGGGAGGTAGCTGAGGCAGGCACCTCCTGGGTTTTCTCCCCAAACTCCCTTCTCTGATGACTACTCTGCCCTATTCCACAGGGGCAGAGTTGGTGCAGCCATATTTGTACGAGTGGGTCAGGGGTGAACGTCCCGTCCAAGGTGAGCCAATCAGGAGTCCCTTCCTACAACCTGGGGAATGAAATCCAGAGAGAGATTCAGTGCTCCTTCAGGTGGCTGTAAACTTGGGTGCTACTGGTAGCCACGTTCTCTGGTATGTGTACTTGAGAGGCAGGAGCTGGTGTGGAGAGAGAAATGATTCACACATTCAGAGGGAGGTGGGGAATTGAGAGAGAGGGAGAAGGAAAGCTTCCTGGTTTCCCCACAGCCTTGTACTTCCTGGCTCCAGTTAATTTCTGCATTTCTGCCCTGAGCTTCTCTAAAATGCCCCTGTGGCTTTAGAACACATTTTCCATTGCTGGTTTGAATAGGTTTTTATAATTCACAGCCAAAGAATCTTAACTGATATGAGTAGTATTTTTCCTTGCAGGTATTTGATTTTAAAAATTCACATATTAGAGGCAAAATTTGAATTCAAGCATACCACTAGTAATAGAGGAATTAACGGTAATATAAACTTAGAGTTGTAATGCTCTTAGAGGCTGTCATTTTATAGATGTGGAAACTGAGGCCCAGGAAGGCTAAATCCCTTGCCAAGGTCACCTCTGTGTCTGACCCAGGACTTTAGACTCTTGACTCCTAGACCATGGCTCTTTCCCTCACACCCTCTAACTCTGAAATATTGAATCTACATTCATAACTTGTACACTTTAAAAAATAGACCATCCACTTCTGCATATTCTTATTCCTACTGTTTTGGATGAGAAGTTGAAACTTGAAGATGTTAAATGACTTCAAAAAGACTATACATTAACAGAAGTAGAACTAGAAGTTTATTCCCAGGCAGGAGGCTCCATCCAATAGGCCAGACTTCTCTGTCCATGCGTCCAGGTCACCACTGATCTGCTTAGGCTGGCAAATCCACCATGGCAGGGCTTTTAGGGTCATTCATCTACTCAACAAACATTTATTGAGTACTTACCATATTAAGGTGGGCACCATTCCACACCAGGAGATACAACGAGGGGTAAATTCAGTTGGGCAGCCTTGAGTGTAGGTGAGCTTTGAAAGCTTCACCTGGTATATGTATATCTGGGGCTGGGGGTGGGTCCGGTCAGTAGACGTGTGGGTTGTGTGGAGGTGAGATAAGATATACTACTAGAGTTCAAGCGTGGTGGCTTTTTGACAGCGTCACCAGAATACAGCATGGTGCCCAAAGCATAGTGAGATGAGTGAGGGAAGGAATAACGACTCAGAGACAAACAATGAGCTATAATGCAGGGGTTCCGAGTAAAACACGCTCACCTCTCATGCTCATTTCCTGGTCTGCCTTTCCCTCAAGCTAGAATGTGCATTCCTGAGAGGGAAGTAGTTTCATTTGTTTATTTATTTTCTGCATTCCCAGCATACATCAGAGTGTGCTGGGCATCCAGTCAAGGGAGCTTTTAGTTATGTTAAGAGGTTAGAATGTAAGAGGAAAGTCATCCCCACAAGGCAACTTATCAATGAGTCTCGGCAAGGTGAGATGGAACTTGGGTGGTGTCTGCCAGAAACCAACAGCTGGGTTTGACTCAGTCTAAGAAATCTTTGCTTTGAGCCAGAGAGTACAATGCCCCTCCTTGTGAGACATGTATCTGTGATTGTGGAAATACAGGAACGTATCTGGGGGTGAGGATTGGAATTGAATCTTCTGGCCTGGGGAAGGGATATACATGCAAAAATGGGAAGATGGGAGGCAGGATGGTGGGTCTTCATGGGTCCAAAGTCCTCTGAAGTGAGGGTTTTTTTGACTCGCTATGTTTTTGGTTAAGAAATGCCAGAGTACCCCTGAGGTTGAAGGTACCATAATCTTATCAACAGTAATGCCATGTATTATCATGAGTCTCTGTGTCAGGTTAAGCAGTGAGATTTCAAATTTATGTCTTCAGCAGGTTTCTCTATCATCGTTTTGATAGATCATTCATTTGTCCACTTATTCATTTATTTGATGTATCCATTTATCAGGTACCTATATCACGGGGGGGTAGGTCGGGGGTTACTCAGAGACAAATTCACATGGGACCTTGCCATTAATGACTTCTTCGTTCCGTGTGCAAAACTGTTAGGTTTTCTACCACCCTTGCCATAATGATAACAAGCGGCCTTTGGAAATTGAAAGGTACAGAACAAACCCTGGGCAGGTGCACTGAAAACTCAACGGCAGCAGGATTTAAACACCAATCAATTGGTCTGGACCACATTTCCAAGGTCACTGGGAGTCCCGAAAACCTCCGTATAATAAGGTAAGTTTCTCATTAATCTATTTTTATTTTATGGTACAGGAAATTGGTTGAAGCTGTCAAAAAAAAATCACCATTGAGAATGTTTGCTGGGCAGAAGAATACGAGGGCAACTCAGAGAGGTCACCCCAGGAAAGGGGAGGAGGTTCCTTGTCACAGCCTGAAGGGTGGTGTCTCACCACTGATCTTTGGCAAGTTGTGCTGGAAAGGGCTGGTCAGAGTTCCAAAGCACAATATTATATTTCCAATTAAAATGCAAAAACCAAACTTTGTCATAAAACACATTGGCCTCAGCACTGGGAAGTGACTACAAAGCCTAGTGCTGATTGAGAAAAGCTGAAAGCAGACACTGTAATTGATAAAGGAGCTAAGTCAACCTGTGTCCTTTAGAGAATAACAAGTTCCATTTTTCATCAAAAAGATCTCCTTGTGTTGAAGAAACATTCTTTCAATAAATCTACTTAATGGTTTCCCCCCAATGATATATAACATGGCAAGCGATGGCAGGCCACCCATCATTTGCATTGCTAATTCAACCCAAAGAAAACCCAAACGGTTCCCAGGAAGGGCTGCTAGCAAACTCTCTAAAGGGAAAATATCTAAGGGCTTCCCTGGGCTCTTCAAGCAGGTAGATGGGTGGGATTCTGAATAAATATCCTCTCACTAAACTTGAGATCCGATGCAAAGGTCCATCCCCTACCCACCCCGTGGCCACTCTGGCACGCTCAGCTCTGAGGGTGACTCCGTCAGATGGCTCCAGAGGCCAATGCCTCAGATACTTGGGTTGTGAGAACTGATTAGCTTTGTCTGTGCCCTGAGCTCATCCCTCTCCCACGACGGCCCTGACGGCCTTGGTGTTTTGGGGACTGTGGGCCGTGAGAGGTGGTCAGCGTTTACGGCATTTGGGAAACTGAAGATGCGTTTTAAAGATCCAGCCTGAAGTGGTGCCGGAGCCTCAGGTGCTGAAGGCCCAGGGGGAAGAAAGGGCCTGCCCCCTTCCGAGGGGATGATTTAGGGCCCTCTGTGCAGGGTGCCAGGCAGCAGACTTATTGTTCAACTCGGCTGATCTTCGTGAACCCCAACTTTACAAATGGGCTGTTATGTCCACGAGGGCCCAGCTTTATGGAGCAAAACCTATTTCCTCCGAGGGCACCCAGCCCTCTCGATGCTGGCGGACTTCCCCACATGGGAGTCATTAAAAACAACCCTAGAGTGATTTCCTTCTGTTGCTATTTGTTTATTGTCCAGTCGCGTGTGAGTCAGCCAGATCATGATTTGTGGTGGTTTTGCTCGTGAAATCTTACAGGAACAATGAGACGGCGTTGGCTGGTCAGGAACCGGGTTCCGAGTCACCCGGGAGGCGGCCCTGCAGTTTCGCAGAGACGGCCGGTGGCACGAGAACCCGCTAGTGTCACTGCTGTGCAGGGTGACGGGGCCGGGTGGGCAATGGCCTTTGAGATGGGTTACGCTGGGGTGGTGTTTCAGAGAGGAGAGCAGGGCAAGGAAAGAACAACACTGAGCACACTTCACACAGACACCGACCACATTTTTACTGCATTGGCTCCACGCTGGATTCCAACATGCTGGTCCAGAGCGTGGCTGGCTACAAGCTGGCAGGACCTCTACGGCTCCTCCCACAGCCACAGGCTTTCCCTTCCCCCCGCCATGAACGTTATTTCTCTTGATCCCACTCACTGCCCCAAGTGCAGAGGCAGTTATCAGAAAACACTTAGGATGCAAACAGTGAGTGTCTTACAACACACGGATGGGGTGGGTGCAATGTCCACTGCGAGCGTGGAACCCACAGAAATGGCTGGAGAGGCAAGACGCCTCCTTAGTGGCTAATAGGATGATGGCATTCAAAACCCACAAGTGGTTTTCGTTTTCTTTTTGAATTCCTGGAGTCTATTGAAACTAATTGTTCCTAACATTATTTCCTATTTGTAATCAAATGTCTGACCTGATTTCAACCATGTTTGTTGGCATACATCTTTGAGTGGTGTGCCTTGAAGTTATTCAGACTGATATAGGATGAAGATTACAAATATCTGCATAAAAAGAGAAACCGTGTGACTCTATATGAAGACAACGACTGTCACATTCCACAGCACATCATTGGTTAATCTTTGAATCATCAGGCATTATTTAAAATGAGAGAGAATATAAGTGAACACAAGCCCCACGACAAAACAATCATAACAACAGAACCAAACCCAATTTCTCTATTAATCATTTAAGAATTGTACCTCTGTTTCTAACACTTTTCATTAATTGTTATTTTAAGCTCCAGTAGCAGGATCAGATTTCTGCTGCCTCTGGGCAAATGAGTTATGATCTGATCTCAAGTTCCAAGGGAAATGCTCAAAGTTTTATTTTCCCCCAGTTGAATAAACAGTACTATGTCTATTATCTCTGGTGTTAGAATAGTGTTGTCTTCACATAAGACTCAAATCATGGTATTAGTCATTCATTTCCTTGAACACAGACACCCTCATGCGTGCTGACAGGTTTATAAGGATGCGGTGGCAGCCGTAGCTCTGGGAGCTGCTAGATGACCGACCTTGATTTCTTGCAGTCCTGAGCGATGGAGCCCGGGTGTGTCTGGTTATTGTCCGCTTTCTCTCCCAGATGCTGGGCTTGTCTGGAAGATTAATACATTAACAAGAGCTGAAGGTCCGGGGTTGCACATCTTCAGACATGTTTATTAGCAGATGGCACACAGGATTCAAAGGTCACCACAAAAGTGACATTTTAAAGTGAAACAACAATATTTATGTTCAGATAGTCTACTGATGAGATCATGTGTAAATGGTTTTGATTAAATTAGCTTATAAATGGTTGCCAATCTATAGACAACTTAAAATGCCACGTCTGTTTACCAAATGTTTTTTTCTCACGCTCTCACCTTTTAAATATTAATGACCAAATGCTGTGTTTTTTTTGGGGGGGGTTTAGGATTATTTAACCGCAGGATTCGTATATTTGGTTTTGACTTCCTAGGTTATCCAGTTTTTTTCATTCTGAAAATGTTATCTCCTGTGCGAGTTCTGAAATCTCACCTGCTATTATTTCTGCTTTGAAAGAATTTGGATTCCGCTGTTGTAAATACAATGGCTTGCAATTTCTTTAGTATAAATTGGGTCTCTGGAGAGACTTAAAGTTCAGTCTCTCAGATCAAACCTTATGTTCAATATCATAAAAGAGGTATGAGCTGGATTTCAGAAATTCTTATTAAATCTGCGTTTTGGCTTCTGTAGCCCTCAGGAGCCACACTTTTGTGACAACGTGCGCTTGTGTTTCATACAACAATGTGAAAAACAAAATGCAGCCAAGGGGAAGGAGCCCTCCTCTCAGCTTCTTTTTTTTTCCCCCTCTCTGTTGTGCCTACTACCTAGCAGGAATGTGAATGAAAATATTTACCTCAGAAAATGGTTTAGTCAGAGAATGCTCAACAGTCTGAAATGAGAATTCACCTTTTGCAAGTCTTGCAAACCTCCGTGGTCAGCAAAACCCACAGAAATATTTCCAGCAAAGGCATTAAAATGCAGAAATAATGATCAATCAGTAGATTAAAACTTTCACAGACATATTTACAGGAAACAAATATGACCATATAGACTGTCTCTTATTTCTTTACATTGAATTGCATTAGGAAACATTTTGTAGGGTATAGATATTATTGTCTTGAGTTTTTCACCTTATTATTATGTCTATCTTATTTTTCATACAGTTACAAAATTACAAATGTAAGAATACAACAGAAGATGTACTCACTTTTCAAGAGAACCTTTTTCAATATTCATTGCCCCTTCCATTGGATCCAATCCTTGTTCAGAAAATTGTTTCAAGGCACTTAAAGCTGCCTAAAAACGAAAACAAACACACAGACAAGCAGATTCAGTTACTGACTTTCATGTAATAAACAGGTATGTAATAGTAAAAGAAAGCTTTGATATATAGTAAAGGCTATCAGTTCCATTAGTCTAAATAAATGCTTTTCTGTATCATTTAACAAAACTACATTTAAGAGGCTGTATTATGATGAAGCAATGCATATACTATGAAGGCTCTATTTTTGTGTGTCTGGGGGAAGAGGTGGAGAGAGGAGTCTCCATAAATCTCATGCCTTATCCATAATTTTGTAAAATCACAATGTTTTATCCGCAAATGTAGAAAACACCTAGTAGAAGCCTGTCATTCTTTGATGATGAGTTTTGCATCATTTCTCCTCACGTTACTGAAACTCCACATTGTCTTCCTCCAGATGTGAGAACATCAGATTTTTTTCCAGCTTTCCAAAGTTAGCATAAATGTATTGTTCAATTTCATAGACATGTAGCCTCAAGCAAGTCACAGAATGTGAGCCCAGAAAGGGACCAAATACATCCTTGCATACCGAGGGGATGGTATGACGGTATCCTGTGAGGAGAGAGAAAATTTGCGCTCCATGGGGCCCTGGGAAGGCAGGCCTGGCCGCGGCAGAGCCTCCTGTGGTGTGGATATGCCGGGGATGCGGGATGCAATGTGGATGCGTGGGATGCTGAAGGGTGTTGACAGGCTGGTGGAGCCTCGCTGAATAGCTGGGAGGCACCAAAAAATGTGATGCTGATAAGATCTGCATAAGTTGTTGACACTCTAGTGCTTGGTCCAAATTGTTATTTCTTTGAATAAGAATTTGGTTCTTCTTCCGCTCCCCAAACCCCAGCACTTCTCAGGTCAATTAGAAGAGCTTTGTTGTGTCTGAGATAGGTGTGAGCTGGCCAAAGTTGTTTGCATCTTGGAGATCCTGCTGGGTCACACTTTGGTCATCTGTAACTTCTCAACTGCCTCTGACAAAGAGCAAACTCTGCCAGTTGCTCAAACTTTTATCTGCCAGGGGCCCCTTTTGGGTAGCTGAGTGCATGATCTCTTCTACATCTCTTTTTTGTTTGTTTGTTTGTTTTTTGCGGTACGCGGGCCTCTCACTGTTGTGGCCTCTCCCGCTGCGGTGCTCCGGATGTGCAGGCTCAGCGGCCATGGCTCACGGGCCCAGCCGCTCCGTGGCATGTGGGATCCTCCCAGACCGGGGCACGAACCCGCGTCCCCTGCACCGGCAGGCGGACTCTCAACCACTGTGCCACCAGAGAAGCCCCTCTTCTACATCTCTTTATGCGTAATATATCTTTTTGGTTTTGAGTTTTCAGTTAATAGGCTTTATTTTTTTTAGGGCAGTTTTAAGTTTGCAGGAAAAATGGAGCAGGGAGAGTTCCCATATACCCTCTGCCACTCCACCCTCTACACTGTTTCCCCTATTATTAACATCCTGCATTCCCGAGGTACATTTGTTACAACTGATGAAATATCGATATATTATCATTAACTGAAGTCCAGAGTCTACAAGTCTGTGTTGTACATTCTATGGATTTTGACAAATGCATAATGTCACATGTCCACCATTACAGTATCATACAGAATAATTTTATTGCCCTAAAAATCCACTGTGCTTCAGCTGTTCACCCCTCCTCTCTTTCCCCCCAATCCCTGGCAACCCCTAGTATTTTTTTTTTTAATCTCTATAGTTTTGTCTTTTTCGAAATTCATACATCTGGAATCAGTATGCAGCACTTTCAGATTGGCTTCCTTCACTAAGCAATATGCATTTAAAGTTCCTCTATTCTCTATGTGTTTTCATCTCACCTCTTTTTCACTGCTGAATACACTCCATTGCGTGGATGTACCATAGTTTCTTTATCCTTTTATACCTATTGAGGGACATCCCGGTTGCTTCCAGTTTTTGGCGATTATGAATAAAACTGCTATCAACATCTGTGGGCAGATTTTTGTGTAATATTTGTAATATTTTTCCTCTCTTCTCTCTCTGTCGCTCTTTTAAATTTCAACCCCTATATTCAACCAAAAAGGAAAAATATGTCCTTTCCTTTTTTTTTAAGGCTACTTCTTCCTTTCAGATCTCTAAGCTGGTCTCCCCAGTTCAGACATGCTAATTTGAATGCTCGCTCACGCCTGCAGCCCCAGCCCGGGCGGGCAGGGGGAGGCTGTGCTTGGACTCTCTGTTTCATCATTATCTCTTTGAACCCGGAGTCCTGTGGGGATGTCGGTGCCCTACCCCACTACTCCTGATCTTGGTACAGGCTCCTACTATACAGCAGCTGGTGTAGGCTGTAGTGGCAGGTAAGCACTAACATCGGTTGCGTAGGAGCAATGTGGCCATCTCACTGGGCACTGTTATTGGTTGAATTGCGTCCCCCCCCATATTCATATGTTGAAGTCCTAAACCCCCATACTCAGAATATGGCCTTATTTGGAAATAGGGTGACTGTTGATATAATTAAGATGAAGTCATGCTAGATTAGGGTGTGGCCTGATCCATTATGACCAATGTCCTTATAAAAAGGGGAAATTCAGAAACAGAAACCCACACAGGGAGAACACTGTGTGAAGAAGAAGGCGTAATTGGAGTGATGCAACAGAAGTCAAGGAATGCCAAAGACTGCCAGCAAACCACCAGAAACTAGGAGAGAGGCATGGAACAGATTTCTCCCTCATAGCTCTCAGAAGGAACCAACCCTGCCAACACTTTGATCTTGGTCTTCTAACTTCCAGAACTGTGAGACAATAAATTCCTGTTGATTTTTTTTTTTTTTTTTGCGGTACGTGGGTTTCTCACTGCTGCGGCCTCTCCCATTGCGGAGCACAGGCTCCGGACGCGCAGGCTCAGTGGCCATGGCTCACGCTCCGTGGCATGTGGGATCTTCCTGGACCGGGGCACGAACCCGTGTGCCCTGCATCGGCAGGCAGACTCTCAACCACTGCACCACCAGGGAAGCCCCCTGTTGAATTTATTGTTGGTGGTCCTTGGTTATGGAGGCCCTAGCAAATGAATACAGGTACATCATCATTCCTAGTTAAGGAGAGTAGAACCTCCTTCTCCTCTCTCTGATGTTTCCTTATATTCTCTTTTTATTATAAAAATAGTTTTTCATTACAGAAAAATCATAATATGTAGGCAAGCAAAAAGAATGTGAAAATATTCACAGTCTTACCCACCACTCACAACTTGGTGTACATCTTTCCATACCCTTTTCTATCCCCTCCCCATGTGTACACTCTCTAACCTGGATCATACCCTAACACTGTTCAAGAACCTGCTCTTGTCATTGAACGTGAGCAGTTCTCCACCTCAACAGAAACATTTCAGCAGCATCATTTTGAAGGACTGCACAGTATCTCACTGACTTTATGTGCCTTTCTGTATTTAGCCAATCCCTAGTGTTGGACATTGAGGCCACACCCACTTTTTAAGCTGTTATTAACACTGCACCAAGCTTCTTAATGGTTAAAAATCTTTGAGTACGTTCTCAATAACTCCCTTGGGATAAATTCCTAGAAACTGAATTTCTGGGCCAAAGGGTGTGCACATTTGTAAAGATCTGATATAAACTTCTCCCTGCCCTCCGGGAGGTCGTACCCACCAGCCCTCTGAGACACATCTGCTTCTCTAGGTGCTTTCGTAATCACCTCTCAGAACCACTCTGTGGATCACTGGATCGAACCAGTTGTGTCATTTTACAGCCCCACTTTATTTTTCATTTGTCCATCCCTACCATTGACCTCATTCACTAGACTTGCTTCGAGTGAAGTTTGGTTGCTTTCAAAAGTTAAATTCACCCTCAAAAGACTCAGATTTGGACACGTTTCCGCCTAAAAGAAAGTAATTCGCAGAGATATTTGATTCTTATTAAATTCAGTTAGATGACCTCTGAGGTCCTTTCAAGTCCTGAAACGCTGAGGAAGCTGGGCAGCCTTCCCGGGTGACTCGGCTGAGAATGGTCCCGTGGGTGTGCACATCCTTGTGGGCTCGTCACGTGAACCTGAGCACTGCAGTCCCGCCTTCTGTGCGCGTGCGCGGAGGTGGGAGCCCGGCCCGCTCGCTACTAACCTGTAAAGACCAGTCCAAGCCGGACCTCTCCAGGTAGCCCAGCTTCGTGGGGTAGGCAAATGAACAGAGAGTTCTTTGTATATTCAACAATTTTTTTTTTTTTTTTTTTTTTTTTTTTGCTGTATGTGAGCCTGTCACTGTCGCGGCCTCTCCCGTTGCGGAGCACAGGCTCCGGACGCGCAGGCTCAGTGGCCATGGCTCACGGGCCCAGCCGCTCCGTAGCATGTGGGATCTTCCCAGACCGGGGCACGAACCCGCGTCCCCTGCACCGGCAGGCGGACCCTCAACCACTGCGCCACCAGGGAAGCCCTATATTCAACACTTTTGAACAAATGAACAACTATTTTGTTCTGATCCGTTAATATGTGAATTAATGGTAGGAGTGATGATTTTTATCCATTTCTTCCCAAATGGATTATTATAGATGACTATTTCAGTGCCTTCTATAATAGTCTATCTGCAACGTGGTTGGTACTGCTGAACGAGACTTTTGAGCGCTCCAGGGCTTCTTGGTCCTGTTTTATTCCCAATAAGGCCAAAACGACAACCAAAACGAAATCGTTTTCTGAAAATCACTTATAGGCTACTTGTAGCCCAGTTTCACTAGCTGCTTTGGAAATACTTGCTGCCTCAATACCAGGAACCAAATGTCTTACTGCACTGAGTCCAGGACCCAGTGACACCTGTTCGCATCCACCCAAAAAGAGATGCACGTATGAGATGAAGGCGAGGTCTCAGGGAGAAGGTTGGGTGTTTTAGCTCTTGCAAAATCTCCTGGATGATTTAATCAACGTGACAGGCAGGTCCCCAAGCGCCGTCAAGATGATTGTCGTTGCTCCAGGCACGTCCTACCAGCTGGAATGGCGGAGTGCTCTTTCACTCGATGCCATGAAGGACTTTCAGAATTCTTGTGTGGCTGCTTCCCTCCAAAAGTATGTTTAAAAGCTTCCAAATAGGGCTTCCCTGGTGGCGCAGTGGTTGAGAGTCCACCTGCCGATGCAGGGGACACGGGTTCGTGCCCCGGTCCGGGAGGATCCCACATGCTGCAGAGCAGCTGGGCCCGTGAGCCATGGCCGCTGAGCCTGTGCGTCTGGAGCCTGTGCTCCGCAGCGGGAGAGGCCACAACAGTGAGAGGCCCGCGTACCGCAAAAAAAAAAAAAAAAAAGCTTCCAAATAACATTCCCTTAACTGTCTGATGAGATAATTCAGCCCACATCTTATTGATAACCCTGAATACAATCGCTTATAAATATGAGAGGACTTCTTTCTACTTTATAAAAGGGAATGAAGACACTTTATCTTCTCTGTAAACAGCAATCGCTGCCATTTGATGAGCATCCCTCTGCCACAGCCATGAGACCAGGTCCCTTACCCGCGTGACCTCAGGTGTTACCACAGCCCTGCAAGATAGGTCCTTCCCATGAGGAATTCAGCAACCTGCTCGAGGTCACACGGCTAGTAAGTGGCAGAGCAGAGAGAGATGTGAACCCAGCCCACATCCTTGGTCACATCACTTTATTTCCTTCCAACGTAAAATCTGCTCACATTCAGCCTAGGCAACTCCACCACAACTCCTTTTAATATCATTATTTCAAAATCACTCCTATAACCTCCTCTATATGAGTATTTCTATTGATTATTTTCCATGATAATGAATTGAGGTAAGCTCATGAAATGATCTCCATTTTCTAGAGAAGGGCTTTATTACCTTGTACGGAATCACACAGTTTCCAGTCTCCAGCTTTTCTGGGGTCCCTGGGTTGACTTCTGAGACCTCATTTGGCACTTCTATAACACTTTCAGTTTGGTTAAAACTAAATTGCTGGGCTTCCCTGGTGGCGCAGTGGTTGAGAGTCCGCCTGCCGATGCAGGGGACACGGGTTCGTGCCCTGGTCCGGGAAGATCCCACATGCCACGGAGCGGCTGGGCCCGTGAGCCATGGCCACTGAGCCTGCGCATCTGGAGCCTGTGCTCCACGACGGGAGAGGCCACAACAGTGAGAGGCCCGCGTACCGCAAAAAAAAAACCAAACCAAACAAAACTAAATTGCTATAGCAATTATTTCATCACTTAGAATGACCCAAAGGCCATAATTCCTTGCCTTCCCTCCCGTCGTTCTCAGAAGAGTTCATCTGTCACCTTCCTGTGGTGGCTGGGAGGAGGGAGAAACGAGATGCAGTGTCTGCCTGGGATTGTGGGGTGGAGGCTACCCACTGAGAGGAGGTGCTGGGACTGCAAAGGTGAAACAGAGAGAGAAAGAGGGCTTGGCTGTGCTTTAGAGGGAGAGATAAGCCAAACCTGTTCAGGGAAGTCGAGATGGGCAGGGGCTGCCAACCAGGCACTGCTCTGACAGGTACGAATAGAGCCCTGGCCCCGCTGCTTCCTCCCAGCTCCTCAGGAGCTCTATGAGGAATCAGGGGCTCTCCTTCCACTCCCAGCCCCACTCATCAACCACTACTTCCCCTGAAAGGACACTTTACCGAGTAAGAAAGTCCATGGAGTGAGACGGGTTTGCTTCGCCTTCTACAGCAAAACGCCCACAACAATAGGCTAATGCAGCTACCCCAAAATAGCCACATAATGTTTAGCACGACCCAAATATCAGTCATTTCAAAGAACAACGTACAACGGAGTAGCATTTCGAACAAAAACTAAAATTGAACAGTCCACAAAAATGTTTTACTGTGTTCATCCAAATCTGTCCAGAAGATGGTAAACAAAATCCTTATGTTTAAACTACCCGAGCTGAATAAGCTGTTACTTGCTAGAGGCCAGTTGCTTTACAAAAAATTAAGAACACGTTATAAATATGTGATGTAATATTAAAGGACACTTTGGAGTGAGCGAAAAATCAAATAGCCTTCATTTGGGGAGACATAGTTGAAGTTCGATTAGAAGCAAGTTCATACACACACACACACACACACACACACACACACACACACTGGAGTATTACTCAGCCATAAAAAAGAATGGAATAATGCCATTTGCAGCAACGTGGATGGACCTAGAGATGATCATACTAAGTGAAGTAAGTCAGAAAGAGAAAGACAAATACCACATGATATCACTTACATGTGGAATCTAAAAAAAATGATACAAATGAACTTATTTACAAAACAGAAACAGACTCACAGACATAGGAAACAGATTTACGGTTACCAAAGGGGACAGTGTGTGGTGGTGGGGGGAGATGAGTTAGGAGTCTGGGATTAACATACACACACTACATAAAATAGGTAAATGACAAGGACCTACTGCATAGCCCAGGGAACTGTACTCAATAACCTATAATGGAAAAGAATCTGAAAAATAATATATATATATACATATATGTATGTATAACTGAATCACTTTGCTGTACACTTGAAACTAACATAACATTGTAAATTAACTATACTTAAATAAAACATTTTTTAAAAGAAGCAATTTCTACCTTGTCCATTACTGAGATGGTAAAGAGATAAAAGATGTTCAGCTCCTGCAGCCTGCAGGTCACCCTCTCAGCACAGACAATTTGCCATGTGATAAATGTAAACTAACCTTGGGGAGTCGTGGGGAGGAGGTAAATCTGGGTTCCTTAATGAACAACATCCTGAATGATGCTTAAACCCAAGTTGTATAACTTCCCACACACTGTGGATTCGAGAATTTCAAAGATACACTAACATAAGTACCCAGAACCCTCCATATGGCTTTGACCATAAACAAACAGACAACTATATGATTTCATTTCCAAGGTCAGAAAATGTTTTCCTAGCAAATCAAAACAAACTCACTCAGCATCCTTTTGTATGTTACCACAGTCTACCAACTGGAATCTTAAACTTTAGCTTTATGATAATTTATATGTTCTGGGACTTTTTTTTTTTTAAGGTATATCCAAGGCAATAGATGTAGTTTTGTTTGAAAGGAGAAACTTTTTTTAAGTGTTTTAAAGAAGTGGATGACATTTCCTTTTCTTATTCCTGTCTTTTCAGCTCAACACTTGTATCCATTTGTGTGTGTGTGTTTCCCTTAGAGGAGGGCATCTGCATAGATACATAGAAGTATTTTTGTCCCCAAAAGATTTTACAACTGTTTTGGGAATAACGCCCCACAGGTTCTAAAACAGATGTCGCTGCCATTTCGTGTATCGCTTGTTTTGTGCGTAGTTATAGCAATGCCAGAAACATGATGCCAATAAGATACTTTCCATGCCTGTTTGTTGGTCTTGGTTCACACGTGTGTGTGTGTGTGTGTGTGTGTGTGTCCACAGGATGGGGGTGAGCCTTTCTAGCCATTTCTGTAATTTCTAACTTTTCTCTTGTCGATCAGCAATTTAGCAAACTGTGTTGAAACCAGTGCCTATTCTTCTTGCTTCCTTCTGCAGGGACTAAAGAGTTTGTAATGACAACACAGCAGCGTTAAGTCATTCTCTGAGAGACAACAATGGTTCATTAGCAAAATGTGAATTTTAACTCATCCCCTTGTGACACGCAGTTCTTTTCGGAGTCTTTGAACAGGATGCCCAATGGATCCTTTTCTTTTTTTTTCCATTTCACACTTTTCCCACCGATTTCACATCCTGAATCCCAGAAACAGACAGGCTGTTCCCATTAAAGTCAATGGTAACCATACATGTCCGAATGTGGCCTTCATTTTGAAGTAAGTGTTCAAGGTTTGTTTTGTTTTGCCTTTTCCCCCTAAAGTGCTTGCTCATATGGAACTCTTCCTGGGAGCAGGTCTAACTGCTGGATTCACTTCAGAACGCAGGCATTGGACATATATGCAGCTCATTAAATCAGTCTCCTTTAATGAGAAATGATAGGCTTCAAACTGCAAACATCTTCATTTGCAGCTGAGGACTCCCCTCACTTCTCTTCCCAACAATCTTTGAGACCGACTCTCCGTGAATTCATTTAAAAATGACTGAAAAACCAGAAGGTCTTTTCTTCAGTAGGCTTGAAGTCTTATTGCCCAAAGAATGTGAATTTTAATGTTTCTAAGTTATCGTTTTCTTACTTTGAATGGTCTATAACAAAATGCCAAGTCTCTCTTTATATAAAATAAGAGAAACCCAAAAGAGAAAATCGTATTTCTAAATTTTATCACATTATGATAGGAGCCTCAGTCTATGACTTTTCAGATGAATCAATGGTAGGACTTTAAAAATAAAATAAAAAGTTGATTATATTGAGCTTTAATTAAACCGTTTGCTGCCCTGCTTTCTAACAATTTCATTATAGTCCACACTTTCATTTATGCTTACACAATCCTCTTGGTTCAGGTAATTTCCACAAAATTGGTACCTTATAAAAAAGCTCTTACTGTTGGAACAAAGGGATGTCAGTTAAGGTGATGGCTACCCACTGTTTAAAAAAAAAAAAAAAAAAGAGGTGTGGGTGGTCGGAAGACTAAGGTGTGCCTTGGACAGTCTCCTAAGGCAAAGAATAGGAATTTTGGCTCCAGAATTTGGGGAATTAGTACAAAATTGGGCACTTAAATTATAGACTTAGCCATCACCTTTATTTCAGCAATCAGGCGCTTACTGTTGGGTAATCCACGTAGTTGCCAGCCTTGACAATAATACAGAGTTGAATGTGAAGCAGGATTAACTGTGCTAAGGAATGTTTTCAGTGTGTTTAGGACAAACTTGAGCAGCGACATCCATGCTGCCATGGCTTCCTCCAGTCACACTGTTTCTGTTTTACCAATTGCATTCCTTTTAAATTCGTGTGTTGTCTTTTACTTAATTATTTTTGCTTCAACAAAAACCCCCCTTTATAACGGTGTTTACTGAAACATGGTGTTGGGCACAAAGGCAAGTGTCCATCTCTCTCTGAACTTGGCAGGATAATCACCCACAAAGCTGTCCTACCCCCCAGAATCTGAATATGGCAAAAGTGATTTTGCAGATGGGACTGAGGTATGAACATTGAGATGGAGAGGTTATCCTGTATGATGCACGTGGGTCCAATCTAATCACATGACTCCTTAAAACCACAGAACCTTTCCTGGCTTTGGTCAGAGAGAAGGACGTGGCCAGGAAAACATGCTCAACAAAATGCAGTGTTGTTAGTTTTGAAGACGGAGGAAGTCAAGGAAGGTGTGTGGCCTCTATAAACTGGAAAAGGCAAGGAGACCAGTTCACTCCTAGAGCCCCAAAAAGGAACTGCCGACACCTTGATTTCAGCTCAGTGAGACTCCTGTCTAACTTCTGACCCACAGAGCTCTAAGACAACAAACACGTTTGTGTTGGGCTAAGCCACTCAGCCTGTTCATTTGTTACAGCAGCAAGAGAAAACTAATACACTCTTCCAGTCATCTAGACAAGGAAGTGAACGGGCATGGCATTTGGAGTCTGTCAGGCCTAGATTAAAATGTCAGCTCCACTGCAGACCAGCCGGGTGTCTTTATGCAAGTGACTGTATGTCTCAGAGCCTCGTTTTCATCATCTGTAAACCGGAAACTACAACACCTACCACGTCGAATTGTTTGAGAGGCTAATGCCTGGGCTATAGCGGTGTTTTATAAATGAAGGCCTGTAGTACACAACTTTCTCTGTTGAGCCCAACATTCAGTCATAAAATTCTTTATGCTCTCTGTCTCCATGTTAATTTATGTCCAGTTTCCTGTATATTTCTATCAACTTCCTCCAGCACATTGCTCATCTATCTCTCCTCTAAGAGAACCCTATCATTATGCCTCCCCCTTAATCAACAGCCATTAATAACTCCCAGCCCCAGGATAACATCCTATATTCTTGGCCTGGCATTCAGGGCCCTCCATCAGCTGACACCATTCTACCTTACAACCTCACTTGCTGCAGTTTCATTAGTGTGTTTTCTAGAGTGTGATTTCCCCAAACAGCAGACCAGTCACCAGCCTCAGGAACACTTGGCAGGTGTCAGTGTTATCAACAAGCTCCCTGGCCTATCGGCCTAAAGACACACCAATATTTCAGAAGCCCTGCCCGCATGGATCTTCCACCCTGGTCAGATTGATCTACCTCCTGTCTGGGAAGATATCGGGGCTTTCTACCTCCACACCTCTGTTCCTGCAGGCTTTCTGACTTCTCAGCGTGGTCTTCTTGGATTCCCAGCCTGTGTCCCACCCATGAATTTCTGACAGCCCCGGCCATTTACCTCCCTGAACTGTAAGTCAACTTTAACGTGTTTACATGCTGTCTCCCAGGTAGTTGGTCTGTTGGAGCCATTCTCCTGTTTGAAATCATCACAGTGTGTTTACAGAACATCTTCAAGGAATACTCTTTGATAGATTATCCTTCGGCTTCCATGTGAAGCTCACCCAGACAGGCAAGTGCTTGCAGACACATTTCTTCTTCCTGTTTTCTCTTTATTCTCCTATTCATCTTGCCCTCCCTTGCTTTCCTCCCCCTGCAGGGCCTCCTCCAAAACTTCTCTCCATGGAGGCTCTTCCTCCTCCCCGTCTGCACCCATCCACCCCTACCCGCAGGCTCTGCGGCCAGGGCACCATGGGATAGGCCATCCCAGGAAAGCAGGGCTGGGTTGTAGCTATCCGTGTGAGAGAAGGTTCTCCTTCCCCACAACTTACCTCCAAAGAATACAGAGGATAGTTACTGTCTTTTCCAAATGTCAATCATGGGCTGCAACCAGTGCTCAAAGCTCAGCCTTCCTGGGGTCCTGTGAGGCTACAGAGGGAAGTGCCTGGGAAACCCTCCCTGGGAGGACCCCACAAAGGGGGCTTTGCCTGAGACCCTTGAGATGGGGACATCCTGAAACAGAGGACCAGAGGGGAGCCTCTTCCGCCCAAGGAGGCCTGGCTCTATGGGGCAATCGTGGTCAAATTCTGCCTTGGCAGCCCTCCCCTCTGCTGCCCCAAAGGTTCATTTGGGATTTCTTGGTCCTTTGAGATGCTACTCCAAAGAGAATGAGAAGCATTCCCGCTGAACATGGGCACACACTGCTCTGTCTATTCAGGAATTTCATTTGGGTTTGAGTATGTGATTGATAAAAACTTACATTATCGTTATTTCACAATTTTTACTGCCCTTAATGTATTCTTGGATTGCCCGGTGGGGAAGGATGGGTAGGAACAGAGAATGATAGTCAAACAATATGATGTATAAAGTTCTGTTTAATTCTGAACCTTTGGTTGTATTGCAATAGAGTCATAGGTGGTAAAGGCAGGTGGCCTGCAGGCCTTGTTGATTCTCTCAATGGGTGAGGCACGCAGAAGTCTGACTTTTTCTTGGGGCATTTGGTGGCCATCCTAGTGGTCAGATTGCAGGAGGGAGGGGCCAGAATAGACCTTCACCTCCATCCCAAATGCCTCCTTAGCCTCCTACTGACACCTGATTAAGGTCCAAGCATGCACAAAAGTACAAAGAATGGTACACTGAACCCTCACATGCTTATCATTCAGATCAAGAATTATCAGTATTTTACCAATCTTGTTTCATGTATCTTCATGTTTTTCCTGTAGTATTCCAAATCATATATCAGGTAAAGATACATGCCATTATCAGACCTAACAAAATTAACAGTACATCCTTTCTATCATCTAAATACCCAGGTCATGTTAAAATTTCCCTGATAGGGCTTCCCTAGTGGCGCAGTGGTTAAGAATCCGCCTGCCAATGCAGGGGACACGAGTTCAAGCCCTGGGCCGGGAAGATCCCACATGCCACGGAGCAACTGAGCCCGTGCGCCACAACTACTGAGGCCCTCGCGCCTAGAGCCCGTGCTCCACAACGAGAGAAGCCACCGCAATGAGAAGCCCGCGCACTGCAATAAAGACCCAATACAGCCAAAAATAAATAAAATAAAAACAAATGAATAAATTTTAAAAAATTTCCCTGATAGTCCCAATAATGTCCATTAAACTTGGTTTTCAAATCTACATCCCATCAGTTCATGAGTTGTATTTGATTGACCTTTTAAGATCTAGGAGTCCTGTGGCAGCCGAATAAGGCCTCTCAAAGATGTCTGAGTCCTAATCCCAGAGACCTGTGAACATTACTTTACCAGGGACTTTGCAGATGGGATAAACTGAGGGTCTGGAGATGGGATGATTAGTCTGGATTTCCCGGTGAGTCCAATCTGATCCAATGAGTCCTCAAAATTAGAGAACCCCTCCCAGCACTGGTGAGAGAGAGACATGATGAGGGAAGAGGGATCAGAGGGATGTGACGTTATTGGCTTTGAATGTGGAGGAAGCGGCCAGGAACCAAGGAATGCAGGAAGCTCACAGAAGCTGGAAAAAGCAAGGAAACATTCTCCCCCTGAGCCTCCAGAGAGGAACACAGCCCTGCTGCCACCTGGATTTCAGCCCTGTGAGACTGTGGCTGACTTCTGATGACTGAACTGTCAGATAATACACTTGTGCTGTTTTAAAGCGCCCTTCCTTTAACAGGGGGACTGAAGTCACACGGAGGTGTAAACTCTGACTCCAGGTTCTTTCCCAAGAGAGACCAGGCTGGTGCTGGGCCCGAAAAGGAGGCCCGAGGGCCTGCCTGAGACGTCTGGGGAAAGGGGAGGCTGGGGGCCTGGGAAGTGGGACCGGCTGAGCTGCAGGCCTCATCAGGCCAGAACCGAAGAGCTCCCCACCCGTCTCAAAGTGGGCTTCACCCTAAGATCAAGTCACTAAGATCAAGGCACCTAATCCCTTCTAGGACCTCCCTCTGCCCTCGGGGGTCCAGGCACCTTCGCTCCTGCGCTGTGCCCGCCGCCTCCTTTCTGTTCCTTGACTGTGACAAGCTCGCCCCCATCTCAGGGACTCATGCTGGCCGGTCCCTCAAGCCACCCACTCCTCAAGACCGGCTGCTTGTCAGCCTTCAGATCTCAGGCCGGGGAGGCCTCCCTGACCGCTCCAGAAACTCACATAACTGTGTTCATTATCCTCATAACGCTTGTCACTGCCTGTGATTATTTCCTCGAGGGCGGGGTCTGGTCTGTCTGAGTCACGACTGGGTACCAACCTTCATTATACAAAGAGTCATTGGGAACCGGGCGCCGCACTGGGCACCAGGAAACTAAGCTCCGCGGACACACTCCCTGCCTGTTCGCGGCGTGCCTCCCAGCAGGAGGGAAAGCGTGCAGACCACGCCAGGCTAGCGGATGACGCTGTAGAGGCAGCACATACAACGGCAGCCTCGAGAAGGGCGCCCAGGGCTCCCCAGAGAAAACTGTGTCACAGAGAGGGCACATCTGGGGTGAGACTTAGGGTGAGGAAGACTTCTTCACGGAGGCAGACAGGGAGAGTAGAGTGATGCTGGCAGGGGGAGCTGCTCCTGCCAAGGGGCTGGAGCTGGGAGGGAAGGAGGGGTTGGGGACTCGATCGGGTTTCAAGCTGTGGTGTAGAAAAGGGAGGCGCCGCCGTCTGGGAAAGCCTGAGCCAAGCCCAAGGGGCGGAAGCCACAGGCGGAGAGATTTGGTCTCAGAACAGGAAGGAACCTCGTGTCCGCGGAGAGCAAGCTGGGCTCTGAGGAAGAACCGGGTGGAGCCCATTGCCAGGCCGGCTGTCAGGTAGGAGGCCGGGCCTGGAGCAGGTGGCCGTGAGGTCCCTCGTGTCTCAGGCTCTCTGATGCTCTGAGTCAGGACAAGGTCACACAGGGGAAGAACGCCGGTACATCTGCAGGGTGGGAAGGGCTGTTGGAGAGGTGACATGTAGAGCTGTGTCACCTGGGATGAGTGTGGTTTGCAGGGGAAAGCTGAGTCTTTCCTGATAGGGGTAAAAATTGGACCTGAGCTTCACGATGGGTCACGTGAGAAAGTGTCTTTCCCTTGTCGCTCCTCAGCATCTCCATTTAGAAGACTGAGTCGGTAAAACCATCCTATTACAGGGATTAACTGATGGACATGTCCTGGAGGTGTCTGCCACATACCGTCCTATGTGGTAAATGTTTTTTTTTTTTTTAAATGTCTTACTTTTTAAAATTTATTTTTGGCTGCGTTGGGTCTTTGTTGCTGCACGCGGGCTTTCTCTGGTTGTGGCGAGCGGGGGATACTCTTCGTCATGGTGTGTGGGCTTCTCATTGCGGTGGCTTCTCTTGTTGCGGAGCATGGGCTGTAGCCGTGTGGGCTTCAGTAGTTGTGGCACACGGGCTCAGTAGTTGTGGCACACGGGCTCAGTAGTTGTGGCACACGGGCTCTAGAGCGCAGGCTCAGTAGTTGTGGCCCACTGGTTTAGTTGCTTCGCAGCACGTGGGATCTTCCCAGACTGGGGCACGAACCCGTGTCCCCTGCATTGGCAGGCGGACTCTCAACCACTGTGCCACCAGGGAAGCCCCATCTTGATCTTTAAGTCCGTTCTTGGACCTCTTATCTTCTCTCTGGATAGTCTCTCCCTAGATGATTTCATTGAGGCCTATGGCTTAAATCCCTTATAAATGCTGATGGCCCCAAATCCCTATCTTCAGCCTAGTCGTCTGCCCTACAGTTCGCACACATAGCCGCCTGGCGGGTTTCTCCACTTAGGAGCCTAAAAAGCATCGCAAACCTGCCCAAATCCGAACTCTGGATTATCATCGTCAGACATCACCTCTGGCAGGAAAGGGGGAACCCCCGTTCAACCCGTGGCTCAGGCAAAAACCCTAGGAATCAGCCTCACTGGCTTCCTTTCTCTCACCTCCCACATCTGACCTATTACCGAGTTCTGCCGGTTCTTCTCTGCAATGAAGCCAGAATCGAACTACTTCTTACCACCCGCCCTGCCCCAGCCTCACCCAGGCCACCATCACCTCCCAGCAAGACTCGGCATGTAGCTTCCTAACCTCTCTCCCTGTGTCCGTCTCTGCCCACCTAAAGCCCATCCTTCGAACATATCTGGAAAGACAGATGTGAAAGGTAAATGAGAACAGGTCACGACCCTGCTCAAAACCCTCCAGGGGCTTCTAGTTGCTCTTAGAACGAAACCCCAATTTCTGACTTGGGCCCGAAGCCCTCCGTGACCTTCCCCATCTGCAGCTCAGTCTCATCAGCCTCATTACCACACTCTTCCAAACCACAGAGCTCCGGCCACACCAGCCCGTCTGCTCTTCACAGGGCACCCTGAGTTCAGTGCTGTCTCTAGGACCTTCACGTGCTTCTCCCTAGACCTGGGGCTCTTCCCCCAGGTCTCCACAGGGCTCTGTCCTTCACCTCAGCCAGTTCTCTCCTCAACTGTCACCCCTCGAGACCAGGGGCCCTTCAGGGGCCACACACTCCACTCCCAGCCTGGCGTTCTCACATCTTCTCACACTGTCTAATTTTTAGTGCTTACTGGCCCTAAATTTTTATTTATCTATTTAACCATTTCCTCGTTTATTGTCCACATCCCCATTAGAATGTAAGTTCTGTGAGGGCAAAGATTTGTCTGTTTTGTTCATTGCTAAATACTCAGCACCTAGAATAACAGGCACTCAATACTTATTAGCTGAATGACCGAACGAATGGTTAAAGACAGTGACCAAGTTCAAGAATATCTAGCCACCTCCTATATACAGTATAGTTTTAATAATTTTCAGAAGTTCCCTATGGAAATTAGGGAGTAGCTCATTTCCTCCATTTATTGAAACCCAGAAGTAAGCATTCATTTGATGTTTAAAGACTGATTATTCAGCTGAAGTGAGTAGCTGCTACATGTTGGTCTTGCAAATGCAGAGAATTAAGTAGCGTGATAGGTCTCCAGCGTGGGTATTCTCACACATTGTAAACTTATTTTATGCCAATTACATCATTGCAACTTTGGAAGAAACGTTATTGGAATTAACTTTAGTTTTTTCCTAGAAAGTCTTCATTTTTTTAAGCTAAATGTAGTCACTGTAAAGTTCAAGAAGTAAATTTTATCTTCTTTTTCTAGGTACCACTGAAAGAAAAACACATCTCTAATATCACACTTGGTTTGGTAATTTTTAGAAACTCCATTAAAAGTAATTGTTAAAGTTTATAATTAAATAAGCATCTCAAAGGAAAAACTAGTATCCCGGTTTCCTAAATACATCTTCCTTAAGACAATATAATCAGACAAAGAGATTTACTTTGTGTTTAAATAATTATGATCACAAATGGTCCCCTTCCCCCCACCTCCACACCAAAATGAGAAGTAGTTTAGTATACTTTTGGGGATATGGTTTTGGTCTGCCAAATACTTAAGTACAAAATTCTCCTAAGTTGTTTCAAGAAACTGCTAGTACTCTAAGAGGGTTGACATTCTAATATATCCAAACACAGTTTTTTTTTTTTCCTAATTGTTTGGCTGCAGATGAAGATGTAAGGTTATAAGTATAAGAATTTATGCAGTGATCAGTGATGGAATCCTAATCCATCTTAAGCTGTCAGCGTGACAACTGGCAGTTCCCAATGTGTATTAAGAGACAGCAAATTTTTTTTTTTTTTTTTTGCCTGAGGGTACATTCCCTTTCAAAAGCAGAATATTTTTCTTCTTTTCCTTTCTAAAGATATCATGTTAAACTCCATTCTTAAGGGTTAATCTTTTAAGGAGGCAAGATAAATTGGAGAGAAAATGTGAGAGATTTATAAATTGGGGGAAAATGCAACATGAGGCATTCCAATAAGCAATTTCAAATCAAAACCTTAACTTGGACAAGGGACATTATATCAACCAACAGCATTCTTTAGAAATGCCTGACATTCAGTTGGATAGAATTATATATTGAAATAGACTGTAGGCATATTGGGGATGTTTTCCCTCAAGCATCTGGTAGTATCAAAGCCCAGGAGGAAGAGCAGGTCATCGTGCCAGAATTTAAAAGCTGCCTTTTGGATAAATATGTGGAAAGGATAGGAATTAAGTTATCAAAAGGCTAGAAGAACTTGCTGAAAGGGAGGAGGGTGCTAAAAGCAATAAGCTATTTGGAATTCAATAGCACACAACTTTAGGGCCTTGTAGAGCTTGTATTGTTAGCCAAATAAGGGTAAAGTGATGGTTCAAAAGAGGAAAATTAATGAATAAGGACAAACATAAAAAGCAACAAGGCAATACCCTGATCTGTGAAAGTAAGAAGTACTTATAGAATCTCGGAGGCAATGTGGGATGAGCCCCAAGGGAAATCAGGTACCTCTTCTGTGAAGCCTCCTCTATATTTGGAAAAGAATAGTGACTGGTGATTTCTGTGCCCTGTATTAGTCAAGGTAAACTAACTGCTAAACAGTCACCCCAGAGACTCAGTGGTCATGGAAAGACCAATTGGGTATTGCTGGGCGGTGGACCCTGGTCAATCAAGGTCCCACACTCCTTCCATCTTGTGACTCTGCCCTCCTCTAGGCTTGCATTATGGTCTTCTACATTCAGCCAGTGGAAGAGAAAATAAAATGGAAGATAGTACATAGGAGGATTTTATGAAAGAGAACTCAAAGCCCTCATGCTCCAGAACCTAGTGACATGACCATACCTAACTCCATGACTACAACCAACTCCGGGTTGGGTAACTAAGTCTGGCTGTGAGCTGAGGACAACAGGACACAGGTGTGGTAATTAGCCTCAATTAGTACTCACAAGTGGTACCATGTCATTGCACTCATTTGCTGAGGTATCTGCAAGCCTATCTCTTCGTGATAAAATGGTAAGTCCCTAGAATAGGGCAGAGTTGGCTGTTATTTGTTTTGTAGCTATAGCACCAACACTGGCATGGAATTAACACTCAACTTGTAGTCAGGGGACGTGCGCTGCCTGGTTCAAAAAGCCCAGCAGGGTGACCTGGAGATGTTAAGACTGGTTGTCTATGCACGAATATTGCCAAGAAATGCCCAGATTTTTCTCCCTTCCTCAAGATGGCCTCTCTGTGAAGATATTTCCAGAGGGCAAAGGGACCACATGCCAACAGTGCGCAAGGGGCACTTACTTTGTTAATTCTCATTGTGTCTTCATGCAAGAAGCCTTCCCAGGGTCTCTACACCTCTTAGGAGGTTCTTCAGTGGGGGAGGGAGAGGTTGGGTTTCTGAATGACAGAGGATGGGGTAGAGAGTTTCTAGTGAACCCAAACCTTGGGAATAAAAACAGAAACAAAATCTTTATCAAGGGTAAACCAGACTTCCTTATCAACTGAGAATGAAGTCAGAAGTTATAGGTGAATAAGTAGGACTATAGAACTTTCCAATATCTAGAACCTTATTCTGTCTCCACTTGGTTTCATACAAAGTGGTAACAGCTCCTGTGTGACTGACAGAGTACTAGTATCTATAATGTATAAGTAAAAAAACAAACAATCTAATTAGAAGATGGGCAAAGGACATAAAGAGAAGGTTCACCAAAGAGGATTTACAAATGTCAAATAAACATGTGAAAAGATGCTCAACATCACTAGCCAATAAGACTACGATATCATTACAAACCTATTGAAACAGTTAAAACAAACAGTAGTGACCACACCAAATGATGGAGAGGGTTCAGAGAAACTCGATCTCTTATACATTTGAGATGGAACTATAAAATGGGCCAGCCACTCTGGAAGATAGTTGTCCAGTTTTATAAAAAACTAGATATAAACTTACTATACAACCCAGCAAACATATTTTGGGGCATTTGTCCCAAAGAAGTGAAAATTTATGTCCACACAAAAACCTGTACACAAATGTTCATAGCAGTTTTATCTATAATAGTCCAAAATAGGAAACAACCAAAATATCCCATAATAGATGAACTATTAAACAAACTGTGGTAATCCATACCATGGAATACTACTCAGCAACATACCGGAATGAACTACTGGTACACACAACAGCTTGGATGGCTCTCAAGGGCATTGGGCTGAGTGAAAAAAGCCAATCCCAAAAGGTCACATACTATATGATTCCATGTATATAACATTCTTGAAATGACAAAAGTATAGAGACAGAGAACAGATCAGTGGTTGCCAAGGGTTAGTGATGGGGGTGGGAGGAGGAGTGGGTGAAAGGTGAGACCATAAAGGGATAGCACCAGGGAGGTCTTTGTGGTGATGGAAGAGCTCCGCATCTTGACTGTGGTGGTGGTTACATGAATCTACACATGTGATAAACTGGCCATAGACCTACAATACACACATGTCACTAGCGTCGATGATATCTTGGTTTGGATATCGTATAGGTGAATAAAATAGAACCATTGGGGGAAACTGAGTAGTACAGAGCACACTGGACCTTTCTGTATTATCTTTGCAACTTCTTGTGAATCTCTACTTATTTCAAAACAAAAATTAAAAAAAATTAGAACGTGCTTTTTGTAAGACTAGCATTTTTAATTAAAAAATGAATAAGTCTCATTGTAAAACTTTGAAAAATACTTAAGTGTTAAGGAAAAGTCCCCCATATTGTCTTACCCTTCAATTAACTCCAAGCCCACACCCTGAAGTAGCTGCTAATTAACAGTTTGGTGTGCATTTTTCCAGGTATTTTATTTGATATATCCTTATATACATATATGTGAACTCTTTGTTTTTTCCTCAAATGGAATCACTACGCTTCTTCTTCTGCAACTTGCTTTTTTCATGTAGTAATAAGTCACCTTGGACATCTTTTCATGTCACCAAAAATAACCCTATCTCATTCTTCTTAATAACAGCATAGAATTCTACTGTATGGCTGTGCCATAATTTATTTAATCAGCCCCTATCCTAGACATTTCGATTGTTTCTAGCTCTTACAAATAATGCTGCAATGGATATTCCTTGTACATACCTTTTGTGCAAATACATCTATAAGATAAATTTAAATTTCTGATATTGTCAAATTGCTTTCTGAAGAAGTTGTAACAAGTTATGGGTAACCTCTACCTTAAAGAGAACAGGAAGTCAGGCTGAGTGGCCAGGGTCTGGAAGGGAGGTGATCACGGGAGCTGCCCCTGGTGGGGGAGGTGGGCCTCCTGAAATAACAGATCTGCCTCCCCCTCCATTCATGGGGAAGCCACATTTATTGGAAGTTAGCATCGTTTTCAGGGTTCCTCCCTCCTCCAGGTGGCTAGGGGACACTTCATCCCTATGTAGAAATGAAGTGGGAGGGTAGGGCTGGTCTTCCCTCTCAAGACTCACTGCGACATGCCCTTGAGCTGGGTAGGGGACATCTAGCAGTGGGATTATCAGCTAACACCATCCCAACTTCTCGTCATCAAATTAGTTATTAAAAATTCAATTCCCTCTTTAAAACCATTGGACATCTCAGAGAACTTTCCAGTTGACACTGGCTTCTGGATTTAGAGGAATACATTTAAGGAATTCATTTATGATGTTAAAATGTTTCCTTTAATGAAGGCAACACTCATGGAATGCTATGATCATTGTACAAACCAGTGAAAACGTCATTTTTCCACGATTACTCTAAGGAAGTACCCAGTTTGATCACCCACTCTCTCTAACACGAGCGTCTCCGGACTCTTCACTGTCAGCTGACCACATGAGCGTGGCAATATGGCTCCCAATGGCTTCACCACAAGGGACCTCTCCAAGTTTTAGCTTCTGCTACTCCCCTTCTCCCAGTTATTTCCTTTTTTGTAGCTTCAACTTGCATGTAGTTTACCTACATGCATAATGTTCTTTCTTACCTCCCTGCCTTTCTCCTCTGCTGTCTCTGCTTAGAAACAAATGGACTCCCCACCTGTCTTAACCTAGCTGACTTTTATTCTCAGATCTAATGTGGACATCTTTCGTCCAGGAAACTGGCTAAGGGCTTTCACTGGGACCAAACGTCTGTTCTGTGCAGACACCTAATACTTTCTACCTAATACTAAAATAATCTATTTGTCTGTCTACCCCAGTAGGCTAGGAGCTCCTCAGAACTATAGGCGTGTCTTCTTACCCGTGTTTTTACACCCAGTACCTAGCAGAGCAGGAGCTTAACGCGTGTCTGTGCAGCTCTGCTGAATCATCCCCACAATGCACAGGAGTCTGACTTGAGTTGAGTAACTAAGGATTCCTTCTCTCTCCCCCTCAACCTGTATTTGTGTGAAACTGAGCCTGGGCTAACTTTTGGCCAAGGGCAATAGATGCGAGAAATCTGGAATCCCTGGCCGGCCTCCTCCCCTTATAGCAGAAGGGGTATTAGAATGAATATTTTTGTTGGTAAAACAAGTGGTACTCAAGATAAGTGGTATGTTTAAAATGACATGGGAACACCTCCCTTGCATTACTGAAGAATAAGGATTGGCAAGACCAGCAGCCTGATTCCTTCTCTGTAGCCCTTGAGGTCTAGAGCTCCATTGTCCCCACCTCCTTCGGGGGTGTGGTCACCTGACCCACCTGTATGATTGGCAGGTCTTGTTGACAGGACATTGATGTATCTGCTCTGTCTGAACCTGCTGGAGCACCTGAGGCCAGGCACAGGTTTCCCTGCATTTACCAGAACAGGCTGGCTAAAAAATTTTTGCCCCTGTTTATTAAAAAACACATTGTGTGTTTGGAGAATTTGATCTAATGATTGCTTTCATTTTAACACACCACAGGATGTAAAACAAGGGACAGCAAGCTAGCTTCTCCCATCCTTAGTTGCCAGAAATGACCAATATTGACCAAAGGACCTGCTGGTTAATGACAGTCCCTTCAAGAAGCATGTGCCATGCTGGGTCTCAGCCATTGCCTCCTTCTTCGTTGTTCCCACCACAGACCTAACCCCAACACAAATCCACTTCAACTTTACAACAGATTAGCCCAGCTGCCAAGTGACGGAACTTTCCTAAGGAGGACCCTGGGCAAAACTCTAAAATGCACCTGCTGTCAACTTGGTTCTCTCTTAGTTGTAAGCATCACTGAGTTTTAAACTAGAAAAAGTAAATGTTGGCAAAATCATCCTGGCTGACAGGAATTCATGGATCACAGATCATTTGGGAAGAGATCATTTGGAGAAAAAATTCCCAATTGATTTTTTTTTTTTTTAATCATTCGTTAACAGGAGACACAGGTCCTAGAAGGGTTGAGAAACACTGACTGGGGCCTGCGCCCGTAATTTGCTCAGGAACTTGTATCTCAAGGAGGTCATGGATACTTCTAAGGTCACAGGGCTGGTAACGGCCTGCCCTGGCCTTGAACCCAGATTATCTGTTCCCCCTGTTGGAGTGGAACAGAGTGAGGACAACCAGGCTGGAGGGATGGCTACATGTATTTGTTCATTGGGTACTTATGGCGAGCTGAGGGCCAGGCCCTAGGTCAGGATCTGGGAACACAGGGATGAAGGAGAGACAAGCTTGACCCGAGGTGTCCTGGGCAGACAGGGAGCACAGAAACACACGTGATGACACATGCAATCTGGGTGAGCAGGGTGCTGGTGGGGGGACCCGCAGCCTGCTGGGGGGTGGGGAGGAACCTCTTGGGTGAGGTGCAGCTCGAGGTTTGTAAAGAAAGAGCACATGTGGAGAAAGGCACCCAGGATGGGGGCCAGCATGGCAGGGGCACTGGGGTGAGAAGCAGCGTGCCTGTGTGCTCAGGAAGTAGAAGGCACCAGTGTTCCCGAGCAGCAAGGGGACGCCGGGCCTGTCCTCACAGGGGATGCCGGAGAGTGAGGCTGTATTAGTCCACTGGGGCTGCGTAACAAAACACCATGGACCAACAGACCGGGTGCCTTAGACAACAGAAATGTACCCTCACGGCTCTGGAGGCTGCAAGTCCGAGATCAAAGTGTCAGCAGGGTCTTTCCCCTTGGCTTGCAGACAGCCGCCTTCTCACTGAGTCTTCACAAGGTCTTTCCTCTGTGCACACGTGTCCCTGGTGTCTCTGTGTCCTAATCTCCTCTTCTTATAAAGACACCGGTCAGATCGGATCAGCACCCATGCTAACAGCCCCATTTTAACTTAATCACCTCTTTAAAGGCCCTATCTCTAAACACAGTCACCTTCTTCAGTACTGGCGGATGGGACTTCAACACATGCATTTTGAGGGGAAACAGTCCAGCCCATAACAAGGGCCATCGTGTCATTTCGAAGAGCAGGGACTCTAGCCACACACAGACGTTCACCAAGACAGTGACGTGCCCAGATTTGTGTTTCTGAAGGAGCCCTGTGCTTGCAGCTGAACAGTGGCAGTGGCAGGGAGACCAGGCAGAAGGTAGCAGAGCGGACCAAGCTTTTCTCTTCCCAACTGGATCCTTCCTCAGCTTTTCCCCCGACGACAGCCTCGTGGTTACAGTTTCACTCTCTTCGGGCCCAGGCGGCCCAGACCAGGGCAAAGTGGTTCAGGGGCAGAGAGGCAGTTCCCGGGGCGTCCCCTTGCTGCCCCCTGAGTGAGGAAGTGCCCTGCTGGGTCCCTGCTCTGACCTGACTGCTGGGCACCTTCTGCCAACCCCGAAGGAAGCAACACCTTCCCAGCGGGGCCGCAGGGAGGGCCAGAGGCGGGCAGAGGCCAAAACATCTGCCAAGTCACTCAGCACGGGACCGGGGCCAAAGGATGGGCCAAGGCTCCCGGAGGCCAGGGGCTGAGTGGGAAACGAATTCATGGCCCACGGTTGCTGCTCAGACAGCATCCTCACGAGGCCAGGGGTTTGACTTTGGGCCCATGGATTTAGGGCTCTATGAATTCAGACAGGGAAGAGATTACATTATGTTTTATGTATTAACATCTAACAGAATCTTAGCACTTCTTCAGGCAAAATATTAGAAACGTTGGAATTATATTAAGAGGTATGGTTATCAGACCAACTGCTAGATCTTGTTAGTGTGCGAATAAACAGGTTTATTGCTATAGCACAAATGTATTCTTTTGATAATTGAATATTTTGATACTTGATTTCAATATAATTTTTTTTTTTTTTTTTTTTTTTTTTGCAGTACGTGGGCCTCTCACTGTCGTGGCCTCTCCCGTTGTGAGCACAGGCTCCAGACGCGCAGGCTCAGCGGCCATGGCTCACGGGCCCAGCCGCTCCACGGCATGTGGGATCCTCCTGGACCGGGGCACGAACCTGTGTCCCCTGCATCAGCAGGCGGACTCTCAACCACTGCGCCACCAGGGAAACCCAATATAATTTTTTTTAATCTCACGTATTTTTAGGGTTAGGGTTAGCGAATATTCTTCTGTGCAAAGGTCCGCAGGTTTCACCAGATTGTCGTGGCTCAAAAGAGCTTACAGACCCCTGCTTAACCAAGGCCACAGATGACATGAGCTAGAGTCCAAAGAGAGCAAACTAAATGCCCATTTTACCCTCTAATAATAGGACGCTTGGGGACCAGGACTTCAGAAAACTGAAGCTGCTCCTGAGCAACTAGAAAGTTCGGGGCTTCAAAACGTAATACAGATCAAGACTAGGAAGAGGTGTTCCTTTGATGACAACTGTTCTGAGCTCTTCATTTTCCTTTTGCACACGAATCACAAGCCTGAAAACGGAGAGACCGTTTGTGAAGTGCTGATCGTCGCCAGGTCACCTCTGCCTTCAGCCTTGGGTGTGTTTGTTTAAAAGCTACCGGTGTGCGCTGAACCAGGGGGAGGGAACAGAGTGAGGGGTTTTGCTAAAATCACACCAGTCAGTGTGTGTTCGGTCTTTGCTCCAAGCCGACTAGAAGCTTCTGTTGTTCTGTATGGAGACACCACGGGGTGTGGCGGCCTGGGGACTCTATCACCACCCTGAGAGAGGACAGGAGGCAAGAAGACGCCGGCTCGTGCAGTTGCCCACCACCCTCTCGATCCTCGGAAACGTCTGTGCATGACACGTCCAAACACCAGCACACAGGGTGTGCAGACCAGGCACAGGAGGAAGCGTCCGTGAAAACGCCAAAAGGCCCAGTGGTCCATGTGCTGGTGCTACATGCCGCCGGGCCAGGCACGCAGCTGGCGGGCATCTTGCTGCATGTCTCTCCCTAAGCAACCAGGTAAATGGAATCCTTCAACAGGACGCTCTCCGTCCCAGCCGCTCTCTCCTAATTCCAGGCTTTCTATTTTTGAGATGTTGTCTGTGTTCATCCCACTTGAACCTACAGCCATCAGCCCCTTTAATAGGGGTGTCCATAAAGAGCTGCCCTAAAATATGCTTTTCCAGCGCACTTAATGTCTTTCCAATTAAATCCAGATGTGAAAAGCTGAAGGAACAGTTCTCAGGACTGAACAAGATGACATAAATCTTGCAGCTGACAGAGATCCCACTGAGCTCGGTTGGGGAAACTCACAGAGAACTTGTTTGGGGCCAGGAAAGCGGCTGGGTATAAAGACAGATGTGTACACTCAGATGCAAAAAAATATGTTAAGAGAGAGAAAACACTCTTCTAACCCAGTGCCTGCAAACAGGACTGGAGGCACGAAGCAGGTTGGTTGAACTCCCCTCCCACACTCCGCTACATCAAAGGAGGTGATTGAAAAGGCTTTGCTAGAAAAGAGACCAACCCAGCGATGCTTCCTGGTCCCCTTAATTGCTCTTCTCAGGGAGAGGAAGGTGGGCACTCCTGACAGACCTTTGCTGGAAGAGAACAAGGGCTGTTTGTGCAGCTGAGATGAAAGTTTGGCTTTTATTTTTTTAATTATCAGGTTTTGTACACTTTCCAGAAAGTTCCTTTTAAAAATAGTATATTCTTCCTCCTCTTCTCCAGATGCTAGGAAGTACAGGTTCAACCCAAACCGTGTCTATTTCAAAGGGACACAAAACCCAGAGCTGGAGTTCAAGGAGTTTGGTGGCATGCTGCCCAAGGACTAAAGCCTTGGGTTTTCTCTTACCCTCCCGGTCATTTTGTTTTTAAAGCTTGGAACACAAACTCCCCTGGAGGATGGGCTGCTGCAGGATGCAGTGTGGAGAAGGGCAGGGCAGGCAGTGGAAACCAGCAGCCGGGTGCAGGGAAGGAGCCCAGGCCAGAGCCGAGGCGGTCATGCTGAACGACAGGTGTCGGGTGGACAACCAGCTCCCCGCTGCATCCGGAAGGTTCGCTTTCTAGAGTTTCAGGAGCTCAGGACAGCAGTGTGGGTTTTTCCCCCTCAGGAGCCTCCCCAGTTATCCCCTGCTTCTCCTCTCACCCCTCTCCTGCCCCATCGTGGCAGCAGCTCTGCGACAGAGGACAGAGAGGCTGACACTTGCTCACGAGGCCCCCTGGCAGGGCTGTAAGGAACCCCCGGTCCCCTCATCGGAGACTTCTCGCTTTTTCCTGCCGTGCCTCCCACGGAAAGCCCTGATGAGAGTGCATTTCATTGACAGTTTTATGACCCTGACCATCCCCCCTGTAACCATATCTTTAAAATGGCTCCTTGTGTTCAGGTGGGTGAGAGCAGGGCTGTGCTCTTCTTTCTACTTCCTGCTGCTAAGACGTCTCTGCCTGAAACAGTGGGACTAAAGTATTAGAAAGTGAGTTCTGGATCACAGAGCTGAGCACATAACTTTGACCACTTTTATTTTCCATCTTGAGATAAAAGCCAAAACATGTTTTTTAAATTTATGTTTTACATCTTTTGGTTGGGTATTGTTTTTCTGAGCGAATTCGAAGTATTGTAAAGATGTCTTCAAAGATAGAAAACTTCAGCTGGAAAGAAATGAATGCAAATTACAGTGTATCCCGGTGACATGCTAATTTATAGCACCGTAAAGGTACAGTTCAAAGCTCGAATGAGCCAGAAGGAAGTTGGTGGATTGATGGTTTGCAGTAAGAAAGGTTTAGAAACAATAAAATGTAACCAGGATTTTAGCTTGAAAATGAGCTAAAGGGTCCATTTGTTCCAAGTTACTGAGTTTTTAATTTAGATCTGCTGTTAAAACCTAATGCATTTTGTATCTGTGGTTAGTAAATGACTCTAACCCGGTGTCTTTAGGAAAAATTGCAAAAGAGCAGGAATAAGTCTCAAAGATAAGACTCACAGCTGCAGGTTTCTTAGCAAAAATGTAATCTCTATATCTCACCTTTAAAATGAGATTACAAAGCACAAAAGCTTAAAAAAAAAAAGACACACCTGTGATTTTCTTTTTTTTAGAGGTTAGCAATTATTGTAAAAGGGAAAGCACATTTCCATACAGGCAAAATTCACCTGTAATAGCATATAAAATATTGTATATTCATGAACCACTGCTGGCAATTATTTACCCCAAACATTTGAACCTGAACAAGAATGCAAAAGCTATCATTCGACATATAAATACGTATACAAACATGTATTCCCATTTCTTTGCTCACTATTCATGTCATTTACACTCTACATCTACACTTAAGGTGGAAATGTATTCAGAAAACATATTCTTTAGATTCCAAGCGCTGTCTGGGAGAAATTGAGAGGCACTTCGCTACCCAAATCAAGCTGATGAAAATCGGCATAGGGGCTTGTCACAGCCTGAGTGCTTTGAGGCTGGAGTAGACCAACCAGTTTGAAACTGGATAGCTCTTTTTAGAAATCAGAAGGAGAAACTTTTTTTTTCTTTTAAGAGGCAATGAATTCTTAGGATAGGTAGATTTTATTTTTCATTTTATACTAAAGAGAAATATAACCTCTGGTTTGGTAACACAAATAACATCTCTTTCTAAAAGACACAAAGCTATTGATTAGGCATGTCCTTTTTTTTTTTTTTTTTTTAGGAAGACAAATGTCCTAGGTGTGGGTCAGAGCAGCTAAGCCACTCTCCCCATTGGGGTGCCTGTCTCCTGAACAGATGACTTGCCCCAGCGACCACTCTGTTCCAGAGGACAGGGCTGTGTGCCTTCACTTGGGTGCACGTCTGCACGGGCAGAAAACAAATGGGCACTTTCACTGAATGTTGTCCTCCTTTTACTCAAGACCATCTGCTTCTAAGTATGTTTCTTAGAAGAAAAAAAACAACAACAACCAGAATATTAGACTATTTAAAAATGAGTTATCCTTAATAAATAAATTATCTATAAAACAGAGGTTATTAAATTTGCGAGCTGTAAAGCAGGAATTCCGTTTGCCAGTCCAAATTAGCAGCTACAAATTCTGCACTTTAGGTTGCATGTTCGTTTTTAAAATGCCACACATTCATAAAGTTGCTTTTTACTACACGTGCCAAAACATTAAACAGTAACTATGATATAACACCCACTGGACAAATTTACAATTTGCAGGACCCTAAAGAATAATATTCCGTCTGGGATTAGCTGGTTGCCTATTTCATTTGCAGATTTGAGCTAATTAAAAAAATATTAAGTGGGTCTACCTTCAACCCACATACTTACTTTTGCTTTTTTTTTTTTTAACCCATTTTGCCCCCTGCCTCCCTGCCCCTGACTACCATCACCCCCCAACCGCCACCTCTGCTTCTGGCAACCACCAATCTCTTCTCTGTATCTATGAGTTTGGTTTTTTCTTTTTATTTCACACATACTGAGATCATACAGTATATATCTTTCTCTGATTTATTTCACTTAGCAAATGCCCTCAAGTTCCATCGACGTTGTCACCAATGGCAGGCTCTCCTTTTTATGGCTGAATAATATTCTCATATATATATATATATATATATATATATATATATATATATATATATATACACACCACATTTTCTCCATCCGTTTGTCTATTAATGGACACTTAGGCTGTTTCTATGTCTTGGCTATTGTAAATCATGCTGCAACGAACATGGAAGGGCATATATCTTTTCTGTTTTTGTTTTCTTTAGATAAATACCCAGGAATGAAATTGCTGGATCATATGATAGTTCTATCTTTAATTTTTTGAGAAACCTCCATACTGTTTTCCACAGTGGTTGCACCAGTTTACATTCCCACCCATAGTATACAAGGATTCCCTTTTCTTCTTATAATCCTTATGCTATCTACATATGCTTCTTGATAATGGCACCATAAAAATGGATTTAAAAGACTTCTTCATGTGATTTTCGTTTACACCTGTATTGAGGGATATGATTCTAAACCCTAACTGAGTGGTAGCAACAGAGAAGGAAAGTGAAGATTAGACGCACAGGAATGGGCCCTTGGGGCCCTTTTCCCAAGAGTACCATTTACCCATCCACTCTCTTCTTCAACATAACAAAAGTAATAACAGTCCATGATGAAGTCTTACATTTGAATGGCATTTGCCATTTAACCATTTTTAAAGAGAGAAGGCTAAGAGTAAGAGACAAGGAAAAGACAAATGGGGACATTCTTTCAAAGGCAATTCAATATCATCTCAGCTTATTGGGCTGTAGATGTTCTAGAGCAGCTGTCCCCAACCTTTTTGGTGCCAGGGACCGGTTTCGTGGAAGACAACGTTTCCACGGACCGGGGCTGGCGGGGGGGTCAGGGCGCGGTTTGGTTCAAGCTGTACCGCGAGCAATAGGGAGGACGGTTCAGGTGATAATGGGAGCGACGGGGAGCGACGGGAGCGGCAGATGAAGCTTCGCTCACCCACCACTCACCTCCTGCTATGCGGCCCGGCTTCTAACAGGCCACGGACCAGTACCGGTCGGCAGCCCGGGGGTTGGGACCCCTGTTCTACATGGATGGCCTGTAGATGTATACTCATGCCCACAGAAGATTGCTTCGATGACTTTACAATAAGGCCAGCAGTGAGACTGGCCTCTCATGACACGTGATGAGAGGGGAGACATACAGGTCTGTCCTTGTTGGGGCTGGTGGGTGGGTGGCTGTGAAGCAGGCAGACTACTTTGGTGGGGAGGACTGGGTCCTCCCCAGGCTAGAAGAGGAGTGATTTTGGCAGTTCTTCCAAGTCAGCTCAGGCCTCAAGATAGGATTCAGCCTTGAGCAGAGATGGAAGTACGTAGCCTGGTCATCCTCTTCAGTGCTTGAAGCATGATACTGGAATTCTCCCTTGTGCAAACCCACCAAATACATGCTTTGCTGCAGGCAGAAGGGCCACCTGAATCCCACCTCTTTGTACAGGTCAGGAAGCCCACTGCCTGCTCCGCTCAGGCTGGGGCAGGGACTCACTGCCATCTAATGGTGGGGATGTTTCCTCCAGGAGTTGTTCGCAAAGGAGAGGCCACAATGATTTGGAGAATTTGAGGGCTTTGGTCTCTGGTCAAACTATTTCTCTCTCAGGTTGTGAGGCTGAGGTGGAGGGTCCAGGAACCAGGACCACCGGTCAGGGGTCAGAAGCCAACATGCCCCAGAGGCCCACTCCAGCCACAGCGATGTCCGAAGTCTCTGACCAGATCTCCCTTGACCTGGGAAGGGTGTGGGAAATGTTCCCAAGGGGCTCTGGGGCGGCCACCAGTCGGGGCAGGAATGGAAGAGTGTCCTCACAGCCCCCAGAAAGAGGCCCAACGGGTGCTCCGTGGCTTTGATTGGGCTAGTCTCTGCCTAGAGGGCCCTTCCTGTCTGCCCTCCCATGAAAACCCACTACTCATTATTTAAGATTCAGCTAAACTGTCATTTCCTCCCTAAAACACTCCCCAAATTCCCCAAGAATGAGCTGCTCTGCTTTTTATACTCCAGAATGCTTTGCCCATATACCCATTATAGATTTTTATCACACTGATGATATACAAGACTACACATCTTTGTACCCACCAGGTCATGAGCTACTGAAGGTCAAGAGGTGTGTTGTATTTATCTCTGTAGTCCCAACACAAAACCCAGAACATAGTGCATGTTCAATAAATATGGATGGATGGATGGATGGATGGATGGATGAGAAGCTGAGGCCTTGTGTCTGAGGGTGTCAGCCAGATCAAAGTTCACTGGCTATTTTTAGAGTCTAAAAAGATGGGTTCAATGTCAAGGTGCAAGTGAAAAAGGAATCCACTTACTGGCACAAATTAATTGTGGAGATGTACTCTCTCTGTTGGGCAGGATCAGGCTTAGCAGTAAGACAAACACTCTTACAATATTCAGATCTGGGAGCAGATGTATTTCAGTCCTGTTGCCACCGAGCATTGTTGAATTAAAAGTTAAACAGGGCATAATTACTGCATGAGATTAAGCATAAAAGGACAATCTAAACTATACAGCGAGGTCTACTTAGATTCCAGTTGGTGGTATGGAGGAACTTAAACAGGACCTGTTTAAAATAGGTGAGCCTAAATTAATCCAGGGTAAGAAAGGGAACCTCTCAGCTTGTATTACATGGAGAAAGAATAACTGAAATCTGCCCAGAGTTATCAATCATTCATTCAGTCAGCTATCTTCTGAATACCTCCTAGGTGCACAGCATTGTCTGGGCTTCAAGGAGCGTGTAAAGAAATAGGCAGTGTGCACATGAAAGGAAGAATTTGTCAAGTGGGAGTGAGAGGGAGCAGGTGCTCCTCAAGGCAGGAGGGGGAGGGGGCTGAACAGCCGAGATATGAGGCAGGAATGAGCAGGGGGCCCAGAGCTGGAGGTCTTGGCGAGGTTCCATTCCATTCCATCTTACCAGATAATTACTCTCGTCCTACCACTCATATGTGGGTCACCTGGGCTGATCCAATTCTATACTTTTAGAGGCATGGACATTTTCTCTAGGACAACACTTATATTTTTCAAATATGGAAAATTTATACACAAACACATTTGGGCATCCATTCAAAAATGGAAACAGTACAGGGACTGCTGAATTCAAATCTGAGGAGTATTAGAGAAAGTTTTTATTTTGTAGTGAACCACACACAGTGTATTGAATAACTGTAAACAGGGAAGAGCAAGATCTGACTCCATGTTGGTTCTGTTTCTTTTACTTTAACCTTTGCTTTTCGTTGCTTTTGTCACTATAATCACTAAAAGGATGCTGTCCATAGCTGTAAGCATACATAATGGCCTGCCTCGGGGAACCCTGCCCTTCTGCCTGAATGTTAAACTAAACTAAAGCCTCTGTTCAGCTGACAGGGAGACACTGGGACCCTGCCCACCTGTGAATGGCTGCAGAAAAGAAGAAATTAACATATTTGCTCCCCGAGGCTGGCCAAGCCAGGAGATTTTTGCAAGACTTATGGCCTTTTTACTTCCTCATCTCCTCCCCCTCTCTGTTCTATAAAAGAAACTAGCATTCAGACCCCGATAAGATGCTATTCTGGGACGCTAGTCCGCCATCTTCTCGGATGCCCAGCTTTCTGAATAAAGTCGCTATTCCTTGCCTCAACACCTCAGCTCCTGATTATTGGCCTGTCGTGTGGACCAAGCACACCGAGCTTGGATTTGGTAACATAACCACATTTACCAACTGAAACCAAGGTCCTTTTCTTTCCCCAAATCTCTAATGCTCTGATTTGATAAATGCATCAATACTTGAATTTGCTAATGACATTCTTTTAGCCCTGACATCTTTCTTTAATTTGCATTGGGCACTCTTTGAAATGCTATGATTTTTCCTCGAGGGCACTTTATATCCATGAATTAAGATATTTTTCATAATTCTCTCTGGTCTTTTCTTGCTAATCCAAGGCACTGAAAGGTACAAAAATGACTGTTTCCCAGTGGGAAAAGGCGAGGACATTACAGACCTAATCAAGCTTAGAAATAAATACAAAGAAAGAAACCTCAAGAACCAAAAGAGTACTTCCCTTCTGATGTTAGTATCTAAATGCCAGTCAATAACACAATAGCCTGTAGGTTGGTGTCCAAGTACCCGCCCTTGGGGGCTGCAGGACCGACGAGCCCACACCAGGTGACCCCACAGCCTCGGCTCTTACACATGCAGTTGGGTCTTCATCTCAAATGAACCATTCATACTTAGGCACCCTCTCATATTTCCATTTGTAATGTTGTCATAAAGAAATCTCATTTTATACTTTCCAGACTAATGATTCGGTACAAAAAAGATACGCTGCCAAAATAAGAGAATGGGGGAGGAAAAGAATTCGCGCAGACATTTGTGAATCAGCAAAGCGACAGGCCGAGAGAAACTATACAGTGACTTTCATCTTCTCCCACGTCCCAGTGACTCCGAGGCTTTGTGCACAATCTATTTAATCTGGGCTTTAAATACCACTCTTGGTTTTCTCTTTGGTGTCATATTTGTATTCGTCTAACTTTCCCTTCTACTGAGATTGTCTTATTTTAGCTGTTTTAATTTATATGATTTCCACCAGGATAGGCATGCTATGCAAAGTACTGAATGACAGCTTAACTAGGTTAACAAGTTCACATGGGCACTGACCAAGCAGAGCTGACTGCTGTCCTGGGCTGGGGAAGGGTCTTAGACGCCCCGTTTTCACTGGGTGTTACTCCTTTGGTAGCTGGGTGTTGAGGAGATGAAGTTGGGGGGATCTCAGAGGGGGGACCTGGGCAGCCATGGGGTCGGTGGCAGGCACTGAGAACTTGAGGCCACAGCTATTACCAATGGGTACAGAAGTATTTCGATATTTTAACAACCAGTATGGGCATACTAACATCCATCTGATGAATATCATCTCCATTAAGATCTATTTTAAGGGCTTCCCTGGTGGCGCAGTGGTTGGGAATCTGCCTGCCAATGCAGGGGACACGGGTTCAAGCCCTGGTCCGGGAGGATCCCACATGCCATAGAGCAGCTGGGCCCATGTGCCACTACTGAGCCTGCGCTCTAGAGCCTGCAAGCCACAACTACTGAGCCCACGTGCTGCAACTACTGAAGCCCGTGCGCCTAGAACCCGTGCTCCGCAACTAGATGAGAAGCACAGCCATGAGAAGCCCACGCACCACAATGAAGAGTTGCGCTTGCTCGCCGCAGCTGGAGAAGGCACGCGCGCGGCGATGAAGACCCAACGCAGCCAAAAATTTAAAAAAAAAAAACTATTTTAAAATTTCATTCCTTAATCTGATTTTTAAATTTCCTTACCAGGAACCTCACAGGAGGAACTACTATTTAATTAAAATTCTCAGCTTTACTTCCATAAAATTGGCCCTAGAATTGACCTGGAATTTTGGTTTTCACAATTATGGTTTTTCTGATTTGACAATTCAGCTTCATGATAATGTATCTGAATCTCATGGTTTCTATTCTAACCCCAATTCAATATTCTAAGATATTCAGGAATATTACTTTGACTCCTGCTTTCATTTTAATGCACAAATACCTTTTTACTTTATCAGTTCTTTGGACTTAATCCTGTCTAGGAAGTTCATAGAAACAACAAAGAGAGAGAAAAAAGAGCTGCTGTTTCATTAACAGTTGCCAGACATCCCTCCCAGTACTTGTCCAGCAAAGCTCAAGGAAGAAGTTTAAAAACTGAGAACAACAACAACAAAAAATACCAACAAAAAAGTCGATATAGAATGTTCTTTTTTAAAAAAGAATCTTTACTCACTTGAATACCATCTCTGACTGTAATAAAAATGTTGGCTCTTTCTGAACCCCTTTAACAAAGATATAAGAAAGTTTCTCTTGTTACATGACCCGATTTTTATCATGTGTATTCTCAAAAGGGAAACCAGCATTTTATCCTGATGTGTTCAGAACCAAAGTGGTGTAAACCAAGCTCTGAATACAGAAAGAATAGGAGGAAGCTGAGGCTGGTCAATAGGCGGATGGCACTGGAGAAGGCAGTAACACTTGACGTTAATTATACATCTACCCACCCGGTCCTAGGCAGGGTATTTGCCAAGAAGTTCTTACATTCCTGTGGCCAGGGAACAGGGCCACACTAAAGTTCCATGGAAAACAACAGTGCCTTATAAAACATTTTAATCACTCCAGCTCCCCGCGATGACTAAATAATCTAACAAAAATTTTCATTGAATGGAAGCCTACTTTTGTGAAAGTAATCAAACTTGGACTTGAAAGTTTTTTGTTTTTTTCTTTAAAGAGGTTTCCTTTCTTCATTTTTCTCTCATGACCAACAAATGCTGATTTAATGTTAACTTGCCAAGGTTTTTATACTACAAAGATAGATGGTAGATATAATTTACAAAACAAAAGAAAAACCAAAAATCAAAAAACAAAATCAAATAAAGGGCGCTCTTACTTTGAGTGTATAGTCACAGAAGAGAAGCAGAGATGCTTCTCACCTAGCATGAAACAAGTTAATTTCCAACAAACACAGAGAATAGGAACCATTTCAGATAGGCTTTATCATTATATTTGTACAAAAGAGGCATAATTTTCCAGGCTATCGAAATAGCTTTAGAGAATACCTTTTCTGTACCAAAATCATAAATTCCTAAATCTGTTCTGAGAGCCCACTGCATGTCCAGGCTTTATTATAGAGGACAACTTTTTTTTTTTAACTTTTTATTTTATATTGGAGTATAGTCGATTAACAATGTTGTGATAGTTTCAGGTGTACAGCAAAGTGATTCAGTTATCTATATACATGTATCTACTCATTTTCAAATTCTTTTCCTATACAGGTTATTACAGAATATTGAGCAGAGTTCCTTGTGCTATACACTACGTCCTGTTGGTTATCTATTTTAAATACAGCAGTGTGTACATGTCAATCCCAAACTACAGAGACAACTTTAAATAGCTGCAAGGCACTCTGGTTTCTGGAGCTGCATTTTTACCCTTCTCCTTGCCAGGAAGTGGAGGCTCCTACATGAAGTCTGTTCTCATTCAGGTGACTCCCCGCCACAGAGTCCACAAACAGGGGCCCTAGCATGTGCAGGGCTCCCACTGAAATCAAAACCCATCCCCGACTCATGCAGCTCTGTCCCCCGATATGGCTGCATCCCACACACGCTGCTGTCCTCACACCCACGCTGTTGTCACAGCACCCGCCGCACTGTTACTAAGGGCCCTGGTATGCTGCCGAATACATGCACTGAAGAGGAATTTCAAAACATATTTCAGGAATCCTTGTCCTTGGTTCCACGTCTTCATGTGCTCAATGTGGCCACTGTCTCTGGAGGAGCGGCTGCTCTCGGGCATGGCTCCCCGTGACTCTGGAGGCCTCCTGGTCCCCAGCTCCGGTCATGAATATACAATGGACATCAGAGGAATGCTGCAGGAGGAATCTAGGGCAGAGCCGAACTGGCTCGTTCTCCTCCTATGAGACCATTCATACAGGTCAGCACAGCTCACGTCACCCTCGTCCTCTCCTCGGCAATGGCTGCCAACCAGAGCTCCAACTCAATCCCAGTTTTGTATCCTTATCTTCTTAAGAGTCTCAGTGTCTTAGCCTGGGGTACCCGACGAGTTATGTGTCTGGCAAGCACTCCCCCCACCCCACCCCCTTGGGTGTTGTGGAGTAGCTGTTTTCTGTAGATTGAACCAAGCAAGAACTCAAAGAAAAGTTGTTGTTGTTTTGATTAAGGTGGTTTGGGGAAGGCCATCTGTTCCAACTGAGAAAAGGGGCCTGATTTGATAGACAGCACAAAGGACTAAATCAATACGTGGGTCTCTTAATTCTTGTTAAACATGTAGGCTAAATTCCTATAGGGGATGAGAGAAGTTTTGAACAAGTTTAAACATATTTGGTGATATTTAGCTTCGGAACGCCTTTCCAACCTTCCCTAGAAATTGACATGAGTAAACCAACAGAGGGAAAGGATGGCTAAATGGTAATTACAAAGGCTTTTGAGGAAAACGCTTAAGTGAGAGGGATGATTTCTGTCCTCTGCTAAGGCTCTGAGGACTCTTAGACCCACAGTCTTCTAGACTGGAGGTGTCTTGTGGCATTCCCTAGTTGCTTTGGAGGGTTCGGCTTTGGTGACACGGAAGCATCTGCTGCTTCCAGGATAAGAGTCACAATGATTTAGTGCCAGACTCTGCACATAGCTTTGTTTTCAGATTCTTCACACTGATGTCATAAGGAGCTCTAAGATTGTCCTAGCACACTTAGGACATGTCGGTCACATTCCACAGATTTCCAATATACTTCTGAGAGCAACTCATTCCAAATGGTTTAGCTGTTGGCACTAGAATCAGCTTTGGATTGGGAGTCTGAACTACAGCTCTGAGCTGTAGTTTTTGGGGTTCACCTGCTCCCCTCCCCATCTTCCCCCAACTCTTTTCCTTCTTTCATTTGAGTTCAACAAACACTCACTGAATAACTGTGTGGCAGGTTCTTTGGTATGTAGTAGGTGATTATATGGGCTGGGAGTCAGAGCGGCCTGGCCTGGAATCTGGCCGGGAGACTTTGGGGAAATTGCTTCACCTCTCTGAGTCTCAGTTTCTTCAGTGAGTGTCCTCAGATGAGTTCGTGCACACGAAGTGTTTCCCACAGTGCCTGGCACAAGGGAGATGTGCAATATATCGTAGCTCTCATTATCACACAGATGTACATGATGGAGCACAAACAGCTCATGGGCTAGTGGAGAAGGAAAACACTCAACAGGCCATTGCAATACTTCTGGTAAGTGCTGGTTTTGAAGGAGTAAGAACGTATCCCATCCTTAGTTAGTAATTAGGTGGAAGGTGAGGCTCAGGGGAGGAATACAAGAATTGAGACCTGAGCTATATCTTATTGGATAAGTAGGGGAAGACAGCCTCTCTCTTTGGTTTGGAAGAAAATCAGAAACCATGTGGAAGCCTAACTAATTTGGTATATATGGGGTGCCATTGGAGGAGACACACGATTTCTTCTGCGTATTTGCAAATGCGTCTATAGGCTAAGGACAGGATGCCGCTTACATCATGTCATCCTGGTGGCAGCCCAAGAAGTCAACAGATAGCGTAAGGATGGCAGCCCGTGGGAGGAGGATGGAGACTGTGTAGCAGGGGGAAAATGAGGTGGGGAGAAGCAGAAGTCAGGCAGGGACCCAGCCGCAGGCTTTCATCCATCTGTGGAATGTAGGGGAACTCTTAAACTTGGAGCCTGCAGGGATGGAACTGGCCCAGTCCCCTGGGACTTCAGGCTTGGGTCCCTGCCCGGCTGCGGTGCCACACCTAGAGCTCCAGCTCTATTGTTGCCAGCAACTCTGCTCCCAGCCTTCTCCTTGGCCAATCCAACCTCCCTGCTTCTTTGTCTAGTTGGATTACCTACCCCAAGCCTGTCACATCACCTTCTCTGTCAATCTTTTAACCACTATCCCCCATTTATAATACTTTGTCCACATCTACTAATGACAAAACACTTTAAACCTAAAAAATATGTAAGAGATTTTCCTTATTCCTGCTGTATCCATGAACTTCAAGTGTCACCTACATTGTGATTTGCCAAAATGTGTTTTTAGTCAATTTAATGTCTTTATGATACCTACTATGTAAAAAAATATGCACCTCATTTGAGTGCTTTTGGAATGCACACAATCGATCAGGCAATAAAGACTCTGGGATTCCAGAGTGTGTAGCCAATGATGCGGAAGGAACTTCTCTGAAAATTGTTTGCACGTTAGATAATTAACTTGAAGGCAGTCATATTAGGAGGTAATGAGAAGGTTTCTTTTTCTTCCTTCTGGTCTGTCTGCCTGCTTTCTGCTTACCAACCAGCATTCACTGAGCCAAAATGGAAAAGGGGGGTCTAACAGACCTGCCTTTGACTCCTGGCTGTGTGACCATGGACTAGTTAATTAGTCATTATGACACTTGCTAGAGAGTGATAAGACTAATACTGCCTAGTTTTATCTTACTTTATACCTTATCAAAGCAATATGCTGGTCTTTGAAAGTGAAAATGGCCCATAGGTCTCTCTGTATGGCAAAGTACATGGGCTGGACTTGTACTGGTTCATTTGTACTCTTTCCTGACCTGCTTTGAACCAGCGAGATACGAAATAAAAATGGCTTTTATAACAACGTTGTCCAGAAAAACTGTAATCCTCATATCTATTTCTAGTGTACCAGTTCTGAAGGGTAAATATGCTTTATGCATGAATTTCTGAGTACTTGATTGTAAAGGATATTGCTTCATTAAGAAAGACTGTAGAAAAATAAATCACCGTAATTATTATGTAAGCTGATGACATATAACAAATGTTCACAGTTCAGGTTCCTAAATCTTTCTAAGTGGTCAAGGCCTTAATCTGATACTCTTTCCACGACTTTGCTAAAAGTTTATTTATTGATGTATAATCCATGATTCAGACCTTCCTTTTATGGAAAGCATATTCAAACAGAGGAGTGGAACTATCTACTCCATTTGTGAAGGAGACTTTCAAGAAGGTAATTTCCTTCGGTTCTGATTTATCCCATATCTGGGGTGAACCAAAGTTTGATTTCTGCCGAATGATTTCTGATCAGTGAGCAGCTGCAAGGAACATCCTCAGGCTGCAGGATGCAGAGCAAGAGAAGGAAAGGACCTTACGGCTCATGGAATTGACTTGGAGTATTTTTCATTGGAACCTTGCCAGTGAGCAGGTTCACTCATCTTGGATGTGCGTGGACCAGGGAGTGGGGGCCGGTGGCTATGAAGTCAATACTTGAAGGTGGTGCATTGGGATTCTTTCTACTGAAGGCCAGATTCATTATGAAACTTTTTATTATTTTTTTGCAGTACGCGGGCCTCTCACTGCTGCAGCCTCTCCCGCTGCGGAGCACAGGCTCCAGACGCGCAGGCTCAGCAGCCATGGTTCACAGGCCTAGCTGCTCCGCGGCATGTGGGATCCTCCCGGACCGGGGCACGAACCCGTATCCCCTGCATCGGCAGGCGGACTCTCAACCACTGCGCCACCAGGGAAGCCCTATGAAACATTTTTACTCCACCAATTTTTTTTCCTTTGAATAGAGAGTCGGGATTTTTGAAACAATGCTTCCCAAGTTGCCTGAAAATGTGTAACAATTTCTAGCTTTTGAATGAAACTTTTCTGGGATATGGCCTGAAACAGCAGGCCCTAGTTTTGTTTGTTTGTTTGTTTCAACACAAGAAACAGGCTGGCAGATAGACCAGGCAGAGACCTGTTTCCAGAGGCTACTCAATCTTCTAAGCTCATGCTGAGTATAAAGTTGGTTCTCAGAGTCTTCATTTTCTCTCTGAATCCTCTCTGAATGAAGGTCCTTGTGGCTGCTCACTATTCTTTTGGAGGGTGACACCTACTTTCTATTCTCCTTCACTTTGAATATCATTTTTCAAGCTTTCTGGGAAGCGCCATTACACTTCTATGAAGAGACTCCAACTGCCAATCTTGAAATATTCTTTGAAACCAGTAACACCAGGTGCTGTGTTCAAGAAGGAAAGGAAGCAGCTCCATAGAATGTACAATACAACATTTGTTTGCAGGGAGCATTGGATTTAAACACACACACACACACACAACTGCAGCCTAAATAGCTCAATGTTTCTCTTGAAACACTCTAAGGGTTTCAGGAAATGCAAGGAAACTTTTAAAAACAGAGCATTAAAAAAATGGAAACAGAAGAATCAAAGGAAACATTAAAAAAAGGAATCCAAGTTGAACAGGGCTTGTAATAACATGCTTAAAAGAACGGAAGTTGGGAAGATAGATGAAGTTATATCATCAACCTGCAAATAAGAATAATCTCTTTCAGCATGAGAAAAGATCTACTCTTTGTAAGCAATTTTAGAGGGGGTGGATTTGTTTTTGTGATATCATTTTAGGAAGATACAGCTCAAATGAGCTCACTGCCTGTTGGAGGATACTGCTATTTTCTCAGCATAATTTATGTATGGAAGCAAAGTAAATGGAAGAATAAACATCAACACGATGTTTTCTACGCTTGCCAAGAAACTATTATTTCTTCTTGAATTTTTATACAGCCTTGCTCTTCAAAGAGCAGAGACCTGCAAAGGAGGAAATTCAGGTGGCAGAGAGCTGACCCCCAGTCCCTTCACTGGGGGGACCCCAGTGGGCCGGTGTGTGTGTCAGCCCAAACGCACCGACAGCTTGGGTCTGGCCCAATTTCCTGGTCACTCGGGCAGCGTGGCCAAACAGTGCTGGGGTATCTGATTCAATGCTCAACGGTTTAAAGACATGATAAACATTTCAAATCTTTTTGGAGGCATGTTTTATGTTTTCCAGCACTTGTGATAATATTTTATTAAGTGTTTGATGGCAGTTTTTTAAATCACAGTTCCTTTATGATATCCGAGAATACAGCCTATCCTTCTTACTTAGTTTCTACATTTAGTAGGAATGTATTTGACTGGAAATTGTGCTAGACCCATCTTCTTTGTTAGTGGAGGTATTAGGGTGACTCATTTTTTATTTCTTTTTAAAAAATTATTTATTTATTTATTTACTTGGCTGCATCAGGTCTTAGTTGCAGCATGTGGGCTCTTTGTTGCAGCACACGGGCTTCTCTCTAGCTGTGGCACACAGGCTCCAGAGCACGTGGGCTCAGGAGTTGCGGCAAGTGGGCTTACTTGCCCCACGGCATGTGGAATCTTAGTTCCCCGACCAGGGATCGAACCTGCATCCCCTGCATTGAGGCGGATTCTTAACCACTGGACCACCAGGCAAGTCCCTACTTTTCATTTCTTAATTATTTCTTCACACTAATTATCTCTTTTAAACCAAGCTTAAGTAGCTGTATATATTTTTTAAGGGAGGTGATTAACTTCTCTCCCCGCTAATGGTTTAGAACTCTCCTTCTCCTAAACTTTCCCAGGAATGGCCACTTTAGATCTGTTGCGACTGACACTGAACATGAATAGTTCTGTATGTCCATCATAGCCTCACTTAGTTGTCATCCTTTAAACACATGTGTGCACACACAGGTATATGTGTGTACACGTATTGCTTAGTTATACCACAATGGCACTTAATATCCCTTGTTCTCCACTGCCTTATCTTTGTGTCTTCATTGTTCTGGTTTCCTGACCCCTGAGTTTAAAGGCAGTATATGCTATGGTAGGGTTATGCCCAAATGTTTTCATCTTTATCTTTTGACCAGTTCATCAAATGCTAGGGAAACGCTTTTGCATTTTAGAATAGCATACCTGTAGATCTCACAAACCCAAATGGCAGTCCCTAAATTGCATTGCTTTAATGAGAAACACCATGGGGTAATCCCATAGCTGTTTTTCATGAATTTACTCAATCATCTTTACTATTTGTATGTTCTTTTCATTTTTAATGTGGCAAAAAAATGTGAGTCCTTCTTTCTTTACACTGTAGTTCTGGGGGTTAAAAAAATAATAATTTTGCCAGCTATTATTTCCCCAGTCTTTGTAATAAAATTCCTGTAGAGGAGAGGTGAAAGGGCTTGAGCAACACCTTCCAGCCTCTGGCTTGTTAGAGAGGATGAAGGGTTTCTAAGCAGGATGAAAGAAATAATCCAGGAAGGAAGCCAGGAAGAAAAGGGGGTGGAGGGAAACCTAAGCCAGTGTCAAGAGGTTGGTAAATAGAAGAATGTGACACAGAAGAGCAAAATGAGAGAAGCTACTCGGATAAATCTCACCATCCATCCTCGAAGGCCGATTTCAAAGGCTTCTTCTCTGGGGAGCCATCTCTGCCTTCCTCACCCTCACACTCTCTCACCACTGGTGTCCCAGGACATTTTATCTGCATCTCCCTTACAGTCCCTGCCAATGTCTACTTTGGATTATAGGTATTTGTGTGATTTCCTGTAAGCCCTCCATTCATTCAACACAATAAACAATTACTGAGCTCCACCTCCCTTGATACCAGGTGCTTTGCTAGATGCCAAGGGTACAAAGATAACTGGGACATCATCCCTGCCCTCAACAGGCTAACGGTGGCCCAGTCCTCGCCTACAATACCAGGCCTGTTCCCTGCTGAGACCCATCATCTGGTTTCTGTGTCATTTCTCTGTCAGTGCAGTCTCTCTTGCCTGAAATGTTCTTTTCTCCTTTTCCTTTGTTTGTCTGTCAAGGCTCAGGCATAAACTCCTCAGGAAGGTTTTTCTGAACTGCCAGACTGGGTTCCCATATCATATGCACACTTTTCTTTAGCACTTCCCATAAATCAAGACTTTCTGTTTACAAGACTATCTCCTCCAGTGGATTCAGTGTGGGAACCTTGCCTTCTAATCTTTGATTTTCCAAGATCAAGGACTATGCCTGGTCATAATGTCCCTCTAAGGTAAGGTGGGAAAGATATCATTTATCCCTTTTTATGGGTAGGAAAACAAAGGACAGTGCTGGAGACTGACTCCCCTGCCCAGATTCATATGTTGAAGGCTAATCCCCAATGTGATGGTATTTGGAGATAAGGCCTTTGGGAGATTGAGGTTAGAGCCCTCATGAATGGGATTAGCACCCTTACAAGAAGAAACAAGAAGAAGATCTCTCTCTCTTTGCCAGGTTGGGGGCACAGCAAGAAGATGGCCATCTGCAAACCAGTAAGAGGGCCCCTACCAGAAACAGACCATGATGGCACCCTGATCTTGGACTTCTCAGCCCCTAGAACTATGAGAAATATATTTCTGTTACTTAATCCACCTAGTCTCTGGTATTTTGTGAAAGTAGCCCAAACGAAGACAAACGGAGAGGATAAGTGACCCAGCCCCAGATTTAAAGGATGGTAGGGTTGGGCAAGAAGCCACATCTTCTGCTCTATCCACCTGACTACCAGATTTCCTATTAGAAAAAGGTGTACCTGTTTCTTCTGTGTCATCTTAGAAAGAACGTTTGGATAGAAGACTGAGTAGAAGCATTGGGTGATGCAAAGATTCTGGGACAGACGTGGTAGGATGCCTATTTGACAAAACAGGGAAATAAGTGAAACACTGTTTTGTAGTCTCTGAAGAAGACAGGTTCTTTTTCAGAAGAGGGCTAGTGCTGTTGCATGGATTCTATCCATGTCAATTCAAGAAAGGAAAATAATGTGGGTCAGAGGAAACAGGGTGTAAAGTAGATTATCAAGTGACTACTTCTGCCAGGCAAGAACACACATGAAAAAATATCCAGACAGAGGGCACCTGGGAAGAATCAGATTAAAGCTAGAGTTAAAGCAAAGCTGCATGGAGAACCAAGCTGCAATCCAGGAAAAATGGGAAACAGCTGAACAGATTTATGAGTGACTATCTAATTGATGTGACTTTTAAATGTGCTGATATATTTTATTTTTATGGAAGGGTGACAAACAGGCAGCACAAAGCAGTGGAAGGGGCCTGATTGTCCCATTTTAATTCAGAAGCTCTGGTTTTAGGTCTCTCTCTTAAAACTCACAGGCTCTGTCACTTCGGGCAAGTAACTTAGCTTCTCTGAATCTTAGTTTCTTCTTAAAATGATATCATGCTATACTTTTATAGGGTCGTTGTGAGGACTGACTCTTCATTAAGAAGTCCAGATTTGTTTTTCAAATTACTACATTTGGGGTTGGATTAGGCTGTTAGCCAGTTTTCTCAAAAACCTGTAGGCAGATACCCCTTTATGTCTTGATGGCAAATTTCAGTTACATGGCCACCCCCAGCTGCAAGGGAGTCTGGGAAAGTAACTACCAGTCTTGCTTTGGTGGGGTTTGTTTGTTTGTTTTTGTCTCTATAAAGAGAAGAATTTCAGGCAGAAGGGAGTTAGGGAAGGTTTCTGGATCCGTCAACCTGTGCTTCAACACCCCACGCCCAGCTGCGATAGCACCTGCGTAAGTGGACAGAAGAACGGGATCATGGGACAAGCAAGCTATGCCGTGGGCTTGGGCTGATGAATCTAATTAAATAGTTCATTAAAAGTAATAGAGGCGGTGGGTGGAGTAACCCATTAAGATGAACTGCGGAAGCGGTGCCACCACGAGTTTCCAGGAATAATACGTAGGCATGCTTCCAATAAAACTGAGTAGGAGCTCAGGCTGCTTTCTTTTAGAGTCTCCCTTTTTCATGATCCGATGTCACCATGTGCTCTCACTTTTCACTTCTCCCTCCTACCCACCCCCAACCCTGATGGTTTTTAGTTCTCCTAAATCAGCACACCAGAATGCCATTTTAGGGTGGGCCCCATTTCCCAGGATTTTCTGTTTCTCTCTCTTCTCCCCAATAACTCAACTATCTTATGTTACATTTTTTCAGACTCCAGTTCTTGGTTAATTGCCTCTGCAACTGAAAAAGAAAGAAAAGAATGAAGAAAGGAATGAAGGAAAGGAGGAAGGGAGGGAGGGAGGAGGGAAGGAAGGAGGGAGGGGGAGAGAGAGAGGAAGGAGAGAAGGAAGGAAGGAAGAAATTCGAGCTAAGATGAGGTGGGTTAGCCCTCTCTTAAAATATTTACATTTTAATAGTAGCCGTTAATGTCAGAATGCAAAGTACTGCAATAGGTATGATTTGGGGCATTGTGCAATAGGATAAGACGAGTGGAAAAGAGATTTTCAGATTAGGGGACCTCGCCTTAACTTTGTCAGACAGCACATCCCCACATTGGTTAAGCCAAAGGCCAAGCCCGTGAACACCATGTGGGAGCAGAGATGCAGGAAGGGAATGCAGAACGGACTTGCCTCTAATCAGTGTGTGGGGTGATAGGACAGGGTGGTGGTGTGTTACAACTGGGTGGGGAAGGACGGGTCTGTCCAAACATGAGAAGGAAAACTGATGTGCTAAGGAGGGATGACACTGGGTTTAAAATAAAGCTTCATAAAAAGCTACACAGTTGGGTAACACCCAATCAAAACGCTGCTGCTAATGGACGATTAGCATGGAGATAAAACTGTGAATTACACGTGGTAACCACGGGGGGAGGGGTGGGGATAGGGAGATAGGACTGGGGGAGGGCACAGTGAAGGTAAATAAAAGTTAGCCTCACACTAGAGCAACCCCAGGCAAAATGAAAATGTCTTTGCTTATTCTTCAGTAGAATGAATTTTTTATCTTGTGTGTTTAGCTACAAGTGTGTCCTATTAGAAAACCATCAGTAAAAGAATATATACAGACAAATTAGGGAATAATTACAATATAATCACTGGCTTTACCACAAGAATTCTCCTTGAGTTTTCCTTAAGTGCCATTTAAAATACTACTCAAGTTACCAACGATCTTTTCTTTTTAATGTAAGGTACAGCTTTTAAGAATTCTATTTCGTAAGGTAATTCCATGTAATAGAGAGAGAAAGGTTTTGGTTGATTTAATTCGGCATAAAAAAAGAAGAAACATACACTGCTAATAGAGAAAGGAGATAGAAAAATGCAACCCACCTTCAGCTGTAATAACGGGTCATTTTATATGCTGTGCCAGTAAGCTCCTGTTTCACCAAGAAGAATTCATTAAGTTAGAAAGTCAATAAAAGTGAGCTTTATTAAAAAAGAACTGATGTAGTTAAAGGTACTGGTGAAAACTAGCTCAGTTACAAAGGGGAAATGACTCAGCGGCACGTTTAAGAAATGAAACAATGTACCATGGAATCTTCTCCCAGTTTAAGTTATTTCACAAAAAAAAAAAAAAGTACGGTACTCTACATAATTTGTAATAGCCAAGGTGAATGCCAGCATGATGGAGGAAGAAGTGCTTCCATAAAACTGTCATTCTTCAAATAATGGTGAATTATAGTATTGACAGTGCTCGCAGCCCAAGAAATCTGTTCGCAGAGGTGATAAGAAAGCCCCCGCACGACTCAGGCTGGCAGCTTAAGGTGGGTAGAAGCGGTGTTCAGCAATACTGTTCTGTATGTTACCATCTAAATGAGAATACTGAGTCTCTGGAATACGTAAAGCTGCAGACTGGGGAAAATAGGTTTAATACTCTCTGAAAATCCCAGATCAAATGATATTGCTGTGGAAAGAAATGTATAGGCTAGTCAAATGAAAGAACATGCACACATTAAAGGGCAGCAGAGTGCCCGCGCAGTATGGTGTTTAAAAAGCATCATCCCATCCGAGCTTATGTGGTCTGGGTCACATGGTTGGAATATAGGGCAAAAATCCACACGCCTCAAGACCAAGTAATGTGTACGCTGGGCATTTTTGCAGACCTCAGATACAGGGATATGCAAAGAAGCCAGAAGAACCCTGTGAGTGACTACCACCTTCTCCCCCTTGGGGCCTGCAGCTTATCGTTTTCTAGTGATCTGAACACTGGCCTGGGAGACAGAGAAACAGCCTGAGGCCTGGATTTGCCAGTGATGCCATATGACAAGCTGCTGCCTAGTCTAACACCTTCTAATATAACACCATCCAAAGGATTAAGTGCTTACTGGCTAAAAAATAAAATGAAAAGGTGGATCAGAAGATGCTCCAAGCAATAGAAAGCGTAGTGCAGCATTCTACCAGCTGCCTCACCCCTATGTCGAAGGGAAAATAACAAGGGGTATTGTGAGAAGAAGAGAGCTGGAGAAGTTTGGAAATTGCCAGTTACAAAAATAATAAATAACCTATAATAAAATCAGTTGCAAACGGATGGCACTTTCCAAATTGGAATAGAACATTTTCATATGCTCTGTGAGCCACACAACCTCTCTCGTCTACCCCCAGAGAGTTGCCAAGACAATCAAATGAAATATTTTCTGCAAGAATGATTTATCAACTATAAATCCTTTAAGAATTTATGGTGGCGAGTGGTCTAAATGGTTAAAAAAACAAAACAAACCCCAAAATACCTCAGCAAGCTCGAAGAGGAGTGCCTGAAAATGGTTAGGCCTTCATCATATTCCTAGAGTCTGCAGGCATTTTTCTCTTGAAATGCCTGCCAACATACAGCAGAACTGCACAGTTTGGGGCAGTACAAGGGAGACTGTCTAATAGAGGATAAATGAAAGTTGGGTGACCAAGTTTGGGGGATGGGTAATTTCATGATCTAAACTGTCAACTTACCATGATATGTAAGGGAAAAACATTAGAAAAAGTTTTGGTGAATCTGAAACTTTAAGTTTACCCTACCTAAAGCTTTTGCTACCCACAAATTGCTGCTCTGTTAACAAACAAAAGCAAAACCCCAAACTACCACTTTCTATCTCTAAGTATTGCTTAGGACTGAGTGTTCCTCAGCTTTGCTGTATTTGTCCTCCTCATGCACAGGAGGTGTGTCCCATTCACCCCCCCATCTTAATGGGTGTGTCTGTTGGGGAGAGAAGAGGAAAAAAGTAGGCTGGTTTCAACTAAAATTAATTCATGCCTTTTGATATATTATAAAGCTAATTTCTACCCAACCTTCCAACAGATCAATAGTCCATATGCCAATGTATCACAGAAGGCTACATTTAAAAATGGATCAGTCTCCCCATTGGAAGTGGGTACGTATGTTCTCCAAAAGATATAAAAGAAGGTACATGCCAATATTCATAATAGCCAAAAACTGAAAAGGATAAACTGTGGGTAGTCCAGTCATGGGATATTAAACAGCAATGACAATGAACGACCTGCAATTACACTCAACACTATATATAAACATAAAATTGAGTGAAAGAAATCACAAAAGAGTATTTACAGCAAGATTCCACTTATGCAAGGTACAAAAACAAGCACAACTAAATGATGTTGTTGGGACCCTTCGGGAATGGGGTGTGACTGAAAGGGACACAGTGGGGGCTTCTGGGATGTCGGTGTGTTTCTTGATCAGGCTACTGGTTAAATAGATGTGTTCAATTTTTGAAAATACATCAAGTGTGCACTTATGGACTTTTCCCGTGGTATGTTTTACTTCAGTAAGACATTTTAAAAAAGTGAAGCAGACTCTGAGTTGACGGGATTCAATTAGATTTGTTCTGACCAGTACTGTGATACCACCTGTTTCCAAACTTCCTAGCTCCCGTGGATCAGCAGCAACTGATGAACAGAAATTTGATTGGTTTCTGAGGCTTAAAATTGAGACACAGAATATATAAATAAGTACTTTTACTTTTACTGTAAATCATGGATTCAGTAAAAGCATCTGTAAATTCAATGGGTCATGGATTTTATTTATTTATTTGTTTGTTTGTTTATTTATTTGTTTGTTTGTTAGTTATTTCTGAGATATACATTTTAAAGTAACAACTAGAATTATGACTTATAACATTATACCAGAACATATAAGATTTTTAGAAATTTCATGTAATGTCTGAAACATTTATATTAACATATTTCCGTACAAATAACCCAAAGAAATTTTAGTATTAGTTGTTTTTTTGGTTTGTTTGTCTTTTTATACTGCAGGTTCTTATTAGTCATCAGTTTTATACACATCAGTCTATACATGTCAATCCCAATCACCCAATTCAGCATACCACCATCCCCACCCCACCGCGGTTTTCCCCCCTTGGTGTCCATATGTTTGTTCTCTACATCTGTGTCTCAAATTCTGCCCTGCAAACCAGTTCATCTGTACCATTTTTCTAGGTTCCACATACATGCGTTAATATATGATATTTGTTTTTCTCTTTCTGACTTACTTCACTCTGTATGACAGTCTCTAGATCCATCCACGTCTCAACAAATGACTCAGTTTTATTCCTTTTTATGGCTGAGTAATATTCCATTGTATATATGTACCACAACTTCTTTATCCATTCATCTGTCTATGGGCATTTAGGTTGCTTCCATGGGTCATGGATTTAGAGATCCATGGATAGATACTCTGAATTCAGCAGATGATATTTTGGTTATATGGATTTTGTTCTACTTTTGAGATGTCTTAAAAACCTTGGAGATGCCATATCCTCTATATGACAGAAATCTAAACAGTGAATCAAAACCATCTACTGAATTTCTTTAAATTGACAAAGGGTTTTCCCATTGATATATGATCAGGGTCTCATTTAATGCTAATTTAGAATCATTGAAGATCCCTTTGCAAATGATCATGTTATGATTTTTTTTTTTTTTTTTTTGCGGTACATGGGTCTCTCACTGTTGTGGCCTCTCCCATTGCGGAGCACAGGCTCCGGACGCGCAGGCTCAGTGGCCATGGCTCACGGGCCTAGCCGCTCCACGGCATATGGGATCTTCCCAGACTGGGACACGAACCCGTGTCCCCTGCATTGGCAGGCGGACTCTCAACCACTGCACCACCAGGGAAGCCCGTGTTATGATTTTTAACACCCTCATTTTATAGATCAAGAACCTGAGACCCAGAGAGGTTAAATGATATGCCTGTGGCCAGACAGATATTCAAAAGCAGAATATGGGCTAGAATTCAGGTTCCCTAACTACTAAACCAATTTACTTTCACTCTAGCTTTCTGGCTTCCATTTCATTGTTGATTCAGGGAATCATGAACAACTAAAAAGAGATGGTATGAAATGAAGTTCTAATGGGCCAACACTAAAATTTTAATTTACTATGATATTTACACATTCTAAAGAGCAAGGCCAAGAAAGTATGTGTTCCTAAGTGATTACTGATTTTTAGAAACTGGATAATATCAGTTTAGGAACTCATATGTTAATACTATCTTTTAAAAAATACTAATATATTGGAAATTATGATTATTTTTACCAATGGGAGCTGTGTTGGCTATTTTATTTTCTTGTTGAAGAACACATATTGTCAGAAGAGCACTAAATGTCCTCAGACCAGCCAGAACAGAATTTATCAGACCCTCCTACATACATCTGAAGACACATATCTGAGATAGATTTGATGTTATCTATAACTTCTTAGCTTCAGGCTACTGGTCACACAGATGTATTCAATTTTTAAAAATATATCAAGTGTACACTTATGCACACTTGGGCTATTTTTACCTTACAGTGGCCTTTCAAGGACTATTTACCTGCTGTGGGTCATTACTATTTGTAAATACTAATAATTACCTGAAGTTGAAACCATTTACAGTGTTCATTCCATTTCCCAGGACGTGTACGGCTCTGACTCACTAACTGTAGAGCAAAGTAATTTCATTATTTTTTAACCGATTTACCTTCTGGCTTTGTATTATGGGTAATGTACTGTGACTTAGTACTGTGACCCTTATTCAGATTAAAAATATAAGTTTCCTTGATCACGGCTGTGTAGCATTATAGTCTGATTCAGTACAGTTCTAATAATAGGAATTGCTAGATGAAACTAGGTTAAAAGGAACCATCGAACAAATGAATGAACAACATAAAATTTTGTGGCAGATGTTAGGATTCTCAGGCTAAGGCTCTCAGATGACTGGGTATAAACTGCATTTCCCTCTCATTTCCTGAAGAAATGGTAACATCTCTCATGGCCCTTGTACCCATGGATGGACCCGTTGGCCATAGGCTCAGTGGACACACAGAGATAAATGCTCACAAGTGGGTTCTAAGTACTGTAGAAACTCGAGCATAGAGAAAATATTAATTACATACCATTCTAGTCCTAAACAACAACTGGGGGTGGGCATGATATGAGATCAATGCATCCAACAAATACTTCTTGAGCACCTATTCTGGCAATTGGAGCTTAAATGAGATAATCCATGTGAAGGGTTTAGCACAGTGACTGGTATATGATAAACACTTATAAATGTTATAAGTAACACTTCCTAAAGGAAGTGACATTGAAGCTGTCACAGGAAGGACGGGAAGAGTTAACCAGGCAGATGGGAGAGCTGTCAAAGACAAAAGAGGCCGGCACCACTTTGGGACTGTCAGGGGTTCAGGAAAGCTGGGACACGATGTGGCAGAGGCAAGGTCTGGGGCTACAGAGATGGGCAGGTGGCAGAGTATGAAGAGCCCCATCATCCTCGTTACAGAGGTTGGTTTTTATCCTCTGTGAAGTAAGAATCACAAAAAGCAGTGCTTTTCACACGGTAGGATCTCATCTATTAGTTAGCTCTGAAATCATTTTCATGGGTTTCAACCAGCATTACTTTCTCAACAAAAGAGATCAAAACAGAATAGGACAGGACAGAATAAAAAACATAAAACTTGTTTATATATTTATGTGTGTATTGGGTCATGATGTTCAATTTATTTCTTATTGTAAGCCACAGCCTCAAAGTTTAAAGGCCACTTCTTTGAAGTCTTTAAGTGGACAAATGATACAAACAGCCTTGCACTTTGGAAAATCAATTTGGCTGCCACGTAGAAAGAACTGGAGGGGGACAGACGTGAGAACAGGGAGGACAATTGCCACAGTCAGGCTACAGATACAGTGTTCAGCTGAGGGCAGGTCTCATGAGGATGGATAGAAGTTCTGCAGATGGGTACTGGGATGCTGAGGAGGATGAGAGTGAGGGGAGGAAGGTGTCAGAAATGCAGCCTGGGTTGCCCAAGTTTCTATCTTAGGCAACAGGTTGGGCAACCAGATGAGTCTTGCTGCCCTCCTCTGGGGCAAGGAACATCAGAGCCAAAGCGGTTTTGGAGGCACAAGAAAATTATTAGGTCTGGACATGCTGAGGCACAAGGTTGAAAATATGAAGGGGCTTCCCGGGTGGTGCAGTGGTTAAGAATCCGCCTGTCAATGCAGGGGACACGGGTTTGAGCCCTGGTCCAGGAAGATCCCACATGCCACGGAGCAACTAGGCCCGTGCGCCACAACTACTGAGCCTGGGCTCTAGAGCCCGCGAGCCACAACTACTGAGCCCACGTGCCACAATTACTGAAGCCTGTGCACCTAGAGCCTGTGCTCCGCAACAAGCGAAGCCACCACAATGAGAAGCCCGCGCAACCGCAACGAAGAGTAGCCCCCGCTCGTTGCAACTAGAGAAAAGCCCATGAGCAGAAACGAAGACCCAACACAGCCAAAAATAAAATAAATTAAATAAATTTAAAAAAAGAGAAAATATGAAGAATAAGCACCATTTAGATAACTTTCTCTATAGAAGAATTTCTACAAACCAATCATTATCAAGTGTCTATTGTCTGATGCTAAAAGTTAGCACAAATGTTGGTACTAATGTGAGCAATACATGTTTGTGTGTATTTTTTTTTTTTTGTAGTAAGGAAGTAAAGTACATAAGGGAATTGCAAGTGCCCAGACTTTAGGAACAAGTAGAAAAAAAAAAAGATACCTTCTAAAGTAAATGCAATTAAGAATCCTTATTAACAGAATAAGGTTAAAGGTTAAGGACAATGTATATGAGTATCTAGCATAATACTTGACATGTAGTAGATGCTCTATAAATGTTAGTTTTTCTTTCCCTCCACTTTCCTATACCTTGTCAACAGGTCTCAAGATACAGCAATATAAACTATTTACATGAGTATATTTCAAGTCACCTGATAACTAGATTTACCAGATGATGCTATAATTCACAAAACTGATCATGTTCTTTGTTTTACAAGGGCTGCCAAGAAGTTAATGGGCAAATCCATGATGCGTCTCTAGTAAATGTACAGAAACCCATTGTGAGCATTTTGTATATCTCACCCCAGTCTTATCTCTAAGCCTTTTTCTTAATTCCTCAATTTCTCCCCTTAAACAATGTCATTGAGAAGTTTTTTAAGTCACTTTAAATCTTTTTTGAAATAAGTCAAAGCCTGTAGACGGATAGATGGACAAATAGATTAGACAGACAGATGGCTGAAATTCATGGATGGCTGCATATCTGATTATTAATCAAAGACCTATGAGCCTGAGTAGTTGAATTAGTTCACTGATTTCACTTGTTTCTTTCTTTTCCTAAAAAAATTTAAACATATACAAAAGTAGATAGAATAGTATAATGAATCCCCATGAACCCATGCCCCAGTTTCAACAACTGCCAACTCATGGCCAGTCTTTTTTCATCTAAACCCCCATCCAACTTCCCAACTCCTGGATTAATTTAAAGCAAATCTCAACCACTATATCACTGCACTGGTAAATGTTTTAGTATAAATCTCCAAAAGATAAGGACTCTTTAAAAACATAACCACGGGGCTTCCCTGGTGGCACAGTGGTTAAGAATCCACCTGCCATTGCAGGGGACACTGGTTTGATCCCTGGTCCGGGAAGATCCCAAATGCCATGGAGCAACTAAGCCCCTGTGTCACAACCACTGAGCCTGTGCTCTACAGCCCATGAGCCACAAGTACTGAAGCCTGCGCGCCTAGAGCCCGTGCTCCGCAACAAGAAAAGCCACCGTAATATGAAGCCTGCGCACTGCAGCGAAGAGTAGCCCCTGCTCGTCGCAACTAGAGAAAGCCCGCGCGCAGCAACGAAGACCCAACGCAGCCAAAACTAAATAAAATAAAATAAAATAAAAAATAAATAAATTAAAAAAAATTCTCGTTATGAAAAGTATAATACAAAGAGTGCATATATACAAATTTATTTTTTAAAAAATCAACAAACATCCATGTACCCACGTCTCAGGATAAGAAACAGAACACTAGTATCTTGAAAAAGCCCTAAAATCTCCTTCCCCAGTTGCCTCCCACTCCCTTCCTATGAGTGACCATTATCTTGTTTTTTGTGCCAACATTCCTTGGTTTTTCTTTATAACTTTACCATGTATATCCTACCACCTAAACAACACTTGGGTTTAGTTTTGGAAAACCTCACAGCAAGCACAGACCTAGCGGTTTAAAGAAATTCGAGCAATATCGCTGTTACTAGATGGAAGGTCAGGAGAAGGCGGACTCAACAGGGGGCTAGCCTGGTTCAGGTTCTTTGAGGATTTGCAAGAGCGTCTACTGCAGAAGTCAGAGGGCAGCTGAGCAGCCCTGAGAGACAGAGGTCTCACCACCTCTAGGCCAAGGTCACAGCCACAGTGCCGACCAAGAACCGGACATCTGGCAGGACTGTGGTCAGGTGTAGGCTGCTCTCTATCTTCTGTATTTTTTTTTATTGTGCCAAAATGCACATAACATAAAATTTACCATTTTAACCATTTTAAAGTGGACAGTACGAATTATTAGAGAAATGCAAATCAAAACTACAATGAGGTATCACCTCACACTGCTCAGAATGGGCATCATCAAGAAATCTACAAACAGTAGATGCTGGAGAGGGTGTGGAGAAAAGGGAAACCTCTTGCACTGTTGGTGGGAATACAAATTGATACAGCCACTATGGAGAACAGTATGGAGGTTCCTTAAAAAACTACAAATAGAACTACCATACGACCCAGCAATCCCACTACTGGGCATATACCCTGAGAAAACCATAATTCAAAAGGACACACATACCCCAGTGTTCATTGCAGCACTATTTACAATAGCCAGGACATGGAAGCAACCTAAATGTCCAACGACAAACGAATGGATAAAGAAGATGTGGCATATATAAACAATGGACTATTACTCAGCCATAAAAAGGAACAAAATTGGCTCATTTGTAGAGATGTGGATGGACCTAGAGTCTGTCATACAGAGTGAAGTAAACCAGAAGAAGAAAAATATCGTATAGTAACACATATATGTGGAATCTAGAAAAATGGTACAGATGAATCTATTTGCAGGACAGGAATAGAGACATAGACGCAGAGAATGGACATGTGGATGCAGGGGTGGAAGGGGAGGGTGGGACGAATTGGGAGATTAGGACTGACATATATACACTACCATGCGTAAAACTGATAGCTAGCGGGAACATGCTATAAAGCACAGGAAGCTCAGCTCGGTGCTCTGTGATGACCTAGATGGGTGGGATGGGGGGGCAGTGGGAGGGAGGTCCAAGAGGGAGGGGATATAGGTATACATATAGCTGATTCACTTCATCGTACAGCAGAAACATAATATTGTAAAGCAATTATACTCCAAAAAAAAAAAAAAAAAAAAAAGGAAACCAACCAAGTAAATAAATAAATAAAGTGGACAGTGCAGTGGCATTAACATTCAACTACTGTGCAACTATCACCACCATCCATCTCCAGAACTTTTTCATTTCCCCGAACTGAAACTCTGTACCCCCAGCCCCTAGCAACCACCATTCTACTTTGTCTTTGTGAAGACAGGTACCTCCTGTAAGTGGAATTGTACAGTATTTGTCTTTTTGTGACTGGCTTATCTCACTTAGCAAAATGTCCTCAACTGTAGCAAGTATCAGAATTTCCTTCCTTTTTAAGATTGAATCATATCCCATTATATGTATATACCACATTTTATTTATCAATTCATCTGTTGATGGACACGGGTTGCTTTCACATTCTGGTTATTATGAATAATGCTGTATGGGTGTACACATAACCCTTTGAGTCCCTGCTTTTAATTCTTTTGGGTATATACCCAGAAGGGGAATTGCTGGCTCATATAGTAATCCTATGTTTAATTTTTTGAGGAACTGCTACACTGTTTTCCACAGCAGCTGCATCATTCATTTTTACATTCTCTTCGACAGTGCACAAGGGTTCCAATTTCTCCACATCCTTGCCGACACTTATTTTCTGTGTTTTTGACAGTAGCCATCCTTATGAGTATGAAGTAGTAGTACCTTACTGCAGTTTTTTTTTTTTTTTTTTTTTTTTCCGGTACGCGGGCCTCTCATTGCTGTGGCCTCTCCTGTTGCGGAGCACAGGCTCCGGACGCGCAGGCTCAGCAGCCATGGCTCATGGGCCCAGCCGCTCCACGGCATGTGGGATCTTCCTGGACCGGGGCACGAACCCGCGTCCCCTGCATCGGCAGGCGGACTCTCAACCATTGCGCCACCAGGGAAGCCCCTTACTGCAGTTTTTACTTTCATTTCCCTAACATAAGTGATGCTGAATATCTATTCATGTGCTTATTGGCCCTTTGAATACCTTCTTTGAAGAAAAGTCTACTTAAGTCCTTGGCCCATTATTGAATTGGGCTGTTTGGTTTTTTGTGGTTTGTATCCTCTGATTTTAAACTCACCATGTTCTACCTCCAGCTCACAGGAGAATATATTGGCATAAGTGAATTAAGAGTCCTCAGACGATCAGGAAGCAGGACATGGGGAGGAAGGTAGGAACTTCATTAATACATGATTAAGGGAAAAAAGAAATACAGCAAAGGATCTGGGCCAGGTTCACCTGGCATAATGTCTTCAGGTTAAAAAGACTGTACACTTCCAGTAATGATCTCAACAGACAAGATGTCTAGCTCTTGAGTCATACCGCTCCACTCCGCATTATACATGACGTATCCTGGGATCACCCTTCATCCTCCCCATGTCCATGGCCTCTGCCCTGTTTCTATATCAGAGCTCCTGTGTCCTATTTTGTTCTTTCTCTCACTTTGAGGGGGCATATTTTCAAGAAGGTTTTTGAGAAAGGGGGCATAGAAGGTAAATATTTTGAGACTTGGCATGTCTGAATCTATCTTTATTTGTTTCACTCATTATTGATGAATAGTTTGAGTTGGTAGAGAATTCTAGTTGGTGACTATTTTCCTTCAGAATTCTGAAGGCTTTGTTTCAGTGTCACCTTCCTGCACTGCTTTTCGGAAACCCAAAGCCATTATGATTTCTGAGCCTTTACATGTGATCTCTAGAAGCCTGTAGTTCTTCTCCTTGTCCTCAGTGTTGTGAAGTTTCACAATGATATGCTTTAGTGGGGAGCAATTTTCACCCATTTCATCATGCACTCTGGGTTTTTTCAATATGGAAACTCCCTTCCTTCTTCTCTGTACTGTACTCTATTTTTTGAGACTCATAATATTTGGATGTTGGACCTCTTTTGTTTTCCTACTTTTCCATCTCTTTGTCTTTTTGTACTGCTTTTTGGCAATGTTCCTCAACTTTATTTTCTAATCCTCTTATTAGCAAACAAAAGCGTATTTCTGGGAAATAGTATCATCATATTTGTACGCCGCATCGCAATAAAGAAAAGGGAACACCTTCTGAGCAAAAGTTTTAGGCCAAGTATAAAAGGAAAACAGGGCGAAATGCTAGCAACAGCAGCTGTAGCTGTAAGACCAGGTGAAGTTATTATTAGCGCAGTGTGTGGCAAAGGCTATTGTATTTCTTTGGGTCTACTGAATAGTCAGCTTTACCCAATTGTTCTCTGCTCACAGGACTTGTTATAAAATTTCTCCCCCTGGGAATTCCCTGGCAGTCCAGTGGTTAGGACTCAGAGCTTTCACTGTCAGAGGCCCAGGTTCAATCCGTTGTCAGGAAACCAAGATTCTGCCAGCCATGCGGCCAAAAAAATTTCTTCCCCAAAGACCCCACATTCCAACATAAGAACAGAAATTCCTATCAGCAGTAACATCTTGGAATGTTTTTGTCTTTCAAAGAATTTGTTCATTTCATATAAATTATTGAATTTATTGCCATAAAGCTGTTCATAATATTTCTTTATTATCCTTTTAATGATTGTAAAATCTGCAGTAATGTTACCCCTCATCCCTGATAGTGGAAATTTTTGTCTTTTCTCTTTTTGTCCTGACCTCTACTCTGGCCAGGGGTTTATCAATTTTATTGATCTTCAAGAACCAGGTTTTGGTTTCACTGATTTCTTCTTTTTGTTTACTATTTCACTGAGTTCTCCTCTCATCTTTGTTATTTCATTTATTCTACTTTGGTTTTATTTGCTTTCCTTCTTTTAATCTTTGGAGGTGAAAGCTGAGGCCATTGATCTGAGACCTTTTTTTTCTAATATAGTCACTTAGTGCTATAAATTTCCCTATAATTACTGCTTTAACTATGCTGACAAATTTTAATGAGTTGTATTCTTGTTTTCATTCAATTCAAAATACGATCTAATTTCCCTTGTGATCTCTTCTTTGACCCATCCATTATCTAGAAGTGTGCTTTTTAGCTTCCAAATATAGGAAAATTTCAATATATTTTTCTTTTATTAATTTTGAATTTAATCCTATTGTAGTAGAGAACATAGTTTGCGACTTGAATCCCTTTAAATTTATTGAGGCTTGTGTTATGGCCCAGAATATGGTTTGTAGGGGTGAATGTTCCATGCGTACTTGCAAATAATGTGTATAGTGTTCAGTGGAGTGTTCTGTAAATGTCAGTTGGGTCAAGTTGGTTGATAGTATTTAAGTTTTCCATACCCTCACTGATTTTCTGTCTACTTGTTCTCTCAGTTATTGATCAAGGGGTGTTGAAGTCTCTGACTATAACTGTAGATTTGTCTATTTCTCCTTGCAGTTCTATCAGTTTTTGCTTCATAAATTTTGAAGCTCTGTTAATAAATGCATAAGCATTTAGGATTGTGTCCTCTTGATGAACTGGTCTCCTTATTAACATGAAATGATCTTGTTTTTTTAGTTGGAAAACCCATTTTATTTTTTTTAACATCTTTATTGGAGTATAATTGCTTTATAATGGTGTGTTAGTTTCTGCTTTATAACAAAGTGAATCAGGTATACATATACATATATCCCCATATCTCCTCCCTCTTGCACCTCCCTCCCACCCTCCCTATCCCACTCCTCTAGGTGGTCACAAAGCACCGAGCTGATCTCCCTGTGCTATGCAGCTGCTTCCCACTAGCTATCTATTTTACATGAAATGATCATCTTTATCTTTGGTAATAATCTTTGTTCTAAAATCTACTCATCTCATATTAATATAGCCATTTCAGCTTTCTTTTGATCTTCTTTGAATATCTTTGAGTGCAGAGAACAGACGGCCATGTATACAGAACAATCATCTCTATAAAATATCTGACAAAAGTCATAACATCAATACATTAACAAGTTCTGTGTGGTTGAAAAGATGACATTTAGAGCAGGGCAGTGTGATTTCCCCAGACTGGCAGTATCAGCACCACTTGGGAACTCGATAGAAAGCAAATTCTCCAGCTCCTCTCCAGACCTACTGAATCATGATTTCTGGAATGGGACCCAGAAATCCGTGTTCTAACAAGTGTACCTGGGAATTTCAAGGCTTGCCAAAGTTTGAGAGTCATTGCCTAGAGTCCGCTCTCACTTCTGATTCTAGGAATAAGTATCTGGATGAAAATACTTGTTGGTGGTAGGGAGGTGAACCCAAAAAACTTTTCTCAAGCTAGAAGGGTATTTCTGCAACCTTACATTTATATAGTGTTGCCCCAACCAAAGGCCTGTTTTTGAATTAGTTATATAATAATACTCCTGATTAAAGTGTAATAACAGAATAAATAACTATAGAAAGAACTAACATTTGCTTTAAATAGGATCATATTTCAGGAATATGGGGAAACATGCATTGCTCTGAGTTTTCAGCTATGATTTTTAAAGGTAGAAAATGCTGCTTGTGGAGACATCATAATGAACTGTCACTGCATGTGACTCCCGAGTCTTGGGGATGAATCAAAGTGCAGGATGACTCAAAAACTCCCTCCTTTTCAAACAACTCTACAGGGCAGAACTTTTGTTTTCCTTAAGGTCTGGTACAGAAGGCAGGTCATTTTCTCAGTGAAGTTTCCTTACTGTGCAGTTGGTCTGTGTATATATAGTCTTTTGAGTGCCATCCCACACAGGTGGGACTGTTCTTCCTTTTATATAAATGTACTTTTTTACCCGGAGAACTGCTTTCTGCTGCTGCTGCTAGTCTATACCATGTATAAAGCTCCTGCACTTGGTTCTTTAGACACATGATCTCATCTAATGCCCACGACCACTCTGCCAGGCAGGTACTACGTTCCTCATTACTGACAGGTAGAGCAGCTGACCTGTGCTCGTACTGCCGGGGAGTCTAGGTGAGGCAGCAGATTTCTCCCTGAATCCAAATCCAAGAGAATTCCCACTGGGGCCACCACAGCTACTAGTTATAACTTCAAAACATAAAGAACAAAGGGAAAAGACTCATGATCTAAAAAAACCTCTTTTTTTTTTTGAGTTCAAAAATTTCATACACATTTGAATGGTAAACAAGTTGGTTTATTTCAGCATACATGACATATTTCTAGGTATGAAAGGAATCCAAAGGAAGGAGAAGAAAGTTCTTGCCTTGGCACTTTGTAAACTTACTACATGCAAACACACACCCTCACACAAACACCCTAAGCCAAAAAAGTTCTTTTAAGAAACGGTAGCAGAAGCCATTTCAGTATATAACCTTTCATTTAATATGATCTAGACTACGTATTTGTATGAAATGTACTCAGTTTTATTTTTAACAGAAGTCTTATTTAGGTTACAAGCTATATATACTACTTAATTTTTTCATAGAAAGATCAAGACTCACTAATTGCGGTATAGAAATTTTATCATATAGCAATAATTGAGGACTGCAATATTTTTATGTATAGTTAATTGATTTGAACCACTCACTAAATAAAACTTAAGAACTTCATTTTCAGGATCACATGAAGGATTAGGTTCAGATTAAATGGTGCTATTTAGCCAATTGGGACGGCTTAATTGGTGGTTTTCTCGACAAAGAGTGGTAAACAGAGCTCCCATACCTTTTCTAATTTCCTTGTATCAGAACCAAAAATAATATTTAATATTTGCTTTGTACCTTACACAAGAAACTTTTTAAAAAGCCCCATGCACAGAGTGGTCAGTGGTCAGCGGTCAGCAAAAGAATTTAAAAGCCTAAAACAAGAAACAACTGGAGGGTAGAGTGGTTGGTCTTCCCTTTTTGGCATCTATTCCTAGTAGCATAAAAATGGAGTTACAGAAAAAGTGTTTCAACATGCTGATAAAAGATTAAAAAGAATCACTTGGCTTGAAGGAATTTTAACAACATAACATTAAGAGGAGAGGAGGCTGTAAAATAAAACCAAAAAGCATGTCCACAAGAACTTGAAGAAATCAGGAAAACAAAACAAAACAAAACAAACCAACCCTCACAACTTGTCTAGACAATCATGAACAATCATTGACTTGGTTTGTTATAATTTCAAATTCACTTCTCTTAAAATACGTGATTTATGTGTGACCATTTACACAGCTCTTATCTATAATTTCAAAGGTGATCAGTTCAAACTTTAATGAATTTTCTTAATACTGAATTTTTAAACCTTTGAAATCTTATATTTCAGTAATGTACTATTAACTTAACATTTAAGCCAAGCTGCATGATCTAGAGAAAATGCAATCTCTTCTGATGATTAAATTTCAGTAATTGAACATAAAAACATTTGGAACAAGAAGGACTGTATAAATGAACTGTCAGCATATATTACAACATTACAGGGTTGCTTAGGTAAGAAAATGCTCCTTGAAGAAGTTGGCACAATAAGCAGCCGCTTGGAAAAACAGAGGAAGTGAGCTATCACTGCAATAACGAGGAGGAATTCCATTAAGGCTCCAGGCCAGGTATGTGAAGGAGGTGTGATTGATGTGCGGGACCCAGAGATTCACTGTGTGGGACATTCTGAGGCCATGCCTACATGCATCAAATGTAACGCTGTATTTGGTATCAGAGTCTGACTGAAGTGGCGTTTACAGAGTCATTGCTCTTGCTAACTCTTTACTTTTAAATGCTAAGGATTTTGTTTCAGCCATGGCGTCAGCAAGGGAGCAGTTTTTGCGAGGAAAAGAAAAATACAGTCATGTCCAGAGTTAGTCTCATATTAAGATGTGATTAGTGTTCACTTTTAGTGTCAACGACAATTTAAAAGGCTACATTTCATACAAAGTCAGGGATGACAATGACCATGAGCTCATCAAGTCCCCATGTTCCTATCATTAGGTCCCTTTGGCTATTGCTAATAAATGGTAAGATTTTAGAAGCCAGCATAATGACATGATATAAAAACAATTTTAAAAATTTGATATTTATGAGTACAGGAGTATGGAAGAAGTCATTGTTTTGAAGCTGCTTCTAGAATTGCTACAGAGCATTGGAATTTAGTTCAAGTTAACATAACTTCCTTGCAACGTTAAAAGGCTAAGGTTAGTTCCAAATATATATTTCTAGTGTAAGTGATCATACAATGGAATAGAGGTCAGCTGGATGGATTTGAATATTTTCGGTCTTTAAAACATTCTTTCTGGAATACAAGTGAAGCACTGGAAATCTAGCACAGTAGAACCTTGTTAACGTATGAATTTTTATTACATGAATTCTGATATAGGGACGGCTAAATAATGTTTTACCAAACCCACCTATTACTTACAATAAAAGGATGTATGATACCTTAGTTTGTAAGGTGGATGTTAGTCCCATTTACCAACACCCAAGTTATAGAGGAAAGGTTCTGCTTTTCTGTCTCCTGCTATGCACAGAAGAAGGAAGCAGCCTGGGACCCCTAGTTCTGCTACTAGCTCATTGTGTGACCCAGTTAAGGCAGTCAGCTCTCAATGGCAATGAAAAATGCAAAAACTACGCACGCTGGAGGTTAGTTTAAGGTTCCCTACAAAGTTTTCTCCAATAAAATAAAGTTTGACAACTGGCTCTGAGAGAAGTAAAAGACGTAACCTGAAGGTATTTGCTTTTTCCCCATTAATTATTTAGGAATTTTACATCATAATTGTACTTCATCCTTCTTCCAAGACCAAATTCAGATGGACACGTTCTAAATCCCATGGGCAAAAGAAGCAGCATGGCAGCCAGCACTGCCAGAACAGTCCCTGTTATTTGAATTCATGATGCCATCCTCAACACCAGCAACTGGTATTACAGGCAATTTCTAAAATGTTGCTCTGTTTTGCTTTTTAGAGAACTACATCCCTACACTTTTAAAATAATAATTTGTTCTAAAATGATTAATCAGTTTAATATGATATATAGCCATTGACTCTCTTCTCCGCACCATTCCGTGGACTTAGGAGACGATCCTCAGCCCTCGAGGAGTTTACAATCCAATGACCAGGTGGCTCCAGAAGAGAAGTGAAAAGTGCATGGAGGTTCAGGAAGGGAGGGCTCTGAACCAGCCTAGAGAATTAAGAAACATGTTTCTGGATAACAGTGACCTCTGCAATGGGATTTCAAGAACCAATATAACTATGAAAGAAAAAGCAGAACGAAATGAACAGTCAGGAAAGCCCGAGGAAAATTAGGTGGTCCGGCCAAAGCCGGAGTGTCTGTGAGATAGTTGGGAAGAGAGGCTGGCAAGGAAATTTGGGGTATACAGTTTAGGATCTTTGATTCTTCTGATAAGGAGTCCAGACAGGGAGGGAAAAAATGGAGGCCAGGCCTCTCTCCACGGACAACTAACCTGAAACTGCATCAACTAATACATGATATACTGTCATTCCGCTTATTGATTGTGTTCTCTCAGTGAGAACAGGAATCTTGTGTGCTGGCTCCTGAATCTCCAGGGCCTGCCCCTAACAAATACCGAAATTTTTGTTGAATAAATAAGTAAATGAACAAATAACTAAATCTATTAATTAAAGGTAACTGTGAAGTTTTATATTTTACTATTAGTATATCTCTTCGTGCAAATAAATTTCTATGTGATTTATTTCAAGTAAATGAGCACCTGAATAATTCAGTGGAGTTTTCTTTCCTCCACATTACCTCCTTTCAAGGTTACTGAAAATATTATATAAATAGAGAAAAATTAACAAATTTTATGTGCAAGGAGTTGAAGTCGTAAGCTTGTACTAGAGACTGGTCTTGCATATTATTAACTATCTATTTGTATTAAAGCAAAATAATTATTTTATCAAACATGACCTCTAATAACAGAAAATGCTCTCTCAGTTTCTCCTGAAAAATATCTATTCTCCATATCTGCTTTTAAAAGGTTTTAAGCTAGAAATCCAAGAAAATCTCTTATAATGGTCACAGAAAACCGTATCTAATATTTCAGAATTTCCCTCTCTCATTGGCCATTGACTCTTGAAATTGGTGCCACTGACAAATGTAATATGCTCTTTCCCCCCAACCTGTGGCATCACTCAAGCAAGGAAGTATTTTAATGGAGCCACAGCTTAAGAACTCTCTTGTCCATCAAGCTGACAATGCTATCCATACGGCAGTTAGGGAAATGATGCAAAGAACTTCCTTTTGAAAGAATTCTCCAGAACTTACTTCTGGGAAGGACCTTGGGACTCAGTGCCTGCTTTAACTCTGGTGGGTGGTGGGAGTGCAGGTTGGTTGTATTGATGGAAGAGAGGAACCCTGGTGTTTCCTCCCCAAACTGAAAACCACTAATTGTCACTGGAAATTAATAAAGAGGTGACCAGATGACTTATGAATTTTCTGTAATAATAGAGGGGGCTCCCAAACATGGCAGTGATTATGGATGAAGAATGTACTTTTCTCTCCTTTCCTGTAAACACCCTGGAGCGCCCTTCTATTTGATAAAGAGGGTGACAGGGGATCTGATGTGTTTGTTTGTTTAATGTCCCACTCTTGCCTGTTCCTGCTGCGCTCTGCAACACGAAAAAGAACACTTTTCTTGCCAACTGCACATGTAAAGCATCTTGGCACATCTTAAGAGCTTTAAATATATCTGTACAAGGCAATATTGTGGCATTATTATCAATGTTGAACAGTGGTTTAAATAATCCCAGACCAAATTAGCTTGATTCAGGTTAACGACTGATACAGCAAGAGAAAAGTAACATTTGGCATCTAAGAAAGGAGAGATTAAAGTTACTTAAAAACCAGAATATTAATTTTCATTAGGTACAACCTACATATAACATAAAAATGAATTCATGCTTTATAATGAATCATAACCTACATTAACTGTGGTGAAATATTTGGGAGAATCAGTGATTCTGAAATGTAAATTTTCTTATCTAATTTGGGAAAAAAATCAGTTTACTATAAAGAAAAAACATTTTGTGTGATGCAAATATTTAATCCAGGCAAAAACAGTTTCAGTTTTGTGGCACAAAGTTTGTACTCAGTAAATGTTAAGGAATATACGGGTGAAAGAATGAAAATTTTACCATAAACATTTTTTGTCCTTTAAAAGAATAACGGGGTAATATAAGTGTACTCTTATACAGAGTATAAATTTTTAAATTACCTTTATATACAAACATAATTTAAAATTCCAAATAAAAAGATGGGACTAAAGTCAGAAAACAACATATGTATTTTTTATATTTTTACTGTGCTATTGACATCACGTTTGCATCCAGTTGTGAATGTTCAAAGGTTAAAAAAATATGTACAAGTTTCCTATTTAGAAGACGAAATTCATCATAAAATAGCTTTTGATTACAAGGAATCCAGCGTTTATGTCTCTGCTAGTCCAAGGAAATAAAGCTGCAATAAAGGAAATAAAGCAGTAATAAATTCCTCCAAAGCAAAGGTAAAATGACCACTCAAGCCATATCTCTAAAAATCACCTTGAGGTTAAATTGGGAAGAAATATGAGGAAACGGGCAATTAAAGATCAGTCTTTTAAATTTGAGGTCTCCTCATTGACAATGAAAGATTCAGTTACTTAAACTGTTTTTCGCTTTTTCATTTATGAGTTGCTTTTAACAATATTTCATTCCTCAACAGAGGAAATAAGGAATGCTCTTAAAAGAGAAAAAGCTATACCAGGCTATTAAAATCTTTGCTAAGAAAAATAAACAAATCAAGATTGATCTCTTGGGTTTCTCAGGAGTTCACCAATTCCAAATCTTCACATAAGTTTCAAAAGGGAAGAGAACAATAAAGCTTCTCTATAATACAATGCTTAATAACTCATGGGGGGGTTGCAGGGGTTACTAACAGTGGCAATTTGTAAAATGCATTTGACTATAATTAAAATAAGTACAAGTTGAAATGAAAATCCAAGTTTCTATCCCCCAGTACTGAGAAGTATGGGGCAGTGTTTTCTACCAATTCTTCAGAGATTTTCTAGAATAGTTTTTAAGAAAAGATTGAATGTGCTGTTAGCAATACTTTGGCAGAAGGGATTGTGGGATGGGTAGGGTGGGAGGGAGGCTCGGGGGGAGGGGATGTGGGGATGTATGTGTGCACGTGGCTCATTCACTTTGTTGTACGACAGAGACTAACACAGTATTGTGAAGCAATTATACTCCAATAAAGATTAAAAAAAAGAAAAAATAAAAAGCGAACAGCAATGTAACTATTAAATATGTCTACAGAGCAAATGCAAGGCAGACTTCTCCTACATTTAAGCACACTGGCAAGTTGTTTCTTTTTCAGGAGGTCTTCAGTGTTAGACTGATAGACCAAATGAAAAAGATAAAAAATATTAATCACCTTACTGAAAAAAGACCAGTGATTTCCCCTTGTTTTAAAATTCTCTCCCTGCTTCTTTTAAAATCCACCAAAAAGACACAGTTTGCTATAAATGTCACACAAATGGAATGGATAAATAGTTCAGTACAACCAAAGGAGGCTTTAATCTAATGTACCGTTGTTGTCTGTCAGCTCATCTCTCCTGGTTTAACAATCTGAGTTTAACTACTTCATGATGAATGAGACAGGGTGCAAATGACCTGAGTGTTTCAGCCCATAAAACAGGCTTAGGGAAATAAAACTTGCAAATTTGATCACCAGCCTTAGATTGGCCATCACTGGCAATACGGTTAGGGTTTCAACAGAGGCGAACAGTTTGAAAGAAATTATCTAAGTGTAATATTGGGTAATGAAATGCCAATAATTTACATTTAAAGTACCATTTACCCCAAAGCAGCCTCCTATCGGCAAGATTTGCCGTTAGGTAACTGAAGTTCGGCAGCTCTGAACTGAAAGGCGGTGAGCTGATTGTCGGAGGACCCACTGAGGCTGAGAGTTCTGTAGACTCAGTTTTCAGAAAGTTTCTCAGGAGCATTAACATGTAGCCGCATTAAGCAAAAAAGACTCCAGTTGTTAACAGCGGCAGGTCTATTGTTCTACAAGAAATATATTTCAGGAGGTTCATTATCAAAGAAAGAGGATGGGGGAATCCTTTTTGGCATTCTGCATATAAAATCTTCTCAAAAAGACATCTGCAGTTTAAAAAAATTCCACCTACTTTTACTACAACCCTTGTTAATTTTCTACAGTTCTCTGCTCTGACTTAAAAGTCATTTCCTTAAGAAAACAGATGACAGACAACTTGAGTGACTGATTATATTGTGCCATCACTTTGTTTTTCTCCGAGGCCTTGGTTTAAGAGGATGGATGTTAGTGTAAATGACAGAAAGGGGAGCTTTGCATAAGATTTCACTTCTGTTCAAAGACAAGCTAATGTAACCTCACTGCGGTGCAATCAACTTGACAAATGGACACCGTGCAACCCTGTGCCTCTCACTGAAACCCGAGAGCCTGATTTACACAATGTTCTCCCTGTAGATGGAAAAAGACTTCATGCTGCTAGGCTGTATAATGGGTTGATCTGATAATTCTCTGCATGTCATGAAATTTGATAATATGGAAGTGAAATGCATCTCAAAGAATGAAGCAAGTTAATGAACTTATAAAACTACACTTAAGTCTTTTAAAGCCAGAATAAACAGAAAAAGGGACTTAGCTCAAACCACAGCGAGAAAATGTAGCAGTCCTCATGCCTAACTCTGCAGTCAATTAAGGATATATGGAGAGATCCCAGCTCTCAAGAGCACAGCTCTATTTAAACAATTCAATATAATCTGTAGACCTTGGTGTGCCTTATCTTTACCATCAGATTTTGCCAGCCCTCAGTTCTTTACCTCAAGAATTTTACATTACTTTATCCTGTTAAATTATGTCCCTGGAAACTTAATATTTTTCCTTTTAAAGTGGGAAATTTCTGAAAGAGTTTATAAATACTACCATATTTTACTACGTTTTACAATTACACTACTATAATTTGCAAAATTAACAAGTAGTTCATCTGGAGATTTAAACATATCCTAAACCAGTTATGGACACACACACACAAAAATCAGGGCTTCATAAGAAATATAAACTTTTGCTTTAAAGACACAGTATAAAGTCTTACTTATTCAAAGCATGAACGTTTAGATAAATTACTTTAAAAAGAAAACGCTCTGTAGTAAAACTGTCTGTTGGTTTTAATGCTTGCAAATAAATACCACGAATGTAAACTGCAATCAGAAGCAGTTTTAACACATGTACATGTTGAATGAGGTAGAATTTTAGTCTTCTGTTTACTTTGCTGTTGTCACAAATAAAAAAAGCACTTATGAAAACATTTCATGCTGAAGTGAATGGATTTCAACAGCTGCTGATTTGGTGACATGGAGAACCCCAGTGGAGACATCCTGCTGAATTAACGTTTTGGAAATGTTAAAAAGAAACTTCAAACAGACCTCGTTTAGCAGGCGGTCAAAGATTTTGCTCAGTGGGGATCATGTGAAGGCTAGCAGAGCAGTCACTCAGCCATGAATCAGACTTGTCAATAGTTGCCCATTTTCTCAACAGGTGATTCAAAAAGGCACACAGTCTATTTCCCCTAACATTTCTGTGTGTGCTTGCATGAAAAAAAGTTATCCTAGATTTCAGCTCTGACATTATTTAGGAAGGCACAGCATGCACAGTATGCACAGTTGGGGAAATTGTAGTTTAAGGGATTTAAACACATTAAAAATTTTTTTGTACTTATGTTCTTTTCTAACCCAAAATATTTAGCTAAGCTATATTTAAAATCTACTGTTTTTCAAACAAAGTTTTATGCTAAGTTAGAAATCTAGAACAGATTCGATCAAAGAATTATAGAACAGCAAGGGATCTTGGAGATAACAAAGATCAGGCCCCTAGTTTTACAGATGAGGAAACTGAGGCCTACAAAGATTTAGTAGAGATTTAAGTAATTTGTCAGAGATCACATATGTATTGTCAGAGATCACATATGTATTGTCAGAGATCACATATGTATTTCTTGATGTCTTAGAACTTAGAATGTCCATCTGCTGACGTCCCAGCTCAACATTCATTATACTTACCCTTAAGAAATAAATCAGATTTAAGCTTCATTTAGCAATGTAAAAATACTTAAGGAAAGAAACTGTTAAGCTGGGCAAGATCTCATAGTTCAGTGTTTTCCTGATGTGGCATGTTTTGATTTTTTTTTTTTTTTTTTTCTTTAAACTGGCCACAAAGAGAGTTAATGGAAAATTCCTTCCCCACATCACCAAGAAGTTGGGGTGGAGCGGGGGGGGGTGAAAAGAGGGCCAGTACCAAGCTTTGTTTCCAACTCTCAACATTTAAGAGTTTAGTCCAAATATAGAGTACAAAAATAATAAAGCATTTCATTGTTACTGATTCAGATTGGCATTGTAAACTATGCAATACAAGCTACTATTATGTCAGAAAATTACCAGGTATCCATTCAATGAACCCAGACTATTTTCTATTGTTCAAGGATTTTTTGTTGTTTTTGAGAGCTGAAGTACAGAGTTCAGTGAAAGTTCTCAGAGGTGACTCCATTGTCATAGCGATGCTCACCAGCTTAGCAATCTCACCTACTGCTGCCATCAATACACAGTCGTTACCAACAAAAGCGAACATAGAACCTGAGGCTTAGTTAATCACCTCATATTGGCAAGATGTACCCTGTCGGAAAATACTTTCCACATAATTCAGAGACAAAAATTAGGAGGAATCATAAGTAAATGACAATCCCATAAACAGACACACACAACCAGAGGGCCCAAGTTCACTAATTCTTGTTATCAAAATTTACCTTTTAGAAGTTTAACTCCTCATATGGTTAAGAGGAAACAGGTACTCTCATACTAAGGTTGATGGGAGTATAAAAGACAGATTGGGTTTATATATCAAAATGAAAAATGTCCTCAGCCTTTGACCCAGAATTCCCACATATAGAAATTAACCTTGAAAGGACATAATTCAACAAGCAGGGAAAGATATATGTGCAAGGATTTTCGTAGCAGTTATTTTTTATGGTAGTACAAAGTTGGAAATTAAGTTAAATTAAAATTTTAAATTAAAAATTGGCAAGAAAATAAAGGTACATACATACAACAGCATATATGTAGCTGTTACACATGGTCATTCACTTAATATAAAGCTACAATAAAGCTATTAAAAATCACCATTCATTTAATATAAAGTACAGTAATATTAGCATATAGACTGACAAATTGATTCATGGAATGGAACAGAGAGCCCAGAAATAGACCCACACTTATTTGGTCACTTGATTTTCAACAAAACATCAACGTAATCCAACTCTGTTAGGATTCCCTAACTGAAGACGACATGTAAACAGACAAACCAACAAACAAAACCTTGACTTCTTCTCTCACCCCACACAAAAATTAACTTTAGATCTATCTGAGACCCAAATGTAAAAGCTAAAACTATAAAGCTCTTAGATGAAAAAAAGGAGAGTATCTTCACAAATCAGGACCAGGCAAAGGTTTCTTAAAGCAGAGATAAATAATCATAATGTAAAACTTTAAGGAATGCATCAAAATTAAAAACCTGTGCTCATGAAAATACACTGATAAGAAGATGAATAAGGAAGCCAAAGACTGAGGAAAAAATATTTGCAAAGCATGCATGACAAAGAATTGGTATCTAGCATACCCATAAAGAACTCCTATAACTTAATAAAAACACAAACAACCTATTTTAAAATGGGCAAAAACTTGAACAGACTCTTCACAAAGAAAAATATATGAATGACCAATTAAACACATGTAGAAGTACGCAACATCATTAGTCATCAGGGAACAACAAATTAAAACCATAATGAGATATCATTACACACCCACCATTATGGATAAAATGAAAAGGACACGCCCAATGTTGGCAAAGACGTGCAGCAACTGAACTCTGCACGCGGTTGCTGGGAGCCTCTAACGGTGTCTTACAGAAAATGTACGCCTGCCCGATGACCCAGCAATTCCACTGTTAGGGATTGATCCAAGAGAAATGAAAACATATCCATAAAAGACTTCTACAAGAATGTTCATAGCAGCTGTACTCAGGGTAGTTAAGAAATGGAAACAGCTCAGATGTCTATCAAAAGTAGAATGAATAAACAAACTGTGGCTTATTCCTACAATAAAATACTAAACTATTTGGCAGTAAAAAAAACAAAAAACCATGGACACATGCAACAACATGGATAAATCCCCAAAATGTTTTGCTGAGTAAAAGCAGCATTACACAAATGAGTGTACACTATATGAGTTCATTTATATAAAGTTCTGGAACAGGCAAAACTAATATATCATGGAATAATACCAGAACAACGGTTGCCTTTGATGGTGGCAAGGGCTGGGATTTACTGAAAAGAGACCTGAGGGAACTTCTTGTGGTGATGGTAATGTTTTATATCTTGATAGGGGTTTGAGTTGCACAGGCATATGGTCAGAACTTGTCAACTGGTACACTTTAGGATTTGTGCGTTTTATTGTATGTAAATTTTACCTCAAAAGGAAACAGAGGAACCATAAACAAATATGAACTCAAGTTAATGACATGCATGCTAAATTATTGGGGGGGGGAAGAGTATAGGAATGTCTGCTCCTTTGAAAGGCATCCCCCCGAAGACAGATTAATAGAGAGATGCTTAAATAGAGACATACATGATGAAGCAAGTATAGTAGTCACAACTGCAAGTGATTTACAATGAGCACGTACAATTTTTCAAAATAACATTTTTCCAGACTGACATTTTACCTCTACGAATAGATACTTCTTTCATCTTTGTATACAATGAAGTTTGATGACTGAATGATTTTCAAGTCCATCTATGGCAAATGTCAAAAGAAGATATAAAATAAAGCTAGCTCAGTCTGATCAGTGGGTCTGAATATTAAAGTCTGTCACGTTTTTGAACAATATGAAAATGCAGCAGTAGTTGTATGACCTTCTATTAAAAATCTATGACCTGGCTCAGAGCAAAGACTCTTTTAAAACGATCTGTATTATCAACAAACTGTAAGCCACTTGCACTGTAATTAGAATCTAAAAATTATTAAGAAAAGTTAATTTAAATTTTACTGTAAAGTTTTGTTAACAAGTAACATTTTAAATTTTATAGATTACTGATTTATACGCATACAGAAAGAAAAACAACATTTTCCCCATTGTGTTGTGTCAATAAAATGGAGATAAACAAATCGCAAGACACTGTAGAACGCCCAGGGTCAAGTATAATAACATTTTATTATAATCTCAAAGTTCCTTTATCATCTACTTAGAATAAAAACCTTAAGTCTCTTCCCATTTCTAAATTAATATATTCTACTGATAAAAGGAAGAGTTTTTGCTTTTATTTGTTGGGTATGATTTTTTATTTGCAATTGAAACAATAAATCTACTTTATATCACATGCTGGGATGGTTGGCTATAACCCAAAATACCCATGTAAGGAAACTGATCTGTTCAAATTAGAAGTGGACTGGTCCCTTTAGGTATTCTAAGCACTAAGTATATTACTATATATAAAATTTAATGAAATATAGAGGAATATGTTTATGGCATTCAATAATTTACAGATATTATATTAAGTATGTTACTTCATATTATAAAAACCATGCCACTAACAGGCCTGAGAAGGGTTTCTTCATTTTGCTCGGTGATATACTTTCTGCTCTGAGTTATACAAATACTTAGCATCACATGTAAATAAAGTAAAAGTCTCTGCCATTTAACTGGAAATGAGAGGTTTTTTTTTTTTTTTTTTTACTGGTTAATGAGTATAAGAAATGGTTAAAATTTTAAAAAGAAGTTTATTTTAAACATTTACATTTTTCTAACGTTATTTTAAAAAACAGATATCAGTTACTTTACCAAATGATTTCATTACTTATTTAGTGTCTCCTTTATTTAATGTAATATTATAGAGTCTTCCAGTTATTAAACAAAATGCCAATAAAAAGTCATGCTTTTTTCATTACTTAATTTACCTACATTACCCACATTACCCACATTTAAAGACAGGGGCCCTTAAAATAAATCATAAACTACTAGTAGGAGTAACTCACAAAGCTCAATATATATAATATATATGTATATAGTTAATATTAGTTCTTGGGTTTATCTCATGAAAAATGTGACTATAAAATAACAATGATTAAAATATCTCAGAAATTATGTATACAAATGAGCACTGTCTTATTAATATTCATCTAGGGAAACAACAATTAATACAGTTGGAGAATTCCATTTTGGAATTGTCTTTCACAAGATTGTCTACCTCAAGTGTATGTGTTCTCACTCTCCCCGACACAAACACACACACACACACACACATATGAAGCTGCCTTCTTTTATGATCACACTTTCAGATAACAATAATATTACTTAGCCAACATCTCCAAATAATTTGTAGTTATTTCTAAAAATCAAAGCCACCACAAAAAGTAATAAAATTGCTACCAAAAATATTTGGAAAATTCTGAAGACATTTCTGAAAGTGGAAACTTACATGTATCACTAAAATAAACAACATACACTGCCTCCCAAGATGCTAAGATGACCACTTTGGAGGAACCAACACTTACTGAGATGTATACGCTCTGGAATGTGTGTTTGTGTGTTTGTGTGTGTGTTTTAACTGCCACATCTGAAGGAAGTGTCAGAATGGAAAGAGCTGGGTCAGATATCAGAAAGCCTGGGTTTGAGTCTCAGCTCTGCCACTTATAAGCTGTGCAAGATTGGGTAAGTCCCTTCACTTCTTTGGGTTTTAATTTCCTCATCTTTAAAATAAGAGTTTATCTAGACCAGCACAGTCCAATAGAAATATAACCTGGGCTACATATGTAATTTTTATAGCCACATTTAAAAAGTAAAAGGAAACAGTTGAAATTAATTTTAATAATATATTTTTATTTAACCTGATATATCCAAAATATTATCATTTCAATATTTAATCAATCAAAAGTCATTAATGAGATCTTATACATTTATTTTTGGTACTAAATTTTTGAAATCCTTACGGCACACATCTCATGTGGACGAGCCACACTTCCAAGGCTCAGTAGCCACGTGGGCTAATGATTAACACACTGGACAGCACAGATCTAAACGGTCGCCAACAGTTCTTTCCACTTCAAAAACCTACTATTACTTTGTTGTCAAAATTAATATATTAACAACAGAATTAGTATAAAATTCAGCACAAGCATATGAAAACCATAGATTTAATGCTTCCATGGAGCATCTACTTTCATCAGGAAAGGTTCATTAATTTCCTATTTTATCTGGCATTTTTTAAACTCTAGATGATTCTTCCCAACACTGAACGATCATTAAGAAGTAAAGAACTGGCAATTATCTTCTGGACTCAATGCCACAGAGAGTGGGTTACTTAATCTATTAAATTGGCTTAAGTCTATTAGTAATTGCCAAGTCCCCATTTCATATTATATGATGTAGATGTGGCCTTAATCTGAAGCTTAGATCTTTATGTAATCATAAAAATCATAAGACTGTTTCTCAAATGAATAAACATCCAAAATTACTACTACAGTGATAAAGCCTATTTAATTTCTGCTTTGTTTCATTTAGTCTAAATTACTAAGGCTACCAGGGTTTTATATTAGTGAACCACAGCACAAATGAATCAATGTCAATAGTAGATATCATTGTCAATTCTTGGGAGCTTATTACTGAGAAAGGCCATGTGCATTAAAACAGGTAATAATATTCAATTATATTTTCTTAATGATAATTGAGAAAAATGTATAAAGCATTAGCTATGTAGTATCATTAGTCATTTAGTAATTTAACAGCTGGAGTAGAATTTACTTGCACTACAGGACAACTTTTCAATTATCAATTATACCTGCAACAGACTCCTACAAATTATTTTTCTCCAGGTACAACTGTACACCATCTCAATTAGCTTATGAGTTTGTTATACCAAACTTTACAACAATTATACAGATGTACTCTCTGGCATTACTATAATCTTTTGAACCTTCTCTTTCCTCCTTAAATTTATAATAGAATAATAATAGTACACTCAAGTGTTTCTGTATCATTATAAACCATTATATAACAGAATTCTTATTTTTTTAATAAGTTGCTAATAAAACATTCCACATGCTTCGTCAAAATATAAAGGTGTTTCTGCAAATCTCTAAAATGTATTTCAACATTATATACAGTGAAAGCTGGTGACATTAATTCATATTTATAGGTGGCAACATAACAACATATTGATCCCTTTAATAATTAGCGTAACATATATTGTGTTTGTAAATGTCCCTATAGGATAGAATCACGTCATTAAGTCAATTTTCTACATGATTTATATTATTTAAGGAGTATTCAGCAGAGCCAAACTGACACATAATATTGTCATTTCTGGAGGAAAAAAGGTACGCATTATTGCTAACCTGCAGTCACCTATAATTAATTTCTCCAGACTATTATCTTTCACATGTCAGAGGCCAGTGAAGAAAGTAATAAAGGCAGAATCAGGAAATTCTTAATGTTGTGTGGCTCATGCCTAGTGTACGGCCTGGCACTTTGGGGATGTGTAATGTTTGTTGTATGAATGGCCACAGAGCATATACACTATACAGTACATATGTGTGTAAACACTGGGGCTTGCATTCATTCTATCTATAAAGAAACACACATACACACACAGTATATGTACTGTGTAGGCACGTTTCCTCGTTTTTATTCTTACTAGAGAAATCTGTTGGTGAGAACGGTTCATCTGATCCTGAAGTCTGAATCTTAGCTCTCCATTTGGGCGACATCAAAACTCGAGTCCTTTTCCTGCTTTCACTCATTATGCACTCCATTCATTCATATTCACATAACTGGCATATGATAGGCATGGGGCTGATACAAAAAGCCTAAGTTTACCATGAAGACAAACAGACCAATCATTATTGTTTTGTAAACAAAGGAACTGCTATTTGGAGAGATAAAGAAACTTGCCCAAGGTAACCCAGCCTGTGAGTACAAGAACCAACTGTCAAATCTCAATCTGTGCATCTTCCGACTATCCCTAGAGCTGAAACATACCGAGACGTGGTAAGGGAACGTGATGGTTAATTTTACGTGTCGGCTTGGCTAGGCTGCGGTGTCCAGTTGCTTTGTCACACACTAGTTTAGATGTTGCTGTGATAGTATTTTGTAGATGTAATTAATATTTATAAGCAACTGATTTTAAGTAAAGGAGATTATCCTCGATAGTGTGGGTGGGGCTCATCCAATCAGTTGAAGATCTTAAGAGCAAAATCAGGTTTTTCAAAGAAGGAATTCTGCCTCAACACTATAACAGAATTTCCATCCTGCCAGCCTGCCCTACAGGTTTCAGACTCAAGACTGCAACATCGACTCTGTGTTTCCAGCTTGCTGACCTGCACTACAGACTTTGAACTTGACAGCCCCCAAAACTGCATGAGCCGACCATTTAAAATGTCTTTCTCTCTCTCTACGTATACATGCTACTGGTTCTGTTTCTCTGGAGAACCCTCACTGACACAAGGAGTCACAGCTAAATACGGAGGTTGGGAAAACATCAAAATGTGGATGATAACGCAAGTCATGGAAGTGGATAGGACACAAAAGGAACCAAGGAAGCATGGGTAAAACAACTCGGGTACAGCAGCACTAAAGAGGCCAGTAAAAGATAATGAATCAAAAGGAAGAGGTAAGTCAAGGGAAAAGAGGGTTTCATGAAGGAGGGAAGCAATCCTGCAGAAAGGTCAAATAGGATGAGGGCTGAGTATAGGCCCTGGTATTTGGCAATTGGTAGGACTAGGGTGACCATGGCCAGGGCACTTGTAATGGTGGGTTGGGCTGGAAATCATACTGTATTCACTGATTGCCTACCAGTAAATAAAAGGGTGATAAAGTGCAAAGAGTCTGGCAATTGAGGAAAGGAAGAAAATAATATTAAAGCTCAAAAAGGAAGGTATAGTGGAGGGGGAAGATTTTTTGTTAATGAGGGAGATACTTGCAAGTTGAGGGCAAGAAGCCACTGGAGAAGATAAAGGTAACTGTTGAGAAACCAAGTCCCAGAGGACATAGAAAATCCTAGAATATGGGCTCTAGACATCAGGGGTAGGGAATGACTCTGATCAGAAGTGAAACAGCTCTTTGTCTAAGACAAGCAGTGTATAGATAAGAGATCGGTGCTCTCATGGATTGCTCTGGAGCTGGGGCTCCATGCCTTTATTTTATTTATCCTTTATTTTCTCAGGGAAATTCAGAGGTGAGGTTATCATTGAGAGTCTTTATTAAATTATCTATGTGTCTAGTACTACAAGGGATTCAAAAAAGCATGAGACCTATTTGCTACCAATCTACTTGTCCAGCTAATATGGCCTGGTATGTATTTAGTCACTAAACAGACAAAAGTTTTAACCATTCCTAGAGTTAAATTATTACTAGTATTGGGTTACACAGTATATTGTGGGAAACCTTTAGCAAAATACACTCATTTCTGCCAGTAATTAGTAAAAGTTACTACTGGTCCTCTGCTTTTCATCATTTGTACACATTTTTCAATAGAAGCTAGAAAGTAGGATTTCCGATACATGGTTTAGTTATAATTCCAATGATAAAGTAACTATATGATCTTAGTGTCCACAAGACCACTATTACAATATATGAGCATGATAAAATAGCACAGCACACTTTAATTTTATTATGTTCAAATGTTTAGAAGACTACACTTGAGACTAGTGATCAATAAGTCTTCTCTTTTATTATTTTCTTAGCTGTGGATATAAAGTGATTAGACAAATAATATGTAACAATTTTTTTCCTTAAAATATAAAGGAATTTACACAGTTTTCTCACATTCTATTAAACTAGGAGATGGGTGGCTAGAGGCTAAAATCTTTAGGTTCTCCAGTGATGCATTAACTAAACCAAAAGGGCAACTTTACTCATTTCAAAATGTTTTATTATAACAGCAATCTTCGAAGGCAAACACAAAAGGTTCTACCATGCTTCGATTTTAAAACATAAATAACCAATTTAATGCATCACTAATGGTGTACAATAGATGTCTTCTTGTAGTACCAATTCAAATAAGAGACTGATGTAATCTGCCAGATAGTTCAAAGTAACTAATTTGGTAATAAGAAAACACTTCTATTGTGTAAACTTTCCTACTAAAAAAAATTGCGGAAACCTTCTCAGTTGGATATTTACTAAATAGAAGTGTTGAACTCTCATTAAAATGAAAACTAGAATTAAGGAATTTATGTCTTAAAAATTTATCTTGAATAACATTAGGCTTTTAAATGGAAATATATCTCTAAACAAGGAAAATAGATATTAATGGCAAAGTATGACCTATTTTAGAATTGTGTTTATATTCAATGTATTTAATGTCATATCTTAAAATTTTAAGTATCTATTACATTTGTTGCTATTATGTTATGCACCCTATATACACATACTCCAGATGCCTTATCTATGAAATAAATATAGTAGTACTTTTCTATAAATCTTCCCCAGCATGAATAAGTAAAACATTCCCCAGATTCTAAACTTCTGAAGGTAAAGGCTTAGGTCAGTTTCCTGATCATATTGTATTATAATGTTTAACATATTTTTCCAGAGAAAGAACCTTAGACTTCTCTCTGCCTTTCTTCTCCCTTACCTATCATGGAATCCATAATTTCAGCCTTAATAGAAAAAAAGAAGTATGAAATTCAACAAGTATTTCCAAAGCAGGTTTAATAAGATTATTGTTTGTTGACCAAGGCCATTTGTGATTTGTCTTTTGGCCCACAAATGTCAAGCAAAATATAAATGTAAATTAAGACATTTTCAATTATCAGTTGTTTCTTCTCCAGGAGCAGCTAACCCTGGGAAAGTACCTATTATTCCACAAAGGAACAAGAGAGAAGGAGTTTCTATTTCTGCAGCCACTGAAAGGGGGGTGTCCAGGAGTGGCACACAGGAGATGATTCTTAGGGCTGCTTTCAACGGTATTCAAAAGACCCAAGAGCTAATGACCTAATATTTTTTTATGGCTAAGGATAGAGGGGCAGACGTAACACCCATGATGTTACAGTAGGACTTTCCTTTACTGCATAATATTTTAGGATATTTGCTCTCAATTAAAGAAAAAAACTAAATGATTTGAACCATGTAATAACAAATTATATTATCAAGAGGGCATTATATTATTTATTCCACAGAATTTTAGAGCTAGAAAAAAAAAAGATATTTCTTGAATTAATTTGCTAAATTATTTGTTGCTTAATATTCATTGTTGTGTATGTCCTATGCCAGTGAATGAGCCATGACTGCTTTGCATGCTTGCATATTTTCATGGCTTCTTATGACCTGCTGGATGACATCCAAATTCTTTGTCCTGGTGTCCAAGGCACTTCACGGTCTGATGTCTCTCTCTCATTCTAGCCCTTGTTCCTACTAAGACCTGAAGACCAATGCTACACTGTAACCAAAGTGTCCTGTCCCCTACCTGAGCCCCCTCGCTACCCACCAGTGCCTGGGCTCACGCTAGCCCAGCTGCCAGACCAAATACCTTTTACTAAATGCCTTTTTCCTCTATTGTTTAGAGGGAAATCTGGTTCATCCTTCTCCTTCTTTAGAGAAGGCCACCTTCTGCATAAAATTTTCTTAGTCAAAATCATTCCTGTCCCCCAAACTTCTTAAACATTGTGCTTATATTTCTCATAGGCCAGTTATCTTTAATTTGCATTACAGGCTTTCTTCTAATCATGGTGATCAATCTTTAGGGGCAGCATCCATTTCTTATATACACCTTGAGACACATATCATCACACTGCCCTGTATGCAGCAGACATTCAATAAAGGTTTATTGAGTGAATTAACTTTTATGTAATCATAACGTTTTATTCTGGATTTATTCTTACATGAGCAGTCACTGTAGAAACCAGCGGCAAAACCATTACTGCCTATAATCTCCTCTCAAAAGCAAATAAGAGAAATGATTAATCTCTCAATTACAAATTCAGTTGAAGGTGAGACTAGAGATCAGCCTCATTCATAAAATGAGACAGAAGAAGCCCATAACAATACTGATGCCAGGGACTACGCAAGAGGCCCTGAATGATAGGTTTCCTTTAACTGTGAAAAAGATACACTGCATATCAAAACGTGCATGGGACACATCATTTGGCGTAAAATAGGAATGAATACATGGTACACTGAAGCGCTTTATAATGAAGTTTTGTTGAATATATTCTTTCCTACTCTATTGAAGTGGTCAAATTTTAACATCTCCAAATCAATGAGGCTTAAAGTAATAGCAAGGCTCATTTCCTGGGATGATATGTGATTCTCTGTTCAGAGTCTGTCATCTACATAAATTGAAAAGCCTGTAATGGAAGAATTAATAAAATAGGGTTTCCTTTCATGGAACTGACCTAAACAGTGAATCACAATTTGAAAGTTACTCATTTAAAACAACAACAATACACCCAAGCACCTTGCCTCTGCTTCAAAAAGCAACAGTGTTTTGTTTTGTTTTCATTTTGGCACATAGAGATACTGAATAAATATTTGTTGAATGGATGAATAAATGGCTGCTTAAAAAAAAAATCAGAGTATTAAATAAGAACACTGTGACAAGTGATGCAATGCTAATATCTGAGCGGGCACTTTAGGGGAAGAAACTGAAAATTTGTCTCTTGGCTGAGATTTGAGAAATGTCCCCCCAGCTTTATACTATTTCTGGTTGTGCAGGACTACAGTTCCAGGGAAACTCCACTGCTCTCTGGCGATTCTGGCCTGAGCTTACAACCTTTACTGGGGGAGTCAGTTTGTTAGAATAAAACTGATGCCTTTTCAAAGACATCTGGAGACAAAAGGACACAGTAAGACATATATAAAAAGAAAGAAAAAATACCTAAGAGAAGGGAAATCACTAGCAATGTTAATATTGAAAATAAAAGTGGACCATTATTTGGTGACTCTAACAAAAAAAATCTTTGAATAGCATACTTTAAACATGCTATTTTGTCTCAGGCTATCCTGAAGCATATTCCCAGTCCTATGTAATTAATGAGCCCTCCAGAAACTTTTTATATTCATGCAACTCAAGAGAAGAAAGCAACCTACAGTAACAGATATTGGTTTAAAGAGGACTTCTGAGAGCTTCCTACGAGCTACCACCAGCTATAGCAGCTTGCTTAAAACAGAATTCATCGTTTAGCTCAGAATTCTTCAACAGTTAGTACTTCCCAAGGACTCTTGGGACAAAATTGTCAATGACCACAGTAATTTTCTCTTTAGTATTTTATGTAAATATTTTAGTATTTTACGTGGTGTCCCAAAACATTTATAACTGTTTGCAACCAAAACTCAGCACAAGGTATATCTTCACCCTTCCTTCTTCTACTTCACAGGAAACTTTAGGATTATATAGACTATGTATGTCAAATGTATACAGTGTTTGAATTTTTCAAAATGACGGCTTTAAGGACACATCGCTTAGGAAGAAGTGACAAAGCAGGGTGTAGGAGCCCTGCTGTTCTCTCTCCCTCTGGCAGCTTACTTTTGCCACCTAGTGGGAGGCAGTTTCACAGTGAGGTTTGTGTTTTGCTCGAGGACTGTCTCCTTCCTTTAAGATCTAAGAGCAAAGGTCAGCTTCTAAATAGAATATGATCAAACACTTTTCTTTCACATTGGGGGTTTTAGATAGTTTGGGGATAACCTTAAGTAACTTCTCCAAACGGGTCTGTTCCATATCTATTGGGTTTTTTTCAAGCAGTTAGTTTTCACTACAATGATTAACCTAGAGGATTCAAGGTAAAATAAAATCTTCTTATATAAATTTCTAACTCGTAACTCAAAAAAACACCTGGACTTTTCCTGGTTTCCAAAGATTCTCTATCCCTTTACCTTGTAGGACTTCACAAAGTCTATGTTTTAGCTCATTCCTGTTGTTTATACTTACGTGAGGACCAAATCTATATTTTCATCCCTAATTTCTCATTGTGGTTCTAATCTCAACTTTTCAGTTATCTACTGAATATCATCCCTGGAACTGACATTGAGTATGTCAAAAACCTAAGTCATCATCCTCCCAAAGAATCAAAGAATGGGCTTTTCTTTTGAGGCAGTGTGGCAGGCTTAATCAGAGCTAGACTGCAGTCCAGGGTTAAAAATGGCAGGGAAAAAAATTTTTTTTATGTATGTAAAAATTAATGAAACAAGTTAAGCAAAGGGAACAATCAGAAGTCAGGCTCAGTTTACTGGGCTGGGTGGGAGGAAACATGATGATCAAGAGTTTGGGTGGAGCAATAATAATGAACAGGAATTGAGGTCGGGAACATAGGAAATTTGAGGCAGGTCACAAAGCTTAAAACAAAGAAAATTGGAAATAAGAGGCCAGAGAGTTTGGAGAAAGTATCATAGCTCAAGTCCTCAGGCTTAGGTACATGCAAGGATGAATAGGGTGAGGACCAGCAGATTCGTGGAGTCTTGGGCCTGGAAGAGCATGGTGATACCTAGTTCGCACTCCACCTCTGTCCAAACAGGAACCTCCCCTCCCGTGCCCCGACCCCCAATCCCCATGAGGTCTGCTGGAGACTTTCTTGAGTTCCTGACCCCAATCAATTATTGCTTATCAAAACTGCCATGATCATAAATGGCTCTATAATCCTCTCCGAGGCTTCGAAGCTTTTTTTTAACACCTTTATTGAGGTATAATTTATATACCATGAAGTTCAGCTTGTGTGAGGAGTTTCAGTAAATTTAGGAAGTTGTAGAAACATCACCACAGTCTAATCTTAGAACATGTTTATCACTGCAAACAATTTCCCTGTGCCCATTGCGGTCAGCTACCATTCCCAGCCCAAGGTAACCCAGGATCTGTTTTCTGTCTCTACAGATTATTTGCCTTTTTGGGAAATCTGATATAAACAGAATCATACAATATGTCATCTCTTGTGTCTGGTGTCTTTCACATGGCATGTTTCTGAGGTTTGTCTTTGTTATAGCGTGTATCAGTTCATCCTCTTTATTGCTAAATAGTATTCCATTGTATGGCTTTATAGCATTTTGTTTATCCTTTCACCAGCGGTGGTCATTCAGATTGTTCCCAGTTTGGGGCCATTATGAATACTGCTGCTATGAATAATCACATACACATCTTTGTGTAAACATATGCTAATTTTTCTTGGGTAGATGTAGGAGTACAATTGCTGGATCCTGGAGTAAATTTAACTTTTTACAAAACTGCCAAATTGTCTTCCAAAGTGGCTGTGCAATTTTCCATTCCCATCAGCAATCTGTGAAGGTCTCAGTTTCTCCATATCCTTGCCAACACTTGTAATTGTCTGCCTTTTTTAGTAAAATCATCTTAGTGGGTATGAAGTGGTATCTCACTGTGGTCTTACTTTACATTCCCCCAATGGCTAATGACATTGAGTATCTTCTCAGGTGTTTATTAGTCAGCTGTATATTTTCTTTGATGAACTGTCTACACGTATCATTTAACTTTTTTTTTGGCCATGCTGCACGTGGGATCTTACTTCCCTGACCAGGGATCGAACCCATGTCCCCTGCAGTGGAAGCGTGGAGCCCTAACTACTGGACTGCCAGGGAATTCCCATCATGTAACAATTTTAATTGAGTTGCTTTCTTCTTATTACATTATAAGAGCTCTTTGTATATCCTAGATACAAGTCACATTTCAGATATATAATTTGTTAATATTTTCTTCTAGTTGGTGGCTTTTCTTTTCATTTCATTCTTTTCATTTTCTTAATGGTGTCTTTTAAAAAAATTTTATGTTTTTGGCCGAACCGCGCAGCATGTGGGATCTTAGTTCCCCGACCAGGGATCAAACCTGTGCCACCCCCGCAGTGGAAGCGCGGAGTCTTAAGCACTGGACCGCCAAGGAAGTCCCCTTAATGTGTCTTTTGAAGCACAAAAGTTTTAAGCTTTGATAAAGTCCAATTTAGCAATTTCTTTTTTTATGGATTGTGCTTTTGATGCTGAATCTAAGAAGTCTTGGCCTAACCCAAGCTCATGAAAATTTCTCCTGTGAGTTTTTCAGAAGTTTTACAGTTTCAGGCTTTACATTTAAGTCTATTCAGCCATTTAATTTTTGTATACAGCTGAGGTGAGAGTCTAAATTCTTTTTTTTTCATATGGATATTTAACTTTTCCAGTACCATTGGTTGAAAAGACTATCCTTTCTCCATTTAACGTCCTTGGCACTTTTGTTTAAAATTGATTGAACATAAATTATAAAGGTTCATTTCTGGACTATTCCATTTGATTCTGTTCCATTAATCTACATGTCTATCCTTATGCCACTAACTTGAATAATGTAGCTTTATAGTTAAATGTGAAACTGAGTAGTGTAAGTCTTCCAATCTTTCTCTTCTGTTTCAAAAATGTTTTAGCTATTCTGGGTTCTTTGCCCATCTACATAAATTTTAGGATCAGCTTGTCAACTTCTACTAAAAAAAAAGCCTTCTGGAATTTTGTTAGTGACTGCATTGAATCTATAGGTCAATCTGGGGAATTTCCAACTTAACAATAATGTCTTCTAATCCATGAACATTTAATGTCTCTCACATATTTAAATCTGCTCTGATTTCCCTCAGCAATGTTCTATAGTGTACAAGTCAACATTTCTTTGGTTAAAAGCTACTGTGAATAAAATACTCAATTTTATTATTGGAGTATTTGTTTCTAGTATATAGAAATACAATTGACTTTTGTATATTGATTTATATCCTGTAACTTTACCGAACTTGCTTTAAGTCCTAATAGGGCTTTTGTTTGTTTGGTTGTTTTTTTCTTAGGATTTTCTACACACAGGATCATGTCATCTGCAAATAAAGGTAGTTTTGTTTCTTCCTTTCCAAACCGCACGTCTTCTGTTTTTTTCTCTTTCTCTTCCCTCCTCCCCTGCTCTCCATATTGAACTGGCTGCAATCTCTACAACAATGTTGAGTAGAAGTGGTGAAATCAGGCTTTGTTCCCAAACACAGGGAGAAAGTATTTAGTCTTTCACCATAAGGATGACATTAGCTGTAGGTTCTTCGTAGATGCCCTTTATCAAGTTAAGGAAGTTCCCTCCTGTTCCTAGATTGTTCAGAGTTTTTAATCAGAAATGGGTGTCGGTTAAGCTACATAAAAATGACGCACAACTATGAGTTCTACTCTTTAAAAAAAAAAAGAAATGGGTGTTTGATTTTGTCAAATGTTTTTTCTTTGTCTACAGAGATTATCACGTGCTTTTTCTCCGTTATTAATATGATGTAAACAGCAACTGATTTTCAGATATTACATCAACCTTGATAATGGTGTTTAATCCTTTTTATATGTTGCTTGATGTTGTCCAACAGTTTATGAGGCTCTGTTAATTTTTGTATTCCTTTTTCTGTTATTCAGAGTAGATAATTTCTTTTGATCTGTCTTGAAGCCACCTCTTTTGGTTCTTTCTTCTGCCATCTCAAATCTATTGTTGAATTCAATCCCTTTACTGAATTTTTCATTTCAGTAATTATTTTTTACCTGTGGCATTTCTGTTTGGCCTTAAAATTTTTTTCTCTCTTTACTGAGGGTCTCTATTTGTTGAGTCATTGTCACTATGTTTTCCTTTAGTTCTTTAAACATGGCTTCCTTTACTTCCTTGAACGTATTTATTATACCACCTTTGAAGTCTTTGTCTGCCAAGTCCAACATCTGGGCCCACAGCCTTTTTCCAGGGAATACTGGTTACCCTTTCCTTTCTTGTAATTTTTTGTTGAAAACTAGAAATTTAGATACTATATTGTAGTTACTCTCGTTTTTTTTTTGGTTGTTTTTTTTTTGCGGTACACGGGTCTCTCACTGTTGTGGCCTCTCCCATTGCGGAGCACAGGCTCCGGACGCGCAGGCTCAGCGGCTATGGCTCACGGGCCCAGCTGCTCCGCGGCATGTGGGATCTTCCCGGACCGGGACACAAACCCGTGTCCTCTGCACCGGCAGGTGGACTCTCAACCACTGCGCCACCAGGAAAGCCCGTTACTCTGGGTTTTAATGTTTCTCCTCAGGATTGCTGTTGTTGCTGTGGTTTTCTTGCTTGTTTATTAATCTGCCTAGATTAAATCTGTGCAATCTATTTCCCTCACAGCATGTGGCTGCTTGGTCTCTTCTCAGTTTTTTAAAAAATTATTTTCTTTTAAAAATTTTAAACCCAGTTTCCTAGGAGTAACCCTTGTGTCTGTATAGCTTAGTGGTCAGTCAATGATTGGACAGGTGGTTGTGCTTAAATATCCTATGCCAATAAAGCTTCTACTCCCTGCCAATGAATCTGTGTTTGGGTTGGAGACCACATTCAAAGAACAGGCAGTTCTCAAGTCTACCTTGGCTTTTACTTGCTGCTAGGCCCTCCTGCATTCCCTTTTAAACTCAGCCTGGGATATGTAGATAGCTTGAGCCCTCTCTGTTCTCTCCTGCATGTGTATGAAGCCTTCTGGTCAGCTGTGTTGACTTTATTGGGGACCCTTATCACTATATCATTTTCTGAGTCTCCCTGATAAATTTCTGACTAGTCTGTTGGTCCAATGTTGACCCCAGCCAAGACTGTAAGCTCAAGTTCACTGAGCTGCTAGCTAGCCTTTCCTGTTTGTTTGCTACTAAGATGTTTACTGTTATTCACAAGGCCACTGGCATGGGTTTTTCATATTCCACTTCAAATCAAGTAAGGCCACTCCTCCAGTGAAACTGCTGGTTTCCATGGCTTTCCTTGCCCTTGCATAACTAATGTGCTGACTGAGCCTGGAGGTGGGGAATGAGATCAGCTCCAGGCAGGAACACCACAGAATTCTACCTTTCACCTGAAGTTCAGTAGTTTTTCCATCAATAAACATTTCTCAATTTCGTGAATGCCTCTGATCCATTTCCAGAGTCCTAAAATTGATGTTTTTGACAATTCTGTACAGTTTTTTGTTATTAATTAATTTATTTATTTATTTATTTGTGGTACGCGGGCCTCTCACTGCTGTGGCCTCTCCTGTTGCGGAGCACGGGCTGCGGACGCGCAGGCCCAGCGGCCATGGCTCACGGGCCCAGCCGCTCCGCAGCATGCGGGATCCCCCCAGACCGGGGCACGAACCTGCGTGCCCCGCATCGGCAGGTGGACTCCTAACCACTGCGCCACCAGGGAAGCCCTCTGTACAGTTGCTTTTTGGAAGGAAGATTTGCCCAGCTCTCATTCTGCCATATTGGTAGTCTGCCTTTAAAGCTATTTTTAATTGCTCTGTTTCTTTCCACCATACCCAGCTGGTCACCAAGGTCTGCTGCTTCTTTCTCTGCAATGCTGTTTTCTTTGCCATTTTTAGAGTCACACCCATCAAGGTCATCAGCACCCATTCATTCCTGAATTACAATGACAGAAGCCTTCATCACAGTCAGTCCTGCATCCAGTTACTAGACTGACCTTATGGACACCAGTATAATCATATCCCTTGCTCCTGACCGAAGCATGGTTTTTTGTTGCAAAGAACATAAAACTCATACTGCTCCATCTAGATGTCAAGAATGTACTCAACTGTCTTGATCTTATGCAACAACATTTATTCCTGGAGCTTCCGCCAGGTTGAGTTTTTCTTCCCCCACATATTCCTCGCCAACTTCCATGCTCCTATTTTTTTCTCATGTTGTTTCCCCTATATGGAAAGCCCTTATAATCTGTCTTTCATTTCACAGTCCATCAACTCCTAAAAGAAGCTTAATCAGGTAAATTCTTCTGCTCTTGATTATTTCCATATGCTACAGTAGATTTCAAAATTCATATATGCATAAATGGATTTTAAAACATTTCTGACACTAAATCATGTTGCTTTGCAATTAGTCCTCAATTGTTTATGAATATGTTTTGTTGTTTCTCCAACTTTTTTTTCCTTTTAAATACTTTATTTTTTAGAGCAGTTTTAGATTCACAGTAAAATGGAGCAAAAAGCACAGAGAGTTCCCATATACCCTGTCTCTAACTTTTAATTACAGTCAATTTGAGGGCTTTCCTTATTTACAAAATAGTAAATACTTCTTCAGCATCTAGTAGAGTGGCAGAGATACAGCTGGTGCTTAGTACATGACAGCTGAATGAATAAACTAAAATGTTTCTTGATTTCCTATGGACACTTTCAAAAGTCTTTTAAGAAAAAGGATCACTTTAGAATGTCTTCCCTACCTCCCTGCCCCCTTGAAGAACTTAACTCTTTCATATAGCTCTGAAAGCACAGATGATACTAAAAGTGTTTAGTAATTAGTGTGGCATGGACACCAACCAAAAGAATCAGACAACAAAACTAGCTGGCCCAAGAAACAGACAACAAAACTAGCTGGCCCAAGAAATGATCCATTAGTTCCTAGATTGTGGAGAGATCCCAGAAGTCTCAGACATGAGGCCATGATGACAGAAGATGAAACATGGGGCAGAAACTATCTGCCAAGTGGCAGGAAGGTATTTAGACATTTTAACAATTGGTACAACCATATCGGGGTCACAGGCTGAATACCAGTTCTGCGAACAAGTAAATTATATCTGGATTTTATAATGACTGTAGACTATAATATCAATAAAATGGACCTCTTGTCAATCATGAACAGTTTCCGATTTGGAGAGCAATATGAGAAAAATGAGTCTCAGAAATGCAAGATGCAGATAAGAATAGAAAATGGTCAGAAGCCAATCTCAAGGGTTGGTTAGGCAGTACAAGATCAGAGAGAACAAAAGTACTAGCAGGCCAAGACAAACAAACAGGGCAGACCCTAGGTAAGTAACCAGGAGTCAGAGTTCAAGGTAAGGTAGGTTCAGTCAGGCAGATAGTAAGGAAATAACTAGATAAAGACTGCAGCAAACAGTTGTCTGGAAGCAGAAATGTATCAGCAATAAGGAACTGGCAGACAGACAACTCTGTCCCTGAGCTGGAGATTTTCTTACTCTGTGCTCCCTACTACGGCAAGAACCTCCGTAGAGGCAGGACCTGTCTCTGCATGTGAGGTTAGGTGAGCCAGCTATAAGGTCTGTCAGCATATCAGCCTTTTAGAGTGAGAAACGTTAAGTGTGGCTCTTGGTAGAGTGATGACACTTCTTACCAAAATGTACCAGGTTTGCTGGTAGCACATCACTGTACAGCCTATGAAGGGCAATAGAGACATTTTAAAATCACTACGTTGGCCCTTAGTATTAAATTTCATACATGTTAAATATTTAGGGTTTAAAAACATGTCTTTATATTCCTTCCATCAGAGGATACAAAAAAGAAACCAATTCACTAAAGAGTATTTTAAAAATATGTGACCTGAAGAGGCATTAGCTGCTAACTTAGAAACAAAGAGACCAGGTCAAATAACTATTAGCAATGAAAGAATAAAATTGAAAATTCTGAAAAATAACCAGTAACTGGTTAGTCTAAAAAGTAGTTTTGGAAATGGGGAGAGGCATGACTTAATTGAAGGTGTATTGCTAAGAGAGAGAAGGTTACTGTTTTTCTGTTTTAAATACTGTAATAAATCATATACAACACTGTAATTTGAGTTTACGAGGAAGGTAATACTCTTTAGGTTATAAAAGTGACCTCCAGTGGGCAATAATGCTCTCAAATCTGTGGCCTAGGGAACTATATTCTATTGATCGTCACTTTTAAAAAGTCTATATAGGCAACAGTTTTCCACTATAACTTTCACATCCATTTAGCCAATTATATACATATGGTATTTATTGGCTCAATAGTGTATCTGGTTATGCTTCATTACCATGAACTGTTAACAGAAAGGTTTTTAGGATATTTCCCCAACGATCTTCAAATCAACATCAAATATCTAGACCTACAGAATAGTAGGAATATTAAATCCTTACTTAAATAATTTGAAATTAGAATACCAAATTAAAATTAAGGAACTACTGGGACTTCCCTGATGGCACAGTGGTTAAGAATCTGCCTGCCAATGCAGGGGACATGGGTTCGATCCCTGGTCTGGGAAGATCCCACATGCTGTGGAGCAACTAAGCCCATGAACCACAACTACTGAGCCCGTGAACCACAACTACTGAAGTCCACGCACCTAAAGCCCATGCTCTGCAACAAGAGAAGCCACTGCAATGAGAACCGCATTGCGCGCACCACAACGAAGAGTAGCCCCCACTTGCCACAACTAGAGAAAGCCCACGTGCAGCAACAAAGACCCAACACAGCCAAAAATAAAAATAAATAAATAAATAATTAAAAAATTAAGGAACTACTAACATGGAGTATGTATACAGGTCTAAAACTGAACAAAACTTATAGGGAGAAAATCTAGGAAGCACTTTTGGACTCTATTTGTCTCCTATGAGATCATGAACATGAAATTATCTTCAAAGAGATAACCTGTTGTGAAACACTGAGCTACAGGTAAGGTGAGGTACAGAGCAAATAACCATGCTGAAAATCTTTTCTAGTGCAGTTGGGGAAAAGTCATGTTTTTTAAAACCTAAAATTTCAACTTTCTGTTGATTAGCTGTTATTCATCACTTCAGGAAAAAAAAGCAAGAGAAGGAAAGCAATAAGGTAAATTCGTGGGTCTTGACTATAGTCCAAAATTATTTTATAGGTTAAGCTAGTAAGTCACTTGTGTGCACAATATCGCTGGATACATATAACCTTTTAGAAATGTGGTCATGCTGTACTAAGCATAAATGAAATTATGAGTCAGGTGTAAAATACATAATATTCAATCTTCCCACTACCTTCCCCTATAACTCACTGTTGGTTCTGGAAACTGCTTATATATCTGAAATGAAAAAAGATCACTACGGAAACAATAGAATATTCCCTATTACTTAAAATAAAAATGCAGCTATGAAGCTTTTCTAAGTGGGATTTCAAAAAGGAGACAAAAGTAACCTTTGCTACCAGCAAACTTTCTTTCAATGCTCTGATAAATACTGATGAAGAAAGATAATTAATTTTTCCCTTAGAGAATAAAAATGGTTTCTATTGTCGAGTAAATAAATCCAAAATTCACAACCAAATCTAACTGTGCTATAATACAGGCAATATTTCCAGAAGATTAGCTCCTTTCTGAAAGAGAATGAACTCTGAATGACCATGTTTAGAATAACATTTGATACAAAATTCAAAAAGTGCATGCCTAATGTTTCTTCCTTCTAGTTCGGGGATTAGATCAGCAAACTTTTTCTGTAAAGGGGCAGATAGTAAATATTTTAGGTGTTGCAGGCAATATGGTTTCTGTCGTAATTACTCATTTCTGCTGTTGTAGTGAAAGTGGCCACAGACCATACCTGAACACATGGGCATGAGTGTGTTCCAATAAAATTTTCTTTACGGATACTAAAATTTGAATTCCATATAATTTTCACATCTCATGAAATATTATTCTTCCTTTGATTTCTTTCCAACCATTTCAAAATCTAAAAGCCATCCTTAGTTCAGGTGGTAAGCTGGATTTGGCCCATGGGCTGTGGTTTGCAGATTCCTGTTCCAGTCCATTGAGTAATAACTATCCAGTGGTGAGAAGCTGTTCCTGGTGACCTTACCTTCTGAAATATTTTTTGAAGATATGACTGAATTTGTAACTATGTGTGGTGATGGACGTTTACTAAATTTGTGGTAACCATTTTGCAATATATACATATATCAAATCATTATGTTGTACGCCTAAAACTAATACAATGTTATATTTCAATTCTATCTCAATTAAAAAACAAACAGCTAAAAAACAAAAACAAATGTTACAGAAAAAGGTTTTGACAAAATTCAACAACCATTATGATAAAAACTCTCCAGAAAGTAGGCATAGAGGGAACCTATTGCAACATAATAAAGGCCATATATGACAAACACACAGCCAACATCATTCTCAATGGTGAAAAACTGAAACCCTTTCCTCTGAGATCAGGAGCAAGACAAGGTTGCCCACTCTCACCACTATTACTCAACATAGTTTTGGAAGTTTTAGCCACAGCAATCAGAGAAGAAAAAGAAATAAAAGGAATCCAAGTCAGAAAAGAAGAAGTAAAACTGTCACTGTCTGCAGATGACTTGATACTATACATAGAGAATCCTAAAGGTGCTACCAGAAAACTACTAGAGCTAATCAACGAATTTGGTAGAGTAGCAGGATACAAAATTAATGTGCAGAAATCTCTTGCATTCCTATACATTAATGATGAAAAATCTGAAAGAGAAATTAAGGAAACACTCCCATTTACCACTGCAACAAAAAGAATAAAATACCTAGGAATAAACCTACCTAAGGAGACAAAAGACCTGTATGCAGAAAACTATAAGACACTGATGAAAGAAATTAAAGATGATACAAACAGATGGAGAGATATACCATGTTCTTGGATTGGAAGAATCAACACTGTGAAAATGACTATACTACCCAAAGCAATCTACAGATTCAATGCAATCCCTATCAAACTACCAATAGCATTTTTCACAAAACTAGAACAAAAAACTGCACAATTTGTATGGAAACACAAAAGATCCCAAATAGCCAAAGCAATCTTGAGAAAGAAAAGTGGAGCTGGAAAAATCAGGATCCCTGACTTCAGACTATACTACAAAGCTACAGTAATCAAGACAGTATGGTACTGGCACAAAAAAAGAAATATAGATCAATGGAACAGGATAGAAAGCCCAGAGATAAACCCACGTACATATGGTCACCTCATCTTTGATAAAGGAGGCAAGAGTATACAATGGAGAAAAGACAGCCTCTTCAATAAGCAGTGCTGGTAAAACTGGACAGCTACATGTAAGAGAATGAAATTAGAACACTCCCTAACACCATACACAAAAATAAACTCAAAATCGATTAAAGACCTAAATGTAAGGGCAGATACTATAAAACTCTTAGGGGAAAACACAGGCATAACACTCTATGACATAAATCACAGCAAGATCCTTTTGGATCCACCTCCCAGAGAAATGGAAATGGAAATAAAAATAAAAATAAACAAATGGGACCTAATGAAACTTAAAAGCTTTTGGACAGCAAAGGAAACCATAAACAAAACAAAGAGACAACCCTCGGAATGGGACCAAATATTTGCAAACGAAGCAACTGACAAAGATTTAATCTCCAAAATATACAAGCAGCTCATGCAGCTCAACATCAAAAAAACAAACAACCCAATCCAAAAATGGGCAGAAGACCTAAATAGACATTTCTCCAAAGAAGACATACAGATGGCCAACAAACACATGAAACAATGCTGAACATCATTAATCATTAGAGAAATGCAAATCAAAACTACAATGAGGTATCACCTCACACCGGTCAGAATGGCCATCATCAAAAAATCTAGAAACAATAAATGCTGGAGAGGGTGTGGAAAAAAGGGAACACTCTTGCACTGCTGGTGGGAATGTGAATTGGTACAGCCACTATGGAGAACAGTATGGAGGTTCCTTAAAAAACTAAAAATAGAACTACCATATGACCCAGCAATCCCACTACTGGGCATATACCCTGAGAAAACCATAATTCAAAAAGAGACATGTACCAAAATGTTCATAGGCAGCCCTATTTACAATAGCCCAGAGATGGAAACAACCTAAGTGTCCATCATCGGATGAATGGGTAAAGAAGATGTGGCACATATATACAATGGAATATTACTCAGCCATAAAAAGAAATGAAATTGAGCTATTTGTAATGAGGTGGATGGACCTAGAGTCTGTCATACAGAGTGAAGTAAGTCAGAAAGAGAAAGACAAATACCATATGCTAACACATATATATGGAATTAAAAAAAAAAATGTCATGAAGAACCTAGGGGTAAAACGGGAATAAAGACACAGACCTACTTGAGAATGGACTTGAGGATATGGGGAGGGGGAAGGGTAAGCTGTGACAAAGTGAAAGAGCGGCATGGACATATATACACTACCAAACGTAGGGTAGATAGATAGTGGGAAGCAGCCGCAGAGCACAGGGAGATCAGCTCGGTGCTTTGTGACCGCCTGGAGGGGTGGGATAGGGAGGGTGGGAGGGAGACGCAAAAGGGAGGGGATATGGGAACATATGTATATGTATAACTGATTAAATTTGTTATAAAGCAAAATAAATAAATAAATTAAAAAAAAAAAAAAAACAACAACAACCCAATCCAAAAATGGGCAGAAGACCTAAATAGACATTTCTCCAAAGAAGACATACAGATGGCCAACAAACACATGAAAAAATGCTGAACATCATTAATCATTAGAGAAATGCAAATCAAAACTACAATGAGGTATCACCTCACACCGGTCAGAATGGCCATCATCAAAAAAATCTACAAACAATAGATGCTGGAGAGGGTGTGGAGAAAAGGGAACCCTCTTGCACTGTTGGTGGGAATGTAAATTGATCGAGCCACTATGGAGAACAGTATGGAGGTTCCTTAAAAAACTAAAAATAGAACTACCATACGACCCAGCAATTCCACTACTGGGCATATACCCCGAGAAAACCATAATTCAAAAAGAGTCATGTACCACAATGTTCATTGCAGCTCTACTTACAGTAGCCAGGACATGGAAGTGTCCATCAACAGATGAATGGATAAAGAAGATGTGACACATCTATACAATGGAATATTACTCAGTCATAAAAAGAAACAAAATTGAGTTATTTGTAGTGAGGTGGATGGACCCAGAGTCTGTCATACAGAGTGAAGTAAATCAGAAAGAGAAAAATATCGTATGCTAACACATATATATGGAATCTAAAACAAAAAACAGTTCTGATGAGCCTAGGGACAGGACAGGAATAAAGACACAGACATAGAGAATGGACTTGAGGACACGGGGAGGGGGAAGGGTAAGCTGGGACGAAGTGAGAGAGTGGCATGGACTTATATATACTACCAAATGTAAAATAGATAGCTAGTGGGAAGCAGCCGCATAACACAGGGAGATCAGCTCAGTGCTTTGTGACCACCTAGAGGGGTGGGATAGGGAGGTGGGAGCGAGACACAAGAGGGAGGAGATATGGGGATATAGGTATACATATAGCTCATTCACTCTGTTATACAGCAGAAACTAACACAACATTTTAAAGCAATTATACTCTAATAAAGATGTTTAAAAAAAAAAGGTTATTTGAACTACTGGACTAGTTAGTGAAATACAAAATGTAAAGAAAAAAGATATGATTGAATTTCTTAACTATAAGATATATTTGTGTAAAATGGGAATTTTATATAATAAATGAAAAGCCAGGGGAAGAAAGTTTAGTCCTATAATCATGGGATAAGTTTCAGATAGGAGAAATATTTTGAAATACAAAAATCAACAAATATGAAAGCACTTTCCCCAAACAAACATCTTGATGTACCTTTTTAGTATCTTTCTCAGCATCCTATTTCATAAAAAGTAAACAAAAATCAAGTTATGTGTTGAATTTTGGCAGCTCCACAACTTCCTAGAAGCTGCCAATGGCAGTGATTATAACCTCTCTTTCAGAACTCTATGGCCCTCAGCACTGTGGCTTGATAGTGGAGCAAGTGGAACAGTGAAGTTCAAAACTTATACTGAATCTGTGTAATACAAAGAATGCCACAACCCTATCGCAGGTACCTCTAGGATAATGCAGTGAGGGCTGTTATTATGCAGTGTCTCTCCTAAGTGTCCCTTATATTAATAAAAAGCTGCTTTATTTGTCTTGGGAAATTGTTGCTCAAACCTATGAAGTTTGTGCCTCTTTATGTTCTGAGCGATGCAGTCCCAAATGACACTATGCAGTGAATACTGACTTGTATATTACACTGTGAAATGCTAGAAACAGGAGGCAGCCCTGGAACTTGAGAAAAGTAATTTAGACACTGAGAAGGATGTACTCGTATGCATGACAGGTTAGAAAAATTCAGTTACAAACAGATCAGTAGAGAAATTCACGGAGATACATGATGGATTCCTGATGACAGTTACATGTATTCAGAGTATGTAAATACTCTGAGGTCACATATGGAGGGCCTCAGGATGCTTTCACAAAAAACGTGCCTATAAAGCCACCACCAGAGAAAGCATCCTGGGCCAAACATTCCATCTCTCTCACCAATTCTATCAAATGAACCCTACCAAATCCAAGTCATTCTAATTTTTCTTAGAAATTCAATTCATTTCCGTCCTATAAATATGTATGGAGTTACTCCTAAGTGCCAGAGCACAGACATGGAGAATACTAAGGCAAAGAAGACACCGCTCTGGACCTCACTGAAGTCACTGCCCAGTGGGGTAGACCAATATGGAAACAAATAATGGGAAAACAGTTTGATAAATGTAACGGTGGGATGATGTAAAAAGTAGGTTTGGGGAAGGCTGATTGACTGAAGTGACATGTTGGCTGGACCTGATGGATAAAACAAAGTTTCTCTTATCAGCAAGGAGAGAACGGCCCAGACAGAGGGAACAGTGCCAATAAAGACAGATGCAAGAGAGCAGGAGACGTGGTAACTCAATACGGCCAGGGTGTAAAGCATGCGTACAAGTTAGGCGCAGGGTGAATAGTCAAGGATAAGACTGGAGACACAGGCAGGGACTGAGTCATAATGCCCTTGGATTTCATCCTGTCCAACACGCATGTGGCTACTGAGCACCTGAAATGTGGCTAGTCCAAAATGAGATGTATAAAAAAGCACAAAATATCTCAGTAATTTAAAAAGTTGATTACAGTTTGAAATGATACTTTAGATATACTGGGCTAAATAAAATATATTATTAAGATTAAACAGTTCCTTTTTAGTTTTTAAATGGGTCTACTAGGAAATTTTAAATTACTTATGTGGTATTTTATCCATCCTGTAGTAGTCTTTGTGGTTGATTCCTCAATAACCCTTTCACCCCAAGCATTTAAAGTAGTAGTGATCTCTTTTCTCTTGCCAGTGACTAGTTTAGACATGGGCATGTCACCGACCCAATGCAGGCCTGAGCTACGAAGGAAAGATAGCTGGGGGAGTTCCAGATACAGATGCCTTTGCCCCTAAAAGGAGAAAGAAGAAGATCAGATCTCATGTTTTCTTTTGGATGTGGCTATGTGGCCAGTGACACAGAGAACTACTGTGGCCATCTTTCCATGACACAGAGGATAAAGCAGAGGATGGCAGAGTTAAGAAATGAAATAACCCAATGCCCTGCTGACATCACTGAGCTGCTTTATCAACCAACCTTGGAGTTCACCCTTCCTCTGAACTTCCTGTTATGTGAGATAACAAGATTCCTTATTATTTAAGCCAAAATGAGTCAGTTTTTCTGTTACTTGTAGCCAAAAGCATCCTAGCTGATACACTCCATTAGACTAAAGGGCAAGGTAGTAGATGTATTATCACTTAAGACCTTCTAGCACTACAAAAGTTCTGTACATAGTCTACAATCAATCAATATACTATTGCTATGACAGTATATACTTAGATATGAGAGAAGGCTTTTTCTCTTTTAGTTTTAAGTTACTATACAACTGTAAGACATTATGACACAATTACTCAGGCAAAGAGACTTGTAATTAATCAGAAAAAGAACTTTGAGCAGAAGTTAATTAATCGAAAGTAGAAGAGAATACCCATAAGATTTGTAAACTGTTACACTTAATGGTTGCTCTTTGATTGAGAGGTCTGCCTTGAATTCTAGTCAAAGCACACAGGTTGATTGATGTTACTAATCTGGACATAAACCCTTAAAGGCAATGTAGCAGATGAAGCAAATAATCAAATGGTACAGCTTCTACCTCACAGAGTTACCATGAGAATTAAGCAAAATAATGTATGTCGAGCCTAGCACAATATATAGTAGTACATGGTAAACACATTATACATAAATCTGGTTCTTGTTCAAACTAGGAGTTACCAATGGGGAGGGGGAAGGGAGGAGAGGCAAGATGGAGGTAGGGGATAAAGAGGTACAAACTACTATGTGTAAAATAAATAAGCTACAAGGATATATCGTACACCACAGGGAGTATAGTCAATGTTTTATAAAAACTATAAATGGAGTATAACCTTTAAAAATTGTGAATCACTATGTTGTGTACCTGAAACCTCTATAATATTGTAAGTCAACTATACCTCAATAATAAAAAAAAAAGAAAAGAAATTTGGTTCTTGTTTCTTTTCTCTTGTAAAATCGTTGATTGTTCAAATTCTAAGTAATGTGTCAAGTATGCATTGTCAGTTACTCTATACAATAACCTCACTTTGTGATGACTAGGGTCAGATTACAACAAATACTAATAGACATGTTATACTTCACTGGCTAGTTAGTACTTGATTAGGTGGTTGATTTATTAGTTCATTCTTTTATTTATACGAAGTAGGTGAGTTCCAGAGCTAACCTGAACAAAATAAGGTAGGGAGTGACAACACTATAAGCCAGGAATTAAGCTATGGTATTGTGACTAACCTATGCCTGCTTACCTAGTATTTGTGAAATGGTGAGATTAATAATTCAGTCTGAATGAAGATGAATAAAAAGAAAATATAAAGACAAGGAAGGAAGTTTATGACTTTGAGGCTGTAACAGAAGGTGACTGATGTAATTAAAAGAGAGAGGGAGAGGTACTCAGTAACATTTAAGAATGATGAAGAAAAAAAAAAAGAATGATGAAGAAAGATGTACTGATAGAAAGGGTATCAGGTCAGGAGAGAGTACAGATAGTATCTGCTGAGTTATACCAAGACAGGATATCCTAAAATCCTTTCTGCAGTATTACAAACAATTTTGCTTTACTAATATACACTATACAATATAAATTTAATTTCCAAATAGGATATACTGAAAAATACTCAGCAAAACCCTCACTAGCTCAATCTGAACAAATAAGTGTGTTTTTTAAAATTCAATTTATGAATAAGGATGATGGCTCTTCACTGAAACCATACGATCTATAAATTTTAAATTTCACAAGACGATTGGCTCAGCAGGCTATAAGAAGTTATTTATCTAGCTTATTACAAGGACTGTCAATCAGTTATCTTTGGATGCTCTAGAATCTAGTGCAGGAGTCCCACATAGTTGTTCAGGTAACAAATGTTTCTAAAAAAATCAACATCTATAAATTTAAACTATATTTATATTCTGGACAATTAAACATTCTAAAATAATGTGAATTTATAATATCACATTTATTGTGATGAATAAGGCAAACACCTGTAGAACATCTCACCCAAACACGTGGGGACCTCCAGGCAGACACCACCCTGAATGACTGTCCACTGCTTGGATGAGAATTCAGAGTTCCCAAACAGGAAACACTGGTCGACAGACCCTTTCCCTAAAGTCAGACAGTGGCAGGCTGAGACCAGTTTTGGGAGACGAATAATTATTCTAGGAGGTCTGAAGCAAGCCTTAACTAGCCACTTGGTATTCGAAGGAGCTCTAAACCAGGCTATTAGTTAAATATAGTGTGTTTCCAAGGTGGACCCAACACATAGCGAATACAGGAAAGGGGACGTCATCCTTCCACATTTCCTTGGGATCAATACCACATGAGTAACTGATAAAAGAATGAGTTTGGCTTTTTTTAAAGTTAGGCTTATTGAGGTATAATCTGCAAACAGTAAAATTTACCCCTTTCAGTGTACAGTTCTGTGAGTTTGATAAATGTATACAGCTGTGTTTCTACCACCACAATCAAGATATAGTACATTTCCATCATCCCCCAAAATTCTGTCCTGACAATTTAGGGTCAATCCCTCCCCATCCCCTGGCAACCACCGATCTGTCTATAGTTTTGCCTTTTTCAGAATGTCACACACATCAAAGCTACCGTAGTCTTTTGAGTCTGGTTTCTTTCATCCATTACAATGTAACTGGCAACAAGGCTAGTGAGACTGGGAGGAAGTGAAAAGGAGAAAGGCAGGAATTGAAATTGGAGAGGTAGAGGGGCCAAACCACACGGGAACCTGTATGCCGTAACAAAAGGTTTGGATTTATAATAGGTGTGATGAGAAGCCACTGGAAGTTTCTAAGTCGCTCAGTAACGTGACTGAATGATTATCTTAAAAATAATTCTGGCTACTGGGTGGCAGACAGCCCATAGTGGAATGAAAAGAGAAATAAGGAAGCCAGTTTAGAGACTACTGCAGTGGTCCGGATTAAAAGTGCTAGTGACTTAAACTAGAATGGTAACCCTGGAGGTGGTGAAAAGTGGTCAGATCAGAGATGTAATTTAGAGGAAGAGACGCTAGGACCAGATGTGGCACGTGAAGGGGAGGGAGGAGGCGAAGATGCTTCAAGGGGCTTGGCCCCAGCAACAAGGTAGATGGTCGTTTACCAGGATGGATAAAAGAAAAAGGAGATTAAAGATAAAAGCAGGGAAAAGCAGGTTTGGGAGGGGGGAAGGGAGATTTAAGAGCTCCCTACATTTCGACATCACCAGCATATAGATACTGAATCTCTTCCCCGACCGTTTTGCATATCTATATTGACCTTGATAGAGAAATTTCACTTAATGGTCCCTGTCCTGTTACTCTTAATACAGTGAGGGAATGCACTGGTAATACGTTCAGTCTCCACCTCACTGGGTTCCTAGCGTTACACGTATTTTTAATTAAGAAGTTGTAAACTCTATTCAATACTCTGTAATGACCCATATGGGAACAGAATCTGAAAAAGACTGGATATACGCATATGTATAACTGATTCACTTTGCTGTACATCTGAAACTAACACAACACTGTAAATCAACTATACTCCAATAAAAATTAATTTTAAAAAATTAAAAAATATCACAGTGAGGGAAGACTGTACTAACATACTTGGTGATGCCAACAATGCCAACCTAAAATAAACACTGGGAACTCCAACACCCAAAAAAAAAAAAAAAAGATAAGCTGTAAAGGTTCAAGGCCAGAGAGTTCTTCCATTTCTCACCTCCATTTTCTATACAGATAAGAACAACCTGAGTTTCACAGGAAGGATGCTTCTAGATTTTACATATCCTTTTTTTTTCAGAATACTTATTCTCTTGTTCAACTGCAGGGGCTCAAATAGTCTTTTAAATAACAGTAATTTTTCTTGCTTTAAAGTGCTTCCTGTTTTCTAGTATTTACAAATTAACAGGTGAGAAAGCATTCAGTGGCCCATCTTTTCCAACTTATGAGGTCACGTTTATGCTTTTGGTATGGTGAAGGAGTAACTCTTGCTTAGACAGACCCCTAGTTTTTCTACATTTCCAACCCAATGTAGAAAGGCCAGAGGGTGTCGAGTAGAGCTTTGCTCTGTGTCTGCTCTCCTCAGGGAGCCCAATGATCCAAGCACAAGGGAGGTGCATGGATCACACCACCGCCCCCACTTTGCACCTCTGAGGCCACCAAAGTAGGGTGTTGGATAGACAGGATGGTCGTTCTAGTCACGGCTCCATTCATCCAGCCCTCTATCCATCCACCCATTTGACCATTATCAACACATTTCCTGGAAGTCTCTTTCTTTCGTCTTAAAATTTCATGCAAATTTGTCATCTATAATGCAGTTGTGTTTACTTTATATAAAAATGTCTTTATTTACTTACCACTGAGTAATTGACACTCCAGATAGATGCAGAATAAGACCATTTTGTACAGCTGTGCAGGTTGTGCACTGCACACCTTGATGGGGAGGGCATTCACACCGTAGTGACTGGATTTACCTATTATGACAATTTTCTGTTGGACAGCAGTAAAGTGTTTGGAGGAAGAGGTACCTTTTTTCTAATTTGTTAAAGTGCCATATGGGCTAACTGTAGCCCTGGACTTTGAGTGCCTGGGCATATGGTCTGGGCACAAGCCTGAACAGTCTCATTATTTTACTCATGAAGAAGCCAAGGTCCAAGAGGTGAAGAGACAAGGTCCCACAGCCAGTTCCTGGCAACTCCAGGTTCGATCCCAGTCTCCATTCCCAGCCCAGTGTTCTTTCATAACCATAAACTACCTCCGCTAACAGTGAGTTGCTCTTCTCAGGTGTGTGGGTTTCTGAGAATGATTTCATTGCTTTGCCTAAGGAGAGACCTTTGCAGGATGGCTGTCTCATGCCGCTCTTGCCAGTTGTTTCTGCCATCCGTGGATACAGAGTTAGATACAGCAGCAGCTAGACTTCTTGCCAGTTATTCAAAGGTGCTGGAGGGTAAGCTCCACAGGAGCAGGAACCATGTCTAACGTTCTTACCATGTCCTCAGCACCTGGCATTTATAGTTTTATACAGGGAAACGTAATACTTTCTGTTGGCTAATTTAGCCCCTGTCCCTCAGAGCCCTGCTGTACTCTCTTCTGCACCTGGAGCACACATCAGTGCAAAACCCTGAGAAGCACTGGAGAGACGTCTAAGCTGCTTCCCAGATCGACATGCTATTAACTGTTTATTACTGGTTGGGCTCATTCAACCAAGAGCAGGAAGATCCGTTATAGAATCATAAAATGGTGGCACTGGAATGAATCTTGTAGGTCAACTAACTCAACTCCCTCACGGAGCATCCTAGGAAACAGAGTCCTGAAGAGATGATAGAATCCACCCAGGTAGCTGTCTGTAGTAGCTTACATATGCTGTGGTTACTTCCTAAAACTCAGACGTTTTGACCAATTAGTTGTTCTTTCCAGAACACCACAATACCTTGCCACCAATCAAAAGATGACTGGAAACCCATAATGTCAGGGACATCATGAACTAGAGAGGTATGCCCTTAAGACTGTTTTCCTGTTTGGGCTGGACAATAAACTATGTATTTGAGAAGTTACACTATTATGCTCTTTTTTTCTCTCCATGCAAGGGCACTATTCAGATAGAAAGAAAAAAAGAATCAAGCAGACTATTAGGAATTCTCAAATTTACTGGGAAAAGGATATGAAAGTGGGTTATGATTGTTCTGTATGTAAATGGTTAATTTAAAAAGCACAGCTGGTTAGTCATACAGTAAACTGTGTATGTCTATTAATTTTGACTCCAAACTAGAAATTCTATGACCTAGGTCACTAGGTTTAGTCTAATCTGATGATTATTTTAATTGAAAATATGTATTATAAACAGGATGTATTCTCAAGCTGTTATCTAAACAATCAAAGGAATTTGTTTATTAAGAAAATATACTTTTCAGATTTTTAGCATTATTTCAGAAACAGAACTTTAAAAGTAAAAACAACACTGGAACTTCATTTTAATAATATCCCAAGTTACAGGAGTAAATTGATGGCAAGGTTATCTTACATATATTCCGTAACACTAAACTCTCTTCAACAGCACTAAATGAATGTATCATAGTGAGACTCCAGTGTTATCTACATTGTTTTGCTGACCCTTCTTTCCATATATAATTATTAAAAGTAAAAATAACATAGGGCAATTACTTCTTCCTTATAAGAGAATTTTATATTTAAATTAATAATGAACCACAAACTAGAAGTCTAAACTAATTTAAATCTCCTAAGGTATCAGTTTCCCAACACACACACACAAAATCTTGATTTCTCAAAAGTCTAGCAAATGGCACTAGTGGCTCACGTATTAGGGAAAGCAAAGCTGTATGTGTGCACATAGCTTCCATTCTGGAAGCTGATGGTCTCTGATTTCTTAGCTGGGCCATAGTGCAGCAAAATGGCAGTGGCATATTATACCTGGTCATGGCTGGCTTCAATGGAGCTTCCAATAGCATGGAAAGTCATCTGCACAGGGGCTAATGTCAGACAGGTCACACACTCTTTGCCACTTTGTCTATCACAGTAGTGAACCTATAACAGAACACATGCAAATCTGCTGAACACCACTTGTAAGAGGGAGCCAGATGCAACAGGTCCTTTTCAAAGGTTCTAGCTTTCAAGAAGAAATTCAAATAATTTATGTAGAACGCAATTCAAGTATTTAAAACCTTATTGGGACTTGAAGATCTATGGAAAATCTATTAATTCCGTTTTAAGTACTTGCGAAGTTGTAAGAGAGTTTAGGAAATGCTTTGCGGGGTGTTCTACATTAGTATGGCCAGTAGAAAAACTCACAACTAAATGCTACACCCATCTTCTTTGTCCAACTTTTCATAATGTATAAAGGACTCCAGGGTAAGCATAAGTCAAGTTCATTTGAGTCTAATGAAATTTTGTCAACCTGAATTTTCCTCATCTTTGACTCTGTGTGTGTGTGATTGCCACCTGATTGGTAGTGACATTCTTCTATTCTACACTATAGTCCCTATAAAATCACTGTTGAATACACACACACACACACACACACACACACATACACATCTCACTACCTCATGCTCTGAAGTTTTGACAGTATAATCAAATTGAATAAACCTGAAATGATTTGAAATGTGCAGATCAAAATAAAGTTACTATAATATCATTTTTCTTTTAGTTACATACAACCAACCATTATTAAAACCACGTGTAAGACACTCTATCAGAGGTAGGGTATGGGGGGCGCGGGTGGTGGGGGAAGTGTGAGTCCATCTGCCCATTGGGAAAATTTCCATCCTTCCATTTATCTACTTTCAAAAAAGTTCTTTCAACCAGTGTTTAATTCTAAGCGAATAAAGTAAAAATAGCGTTGCTTTTGTAATAAATTAATAAAAACACGCCTATAGATGTACATATATACATATAATATGGATCTGACAGAAAACGACGATATAAATCCTAGTCTAATGGTTTAATAATTCAACATTTTTAGACCAGTAAGGTTGTTAAGATTGGCCATCAGTGTCCATGAAGGTGGGGAAACTTCCTGGAATCTATAAAAAGTAGTTTAGAGTTCAAATCAAGCCAACATACAAAGCTCTGTTTCCAAAGTACTTTAAAGATTTTGTTATAAAAATATTTTTTCCAAATCAACTTTGGGGAAAAAGATTTGACAACAGTTTGAATTCACTGTACCTCCTGGGCAAATTAAAAGGTCACAGTGTGTATGAGTTCAAGAATGTGGACCTGTTGTTCACTATGCAGCAGTGAAATATGATGGGGGAAAATGAAACTTAACACATAACAGGTTTAGGCAAAAGCCAATCAATGGTGACACTATAACAGATACAGTTCACAACCATTTATGGTACAGTTAAAATATTATGTCTGATATAGTGCTATCATAAAACATGCTTTTTAAAATAAAATATAATCACCCTTTGACATCAATTGAAAGTCTATATGAAAGACATGACACCCTCCTAAATATCCAAATTGACAGTGAACGCACTCATGTATCAGCCAACTTACTGCAGCTTTATTTTTTCTTCTAGAGAAATGAAAATTAGGAAGGACAAGAATAGCACGAGACAATCCCAGTCAAAAAATAAATTTCAAACTTCATTTCCATCAGTGGCTTGGATACTGTGACTGAAAGAGTTGACTTTTCTCCTAATTCACTGTGAGCCTGCAATACCCTATAAAATTTTATATATCCTGCAGGCATTAAATATTAGTGAACATGTAGAACTCATACACACAAGATAAATACAAAGGTGCAAGTTTCCACACAGCTCCAAAGAAAATGTCACAGCACCCAGTAAATGTGACAGAGATTGCTAACTGTCCTCCAGTATTTTTCCACAGTAATTATTAGCTGGGCACAGAATAAAGATATTTCCCAGGCTCCCTTGTAGCTATGATTAGTAGCTATGACTGAGCAGAATGTAGGTGAAAATGCTGCGGTAGTTTTCTGGAAACTTTTAAGAGATTTCAGGTGTGTGCCTTTGGCTCTTCTTCACCTGTTTTGCTGCTTGGAAGTGTGGACATGGCCATCTTTGACCATGAGGACAAGGGCCGAAACTTAGAGAGGGTCGAGTGGTGAGTTGGAGGGAACGTGGGTCCCTGAAGAGTTCATGGAACAGAACCACGACACTGGCCCTAGACTGCAAGCTTATGGACCTTTACGTGAGAGAAGAATATACATCTATTTTGTTTAAGTTGCTGGGCTTTTTCTTACTCACAGAAGAACCTGATCCCACTGAGATTTTTCCTATTGCCCCAAAACAGACACCAGGACCCAAAGCCAACAACAAAAGGAGCTCTAGGGAGCTGCTGACATTTAGGGCCAGGTCTTATTCTCTCTTCCCACCTGCTTGTTAATAGTCAGCAGAACTGGTCCAACCATAAAGAATACAAAGAGGCACTAGGAAAAGGCAGGTGAGTGGGAGGGGATCATTTGGCTGTCAGCCTTATGAGGAATACAGTATTTCCTGTGAGTGGGGCAGCTCTAAGAAAATAGCTGACAGAGATGAGGAGTACCTATATGAATGGGAGACAAATTTCATCCCCTGGCAGCAGGTTTGCTGAGAATTGAACCTACAGGTCCCCACTGAAAAGAAATCTTGACCAAGTCTGGTGTATGTCCCTAGCCATTTAGAAGCAGATGAAAATACAGACTGAGTTTGGAGATATCTGAGAGCTTGCTGAAGGAGCCCTAGGCACACAGTATCCCTGAAAACAAAAAAGGATGAAGGAAGATGCTCACGTAGATCCCCACGGCCCTTGGAGGGAATGAAAAAGTGTCTCAGCAGAAGCCAAGGGGCTACTCAGGCCAAGCAAAGTGACAGCCATCAACAGCGGGGCCAGGGGCATGCACCACTGGTAAAGCCCAAAGGAAACATGGTTGCCCTTCAGGGACAGAGGGAATTGGGAGAAACTAAACACTGCTTCAAGAAAATCATGAATAACTACAGATGGAGTATAAACTTTAGAAATTGTGAATCACTACATTGTACACCTGTAACTTACATAATATTGCACAGCAACTATACTTCAATAAAGAAAAAAGAAGATGAACATCATCTATGTGGAAGCCAGCAATGGATGAAACCAGGCTAAGGGTGGCAGCCTCCCCGCCCCTAGTTCTCCTCTCAGGCTTCCAACATCAGAGGAGTAACTAGGTCATGAAACAGAGGTAGAGTGTGGAGGAAGCTGTCTCGGAAGCAGATCAAGCTCCTACCCCACTAACCACAAATATTCAAAGGTGCTGGCGTGAGAGGATAACAAAAAGAAATCACCGTATACCCTCCTTCCCCTATGTGTCTTGAACCAAAACAATTGGCTGGCAATGGGGGGACATGAGCTTGGAGTTTTACGGTGAACTGGACTGGATTTTTTAAAGCTAAAGGTAACCAGAAAACTACGGGATTTGCCAAAGATATAAAGAAACATGAATGGGAGATTTGACAGAGCATGCGGGAAAGTGGTGACTAGAGAAATAGTCATTCCATGTTTATCCCCCCACTGCACTGAGACTGTACCCCCCAAACAGATAAAAATATGTAAAAAATATAGGAAATTACTGTTTGAGGACACAATTTCAAATTAAACAAAAATTAATAATATATAGGTAAAAAGCCTTAAGAAAGAATCATACTTTACACAATCAATCCCTCATAAAAACAAGTTTGATACGGCTCCTCAGTTATTTATTTTCTTCTTGGACATAAAAACATTAGAGTTCATAAAATTGTGAATTTCAAAAAAGAAATGTGTGAATGACATTTTAAAATTCATCCTTCTAAATCGAAAAATGCTTCCTATGATTCAAAGCAGAAGCAGAAGCCAGGAATCTTAGAACTCTAGGCTAACACAATTAGGGTAATAAAATTCCATTACATTCTATAAAGCACAAATCTTCAGGATTGATGGGTGAAATACTTCTGCTACAACAAAGCAGTGTTTCTACAAATATGGCTCTAAAATTTCCAATATACAATTTCATGGGCCTTGATTTTGATGAAAGAAAAATGAATAAAGATAATTTTAGAAGATTACAAAAGTCATCTCCTATGTTGATTTTAAGATTTATTGTTTATGAATCATATCATTTTGCTATCTTTCATACTCTAAAATGTAAGCAACTAATCTTGATTTTTTATACTGTTGCAGCACTTGCTCTGGATTTAAAACACCATCAACCACAGCAAATTGACATTTCGTTTCTTTCTCATGGACTTACAAAAATTATTCCACTGAAAGATGGGTCAGAAATTTCAATATATGTAAATTAAATGTGGCTTCCTTTGAAATTTGCAAATCTATAATAATTCTTATTTTAAAATAAGTTCCCTAGCTTGATTTGTAATCATATAAACCCAGATGAGATGCTATAATTGCGCATTCTGATAATGATTTTGCCTGTCTAGAGATTTCTTCTTCTTGAAGGGAGAGATACAAATCACTTCAACTATTCAGATAACTTACAAACTAAAGAATTCAAAGCTCACTCAATTTGTGATGTTTTGTTTAAATGGAAAATCTTGACTTGATTTGAATAAATAATCCCATTCCTTAAAAAAAAAGAAAAGAAATAAAGAAAAATGCTATAAGCTTTAAAATAATTTACATGAAAAGCTACGTACGTGAATGTTTTTCACGCCCATCTGAAAACATGAGGGGGCCATTCAAATGAAAATTTACATTTCCTTCCCCCTACCTCCAAAAAAAGTTGAATCAAATTGTTTCCTGCAGGGCTGAGAAATTCCCTGATGTTGTAGGACTACAAAATATTTTACTAATCTCATCAGGGAACTGGTTAACTGCTTGTCTGTTAGATGTTTTTAATGGTCACCCCCTGTGGGACAAAAATGAAGAGGGTGTGAAAAAGATCCATGTTCAAAGAAAGCTGCTCATTAGATCATTAAGGAAAGATAAAGGCCTGTACATTCACATGTGAGAACACAATCACTATATCAAGAAAACATGCTTGGGCTTCCCTGGTGGCGCAGTGGTTGAGAGTCCGTCTGCCGATGCAGGGGACACGGGTTCGTGCCCCAGTCCGGGAGGATCCCACATGCCGCGGAGCGGCTGGGCCCGTGAGCCACGGCCGCTGAGCCTGCGCGTCCGGAGCCTGTGCTCCGCAACGGGAGAGGCCACAGCAGAGAGAAAACATGCTTGATTAGCACACCTCAGGTTCATGGGTTTACTCCACAGCAGCAGGCAGGGATCACAACGTAGCTACTGCATAGAAGCCCTGCAAGGAGGGGTAAAGACAGCAAGGAGCTAACGGGCAACAGTTCAGTACTAGATCTTACGATACTCAAAACGTGCTTGATTCTTGCAGAGCCTGCACAGTAGCTACACAAAAGACCTAAATCTTTATTAACATGAAAATCAGCATATTCTTGGCAAAGCACAAAACAATACTGCTTGACAAATATTACACTAGTTAAGTAGGGTAAACTGGTATTAAACATTTCTTAACTACTTTTTTAGATGACTTGAGAACATGTAAACCATCTTACTTATTTGGGTTAACTACGGGCAACAGTACAAATCTATGTTATTATCTATTTATAATTATCGAATTCATTTTTAAGTGATAAATAAAAATAAATAAATAAAAAATAAAAGGAGTTTCTCCATGAAAAGCACTTAGAACAATGCCTGGCTTATGGTTAGCATTAAAATAAATATTAGTCTTATTATTAGAATAACACATCCCATAATAATACAATAAAAGATATGACATGATGTATAATTATGAAGAATAATATTACATTAGGATAATGTCTGCCACTGACTTTCCCTAAAGCTTCTTTCCCCAATCCTTTTCATCATTAAAGGCAAGTCCTTTGTAACTAAAATGTAAACATATATTTAACATGCTCAGTCATGTACTGAGTGTTTTAACTGTATGAGTAATCTGTTTTACTTTGCATGCAATATGCTTGTCACATTAATGCCTCGAAAGGGACAAGTGAATGAATGAAATCACATTATACAGACTGAGACTCAACTTGTAATTATCTTTTCTCTCTTTTGGAAATTCTATGCTCAGGAAAAGCTTTGAAAATTACATGCCTATATTTGGTGTACAAAATCTACCAGTGATGTACTGATTTATTTCTAGTATAAGTCACAGATAAAAACTGTCTAACAAATGCAACAACAGATGTGCTGTCAGGATTGATAAGGAAGATAATTGTTAAAGAAGATAGCATTCTTTTTTTTTTTTTCGGTACGCGGGCCTCTCACTGCTGTGGCCTCTCCCGTTGCGGAGCACAGGCTCCGGACGTGCAGGCTCAGTGGCCATGGCTCACGGGCCCAGCCGCTCCACGGCATGTGGGATCCTCCCGGACCGGGGCACGAACCCGTGTCCCCTGCATCGGCAGGCAGACTCCCAACCACTGCGACACCAGGGAAGCCCCTGCATTCTTACTTTAAGTGATGAGTTTGTACATGACACAGATCCTAAATTTTTGTTCACTGCTTTTCTGTTTCCATTGACTATGCCAGTGAAGGTCTAATGAGGCAGCTAATTAAGATGTAAATTATATATACACACACACACACAAATATAGTTATTTTAGTTTTACACTTCCACCAAAAGAAAACACTAGGTGATTTTTAAGTCGATTACACATCTACCAGAAAAAGAGCCTCCCTCTTTTATATAGTATGTACTCATGCTTTGATATACTCACACACATCTATTTACAAGCTGCATTAAAATTTACAGGCTTGGGACTTCCTTGTTGGTCCAGTGGTTAAGAATCCACCTTCTAATGCAGGGGACATGGGTTCGGTCCCTGATTGGGGAACTAAGATCCTACATGGCACGGGGCAACTAAGCCAACGCCCTGCAACTACTGAGCACACAAGCGAGTCACAACTACAGAGTCCATGCGCTCTGGAGCCGGCATGCCACAACTAGAGAGAAGCCCGTGCACTGCAACGAAAGATCCCTCACTGAATATCCCACGTGCCACAACTAAGACCTGACACACCCAAAACTAAAATAAATAAATAAAATTTAAAAAAAAAATCATTAAAATCTACAGGCTTTGCAAATAAATAACCTTTTTTTTCTGTTGGAATGTGTTTTTTAACATCTTTATTGGAGTATAATTGCTTTACAACTGTGTGTTTCTGCTTTATAACAAAGTGAATCAGTTATACATATACATATATTCCCATATCTCCTCCTTCTTGTGTCTCCCTCCCAACCTCCCTACCCACCCCTCTAGGTGGTCACAAAGCACTGAGCTGATCTCTCTGTGCTATGCAGCTGCTTCCCACTAGCTATCTATTTTATATTTGGTAGTGTATACATGTCCATGCCACTCTCTCACTTCATCCCAGCTTACCCTTCCCCCACCCCGTGTCCTCAAGTCCATTCTCCAGTAGTTCTGCGTCTTTATTCCCGTCCTGCCCCTAGGTTTTTCAGAACTTTTTTTTTTTTTAGATTCCATATACATGTGTTAGCATACAGTATTTGTTTTTCTCTTTCTGACTTACTTCACTCTGTATGACAGTCTTTAGGTCCATCCACCTCACTACAAGTAACTCAATTTCGTTTCTTTTTATGGCTGAGTAATATTCCATTGTATATATGTGCCACATCTTCTTTATCTATTCATCTGTTGATGGACACTTGGGTTGCTTCCATGTCCTGGCTATTGTAAACAGAGCTACAGTGAACACTGTGGTACATAACTTTTTTTGAATTATGGTTTTCTCAGGGTATATGCCCAGTAGTGGGATTGCTGGGTTGTATGGTAGTTCTATTTTTAGTTTTTTAAGGAACCTCCATACTGTTCTCCATAGTGGCTCGATCAATTTACATTCCCACCAACAGTGCAGGAGGGTTCCCTTTTCTCCACACCCTCTCCAGCATTTATTTTTTGTAGATTTTTTGATGATGGCCATTCTGACTGGTGTGAGGTGATACCTGATTGTAGTTTTGATTTGAATTTCTCTAATGATTAGTGATGTTCAGCATTTTTTCATGTGTTTGTTGGCAATCTGTATATCTTCTTTGGAGAAACGTCTATTTAGGTCTTCTGCCCATTTTTGGATTGGGTTGTTTGTTTTTTTGATATTGAGCTGCATGAGCTGCTGGTAAATTTTGGAGATTAATCCTTTGCAGTTGCTTCATTTGCAAATATTTTCTCCCATTCTGAGGGTTGCCTTTTCATCTTGTTTATATTTTCCTTTGCTGTGCAAAAGCTTTTAAGAGAAATAACTTTTTAACAAGGAAAACATTTTCCAAGGTCAAAGGAAAATTACAGTTATACAGGCACTCAGTATACCACCAAAGTCAAACATGAAAAATCTTCTCCCAAGACGGCCAAACAATTCTACTACTTTTCATGTATTAAAATTCTGCTGTATTTACTATCACTTCAAAAAGTGGGTATCAAAGACCTTACAAATCTTTTCATTACATACTGGTTTAATTCATAATGGCATTTACTTTTTTTTTTACAAAAATATTGGAATATTTTCTTCCTACTCAGGAATTATAGATTTTAGAAACACACTATATTTGTATTTAAAATATAATGAAATTCATGATGAAAAGCCCATTTATGACTTCTGTTTCCAAACAAGATGGAATAGATTTACTTTTCCCTATTCTTTCTGCTAAGCATAAGTAAAATCCCTTGATATATACATAAAACAAACATAAGAGGACTCAGAAAGGTACAGAGAAAGAGGAAGACCAGGTAGGGATTTCATGACCCAAGGAAAAACACAGTGGTGAATTCCTGGTTTTTCTTTTTGTCTTATTTATCCTGGACTGGGTGCTAGAATAGTTAGCACCCTGGAAATGTCAGTGGGTATAGGAAAAGAAGCCGCAAGAAAGCCTGCTCTCTCTAACCAAAGGGCCAGAAAAGGAATAACGTAAGCAAGAGAGAAAATGTTTAGACAATAACTGCCCTCCTCCAGTCAAACACCATTAAAAAGTGGCACACCCCCAAATCCTCACCCCCATCAGCAAACGTCAACTGGGGAGCCTAGGCTTCCACTCTTGCCAGACTGGAATGAGTTAACCCAATTCCCCTACTAAGGTGATGACATGACACAGAAGGCTGAATGAGAAGTCAAGACTTTCGTGCCTGCTGGATTCCCAGGCTTTTCAACTTTACCTGGTGATGTTGGGCACCCTACCCCTTCTCACTGGAGTGGTATCAGGGGGGCATGGTGGAGGGTCAGGACTTCCGCACCATCCATCTGTAACAAGTCCCCTTCCTCCCACCAGGTTGTCAACAGAGGCTAAGTGGGGAAAATGAACTTCTACCCATACCTGGTAGCAAAAAGACAGCACTCCAATACCCGACTTGGCATACTGCCAGAGGAGGCTTACTGAAACAGAAGACTTAAATAAGATACAGAGACTTATTATACCCATAATGTCCAGGATTCAACAAAAAATCATTCATTACATCAAGAACCAGAATAACCTCAACTTGAATAAGAAAAGACAATCATGAGATGCCAACACCAAGACAGCATAGTTGTTAAACTTATCTGACTTATGTTTTTAAAACTTATGTTTTAAAGCAGCTATCATAAAAATGCTTCAAAAAGCAATGACACACATACCTGAAACAAATGAAAAAAATGTATAATCTCACCAAAGAAATAGAGATATAAGAAGAACAAAATAGAAGTTTTAGAACCTAAAAACCAAAATTAACTCAATGGATGGGTTTAACAACAGAATGGAGAGAACAGAGGAAAGAATCAGTGAACTTGAAGATAGAAAAATAGAAATTCCCCAATCTGGACAACAGAGAAAACAGACTGAGTAAAAATGAACAGAGCCTCAAAACCATGTGGGACCACAGCAAAAGATCTAATATTTGTGTCCTCAGAGTCCCAGAAGGAGAAGAGATAGTGATTGCAGCTAAAAAAGAATTTTAAGAAATAATGGCTGAAAATTTACCAAATTTGGGTAAAAAGATATAATACACCTACAGCTTCAAGAAGCTGAACAAACTCCAAATGTGATAAACACAGAGAAACCCATGCCAAGACACATCATAATCAAACTTTTAAAATTTAAACTGTTATTCTGGAAGCAGTGACCTATAGAGGTAAAACAATTTGACAGTAGTTTCTCAACAGAAACCATGGAGGCCAGAGGAATTGGAACAACATTTTTTAAGCACTAAAAAAACTGTCAACCCATCATTTTACATCCAGCAAATATATCCTTAAACAATGAAAGGGAATCTAAAACATTTTCAAATGAATGGAAACTGACAGTACGTTACCAGCATACCTACCCTAAAAGAATGGCTAAAGTAAGTTTTTGAAACAGAAGGGAAATGATAAAAGCAGGAATCTTGGAACTCCATTGGGAAGAAAGAAAGAACACAGAAAGGGGTAAAAATGTTGGTAAACACAATAGACTTTCTTTTCTCGAATTTTCTAGGTTATGTTTGATATTTGAAGCTAAAATTATAACACTGATGTGGTTCTTATATATGTAGAGGAAATATTTAAGACAATTATAAACTAAGCATATAAGGCACTGAGAAGGGCACATCACTTCTGTGATATTCTTACCAAAATGCACGACCTCAATCAAATAATGAGAAAATATCAGAAAAACCCAAATTCAAGAACAGTCTACAAAATAAGCAACCAACATTATTAAAAATTGTCAAAATCATGAAAGACTAAACAACTGTTATTGATTGGAAGAGACTTAAGAAGCATCACAACTAAATGCAGTGTGGGATCCTAGACTGGGTCCTGGACCAGAAAAATGGCATTAGTAGGAAAACTGACAAAATCTGAATAAGAGCTGTAGATTAGTTAATAGTATTATGTCATCATTAATTCCCTAGTACTGACAAATTTATGTTATGGCTATATAATTGTTAACATCAAACTCTGTAGTATTTTTCTGCTTTTCTCTAAGTCTAAAATTATTTTTTAGAGGCCATTTATAGTAGGAGAGAAAACCTTTAGTGCTTCAGAATAAAGGAGACTTGAAAGAAGCGAAGAGGCTATTAGAGGAGATAATGAACAAATTTTTCTATGCATATCAGAATTTTATACTAAAAGAATCTTCAAACACAAGAGAAGGGAATCAGTGGAGACTAAATTATCTCTTAATTAGAAAAATTAAGTCACTGAGCAATGTGGTACTTTCTATCTCTGATATGGGAAGTAAAAAGGTTGCAGAAAAAATTTTTCCAAGCATAAAAGCCTAGAAAATTATAATATCCAAAGCATCATGAAAAAGAGAAGTTAAAGGTTCCTCTTTAAGTTAGAGTTTTAAGGAGAAAAAATGTGTAATATAGGCCTATGCCTGGGAAGCCTACCAATGGGGACCAAGAAACTTGAACCGAGAAATATCAATAAATGCTACTGATGTGCAAAACGTAAGAGGAAATAAGTTGCTGCTTAAACTGCAAATCCAAATTGGTAGCAGACACCACCTATGACAGATTATTTTTTAGCTATTTCTATTTTAACTCTAGGAAAGTACTGCTATTACCAACTCAATGCCCCCCACACCCCATATTCACTTTATTATAGAAAGTTTCACTGAAACTCTTCTAACAGGGAGCAGTAACCACCTAAAAGCCAATTCTATTAGGTTCTTCTTTGACAGAGAAGTTATGGAAAACCAAGAGATGCTACTATCCTAGAAGCCAAAAGAAGAGAAAGTTCAGTATGAGACAAAGTTTGGAGTCTGAGTCCATCAAGGTTAAGGACCTCAGAAAACAAAATTCAAAGTATGCAAAGGAATGTAACAGAACCCAGTCTCTATAATGTACCATTAACAACAGTCAAGATGCAATCCAAAATTACTTGATCTAGAATAAATAGGAAAACCTGACACACAATCAAGTGAAAAGGCAATTAAGACTGAATCCAATATATCTGATGTTGAAATGAACATAAAAGGTGTTTAAAGAACCTATTATAATTATTTTCAAGGATGCAAAGGAAAATATGTCTAAAATAAATGAATGAATAGGTAATATCAGCAGAGAAACAGAAACTAAAAAGAACCATATGGAAAGTCTAGAAATGAAAATACAATACCCAAAGTAAGAAAAAAAATCACTGGATGAAAGAGATATAGAATTTATAGATATACAGAAATAATACAAACTGAAGTTCAGAAAAAATTTTAATGAATAAAGCCTCAGGATTCTCTGGGACAGTATAAAAAATGCATGTAAATGGAGGGAGGGAGAGAGAAAAGGTAGCAAAAAATTTATTTGAAGAAAATATGGCCAAAAATTTCCCAAATTTGCTGAAAGCAATAAATATACCAATTTAAGAAAGCAATAAATATGCAGTGAGTTCAATAGTGGCCCCCAAAAGATATGTTCAAGTCCTAATTTCTAGTACCTTTAAATGTGACCTTATTTGAAATAGGATATTTGCAGATATAATTAAGTTGAGATCATCCTGGATTTAGAGTGGGCCTTAAATCCAATGACAAGTATCCTTGTAGCTTTCCCATATTTTGAATTATTTGCTTAGGACAAATAATGTCAAGATGGCCAGTTAGTAATTAAGTGATTAAGTAATTAATGGGTATATTCAGTGGTATTTAAGAATAACTGGTTGTGTTCCAGTTTCTGGTAATGGAAGTATAAATTCACGAGACAAAGCCTCTTGCAGATAACAATACACGATGTCGACAAAATAAAAAATTTGAAGACAGTGGAATGTGATCAAAAGTAGGAAGACATCAGGGCAGAGTTTCCCCTTAAAAGACCAAAACTATATGGAGTAAGAATTGTGAGTTTATGGCTTTTTCTTGCCTGAGGGCATTCCTCGTTTCCTGTAGTTCTATTGGTAGAAAACTGCAGTCTTACCAGCTGGAGATAGCAGTGGAAATAGCTTAGGGGTGGCAGATGAGCTGGTCATTGAGGGAAGAAATTCTAGAAATGAGGTAGCAGTAGACGTGGTGAAACACTAAATCTGAATATAAACTCTACCCAAATCCCTGCTAACTACAAAACTTTACATGTACAGGAAAGACACTAGAAGACCTGACGTAGAAATAGGCAGAAACCAGTGAGAAGTCCGTTAAGATCTAAAAGTCTGACACTTTTTTGATTGAGTGTAGTCCCTCAAGTGCACACAGCTCAAATGACAGAAAGCTAAAGCTTTACTGGCCTGAAGTATCAGAGGATATGGGCTGGCAGATCAGCTGAAAATTGGGGGTTGTGGCGGGGATGCTAGAAGCTAGGAAATGCCAAGGGTGAGCTGGAGCTAAATGTGCCCAAATAATTAGGTAGGCACAGAAAGACTGCAAGAGGAAAGGCTGCAGCTGGAAACTGAAGAAACTAAGTGGAAATATCAGCTGAGGGATATCACCACGGTGGAGTTCAAAGCTTCAAGTTTTAGTCCAGGCAACTTAACTGAGTACTAGACCAAAAACAAAAAGAAAAACAATAATCTACAAAAGAAAAGACGATCCAGAGTTGCTATAATATATGATAATATGTCCACAATGTCCATTTTTCAAACAAAAATTACAGACATGCATGGAAATCGAAATGAAGCATATTCATAAATAAGGTGGTCAATAGGAAACTGACTCTTAATGGGCCCAGAAGTTGGGTTTAGATGACAAAGACTTCAAAGCAGCTATTATAAAGATGTTCAAATAATTTTAAAAAGTGTGTTCTCAATGACTATACAGATATGGAATCACAACAAAGAAACAGGAAAAAAACCCAGAAGAACCAAAAAGAAACATTAGATTAAAAAAATACAATAACTGAAGTGCAAAATTTATTACATGGGCTCAACAGCAAATTGGAGAGGACAGAGAAAGTAGTCAGTAAATCTGAAAATAGATCAACGGAAGTTACACAATCCAAAGATGGAGAAAAATAAACAGTCTCGAAGACCTGAAGGACAATATCAAGAGGCCCAACATATATGTAATTGGAGTCCCAAAAGGAGAGGAAAGAGAAAAAGGCAAAAAAATCTTTTGAAAAAACTAGCCAAAATCTTTTCAAAACTAGTGAGAAACATTATCTTAATCTAAGAAGCTAAATGAATCCCAAGCAGGATTAAAAACAATCCTAGACATAGCACAGCCAAACTGGTGAAACCAAAAATGAACAGAATATCTTAATAGCAGCTAGAGTGAAACAACACATTACATATATGGTGCAGAAACAACTGGTTATCCTATGGGAAAAATAGGCTTCAAGTCTCACCCGTGCCATACCCCAAAAATTAAATAGATATCAGCATTAAACATAAAAGCACAAACTACAAAATGTCTAGAAAAAAATCAGTGAAAATCTTTGCAACCTTGGGGTAGTCAAAAATTCCTTAGATAGGACCAAAAAGGCACAGTTTATGGGAAAAAAATGTAAACTTGAACTTGATCAAAATTGAAAACTTCTTTTCCACTTTTTAAAAGATGCCATTGAGATAATGAAAAGACAAGTCACAGGCAGGGAGATAATATCTGCAACAGAAAGGGCTTGTATCCAGAATGTATAAAGAACTCTGAGGACGCAATAATTTAAAAAAATCGCAACCAGAAACTGGGAAAAAGATGTGGAAATTTCACAAAGATATATAATTGGCCAACAAGCACAAGAAAAGAAGTGCATATTATTGGTCATCAGGGAAATACAAATTAAAATACCAGTGAGATACCACTGTACCCTTCACAGAATAAGACTGATCATATCAATGTATGGAACCCTCATACAGCGCTGATAGGAATGTAATATGATACAACACACTGAAAGATAATCTGATAGTTTCTTGTAAGCTTGTATGTATACTTACCATGTGACCCAGGAATTTCACTCTGAGGTATTTTTCCAAGAGAACTGGAAACATGTCTGCACAAAATCTTGCACATGAACATTCACAAACAGCTTTATTCATAATAGCCCCAAACTGAAAACAACTCAAATGTCCATCAACAGATAAACTGATATATAATTTGTGGTGTACATCATACAATGGACTAGTACTTAGCAATACAAAGGAACAAACTACTGATATACAAAACATGGACAATCTCAAAAACATTACAGCTAGTGAAAGAAGCCAGAAACAAAACTATTCAGGCTGGATGATTCAATTTTTGTGAAATTTTAGGCACAACTAATCTTTGTGACAAAAAAGATACCCTGGTTGCCCAGAGCCACAGAGAGGTGAGGAAAACAGGGTACAAAGAGGCACCGGGGAATATTTTACAGTAACAGAAATATTCCCATCTTGACTGTGGTTGTAGTTACATGGTGGTATACATTTTTCAAAACTCATCAAACTGTATAACTAAAATGGGTGTGCTTTATTGTATGTAAATTATACCTCAATAAGGTTGATCAAAACATTTCAAAAGTGTAGTTATCTGATACAACACTTGGAGATACTAAGTCATTGCTCATACCTCTCATAAATAATCATAATTAATCTCCCAATTAATTTCCAAGTAATTGCTACCTTAGGAGACTAACCATTTGAATTTATCACATGTGTTCAGATGTGACTGTCTGTCCTTTCACTTCCCCCTTTCCCCTGGCCACACTCCACATCCCACCACCAACAATCCCATCCTAATGTCAGCTCCATGAGGGCAGAACCCTTGACTGTCATTTATGCTATATCCTCAGTGCAAAAAGTGCACCTGGCCCATGGCAGGTGCTCAATAGACTTTGGTTGACGTAATGAATGAATGAATCTCTCACATTGTTGGTATTCATCAGGAATCTCTTCCTAGGCCTTTACCCACTTTCCTGGTCAATCTTTACTACTTTTTTTTTTTTTTGCGGTACGCAGGCCTCTCACTGCTGTGGCCCCTGCAGTTGTGGAGCACAGGCTCCGGACGCGCAGGCTCAGTGGCCATGGCTCACGGGCCCAGCCGCTCCGCGGCATGTGGGATCTTCCCAGATCGGGGCATGAACCCATGTCCCCTGCATCGGCAGGCGGACTCTCAACCACTGCGCCACCAGGGAAACCCTTTACTACTTTTATGGCTTCAATTACATCTGTACATCGATGACTCCCCAATCTCTGTGTCCTATGCTCTCTTGCTCATCACCAGACCCACTGATGAATGCCTACTGGACAACTGCCTTTGAAAGTCCCACGGGAAACTCAAATTCGCCATGTTTAAAATGGAACTCATTAATTAACCTCCTCTAAGTTTATTCATCACGTTCATACTAAAAATAAAACCTTTCCTAAAACATTCGTATTACCTTCCTACTTTACTTCATTCTCAAATTCTTGAAATGAATGGTCAATTCATCCTCAAAGAGTCTCTAATTACTCTTCAACGCCATTTAAATGTAGCTTCCATCCTGACCAGGACAGTGAAAGCATCCTCACAGAAGTTAGCACCGAGATCATTTAATTCTCTCAACTGTACCGTGGATGCCTGCACCTTAGCCCCACTCCTCTACGACCATTAGCTTTGCTTAATTCAATCTTTGCTATTTCTCTACAGGATTCATGCAATGTCACTCTAATTGGTCTTTCTGCTACCAATCTTTTTGTCTAGTTCCTCCTCCACATGCTTACAGAATTATTTTTCTAAAATACAAAACCAATGTCACTACCCTTTAAAAAAGAAGTTGGTGGTCTCTGACTAACAGCTAAACTCAAATTCTCAGCAGCACACGTCTTTTCAGCCTACTTGCCAACCACTTCCACTTTGAACTTAAGCATGTTCTAAAACATCATGCCCTTTTGTTTTTAGTAGTCAGCTGTTTCTGCCTGCAATTTCTTTTCTTCTTATTCACCTTAAAAGTCTATGCACTTCTGGGCTTTCCCTGGTGGCGCAGTGGTTGAGAGTCCGCCTGCCGATGCAGGGGACACAGGTTCATGCCCCGGTCCGGGAGGATCCCACATGCCACGGAGTGGCTGGGCCCATAAACCATGGCCGCTGAGCCTGCACATCTGGAGCCTGTGCTCCTCAACGGGAGAGGCCACAACGGTGAGAGGCCCGCGTACCACAAAAAATAAATAAAATAAAATAAAATAAAAATAAAAGTCTATGTACTTCTTAAAGCTTATTCAAATGTCCCTCTGCTATGAATTCTTCTTAATTCCTTCAGTCAGAGCTCTTCATTCCCATCCATGATTCTTGACATGGCTAATCATACCTCAAGTGATGACACTTACTATGTGGGGCAGGCATTACCTACGTTATTTCCTGCAGCATGCTACAAATATTTAATTTTTTTATAATTAAATTTTTGCGTAATGTTCAAACACTGATCCCTGGAGACCAGACTCAATTGTAATAGCGGCCACTCTTCTGTATATTGGTTTTATTTTCATGTCTGTCTCCAACTTGACCATAACGCTTCCTGTACCCACTGTGTGGTATGCTACCTGGCATGTGTAGGTATGTATTAAGTATCTGCCCAGAGTGAATAAACAAACGTTCCAGTTCCTGTTGTTCAGCTAAATCAATTCCAGTATTCAATGAGATGATATTGTATAGCCAGATTAACTTCATATCCATCCAATTCTTCACATACATACTGAAATGACTGAAAACTATCCTTAATGCACTATTTTTCTCTTAATAAGAGTTTTTGAAGCTATGAACTGTGTATCCTTTTCCAGCTGTACTCCTTGTTTTCTCAAATGTTCCACTACAGGACTTGACTCTGAACTTTTCTTATACTTAAAAAAATGACAATACTACAGATAAAAAACATTTTAAAAGTTTTTCAAATATCTCTTATCTCTCACCGTTATATCTGCTTTTTGATGTGACCATGTCAAGATGCCAGAACTTTCCTGAACCTAAAATCTATAAGGGTTTAAAATTAACTAATAATTCTCTATGTGGAAATGAGTAAACTGCATTACTAATAGGATGTTTTACTTCTGTGGTCCCTCAAATGTGTATTTACATCATAAAGTTATATCTTTGAATAAAAACTAAAGTTCCTTCCAGCTCAAAAGAGAATTCTTAAATGACTCAGACTCAGTTGTGTACCTAGTGGAGGGCATAAATAAATTTATTAATGAAATCTATGACTAAACCAAAACAATATCCAGAAGACCATGGACTACCACGAACACTAGTCCAATCTTCAGGGATCAGGCTTCAAACACTATACAATAGCTGGATTTAAAATTAAGTGAAGATTTGTAAGCAAGAAGCAAAAATGTACCAGGCACTTCCGCTGCGTCATAAAATAATGTAGGTAATGCCTCCTTCACTATCTGATACATAATGAGGCAGTCAATAAATGTTAGTTTCATTTCCCTGTTTACTCATATATCTCCTAATGCCCCTGGTATGTCAGAGTAGTTTTTTTCTGTGTGCAGAAATCTTTTACATGCAGTATTCCACATACTGTTCTCTTTCTCAAGAGTTGTCCTGGGTGAGAAGAGAACAATATATCTGAAATTTTAGATGAAAATTCATGAAATTCATGAAAAAAAAATCTCAGCCATAGCTGAATGCTGGAGAGGGAAACAGATAATTTCAACATGACTTAGAATGAACATAGGTATATAGATACCAGCCTGACATGTACCCAATGGGTACTACAATTAATTTTACGTTACTAAGTAAAAATCACATCATTGCCAACCTTTTCTATCAAAAGGAAATGAAATTCACCTTTAGATGAAAAATAATCTCCTTTTCTTCAAATTGATTGAAGAAATAATTGATCATTGGTTTTCAAATAATTCCAAATAGAATTCTCATGCTGACTTGAAATCTCTTCCGATACAAACAGAAAAGGCTACAGCTATTTCTACTTGGGGATGACACATAATGGCAACTATTTTTTTCTGCACCTCAGTGGCTCATTTCAGATCCACATCAAAGTCACTGTGCCAGGACAGCTCTCTTGTGTTTGTATATTACTCTTGCTTTGAAATATGTGTCTTACTCTGTATGTGCTGGCATATCAAGGCTCAGAATGAGTACCTTTGTCTTTCTGATTACATTCTGCAGTGATTTAGGGTGGAGTTAGTTAGTCCTGAATAGTTTATGCAGTAATAATAGACTGTTTACTTGAAGCCTGATTCTTATTTGTGTTACTGTTACTCATCACAGTACGTTTTTATATGGATCAGGATTTCTTTCTTCAAATGTAATATTTTTCTCTAAAGAGTTGGAAATTTCAGCAAAGTAAGGTGACCTATCATTCTACTGGTTTTTATGAAGTATGGTTATGTGATACATAGTCTGCGTACCCTTAAGGGCTTGGCCAAGTACATCAAGGCCTAAAGAAACCAGACAATAAGTCAGTTTGCATAAACGTAGGCTGCCCATTTGAAGAACAAACCTGAGTTTTAGGGTCCCTACAGGAAAACCAAGCCTTCAGGAGAATTCTTCCAATTTCTCCAAGGTCTCTGAAAAGCAGGAGAAGCTAAATCCAAGAGGGCTTTTTAAGAAGTGACTATAAATCAGAGCAGAATCTCCTGACCCCATGCTAAACCCATATATGTTTTGCTCACTGTACTCTGAGTAATTTCTCATCATTTTATACATTGTGTAACAGTGTAGACGAAAATTTGGGCTCAGAAGTGACACGGTGAGTTATGTTTCAAGGACAAATTAGAAACGGGGGAAAAACATATTTCTAAGTGGAAGAGTATATGTATATGCATGATTTCTTTCTCCATATTTTCCTATTAGAAATCTACAAAAGTTGACTTAAACTGGTCTTTAAAAAAAGATGGATCCTTTACTCTTCAAAAAAACAAGCTGCAAATAGCCACTTTGATTATAAATATATGGATTACAAAAAGTGAGGTATAGGGAAAATAAGAAAAAAGAGAAAGGAAAAAGGTTGATTCTCAAATTGGCCAAGCCCCACTCCCCATGTCCCAGCTCAGTGTAGTCTGTACTAAGGTCGTATTGTTAAAATATGCTATGTGTCATACATGTCAAAAATAAATATTGAAAAGAAGCTCATAACCATAAAAGAAGTCTGCTATAATCATACTAAACTTCAAAAAAGGAGATAAATTATTATAGTTGAAATGTATTATGTTTGAATTGCATTTGAAAAGAAAGTTTTTAATTAAATAGATATTTCTAAGCCTTCTACTGACATTCTCATCTTGCTAAAAATGGCACCAGCATCATAAACTCACAATAATGAACAGCCCCCCTATAAAACACTCCTTGATTTTTATAAAATAAACTAATTATGGTTTAACTAAGACACCAACTAAGTGCTTCTTTACATTCTTTATGTGAGAAAAACAAATCTAGTTTATCACATTTTACTCTGAAGGTTTTAAAAACAACACTGTTCAGTGGATGGTAATCGCAAGGAAGGGTACAGACTAAAAGATTAAAATTAAATCTATCTATCAAGGATAATTTACTAAAATAATTCATTTTAATTTCCAATCTAATCATGTTCTAATGACTCATTTAAACAATGAAACTGCTTATAGTTAATTATACAGAGAGATTTCTAATGTAATTATATGGAAAAGCATACTAAAGATGGAAAAACTTAGAATCATGTAAATTATAACACAACAAAAACAGTCTTCTGCTTCAGCTCAAAAGCAGAGCATTTCAAAAATGTCTCCATAATAATTTTCTTTAAAAAGCTGAATGATTTTGAAATATTTTGGCATTGTAATTAAAGGGTATCAAGTTACGCACCAAGGAACCCTGAACATACAGTATAACTACATTTCAAGTGAATTTTCATGAAATGCATAGAAGTTATAGAAGCATACTAACTGGGCTGGACAAAGTCTGAGGTTCACAGAACTACTGATATAAAACTTTCTTCTTCTAAAAGATAATAAATCAGTAAGAACATTCAGGTTTTAAAAGAAGATAATAAAAATGTACTCAATAAAAATTCAAAAAATAAATATTCACTTATGATAGAGATCCAAAGGCTTGCATCTAAAATGTGATTAAAAACTTTAGGTGAGCCCAAGAAAGGATAAAAGAATTACTGAGAATGTGCAAGTGTTCAGTCATATTCTGACCTATGAAGTCAGCTTTATTAATAATAACTTTAATTGTATAATAAATTATTCTGTAGATTTAAGCAAAAGGATGTGAGTTTAATACCTACATTCTGGTGAGCAAATAAGCTTTTTGTAACTTATAAATTTCAATTAATGAAAAAAATTTAAAAGTTAAAACAACGTAGTTTTCAGTACACTAATATATTTTTTTACTTTGTAATACAATATAGCTGTCACATACAATGGCTCTGGTAGGCTTAAATCAAATGTCAGTGGGCACGGAGGGCCAGAGAAGGGTTTATATACAATATTCAATAAGCAAAAATATCTACTCAGTGTACAGTAACAAAATTTTAAAAGTACTAACCTAGAAACACAGAAAAAGAATTTATTGTTTTTAAATTCCAGAAATGAAAATAACAGCATGTCATCCATAACAAGCTGGCCCTATAATTTCTAAACTACAGTCCAATTAAAACATTTAAGAAATAGAAACAATCTACATGTTTTTCTACCAGGTAAATATACCTGAGAAAGTTACCTATAAAGAAAGAGGCTTTAAAACTCTTAACCACAAAGACTCTTCTACTGTGACATTATGAGGACGTGCCGGGCACCTGACGGGGAGGGAAGCCATTTCCCACAGTCTGTTCACCACACACTGCAGGCTGCAGCCCGTCAGCAAAACAATACTTCATACCAACACCAAGCTCATTTGACCAAAGCAGTACAGTAATGTTTTAAAACCATCTGTTTATCTTCATTAGTATGTGAAAATCACCGTACACAAATTTGGAAATGTTTAACGTGTCCATAAATAAGAGTGTATTATCTCAGCATAAGCTTTAAAAACAAACAAACAAACAAAAAAACAAAGGTCTGAGTAGTCAGCCCAAATATAGGAGAAACAGATTCCACATTTTGACTAAAGTAAAGGTATTTTAAAATTATAGTTGTTGTCATTGCTAAGAATTAACAAATAAATACAAATTTAAAACTTTAAGTAGTTCTTCTGGCAGCAAAATTACATCTACCAGAGGAACATCTCCAACCAGAAAATCAATTCAGAGCTTGAATGCAATTTGTGCTTTGTTTCTATAAAAATGCAAATGCAGTGTTACTTTCAGACATTTCTAAATGACTAGATTTGTAAATAAACAGTGAACTCCTTTTCATCACAGTTTATTTCTAGTTCACCCTATGCAGATTATAGATAGAACTAAAAATTGCTTAGTTTTTTTTTTCCAGTACTTTAACTGCGTGAATCAAGGTCCTTTTATTTTAAACAGTGATTTATTGTTATTCTTAAGGTAAACAACGAAAACAAGTTCTAAATTTTAATTTTTAAGTTAAGTGTTTAAAATTTCAGATGACAGAGCCAAAAACTGGTTAACAGCTTTTTAGATTTCGTATTAATCGTCTAAGTAAGAACACTCACGACTACCTGGCAATAGATGTGAAAGAATCAGGTTTCTGTGATGAGAAACAAAAAAAACATGCAAAATACCCCCTAAAACACATGATCTTCTCTCTTATATCTAAATTTGTAAAATTTTTATAAATATATGATCATTCTACATAATACAGATCTTCTAGAAGATTTCTAAAGGAAATTACAGTTTTTGGTCTTAAGGAGTAAGACTAAGATGGAAAGGGGGGTGACAATAATGAAATCTGAGGGAGCAGTCCGCTCTTTCTACACACAAGCACGCTGCTGTTCAGCCAGTCAAGTGAGCGATTACAGTTCAGTACAGGATTTTCAAGGCAGCTAAGAAGTCAGAACACAGGTATTTCCTCTTCCTAGAGTTAACAATTCTTTAAAAAGTTCTATTCATAAAGGATTGTTGGTTTTTTTTTCAAAAGGGAACACTGACTAAACGGGGGGGAAAAAAGTTTCCAGCCCCCAATTCATATACACAACAAGCGGACTATAAGCTAGATTTAGACTGCCCGGTGAAATGGACTTGTTGGTACCGCCTAAGGTAGGCACTACCCTAGATGTTTCAAAACATGATCTAGTAAAACGATACATGTTTTTATGCCTCAGACAACTAGAAAGCATTACTGTTCTAATACCATGTTTAACTAACTCCTAAGATAATAGACTTCTAGGATGTTGTACCTTAGTGGTATACCTGAATCATTACTAGCAATAGAATGCCAAATTCAAAACTGCTATGAAAGTAAAATCATCATTAGAAAAAACCCTACTGTAAAATGAGGGAGGACTTAGTGCTAATACTAACACCAAATGGATGAAGGCAGAATTCTGGTTTGGGGAGGAGAGTGAGGGAATAGATGCACCCAAGCAGAACATAGAACAGAGAATGAAAAATGTTTAAAAAAAAAAAGAAGAAGAAGGAATATGGAGGAGAGCCAGGCAGCAAAAGAATTACTGGAGAGAATGAAAAATCTTTAAAATGAGGCACGTGCACATGACTCGTTTTTCTGTTCTCTGTGTTCCTAACGATTTACAATGTAAGTGGCACAGAAGTCACACTAGCAGGCAAGGATGAGCTTTCTGATGGATAGAGATGAAGGATTTGGGGCTAACGAACTGTTTTGTTTTCTTGTTTTTGCTTTTAATTCATACCTGAAAGCCTTGAATCCTTGCTAAATATTCCAGCTGTTTTGAAGGCTGTACTGGAGAACAAGGGGGAGGAGGAGAACTTCCTTTTAAACCTATGGCTTCAGCTGTAGGAGATGCTCCATTCATAAGGAGTTCCCTGGCAATTGTAGCTGAACTACTCGAGGTGGGAGATATACTGAAGAAAGAGCTTGAGGGTTGGTTCATGTCTTTGGGTGACAAATAGCCTAGAGTAGTGCCAGAGATTACTTTGTGGCGGCTGGCTTCCATCTCTTGATAAACATCAGGAGACAAATGAAGAATTCCTTTTGGAGCTACAAGTAAAATAAAGGAACATTGTTATTACACATAAAATAAGTGGAACAGAAACATGTTATAGCATTATTAACTCAAGGATTTCACTCGACACAGTGACTGAGCAGTGAGAAACGCTGTTAAGCAAGCACCTTCCCCATGCTTGCAGAGGCAACGGCAGTCTCCTGTTTGGAGGTGAATAATGTATGTTTCAATATTCCTAGTATCATTAGTATAAACAAGCCACCAAAGTGACTTCAGGGGAAAGTGTACGTGGTAGGGAAGCTATGGAAGTGCAACATGGGATAAGATTAGGAATGTGCAGGGTCTTCATCCTGCAACTTGATATTTTATGATCTCATAAAAGAGATCCCTAACATGGATTTTGCTGCAAAATCCCTAACATATGCAGCAATTGAGACACAGTGGGTAAAAATGAAGGCTGGGTCAGTCCAAACCACCTGAGGAACAAACTCATATATCCGACGGCCTACTGGTGTTCTCCTATGTCCCACCGTCAACTCTATCTCATGAACATGTCAAAAAGTGACAGAGCATCTTCTCCCCCAAACTGTCTCCTATCTGGCTTATCTCATCATGATACCACGAACCACCTGCTCAGCTGCCCAACCGGGACTCCTGGCAACCATCTTTGAGTCACCCACAAACAAGTAACTGCCGTGTGCAGTCTAGAATTTGCCCCATCATCACCAAGTGCATTAGTTCAAGCCAGGCCACACACAGGTTCTAATATCAAGAGGAGTGAGCCTGGGGCTGTGTCATCAGTTGGCAGGGTTGTAAACATATAAAAACAGCACTTTCCTTTGACTACCATTTGCCTCAGAGAGGTTTCAAACCACATTTCACACTGCTTGTTCTAATATCTTTGGGTCAGATTTTAACGACTCTCAACTCATGATATTATCTTTTAAGATTAGTGATAAATCACCACTTGTGGAGAACGTGCTCTGAGAGACACAACTGGATTCCCTTGTCCTGCCTCCCCCTGTCCCACCACTAACCTCCTGAGTCAAGCCCTCAGTGTTTCTGGCCAGGGTTACTGTAACAACCACTAAAAGTTTCACCGCTGCTAGTCGCCCCAGTGTCCGTTTCCCAAAATGTGTTCTATGACATGGTCCCCCAATATAAGGGTTCCATGATAAATAAATTGGGGAAATAATGAAAATTATATCACACACAAACATCCCTTCTGGAGGATTAAAACTGCACATTAGCACAGTAAAGACTGAGAAGTCCAGAAGAACAGAAATCTATTCAACTTGGTTTAACCCAGGATTTCCCAAATTTATTTTATATCCAGGCTTTTCACATAATATTAATAATATCTAACACTCTGGGAAATGCTAAGACCAGCCACTCTCTTACTTTAAAGTCTTCACTGGCTCCCCATCACTTACACGATAAAATCTAAACTTCTTAGGATGACATATGAAGCCCTCAGTGACCTGGCCCCTCCTCACCTCTCCATCCTACTAAAATATTCATGCGGAACCCATGCTCCCATCATGCAAATATATTCACACTTCTTCCAATACTCTGGCGTGTTTGATCCCATCATATCTTTATTTCTATTGTACACACATACACATACACACACCAGTTAAGCTTCGACTACTAGGTTCCAGACACTGTGCTAAGCAATACTGTCCTGACCTCAGGTCACCCTCAGTCTCTCAGGAGAGGAAAATGAAAGAGATAAATAACACAGTGCGGTAAGTGCCTCTGGAGAGGTGGGTTAGGGAGCGGTAGGAGTGGGAGAGGAGAAGCACTAGGAGCTCAGCAAAGGCTTCCTGGAGGTGGTACTGATGGCACATTTCAATGGATGAGGAGAACTGGGCCAGGGAGGAAGAGGGCTGAAGGCAGATGGCAGCATGAGCAAATGCAGGCACCGGGGGAAGGAGGAGGCGGGAAGGGGCCGAGCTCCAGGAGACTTCATCCTGACCGCTTTAAACCTAAAGGAGTTGCTTTTAAAAATAATTTACATATGGGACTTCCCTGGCAGTCCAGTGCTCGGCGCTTCCACCGCAGGGGCTTGGGTTCGAACCCTGGTCCGGGAACTAAGATCTCGCATGTCGCACGGCGCAGCCAAAAAAATAAGTGATTTATATAGCTTAAAATAACGTATCAATCCCATTTTATGGATTTACTTTATGCCTTTGTGTTTGTTAGCTTTATATCCAGGAAAAATTTCAACAAAAAAATTTAAAAAGAAAACATATGCATTGGAAAAAATACAGATGAATCTCACTAGCCACAGCAAACAACTTTTACATTTGGCTTTAAAAATATACTTTTAGTCTTGTTTCCTATATACCTTTTTGTTAACTTGAAAAAATAAGTTAAAACATAAAAATACCACATGAGGGTTTCCCTGGTGGCGCAGTGGTTGACAGTCCGCACACCGATGCAGGGGACATGGGTTCGTGCCCCAGTCCGGGAAGATCCCACATGCCGTGGAGTGGCTGGGCCCATGAGCCATGGCCGCTGAGCCTGCGCGTCCGGAGCCTGTGCTCCGCAGCGGGAGAGGCCACAGCGGTGACAGGCCCGTGTACCGCAAAAAGAAAAAAAGAAAAAAAAAACAACCCGCATGATCCTTTTGTTGTTTACAAAACAATATACTTTCATTAATAATTTTAAGGCTTAAATTTTCATTATATGAATTGCTTCCTTAAACAATTCTGCATTGTTGGACATCTAATTTATCTCCTTTTCATGCAATTAAAACAATAGAGTGAAACACATTTTTTGCAATTACATCCTTATTCACATGAAGATTGATTTCCTTCACTTAGAAGCAGAATTGCTAGTTCGAAGAATACGCATTTTAGTTTTTCTGACACTAACAAACTGCTCCAAGTTGGTACAACTCCAACAGCTGAGCCAATTTCACGCTTCCATACTAATATATGCAAGTTTCTCTTTCCTACTTTTGTATTGGACATTATTATTAAAAAAATCCTTGCCACTGTTCTCTGTTAGTGTTGGTAAGTGGCAAAGATTTTTTTAATAATATCTAATACCAAAATAGGAAAAAAAGGTACTTTTAGCCCCACCACCTGACATCTGGGGAGGTGAGAGGAGCTGGAGATTTGAGCTCAGTCATCAGCGGTCAGCAGTTTAATCAGGCACGCCTACATGATGGAACCACCACAAAACCCCTAAATGAGGAGGTCTGGGAACCTTCTGAGTTTTGAACACATCCACGTGCCAGGAGGATCGGGCTCCCCAACTCCATGGGGACAGAAGCTTCTGTGCTCTAGAGCTTTTTGAAACTCATCCTGTGTACCTCTTCATCTGGCTTTTCGTTTTAAATTCCTTTATAATAAACCAGTGATAGTATCTTCCCAAGTTCTGTGAGCTGTTGTAGCAAATTATCGAACTTGAGAAGGGAGTTGTGGGAACCCCCTGAATTTATAGCCAGTTGGTCAGGAGTACAGGTGGCAACATGGGACTTGTGACTGGCAGAATGGGGCATCTTGTGTGGTGGAGCCCTTAATCTGCGGGGTCTGTGCTAATTCCGGGGAGTGTCAGAACTGAACTGTAGGACACCCTGTTAGTGCCTGGAAAATTGGAGAGTGGGTTGGTATGGGGGAAAAAATGCCTATACATTTGGTATCAGAAGTGTAGCAAAAACAGTCATATGTCAACACTGATCAAACTGTACACATATGTGCAGTTTATTATACTTCAATTTTATCTCAACAAAGTAAAAATATCTGCCAGTTTGATTAAGTGCTATGTCATATTATTAATTTTTTAATTTTTTCACTAGCTGCACAAACACCATATGTAATTCTTACTTAAAGAATAACTCAATGTATGACTAAATTCTATACTCAATTTAAGAAATCAGGAAACTAACAGCATTATCTCAGCACTGCTATTATACAGAAGTAATGGGCTTGCCAACAGCAATATTATAAAGCAACGAAAATGCTCTCCCAACACTCAAGAGAGGCATTACATCACAGTATAAGAACTCATGCAGAGTACAGGCTCCCTTATTCTACAGTAAAGCCTGAATCGACTTTTCTTCATGAATAAAGAAGATTCCTTTCTGCAGAGCTCAAGTGATGTAACAGCCATTGAAAGACTGTAAAGGCACATGTGGATTTATGCGGTCAACTACTGAATGATTTTCAACATGAATATTAGTAACAGTGTTTGGATCAGTCACAATTCATTTAGGTTCTTCCTGTTGTAAATTTAAGTCACTTTTCAGTAGGTAAAGATGGAAAAGCAGATTCAAAGAGTAAGTTCAGATATACATATTTAAGGACTTTCAACTGTCTCCTGAAAAACTATATCCATTTATTCTTCTATTAGCAATGGGTGACTAAAACCTGTTTTCCTACACGTCTGTCAAAACAGGTTTTAGTTATTCTAAATAATTACTGCCACTCTACAACATTCATTGTTACATTAATTTACATTTATTTGATTACTGCACAGATAAACTTTCTCTCATGTGACCACCTCAGGCCCAAGCCCTTTTTCCTGTTGGCTTTGACCTCAGTTTTGCTCATGGCCTTGGAAGGTATTCCCTTGCTCAGGCTTGTTATATCTGTTATATTTACCCCTCTATCTGAAGATGTCCTGAACCCATTCTCCCATCGTTTATCTTCTGTCCCTGATTTTGCCTTTAATACTCCCATCTTAATACTGTCAATCTGAAACCACTGTACGTGGCTACACCGCAGATACAACAGTGGCACTATTCTAGCTCTTTACACGCATTATCTCATTTAAACCCCACAACAACCATATGAAATGGATTTTTATTTCTCTATATTATAGATGAAAAAACTGAAGCACAGAGAAGTCACAAAACACAGCCAAGGTCGTATGGATAATGATTAGCAATGCTAGACTTTAACTCCAGGTAGTCTGTCACTAGAGCTTGGATACTTAAACATTACATTAAATGGCCCCCTGAAAGAACAAGAAGAGCACAAAATGCAATGTCCAGCCAGTTCCAAACACCTAGGTTTAATCCAGGAAGTAAACTCCAAGACTGAGGTTTACCCAGATTGGTTCCACGGTTGACCAATGTCATCATGGTTGTTCTTAGATGTTCCAGAGATTGCCTCACCAAAATCTCCCTAGATTATACACTGTTCATACAGGATTTTAAAAGCCCCAACTTGCCAGGGACTGCGACATCTTACAAACAAGGAATGCCAGGCCATGGTGCCCTTTTTACTTGTTTTCCCCATTAGGTTTACGCTTCCCTCAAATAGGTGTGTAAACCCTCCAGCACGCAAAGCCTTCTGCAGCATTTTCCTGGAGCTCCAGTTCTTACTGGAAGAGCTGAAGAGGACATTTTGAACTGAGATCTCTTAAAAGGTCTAATCATATGTATAGATAAACACACTCAGCAGAACCTGGCCTTCTGATGTTCACTAACATCGTAACTCTTCCAGAGGCTGAAGAACACAGATGAGTAGTAAGTGGTATCAGGCGTATCAGAACAACAGGGCAAGTCAACGGAGCAAGAAAGATAATGTCACTTCACTGGTACAAGTGGTTAATATTAGTCTGGAAAGAGGGATTTCTCTGCAAGTCTGTGGAATGAACACATAGCTACTGCTTAATAAAATGAACTTGTCACTTTTTATACCAAAGCTCTGAGAGAGAAATCTTACTGCTTGTTTCCATAAATCACCTTGAATTCTTGCCTCAGTACTGTTAGACTCAATGTTCTGTTTATAAATATTCAAATACCCAACAGTACTCAGGTCTACTTCGGTCACAGTGAGTTTTTCCTAACAAAAAGTTATAATTCACACAGAGGTAAAATACCTTCGTAAATGAAAGAAAGAGCAGAAACGGTGGTGGGTTCTTCGGACTGAGATTTAACACGTGTGGGTAGATTCTGCTCCTACGTAGACACCATCAAGGATGACTGACCACATTTTAAGAAGAAAGTCAATTATTTGTATGTGTTTTGAAGGTTGGTGCCTCAGAATTTTGTTCCTTCTCTGATCAGACGTTTTGTTTAGTACGACCTCAGAAGACAGAGTCCTGCTTCCTGACTGGCATCAATTATCTTAAAACACACCCCAGTTTTTGAGGGTGTGTGCCTGCCAATTTAGAACTGGATATCTCAAAAGTTACTTGGTTGTTACTGGCAAAATAGATTCTTAATGAGTTTTATTTTAATCTTCTATTGTCCAAAGTTTCAAGTGGCAGCCAGGTATAAATACATTATGTGACTGGTTTTCCTGTTGTAAAAGTAAAGTCCACCTCTCCTAGCATTTGCTACTCACTGAATTTCCCTTGTGTGTCCTGATGGTGGCAAAATCTCATCATTCTAATCTGTTTAAAAAACCTTATCTTTAAAGTTTCAAAAAATTATAATTGAAAAATTCCTAAAACCTGGAAAATAAACTGCTGGTTCAAAACAGGAAATTTGAGACAAGAACGAGCAAAAACAGCAAGATTTATCAGTTTGATAGTGATTTTAAAAAGGCATTTATATGAAAACTCACAAAATCCAGGTAAGGTCTGTAGTCTAGTTCATTGTATCATACCTGTGTCAATTTCCTCATTTCGATAATGTACTATAATTACGTAAGATGTCACCACTGGGAGAAGCTGAGTGATGGGTACACACAACCTCTCTGTACCATTTTTACAACTTTAAAAAGTTTTAAAAACCCAACTACATGAAAGCATCGTTATGCTGCTCTGGGCATCTCCCAGAACAGAGGTCCTAGAACAAAGCAGTGCTGAGACCTCAAGGTAGAGAGGACCTTGAGGGCTCCAACTTTGACCACTGATGTGCCTAACGTGCAGCCCTGGCTCCCCAGGCTCTGGCTGCTTGACCTCTCGTTCCGTGAGAGTAAGGGAGAACCTGATGGGGGTGTGGGCCCCATGGCTGGGATTCTGCTCTTTGCCAAGGAAGCTTGAGGTCATTTATTAGGTGAGAGTACATGCGAGCCAAGAAAGAACCTACTGGACCACCATGGCCATCCTCCTGGAGTGGAGGGATAGAGAATCCATCCTCTGCATGATCTTTAAGCTGCTAGGCTGTTTGGAACTTAGAAATTCCTCCTTCCCATGGCCCTGCTGTTGAGATGAATGAAACAGGGATATTTTGGTGGGACCCCACCTCTCTCTTCCCACACAGCTCGTTATCTAGCTGGTCTTCCAGTGGAGGGCCTTGGGTCCCTAGTCCTGCCAGATTTTTAAGCAACTATTTAAATGGAGACAAAAATTAATAATGCAAAATTTGAGGGAAACTCTTCTGAAAATTAAACTAAGAAAGGAAATGCTGGATAAAAGCAATACAATGAAAAAGTAAAACAAACAGGTAAATAATTTGTTAGAAGTTCCTTTTTTAAGGTCAGTTTCAGAATCACCTTGGAAGGTGAAGCCTCAACTAGCGAAAATCTGGTCACATCTTAGGGTATAGATGAGACTGAACCTATCTGGATTAAAAGAAAAAGCTACATTTAAAAAAACAGTCATTACTGAATGAATGAACAAAATGATGTATTTTAATGTACTCAAAAAGCATAACTTAAATCAGCGGTGAAAATTAACCTGGCTCTTGCCCTTGAGTTGGATGAAAGCACTGATTTTGTTAATTTGTGTATTTTATTGGTCTTATTTTTTTTTGCTACATTTAACATGAGGTATGTGAAAAGTTATTAATTTGGTGAATGCTTATGAATAAAACTACTGACAAAGAACTTTTTGGAAGATATGCAAGTCTTGTGGTGAGCACAGTACCAAGAAGGAAAAGTGCTTAGTCCCTTCCTGATCCACAAAGGTGGAGCTCCAGGGCAGAGGCCTGACAGGACAGCGTGATGCAACAGCCAGCACACCTAAAAGAGACTGTGCCTTGACTATATCAGCTGTGCAATTTGCGGGGGGGGGGGGGGGGGGGGGGGAGGGAACAAAATGGTAAATGATAAATTTTCTTTAATAAAACAAAAACAACAATAACAGCAACAAAAGAGTTTTTTTGAATATTCATCTTTTCATTTTTTAAGAAAACAATTTGAAATGAACTGGGCAATGCTTTTGGAGAGCCTGTTCTATTACACAAATGTACACTAGCTTAGCCAAAGAAAGGGGCCAGTCAGAGTTTTCAAACCCAGGGTTGAATTGTTATCTTTTCTTTAAAAGAGAAAAATAAAAAGTATATAATTAGAAAGGACAGGACCCTGAGTATGGTGAGTAAACTCACCATTCATCTTAATAGTAAAGGAGGTCTCACTTAGTTGGCTTATGTAGCAGAAATGTGTTCAAGGCTCAACATTTTCCATGAAGATAGAACTGTGAATATTTCGACTGAGCAGGACAAAACTTCTGCGGTGATAATGAAGTGTGAGAGCAGCTTGTGAAGACAATGAGTCGTGTTCAATTATTAAGTTTATTCAAACGGGATAAAAACATTGCTGGTAAAATAAAGATCATCCTCATTAGTTATCTTTCTTCACAGGAAAAAATCCATTAGCGACTATTTCCCTAAGACCATAAAAAAGACTAAAACACGGATTATGTAAATTGCCACATGACACAAATGACCAATCCCTCAGCAGGAAGAAACACATACTGAAATGCCTAACACAGCAGCCCCAACAGTATCCTTCTGCTAGCATCCTGAGCCTCTGTTACAGAAAGCTCACAAGACAGTCATAATTATAGCTAAAACTCATGCAGTCCTTACTAGAGAGCAGGCTTTGCATATATTAGCTCAGTAATCCTCACAATGACCCTATGAAGCAGGGATTATGATCCCACCCCATGGTCTCAGTGAAGACCACACAGGGAGCCTGGACTTCTACCCCAACCTGGCAGTAACAAGTGGTGTCAGAAGAGGAAGAGTGGAGAGTCAGGACTTGAATCATCACCTAGTGGTAACAAGGTTATCCCCACTGTGGTGTCAGTGAAGACCATGTAGCTACCAGAATTCCTACTCCATCCAGCAATAACAAGGAGTCCCCCACACTGGGCACCAAAGGAATCAGAGTGTGGAAACTGAACTAGAATTCTAAAAAGTGATCAAGTAACCCACAGGGAGTAAGGAAAAGAAAAGAAAACAAAAGAATAGAATAAGTAAATAGGGACTTTCCTGGTGGTGCAGTGGTTAAGAATCTGCCTGCTAATGCAGGAGACACAGGTTTGAGCCCTGGTCCGGGAAGATCCCACATGCCGTGGAGCAACTAAGCCCGTGCACCACACTGAAGAGTAGCCCCTGCCTGCCACAACTAGAGAAAGTCCGCACGCAGCAACGAAGACCCAATGCAGCCCAAAAAAATAAATTTAAAAAACCCCCTACTTTAAAAATAAAAGAATAAGTAAATAAGATGTCAGACTTAAGTCCTAACATATCAATAATTACACTAAATATAAATGATCTAAATATACCAATTAAAAGGAGATTGTCAGAGTAGATTAAAAATATGACCCAACTACATGCTGCCTAAAAGAAATTCACTTCAAATATAATTATATAGGCAAGCTGAGAGTAAAAGGATGAGGAAAAGAGACATATCTTATAAATATTAATCAAAAGAAAGCAGGACATTCTATTTCCAAATGATGACATGTGGAGATCTACAGACCCACCCTAACAAACAGCCAAAACTAGAGAATATTCATTTTGAAATATTTTTAAGTCCTTGGAAATAGAATATAAGGGCATATAACAAATAAAACATTCTCCCATGTAATGAGAATTTGGCTGGACTTTGTCCCCACTTCCTGGGAGATAGCCTCTAAATCCTTAGAATTTCATGAGTGACAGGAGTGTCTTTGTTATTCATGGGGCACCCCTTGGACCACGTCAGAGTTTATGCCAACAAGATGACTCAGAATGGGGGATGGTTATGTCAGAAAAACCAACTATGTGATTAGAGGGTTGGAGCTTTGAGTCCCATGGTAGCAGCCCAACCTCTGAGGAGGGGAGGAGGGTTGGAGATTGTTATCAACCTTATGGCCAGTGACTCAATCAGTTATGCCTGTGAAATAAATGCCCACAAAAATTGCAGGGCTTCCCTGGTGGCGCAGTGGTAGCGAGTCCGCCTGCCGATGCAGGGGACACGGGTTCGTGCCCCGGTCCGGGAAGATCCCACATGCCGCGGAGCTGCTGGGCCCGTGAGCCATGGCCGCTGAGCCTGAACGTCCGGAGCCTGTGCTCCGCAACGGGAGAGACCACAACAGTGAGAGGCCCGCGTACCGCAAAAAAAAAAAAAAAGAAAAAAAAAAAAAAAAAATTGCACAACTCTGGAAACTGAGTGTCTAGCAGGCAATACTCTGTGCATATTACACATCACTGGGTAGGGAGTGACACATTCCTGACTCCATGGGAAAAGGACATCAAAAAAAGTATACCAGAAGCTTTGTGTTTGGGACCCTCCAGATCTTACCCTATGTGTCTCTTTCTTTTAGCTGGTTCTGACTTGAATCATTTTTGCTATAACAATACTGTAATCATAAGTATAAGACTTTCCTAACTTCTGTGAGTCATTCTAGTGAATTATCAAATCTAAAGGGTAGTGGGAAGCCTTGAATTTATAGCCAGTTGGTCAGAAGTGAGGGTGGCTTTGGAAATCCTCCCAGTAGTGGCTGGTGTCTGAAGTGAAGCAGTCTTGTAGAGGACTATGCCCTCAACCTGTGGCACCTAGCCTAGCTCCAGGTTTTGCATCAGAAGTCATTGCACATTTATTCAGGAAAATCTAACAAATCACAATAAGAATAAAAGTCTTTGGCACTTGAGCCATGACCCATTCCGTCCGCCACATGCAGCTACAAAGATGGGGCTCTTTTTCTCCTCAACCGCCTATAAGTAATATGGTATCTCACCAGAACGGCAGGCCACCAGAATTTCTCACTTCCCCCAGCTCCAAGCTTCAAAAGTTAAATTGCATGTATACAGACAAAAAGTCAGGCAATCCCTTCTTCCACCCAGCCACCACTCATACAGGCACAGCAGGCTGAGAACACTTGAGAACTGACTGCTCTCTCCTCAGCTTGCTCATAGGATGGAAGTTCATGTCAGAAAAGGCAAAACAAGAACACCAGAGATTACCTCCCCTGACCAACACCCTGCTCACAAAGCAGGGGTGTCACTCTCAGAGAAGTGGGCCACTGTCCCCATTCCCACTCCAGAACAGTGACTCAAAATTCTGCCCAGGGGTGAGGTAGTCCATAAGAACAGAGCTCTGAAGCTTTCCCAAAGGAAGTGACTTTATTTTAAATGGAATGTAGGGAAGTTCAAGCCTAAGGGCACTCTTGAAAACACTGGAGATTTGGGGGCTAAGCAATTCACAGGAGTCTAGTAGCTTCATGAAAGCAGCAGCAAGTTCCAACGTAAACCAGCTAACTTCCCAGAAAGAACGAGGGAAAGAGACAGCTAAGAAGAAGGACCCTAGGGACAGAATGAATCTGAAATACTGGCCTCAAAAACTCTCCTGAAAAGGGACCAAATTTAATTGTATCAGAATGAGAGCAATTTATATTCTAAGAAAACAATAGGGCTATATGCTGCAATTAGTGGAGCCTAACAGCTGAATGTTGTATCATAATAAAGGCAAAAAGCTTAACAGATCAGAAAGAGAACAAAAGAGAGCCCTACTAAATCTGTCATTCCATGTGACCATGAGCATGCTAAAGATACTCCCTCTGAGAGTTGACAACCAGAGGCTTCATTCTGCAAGAGAAATAAATTTCATAAAAATAGTCCATAGCAGAAATTAAAGAAACAATATTTATGAAGGACAAATTCTGAAAAATAAAAATTTGGGGTCAGAGTGAATACATTAAAAAAAATAGTCCAGCTTTTCCTCTAAAATCAGGAACAAGGCAAGAATCCCCATTTCTGACACTTCTATTCAACAAATATTGGAATTTCTAACCAGAGGAATTAGGCAAGAAAAAGAAATAAAATGCATGCAAACTGGAAAAGAAGAAGTAAAATTATCTCTATTTGCAGATTATATAATCTTATATAGAGAAAACATGAAAGATTCCACACAAAAAAAACCTGCTAGAACTAATAAATGAATTCAGCAAAGTAGCAATACATAAAAGTCAACAGACAAAAATCAGTTGTTTTTCTATACACTAACAATAAACAATCTGAAAAGGAAATTACAAAAACAATTACATTTACAATAGCATCAAAAAGAATAAAATATTTAGGAATTTTCTTAACCAAGAAGGTAAAAACTTCTACACTGAAAGTGATAAAATACTGCTGAAAGAAATTAAAGAACACACAAATAAATGAAAAGAGATCCTGTGTTCATGGACTGTGAAATGTAATATTATTAAAATGTCCATACTACCAAAACAATCTATCGATTCAATGCCATTCCTATCTAAATCCCAGTGGCATTTTTTTACAGAAATTTTTTAAAATCCTGAATTTCATATAGAACTACAAAAGACCTTGAACAGCCAAACCAATCTTGAGAAAGCAGAAAAAAGCTGGAGGCATCACACTTACTGATTTCAAAATATATTAGAAAGCTACAGTAATCAAAACACTAGAGGGTTTCCCTGGTGGCGCAGTGGTTGAGAGTCCTCCTGCCGATGCAGGGGACACGGGTTCGTGCCCCGGTCTGGGAGGATCCCACATGCCGCGGAGCGGCTGGGCCCGTGGGCCATGGCCGCTGGGTCTGCACGTCCGGAGCCTGTGCTCTGCAGCGGGAGAGGCCACAGCAGTGAGAGGCCCGCGTACCGCAAAAAAAAAAACCCAAAAAACAAAAAACACTAGAATACTGGCATAAATACAGACACAGAGACCAATGGAACAGATTAGAGAACCTAGAAATAATACACATATATGGTCAACTGATCTTCAACAATGGTGCCAAGACTACATAATGAGGAAAGAACAGCTTCTTTAACAAATGGGGAAACTGGATATCCACATGCAAAAGGATGGCATTGGATCCTTGTTTTATACCATACACAAAAATCAACTCAAAATGGATTAAAGACTTAAACATAAGACCCGAAACTATAATACTCCTAGAAGAAAACATAGGGGAAAAATTTTATAACATTGGTCTAGGCAATGATTTCTTAGATGTGATACCAAAAGCACAGGCCAAAAAATGCAAAAGTGGACCAAATGGGAAGATGTCAAACCAAAATGCTTCTGCACAGAAAAGGAAACAATGAACAGTGTGAAAAGGCAATTTATGGAATGACAGAAAATAACTGCAAACCATCTATCTTATAATGAGTTAATATCCAAAATATATAAGGAACTCCTGCAATTTAATAGCAAGAAGACTAATAACCTGGTTAAAAATGCACAAAGAAAGAACTTGAACAGACACTTCTTCAAAGAAGACATACAAATGGTCAACAGATATGAAAAGATGCCCAGCATCACTGATGATTAGAGAACTGCAAAACCACAATGAAGTATGACTTCACACCTGGTAGGATGGCCATTATTTTAACAAAAAGGAAATAAGTGTTGACAAAGGTATGGAGAAACTGGAATCCTTGTGAGCTGTTGGGGGGAATATAAAATGGTGTAGCCACTATGGATGGAGCTACCTCAAAAAATTACAAAAAGAACTACCACATGAAACAGCAATCCCACTTGAGGGTATTTATCCAAAAGAACTTGAAAACAAGTTCTCAAAGAGATATCTGCACTCTAGTGTTCACTGCAGCATTATTCACAACAGTTGGGAAGTGGAAATAATCTAAATGCCTATCAATGGTTGAATGGATAAAGAAAGTGTGGTTTATACACATCATAGAATATTATTCAGTCATAAAAAAGAATGAAATCCCATCATATGCAACAACACGAATGAACCTTGAGGAGCTGATGCTAAGTGATATAAGCCACTCACAGAATGACAAAACTACTTGATTTCACATAGATGAGGTATATAAAGTAGTCAAACTCATGGAAACCAGAAGCAGAATGATACAGGGGAAATGGAGAGTTGCTATCCAATTAGTAGAGAGTTTCAGTCATGCAAGATGAAAAAGTTCTAGAGATCTGCTGTACAACATTGTGTTTACAGTTAACACTATTGTACTATACACTTAAAAACTGTTAAGAGAAAATGGAACAGATGAACCGGTTTGCATGGCAGAAATAGAGACACAGATGTAGAGAACAAATACATGAACACCAACGGGGGAAAGTCAGGGGTGGGGGAGTGGCGGCGGTGGGATGAATTGGGAAATTGGGATTGACATATACTAATATGTACAAAATAGATAACTAATAAGAACCTGCTGTATAAAAAAATAAAACTCAAAAATTCAAAAAAATAAATAAATAAATAAAATTATGGATAGTAAATATCTTATATATCAACAATGAACAAGTGTAATTTGAAATTAAAAACACAATACCATTTATATTAGCACCTCCCAAAAATGTGATGCTGAGGTATAAATCTAACAAAATATATGAAGAAAACTACAAAACTCTGATGAACAAAATCAAGAAAAACTAAATAAATGAAGAGATATTCCATGTTCATGGATAAAAAGACTCAATATTGTCAAGATGTCAGTTCCTCCTAAATTGACCTACAGATTCAATGCAATCCCAATCAAAATCCCAGCAAGTTATTTTATGGATATCAACAAACTGATTCTAAAGTTTATATGGAGAGGCAAAAATCCTGTAATAGCCAAGCCTGCATTGAAGGTGAAGAACAAATCTGGAGGACTGATGCTACCCGACTTCAAGACTTACTACAAAGCTACAGTAATCAAGATAATGTGGTACGGGTGAAAGAATAGACAAACAGATCAGTGGAACAGAAGAGAGAGCCCAGAAATGGACCCCCATAAACACAGTCAATTGATCTTTGACAAAGGAGCAAAGGCAATACAATGGAGCAAAGACAGTCTCTTCAACAAATGATGCTGGAATAACTGGACATCCACATGTAAAAAAATTAATCTAGACACAGACCTTATATCCTTCACAAAACTCATAGTAATATATGTAAAATGCAAAACTATAAAACTCCTAGAGGATAACACAGGACAAAATCTAGATGACCTTGGGTATGATAATGCCTTTTCAGATATAACACCAAAGACAAGATCCATGAAAAAAATAATTGATAAGCTGAACTTCATTAAAATTAAAAACTTCTGCTCTACAAAAGATATTATCAAGAGAATTAGAAGTCACAGACTGGGAGAAAATATTTGCAAAAGATACATTTAATAGGGGCTTCCCTGGTGGCGCAGCGTTTGAGAGTCTGCCTGCCGATGCAGGGGACATGGGTTCGTGCCCCGGTGTGGGAAGATCCCACATGCCGCGGAGCGGCTGGGCCTGCGAGCCATGGCCGCTGAGCCTGCGCATCTGGAGCCTGTGCTCCGCAGTGGGAGAGGCCACAACAGTGAGAGGCCCGTGTACCGCAAAACAAAACAAAACAAACAAACAAACAAAAAAGGTACACTTAATAAAGGACTGTTATCCAAAATATTTTACAAGGAACTCCTAAAACTCAAAAATAAGATATCAAAACAACCCATTTTAAAAATGAGCCAAGGGCTTCCCTGGTGGCGCAGTGGTTGAGGGTCCGCCTGCCGATGCAGGGGACGCGGGTTCGTGCCCCGGTCCGGGAGGGTCCCGCGTGTCGCGGAGCGGCTGGGCCCGTGAGCCATGGCCGCTGGGCCTGCACGTCCGGAGTCTGTGCTCCGCAACGGGAGAGGCCCCAACAGTGAGAGGCCCGCGTACTGCAAAAAAAAAAAAGAGCCAAAAACCTTAACAGACACCTCACCAAAGAAGATACACAGATGACAAATAACCATATGAAGAGATGTTTTATATCCTATGTCATCAGGGGAATGCAAATAAAAACAACCAGATATCACTACACGTCTATTAGAATGGCCAAAATCTGAAACACTGACATCACCACCAAATGTTGGTCAGGAGTTAAAGCAACTCCAATTCATTGTCGATAGGAATGCACAATGGTACGGCCACTCTGGTAGGTAGTTTGGTGGTTTCTTACAAAAGTAAACATACTCTTACCAGCAATCATGTTTCCTGGTATCTATTCAAAGAAGTTAAAAACTTATGTCTGCGTAAAAATCTGCACACAGATATCTGTAACAGCCTTATTCATAATTGTCAAAACTTAGAAGCAACCAAGATGTCCCTCAGTAGGTGAATAAACTGTGATACACCCAGACAATGAAATATTACGCAGAGCTAAAAAGAAATGAGTTATCAATCATGAAAAGACATGGAGGAACGTTAAATGCTTATCACCATGTGAAAGAAGCCAGTCTTAAAAGGTTACAGATCTGTGATTCCAACTACATGAGATCCTGGAAAAGGCGAAACTATGGAGACAATAAGAAAAACAGTGGTTGTCAGGGGTGAAGGGAGGTAGGGAGAGAGAAAAAGACAAAGTACAAAAGATTTTTAGGGCAGTGAAAATATTCTGTATGATATTGTAATGATGGATATATATCATTACACATTTGCCCAAACCTATAAAATGTACCTAAGGTTCACTATGGACTTCGAGTGATCATGATATGTCAATGTAGGTTCATCCTTTGTAAAAAAAAATAAAAAAATGTACCACCTAGTGAGTTATGTTGATAATGTGAAAGGTTATGCATATATGGGCACAGGGTTTATATGAGAAATCTCTGTATCTCCCTCTCAATTTTGTTGTAAATCTAGAACTGCTCTTAAAAACTAAAAATTTTTTAGAGTAGCAAAAAAAAAATGTGTATTAGCACAAAATGTAACAAAGAAAAGGACACAGTTCAGTGGTAAATGTGCTCCACTGAAGCCTTAGCTATCAGAGTTCAAGTTGCAGATTGTCTCTTTACCTTGTTTCCTTCAACTGTAAAATGAATTAGACTAGAACCTGAAAATCTCTTTCAGCCCTAAAAGTCTATGAATCATCTTAACACAAACCAGAAAGCTTGGAATAAAACAATACACTTGAATAACATCACCCCAAAAGCCTGAGAGTGTTTTTAAAAATGGACTATTACTAAATTTTTTAAGTCTTAAGAAAAGTCATGTAAAGCAGATGGCTGTTCCATTGTTAAAACAAACACTGCACATGCTTCCTCAGCCATTTTAGTGTTTTTACATGATCCACCCAAATATCAAACTGGTATCTGAAACAATAGTTTGGACATTTTCCACGTTATGAAACATCCTAAATGTTTTTTTTTTAAAGATTCTGGTACCTGATATATGAAACATTCTTTCAAGAACATGTATACTTAATTTTAGTGGAATTTCTTTAAGAAAACATTATTCAAAATTTCCTTAATTATCAGCAAGTGACATATATAGAAATAAATATGTTGTCTAGTGACAAATGCAGACCTCAGAGTCAGAAGACACAAGTTCAAGTTTTCACTACCTCTAACTGAGTTGTCCTCAGGCAAGTTATAAAATCACCTGAGCCTCAATTTTCCTGTTTGTAAAATAAGAGATTGGATGTTCTCCAACCTTTTCACACTTAGGACTTTTGTCTTCTTTTTGTTCTATGCATACCATGTTTCAAGGATCTATCTTTCGGACAGACTGCATTTCTTTAGTAATAATAAATCATCTTCCTGTTCCTTCTACCAAACAGTGCCAATCTGAGATTCAGACCAGTCTGAGAGATGAATTCAGACATACATTGTTCTAACCCAAAGCAAAGCAATCTTCTAAGAATGAATGCATTATTTCCATTAGGTTGTTGAAATACCAATAATGACACCTATTATTATATCAAGTGCAGCAACACCAAGCTGAGAACCACAAGTCTAGATGATATCTAAGACCATTAATACAGTGGGAAAATAGAGAAAACACTGTTTTTTCGTTTGTCCAAATATTAAACACTGACAATTTCAGGTACTGCACTATATGGTTTTATTTTTAAATAAAAAAAACAATAGATTTTTTTTCAAATTACACTTTGCATTTTTTAAAAGTTCCCCCTCCTTTTCTAATGGGGGGAAGGGGAGTAGTTAACCACATTTATATTACAGATTGACTAGCTTTTCAAGAAGTAATTTCAACTTTTAAAAACGTCGTTGAAATCACCAATAAAACAAAAAATAGTACAATGCAGTCTATAAATACTTTCTGAATGAATGAATGAATGCTACACTGATCATACACAGACGTTTTAGGGAGACTGTCGCCACTGCCTTTCTGAACCTAACTGCCTTCAACCACACAGTTCCCTGCTGCTTCTTTTAGTGCTTTTAATTGGTGCTTTGACGACCCTTGCTCCTCTCATTTCTCATGTCAAGGAGATTTTTATCTTCTCAATTACTTACAATGCATGTAGTATGTGCAGAAAGATCATAGACCAAGAATATCTTCTTCCACATTTGTTTTAAACAAAGTTTAAGTTTACTCATGTTAAAACAAAATACTCAATGATTAAAACTGCTGCATAAATAGTCAAATGAACAGAAGAGAATAGAAGGTCCAGAATAATACCAAATGCATACAGAATCTTAGTATAACAGTCAAGTCTCAGTGCAATGGGGATTAAAGTTGGATCCAACTTTCGGTATAAATCCCAGAGGGATCAAAGATTTAAGGACAAAAAATAAAACTATAAAAGTTCCAGAAAGTAACTTAAAAGGATTTTATATAATCTCAGAACGGGGAAGGCATTATTAACTATGTTAAGATTACAAATGCTATAAAAGATTATAAAAGAAAGGCCATTCAAATACATTAAAAAGAAAACCAAACTTTAAAAGAAAATTCCAGTGGGATAGAGAGGGTGGGAGGGAGATGCAAGAGGGAGGAGATATGGGGATATATGTATATGTATAGCTGACTCACTTTGTTATAAAGCAGAAACTAACACACCACTGTAAAGCAATTATACTCCAATACAGATGTTAAAAAAAATGAAAAATATAAAAAAAGAAAATTCCACCATAAACAAAGAGAACAAGAAAAAATTAGCAAGTCATATTATAAAGGTACAAACACACACACACGCTCTGTGCAAGTAAGGAAAAAAAAAAGACCAACAATCTAATTTTAAAATGAGCAACAGATATAACTATATCATTGACATAAATAGTGTAGAAGTGAAAAAAAGTATAGAAATGACTCATAAATGTACAAAAAATATACTCAACCCCACTCACAAAAGGAAAAATGCAAAATAAAACTACACAGAATACCATAGTTTAGCTATCAGATTGGCAAATGTCCAGAAGTTTGAGAGCACCCTGTTACTGAAGCTGTGGGGAAACAGGAAATCCCATAAACTGCTAGTAGGAATGTAAACTGGGAAATCTCTATTGAGCATAATCTGGCATCATTTATCAAAATTATAAGTGCACATATTCTTTGACTTAGTATTTCCACTTGTAAGAATTTATCCAACAAATACACTAGCACACATTTAAAAGGATGTATGTATGAGGTTTTATGCAGCAGTATTATTTATAATATAAAAATACAGTAAACAATTCAAATGCCCATCAGTTCAAAACTAGTTAAGTAATAAAGTCCTACACATTATCAATATGGAAGGATCTTCAGGACATATTGTTGAGTGAAAAGAAAATTATATAACAGTGTGTCTACAATGCTAGAGGATAAAATAATGCATGTTTGAATTTGCTCCTATATGTATAAAAAGATTCTAGAGTAATATTAAAGAAACTAATCAAAAATTACTTGTTTGGGAGACAGGGTGGTAACTGTGCTAATGGGGACAAAAGCACAGGGAAATTTCTCACCTTTTCTGCATTTAAAATTTTTATCCACTCAAAAGACTAAGTAAAAATAGAAGAGTAAAATAAATAAGATTAACAATATAGTGGAATTTGAACTGAAGTCCAACTAAACTCATCATTAAAATGAATTCAGAGGTACAGAATGATTTTAAATGTTTCTACTTCTACTAGATACTTTGAAGGGCTCTCCACTCTTCCACTACAAAGCAAACAGTATTTCCTGTAAATCTGAATGTACACATACCCTGTAATTCATAGATTCCACTCCTAGGTATGCTCCCAGAAACTCTTACATATATGCACCAGGAGACATGTTCAAAAATGTTCACAGTAATATTGTTTATAATAACAAAATCCTGAAAATATCCCAAGTGGATTAATAGGAGAATAGATAAATCAATTACAGAATATGCACACAGTGGATGAAATAACTATATGTTAACAAAATAAATTAATCTTAAATTATAATTTGAAATGGGAGAAAAAAGTTCCAGAAAGTATACAGTACAATGTCATTTTTCCTAAAGTTAAGAAAGCAAAACTAAACAAATACTGTTAAGGACTCATACTTATTTTATAAAACTATATGAAATAAAGGGTGGGGTGACTATATATAAAATCCAGGGAGTGGTTACCTCAGGTGGGGAGAAGCAAGGTAGGCCAAGGGACAAGAAAGTGGTGAAGGTAACAACATTGGCAACGTTCTGGTCCTCAAATGCAGTAGTGGATTCGTAAGTGTTCATTTTATCATCATGCTTCATAACTTGTATGTGTTAAATTCATTATGTATCAAGTATTACCTATATTTTTTCTTTAAAAATAATACATGTTTAACATTTCTTGGCAAATTATAATATATTATATGGGAGTTATAAACCTCCATCTTTCTAGAGAAGCTGATGAATGAGTACTTACAAGAATTACCCTTATTTTATCCTATGTTTATTGTAGAATTTCTTTGATAACAGAGAAAATAATTTAGTAGTTCTTAATACTTCAACTTTCAGTCTCTGGGAGACTTTCATCTGTGTGTCACTGCTCTGCTCTGTTTTGTTATAAGAATACTAGTTTTAAACACCTTTGATCCCCGCAGGGCTCTGAGAATGAGGAGCACATATTTCAGATTTCCAAAACAAATTTCAGAAACTGAAATTTCATTCAAACTTTGGAAAACTACTCATTTTCTCCTCTTAAAAAAAGTCATAAAAGTCTCCCCAAGTGGACTTAGGTATTCAGTAACTACCTCCATAGCTGTTTAATATATACCATTTGTTTAAATTCAGCCAGATTGTGCAATTCAGGCCAAAGTTTGTGTATCTGTCAGAGTTTTAAATATACTTCAATTTTTTATGATTATAAACCTGTGTATGTTTATTATGGAAAAAACATTCTCTTATTCCATATCTTTTAGTTAAGCTTTAGAAAAAAATGGGCCTAAGCTTTGTATTCTTGTTTCTTCAGAAAGGCAGTGCTAATTCACAATCTTCTCAGCAGTAAGTGAGTACCTGTTTCTTCAATGGCTAGAATCATCATTTTAAAATTCTTGTCAATTATATAGACGCGAAATTATATAACATTTATTTCTAATCTGGACTTTCCTGATTGCTGAACAGTTTTCATTATTTAATTTCTGGGTTTTTTAAAATGACTCCCTAAGTCTTCCGCCATTTTTCTATTGGGAAGTTACTTAACCTGTAGGTGTCCTTTGGGTATATTTAACCTGGTGCTTACATATGCTGCAAGTTATGCTTTCTGTTTGTCATTTGCCTTTTTATTTTCTTATGCTGTTCCCTGAATTCATTTTTAGTTTTTATGTATCTAAATCCTTCTCTTTTTAAGTTACGATTTCATCCTTTGCTCTTATGCTTAAAAACACTCTCATACTGCAATCAATAAATGTATCCTAAAATGGCTCATATGGTTTCATTTTTTAAAAAACATGTATCTGAAATCTTTTTGTATGTAAAAATGTAAGTCAAACAAGTTTTTTAAATCATGAAAATTTTTAAATTCATTCAGTCTTTCCTGAGAATATTTCACAAAGATACACTGTGTTAATCTGATTACAGGGACTTCCCTGGTGGTCCAGTGGTAAAGAATCCGCCTTGCAATGCAGGGGACACAGATTCAATCCCTGGTCAGGGAACTAAGATCCCACATGCCACGGGGTAACTAAGCCCGTGCGCCACAACTACTGAGCTTGTGCACATCAATTAGAGAGTCCGCATGCTGCAAACTACAGAGCCCACAAGCTCTGGAGCCCACGCGCCACAACTAGAGAGAAGCCTGAGTGCCACAATGAAGAGCCCGTGTGCCTGCAACTAAGCCCTGACGCAACCTAAATAAATAAATAAATAAATAAATAAAATAAAAAAATTTAAAAATCTGATTAAAGACTTTCCTTCTAGTTTTAGATTATTTTTCCTTAAATGAATGGGCCCTTAACTACAAACTCAACTGGTATGCCTAAAACAAAAGCAAGCTTAACACTGTCTCTCATTCCCCTATTGAAATACCAATGGAATAAATCTAAACTAAGAAGGTAAAATACCATACTCAGAAAACTGTAAGACACTGATGAAAGAAACGGAAGACAACACAGATGGAAAGATATACATGTTCATGGATTGGAAGAATTAATATTGTTAAAATGACCATACTACCCAAGGCAATCTACAGATCCAGTGAAATCCCTATCCAAGTGCCAATGGCATTTTTCACAGAACTAGAACAAATAACTCTAAAATCTGTATGGAAACACAAAAGACCCTGAATAGCTAAAACAACCTTGACAAAGAAGAACAAAGAACATGCTCCCTAATTTAAAACTATATTACAAAGCTACACTAATCAAAACAGTATGGTGGTACTAGCACAAAAGCAGAAACAAAGACCAATGGAACAGAATAGAGAGCCCAGAAATAAACCCATATACTTCTGGTCAATTAATCAATGACAAAGGAGACAAGAATATACAATGGAGAAAAGAAAGTCTCTTCAATAAGTGGTGCTGGGAAAACTGGACACCTACATGTAAAAGAATGAAATCAGAACATTCTCTAACACCATATACAAAAATAAACTCAAATGAACTAAAGACTTAAATGTAAGAATGGAAACCATAAAACTCCTAGAAGAAAACATAGGTGGAATACTCTTTGACATAAATTGTAGCAACATATTTTTGGATCTGTCTCCTAAAGCAAAGGAAATAAAAGCAAAAATAAACAAATGGGATCTGACTAAACTTAAAAGCTTTTGCACAGTGAAGGAAACCATTGACAAAATGAAAATACAACCTATGGAATGGGAGAAAATATTTGAAAATGATATGACCAATCAGGGGTTAATATCCAAAGTATATAAACAGCTCATACAACTCAACATCAAAAAATAAACCCCATTAAAAAATGGGCAGAAGACCTGAATAGACATTTTTCCAAAGAAGACATACAGATGGCCAATAGCCACATGAAAAGATGCTCAACATTGCTAATCATCAGAAAAATGCAAATTAAAAACACAATGAGGTATCACCTCACACCTGTCAGGATGACTATCATCAAAAAGACCACAAATAACAAATGTTGCTGAGGGTGTGGAGAAAAGGGAACCCTCCTGCACTGATGGTGGGAATGTAAATTGTTGCAGCCACTATGGAAAACAGTATGGAAGTTTCTCAAAAAAACTAAAAATAGAGCTACCATATGATCCAGAATTTCACTCCTGGGGATTTATTTGAAAAAAGTGAAAACACTAATTTGAAAAGATACATGCACCCTAATGTTCACAGCAGCACTGTTTATAACTGTCAAGATATGGAAGTAATCTAAGTGTCCATTAATAGGTGAATGGATAAAGAAGATGTGGTATATACGTACAATGGAACACTACTCAGCTATAAAAAAAAAACAATAAAATTTTGCCATTTGCAACAATGTGGATGGACTTGGAGGGTATTATGCTAAGTGAAATGAATCAGACAGAGAAACACAAATACTGTACGATATCACTTACATGTGGAATCTATAAAAATAAAATAAACTAGTGAATACAGCAAAAAGAAACAGACTCACAGATGTAGAGAACAAACTAGCGCTTACCAATGGGGAGAGGAAGAAGGGGAGAGGCAAGATAAGGGTAGGGGATTGAGAGGTAAAAACTACTATGTATAATAAATAAATAAGGCCTTCCCTGGTGGCGCAGTGGTTGAGAGTCCGCCTGCCGAGGCAGGGGACACGGGTTCGTGCCCCGGTCTGGGAGGATCCCACATGCCGCGGAGCGGCTGGGCCCGTGAGCCATGGCCGGTGAGCCTGCGCATCCGGAGCCTGTGCTCCGCGACGGGAGAGGCCACAACAGTGAGAGGCCCGTGTACCGCAAAAAAAAATAAATAAAAAATAAATAAATAAATAAATAAATAAATAAATAAATAAATAAGCTGCAAGGATATACTGTACAACACAGAATACAGTCAGTATTTTATAATAACTATAAATGGAATATAACCTTTAAATACACCTGAAACTTATATAATATTGTACATCAACTATACTTCAATTTTTTAAAAAAGACAACAAATAACAAGTGTTGCCAAGGATGTGGAGAAAAGAGAACTATTATGCACTGCTGGTGGGAATATAAATTGGTGCAGCCACTATGGAAAACAGTATGGAGATTCCTCAAAAAATTAAAAACAGAACTATGATGCAGCAATTCCACTCCTTGGTATTTATCTGAGGAAAATGAAAACACTAATTAGAAAAAAACTTATGTTCACCAATGTCTTACAGTTTTCCAAGCACAGGTCTTTTACCTCCTCGGTTAGATTTATTCCTAGGTATTTTATTTTCTTTGATGCAACTGTAAATGGGATTGTTTTTTCAATTTCTTTTTGTGACAGTTCATTGTTAGTGTACAGAAAAGCAACAGAATTTTGTACCCTGAAGACAATTTAACCCGGCACAGCTAGCACCTAACTGTAAGTAGACAAAAAAAGTTAAAGTATATGTGCATTTAATTTTTGAAGTGGAAGATATTTTTAAAAATATTACAGTCATAAGAAACTGCTAACAGTTACAACTAAAAAACAGTTTAAATGGTTTTGTAAGTGACTGTGATTGCAGAGCCTGGTTCCTGACTTGACTGCCTGCAAATTTAAAACGTGGACCTAATTTTTGCATGCTTCCCAGGCTTTCTTCATTGTACTGAATTGCACTGAATCCACAGATTGCCTTGATACATACAATGGAATATTACTCAGCCCTAAAAAACAATGAAATCTTCCCATTTTCAACAACACGGACGAACTTAGAGGGTATTATGCTAAGTGAAACAAACCAGACAGACAACGACAAATACTGTATGACTTCACTTGTATGTGGAAGTTAAAAACAAAACAAATGAACAAACATAACAAAACAAAAGAGTTATAGATACAGAGAACCAACAGGTAGTTGCTAGAGGGGGTTGGGGGAGGAAAGAAATAAATGAGGGAGATTAGGATGGTACAGACTTCCAGTTGCAAAATAAATGTGTCATGGGTATGAAATGTACAGCGTGGGGAATATAATCAATAACTATGTAATATCTCTGTATGGTGAAATTATAACTAGACTTACTGTGGTGCTCATTTTGAAATTTATAGAAATATTTAATGACTATGTTGTGTAACAGGAACTAACACAGTGTTGTAGGTCAATTATACTTCAAAAACAAACAAACTCATAGAAAAAGAGATCAGATATGTGGCTACTAGAGGTGGGAGGTAAGGAAGGGGGAACTGGGTGAAGGCAGTCAAAAGGTACAAACTTCCAGTTATAAGTACTAGGGATGTAATGTGCAATATGATACATAGAATTAACACTGCTGGATGTTACAGATGAAAGTTGATGAGAGAGCAAATATTAGGATTTCTCATCATAAGGAAAAACATTTTTTTCTACTTGTTTAATGTTGTATGAGACGACAGATGTTCACTAAAATTACTGTGATAATCATTTCATGATGTAAGTCAAATCATTATGCCTGTACATCTTAAACTTATACAGTGCTATATGTCAATTATGTCTCAATGAAACTGGAAGAAGCAAAAATAAAATAGACTGCTACAAGTCAGCTACACTCTTAGATTTCCAACATAGTATTTATATGTCTAAATAAATAATTAAGTTGAATCATTTGGCTCTGTATTTAAATCCTATTGGCTCCAACTAATTTAACTGTCTCATTACGAAGTGGCTTCTGTTATGGGAGCCCCAAAAGGGAACTGTTCAGGGAGTTCTCCCAAAACACTTAAAGAATCTATTAATCTATTCTCACCCACCCGCCCGCCCCCCTCCAAAATGTAGAGGTTCTAAATACAGCACACAGCATAGGGGAAACAAGCATGCAATCTCTCTGATGTCATGTCACCGGGATGGTTTATCCTCCTGGTTTCAGGATGTACAGAGTTTAATAATACATGGCTATAACACAAAAGTGACCAAAATTTTGATAAGTCAACTTCAATACTGAAAAGGTTATTAAGAATTCTTTCCCATCCCAAAAGTATTTCTCTTGGGTCATCTCTAATGAACCTTAGAAGAGCCAGCGTATTTCACAGGGGCTAAATAAAACTTTTTAAAAGGTTAACGGAAAAATATTTATGTGAAAAATGCCTCCGAACAATCTTTTAGTGGGTGGATTCGGCACATACCAGTGAATGCCTTTGAGCTTAGTCCAATTTCGAATTAAGCTAGAGTTTACCTTTAAGAAACAATGAACCTGCTTTTAAGTAAAACCCTGTGTTAATAAGAAACATGGAATGTGAATACAAAAAAAAAAAGATTTAATCAACTGAACTGTATCTAAAAATTTTACAAAGTTTTCCATGAGCCGTCAGTAAGTCTTTAAAATGCATGATCTTTTAAAAAACTTGTTAGTCATTCATCTGTAAAAATCTAGCTTCTTATGTGTGTGCCAAGCATAAAATTTGCCCCATGCTAAATTTAACACAAACCTCACATTAACGAGTTATGTGTTCTTGCACTTCAACATGACTATGACAGTGATTCACAGGGTGAAAATACACTGAGAATAGTCTACATTCTGCAATTCAGTGCAATGAGGAAAGGCTTGTGAAGCATGCAAAAATTAGGTCCATGTTTTAAATCTGCAGGCAATCAAGCCAGGAACCAGGCTCTGAAATCACAATCACTTGCAAAACCATTTAAACTATTTTTTTTGTTGTAACTGTTTGCAGTTTCTTATGACTGTAATCTTTTTAAAAATATCTTCCACTTCAAAAATTAAATGCACATGTACATTAACTTTTTTTGTCTACTTACAGTTAGGTGCTAGCTGTGCCAGGTTAAAATTGTCTTCTTTCCCCTTTCCAATCCTGTATTCTCTTCTTTTAATTTTTTTTTGAAGATTTAAATTTTTTTTAATTTTTGGCTGCGTTGGGTCTTCATTGCTGCACGTGGGCTTTCTCTAGTTGTGGTGAGTGGGGGCTACTCTTCGTTGCAGTGCATGGGCTACGCGTTGCGATGTCTTCTCTTGTTGCAGAGCACGGGCTCTAGGCACGTGGGCTTCAGTAGCTGCAGCACACGGACTCAGTAGTTGTGGCACGCAGTCTCAGCAGCTGTGGCTCGTGGGCTCTAGAGCGCAGGCTCAGTAGTTGTGGCACACGGGCTTAGTTGCTCCGCAGCATGTGGGATCTTCCCAGACCAGGGATCAAACCTGTGTCCCCTGCACTGGCAGGTGGATTCTTAACCACTGTGCCACCAGGGAAGTCCTCTTCTTTTAATTTTTGTACACTGTGGTTCCAAGTTAATTTCATAATATTTATCCAAATAATTGTTGGCTAAAAATTTGTTCTTTTTAACTACAATTTGTGAAGTAACGTAGTTTAATCAAAAAAAAATGAAGAGAGTCACTTTATGATGACATTCTGTTTTCTACAAAGTAATATGTTACCTTTTCATATGTTATTCAAGGATGATTAATCATTTTACAAATGCTAGAAAATTAAAGATACTCAACACTATAAATTGATGTGTAACTCTTAACAGAGCACATTGAAAAATAAGATGTAAACTGAGTTGCTCAAGGTCAGACAATATGGCAGTGAGGCAGGCAGCTCTGGCAGTCTCTCAAATTCCTGTCTTCCCACATGTGCCATACTGAGACCCCTGCTCTATCCCCTGCCTGCAAAACACTAACACAGGTATTATCCACAGGACAGGAACCACCTAGGGCAGAATTTCAAACTTAAGGAACTGATTAAGTAGAAGAGAATTTAACCTAAATGTTATCATAATATATGAATTCAAATTATTTTTTAGGTAATGGAGTCATCATAGCAACCAACTTTTTCCTAACGTTGTATTTAAGTAGCTATGAGCTGGCTCCAGAGGACCTGGGGGCTCCACTAGAGAGAACTAGCTCTGGGGAAGAGAAACAGTTAATTTTCAGAGCTGGGCTGCCCTCATTGTCTGTGGTAACCTGCAGGCCACTCACAGAAGAACCTTGTATCAGCTTTCTCACCTCCTCACACTGGGAAGGAGTGACGGATCATCCTTCTTTCAAATTTTCAATTTGAACTACTCCACTGTAGACCAGAGGAAGTCCTAAAGTGTTAACAGTTTGGTTAAATTTTGAGGGGGCTTCAAATAGCTTTATCACTTCTAACATTACGTTTAAAGCAAATCTTTTATGCAATCTTATACATTTCTCATTACTGAAACTCACTGGCCTCTTTCTGATATTTCTTCCCCTACTTGCAAAGGAGTTCCAAATCCCTTAGCAAATTATGAAAAAAAATCAACAGACATAAAGATGAGGGTCAAAATATCACTGTTTAATGATGGGAGTTTGCAGGCTATCTACAATATGCTTTCATGTTAAAACTATCAAGTTAACAACTATCTGACTTCCATATTCAAATACATAATGTTTATGTTCTTTGAAAAAATATCTAATGCCAAAAGTAACTATTCAAATATAAACCATATATATTCTTTGGTTCACATGTACGTGCAAAAACTCTGACAGATAAAAAGTATAAGAATGGAATTTTTGGCGAGCTTACACTGAATTATAGAATTTTTATTAAAAAAACGAGAGAAGGCATGGAAGGAAATTAACATTCATTACGTGCTTACTAAGAAAGAGATACTGTGCTAAGTACTTTACATAAAACTGAAATCAACTGAATGTTTCTTACATTCCTTGACCAAGTAATTATAATCGTATATATTCAAACATCAAAGGAATTAAAAACAAACTCTCTGAGAATCCTGAACTGATTCCATTTTTTCTTTGGGCAATGTGCTAAGCCTATCACATTCATCATCCTTACATACAGAGACAAAAGGCCCAGAGTCATATTACATTATTTAAATTATTCCCAGAAAGTAACTCATGAATACTATTACCTCACTGAAATAGTCTTTCCAAGAGGCTAGTTTTGATGATCCAAGAATTCAATTCTCATAAGCATGCTTTGATAAGAGTTTGTTACAAATTTCATTATACATCAAGAGATGAGCTGCTAACATGAAAGGATACTCTCTTCATTATGACAATTTACATATTTAAGCTAATTCAGCTTCTGAAGGTTATGAAGAAGAGAACTAGGGTTAGAAATGAGACAGATCTGACTTCACTTCGATGGGGTCTTCACTGGCTGGCTGTGTTGTTTTACTGATTAACAGTAAAATAGTCACTTCAGTGACAACAGATGCTTTTTGGGAAAGGTGGGGAGGAAATTAAGCAAAATATCTATGCTTCCAGTGCATAACCGCTTGATCATGTACCTTTGAAAAAAGAAATAACCTGAAGTGGATTTTTAAATGTCTGATATACTATATTTGGAATAAAATTGTGAGCAATTTTATTCTTACATTTCTGATATTTTAATAAAATATCAAAAATTCTAATGACTCAGCACGACCTGAAAAATGTGGGTATCACAATGTTAAATGAAACCCAGTACAAACTTTTGTCTATATTATAATTATGTAAAAATGTGTGTGTGTGTGTGTGTGTGTGTGTGTACCTAAAAAGTAGAACTGTGAAAATAGTTGATGTTGGGTTATAATGGGCTGATAGATAATTGTTTTTCTTTCTTGATTCTTTTCTATTATAATAATGTCACCAAAAAACAACTTATAAAAAAAGAACATCACTGCTTTATGGATAAAATAGTACTCCGTCTGCAATGACTTAACCATGTTAAAGATATGAGTACCTGTGTCTTCTGTCAGTTCCAGGAAAGCAAACACCACAACTTCCATGCATCCCTCATAACACTTAACGTCTCATCTCAGGTCCAAACAGACCCAGTAAATACCCAATGAGGGACAAGTCACTGAACCACTGATGAACACCAAGTGTAGTTAATATAAAAATAGAAACTTACTGTTATTTGTTGGTTCAGGAAACCCAGCCTTTGGACCACTCCATCCTTTGTTTTCCCCTGTCTGAAAAATTAAACCAATTGTTTAAGTCCTGGGAAAGAGACTCAAATTCAAAAAGAAAAAAGTTGACTAATCAATTAAGCAAGGGCAAAGGTTATTCTGCTCATTCTCTCCACCTCTGACCCCAGAACCATGGACACAAGAATAACTAACATGAACAGTACCATCTACCCCTTTTCTACATTCGAATTTGTTTCTTATGTCTCCTGCTTTTATCTGTTTATTTAAACTTATAATTTAAGTCATCAATAAAGCCCCATATTTAGTATATGTATTATATTTATACAACGTGGGCTCTACCAAGGTGGTGAAGAAGTAAATAATTCTTTTTCAAACAGTAGACAATAATCATCACAAGTGCTAAAGTGACTAAAAGGGCTTCTTTATCACTTCTGAAGTCAAATTAACAATAGAAATATTACTATGTCTGTTCTGGAAAAGTCCTGACAAGGGTCACTGAATATTGCTAATGACGTGCAAAAAAATTGAAAACTAAACCCTAACTTTAAGTGAAATCTGGAATATCCTGGCATTTCCCAGATGATTTGGTCCATGTGTAGTGTAAAATACATTCTGAGCTCAGATATTTTGAAGTAGTAAGTATTTTAATCACATGATAAGTGACTTTAACTGGTTACATCCTCTTTTTGTGGAGCTGGTGTTATTAAGTACTCCAGGAGGGGAAAAGGCCTATTTCCTATTATAAGCAGTATTTATGTTATCAGATGTCAAAGATCAAATGGACGAATTAAATCCATATATAAACACAAACTACATTTCCAGCAAATAGTGTACAACTGTGAAAGGACGGAGGAGAAAACGTGTGTTAAATGCAGATACACATGGACGGGAAGGCCTGAAGAGACTCCCACTCACAAGTTCTCTGTGAAGCACAAAACAGGATCACAGAATGAGAGGAGAGCTGACGGAGGGGGTTATAAATCCAAGGAAAGTGTACACAGCAAGGAGTAAGTCACTTCAGGGGAAGAAAGAGCTGGCTGATTAGAAGAATACAGATCCTCAGGCACTTGAGTGCTCAGCTGAAGTTGGTAATAATACATTTAGCACTTCATTTCTCCTTTTCTCTCCTTCTACTAATAACCAAAGTTACTTAAATATTAGATTTTATTCCCTAAGCCTAATTTTTCACCTTCAACTGACTCCCAAGCCTGCTGCTCTCTGATTTCTACCCCAACACTCTAATGAAACTGCTCTTGTGAGGTTTCTGCTTAAACATGACACAGTGACCACAAAGCGTAACCTCTTCTCTCTCCCCAAACGACTCTGAATTGATAATCCAATAATCCATAAACTCTCTCTCTTTCCCTCGGCCCCTACTCTCCCCAGAATATGAAAGGAATCAACAGCAGAAGAGGTAAGTCCAAGTTGGTAACCTGGAAAGCAGATTAGGTGCAACTTAGCAGATGTGAGCTGGCTGAAACCTCACCTGCAGAGCAAGAAGCCAGCAAAGAGCTAACAAAGAGTAAATCAGTTTGTGCTCCAGGACCCTAGAAAGCCTCGGGAATCAGAAGCACACCTGGTACTTCTAAAGATGAATCCTGGAAGAGCCTGAAAACAGAAAGATTGTTTGGAGGTCTTTCAAAATGCTATGAGACTTCCAGGTTACCTCTTTGACCCCAAGGAGACAAATTTCCTAAAAGGTTTCCTCTTCAGAAAGGCCTAAAACAGAGAGACTCTGGACACCAGGTACAGCTGAGGATGGGATGGATCTATACGCCACACTGCAAATAAGGAGATGGAGTCCAAAGCTACATCCTTACATTCTGGAAGATAAGGTTCCCCAGCTCCCTTCCTCACTGGGCCTCAGAAGACAACACCCAGCCTACCAATCCACAAGGATGGTGAGGACAACACAGGGAACTGAATAAAACTTCAAAAAAGGGCTTCCCTGGTGGCACAGTGGTTGAGAATCTGCCTGCTAATGCAGGGGACACGGGTTCGAGCCCTGGTCTGGGAGGATTCCACATGCCACGGAGCAACTAGGCCTGTGAGCCACAAGTACTGAGCCTGTGCGTCTGGAGCCTGTGCTCCCCAACAAGAGAGGTCGCGATAGTGAGAGGCCCATGCACCGCGATGAAGAGTAGCCCCCACTTGCCACAACTAGAGAAAGCCCTCGCACAGAAACGAAGACCCAACACAGCAAAAATAAATTAAAAAAAAAAAAAAAAAAAAAAAGGTTTAAAAAAAAAGTTCTCAGGGCTTCCCTGGTGGCGCAGTGGTTGAGAGTCCGCCTGCCGATGCAGGGGATGCGGGTTCGTGTCCCGGTCTGGGAAGATCCCACAGCCGTGGAGCGGCTGGGCCCGTGAGCCATGGCCGCTGAGCCTGCGTGTCCGGAGCCTGTGCTCCGCAAGGGGAGAGGCCACAACAGTGAGAGGCCCACCTACCGCAAAAAAAAAAAAAAAAAAAAAAAAGTTCTCAGAGAGAAAGAAAGAGGGAGAAATATTACACCCATTAAACAAGAACAGGAGGTTATAAAGAGGAATATTCTGAGAATGAGAAAGAGCTCTGGCAAATAAAAAATACAATAGCTGAAGCAAAATATTTCAAAGAAGGACTGGAAGACAAAATTGAAGTAGAAAATAAAGAAAGAATCAAGATCATCCATTAGACTAACAGGTAACCTAGAAAGAAACATTAGCAACAATGGAAGGAAAGAAATTATCAAAGAAAAAATATAAGAAGTTTCCCACTTTTAAAGTATATAAATTTCTGGACTGAAACCCAAACACCTAACAATATTTATAAAAGAATATACAAATCAGGTCAATCACCCATGAATTTTCCAAACTCCTGAGAAAAGAAGTTAGAAAAGCATCAAGAGGGAGACGAAACATAAAGGTTTCATAACAGGCTGAAGAATCAGAAGGCTTTGGTGTTTCAACAGTAATGTTGAGAGGTAGAAAACATTGGTGCAATGCCTTCAAAACTCTGTGAAAAAAGTATTTCTAATTTAGAATTATGTCTCAGAAAAACTATCAACTGTGTGGGAAACATAAAGATGTATCAGACCCATAAGACCTCAAAAAAATTTACTCCCCATGTATCCTCTATCAAGAAGCTACTAGAGCTTCCATAGTAACAGTCTGATAGAAGAAGAGATGTGCCTATTTCTCAACATAAATGGTATTTAACTCAGCCTCTAATGTTTCTCAATACACAATGTCCAACATTCATTCAAACATTATGAGACACCCAAAACTGCAAAAAGAAATAACCCTTTGTCAAAAGAGGGAGAAGTCAACAAAACAGGGCCCAGAGATGACCCAGATGCTAGAACTCTAAGAAATAAATATTACAATCCCTATGATTAATGAGTTAAAAGATCTAATGTAAAAGGCAAACAACATGCATGAACATTTGGAGAATTTCAGGAGAGAAACAGAAATTATAGAACAAAAGCAGATGGAAATCCCAGGGAGATAAATACCACAGAAGAAAATTAATATTGATGTCATTATTAACAGATGAACATAGCTGGAGAATAATCAGTAATACTGTAGATAAATCAATAGAAATTACTCAAACTGAGAAACAGGAAAAAAAAAAAGGAGTGAAAAATAAAAAGGAACAGCAGATTCTGGATCTATTAAGACAATACCAATGGGCTAACAAATGTGTAACTGTAAACTCCCAAGGAGAGAGAAAACAAGGAAGAAGAAATATTTTAAAAGATGATACCTGAGAATTTGACAAAATAACTGAATGACAACAAATCCCAGATCCAATGTTCAGAGACCACGAAGCAGGAAAAATACAAAAAGGGGAAAGGAAGGAGGAAGAGGAAGAAAAGGAGGCAAAAGGGAGAAACGAAAGAGGAAGGAGGGAGAAGAGAAGAAGGAAGAAAGGAAAGAATCAAATTTAGACACATCAGAGTCAAACTGCTGAGAACTAATGAAAAAGGAAAATTTTGAAGGCCTTCAGAGGGGAAAAAAAAGCACATCAAGAGGGGAAAAAAAAGGCAGATAAGAATTACAACAGATGTCACATAAAAAAAAAAAACTATGCAAGTCAGAAGACAGTGGAACAAGATCTTTTAAAGTGCTGAAAGAAACACAAAAACCCAGAATGCCATACCCAGACAAAAGTAACTTTTAAAATGAAGATGAAATAACAAATTTCTCATCAAACAAAAGCTGACAGAAATCACTGCCAGCACACCTGCTAATACAAGTAGTATTAAAGGACGTTCTACAAGCAAGAGTATAATACCGGAAAGAAATTTAGATCTATACAAATGAATGAAGAATTCTGAAAATGGTAAAAAAAATGAAACTAAATATAAGATACTTTTCCTGATTTTAACCACATAAAAAGATTGACTATATAAAGCAAAATTAGAAACAACAAACTGTGGGTTTTATACTATATAGAGAGAAGTAAAATGTATGACCACATCGAAGGTGAAAGAGAAAAATAGTGAACAAAGAGTAAATGGAAGAAACAGAAATAACTAATAAGATGGTAGATTTAAATCCAACCACATCAACAGCTATAATAAGTACAAATGGTCTGATCACCCCCAACTAAAAGGCAGAGATTGTCAAATTATATTTTAAAAAGCAAGACCCTATTATATGCTTTCTAAAAGAAACCAATTTAAACATAAAGACACAGATAGGCTAAAAGTAAAATGATGGGGTGGAAATATCCCACACAAACACTAATCAAAATAAAACTGGAGTGACTATATTAACACCAAAGAAGAATTCAGAACAAGGAATATTACCAGGGAGAGAAAAAAATCACATAATAATAAAGTGGCCAAGTCATCATAAAGGCATAACAATCCAAAGGTATATGTATGTAACAACATAGCTTCAAAGTACATAAAACAAAATTGATAAAACTGAAAGTAGATAAATCCAAATTTCTAGCTGGAGACATTAACACTTGATAGAAGAAGTAAACAGAAAATCAGAAGAGACACAGGACTTGAAAGAAGAAATCAAAGGGAAACTAGAACAAATTTTGAAATGAATAAAAATAAAAACTCAACTAGTCAAAATCTGTGGGACAGTGCTAAACCAGTGCTTAAAGAGAAATACGTATCATTAAATTCTTATATTAGAAAAGAAGAAAGTTCTCAGATCCACAGTCTAAGCTTCTAGCTTACAAAACGAGAAAAAGAACGGAACACTAAATCCAAAGCAAGTGAAGGAAGGATAAAATAAAGAGCAGAAATCAATAAAATTGAAAATAGAAAAATAGAGAAAAACCAATGAAACCATAACCTGGTTGTTTGAAAAGGATAAAAATAACTGATACACCCCTAGCCAGACTGGTCAGGGGAAAGAAAGAGGAAAAACAAATTATCAATATCAGAAATGAGAGCGAAAGGACCACTACAGATGCTGTAGCCATTAAAAGAATGATAAGGCAGTGTTACGAACAATTTTATATACCATTAAACTCAACTTAGATGAAATGGACAAATTCCTTGAAAGATTCGAACTGCCAAAGCTCACTCAAGCAGAAGTAGATAATCTGAGTAGTCTTATATCTATTTTTTAAGCTCAATTTATACTTAAAACCTTCCTACAGAAAAAATTCTAAACCCAGATAGCTCCACTGGTAAATTCTACCCAACAATTAAGGAAGAAAGAATACCAAACTCTTTGAGACAATAAAAGAGGAGGAGACACTTCCAAACTCACTATAGGAGGCCAGCACTACCCTGACAGTGATACTAAAACCAGTATTTCTACTTGGGATGATGAAAACTTTCTGGCAGTGGATAGTGGTGATAGTTGCGCAACACTGCAATTGTACTTAATGCCACTGAAATGTACACCTAAAAATGGTTAAAACGGTAATCTTTGCTATGTATGTATATATAGCTATCCCCCACCTTTTGAAAGTTTACTTTATGCCATTTGCTTTAATGAAAGACCTGCACTAGTACCTGTTATTGCTGACCAAAAGAAATCCAAAGAGGGTTTTCACTTTTATGAAAAACCAAAAATACCATTCAGCATTTATTTTGCAGGTAACCATCACTGAGGCAGCGCACACCAAGAGCGGCAACTACATTCAGTATCTCAGCATCCAGCCGCCATAGCTTTGAACTGCGTCTGAAGATCTGTGCTTTATCTGGATTTATGTTGTGCATCCGTTACCAAGATGTGTCCTAAGATAAACACTTCTTCACTTTAGGCCATTCTGGCTTACAAAATGTTTCATAGGAATGCTATACTTTCAGATAGTGGGGGAAACCTGTATCACATAAATTTTTAAAAATCCATCAATAAAAAAATTCACCATATCCACAAACTAAACAGAAAAGTCATATGAGTATCCCAACAGATGCACAGAAAGCATTTGGCAAAGTTCAACATTCACTGATAATTAAGGGGAAAAAAAACTTCTCAATAATGCAAGAATACAAGGAACTATCAGCCTGATATAGAGCATATATAAAAAAGCCTACAGGGGCTTCCCTGGTGGCACAGTGGTTGAGAGTCTGCCTGACGATGCAGGGGACATGGGTTTGTGCCCCAGTCCGGGAAGATCCCACATGCCGCGGAGCGGCTAGGCCTGTGAGCCATGGCCGCTGAGCCTGCGCATCTGGAGCCTGTGCTCTGCAACAGGAGAGGCCACAACAGTGAGAGGCCCGCGTACCACAAAAAAAAAAAAAAAGCCTACAAGCATCACAGTATATATTGGTGAAAGACAATGATTTCTTCGTAAAATCAGAAACAAGGTAAAGATATCTGCTTTCCTATTCAACAATCAATCACTTCTATTCAACACTTCTGGATGTTCTACTCAGGGCAATAAAGCAAGACAAATAAAAAGCATACAGATTAGAAAGGAAAAAAAAACTGTCTTTATTCACAAACGACACATCATCAATGCAGAAAATCACAAAAAAAATCTATAAAATAAGCTAATCTAACTGATAAGTCAGTTTAGCAAGGTCATAGGATACAAGGTCAATATATAAAAGACAATTATATTTCTATATGCTAGAAAAGAAGAATTGGAAATTAAAATTAAAAACCAATACCATTAACAATAGCATCCACAAACATGAAACGCTTAGGGATAAACATTAAAAATGTACAAGATATTTCTATGAAAAAGTACAAAACACTGCTGGGATCCATTTCCAAAAACCTAAATAAACAGGGAGCTAGATCTTGTTCATGGGCTGGAAGGCTCAATATTCTTAAGATATCAATTTATGCAAAACTGATCTATATAGTCAACACAACCCCAAAGAAAAATCCCAACTGGATATGGTTTGGTAGAAATTGACTCTACAGTTTATTATGAAAATACAAAGAGACTCTAGATTAGCCAAAAAGATTTTTAAAAAGCAGAACAAAGATGGAGTTCTTTATCTGATTTGAAACCGTAGCAAAAAAGCTACACTCTATATACAGTTGTAATAGCTAAAGAATAGACATACAGATTAATGGAACAGAATAGAGAATCTAGAAACAGACCCATACATATGTGGTCAATTGATTTTCAACAACGGTGCTAAGGAATTCAATGGAAAAAACACTCATCTTTTAAACAAATGTGGTGCCTGAATGTACATAAAAAAAGGAGAGAAGGCAGGAAGGGAGGAGAGGGAAGTCCTTCATCTGATAGAGGACTGGCACACAAAATATATAAAGAACTTTTACAACCCAATAATAAGGAAGCAAACCATCCAGTTTTTTAAAAGACAAAAATTTTGAACAAACACTTCATGGAAGAGATATGAATGGTAAATAAACACATGATAAACTACTCAGCATTATTAATTAGGGAAAATTTAAAATCCAAAGAGATAATGTTATACACCTACTAGCATGATGAAAGCTAAATGACAGTAACAAGAGCGGGAAAAGATGTGGAGTAATTGGAAATCTCAAACATTGCTTGTGGAAATGCAAAATGGTACAGCCTCTCTGGAAAACATCTTCAGTTTCTTGTGAAGTGACACGGTACTTATTATTTAACTGTGTACCTATAGGATATACTAGAGAATATGTACAATAAAGATTTTTACATGAATGTTTGTAACCACTTTATTTATAATAGCCTCAAACTAAAAACAACCTAAATGTTGGTGAAGAATAAAACAGTGACAAACAATAAAACAGAACAAATGAATGATAAATGCAACAACGTGCATGAATCTCAGCAATAAGAAGCCAGACACGGGACTTCCCTAGTGGCACAGTGGTTAAGAATTGCCTGCCATTGCAGGGGACACGGGTTCGATCCCTGGTCCAGGAAGATCCCACATGCCACAGAGCAACTAAGCCCATGGGCCACAACTACTGAGCCTGCACTCTAGATCCCACGAGCCACAACTGCCGAAGCCCTCATGCCTAGAGCCCGTGCTCCGCAACAGAAGAAGCCACCACAATGAGAAGTGTGTGCACCGAAACAAAGAGTAGCAGGGGGCTCGCCACAACTAGAGAAAGCCCGCACACAGCAATGAAGACCCAATGCAGCCAAAAATAAATAAATAAGCTAAATAAATTTATTTAAAAAAAAAAAAGCCAGACACTAGAGGCTACATAATGTACGATTCAATTTATACAACATTTTGGAAAAGGCTAAATTATAGAGACAGAAATCAGACCAGTGCTTGGCAGGGGCTGAGGAAAGGGGAAGACATTTACTATAAATGGGCATTAAGGAACTGTTTGGGATAACAGAAATGTTATAAATCTTAATTGTGGTGGTGGTCAGTGCATGTACACACACACACACACACACACACACACACACACACGTCGAAATTTATTGAACCGCAACTCGATAAATCTGAATATTTTTAAAGGGGGTATGTTAGTGCATACACATAGAATATCTCTGTAAGGATATTTATTTCATCTTTATTTATCAAATCCTTACATAAGATTCACTATATTTCAGACACTATTCTACACGATGTACAAATATTAACTCACTGTGGGAGATAACTTTTTAGTTAGAGAGACCAAGAGATTGAGGGTCTCAGGGTGAAGTGAGACATTTTTTTCATTTTTTTCACTGTTTACTCTTTTGTGCTATTTAAATTCTTTTAATCACGTACATATCTTGCTATTTTTTTTAAAAAACCCAACTCTTAAAAAACTGCTTTCACAGGTTTTTTTAAAATTGCTTTTGCTACATTCTCCAAAGATCTTCTTATTGACAAATCATCATATTCACTCCTTCTCTTATTTGATCTCTGCAGCACACGACTGCCACCTTCTCCTTAAAATCATTCTCTATTGTCCCTTTTGCAGGTATTCTTTCCTCCTCCTTCTTCCTGTACCCCCACGCACATTATCTGCTACTGAGATCTCATCACGTACACCTCAGAAGGACTGCTGGTGTCTTTCCCCTCTCCTCTCTACCACCACTGCCTTAGTTCAGACCCTCAGCATCTTCCACCTGAACAATCCTGCTAGCACTGGCCTCCCTGCCTTCAGTCCTGTCCTGCCCAAATCCATTCACTACATTACTTACAGGACTGTCTTTTGAAGAAAGCAAACCAGATCATGTCACTTTCAAGTTCAAATCTCAAATTAATAATTCAAAAGCTTTTACTTCACATAAAAGCAGTGGTCTCAGCTATTCCTGACTTTCCAGATTCATCTTCACATATCTAGAATTTTAATTATACTAGAATTTTTGTTATATGATTAAAGCTCCTCACCCCTAGCACTTACTGGTCAGTTTCTCGAGTGCAGGGACAAAATTCCAGTCATCCCGTTATCTTCAATTTTAAGTGTTTGGCATTTAGTGGGGGTGGTGGTTAATTTTATGTGTCAACTTGTCTGGGCTACAGTTCTCAGATATTTGGTCAAATGTTATTCTGGGTGTTTCTGTGAGGGTGTTTTTGGAAGAGATTTACATTTAAATCACTGAACTGTGAGTAAAGCAAATGGCTCTCTATAATGTGGGTGGGCCTCGACAGTTGAAGTCCTGCCTAGAAAAAGGCTGACCTTCCCTGGAGCGAGAGGCAGCTCTCTAGCCAATCGCCTCTGGACTCTGCAGCTCCTTCCTGAGTCTCCAGCCTGCCAGCCTCCCCAGCAAATTTTGGACTAACCAAGCCTCCAAAATTGCATGGGCCAATTCTTTAAAAAAATCTCTGTGTGATACACACACGCACACACACACACACACACTCTCTCTCTCTCTCTCTCTCTCTCTGTCGGGCTCTGTTCCTCTGGAGAACCCTAACTAATAACACAGTGGGTAAGCAAAAAACGTTTTTCAAATTAATGAAATTAATGCCAGTTTTTTGTTCTATTTTATTTTCACTTAACTTACAAATAAATGTCTATGAGATTTATTTTGACATATTTTTATAAATCACCTATCAATTTTAAGTCAATACAAATGTGCTAAGTTAAAACAACATATACACAATATAAGAACTATAGAAACTTGAACACATGTTAGGTTTCATGTTACAAATACTTTTAAAAGAAGAAAAAGCATTCATTAGCCAGGTTATAAAAACAGAATTAAAATCTCCAGTGATATCACACAGACAAATAATTTTTAATCACTCAAAATAACTGCCTAGATATTCGTAGTGTCTTAAAAAGAAAAGCATATCTGAATATTTTTTAATAGATGATTTCATTTCTACTCTAACCTTCAGAAAGGTGTTCCTTCAGAAACTGAAAATATCCCTGAAACAGAATCCTTATGTGAGAAAATGGCATGGAAAAAAGCATATTGTTTATGATAGAAATAATTATTATGCCTGTTTTGTGAATGTTCATACAAATAAAATGTTTAATAAAAATAATTTATACATATGTATAGATAAAATGATAATTTAATACGAAGTGAAATGAAGCCAGTTCCTGCCAAGTTATCTGCCAAGTCCTGAATTCAAGGTTCTCAGCTTCTCTTGCAACAGAGGTAGGTGTTAATGATGTCATTACATGCTGCAGAAGAAACAGGGGACCATGAACACAAGTCTTGGCAGAAAATAAACACCCTCTGAGTTTACCTTTAATTTAAAGTAAATAGAAAAATTAGTTTATAGAGTGTCTGTCCTATATAGTTCCTGCCCTAAAGGTGTAATCAGGATCTTCATTTCTAGTATTTTCAGCTGTATTCCAGAAATAAAGGCTAACAACCTCTATTCTTAAAAAAGCACGAATTAAAACTGTGTACATAAGGCAAAAATCATCAGTCAGTGAGCTAAAAATTATTACATTGGTATTATATAAGATATGTATAATGATACAATGAACTTTTAGTATTTTCTAATTGTAAGATTATAATATTTTATCTTGAACCCTAAACAGCTATTATTTTATACCTGGAGAATCTATCTTTAAAGAGATGAAGACAGAGTACCACCTTAGAAAAGTTGAAACTTGACATCTACTTTAACACCAGTTAAGACAGTACTTAGAGTCAAGGAATGCTGGGACAGAATTTGCTCATCACTTTTGTACCCTGGCAGGATAGAACTTGTCCATGTAAATTTAACTCTCACCTTGTCAAGTTGATCTTGAAGACTAGTGGATGCTTTATAACCAAGTTGTAACAGCATTGCTTCTGCAGCATTTTTTTTGGCTATCTTTTTATTAGGTCCTGTTCCAGTAGCAACTTCATTGCCTACCTTGACCTGGTAAGATTAAAGTAAGAAATTAATGATAGTTGCTTTGGTAACAAACCTTAACACCATAAAGCAATGTGTTCTGCTCTCTAGCATGCAAAAATATAAAGCTCAGTCCATAATAAAAATGGCAATTAAGATCCCTTTTATGTAAAATATATATGAATATATACATGGAGAAAAGTATGGAAACATGGTCCTCAAAATGTCAGTGGGGGTTATCTCAGGATGACAGAATCTTAGAAGATTTGTAGTTCCTTACATATTTCCATATTATTTGATTTTTAAACAATAAACTTGTATTATTGATATAAGCAGAAAAATAAAATTCACATTGTAGAGAGTTGATTACGACTACATTTAGTATTCTTTACTTAATAAACTGAAAAGGCTGAAATTCACGTTGCTGCCATTTAAAATAATGTTAAAATGGGCAGTGGAGCTGAACAGACATTTCTCCAAAGAGGACGTGGAGATGGCCAAGAGGCACATGAAAAGATGCTCAATATCGCTGATCATGAGGGAAATGCAAATCAAAACCACAGTGAGCTATATCACCTCACACCTGTCAGAATGGCTATCATCAAAAAGAACACAAATAACTAATGTTGGAGAGGATGTGGAGAGAAGGGAACCCTCCTGCACTGTTGGTGGGAATGTGAATTGGTGCAGCCACTGTGGAAAACAGTGTGGAGGTTTCTCAAAAAAACTAAAAACAGAATGGGGGAGAGGGATAAATTGGGAGACTAGGATTGAGATATACACACTACTATACAAAAAATAGATAACTAATAAGGACCTACTGTATAGCATAGGGAACTCTACTCAAAACTCTATAATGACCTATATGGGAAAAGAACCTAAAAAAGAGTGAATATATGTATATGTATAACTGATTCACTTTGCTGTATCCTAAAACTAACACAACATTGTAAATCAACTATACTCCAATAAAAATTAAAAAAAAAAAAAAAAAAAGAAGAACTACCATATGTCCCAGCAATTCCACTCCTGGGTATATATCTGAAAAAAACAAAAACACTAATTCAAAAAGATACATGTACCCCAATGTTCACAGGAGCATTGTTTACAACTGCCAAGATATGGAAGCAACCTAAGTGTCCATCAACAGATGAATGGATGAAGAAGATGTGGTATATATACACAATGGGATACTACTCAACCATAAAAAGAGTGAAATTCTGCCATTTGCAACAACATAGATGGACTTGGAGGGTATTATGCTAAGTGAAATAAGTTAGACAGAGAAATACAAATACTGTATGATGTCACTTATATGTGGAATCTAAAAAATACAGCTAGTAAATATAACAAACAAAGAAACAGACTTACAGATACAGAAAACAAACTAGTGGTTACCAGGGGGGAGAGGGAGAAGGGGAGGGGCAATATAGGGGTAGGGGAGTAAGAGGTACAAGCTACTATGTATAAAATGAGCTACAAGGACATACTGTACAACACAGGGAATACAGCCAATATTTTATAATAACTAAATTTATGAATTATTGTATTGTACACCCATAACTTACATAATATTGTACAATAACTATACGTGTATAAAAGTATTTAATCCAAAAAATAAATTTTAAAAATGATATCATTTACAAAGGTTTACATTAAATAGTTCCTGAAGATGATTAATATATAAAGGTTAGTACAATACTGTGGTTAAGAACAAAGACTTCCAAGTCAAATTCAGTTGAAATCCAACTCTACTACTTCCTAGCTGCATGAACTGATTCAAATTATTTACTATCTCTAAGCCTCAGTTTTTTCATCAGTAAAAGAGGGATAATACAATGACCTAACAGTGTTGCTTTGAAAATTAAACACAAAAATGTATGTAAACTACAGTGTATGTTACAGTATGTGAGTATAACTGCTCAATAAATGGTAGCTTTTTATCATTAGAACTATTCCACAGTTACCTTTTGTGAACGCTTGATATACACATGTATATATGTACATCAACATATTTAAATACACATCAGTCATTTTATATCCACGTGTACATTTCCTGAGTTGGGTAATGATTTTTGAGACTTGAATGTGCTGAGATAATACAAATATAAAAAGTAAATTAGAAAACAAAAAAGGAAAGAATTACAAGGAGAAACAGAAAATACACAATGAGAGTGGAATTTGTTTTTATACGTTGTTCTCAGTAAGTGACAGAAGCAGACAAGAAGATAATCACAATTTTGGAAATTAAACAATCTAAATAATCTATGGGCAAAGAAGAAATCTCACCGGAAATTAGAAAATATTTTAATAATAATGGAAATACAATATATCAAAACTTGAAGGATGTAGCTAAAAGAGTGTCTAGAAGAAAATAAATAAGCCATAAAAGCTTAGAGAAAGGCAGAAAAGTAATAAGCTAACCATCCATCTCAAGAAGTTAATTAACAGCAAAATAAACCCAAAGAAAATAGAAAAATAAAGACAAGAGCAGAAATTAAGGAAATATAAAACAAAGCACAACAGAGAAGTTCAAAAAGCTTAAAGTTGGTTCCCTGAAAAGACTAATAAAATGATAAACCAAAGGTAATACTGATCAAGAAAAAATAAGAGAAGACACAAATAAGAATGAAAATGGGAGATTACTATAGCTTCTGTAGCATTACAAAATAATAAAGGATACTGAATATTTCAGCTAACATTTTTTGACTATTTACATAAAATGGAAAAATTCCTAGACAATACAAATTACCAAAACTGGCACAGAATAAACTCTTAGCTATATAGGTCTGTAACTACTAAAGAAATTAAAACCACAATTAAAAACTTTTCCACAAAGAAAACTTCTGAGAGCTTCTCCAGCAAGTTCTACTCAACATTTAAGGAAAAATAATGCTAATCTTACAAAAATTCATCCAATAAAAAAAGAGGAATCAGTCCCCAATTATTCAGTGAGGCATCACTTTGGTTCCAAAATCCAACAAGTATAAGAAAAAAATTTTACAGACCAGTTTCACTCATGAACATAAATGCTAGTTTAAACCATATAATACTACATAGAACAAAGCAATATTAAAAAGAAGAAAAATTGTGACTAAGTTAGGTTTATTCCAAAAATGCAAGATAAGTCTAACATTCGAAACTCAAACAAAATCAATGGAATCTGCTATATTAATCAGTTGAGGAGACAAATCATATGATCACCCTAATAAATGAAGCAAAAGCATCTGTTAAAACTCAACATTCATTCATGATAAAAACTCTTAGCAATTAGGGAAGGAGGAGAACTCAAACCTCAGCAAACATTATACTTAATGTTGAAGTTCTGAAATTAGAAACAAGACAAAAATGCCCTCCATTTTTACTAGTACTTAACATTTTACTGCAAACCCTGGACATAGCAATAAGGCAAGCAAAATAAAAGGTTTAAGAATTTGAAGTGTAAGAACTGTCATTATTTGCAGAAATAATATTTACAGAGAAAATCCAAGAAAATTTATGGGTAAATTATAAGAATTTACGAAAGTACAAGTTCTTGTATAAAAGACAGTATACAAAAGCCAACTGCCCTTGTATATTCCATCAACAATTAAGTAGAAAATGAAAAATATTAAAAGATACAATTTATATTAAACAAAAATCAAATACCTATGATGTTTAAAATCTTTACACATAAAACAATACACATTATTGAGAAATATTAAGATAAACCTGAAAGAGGTATGCCATACTCATGCACTGAAGACTCAATATTATAATATCAATATTTCAAATTGACCTATAAATTCAATAAATTCCCATTAAAATCCCACACATATTTTTACAATATTTGACAAGCTGATTCCAAAATTTACATGGAAATGCAAGGTGCAAAGAACAGCCAAGATCCTTTTGAGGAAGAACAAGGTGGGGGCATTATTCTTCGGGATGTCTAGACTTATTATAAAATTAACATCAGGGAAAAGAGATAAACTTGACTGCCTTAAAATGAATTACTTCTATTCCTCAAAAAGTATCATTAAAAAAGAAAAAGAGTCAAGTCATAGCACAAGAGAAGATATTTGAAATGCCATATAACTGCAAAAGGCTCACATTTCCAGAATATGTAATAGATTCCTATACATCAATTTTTTAAAAAAAAACAGCCAAAAAACGAGCAAGAAAGCTGAACAGGCAATCTATATCTGAAATTTTGAATTGTTTTATCAAATGTCACTGAAATTTGTTTAAAAAAATTTAGAAAACTTCAATAGCTTCACGTCACTTTAATAAAATTTCACAATGACACTATACTGGGTACTAGCAATGAATGGCTACGTGATACAACTAAAACTAGTTTTCAGATACAATGTATGATAATTCTACACATATTTTTCTTTTTTGGCTTTTGTGTGTAATCATAACATTGGTGGGAGCCGGAGGAAGATGGCGGAAGAGTAAGACGCGGAGATCACCTTCCTCCCCACAGATACATCAGAAATTCATCTACACGTGGAACAACTCCAACAGAACACCTACTGAACGCTGACAGAAGACCTCAGACCCCCCAAAAGGCAAGAAACTCCCCACATACCTGGGTAGGTCAAAAGAAAAAAAAGAATAAACAGAGACAATAGGATATGGACGGGACCTGCACCAGTGGGAGGGAGCCGTGAAGGAGGGAAGGTTTCTACACACTACAAGCCCCTTCGCGGGCGGAGACTGCAGGTGGCGGAGGGGGAAAGCTTCGGAGTAGCGGAGGAGAGCACAGCAACAGGGGTGCGGAGGGCAAAGCGGAGAGATTTTGGCACAGAGGATCGGTGCCCTCAGGCACACACCAGTCCGAGAGGCTTGTCTGCTCGGCCGCCGGGGCGGGCGGGGCTGGGAGCTGAGGCTCGGGTATCGGCTTTCAGTCGGAGCGCAGGGAGAGGACTGGGGCTGGCGGCAGGAAGAGAGCCTGAAGGGGTTAGTGCTAGCCCGGAGGGAGTCCGGGGAAAGGGTCTGGAGCTACCGGAGAGGCAAGAGACTTTTTTCCCTTTTGTTGCCTGGTGCGCGAGGAGAGGGCATTCCCCTCCCTCCCCTCTGCCTGAGTGAGCCAGAGCCCCCGAATCAGCGGCTCCTTTAAACCCGTGCTGTCTGAGCGAAGAACGGACGCCCTCCGGCGACCTACGCGCAGAGGCGGGGCCAGGTCCAAGGCTGAGACCCGGGAGTTGTGAGAGCAGAGACAGGGAAATCTCTCTGTGCAGCCTCGGAGGCAGCGGATTAAAGCTCCACGGTCCATTTGATGTGCCCTGCGTCTGTATGAATGGACAGCGAATCATCCCAAATTGAGGAAGTGGACTTTGAGGACAAGATTTAAGACTTTCCCCCCTTTTTACAACGAATTATCCCAAATTAAGGAGGTGGACTTAGCAAGATTTCAGACTTCTCGCCCTTTTCCTCTTTTTACAACGAATTATCCCAAATCGAGGAGGTGGACTTGGAGAGCAAGATTTTTGATTTTTCCCCCTGCTCTCTTTTTGTGAATGTGTATGTGTAATCTTCTGTGTAAGATTCTCTCTGTATAGCTTTGCTTCCACCATATGTCCCAGGGTTCTATCGGTCCGTGTTTTTTTTCAATAATTACTTTTTAATTTTAATAACGCTACTATATTTCATACTTTATTCTATTTTACTTTACCTGCTCTTTCTTTTTTTCCTACCTTCCCTTCCTCCCTCCCTCCCTCCGCTCCTCCTTTCCTTCTTTCTTTTTCTTTCCTCCCTCCCTCCCTCCCACCCTTCTTCTTTCCACTTTCTTTTTCTTTCCTTCCTCCCTCCCTCCCTCCTGTCTTTCTTTCTTTCCTTCCTCCCTCCCTCCCTCCCTTCTTCCATTCACTCTTCCTTTTGCTTTCATTCCTCCCTCCCTCCCTCCTTTCTTTCCTTCTTTCTTTCCATCCTTCCTCCCTCCCTCCTTTCTTTCTTTCTTCCTTCCTTCCTTCCTTTCTTCCCTTCTTCCTTTCTTTCCCTCTCTTTTTCTTTCTTCTACTAATTCTTTCTTTCTACTTTTTCTCACTGTTATTCTGAGCCGGGTGGATGAAAGGCTCTTGGTGCTGCAGCCAGGAGTCAGTGCTGTGTCTCTGAAGTGGGAGAGCCAACTTCAGGACACGGGTCCACAAGAGACCTCCCAGCTCCACATAATATCAAACAGCGAAAATCTCCCAGGGATCTCCATCTCAACACCAGCACCCAGCTTCAGTCAACGACCAGCAAGCTACAGGGCTGGTCACCCTATGCCAAGCAACTAGCAAGGCAGGAACACAACCCCACCCATTAGCAGAGAGGCTACCTAAAAACATAATAAGGCCACAGGCACCCCAAAACACACCACCACACGTGGACCTGTCCACCAGAAAGACAAGATCGAGCCTCAACCACCAGAACACAGGCATTAGTCCCCCCCACCAGGAAGCCTACACAACCTACTGAAACAACCTTAGCCACGGGGGACAGATACCAAAAACAACGGGAACTACGAATCTGCAGCCTGCAAAAAGGAGACCCCAAACACAGTAACATAAGCAAAATGAGAAAGCAGAAAAACACACAGCAGGTGAAGGAGCAAGATAAAAACCTACCAGACCTAACAAATGAAGAGGTAATAGGCAGTCTACCTGAAAAAGAATTCAGAATAATGATAGTAAAGCTGATCCAAGATTCTATTTCCAAGATCCAAAATCTTGGAAATAGAATAGACAATTTGCAAGAAACAGTTAACAAGGACCTAGAAGAACTAAAGATGAATCAAGCATCGATTAAAAACACAATAAATGAAATGAAAAATACTCTAGATGGGATCAATAGCAGAATAACTGAGGCAGAAGAACGGATAAGTGAGGTGGAAGATAAAATAGTGGAAATAACTGATGCAGAGCAAAATAAAGAAAAAAGAATGAAAAGAATAGAGGACAGTCTCAGAGACCTCTGGGACAACATTAAACGCACCAACATTCGAATTATAGGGGTTCCAGAAGAAGAAGAGAAAAAGAAAGGGACTGAGAAAATATTTGAAGAGATTATAGTTGAAAACTTCCCTAATATGGGAAAGGAAATAGTTAATCAAGTCCAGGAGGCACAGAGAGTCCCATACAGAATAAATCCAAGGAGAAATACGCCAAGACACATATTAATCAAACTGTCAAAAATTAAACACAAAGAAATCATATTAAAAGCAGCAAGGGAAAAACAACAAATAACACACAAGGGAATCCCCATCAGGTTAACAGCTGATCTCTCAGCAGAAACTCTACAAGCCAGAAGGGAGTGGCAGGACATAATTAAAGTGATGAAGGAGAGAAACCTGCAACCAAGATTACTCTACCCAGCAAGGATCTCATTCAGATTTGATGGAGAAATTAAAACGTTTACAGACAAGCAAAAGCTGAGAGAGTTCAGCACCACCAAACCAGCTTTACAACAAATGCTAAAGGAACTTCTCTAGGCAAGAAACACAACAGAAGGAATATACCTACAATAACGAACCCAAAGCCATTAAGGAAATGGGAATAGGAACATACATATCAATAATTACCTTAAATGTAAATGGACTAAATGCTCCCACCAAAAGACACAGAGTGGCTGAATGGATACAAAAACAAGACCCATATATATGCTGTCTACAAGAGACCCACTTCAGACCTAGAGACACATACAGATTGAAAGTAAGGGGATGGAAAAAGATATTCCATGCAAATGGAAATCAAAAGAAAGCTGGAGTAGCAATTCTTATATCAGACAAAATAGACTTTAAAATAAAGACTATTAGAAGAGACAAAGAAGGACACTACATAATGATAAAGGGATCGATCCAAGAAGAAGATATAACAATTGTAAATATTTATGCACCCAACATAGGAGCACCTCAATACATAAGGCAAATACTAACAGCCATAAAAGGGGAAATCGACAGTAACACAATCATAGTAGGGGACTTTAACACCCCACTTTCACCAATGGACAGATCATCCAAAATGAAAATAAATAAGGAAACACAAGCTTTAAATGATACATTAAACAAGATGGACTTAGTTGATATTTATAGGACATTCCATCCCAAAACAACAGAATACACATTTTTCTCAAGTGCTCATGGAACATTCTCCAGGATAGATCATATCTTGGGTCACAAATCAAGCCTTGGTAAATTTAAGAAAATTGAAATTGTATCAAGTATCTTTTCCGACCACAATGCTATGAGACTAGACATCAATTACAGGAAAAGATCTGTAAAAAATACAAACACATGGAGGCTAAACAATACACTACTCAATAACGAAGTGATCACTGAAGAAATCAAAGAGGAAATTAAAAAATACCTAGAAACAAATGACAGTGGAGACACGACGACCCAAAACCTATGGGACGCAGCAAAAGCAGTTCTAAGGGGGAAGTTTATAGCAATACAATCCCACCTTAAGAAACAGGAAACATTTCGAGTAAACAACCTGACCCTGCACCTAAAGCAATTAGAGAAAGAAGAACAAAAAAACCCCAAAGTTAGCAGAAGGAAAGAAATCATAAAGATCAGATCAGAAATAAATGAAAAAAAATGAAGGAAACGATAGCAAAGATCAACCAAACTAAAAGCTGGTTCTTTGAGAAGATAAACAAAATTGACAAACCATTAGCCAGACTCATCAAGAAAAGAAGGGAGAAGACTCAAATCAGTAGAATTAGAAATGAAAAAGGAGTAATTAAGACAGTGTGGTACTGGCATAAAAACAGAAAGATAGATCAGTGGATCAGGATAGAAAGCCCAGAGATAAACCCACGCACATATGGCCAACTTATCTTTGATAAAGGAGGCAGGAATGTACAGTGGAGAAAGGACAGCCTCTTCAATAAGTGGTGCTGGGAAAACTGGACAGGGACATGTAAAAGTATGAGATTAGATCATTCCCTAACACCATACACAAAAATAAGCTCAAAATGGATTAAAGACCTAAATGTAAGGCCAGAAACTATCAAACTCTTAGAGGAAAACATAGGTAGAACACTCTATGACATAAATCACAGCAAGATCCTTTTGGACCCACCTCCTAGAGAAATGGAAATAAAAACAAAGATAAACAAATGGGACCTAATGAAACTTCAAAGCTTTTGCACAGCAAAGGAAACCATAAACAAGACCAAAAGACAACCCTCAGAATGGGAGAAAATATTTGCAAATGAAGCAACTGACAGAGGATTAATCTCCAAAATTTATAAACAGCTCATGCAGCTCAATAGCAAAAAAACAAACAACCCAATCCAAAAATGGGCAGAAGACTTAAATAGGCATTTCTCCAAAGAAGATATACAGACTGCCAACAAACACATGAAAGAATGCTCAACATCATTAATCATTAGAGAAATGCAAATCAAAACTACAATGAGATATCATCTCACACCAGTCAGAATGGCCATCATCAAGAAATCTAGAAACAATAAATGCTGGAGAGGGTGTGGAGAAAAGGGAACACTCTTGCACTGCTGGTGGGAATGTGAATTGGTACAGCCACTATGGAGAACAGTATGGAGGTTCCTTAAAAAACTACAAATAGAACTACCATATGACCCAGCAATCCCACTACTAGGCATATACCCTGAGAAAACCATAATTCAAAAAGAGACATGTACCAAAATGTTCATTGCAGCTCTATTCACAATAGCCCGGAGCTGGAAACAACCTAAGTGTCCATCATCGGATGAATGGATAAAGAAGATGTGGCACATATATACAATGGAATATTACTCAGCCATAAAAAGAAACGAAACTGAGCTATTTGTAATGAGGTGGATAGACCTAGAGTCTGTCATACAGAGTGAAGTAAGTCAGAAAGAGAAAGACAAATACCGTATGCTAACACATATATATGGAATTTAAAAAAAAAAAAATGTCATGAAGAACCTAGGGGTAAAACGGGAATAAAGACACAGACCTACTTGAGAATGGACTTGAGGATATGGGGAAGGGGAAGGGTAAGCTGTGACAAAGGGAAAGAGAGGCATGGACATATATACACTACCAAACGTAAGGTAGATAGATAGTGGGAAGCAGCCGCAGAGCACAGGGAGATCAGCTCGGTGCTTTGTGACCGCCTGGAGGGGTGGGATGGGGAGGGTGGGAGGGAGGGAGATGCATGAGGGAGGGGATGTGGGAACAGATGTATACGTATGACTGATTCACTTTGTTATAAAGCAGAAACTAATAAAAAAAGAAAAATAAAAAAAAAAAAAAAAAAAAAAAAAAAAAAAAAAAAGAAATGAAAAAGGAGAAGTAACAACTGACACTGCAGAAATACAAAAGATCATGAGAGATTACTATAAGCAACTCTATGCCAATAAAATGGACAACCTGGAAGAAATGGACAAATTCTTAGAAATGCACAAACTACCAAGACTGACTCAGGAAGAAATAGAAAATATGAATAGACCAATCACAAGCACTGAAATTGAAACTGTGATTAAAAATCTTCCATCAAACAAAAGCCCAGGACCAGATGGCTTCACAGGCGAATTCTATCAAACATTTAGAGAAGAGCTAACACCCATCCTTCTCAAACTCTTCCAAACAATATCAGAGGAAGGAACACTCCCAAACTCATTCTACGAGGCCACCATCACCTTGATACCAAAACCAGGCAAGGATGTCACAAAGAAAGAAAACTACAGGCCAATATCACTGATGAACATAGATGCAAAACTCCTCAACAAAATACTAGCAAACAGAATCCAACAGCACATTAAAAGGATCATACACCATGATCAAGTGGGGTTTATTCCAGGAATGCAAGGATTTTTCAATATACGCAAATCAATCAATGTGATACACCATATTAACAAGTTGAAGGAGAAAAACCATATGATCATCTCAATAGATGCAGAGAAAGCTTTCGACAAAATTCAACACCCATTTATGATAAAAACCCTGCAGAAAGTAGGCATAGAGGGAACTTTCCTCAACATAATAAAGGCCATATATGACAAACCCACAGCCAACATTGTCCTCAATGGTGAAAAACTGAAACCATTTCCACTAAGATCAGGAACAAGACAAGGCTGCCCACTCTCACCACTCTTATTCAACATAGTTTTGGAAGTTTTAGCCACAGCAATCAGAGAAGAAAAGGAAATAAAAGGAATCCAAATTGGAAAAGAAGAAGTAAAGCTGTCACTGTTTGCAGATGACATGATACTATACATAGAGAATCCTAAAGATGCTACCGAAAAACTACTAGAGCTAATCAATGAATTTGGTAAAGTAGCAGGATACAAAATTAATGCACAGAAATCTCTGGCATTCCTGTACACTAATGATGAAAAATCTGAAAATGAAATCAAGAAAACACTCCCATTTACCATTGCAACAAAAAGAATAAAATATCTAGGAATAAACCTACCTAAGGAGACAAAAGACCTGTATGCAGAAAATTATAAGACACTGATGAAAGAAATTAAAGAGGATACAAATAGATGGAGAGATATACCATGCTCCTGGATTGGAAGAATCAATATTGTGAAAATGACTCTACTACCCAAAGCAATCTACAGATTCAATGCAATCCCTATCAAACTACCACTGGCATTTTTCACAGAAGTAGAACAAAAAATTTCAAAATTTGTTTGGAAAAACAAAAGACCCCGAATAGCCAAAGCAATCTTGAGAACGAAAAACGGACCTGGAGGAAATCAGGCTCCCTGACTTCAGACTATACTACAAAGCTACAGTAATTAAGACAGTGTGGTACTGGCATAAAAACAGAAAGATAGATCAGTGGATCAGGATAGAAAGCCCAGAGATAAACCCACGCACATATGGCCAACTTATCTTTGATAAAGGAGGCAGGAATGTACAGTGGAGAAAGGACAGCCTCTTCAATAAGTGGTGCTGGGAAAACTGGACAGGGACATGTAAAAGTATGAGATTAGATCATTCCCTAACACCATACACAAAAATAAGCTCAAAATGGATTAAAGACCTAAATGTAAGGCCAGAAACTATCAAACTCTTAGAGGAAAACATAGGTAGAACACTCTATGACATAAATCACAGCAAGATCCTTTTGGACCCACCTCCTAGAGAAATGGAAATAAAAACAAAGATAAACAAATGGGACCTAATGAAACTTCAAAGCTTTTGCACAGCAAAGGAAACCATAAACAAGACCAAAAGACAACCCTCAGAATGGGAGAAAATATTTGCAAATGAAGCAACTGACAAAGGATTAATCTCCAAAATTTATAAACAGCTCATGCAGCTCAATAGCAAAAAAACAAACAACCCAATCCAAAAATGGGCAGAAGACTTAAATAGGCATTTCTCCAAAGAAGATATACAGACTGCCAACAAACACATGAAAGAATGCTCAACATCATTCATCATTAGAGAAATGCAAATCAAAACTACAATGAGATATCATCTCACACCAGTCAGAATGGCCATCATCAAGAAATCTAGAAACAATAAATGCTGGAGAGGGTGTGGAGAAAAGGGAACACTCTTGCACTGCTGGTGGGAATGTGAATTGGTACAGCCACTATGGAGAACAGTATGGAGGTTCCTTAAAAAACTAAAAATAGAACTACCGTATGACCCAGCAATCCCACTACTAGGCATATACCCTGAGAAAACCATAATTCAAAAAGAGACATGTACCAAAATGTTCATTGCAGCTCTATTCACAATAGCCCGGAGCTGGAAACAACCTACGTGTCCATCAACGGATGAATGGATAAAGAAGCTGTGGCACATATATACAATGGAATATTACTCAGCCATAAAAAGAAATGAAACTGAGCTATTTGTAATGAGGTGGATAGACCCAGAGTCTGTCATACAGAGTGAAGTAAGTCAGAAAGAGAAAGACAAATACCGTATGCTAACACATATATATGGAATTAAAAAAAAAAAAATGTCATGAAGAACCTAGGGGTAAAACGGGAATAAAGACACAGACCTACTTGAGAATGGACTTGAGGATATGGGGAGGGGGAAGGGTAAGCTGTGACAAAGCGAAAGAGAGGCATGGACATATATACACTACCAAACGTAAGGTAGATAGATAGTGGGAAGCAGCCGCAGAGCACAGGGAGATCAGCTCGGTGCTTTGTGACCGCCTGGAGGGGTGGGATGGGGAGGGTGGGAGGGAGGGAGATGCATGAGGGAAGGGATGTGGGAACAGATGTATATGTATGACTGATTCACTTTGTTATAAAGCAGAAACTAATAAAAAAATAATAATAATAATAATAACATTGGTTATTTCACTTGTGTCAGAACATATAGATTTTCATCTGGTATCCACACATGTGTACTGTCTGCCATTTATTCTTACACCACTATTGAGATTTTTATTTGTATTACTATTTCCATCACTACTTTTAAGCTTCAGTGAACCAGTTCCTTTTAAGGAATTAGGGATATGCAACATAGTGCTTAAAAAAAAACTTAACAATTATAAATAATGTCCAAGTTATATGACAAAGAACTGCACTTTCTAAACAGAGTATAACTCAAGATGAACTAAATAACATACTTCTTGCAGTATATGAGACACTAAAAATGTACTCATTATAGAACCTCTGTAACAACTATCACAAATCTTATAGTTCAGATCTGTGCAACGTTTTTGAAACACTTCATTGCTTCTTCTCCTGAAACCAGAAACCACCACATTATGACAAATCAGCAGTAGTCTATGGACCCCACTCAGAAGCACTGATCTAGTGCTGTTCACGGCAGATCCTTGGAGCTGGGTGAACACACACACCTCCCACATCTGTTGGCCTGCACCTGACCCGATGTATCAAGGCCCTGTGTGTCCTTGAGTCCCTGGCTAGAGCCAGCCTCTGCTACCTGTTGTTTTTTCCAGTGCTTGGTTTGTTCCCCAGCTTCACCAGACCCTGTGTTGTTGCTGGAATGCATGCTAGCTAAAAGATTAGGCCAGCTACGTCAGAAGCTTCCTCTACTGCTCTGAGGGTCACAAGACTTGCAAAAGTAAATGGCAGCAAAAGATAACTGAGCAGCGAAAGGTGTTTCATCTGTTTTCACAAGCTATATACGTCTTGTCATTCTCATTCAAATCTTCTGCTGCTTCATCCCTAAATCTCATTTACCTGCCCAGGCCTGAGGCCCTCTGGCTCCAGGTTCCTGCTCTTGGGCCACGGGGTTCCCATCACAGAATTCACCTTAAATCTATGTCTGCTGGCTTTCCATCTGACCTACTCTGACACCTCAAGACTTATGTCCAGAACAGGTGTTTCCAGATTCATTTCTCCCATTCACCCACCCCTTGTCTGACACAAGTTTTTATAGTTGCATGGTTCAATAGCTTGTGAGTAGTTGGTTACCCCAGAGTTATTTGTTACTATTGAAAAAGACCACTGTGCTAAAGGACTTTGATTCCCTGCCAGCACTCACAGTGGTCACTCAAAAAAAAAAAAATCACTGCATTATAAAAGTCAAGTAAGTATGTAAGTAAACTTCCAAAAGTCATCTTCCTACAAAGCTCACAAATTTTATAACTATTGTAAGACTTTTAAATTAAAATGTTAATTTTTCTGCAAAGAAGCTCAATTATTTTGCTATGCAATAAATTTAAGACAGCCAGATTTTTTGGCTTTAAACAAATCATTTAAATTAATCAAGTTATCTGGACTTCCTGGCAGTCCAGTGGTTAAGACTCCACGCTTCCACTGCAGGGGGCACGGGTTTGATCCCTGGCCAGGGAACTAAGATCCCACATGCCACACAGCATGGTTCCCCCCCCCAAAAAAAAACAAGAAAAAAAAAAACAACAAGATACTATTAAAAAAATTTTTTTTAATTAATCAAGTCCTCAGAAAACCAACAAAAAAATTCTAAAATAGCATTTACCAAAAACTTAATTATCTTTCACTGAGTCACAAATGAAATTTCCTTTACATATATTTTTAAAAATCTGGAGATCTTAATCACAGGTAGAAAAATTAATATCATATGACACATAATAACAGAATGTGCTGATATACAATTTAGTTATTGTTATTTTCTCTTGAAAAATTAAAATATGCCTCTCCAAAAAAAAAAAAAAAAAAACTTTAAGAAATTTTCTCTGGACCTAATTACCCAAATAATGTCATCAGAGATTTTCCTTTACCTAGTAATCAATAAAAGTAACTACATCCATTTTATAACACACATTTGTTTGTGGGGATTTTCTGGTGACAGATAAATATGAGCACATTATATTTAGACAGTTTACTTCCACATTCAATTATAACGATTCAATTATGATGAATGATAACATTGTTTAAGTAGTTTATACAAAAGCCTTTACTTTGATGAAGTTGCTGCAATACTGTAATGAATCCACTGGGGCTTTCAGAAGAAGGAAAAAACAATATGAATTCAGTGTGAAAACATTTAAAAGTACAGCCAAATGTTCCTGTTTGACTAGAATGTTTATGAATACCCATAAAATGGAAGCTCGCCTAAGATATTCTAAATTCCTCTTTCAGAAGGGGTACTCAATATACTCCACAGGAAAGGAATTGTTTAATAAAGTCAAAGCCAGTTTTTATTCCTGACACAGGTCTAAAATGTAGGAGATTTTTTTTCCCTCAAGTTTTGGAGTTCAAAGAATATTTTCTATAACTCTTTAAAGTCAAGAATGTAAAAAGAAAAACAGTGCACATGTTTAACAAAGTGAAAATACTGGAACCACACTGTTGCAGGTCCCAGTGACATCCAGACAATAATGTGTTCACAAACCACAGAAGAATTCCCCCTCTCTGGATATCTAAGTTCCCAACCATGGTTTACCTGTAACTACATCATAAGTTTATATCGCCAACAAAAGTCTAACATACTAGCTCGCAATCAGGCAGGCAGCAAATACACCTCACAGGTTTGTGAAGGTCCTACTACATACATACCGCCACATTGGGTATTGTGAGATAAAGAAACATGGGGATTACAAATGAGGAAGGAAGGTAAAATTTAGACATGCGTGAAAGTTAATCAACGTGAGATACTATATTTGAGTCCAGAACGTTTGCCATGGGTCAGCACTTAATTAACATCTGTTGATTGTAACTGGGTTTTATTAAAAATGAGAGCCACAGGTTTGACTGGAAAAAGGTTCTCTGACAAGCCTATTATAACAGAAACAGTTGAGACAATGAGAATTTAAATACAGACTGGGTGTTAGATGATTTTAATGAACCATGCCTAATGTAAGAAAATGTAAGAAAAACTTCCATATGTTTTAGAGATACACACTAAGTATGTAGGCTAAAATGACACGTGGCTAGAAGGTAGCTTTAAAATACTTCAGGAAAAGAAGGAAAGGAGGGTGGGAGGAAGGGAGGAAAGAAACACTGATAGCCAAAGCAAGTACAGCAGAAATCTTAATTGTTGGCTTTGGGTGATGGGCATATTCCCCAAGATGCCATTATACTCTTCCATTATACTACTTTTTAAAGCATACTATTAAATATATCCACCTTTGGCTATGTTTGAAATTTTCATAATAAAAATGAAAAGTTTCTGTGATACCAGGGCTTGGCTTGGCAAATGAAGGTGGATAGCTATAGGATTTAAAACGAAGGAGGGCATTTTAGGTCTTCTACCTCATTCCCAGTCCCCACCCATCGACCAATACACCAGCAACCATTCTTCAATCTTCTTGGCTTCACAACGCAGCAGTTAAATCTCTCAGCAATTCCGAGTCCCTCAGTCCTCACCACAGTTAGGTAGCCAGCTAGCTCCCTTTTCCTAATTTTTCTAATAACCCAAAAGCCCATGCTCTTGGCCCTGTTCCACATACTACATCCACCCTTCTAAATCTTGTTTCTAATTCCATCTGTCTTTTATTCCCAGTAGTTAATAGACTCCAGCTGCAAATTGCAACACATTAAGTTACAGATAGGCATTCTCAGTGATGAACTCTGTGTGAGCTCACAGTCCCTTAGAAACTCATACTATCTATTCTAACATGTCCTTGACACTTGAATGTTTCAACCAAGTTGGTAGATGGGCCTGGAGGGAATGAACACTTTAAACGTAAACAGTTTTACCTTCTACTATTAATTCCTAGTTTTCTTTTCCACTGTATCTCTATTCCAGCTTCAGGATTTCTAAATTTTTTCAATAGTTAAAAAAAATCTTTTAATATAAAAGTTAGAAATACCTGCATCACAAATTCCCGACGTCGAGGCATTCCTCTTTCTGAAAGCAAAACGTAATCTGGTTCCTTTTCCTTTTTGGCCTGTTGAATTTGAGCCAGGCGGCTAATGGGGTTCATTCCTTGACCATATTCTGGTCCAGCCTAAAAAAATTTAAGAAAAAATTTCAAAACGTGAGACCTGCTTTTAAAACTTGTTATTAGATCCTTAAAGAAACCATGGTTCTCACCTCCTCCCCTGCACCCCAAAACTCTGTCTGAAATAAATGAAAATTTATAAAGGAAAATTATAAAATGGATCTGAAACTAGGCTTCTATAGGATTTAGGGCTCAGAAGTATTATTGATAAGTTGGTCAACTATCCTTTTAAACTCTTTAATACAGTAGGAGTTGCTTCACAACTTCTATTCATCAAAAAATACCAAGAAGAATGTAAGAAGACAAGCCATGAACTGGGAAGAGATACTTGAAATACATATAAGTTAAAAAAAGATATATCCAGTATCTAAAATATATTTTTAAAACTCCTAAAAAGTATTAAGAAAAAGACAATCTAAAATAAAAATGGGGAACTCGCTGGTGGTCCAGTGGTTAGGACTCTGCTTTCACTGCCAAGGGCCTGGGTTCTATGCCTGGTGGGGGAACTAAGATCCCACAAGCCATGAGGTGTGGCCAAAAAAAAAAAGTGTTAAAATAAAAATGGGCAGGACTTCCCTGACGGTCCGGTGGTAAAGGATCCAACTGCCAATGCAGGGGACGTGCACTCGATCCCTGGCCGGGGAACTAAGATCCCACATGCCATGGGTCAACTAAGCCCGCACGCCACAACTACTGAGCTTGCATGCCTCAACTAGAGAGCTCGTGTGTGGTAAACTATAGAGTCCACTCGCTCTGGAGCCCATGTGCTCTGGAGCCCACACACCACAACTAGAGAAGCCCACACCCACAACTAGAGAGAAGCCCACGTGCCACAACAAAGAGCCCGCGCACTGCAATGAAAGATCCTGCATGCCTCAATGAAGAGCCCACCTGCCGCAACTAAGAGCCAATGCAGCCAAAAATAAATAAATAAAAATTTTACAAAAGAAAAAAAAAAGAAAAATGGGCAAATGAGATGAACAGATATTTAACAGAAGAAAAAACATATATAAAAAAGATAATCCATCTCATTAAGACTCAGAAAATGCATATTAAAACCACAGTGAGATACTATTTCATACGTATCAATTTAGCTAAAGAAGTCCAACAGCCTCAACTGGTGAAGATGGGGAGTAACAAAAACTTACACAGTGCTGATAATAATATAAACTGGAAAACAATTTGGCAATGTCTAGTAAAGCCAATAAATAACCCACTCCTCAGTAGCCTATTCAACTAGAAAACTGTTGCTAGCTCATTTATATGGGAATATCCACAGCCGCATTATTTGAAATAGCAAAAAAAGAAAAACTGGAAATAACCTAAACATTCATCTATAAAAGAAAAAATAAATTATGGCATGTTCATACAATGGAACGGCATATAACAGTGAAAATGAATTAAGTATTGCTACATACATCAAGATGAATGAATTTAAGAAAAAAATGGTAAGTGAGAAAAGCAAGCACAGAATAATATATCAAGTATGATATAATTTATATAAAGCCCATTAAAACTACAAAACACTGGTGAAATTAAATAAGATCTCAGTAAGTGGAGAGACACACATGTTAATGGGTCAGCAGACTTAATATTCTTAAAATGTTGATTCTCTTCAAACTGAACTATCAATCAAATCTATCAAATCAGTCAAAATCAATCTATCAACCCCAATCAAAACCCCAGCATGCTCTTTTTGGGTAATAATTAATAAGCCAATACTTAAAATTCATATGGAAATACAAAGGACAAATAGCCAAAACAACCTTGAAAAAAGAACAAAGTTGGAGGAATCAGACTACCTGATTTCAAGATTTATTATAACGCTATAGTAATCAAGACAGTATGTGTGGTACTGGCAGAAAGACAGACAAAGAGATCAATGAAACAGAACAGCATCCAGAAGTACATCCACACATATATGGTCAACAAAGGTGCAAAAGCCATTCAATGGAGAAAGGGTAGTCTTTTCAACCAATGGTACTGGAACAATTGGATATTCACATGTAGAAAAAAACCAAAACTTCAATGAATACCTCACACAAAAGTTAACTCAAAATGGTTCATAGGCTTAAGTGTAATATCTAAAACTAAAACTTCCAGAAGAAAATATAGGGGAAATTTTTCTGGTTTGGTTAGGTAACAATTTCTTAGATACAACACCAAAATCACATTCAATAATAATAATGATAATAAATTAAACTTCGTCAAAATTAGTAACTTCTGTTCTTTAAAAAGGACAAGCCACAGGCTTGGAGAAATATTTGAAAACCACATATCTGATTAAAAAAGAACTTGTACCCAGAATGTATAAAGACCTCTCAAAATTCCGTAATAAATTTATATTTTAAATGTATTATTTGTTATTATTTAAATTATTACTTAAAAATTTTTAAGTGAGCAAAAGATCTGAACAACACTTCATCAAGCTTCATGTGCTACTGTATATACAAAAAAATGCTCTATCATTAGTCACTAGAGGAATCTGAACCAAAATGAGATATCAATATGCATGTATTTGAACAACTGAAATTTAACTATACTATGTGTTAGAAAGGATGTGCAGATACTAGAATTCTCACACATGGCTGCTGAGAATACAGAATGGTTCAATCACTTTGAAAAACTATTGGCAGTTTCTTAAAATGTTGTATACCTACTAAATGACCACACCACTCTACTCCTAGATGTTTACCCAAGAGGAAAAAAAAGCATATACCCAGAAGACTTAGACACAAATGTTCACAGCAGCTTTATTTTTAATAGCCCCAAATTAGAAGCATCCCAAATATCCAACAAAGAGTGAATGGATAAACAAATTATGGTATATCCATTCAATATAATACTACTTAGCAATAAAACAGAACCAACAATTAATAGCTGTAACAACGTGGATGAATTCCTAAATTATTAAACCGAGTGAACGAAGCCAGTCAAAAAAAGAGTGGTTGCTTGGGAATTGAAGGTGGGGGGATTCCAAAGGGGAATGAGGAAACTTTGGGGAGCAATGGACAGGTTAGGTTCACTGTCTTGATTGTGGTCATGGTTTCACAAGTGTATACATATATCAAATCATATCAAATTGTATGCTTTAAATATGTACAGTTCACTGTATGTCAATTACACCTCAATAAAGCTATTTTAGAAACCAACCAAATACCATTTTTCAGAAAAACAAACATAGTAAAACTGTAAGATCAGGAAACATTAAACACAAAACTAATGATGGCAGGTTACCTAAGGGAGGTGGTATCAGGATGTGACAGAAGAGGGTATACAGATAGCTTCAACCTTACTGAGAAATGTTCTATATTCAAGCTGGGTGGTAGGTCTTACTTACTCTTACTTAGTATGCTTTTTAACTTACATACACATCCTATATAAACCTTTTAGAAGGCACTCTATTTTTAACTTTATATAAGGTAATGTTTATGAATAAAACTTGATAAAAGCTTTTTTTTAAGTTTATGTATAGCCTTTTTAGTGGCTTCTAAAAGGTTTACAAACAAACGAAAATAACCTTTGCAAATCAAATATTTTTTTCTGCATGCAAACTAACTTTCTTCATATATTATTCTTAGAAATGAAGGTTTGCATGTCATATGGTCAGCACTTTATATCCACCTGTGAAAATTTACTCTAAAACAGGTATTAGAGGCAAGGGTAATCACTAAGTTACAGTTTATATATGTTACACTAAACTTACAGAAGAGCCACTATACAGTCTTAGCTTTTCCTGTAGTTGTTGAGTCTCGACCATATCTAGCTTGGTGCTGCAGGTACTGTCTCTAAGTCAGATCCTGCAAGGTCTTTTAAATTATGTTTTGGGGATTTGGGGTTTTACCCAAAGAACAATGAGAAATTACTAAAAGATTTTAAGTAGAGGCATGACACGATCTGATCAGTATTTCTAAAAGACAACACTTTTAGAAAGATCTTTTGATGTCAAAATTACTTGTAGGACGAAGGCCAATTAAAAACCTACTGTAGTAGTTCAGGCAAGACATGAACGTGAGTTGGATCAAAAGGGTGGCAGGGAATGGAAAGAAATGGACCAACTTAGGAAATATTTAAGTGATGGACTCAATAGGGCTTGATGATTGACTCTATACAAGGAGGTGGAGAGATGTTAAAAATGACTCCCAGGACTCTGTTTCAGCAGCTGGCTGGGGATGCCAGTCACTATGATAAGGAATGCAGGAGGAGGAAGAGGTTCAGAAGGGAATGCGATGAGTTTTGGACAGAGTTTCAGGGGCCTGTGAACTATTAAGTGAGAGGCCCAATAGGCAGCGTCGAGCACAGAAGAATATTTGGGAATCATCTAAATAAGGACTGAATTGAAGCCCTAGAAGTATGAAGAGCAGCCTAGGAGAGAGTAAGAGAGGGAAAAGACTGAGTACTTCAATACTGCAATAGTTGGGTGGAGGAGGAGAAGAAAGAAAAGGAAAATTTTAGCTTTTGATAAAATACTGGTTTCTACTTCTACTTACATACCAAGAAAATGAAAAATATATATATTGTAATGGAAGTAAAGAAGGACTGATGAGAAAAGACAAATACAGATAATAACCTGTAAGTCTAAGATTGAAATGCCGATGAAAAGGTAAAGGGAAGCTCTTGGGTCTCGCACTAGAAGATGTCCATGAAGATGGTCACATAAACATGTACTTCCAATGGTATGTTGTCTTTATTCCTGTTTAATTTGCCTATTTTATAAGAATGTCTGTAGGTTCCAAAGATGTTGTTGATACAGATTCCAATGACAAAGAACCAGATGCATAAATCCAATCAGAGAATAATAGAGTTCTGAGAACATTAAGAATGGCTGGTTTCTTCCCTCGATTGAAATTAACTACTAGCACCCTTGAAAATTAAGTTATTCCTTGGATAGCAAGTCTTAGATTATCATTCTACAAACCAGTAAGGACAGTCTTATTCAGAAAACTTTATCTCCGACATCAGAAAACCTTCTTTGAGGCCTCATCTTATAGAAGAGAACTACATTAAAGAACAGAATCTAAACCCAAAGACACCATCAGGGCAGTATTACATTTTAATAACGTGACTCTGCAGAGTAAGTTAAAATCCAAAAGGAGTTCACAACCAATCAGTTTCAAATGGGCACTGGCATCAGATGTGACTGGACCTGAAACCTGACTCTGCTCTGTGATCTTAGGGAAGTTTCTTAAACACCAAGAACCTCATCTGTAAAATAGGGATAATACCTACATCACAGAGTGATTAAGAGGATCAAATGAGACAATGTGATAATTTCATTATTCTAAATAAAATCAAGGTAAATCATCAACAGCTATTTTCTCTACTCCTATTGCATAATAAGGAATGGTAGACCCTAGATGTAGAAGACATTTAAGGAAGTGACTAAAATGCTGAAAACCAAGACACTATCCAAGCTGATCCACTTACTGGCCCAGTAAGTGGAAGGTCTGATCATACTCAGAATTCTCTAGATTCCAACTCATTGTATGCATGCTGCTTTCTCAAAATAACCTTACATTTCAGAGAATATCTACAGACTTTAACATAAGACAGATATGGTACAAGAAACTCCAAGTGTGATGTATGTGAGGAAAATTGCAGGGGGCGAACCAAATCTGGGATTGGGGGAGGATCAGAGAAGCCATCCCTGAAGAAGTCAAGTTTAAGCTGAGATCTAAATGGTGGATAGGAAGAAAGTTCTAGAATAAATAACAAGCTTATATACTGGAGGTAGTAGCAAATTATTTTTAAAATTCAAAACGTTTCTCCCCGCTTTGTGGAATAACATTTAAACAATACTCCTGCTTTTAATGGCTATGGTTAAAAGTAACAAGAGTTATATTTATATTCTACTATAAAAAGTGATAGATCTTTTCTAGACTAAAGGCTTATTATTCTTAATTTATTAAGATTAGATTTAGTTTAATAGATTAGGTGGAAGTTAATGTGACCAGTTTTGCACTGCCATTCTGATGCAGAACACTGTTCTCCCATCATGGAGAAGCTATAGATTTTATATGGATAAAGATTTAGGAAAACAGACCATGGATACATTCATGCACATATAAAATGTGAATAGAATTAGATACAAAATAACAATAGCTAATATTTATTGAGTACTTATTATTTGCATTGTTAATAAATAGTTAATAATAATGACTAATGCATTCTATGTATTAGTTCAAGTAACACATAACAATCCCGTGAAGCAAGTTCAATTATTATTCCTACTTTATAAATAGAGAAGTGAAAGATTAGAAAAGTTAGGTAACTTGCTCAGGTCACAAGGATTCACACTCCAAGGTCATTTTCTGACTCTGATGGCCGTTTTCTTAACAACCATATCCTACTCCCTGACCATGTGGTTAGAGCATATAAATGAAAGCCAGTCCTCAAAACCACTATGACTCATGATGAGTGGATCTATTTGGCGTTTATTTTTAGTCTACCTTGCAGCACAACGTGGAATGCTATTTCAGGAAATGCATAATCTACAGCCTCTTAGTGAAGTAATGACAGTATTCATTAAAAAGAACAAGTATTTATGTAGTTGTTTATATAGGTATTTATGTATTTATATAAATATGTATGCATGTATTTTTAAATAAAGCAAAGGTACAAAAATATAAAACCTACAGAAATATTTCAGTTGTACCATTGCAGGATCGAAACAAAAGAAATCCATGAAAGATAAAAGGTACTTCCCTTCTGTCATCCGTGATACGCTGAAGAAGTCTGCTAAATAAGCGAGGCTGAGCTGGCCGCTGATGCGCTGGCAGTTTAAGGCTTTCTCTGGGAGCAGAACTCTCGCTCCATTCACGTCACACACACTGAGTGTCTGCAGGCACCGTTCTGTGCTAAGTGCTAATTCATCTCATTCCTCTGACCTCTGCCTCTTTTTTTTTTTTTTTTTTTTTTTTTTTTTGTGGTTAACGTAAATAAAATCTGATTCAGTAAAAGAAAGAGTTACAACACCTTGAATGTGCTCTCTTTGACACGGTATTCATGCCTGAAAGAATAGAAACCAAATCGCCCCGCTGACCTCCTAGGGCTGCTATGGGGATTAAATGAGATAAAGCATGTGAAGTGCTGGGACCATGTCTGGCAAACTGAGTGCTTTATATTTACTGGCTGCTTCTGCTGTCATCAATGTGACGATTACTCATGATTATTACTCTGCATCCAACCACCATGTCCTGAAATCCTAAGCAGTCACCATACAGCAGTGTGGTTTGCAGAAAGAACATTGGATTACAGATCAGTAGTTCAGGCTGCTGCACACAATAGGTGAATACAGGTGAGAAAATTCTTTGAATATGTCTCATAAAACCTTATTTGTAAAATGAGGGGTAACACCTGCCTTATAGAATCATGATGAGAATTTTACCAAAGGTGATCATGAATGGGAAAGTATTTTTTAAACCATAAAAAACTATAACTATTTAAGGTATTATTATTTCATGAACAAACACAGGTATACAAGTGTCTAAAAGCAAAACAGAATTGTTATTCATTTATAGACACATGTCCAACCCTGATTTTGGGACTGTTTATAACCACAGGTTTAAGTGCCTGGCCTATGAAAAAACTTTTAGCTACAGATACTATAATGTTTACATAGTAAAACTAACGTTCACAAGCATATACTTACCTTTACTATTGTTTTAGGGCGTTTTTTAAAAAACAGTTTTGGCTTTTCAACCACAGGAAGAGGTGGAAGTTTCTTAAGCTCCTGTAGGACAGTGGTTGCAGCACGTTTCTTGGATAGTTTTTTGCTATTTCCCTCTCCTTCTGCAGAGAACTCTCCCACTGACACCCGAGTAACAAAGCTTTTCATATGTGGTGGTCCACTTTCTTTAATAACCTATTGAATGTAAGTAAAATATTCAGTACAGGCACTTAAGATGTGGTCTTATGGCATGAATCTTTCTTAATGTTCATATCATAATCAAGATTGAAATTATTAAGAATTATGCCAAAATCATAGATTCCTTCAATAAAGCTATTATAAAGTCATTATACAGGGACTATTCATTTATGATACTTATGATGCCTAATGAACTGAATTTGAAAAAACAGAAATCTAAATAAACACATTCAATTCATGGTCAAAATTGTGTTTTACTAGCTTAAAACAGGCAATTCTAATTATGGATACCCTGTTTCTTGTGGAACAGAAAATTAAGAACATAAAACATACCATATTACATTAGGTACACAGGACATCCAGAATGATAATTTGCATATAACTGTGTACATATCTTTCTCCTCTGTAAGAGTAAGTTACTGGAGTGCAAGGACTATGTCTTATTGGAGTTTTATAACCCATAAAGCATCCTGTATGTGGAAGCCTCTCAAAAACAGGTTATGTATGAAAAATAACCTAATTTTGATGGAGACCTCAAAGGCTGTTTTACAAAAAGGAATGTTTATGCTCTGTGACATGATCTTAAATAGGTAAGTAGATATGCCATAGAAATACCTAACTTTTTAGAGTAATGGATTATGAATCTGTCTGCTACAAAATGTTCCTAAATCCTGAATTAATGGCTCTTTTTAAACTATACCAGTTTTTGGAGGAAAAAGGCCTTCCAAAACCTGGTGCTTTATAGCCTCCTTCAAAAGTCTGACCTAAAAAAATAAACAAAAAAAAAACCCTATTTAAGTAGTTTACCACTGAACATTATATTAAAAATCTGTCTTCTAATATTGGATACCAATTAGGAAAACATACAATATCTCAATAATCCAATATTATTGGGGGTAAGGAATTTATGATAAGCATATTTTCCAAGTAATTTAAGTTTACAAGTTAAAACACCAAAACTGTTTAACCATTTTGATGGACGTCTTCCTCAATTAAAAAATATACATATAGGGCTTCCCTGGTGGCACAGTGGTTGAGAGTCCGCCTGCCAATGCAGGGGACACGGGTTCATGCACCGGTCTGGGAAGATCCCACATGCCGCGGAGCGGCTGGGTCCGTGAGCCATGGCCACTGAGCCTGTGCGTCCGGAGCCTGTGCTCCGCAACGGGAGAGGCCACAACAGTGAGAGGCCCGCATACCCGCCCCCCAAAAAAGAAATATATATATACATATATACTTTAGTGACTAAATATTTAACCTTTTATTGTTCACATTAGATCATCATTATGAACATCAGATATTCTACACTATACTATACTGATGCCTCTAAGGACATCTAAGACTTTTTAAAAACTGTTCCTCTTCACTGTAGCCTTTAAAAGGCCCCATCTTCCAATGACTTCTGAGTTATATGCAATTACTTTTGATAGGTTTTCCATATTTTCCCTATCATTTCTTGCTGGGACCAACAGGCCCTCAAGTACATTCTCTTCCTGCCTTCCTCCTTTTGCTGCCTTTAATCTCTATGGACTGAGAAATCAGATAACCCGACTTGTTAGGACTGTGTCTTAAGGAAGCAAACAGGTCTTCAGTCGAGGTAAGTAGATCCTGCCAGAGAGAGTAAAATGTGGGAGCTTTCCAGTTGGTGAACATCACATAATTTGAAGGAAGATAGATACTCATCAACTGTTTCAGCTTATTTCCTGGGTTTGGCCTATTTTCTAGATATTTGAGTTGCAAAATTAGTGACCTCTTAATAAAGGAGGTATTATAACAACTTAACATTTTTTCTCTTTTAAATGTCACACAATTTTATAAATATTTTGTGACATTTATCTAGCTGTAAACTAAAGAGCTGCTTAATTACTTCTTGGTGACTTATTATTAAAGGTTAAATTTAAACATATTTTGGCCTCCATAAATTTAAAAGAAATTAGATATTAATATACACATGTCACTAAATATTAACTACACTGAATATTTTCAATGTGATCTTATCAAAAACACCAAGTCTTATAGGTTATTACAAATTATCTTAAACTCAGCAAATCAATTTTATGATGAAACTTGAAATATCATGTACACAAATGGCTTAATACAGAAAAGGCAAAGAGAATCAGCAGGAATCCGTAAGTTCTATTTTCTCAGGGCTTGTATCATTTCATGATAGAGAGTTCAAACATAAGGAAGCACATTAATTCTTTCAGGATACTAAAATTTTATCTGTCAATCTTATTTCTTTGTTTATTTAAAATAATAAGGAGCAAGGAGGGGAAAATGGGAGATCTCTGCTGAACACATACCTCAAAACTGACCGGCATATTTCGCTTCAGAGCAATTTCAAACACTAAGCTGATCTCAGACTTATTTGCATCTTTGTCATCATCCATTTCTTTTCCTGATTCACCATTCTAAATCACAAAAAATAGGATGACATTGAATCTTCACTTTGTAACAAACTTTACATGTATTTAACAATCAAGAGAACCTATCTAAAATACAATAGGAAACAGGAAACCAGAAACTGGATCTTGTGGATTTCTATGTAACCACCGTAGTCCAGGGCTTTGTTGTGAGGCTTCTTGTGATTTGGTTTTAGTTTTTTTCCTCAAAGTAGAAGGATAAATGCTGAGTGTGGAAATCTCTTACTCAACCATTCACTAATTTGAGTTTATCCTATATCCTCAGACCCAGTTCTCTTTAGAGACCTCCATTACACACACACACACACACACACACACACACTACCTCCACTGGTGTATGATACTTAATCTTCTATGAAGACTAAGTTGCAGAAAGAGTGCAGGATGCAAACCAGGATTTTGGAGCTCTGCCCTAACTTACTTATTCACCTATTTAACACTTACTTCTGGAGGGCCTCACATATACTGAACACAGTACAAGCATTAAAGAGATCAAGAGACACTATTCCTGCTGTCAAGAAGCTTATGACTCAGTGGGAAAACAGATAAGCAAACAGATAAGGGTCATAATAAAAGTGTACAAGGACAAAAATTCTAAGTCTGCCATTAACTAAGATAAATCTCAAAGGGGGAAGAAAACAGGCTTGAGGAAAGGGAAACTGCCCAGGCTGAAGCGCACAGTTTCAAATAACTAAGTGTAGAACTCGCTAAGAAGGTGACTTATTAGACACGCCTGGGCTGGAGATACTATTTTGAAGTCAACAGAGAAAGTAGCTGAAGCCATGGGAAGGAGTGAAATTACTGAAGATCAGCCTCAATAACCTCACTGGTAAAATAAAGTAGGACTAAAAAGTTCATAAAGATCTCCTCCACTTTAAACTCCTTGATTCTAGATTAATTAATACAATGTAATCCATGCTCATTCAATGCAAGGTAAATGAATATTATTTCTCATCCTTGCTCACATTCCCAAATCCTCCCTTGCCTGGAAACTCCACAGGGTGAACCAAAGTGCTCAAAGGTAAGGTCATCCCAGCAGGAACACAAGAGCCTAATATAGCACACAGGTTAGCTGAGGAGCAAATCATAGCAGATCGCTACTCTGGCGGTCCTTCCTATCAGCAGAGATTTCCCTTATTTGTAAAAAAGCATTTATTTGTCTTCTCAGTAATCTCCCTAGGCAACTATAAGAAACAGGCTGCCACATGCAGCAGTGACCCACCTGAGCCGACTTTTCTGGAATAGGTTCATTCTGCAGTGCTTGAAGGGCTTTCATTGCGGCATTGTGTCTAGCAGCTTGTCGAGTCTTTCCTTCCCCAAAAAATTCATTATTTCCTACTGTCAGCTGAACATAAAAGATCTTGGGCATTGGGCAATGATACCTAAAGTAAGAAAATAAAAATATTACTGTTAGCTCAATAAAATCACTCTATAGGGACTTCCCTGGTGGCTCAGTGGTTAAGAATCCACCTGCCAATGCGGGGGACATGGGTTCAATTCCTGGTCCAGGAAGATCGCACATGCTGTGGAGCAACTAAGCCCATGCGCCACAACTGCTGAGCCCGCACTCTAGGGCCCGCGAGCCACAACTACTGCTGCACGCCTAGAGCCCGTGCTCGGCAAGAAGAGAAGCCACCGCGATGAGAAGCCCGCGCACCACAACGAAGAGTAGCCCCTGCTCAACGCAACTAGAGAAAGCCTGTGCACAGCAACAAAGCCCCAACGCAGCCAAAAAAAAAAAAAAAAATCACTCTATAATCATTAATAAGATTTATTTTCTTTAAAATGACACCAACCATATAATGCACTATACCCTCTTATTAACCCCAATAAAATTTTTTTTGTTCGTTTATTTACTTATTTGGTTGCTCAGGGTCTTAGTTGCAGCAGGCGGACTCCTCAGTTGTGGCTGGTAGGCTCCTTAGCTGCGGCATGCATGTGGGATCTAGTTCCCTGATCAGGGATCGAACCCGGGCCCCCTGCATTGGGAGCTCAGAGTCTTAACCACTGCGCCACCAGGGAAGTCCCCCCAATAAAGTTTTAACCTCACGAATGTATTTATAAAAGATAAAATGTGAGTCAATATATCTATCAATAATAAAGAATGTATGCTGATCTCCATGAAAAACATATTTTAGAAAAGAACACTGAACATAAATATTGTAAAAATTATTTAATTATATCACAGAAGACTTCCTGGCAAGAAGTTTTCAGTCACATTTTGACAGAAGTCAGCCAAATGGTCTGGTGCTGAAGGACTGGGACCTGCCACAGAGGTGAGAGACAAGCAAGACCATTTACGTGACAACACGCAGGCTACTGTGCTTTTAGCAGAAGATAATCATGATTAGACATGGGAAGAACAGTAGTAGGATGGAGCTACTACTGCAAAGTAATAAGTACTTTGCAAAAGTAATAAGGAGATAGATTCAACATAAGAAAGAATGGAGAGTTTAAGCCAATTCTTAAGCAGAAAGAATCACAATAAAACGTATTTAAGGTGAAAAGTTTTAGCAGGTTTGTGTTTAATGAGACTGAGGTAAGGATGCATGACTACAAAGCTGCAATGATGCAGACATGAGGGGACAAAGGGGGCTGTAAGAAGAAAGAACAAACTTAGAAGAAATTAACAGGATATGCAATAAAATCCACTAATTTAACAATTATTTATGGAGCACCTTCTTATGATGGGGGAATATCACAGTGAACAAAAACACACATTAGAGTGGAGAAGACAGACAATAAATAAGATAAATATGTAGAATATCTAGTATGTTAGAACTACATGTTGAATAGAAAAAGAAGGAAAGGTTCAGAAATGTCAGGTGGGGTGGCACAGGGAGGGGGGGTTAGATAGAGTGGCCAGTGAGTGTCTCATTGAGAAGATGACAATTGTGTAAAGGCCTGGCATAAATGAGGAAGGAAACCACACAGATACGTGTTCAAGTAATTCAGAGGATTCCCACCTGGTTAGCATCAAGGGAGTAAAGGAAGGAAAGCTAAGAGGTGGGAAGAGGTGGCCAGATTCCATAGGGCCTTCCTTAGAAATCACTGTAAGGATCTGACTTTTACCCGGAGTGAAATGGCCAGATTTTAAAGAGAGAAGCAACATAATCTGACTTCCATTGATTGGAAGGATCGTCTGACTATTATGTTGAAAACAGACTGCAGGGGAATGATGACAGGAGCAAGATCTGTCAAGAGGCTACCGCAATGATACAGAAACCTGAACTAGAGTAGCAGCTTTGGAAGCAATGAGAAGTACTTGGATTCTGGATGAATTTCAAAAGTAGAGAAGATGGGTTTACCCAAGGACTAGCCATGGAATAGGAGACAGGCGTCGAGGAAGACCCCAGGGTTTCTGACATGAGCAGCTAGAAGATGGAGCACCCATGCATTGAGTTGGTGAAGACGGCAGAAGCAATGGGTTTGTTAGGATCAACAGCTCTGGGCGGAGATGTTCAATTATTCAGTCTGTTAGACATCCGGATGAAGAGGTCAAAGAGACAGTCAGATTTATAAGTCTGGACTCCAGGAAAGAGGTCCAAGGTGGAGATAGAATTGGGGTATCATCAATATGTAGGTGAAATTTAAAGCCACAGGACAGTGAGAACTCTGTGGGAGGGTGTGACTGACAGGAGGAAAACCAAGCAAGCAGAGTGCCCTTCCTGAAAGCCAAATGGGAGAAGTCTATCTAGCAGGAGGGAGGAGTCAGTCGTGTCAAATGCTGCTCACACGTCCAGTGAAATGACGACTGAGAACTGTGACCACTGGGCTGGGCAAGTTAGCAAAACTAACAGATTCGATTTTGATGGAATGTTGGGTATATAACTGCAACACTAAAAAATTAAGTTAAAAATCACTCCTGTGCTGCAAAGTGTCTCTCTTTTCAAGCAAAGAGAAGCCAATCGAGGTCTTATTAAAGTTGTAGATGATTATTGGACATCCAAGTGGGAGAGCTCTGTATTCAACCTGAGATAAACTGCATGGAGCCCACTCTATAAGAATTCACAGGCAGATGGGACTAATCAGTGAAGGTTTACTGAAGGTGAACAACTAGAAATGTACATCGGTACTGAAGATGCAGATTTGGGAGGTAATAATTGAAACCATGTTCAGTGGATAAGCACCTGGAAAGGGTAAGTGTAAAAGAACCAAAAAAGACAGCCTAAGGCTGGGATCTGACTAATGCCCATGATCAAAAGGCAGGGGAAATAATAGACAGCAGCGAAGGAGATGAAAGAGGGTCAGAGTTAGAAAAGAAATTATAACACAATGTCAGGGGAAGGGATAATCAACAATGTCAAATGTTGTGGAGAAATCCAGAGTGAGTATGAAAAAAAAGAAAAAAGAAAAAGTCACTGTTTTAAATTTTTTAAGTCAATTTTCTTGGCCCACAGTTTTCTATTAAGATAAAGTACTTTAAATGTGTTTTTACTGCATGTCATATGTTCTCATTTTTAATTGGGAAATATAAAAAAGTTAAAGGAAGAAAAAAAATCACTTATAGTAAAAGATACTTTTAACACGCAGAGACTAAAAAGCATTAAAACCACAATCTTTTTTGCTCTTTGACTGCAGTAACTAGTGATGCACTGAAGTACGCAATTTCCTATTACCTATTTTATTTTAGATCCCTTTAATGCAGAAATTTTGACAGACTAATATCATCAATGCAGGTTATTTTCATTTTGTTTCCCACAAAATTCAGTTTTCCCACCTCCACAGAACTTTATGCCTATTTTTAACTGGTTTCACTATAAAACTTCAAAACAAACAACCTGAAATCAGAAATTTACTTCTGGACTGAGATCCTACATGGCAAGCTTTCCCCACAGAGCAAATGTTTACAATTAATTATACACTTCTGAAAATAGAGGTCCACAACTGGAATGCTAACAGACCTTTAACTATGGTGGAGGGAGTGGGCGCCACTATAATCACTAAGGCCTGCTGACAATTACAAAACTCATTTCGGTTTGCCACAGAGACAAACAAAATTTCTGTTCATTATAACTTTACTGGAATATGATGTCATAACACATAACCATACTGAAACAATCTGCTGATTTTCAGACCAAAATATTAATTGCACACTAAAGGGCCCTTGGGGCCTCTTCCTTTTTGGGCATCAAATATGGCTCTATGTATGTGCATGTGCCTGATGTGGATACATATGTACATATATATTATACTGTACAAATATCAGAGGGAGAATTAGGTATGTTGTATTTTTAACATAAAAAGTAAAATATTCTAGCACTAACAGCAGGAAATACCAAGACCTGACGCCTGACTTGTTTCATTCCAGTTTCATTCCATCCTCTTACTTAACAATGATTCTTAATAATCTACCCCACGTGGTTTGAATACCTTATATATCACATCTCCTCATATCATCATGACAATTAGATTAACCAGAGCACTCTCATTAATGGCTCCCAGATTGAATTACAGGAGAGAAGATGAAGAACTCTTTTCGTGTTAGGTCCTGGTCTCTAAGTATTCATGTCCCTTGGTAAAGAAGCTCAAAGTTTACTAACTTCAAAGGTTGATATGCTCTATTTAATGGAGTTCCTTTTTCTATTTTTATTTATTTCTATTTTTATTTATTTATTTCTGGTAAAGTGCTTCTAATAAGTGATGCACTTATTTCTACAAATTAGCACATACATACTTCCCTAATCTTACACTGCTGTTCTTGAATGATTTTCCTCAATTAGAATTTTATGATCAGTGCTTAGATCCCTACCTTTTACTGTTAAAAGATGAGCCATGAAAACTCACCCATCCAGGCTATTAAAGTTTCAAGGTCAAACGGCTTCTACCCTCAGCCTCCAAAGTATATTTTATAAAGTGTGATCCCGTTTTCGTAGGAATCATCTCTAGGGCCTGTTACAAATGCAGATTCCTGTGTTCTAACCCTGACCTGCTGAATCAGCCTCTGAGGATGGAACAAGAGTCTTCAGTTGCACAGGTTTTACTGGTGGGTCTGCACATTAAAGGCTGAGACACCTGCTCCTCAGGTCAGCACAGCCTACAATGTGGCTGATGCGACTTGATGACTGTTTCACACCCCATGCAAGCAAAGGACTGCACACATTCCTTATAGCACCACGGTTAAGTTTCTTACATCTCTTTCTCATTTCATCCTCGTGGCAGCCTGGTGAGACACATGTCCCCATGGTCACCTTGAGATGTAGCAAATCTCCCCAACAAAGTTGCTGGGGGTCAAACTCAGGTCTGCCTAACTTCAGAGCTTAGGAAACTCTTAAGTAGTTTCCTGAAAATCTGCTTTATCTTCTTCTATTTTTCTTCATAAACGTTTATTAAACTAGTTATGTCCTTGGCGGGCCAGAGAAGCTAATGCAAGGGTTCTTTCTAACCTAATAAGGTCCACGAACAGACTTCAGAGGTGCCTTACCGAGTAGGTGCTGAACAAACAGACCTCCACAGTGAAACTCCATGTCTTTAGGGTACGTCAAGCCAAGCGGGGACAAAAACAGGCAGGAGCACAAGGTCAGAAAAATGGCTCATGTGCCACACTGCGTAACAGTGCAAGTTTTATAAAGGCTGCTTGTTAAGACCGCTTTTTTTCCCCATTCCTCTTTGCCCTCTGTCCACCGGAAGTTTTACAAAAAAAAACACAAAATTTCAAATAAAAGCTTCCCTTTCTTTAGATCTCAAAAAAGTCTTTAGATGTGGCCTGTCTTCAAGACTTCACAAGTCACCTCAAGAATAAAGAAAGAATGACATTTGGCTCCTTTGAATTAATACCTGACATTCCTTATACAATTTCGCTTTGGTTTTTGAGCAAAGGGAAGATTTTACATTCTTACATAGTATTCCTACAAGAATATGGGTATTCTTATTCTTATATTTGACTGTCAGTTATAACAACTTTCTATACCATAGATCCTTGCCATCCTCCCTAAATCGACCTCATTAATGCCCTCTGTGTGGACTCATTTTGTGTTTATCTTTCTAAACAACTAAAATCCTCCCTACCATTCTGTGACTGCCTTCTCCATCATCTCCACTTTCCTAAGTATCATTTTTACAAGGTGAGAAAGACATATTCCAAATAACATTTGAACTTTTAAAAATTGAAAAATAATTGCCTCATTTTATTTGATAGCATTATCATAAATCTCAGCCCAGCTTAAGCGTTCATGTCTCCTCTACAGGTTTATGTCTTAAATATATGAACATGTTATCTTCTGATCTAATAAGGAGAGGCTTTGGATTTCTGTGTTTACTTCTAACCTTGACTGAAAACAGAAATGTCACTTAATCTTTCTATCTCAGTTTACTTATCTGTAAAATATTTGCAGAATTTATGTTTAAAGAACTATAAAGGCCAAAACTTAGAATTCAAATGCCCTGCTGATTATTTTGACTCTTTGTACACGTTTTGGCACAGCTAAGCATTCTTCTTCTTGCTATTGAAAAATAATAGGTTTTATCATAAAGCTATAAAATAGTCTTTGGCACATTTTCAAGCTTGTATGTATATAAAACGCCTAGATAGGAGAGAGTTCTTTCTCTATTCACATCTATAAATTTTGAAGATATATCTTTTATGGGATCTGAACGTTTAGTCTTGAGAAATTTCAAAAACTAGGATCTATCAGAAAAGATTCACAGGACGGCTGAAAATAAGCTTTAAAAGAGATGTAAGCATATGCTATTCTATTTGTAGAATTATAATTATGTTTAAAATGCATAAGGGAAAATATAGAAAGATATGCACTAAAAGCTGGGATAGGGTGTTTGGAAGTGATGGAATTATAAACGATATATTCTTTCATAATTTCAAAATTTTAAAATAATATGGTTATACTGGTATATAAACAAAAGGAAATATTTTATTGATAAGTCTAGTCCCTGTCCAAACAAAAGTAAACCTGTGCTCAAAATGTAAATTTGATGAATTAGTGGAATGACTTGTGGAATATAGACTATGAGCCACAAGAGTCAATAATTTGTACCGTGTCACTGACGCCAGTATCACAACAGGACTGTGGAAATCAGAGCACCACTTTATACACACACAGTTACCACCCTCAGTCCCAAACTTGGATCCAGCATAAAACTATTCTTGCCCCTTCCCTAAATGGGTATCTAGATAAATCATCATCACCACCATCACCATCGTCATGACGACAGCCAACACAAAGAACTCACCACGTGCCAGCCACTATCTGAAGCTCTGTGCCCACTCATCTCTTTCAGTCACGGTAACAACCTCAACTTCACTTTACACGCATGGCAATGAGGAACAGAGATGTTCACTTATTTGTCCAAGGCCACCCCACTTGAGCCAGCGTCTGAACCAAACAGTCTCACTCCAGAGGCTATGGGTTGAACCTCTAAACTAGGCTGCGTCTGAATGAACTGGATAAATGAGCACTTTAAGCTGCAGAGCTGCTAACTGTAAACTTTGGAGAGGTCATGGTAGACTTGGAACGTCAAGGCAATGTAAGCCAAACTTAGATCAGCGGTGACATCAGCTCCAAAGGGAAAGCTGGGGCACTGTAAGCCCAGGAGACCGAGATGTTGGCAGCACCCCTGCTCTCTCTCACACTCTGCCTCCTCTAGTAACCCGCCTTTCGGGAACCCGTGCTTAAACGCTAACGTTCCCATGAGGGAACTGCAAGTCAAAACCACAATGACACACCACTGCACACCCACCAGGATGCTTACAGTTGTGCAGCCACTGCTGTTCCTTAAAAGTTAAACACACAATTACCATTTGACCCAGCAATTCACTCCCAGGTATATAAAACTGAAGAGAAAGTTTTAAAGGTGTGTAAACAAAAATGGGCACACAAATGTTCACAGCAGCATTATTCATAACAGCCATAAAGGAGAAATAACCCAAAGGGCCACCCAACTGATGAATCAAGAGACAAAATGTAGTATATCCAAACAATGGAGTACTGAAGAGCCATACAAAGGAATGAAGCACTGATACATGACACAATGTGCGCGAACTCTGAAAACATTACACTAAGTGAAAGCTAGACACAAAGTCTACACGTTGTATGATTGCATTCAGATGAAATGTCCGGAATAGGCAACTCCACCAGACAGAAAGTAGATTAGTGGTTGCCAGGGGCTGGGAAGAGGGAAAGTGGGGAGTAACTGTTCAGGGGTAGGGGGATTCTTATGGGCGTGATGAAATGTTCTGGAATTAGATAGTGGTGATGGTTGTACAACACTGTGAATGCAGTAATTCAGTGTACTGAACTGTACACTTTAAAGTAGTTAAAATGGTGAATTTTATGTGACTGTTTTACCTCAATAAAAACCAATTTAAAAAAAAAAATGTTCATACTCCCTAAGGTTCAAACTTCTGTTTCTCATAGACAAGACAGTCTTCCTAGGTGATGTCACCTGTTCCTATTTACATTCTTGGCAGACTCCCAGAAATTAGCCTGCCAAGTTGGGGGAGTGCAAGGGAGAGGGAATAAAAGTCACCTCTCCCTTCTGAACGCTCAGAAATTAATAACCTGGTCTTCTTCCTGCCCTTGTTTGATTGCCAGGGGTGGGGGTTGGTGGGCATATGTGGATTAAATTATGTATTCAAAAAATATTTATTAAGGATCTAATTCATGCCAGGGACTGCTTTAATCCCTAGGGATGGTAGACAGGCCTCAGGAGACAATCAATCAACCAATCAATCAAATAGTATCAACTAGTAAGATGGGCTAGGAAGAAAAGTAAAGCAGAACAGAGAACCTCTTTTAGGATGTGACATTTGAATAAAGAGTTGGTTGGAGTAAGAATTCTAGGTATGGGGATGCCTGGAGGAAAAAGTGCTCCTAGCAAATGAGACAGCAAGTGCAAAGGCCCTGGGGTGGTAACATATGGGGCATTTTTTGAGAAACTGCAAGTGTTCTTATACCTGGAAGAAGTGAGTCGAGGGGTGAGTGGCAGGAAACTAGTCACAACTTAATTCCACATGTGATGGAAGCCATCGGAGGTTTTTAAGCAGGGAAGTGACACAGTCGGACTTATTACTTAAAAGTCTCTCACTGCTGTTTGCCCAAAGAAAGTCAAGAAGAGAGGGGCTGGCAGACCACTGCATAGTCTAGACAAGTCATCTGTGAACACAGGAAACTGAATTGCCCAGAAGAATACCGGGGATTGCCGGCAGTGCTGAAAGCCACCTAAGGGTTGCGTTCATTATTTCAAGATGGGACTGGTCAGCACAGTTATGTTTTTCTGTAGCTTCCTGGGTACAAGTACAGAGTCAGAAGAGCTGGACTTAACCAGTTACAGTTCTGCTAAGGATCAGTGATCATTCAAGCAGGGAAGCACTGGAAAGCACAGGAATTAAGTGACTGACTACAGGACTGGTGAGAAAAGAGTGATAAACTCCGGGGAAAGGCAGCCCTGCAGAACTTGGCAAGTTAGTAAAGGCTGCAACCGCCCTGAACCTCTGCTCGGTGTTTTTCCCTAAGCACAGGTAGCAGAGGACACCCCCTATTTCCTGCCATCCCACTGGAGGGCGGGCGTGTAGCTGGAGCGGCCAGGCGTGCCTCTCACGTGGTGGCCGATGCCCAGTGCTAGAACTTGTGGCAGTAAAGCAGGGTCCCCGGCAGAGGCAGCTGGGGGCTCTCTTGCCAGAGTGTGCCACTGCTGTGTCCCCCCAGGTACTGCAGCACACCGTCTGAGACAGGTAAATGGCTGGCACCACAGGCAGCCAAGTGAGGAGTGACGGTACAGGAACAGGGGTGGGGTCCTCAGGGCAGCATTTCTCAGAGTGTGGGTCCCACACAAAAACCATCAGAGTCCTCCTGGAGGGGGCTAGGAACACCTGTGGAAACGCAGAGTCAAGGCTGACAACCAGACTCTCTGGGCGAGTCCAGGAATCAACATGATTACCAAACAGCCTTGGTGATCTTTACGGATGCTGAAGACAGAGAGCACCTCCTTACAGGGGTCTCCTTCCCTTCCCTTGCTTGTGAATACGAGGACTTTGCATTCCTGAATGTTAACTTGGTCCCATCTCCCTTACTGAATTCTCCTGCCTGCCTCTAACAAATTTTTAGTTCTCTTGCAATTTTCCAGATAATCACAACTGATGCGCAAAAAAATGATACTTCTTCCTATTTCTTTCCACATTTCATTCCTTTTATTTTCCCTAATTGCGTGGGTTCATACCTCCAACTGAATACCAAACAGCAGTTGATAACGGATGGTCCTGTTTTTTACTCTAATGGGAATGTGGCTAGTGTGTTCTCATTAAGCATAACGCTGGCTGTTGAGGTGGGTTAAGATGGGATGGGATGGGACTTCCCTGGCGGTCCAGTGGGTAAGACTCCACGCTTCCACTGCAGGGGACGTGGGTCCGATCCCTGGTCGGGGAACTAAGATCCCGCATGCCTCGTGGTGCGGTCAAAAAAAAAAAAAAAGATGGGATGGTTGTGTGTGTGTGTGAGAGAGACAGGGAGAGAGTATGTGTGGGTGCATCTACAGAGTACACAGTTTACAGTGTTAAAGTAATATTCAGTTATTCATAATGTATTGGATTTTCTAAGTTGAGAATGGATTTTTTATGTCTTTTCAGCGTCTGGGTAGTTGACAATTTTTACTTTTCATCTCTTAATAAGGTGAATTTTATTAACGTATTTTCTAATCGTGAAACAATTTTACATTCCTAGGATAAATCCCACTTGGTTATGGTGGTTCTTCTTTCAATGTACCGCCAAATTCTGTCTGCCAATATTTCAATTAAGATTTTTCCATTGATATTCTACAAATAATACTGATTTGAAGCTCTATCCTTTGTTGTTATCTGAAACTCGCATTGCTGAGCTAGACACCAAGGTTATTTTTGGTTGCCCAGAATAATCCGTTTCCAGTTTTCCAAAGGTTCAGTAAGATTCCTCCGTGAAACCAGCGAGGTCAGGTGCTTTTCTTTCAGGGTGCTGGGCGAGGGGTGGCAGTTAGCTATTCCATTACTTATCCTTTTACATCTAGAGCAACTGGTTCTTTATTTTCTCCTTTTGAGGTCAGTTTTGATCATTTCTATTTTCCTACAAAAGCATCCCATCCATCCAAGGTTCTGAAATCGTTTTCCATGAGTTGAACAAAGTAGTCCTTTATGAGAATTTTCATTTCTTGTGCATCTGCAGTGTTCCCCCATCTCAGACCATGTTTTGCACATCTGTGCTTTAAACTCAGAATTGCTTGCCTTGATTAGGCTACATATTTAAATATTTTATTGGTTCTAAGAACAAGATATTGGATTCTGCATTTTTTTCTATTATTCTTCTGTTTTCTAATTAATCTATTTCTACATTCATTTTCCTTCCTCAGACTTTAGTCATTCCTTTTCTAACTTCTCACAGTGGATATATAATTAATTTGCAAGGTATCTATGAACATAGCTATAAGGTTAATGAACCTGCCTTCTCATAGGCTTTATGTTGTCTGAACTATCCTGTCTTCAAGAGGGAAAAACACTATACAGTGTTTCCTAAGTATTTTTGGTAATGAAACCCCCTTTTTAGCCAACTAGCATGTGTATTCTACAAAACACACCTGGAGACATGCTGCCTTAGTTAAGAGTCTGTGTATTCCCACAGGTTATTGTTTAATCTGCTAAAAGCTTTTTATCTTGAATATAATAAAGATTACTTAACATTTTACGAAATACAATTAAAAATGTTTATCAAGTACATTTACAAGCTTGATAAACTTAAATAAACACTCAGAGAGTGAACAGAGGAAAAGATCTTTAGATTACATTAAGATCAATTGGATTTAAGCTCCATCTACTCAATCCATAAGCTCTTTGGGTAAGAGGACTTATTTTCTCTAAGACTCATCAGTAATATGAAAGATTTTGTCTGTATCAACTTTCTCAAACTGATTCAAGTGGCAAATAAGGGGGAAATTATAGTATTTTTCATGAAATATCATAACATATCTGTGTATTTACTTAGGAGCAATTTTCAAATATATATGTGTATGTGCACTTGGAGTGAACTTTGCACTTCAAAAGCTTTTATAAAATGTTTTAAAGGAATACAATTTAAAATTTTAATACGTACTCACTAAATACTGCATGCTAGTAGTCTAACAGCAGATCCTTAGCTTAAGAAAATTATGGAAAATAGGGCTTATTTTTTCTTTGAGTTGTAAGAAGATTCTCATTATTCAATTCCATCAACAGATCATCTTTGATTAAGAGCTGTCTGAAAATGTTCTTTCAAGACCACTGGTGAAGAAAATCTCTCAAATCCTTCCCAGCAACAAAATGGTTCCTGAGACTGGTTCTAGAAAATATTTTAAATGTTTCTGTTTCTTCATTAGCTTAAGCCCCAAAGTAGATGGTTTTGAGAAGTTTGAATTTTTATAAAAATACAAACATAACAAATCATAATTTTAGAAGGGGTTTCACACCCTTTGTGGATAAACTAATTTTGTAATGTCTAGAATAAGGGATTCAAATGCATGATAGAGTTTGCACCGGAATCTTCCAAGAGCTTTAGAAATTGTTTGCTTTGTTACAATGTTCAACCCAGACATCTACTCTAGTGCCTTTGCTGATCAGAATTAACTATCAACTTTGGATGCTTGCCCACTTCAAATACTCCCAGAAGCAACATGGAGACATTACATCAGCAGTATTGCAGAAAGATTAATGTGCTTTGTTTGGAGATGCAAACAGTAATTATACGCACTGCATACTTCTAGTACTTTATCTTTTTTACCCAAATCTAAGTGAATCTAGTTGTACATTTGTATATAGTTTAATGACAAAAATAATGTGTAGTTAACAGATATTCACTGGAATATAAAAAATTTACTTGGTATTTTCCCAGCTAATTGTTTTTACAGCTTGACTTCACTTATGCATTAGCTATATTCATAAAAAGGTTTACATAAAGCAAATATTTTCATACTAAATCCCATTTTCCACTGTTGCCCGGTATTAAATCTTGAGCTGTATTTCTACAGGAAAATGTTGGCTCCAACACATAAAAATTATAATTAAACATCTAAAGATGTATGCCAAGAAATAGGTACATTTTATCAAGTATTTTATAAAGTACATTTTATCCTCTCACCTGCAATAAAGATTAATCAAGTGAATAACTGTTCTGTTTCATATTCCCACGATCGCTAGAAGAGCATATACATTAAAGCTCCACCAACAACAACAAATGCGGAGTTTGGGTGACTTCATAGCAACTGAAAGTAGAAATATAATTTATTAGCTGAAATTGCCACATGAAGGTATGCTGTCAGGTAGATTCAGGCAATGCAAGTAGTCTCAGATTATTGATAATAATCATTGAAAAGTCTTAGAAATTTCTTCTGGTAATTGGTAATACACTTGGCATTTTATCATAATCCATACCAGATGATTTACTGGAATTATACCGATCGTTGGAGCCAATAGCACCCTCTAACTCAAAGATTACTTTTCAAAGAAATGGAAAAAAAGGACTTTCTCAACTACCTGGATCCTTTTACAGTATAAAAAGTGTAAAAAGCACCTTTTGCTAAAATAGAAGAGTACCTGGGACCTTTAGAAAACTCTCCTACTTTTAACTACAAATCCTTTGAGGTAATGCTAAGCAATTGAATTTTCAGCCATTTCAAATTAACTGTTTAATTTTTCTGCACAAATCCTCCCAGGAATACTACGTGGAATGCAGTTATCTATGCTCTCGTTCCCCGTATCGCTGCAGATGATCTCGGTATGCTTTTCATCAGTAAGTAGTATGAGTTGTGCCTTATTCCAGGATGTGCACTAAGCTGAGAATCATCAAATCTTCTTCATCTCTGCCATGAACCCTGAGGCAAAAACATGGCATGGCAACAAATCAGACGATATTGGTAAAGCTGTGACACTGATATTCAGTCTGACTACCACACACAGGAAAAGGCTAATACTCAGAACTTTACAAGGCTAACAGTTCCAATCTCTGATTATGATGGTTTATTCCTGTTCACAATATGGATAAGAAATTGCATTTCAGTCATGCTGCAAATTCTCTTCTGTGGGCAAAGTAGCTTTTGAGGTTATTGTTGAAGAAGTGTGCCATGATATCCTAATATTCCAAAAGAGGCGATGTTTACCTGAGTTAGCATAATGCAGCAGAAAATGCGTGAGCTTTGAAGAACCCAGTCCTGGGTTGGAGGGCCAGCTTGGTCCTCTACTGGCCTGTAACCCTGGGCAAGTTACACTCTGTGCCAGAACATAGTAGGAAACTATAGTTGTTTGTCCTTCTTCTTTCTTGGCAACTAACCCAACATCCTTCTTAGATATTCCACAGTGTTGCTATGATACTTCAGCCCCTCTCGTGTATTTTTTTTTTATTCCCCGTAAATAACCTAGGGGCCTTGCCACCAGCTCCACGTTACTATGTCTGCTGCGGAAGGCCCAGGAAGGGCCGCAGTGATGCTGGCGGGCCTCTAGGCTTCCACTTCACGTGCTGGATGGCACCCCTGTCAGGGCTCCCAGCATACCGGGGAGAGGAGCATCCCGTGTCTCCCTAGGAACACTGCCCACTGGTGCATCAGTCATTCGAGATGCCAATGCGCTTCAAAATATCAGAAGACACACTGACATGTCCAGAGATTATGAAAATCAGGAAAAACCAACTAAATAAATATTCCGATGAATCTAATGTAAAATAATGAATATTACTTTTACTACAACTTTTAAAATTCTCTGTTTTACGTCTTAAGGGACATCTATTTACATGTTTGGGTTATTGTTCTATCCATATAAACTATTACGTGACCTGTCAGTCAACCACAGTGTAGGAGTCTAGTAACTCATTTATCTTTGAAGAAGTGCATCTTGACCAGAGACTGTGAGAATGCCAACAAATAATGAGAAAATAAAGAAAGTGAGTGGGTCAAGGCTCTGATAACTGAAGCCAAGAAAAAGCCTGGGAAATGAATGAGTAATAAGCTCCCAGGAAACCTGAACTGAGAAAAGCAGTAAGCCATCATGAGAATAATACCTGGGATAATTAAATATATAGTCCAAACAGTAGCCTAAGATCCTAAACCTGACCCAGAGGTAAAAGAGAACAGCTAAACAGGTGAAGGTGCTCATTTTCATCTCGATGAGGGAGACAAGGGATGAGGAAAAGAGAGGAAAAAAAGCACGCAATCAGGGACAACCCTGGTGGCGCAGTGGTTAAGAACCCGCCTGCCAATGCAGGGGACACGGGTTCGAGCCCTGGTCCGGGAAGACCCCACATGCTGGGGAGCAACTAAGCCCATGCGCCACAACTAATGAGCCTGCGCTCTAGAGCCGGCGACCCACAACTACTGAAGCCCACGTGCCTAGAGCCCGTGCTCGGCAACAAGAGAAGTCACTGCAATGAGAAGCCCGCGCACCGCAACGAACAGTAGCCCCCACTCGCCACAACCAGAGAAAAGCCCACGTGCAGCAATGAAGACCCAATGCAGCCATAAATAAATAAATAAATTTATAGGAAAAGAAAAAGCACACAAGCAATGAGAGTGGAAAATACCTGATGATATTAGGTATAATATCAGTTTATTATATTCCATTAGAAATACAGACAATTGAAACTCAACATAAAAAACATTGGATTTAGGAAAGACCAGAACATAAGATAGTTTTATTTTCATTTTAAAATGTGACATGTAGACAACTAAACAGTTCAATACAGTAAAAAATGTCTTGCTGCCTTTACTGATTTGGAGAAAACCTTCCATATGTTCTTAAAAACACAGGATGTCAAGCAAAACCAATGGGTCATTCAAACCCCAGTGTGTATAAGGTTCCAGAAGTATGTGAGGAAGCAACATAGAGAATTCTGAAAATCTCAGACCTACATAGGAGTAAAATAAGAATGCATCTTGAGCAAATTCTATTTATTTTTGTTATTCTCTTTTACTTACTTTTATTATTCTCCTGAAAAGTTCACTCAGGAGGACAAAAGAAAGGCTCGCAAAAAAGACAACAGTCTTATTTGCAGAGGGTGACAGTTCTTGTGAGACAAGGAGAGAAATCTACAACGTAATCTGAGATTGTAAAACTGGAAACTCCTAAGCCCTAGAGGCATCAAGACTGACAAGTGCATGAACGCTGTGATCCCCCAGGGAGCGAAATCACCCAGATACCCACGAGAAACCCTGGCCAGAAACTGAATACTGCTGAGCTTGGTGAACTTACAATGAAGTCAACTAGATGAAGAGCTAATGTTATCATCCTGGTTGTCATCTGACTCTTGTTTTATCAAAAATGTAATTCTAATAACATCAAGATAAGTATATTCTTTTACTTCTCAGATTTAAGAAGGCAAGGACTCCCCTGAAATGCTTGTGAACCCTGTAACAGACCGTAAAACTTCTTCAATAAAGGAAATGCTTAGAGTGAACGATTCACATAGTGTTCTGGGGGTGATGTTCTAGGAGGGCTATAAAGGGTGGTTTCTGTTCAGACACAGGGAAAAGGGGAGTCTTATTCACTGTAGTCCTAGTGTCTCGTATCTGGCATGACACCTAGCACTTAAAAGGAGTCTTTGTTAACGGAGTGAGTGATCACAGCTAACGTTTACTGAGCCGTCCACCCTCTGCCAGCATCGTGCATCAGGTAACTCATCTAATCCGCACCACAGCCCTATGAGGTAAATACTATTATCACGTCTATTTTACAGCTGAGGAAACCGAAGAACAGAGAAGCTGAATAACTTGGCCTGGGGGAGCCAGGTTTCAAAGGAAGGCAGGCTGGCTCCGCAGCCCCTTCACCGCTCCACCACACACTGCAGTCCCCCCAGCGGGAGACTGAATGGCTGTGGGCAGCAAACTGGCCTAACAAGGGCCAGGGTCTAAGCTGCGTGGGAGAAAAGCAAATCGGGACCGCAGCCAGCTGAGTTCTAAGTAAAAGAATGCCTGTGGGGTCCGGCTGGGGAAAGCGCCAGGAGTGGATGCACCTGGTTGTGACGGTGGACTCAGTGCTTCCCAACGTTGGGTGTGATCAGTGACCTCGAGGCAGAGGCCTGACACATCGATGAGGACAGGCTGGATCTGCAGTTTTCATCCTGGGCTCTACACGGAAATCACCTGACTTACAAATCAGCAAGAAAAAAGACCAGGAGATCAACAGAAACACAAGCAAAGGTTATAAACTCACTGTTCACAGAAAAGGAAATATAAATAACTCTTACACATGAGAAGATGCTCAACTTTACTGATAAAGTCAAATTAAAATGCCAAAAAGGTATGACTTTTCCCCAAATTAGGTTGGCAAAACCCCCAAAAGATTCAAAAGAGCCTCATTTCTAGTCCGGATGATTGTAATAACCTCCTCCTCTTAGTTGCCAAAGACATCCTTTCAAAACATAAGTCAGGGGCTTCCCTGGTGGCGCAGTGGTTGAGAGTCCGCCTGCCGATGCAGGGGACACAGGTTTGTGCCCCGGTCCGGGAGGATCCCACATGCCGTGGCGCAACTAAGCCCGTGCGCCACAACTACTGAGCCTGTGCTCTAGAGCCCGCGAGCCACAACTACTGAGCCCATGTGCCACAACTACTGAGCCCGCACGCCTAGAGCTGGTGCTCTACAACAAGGGAAGCCACCACAATGAGAAGCCTGCACACCGCAACAGAGTAGTCCCCGCTCGTCTCAACTAGAGAAAGCCCGTGCGCAGCAACGAAGACCCAACGCAGCCAACGATAAATAAATAAATTTATTTTTTAAAAATACAAAAAAATTTTTGAATAATATACACAAAAAAATAACAGCTCTAAGAACCTGCACAATAAGAAATGTTTAAACTGTCCTTGATTCATTTCCCAAACCTATGACTAAAGGAAAACCACTCTCCTCCCTTTTCTTAAATAACAGCTCTTCTGTCTCAAAAGAGACTAGTATTGTAGGTACTGATTTTTTTTTAAAATCACTCTTTGATTAATTGAGCCAACCAAATATAGTAAGAAAACTACTCGGGTCATTTGAAATACTATTTAAGAAAAGACCCAGACCAGTGGTCTGCAACCTTTTTGGCACCAGGGACCGGTTTTGTGGAAGACAATTTTTCCACGGGGCCGGGGGGAATGGTTCAGGCGGTGATACGAGCGATGGGGAGCGACGGGGAGCGGCAGAAGAAACTTCGCTTACTTGCCCGCCGCTCACCTCCTGCTGTGCAGGCCAGTTCCTAACAGGCCACAGACCGGACCGGTACCTCTGACATAGGCCACCCAAGTAACTCTAATTATAACTGCAATTTCACTGGCAGTTTAACAAAGTTGCATCCACTAAAATGCTAAACTTAATATCTTCCAAGATACGCTTAAAAGCAGTCACTGTCCCATGGCTTATTTATTTTAAAGAGTCTTTTTTGGGTATCTCTGACATTCCTGGCCAAACTGAATGAAATTAACTATCTCTGAAAACACAAAAAAACTATTTGTTGAACATACAAATAGTTTCCATTAAAAAGTCACAATATATTTTTTACTTCCTAAAGATTGATATGAATTATAACCATTCTTTTGGTGTAAACATGAAAAAATTAAAGTTTCATATTATTAGAAGGCATCCATCTTGGTGTTGTAGATTAATATATAATCTTTCCATGTGATGATACACTCATTTTACTAGTTCTTTGGGTTCTGGGTTCCTTTGGATTTTTAAATCCACTTGTCAATCTTCTTTAATAGTGTTTTTTACCCAATTTATCTTTGTACCTATACCAACAAAGGAATAAGACCACAATTTGTGAATACTCAATCTGCCACAATCTTCTTTAATCAGGAGATTGTATATAATGTTTCTATGCTATCTGAAGGGAGGACATCATCCTAGTTTCATTTGTGCTAACAAGGAGAATTTATTATGAAAAGATCTGGGAAAGGGATGAGGTGCTAAAATGAAAGACACAGACGCCTACTATATTGAGCTGGTTTTCTTCTTCATAAATGAAGTGTTAATAGTGAGATGTTAAAGACCCACACTTGATACCTATTCTCTACAACCCTCTCAGATGACTCAGAATGAAAATAAGTTTCTGTATTACAACTCAAACTAAAAATTATACTGAAAAGGACATGTTTAAGCACGTTAGAGATATGTACATGTTTCAAGCTGATTCTTAAAAACTTCATGTTTTAGGTAACTTTGAACAAGACAGACATAATTTCATTATTCTTGTTCTGGGTTGATATTGCTTTTGCTTCTCCCAAACCATAAAATTTACAGGAGAAATAAATTCATCTGTAAAAGTGTTCATATATTTGGAAACAAAAATTAAATCAACCGTCTACAGAGCCAAGAAGAGAGTTACCCAACAGAATACATAATAGAAACTTAAAATTATACAAAATTAAACTGGTAGCAACACTTATATCAAAGGGGTGAAGTAGTTTAAGAATATTTACTCTGGGGCTTCCCTGGTGGTGCAGTGGTTGAGAGTCCGCCTGCCGATGCAGGGGACATGGGTTCGTGCCCCGGTCCGGGAAGATCCCACATGCCACGGAGCAGCTGGGCCCGTGAGCCATGGCCGCTGAGCCTGCACATCCAGAGCCTGTGCTCTGCAACGGGAGAGGCCACAACAGTGAGAGGCCCGCGTACCGCAAAAAAAAAAAAAAAAAAAAAAAAAAAAAGAATATTTACTCTGGCTACATTAGGAGGAAAAGTCAATTACTGATTCACCGGGCCAGCGAAATCCAATAAGAATGCTATTCTGCTGCTTATAAGATCATTTGAAATAATAATTTTTTAAAAAGACTTAGTCTATCAATGTCAACTTCAAATATAACAGTTTTTTTCCCATAAACCAAGTAAATGGGGAAAATATAGAATTATTCCAAATTTGTTTATCCTACAAAGAAATATTTTCCAAACCCAAGTGCTTCCTATCACAATATATGACATTATATACTGTTTACTGATCAATAGGAAAAAGGAAAATGTTAATTAAAATTAAAATAAAATATACATCTTCTACCATTAAAAAAAAGAGAAGAATAGAACCAACAGGGTCAAATAAATGCAAACTATTAGAATTGGTTATATATAAAAAATAGTTCCCTATATTTCATATAGTTAGAGTTATAAAATAACCCCATAAAATTTATTACTCATTAATCTAGATCAGGGATCAGCAAACTTCTCCTGCAAAGAGCCAGACAGTAAATATTTCAGGTTTTGCAGTCCATACAGTTTGTATCCACCTACTCAGCACTGTCGTTGGAGTGTGAAAGCAGCCACAGACAACACATCAATGAACGAGCATGGCGGTGATCCAATAAAACTTTATGTATAGTCACTGAAATCTGAATTTCATATAATTTTCACACATCACAAAATATTCTTCTTATTTTTTTCAATAATTTTTAAAAGCACAACCTTAGATTATGGACCATAATAAACAAGCAGCACGCTGGATTTGGCCTATGGGCTAAGGTTTGCCAACCCCTGATCTAGAAATACATGAAAAGTAGGTACTAGTAATAATTTCCAAACATTATTTTTAATAATAGAATATAAATATTGTTGCATTTTTACTCTACCATTATTTTTCCAACATATTAAGTTCTAAAACAGCATTATCTGCCAAAATAATGACTGACCCAAAACTAAGAAAGCTAAAATGAAGAATTCTTAATATTTCAAAGCCACAAAAAAGAACTAACAAAAAAGACAGAAAAGTGTTATTTCATTACACATTCCTAGGTCATAAATTTCACATGGAATTAAACTGATTCTATATAATGTCTGCCCACTGAACTATCATGGAGTTTTAGTTATTTTTATGCCAAATCTAGAATTTCATTCACCCCACATGTAAAACAGTATTAAAATGTGGCCACAAGAATTCTGGCATTTTCATAGTTAATGCTATTCTGTACATTAATAGTGAAATGTCTTAGGAAAAAAAAATCACAGGACACAGTCATGGAAACTGTACTGCAGTTGTAGCTTACCTATAACTAGTTAAGATCTTGAGCAAATCATGTAAGGCAGCATTTCCTGAAGTCTGTTCTGTATCCACAGATGATTCACTAACATAACAGGATCCATGGCCAAATGAGTTTGGGAAATGCTATACATTAGACACGTTTCTAGAAGATTTATAATGTACATAAGCATATCAGAAGCTCTACTCAGTTTGAGCAGTACTTATTAACACCCCCCAAAACTAAAATTCCTTAAAACAACACACTTCGGAAAATTTTCTCCTCAGTAGAGATGAGAAAAATATCCCTTCAGGTTCTAAACTTTAAAATTCTGTGAGATTATTTGTGAAAGCCGCTCAAATATTTAATTCAAGTTTACAAACCTGAACCCTCTGGACCAAATACACTCTTTATGCTCCCGCAACACTGTGACCTTCCTCTTTCAGAGCACTTACCTTCGGACTGAAATCATCTCTCTAACCATCTAGACTCACCTCCTTAACTGGGAGAGGGAATCATGCTCCATCACTCTTGTCTCTTTCACACTTAACAGAGTGCACGGATCATTACATGTTTTGCTTTTTGTTTTTGTCTTTATTCTAACACAACAAACTCCTATTTGATTGCCCCACAACCATTCCTACCCTTCTCCTATTGCCTCTCTATGCACCTATGGTCACGTTTCCTCCTCCTTAAAAACATTCATTTCCCACTCCTCTTAAGATGGAGACCAAATGCCTAAGAGGATCCCAGAGGATCTAAACTTCTCCTGCTTTACCTCGTATCATATCATATCACTGTTCCTCTCTGCTTTATACATTTTAGTCACACAAAGATAGTACAGATGATATAGTAAACGGCACAGAGAAAAAAGCAGGACAGGGGACTGGGAATGTCAGGGTGGAGTCAGGTGGGTGGCCATGAATGGCATGACTAAAAAGGTTCCATTAGTGAGAGGGAACAGAAAATAAACACCTCTACACTGTGAGTCTGGATGACTGGTTTGGAAAATGCAGCAGGTGTGGCTAGAGTGGCACTGGCCTGGTGGAGAGCAGTACATTAGGTCAGAGAGGTAATGGGAGGCCTGGTAGACCAGGGCCTTCTAGGGCACTGTGCATGCAGTCAGCTCCCATGATGACCTCTCTAACCTAGATCCTGCCTCTGAAGCCGTCTCCTGTATCGAACTGTACTTGACAACTGCCCCTGGATGTCTTACTGGAACGTTTAGCTGAGGTCTTCATCCCTGCTTCAAATCTGTTTCTCCTCCATTCTTCCCCATCTCAGTAAATGGCACACTCTACACACTGACGAAAGCCAGAAACCTGAAAGTGCCTCCCACTGAACTGAGAATAGACACAGAAGTCTACTGAACATTCTCCATGCTAGGTAGCCATATCCTTTGATTAGCAGGGTAAAGTTGGTGAAGAACCTAATCCCATACACGTGGCACTCCACTGAGTATTGCTTCCCAGGCATATATTACACACATACTTGCACCTAATTCCCATGTGAGGGAATTAACATTCCTGTGGGGGCAGAAGCTGGGTGAAGTGGGACATTAAATCTGGGTGTCCCCTGAAATGCCAAATGTCCATCTAAGACAAAAATGGTACAGGACTTCCCTGGCGGTCCAGGGGTTGGGACTCCGAGCTTCCACTGCAGGGGGCACAGGTTTGATCCCTGGTCGGGGAACTGGGATCCCGCATGCCACATGCTACATGACTCACCCACAAAAATAAATAAATAACTAAATAATAAAAACAGTTCTTTAAAAAAAAAGGTACACACACCTAGAGTTCAGCCCTAACAGTAGCTTTAGGCGAGGAGGCAGCAATCATAGAGGAAAAGGTCCCATACAAAATGGTAGTAGCAGCACCTCTCAAAGGTGAGACTACAGATAATTTAAATCAAAGGTTTGTATGTGTTTGTCCTAGAAGGTCACAAGAAAATGAGGAGCTAAGAAGGCAGAATGCAAAATTAGACATGGATTTTGAAAAGTACATTTTATGAGACTTGCTGGGGTCTTTCACCAGCAAAAACAGATTCTGACACCTACTTTCCTTTCTACTTTTGGTAGCCCTATTATTCAAAAATCTTTTGTGAAAAGTTTTCTAGCAATACAAACTTCTATCTTTATGGAAACATCAAATTAGCTATGTATGATGCTTTATTCCTAAAGTCTAATAAAATTTATACACATAAAAGGAAATAAGGGGTTCCAGGATAAGATGGAGCAGATGCACTTCCTTCCTTTCCTCATGCTAAGTTCAACTAAAACTCCAGGTCATTACATGTACCATAAACTGGAGAAAATTCTGAAGGTTGGAAGAAGGGAAGCTGGCTAGAGAACTTGGAACCAGATGAACAACATACCAGGATTTCTTTTTGCCTAATATATCCTGAACTGGGTGCTAAAAAGCCAGCAATCTTAAAACGTCAGTGTGTACAGACGAAGTGCACACACACACACACACACACACACACATACATACACACAAAGAAAGGCTTATTCTCTCTAGCCAAAGGACCAAGAAAAGGGCAATCATGCAGGACAGAAAGATTTTAGACAATAATTGCTATACTCCAGCAATAAAAAAGCCGCAACCCTATCTCATCTCCGCCAGCAAGAGTTACATAAGGAGCCTAGATTTCCACCCTCCCCCGCTATAATGAGGAGTTCTTTTTCCCCTGCTGGAATGGTGTCAGAGAAAGCCAAGTGAAGTTGGAACTTTCATCCCTACCCAGAGGTAATGAGCCTCCTTCTCCCCTATGAGGTATCAATGACGCTAAGTAGGGAACCTGAATTTCCATCCAGACCTGGCAATAACATGAGAAACTCCTCAGTTTCCTGCTGGTCCAGTGTCAGAAAAAGCCTACTAAAAAGAAGATTTAAATAAGCTCCACAATCTCATAACATAATACCCAAAATGTCCAGATTCTATCAAGATCAGTCATCATACCAAGAACCAGGAAAATCTCAACTTTAATGAGAAAAGACAAACACCAGATACCAAATTAAGACAACACAGATGTTGGAATCAACTGACAAGTATTTTCAGTCGTCATAAAAATACTTCAATAAACTATTACAAACATACTTGACGCAAACAAAAAACACAGAAAGTCTCAGCCTCCAGAAAAACAAAACAAAAACCAGAAGATATAAAGAAACAAGTTGAGATTTAAGGACTGAAAAAACAGTAACCAAAATGAAAAATTCACTGGAAAGGCTCAACAGCAGAACAAAGATGACAGAAATTAGAATCAGTGAATGTGAAGATAGAACATGAATTTCTCAACCTGAATAACAGAGAGAAAACAGACTGGGGTGAAAAATGAACAAAGGCTCAGAGAACTGCAGGGCTATCACAAACGACCTAACATCTGTGTAACTGGTGTCTCAGAAGAAGAAAAGAAAAAGTGTATAGGGTTAGAAAATAATTCCTCCTCAAAAATGGCTGGAAAATTCCCAAATTTGTCAAAAGATGTAAACTTACAGATTCAAGAATTTGAGCAAACTCCTAACAAGATAAACCCAAAGAAAACTATGCCAAGACAAATTCCTGAAAGCTAAAATCAAAGAAAAATTTTAAAAGCCACAAGAGAGAAATGATATCGTATCACATCCTATCAATAAAGGAAAATCAATTCGAATTACAGTGAATATCATATCAGAAACCATGGAGGCCAGAAGAAAGTGACACAGCATTTATCATGTACTGAAAAAAAAACTGTCAACACAAAATTCACCATCCAATAGGCTAATCCTTCAGGAATAAGGGAGAAATCAAGGCATTTTCAGATGAAGTTAAACTAAAAAATTTCTTGCCAGTGGACCTATCTTAAAAGACTAACAACAGAAAGATCTTAAAATGGAAAGAAAATGCTAAGATCTTGGAACATCCAAAAGGAAAAAAGAACAAGGGAATAATTATAGATAAACAGAGGAGGTTTTTTTTCTCCTCTTGTGGTTCCTATACTATATTTAATGCTTGAAGCAAAAACTACCATTGCCTGATATGATTCTCAAAGTCCGTATTTAAAACAATATTACAAATGAAAGACCGTAAAGGGACTCATAGGGAAGCTAAGGTCTCTAACTTTATTCACACTGGTAAAATGCAGACACCACTAGACTCTGATAAGTTATATATGTATAACATAATACCCGGAGCAAGCATTTAAAAATCTATACAAAGGGATACACCCTGAAACACTAGATAAATCAAAATGGAATACTTAAGGCACAAGCAACCCATAGGAAGGCAGAAAAAAGTAAATAGACAAATGAAAAACAGAAATTAATAAACTGATGAAATGAAAAACAGAAATGAAATGAAATAAAAAATAAAATGGTAGATTTAGGCCCTAACATACCAATAATTACATTAAATATAAATGGTCAAACTATTCCAACTAAAAGACAGAAATTGGTAGAGTGAATTTAAAAACATTATCCAACTACATGCTATCTGTAAGATGCATGGGTCATATCGGTTAAAAGTGCTGTTAAGTTTGTATCTTCACTGATTTTCTGTCTGGTTGTTCTATCAATTGTGAGAAGTATATTGAAGTCTCCAAATAAAATAGGGGATTTATCCATTTCTCTTTCAGTTGTGTCAATTTTTTCTTCACATATTTTGCAGCTCTGTCATTTAAGATTGCTGTATCTTCTCAGTGGATTGACCCTTTGATCCTTATGAAGTGTCCCTTTTTGTTTCTGGTAATTTTCTTTGCTTTGAAATCTACTCTCATATTAAAATAGCACTCCTTTATTTTCACTAATATTTGTATGATACACCTTATCTATCACTTTACTCTCACCGTAACTATAGCCTTATATTTTAAGTGAGTTTCTTTCCGACCGCAATGCTATGAGACTAGATATCCATTACAGGAAAAAATCTGTAAGAAATACAAATACATGGAGGCTAAACAACACACTACTTAATAACCAAGAGATCACTGAAGAAATCAAAGAGGAAGTCAAAAAATACCTAGAAACAAATGACAATGAAAACTCAATGACCCAAAACATATGCGATGCAGCAAAAGCAGTTCTAAGAGGGAAGTTTATAGCAATACAATACTACCTTAAGAAACAAGAAACATCTCAAATAAAAAACCTAACCTTACACCTAAAGCAATTAGAGAAAGAAGAACAAAAAAAATACCCAAAGTGAGCAGAAGGAAAGAAATCATAAGATCAGATCGGAAATAAATGAAAAACAAATGAAGGAAAGGATAGCAAAGATCAATAAAACTAAAAGCTGGTTCTTTGAGAGGATAAACAAAATTGATAAACCATTAGCCAGAATTATCAAGAGAAAAAGGGAGAAGACTCAAATCAATAGAATTAGAAATGAAAAAGGAGAAGTTAACAACTGACAGTGCAGAAATACAAAGGATCATGAGAGATTACTACAAGCAACTCTATGCCAAGAAAATGGACAACCTGGAAGAAATGGACAAATTCTTAGAAATGCACAACCTTCCGAGACTGAACCAGGAAGAAAGAGAAAATATGAACAGACCAATCACAAGCACTGAAATTGAAACTGTGATTAAAAATCTTCCAACAAACAAAAGCCCAGGACCAGATGGCTTCACAGGTGAATTCTATCAAACATTTAGAGCTAACACCTATCCTTCTCAAACTCTTCCAAAATATAGCAGAGGGAGGAACACTCCCAAACTCATTCTACGAGACCACCATCACTCTGATACCGAAACCAGACAAAGATATCCCAAAGAAAGAAAACTACAGGCCAATATCACTGATGCACACAGATGCAAAAATCCTCAACAAAATACTAGCAAACAGAATCCAACAACACATTAAAAGGATCATACACTATGATCAAGTGGGGTTTATCCCAGGAATGCAAGGATTCTTCAGTATACACAAATCAATCAACCTGATACACCATATTAACAAATTGAAGGAGAAAAACCATATGATCATCTCAATAGATGCAGAGAAAGCTTTCGACAAAATTCAACACCCATTTATGATAAAAACCCTCCAGAAAGTAGGCATAGAGGGAACTTTCCTCAACATAATAAAGGCCATATATGACAAACCCACAGCCAACATCGTCCTCAATGGTAAAAAACTGAAACCAGTTCCACTAAGATCAGGAACAAGACAAGGTTGCCCACTCTCACCACTATTATTCAACATAGCTTTGGAAGTTTTAACCACAGCATTCAGAGAAGAAAAAGAAATAAAAGGAATCCAAATCAGAAAAGACGAAGTAAAGCTGTCACTGTTTGCAGATAACAGGATACTATACATAGAGAATCCTAAAGATGCTACCAGAAAACTACTAGAGCTAATCAATGAATTTAGTAAAGAGGCAGGATACAAAATTAATGCACAGAAATCTCTTGCATTCCTATACACTAATGATGAAAAATCTGAAAGAGAAATTAAGGAAACACTCCCATTTACCACTGCTACCAAAAGAATAAAATATCTAGCAACAAACCTACCTAAGGAGACAAAAGACCTGTATGCAGAAAATTATAAGACACTGATGAAAGAAATTAAAGATGATACAAACAGATGGAGAGAGATATACCATGTTCTTGGATTGGAAGAATCAACATTGTGAAAATGACTCTACTACCCAAAGCAATCTACAGATTCAATGCAATCCCTATCAAAGTACCAATGGCATTTTTCACAGAACTAGAACAAAAAGTTTCACAATTTGTATGGAAACACAAAAGACCCCGAATAGCCAAAGCAATCTTGAGAAAGAAATATGGAGCTGGAGGAATCAGGCTCCCTGACTTCAGACTATACTACAAAGCTACAGTAATCAAGACAGTATGGTACTGGCAGAAAAACAGACATATAGATCAATGGAACAGGATAGAAAGCGCAGAGATAAACCCATGCACATATGGTCACCTTATCTTTGATAAAGGAGGCAAGAATATACAGTGCAGAAAAGACAGCCTCTTCAGTAAGTGGTGCTGGGAAAACTGGACAGCTACATGGAAAAGAATGAAATTAGAACACTCCCTAAAACCATACACAAAAATAAACTCAAAATGGATCAAAGACCTAAATGTAAGACCAGACACCATCAAACTCTCAGAGGAAAACATAGGCAGAACACTCTATGACATAAATCACAGCAAGATCCTTTTTGACCCACCTCCTAGAGAAATGGAAATAAAAACAAAAATAAAGAAATGGGACCTAATGAAACTTAAAAGCTTTTGCACAGCAAAGGAAACCATAAACAAGACCAAAAGACAACCCTCAGAATGGGAGAAAATATTTGCAAATGAAGCAACTGACAAAGGATTAATCTCCAAAATTTACAAGCAGCTCATTCAGCTCAATATGGAAAAAACAAACAACCCATTCCAAAAATGGGCAGAAGACCTAAACAGACATTTCTCCAAAGAAGATATACAGATTGCCAACAAAGACATGAAAGAATGTTCAACATCATTAATCATTAGAGAAATGCAAATCAAAACTACAATGAGATATCATCTCACACCAGTCAGAATGGTCATCATCAAAAAATCTACAAACAATAAATGCTGGAGAGGGTGTGGAGAAAAGGGAACCCTCCTGCACTGTTGGTGGGAATGTAAATTGATACAGCCACTATGGAGAACAGTATGGAGGTTCCTTAAAAAACTAAAAATAGAACTACCATACGACCCAGCAATCCCACTACTGGGCATATACCCTGAGAAAACCATAATTCAAAAAGAATCATGTACCAAAATGTTCACTGCAGCTCTATTTACAATAGCCAGGACATGGAAGCAACCTACGTGTCCATCAACGGATGAATGGATAAAGAAGCTGTGGCACATATATACAATGGAATATTACTCAGCCACAAAATGGAACAAAACTCAGTTATTTGTAGTGAGGTGGATGGGCCTAGAGACTGTCATACAGAGTAAAGTAAGTCAGAAAGAGAAAAACAAATACTGTATGCTAACACATATACATGGGATCTTAAAAAAAGAAAGAAAGAAAGAAAGAAAAAAAATGGTCAGAAGAACCTAGGGGCAAGATGAGAATAAAGATGCAGACCTACTAAAGAATGGACTTGAGAATACGGGGAGGGGAAAGGGTAAGCTGGGACAAAGTGAGAGAGTAGCATGGACATATATACACTACCAAACGTAAAATAGATAGCTAGTGGGAAGCAGCTGCATAGCACAGGGAGATCAGCTCGGTGCTTTGTGACCACCCAGTGGGGTGGGATAGGGAGGGTGGGAGGGACGGAGATGCAAGAGGGAAGAGATATGGGGACATATGTATATGTATAATTGATTCACTTTGTTATAAAGCAGAAACTAACACACCACTGTAAAGCAATTATACTCCAATAAAGATGTTCAAAAAAATACAAAAAAATAAAAATGGAACACTTAAATTAAAAAAAAAATTATATGCTTACTGAGCAGTTTTATAACAAGAGGATGTAAAATATTATTATAGGTTGTTCTTTATGTATTATTTCTTATTGTAAATGCATAACTTCTATTAAATATTTGCATTTAGTTGAAAAAAAAAGAACAAAGAAGAAGAGCAAAATAAACCCAAAGCAAGAAGTAAACCTAAGAAAAGAAATCAATATAAGTGAAAACAACAACAACAAAATTTTAGAGAAAAGCAATGAAACAAAAATCTTGGTTCTTTGCAAAGACTGATAAAATTGACAAACCTCTGAAAAGACTGGCAAAGAAATAAGACACAATTATCAATACCAGGGATGAAACAAGGTATCACTACCGACTCAGTAGACATAAAAAGGATAATAAAGGAATACTAAGAACAACTCTACACACATGAATTTGACAGCTGAAACAAAATGGACCAAGTCCTCAAAAAGCATAAACTGTCACAACTTACCCAACATGAAACAGGTGACTTAAATGGTCCTATAAGTATTCAAGAAATTGAATTCATAATTTTAAAACTCCTGGAAAACAAACCTCCAGACCCAGATGGTTTTACAGAATTCTATCAAACGTTTAAAGAATTAACATTAATTCTGCACAAGCTCTTCCAGAAAATAGAACAGTGAACACTTCCCAATTCTTGAGTCCAGTACTGTCCTGATGCCAAAATCAAGAAATGTACTAACAAATATCCATCTTGACTACGGAAGCAGAAATCTTTAACAGAATATTAGCAAACAGAATTCAGTAACATATATAAAAAATTATAGACCATGACCAAGTGGAGTTTACTGAAGGCATGCAATATACAAAAATCAATATGCAGAACAGTCAATCAATGTAATCCATCACACTGACAAGCTAAAAAAGACAAATCACATAATCAGAACAATTGATGCAGCAAAAGAATTTAACAAAATTCAACACTCACTCATTACAAAAATTCTCAAAAAACCAGTAAGAGAAACATCCTCAACTTAATTTTTAAAAATCTATGAAAAAAAAAAAAAAAAAACCTGGAGCTGAAATGATGCTTTATGGTTAAAGATTAAGTTTTTTCTCCCCAAGATCAAGAATGAGGGAAGGAGGTATGTTCCCACCACTCATACTTAACATAGTGCTGTAAGTGCTAGCCAGTGCAATGAGACAAGAAAGGGAAATAAAAGGCGTACAGATCATAAAGAAAGACATAAAACTATTTGAAGATGGCATGACTGTCTATGGAGAAAATCCCAGGAAATCTATTTTAAAAATCACCTAAAACAAGTGAATTTATCAAGGTCATAGAATATCAGGATGAAAATTTAAAAATCGACTGTATTTCTATACACTAGCAGTGAACATAGGGAAACTGAAAATAAAAATGCAAGACTTATTCTAAAATTTATATGGCAAGGTAAAAGAACTAGAATAGCTCAAACATTCTAGAAAAAGAAGAATAAAGTGTAAGGAACAACTCTATTTAACACATATTATATAACGACAGTAATCAAGCCTGCATGTTACAGATAAAGAAACAGATTAAGAGATCAAGAGAACATAATAGAAAACCCAGAAACAGACATAGGACTTAGTGAAGCAGTTTTAGATGAGAAAACAAAGCACATTTACAAAAGAAAATAACCGACTAACTGAACTTCATCAAAGTTTAAAACTTTTGCTCAGTGAAAGCCCCTGTTAAGAGGATGAAAAGACAACTACAGACAGGAAGAAAAGGTTTGCAAACAAAGGATTCATATCTAGATTACATGACAAACTCAAAACTCAACAGTAAAAAAACAAACAATCCAACAGAAAATGGGCAAAGGACATGAAGAGACATTTTACCAAGGAAGACATATGATGGCAAAAAAACAAGAAGTTCAACATCCCTAGCCATCAGAGAAACATAAATTAAGACCATGATGATACATCACTACTCACACATCAGAAACACTAAAAATTAAAAGAGTAACAAAAACAAATGCTGGTGAGGATGAGAAGAAACTGGATCTCTCACATGTTCCTAGTTATGATGCAAAATGGCTCAGCTACTCTGGGAAAGAGTTTGGCACGTCTCCTAGAAAACTAAGCATATATTTAACCAAACGACCCAGCTATCACACTTCTGGGCATTTATCCCAGAGAAATGAAAATTTATGTCCATACAAAAACTATGCATAATGTTCATAGCAGCTTTATTTGTAGTAGCTGAAAATTGGAGGCAACCAAAACATCCCTCGATAGGTGAATAGTTAAAACAAACTGTGATATATCCATACCACAGAATACTAATCAGCAATAGAGAGGAATGAACTATTGACGTACAAAAAAAAACGTGGATGGATCTCAAGGGCATTAGGCTGAGTGAATAAAAGCCAATCTCAAAAAGTCACATACTGTATGATCCCATTTATATAACATTTTGAGACGACAAAATTATACAGATGGAAAACAGATTAGTAGGTGCCAAGGGTTAGGGATGCTGAGAAGCAGGGGTGAGGGTGAGACTATAAAGGGATAGCAGGAGAGAAATCCATGCAGTGATGGGAAGAGGCCTGTATCTTGATTACAACAGTGGTTACACAAATCTACACGTGATAAACTGGCACAGACCTACAATACACACCTTGTACCAATGTCAATATCCTAGGTTAGGACTGTACTATAGGTATGTAAAATGTAACCACTGGGGAGACTGGGTGCAGAGTACATGGGATCTCTCTGCACTATTTTTATAACTTCCTGTAAATCTAAAATTATTTCCAAAAAAAAAAAGGTTTTTTTAAAGGAAACAAGGTAGAAAGAATAAAATAATTAAATGATTTAAAATTTTCCTTATATGTATCTTGAAAATTTACAACCTACATGCACTTCCATTCCTAATATTTATTTTCTTGAATGACTTAAGTTCATGGTGACTTTTACTCCAGGAAAAAAAAAAATTTGAAATGAGACTCAGGATTTTCCTTCACAATATCCAAAATACTCAATAACAAAATTATTTTATGGAATGGGTTTTAGAGTCGGACAGAAATAGGTTTAAACCCCAATTTTATAACTTACTACATATATGGCCTGAAGCAAATTAAACTTGAATTTCAGTTTTCCTATAGGTAAAATGGGGACAAAAATACAAACCTTAGAGAATTATCACGTCAGTGTGCAGAGAAGCTGGTAGGGCTGTATACATTCTAAACATCACACTAACTTTCACTGCTACTATCTTATCTCCCTGAATGGGACAGATATTCCTCAGAAGTGGGGGCAATTTCATGTACTTCTTTTGAATCACCCTACTGCTCTCAGCATAGTGATAGGTATACAATAAATACTCAATATACATTGAATTCTCTTTGAACTTTCAACTTCTGCCTTTAAAAATTACCGTATTTCCTTACTGTAAATGATAATACTCTTTCGGAAACGGGTTAGGTTCTGTTTCTTTTTTAAATAAGAGTTTTGATGAACGTAATATATAGTTGCTAAAGGCATCAAACCAACAAAGAATAGTTCAACTGGTGTAATAGTTTCAAGATGCAAAACACAGAACAAGATTTCCAAATATTCGACATATCCTGTATTCTTTTTTTTAATAAAAGTATCAAATCACTGTTATACATCTGAAATTAATATAATATTTTATGTCAATTACAACTCAGTAAAAAAATTATAAAGGGGAAAAAGAAAAATGTCTTGGTCCTCCCTTGTAATAACCTGTGCTGAAAGGTTATGTCTTGTTCTTTGCTAACTCTTTTTTGCCGATTCTCCATTTCCTGCTAAGCTAACAGAAGTCCTCATCGTCTCTTGGTACAACTCGAGAAATCAGACCTATCCTATGCGATATGCCCAAGAGTCATGAGCTCAGGAAAAGCAGTTAGAAAATCAGACCATTTCCCACATATCTTGTATTCTTGTTTCCAACTTTGCCAGTTAAAAATATATTTTTACTGGGGTATAGTTGGTTTACAATGTTGTGTTAGTTTCAGGTGTACACAAAGTGATCTGTTATACTCTTTTTTTAGATTGTTTTATTTTTTAATGGCCAATGAGTGGCACCTTCCGATGCCTCATCACTTCATGACAATTATTTTTGCTTCAAATGTTCACATAAAGGATCCTATTTTCATTTAGACTGGCTAACCCTGTTCCCTATGATCCCTTTCTCAACATACAACTCCAGGCTGCTGACCCTGATCTTTCATAACTTTCTAGAGATTATTTCTATACTCACATACTCCTCATTATATGATATCTTATTTTTTCTATCACAATGGGAACTGTTAAAAAGAAAAAAGCCCCTGCCCTCACTCCCCAATTTAAATCTTCTTCAAACAATTTACCTTACTAATTTGTCTCTTAGTTCTAAACTCCCAAAAAGAACTATCAGGCTACTATCAAGTAGGATTATCAAACTCCACTTTAATACAAATTACTAATTAGTTTCTTTCTCTAACTCCTAAGAATCATAGTAAAAACTTACTGCTGGGAACAGTGATTTAATAATGTATTATCAATATACCACAATAAAAACTTGTAAACAAAACAAAAGCTAAGGTTTGGGATATTGCTTCTGAGAGCACATTATTCAAAGATGCTCTTCTATATTTTAACTTCTACTTTGGAATAATATTACATACAGTAAAAAGATGCAAACGTAGTACAAAGAGTTCCCATAAACCCTTCACCTAACTTTCCTTAATGTTAGCATCTTATATAACCATAGTACATTGGTCAAAACTAAAAATTAAATATTGGTACAACAGTATTAACTAAACCACAAATTTTACTTGTACCATCTATACTTTTTCAGTAAATGACGACACCTCTGAGGTAGCTGGACATCCAGATGTCTTAAAAAATTTCTAATTATCCTCTTTTAACTTGGTCCCCAGCTATTCTATGATGAACTCTGATTCTCTATAAGAATATGGATTCATAGTAACATAGAATCTTGGTGTCGGAAGAAATCTTAGAAGGCGTGTAGATTAGTGTTTTTCAAAGTACAAATGATGACCCATCAACAAGTCATGAAATAAGTTTAATGAATCACAACTAGCATTTTTAATAAAACAAAATAGAAAATATTAGACTACAACAAACATGTTAGGGTATTACTGCCTCATAAATCTTCTGTTTTAGTTGTATACGTGTATGCATACATAAATATGTACTAGGTCACACTACTGAAAAAAATATTCCTTACCACAGGTTAGTCGAAAAAGTTTTAAGTCACTCATCTACATCAAGCCGTAAAAGGAAACCTCTCTTGGATATCCTTGTCAGATGATAAGGCCACCTCCATTTAAATATCATTAAAGGGACTTCCCTGGTGGTGCAGTGGTTAAGAATCTGCCTGCCAATGCACGGGACACAGGTTCGATCCCTGGTCTGGGAAGATCCCACATGCCACGGAGCAGCTAAACCCGTGCACCACAACTATGGAGCATGCGCTCTAGAGCCCGTGAGCCACAACTACTGAGTCTGCGTGCCACAACTACTGAAGCCCGCACACTCTATAGCCTGTGCTCTGCAACAAGAGAACCCACCGCAATGAAAAGCCCACGCACGGCAACAAAGAGTAGCCCCCGCTCACCGCAACTAGAGAAAGCCCACACGCAGCAACAAAGACCCAACACAGCCAAAAAAATTTAAAAATTTTTTAAATAGTAAAATAAATAAATATCATTCAAGGTAGGATATTTACTATTTATACTTCAGACAATAATGTCAGGAAATAATTTATAAGGAACCAACATCTATCTCTGTTGACTTCTGATCCACAAGTCACAGAAAAAGGCTTTTTTCTTCCAAAGAAAAATATCCTGCAGTCCTATTTCTTTTTCTTCTGCTTCTTTTTTTAAATCAGTGAACAGAGGTGGTTACATTATAAAAGAAAGGTCATTTTTTTGTTCTGTTTTTTTTTTTCTTTTTGGTTCCTAAGAAGAGACTCTGGAGACAAAGGGCAATAAAGGAACAGAAAAAGGTACATAAGGACGCTAGATTGGAGAAAAGATGCAATACCAAATAAAAAGGTCAAGTCAATAAAGGAATATCTTTGTAGCAATGACATGAAAAAAATTATCAAACTCTGCAGACAATTTCATAAGAGTACACATTATTTACTAGCAAATCTCATTTTGGAAACGAGACTTTTTAATTTTTTTTTTTTAACACACACATTCACAGAGACAGAGAAAAGAAAGAACTCCTAAACTCAAAAGAAAGGGGAGGGCTTCCCTGGTGGCACAGTGGATGAAAATCCACCTACCAATGCAGGGGTCACAGGTTCGAGTCCTGGTCCTGGAAGATCCCACATGCCGCGGAGCAACTAAGCCCATGTGCCACAACTACTGAGCCTGCGCTCTAGAGCCTGTGAGCCACAACTACTGAGCCCACATGCCACAACTACTGAAGCCCACAGCCTAGAGCCCACGCTCCACAACGAGAAGCCACCGCAATGACAAGCCCGCGCACTGCAATGAAGAGTAGCCCCCGCTCACCGCGAATAGAGAAAACCCATGTGCAGCAACAAAGACCCAACACAGTCAAAAATAAATAAATAAAATAATAAAAAGAAAAAGAAGGGGGAAAAATCATGCACAAATGAAACCTTCTCCATTACATATGAGAAAGTCATTATATGAAATTTATCAAAGCAACTGTTATTTCTGTCCAATCCCAAAGTACTCCATGTCATTAAATAAATATATATAAATATTTTATAAATATATAATTCTCCAAATCTGTATTCAATTAACTGGCAACTTCATTCTACCTAACACGCAGAAGAAACTCAAAATGTATGAAGTGAAAAATAAATTCTGACATCAAAAACTCCACGAACTAAATAAAGCTCAGGTACTTCACACTTATAGGAGCACCACAGGGCCCAATTCGAAACCTTGTTACTCTTACTCTGCTCCCAGTTCTAACTATAATATCGGTTTCTAAGACAACGGCAGTTTAAGAACATTAAATTAGCAGGCGGGGGCAAGCACTGTATACAAATCTGCACTGACACGCAACAAGAAATAAGATGACAACCTGACTGCACAGGATGATTTAGAAAATAACAAAGCAGACTGGTGCTCAAGAAACTGATGTCTAGCATAAGAACAAACCACCATCTCATGAGGCTTATAGTAATAGTTGTTATTTATATGTTTGACACTGAGTCAGCATGTGAGATTCTTTATGTTCATAACTGTAGCATTTTTAACATGAAAAATGTATGCTATAACCTTTAGAAAATGTTCTCTCAATTACTGAAATACAAAAAGTTTTAGTTTTCAAAAAGGGGTAAAATCCTCAGCAATTTGGAACACTTGGCTGTCCAGAACAACTGACTGCCTGAGGACTGTGGTTAACGGTAATTTTTACCTTCTATTTTAACTCTTTCAAAAGTTCTATGACTACTTAAATCAACATATCATAAAGTAATCTTTGATGTTAATAGAGTGTAATGTGTGTTTGGGTTAGTATTCCAATGACTGCACATTAGAATCACCAGGGGAATGTTTTAAAACACTGGTGTTCAAATTCCCCAACCAGAAATTCTGATTTAATTACTCTAGATAGAGCCTGCCATCAGACGTGTTAAAGCTTTCCAGGAGAGCCTGATACTCACTCAGGGTTGGGAACCAGTTAGACAAATTAATTTTCTGCACAACATCTTTAAGAATCTTTAAGGAATCTTCAGAGGGATATAGTAAGCAGCATTTCCCAAATCTGTCTTCAAATCCATTTTTCACAGAGCACCTTATAATTCTAACTTTGGTAATTCATCAGCTAAAAATCAAGGTAAATATTAAGTTTAGAATAAAAGTGAGCAACTTTCCAAATGTATAAAAGCTCTAATGTACTTGCAAAGGACAGGGGAAGTGAGAGAAGAAAGTAAAAAAGGGTTTACTTTTATACGGCTATCGTTTTTTTATTATATTACAAAAATTCCAAATGAAAGATTTTAATTTTAACTAAGAAACTTCACATTTTATTTAAATGATGCTTACATCAAGTCTGTGACTCAAAAGCATTCATACATTGTGAAAGCTAATTCCAAAGATAAATTCATGCTGCCCTCAAATGGGTCAAGATAAATATTTTTACCTGGACTACACCAGAAATACTGATGATGGATACAATTTTATTATTTCATAAATAGGAGAATTATATTAAATACCATAGAAAGAAAATAAGGTTTCACTTTTGAGTGCTACTGAGCTCAAAAGACCAACTATGACTGTATATTCATGTTCAAGACTTTTTAAATAATCAATCCATTTTCATCAAGCTGCCATATTTGCCTATGCATGTGAAAATCAAGATAAAAATGTACACACCTCTGTGCCTTCTGCAATGGCCATCTCTAATTCAGTTTCACTTCAAATAAGTCCATGGCAGTGGCCTTCAAACTTAATGCTCATACCTCGTAAAAGAACTCTCATACATTTTTTATTATATTGGATATTAATTTAAATTTTTAGAAGTTTGTATTTCCTGTGATCATATGCATGAACAATAAAAAAAACACTTTGTGGAATGAACCACTATTGTAATTATAATTAGCAGATAAATAATGGAACATAAATATTACAAACTTGGATAAGTAATTCTTTAAAAAAAAACAGTAAAATCTTAGTGGGCATGCTTCTCAGTGAGATAGGGCTTTTTAAAACAATGTATATTACTATATCTGACAGGTTCTCAATTTTATTCTTATTTCACAGTTTTCTAGGTAAAATCACTGATAAAATGTTATTCACATTAAGAAGTAAATCACCCCCAAGTTTTGTTATAGCAAAATTTTTTTCTGTGTCACAACTTACACTCTGATCTTCCATGAAAAATTATGTTTAACAATGTGGCAATTGACAACTTGACTGGGTACTCTTACAATTTACTGAAAGCAAAGAACTAGAAACTACCTGACTTACATTAGGACGTATTACACATTTAACAATTATTCAGTATTCAAGTCCTAGGAAGTACTCCAAAAAGGTATTACTAAGACTTATTAAATAAATATTAATTATATCTGTTATTCTTTCACTTAGCAGCACCTTCTTTAATTTGGTATACTCACAAAAGGTAGAAAATTTCAATATTGTTAATTACAATACTCTTCTGCTGATACAATATTTATTTCATAAAATGTTTTTATCTTATCACGCACTTCAAATATATTTTCACTAAAACCTTGGAGCAGCAGACTTAGCTCACTTAATTTATGGTAAACACCCACCCAACAGTATACACTGTCAACCAATCCCAAACCAGATTATCCAAAACAAGTCTTTGTTTCTCAAGTCAAATATGTTTTGGGCTTAAAAGGAAAAGATTTTTAATTTGTCTCACAAAGCAAGATTCAACTATATGCTATATACAAGAGACATGACAAAAACAGAGAAAGGCTAAAAAAGAAAAGGATAGACAAAGGCATACTAGATTAATGGAAATAAAAAGAAAACAGCAATTATTCTCCTGTTATCAGACCAAGTAGAATGTCAGCTAAAGATGCACTAATGTCAAAGGACATCTTTTAATGCTAAAATCTTCAATTTTCAATAATATATGAACATCAATGTGCCAAATAGTGCAGCAACAACCTTATGAAACAAGGACTACAGGAGATGTAAGGAAACATGGGTAGAGGCACACAAATACTAAGACATTTTAACATAACACTCTTGGTACATCACAGATCAAATGGGGAAAACATACATAAGGATATACTAGAAGACCTAAACAACAAAACCTTATACAAGATACACACACACACACACTATATACATACACATATATGTGTATATATATATCAAACTTCACATCTTTTATACTTCCTCTCAAGTGCATTGGCAATATTCACACTGATACTATATTACATCTCAAGAAAGCATGAGTAAGATTCTACAAAAAGAAATATTACAAAAAACAGTCAGGAATCACAATATAATAAACTAAAAATTAGCAACAAAATTTTAAAAAGAAGACCCTTCTACTCTGAAATTGAACCTATATTAAACAACTGTAACAAGAAAGGGAAAATACAAACTGGAACTACAGAATTACTAATAAAAATGATAATGAAAATACTATATAACAGAATCTATAGGACACATGTAAAGCAATGATTCCACTTTCCCCTTTATCTTTGTCTAGTCAATATAACATTAAAAACGATCCAGTCTGACAACTTAGTAGATAAAATTCCCCTGTGAAACCACATGGGCCTGTTGCTTTTTTATGGGCTTATTAACTTTCTCTACTTTTTCCCAATGGATACTGATGCATTTAAGCTTTCTATTTCTATTTCTGATGGGCCAACTTTGGTACACAGTATTTTCCTAGGAACGAACGTTTTCAAATATATTTATACAGAAGTCTGCAAAGTAGTCTGTTGTAATCTGTTGAAATTTTTCTCAGTTCCAATAGTGATTTCCTCCTTGTCATTTCTTTTTTTGTGTGCTTTCTCCCTTTTCTCTCCTTGATAGCTAGCTAATGGTTTGTCTATTTTGTTAACTTTAAAAATTACAGTTTTGACTTATCAATTAGATCTACTTTTTTCTATTCTCTACTTCATTCATTTGTTTTAACCTTCATTACTTCTTTCTCTGTACTTTCATTTACTTTATTTTTTGAACTAGCTTTTATGATGTTGAGCCAGCCTATCCAACACCAAAAATATCTTTTCATTCGCTGAGGTTTACTTTTATGTCTTTCAAGAGTACTCTAAAGTTTTCCTCTTGCATTTTTGCACATTTCTTTTTAAGTTTATTCCTCATTATTTTCTCTTCAAGTGGAGTTTTCTCTATCATTATATACTCTACCTATAACTCCTTGTATATTTGAAGGCTACTAGATTCTAGATGTTAATTTTACACCATGCTACCTTGCTGAATTCTTTGATTCAACTTTTTTCTAAAACTTGTGCGCCTAAATTTCTCTCTCTCTCTCCTCTAACTGCACTGACTAATGCCTCTAGGACAATGCTGAATAGTTTTGGAGATGGTGTGCCTTATTCCTGATCTTGATGATAAATAAGTTAAAAACGCTCTAGTATACTTTCGAGGTGTCTGTAGTAATCACCATCATGTCATTTACCATTCTGAATTATAATCGTCTACCCTCTCCCACTAGGCTATAAGCTCATGAATAAAGATGATGTCATCTTCATGTTCACCAGCATCTTGCTGATCAAGAACTCTCACTGATCGACACTGACATACTGAATGAATCAATCTAGCAATAAATGTATTCCTAGTGTCAATAAATCAGAGAAAAAACATGTCCCCAGACAAGAATCGGGAACTCAGTTGTGGTGTTAAAATTGGTGGGATCACTTCGCACCCATTAGGATGACTTTTACCAAAAAAACCCAAAACAACAAGTGTTGAGAATGTGGAGAAATCAGAACCCGTGTACAAAAGCAAATTTGGATGATGTGGATTTTATTTCATAAAGTAGAAATTTCCCTACAAAATATGGGAATTGTTTTTGTTCTAGCATGCTATCCCCACTCCTTAACAACTTCACATTGCACTGAACATTAGATTCCGTACTACTGCTATAAGGCATATCTTACCCACAATGCCCTGGACTAGGTCAATGCCTTTATCACTTTTTTCATCTTCAGTTGCCTTTCTGTTGCTTCTAAATCTGGTTATTTAGCCCTCCTGTCTTAAAGCCTTCTATTAAAGCATGCCCAACCTTAAAGCACTTCTTTGGGCTGACTAAACCTGCTTCCATTAATAAACAATCTGAAATTAAAGCTGTAGAGGAGGAAACTCCCTCTTTCCATCACCCCTTCCTTTCTTTTCTATGCCTGCCATTGTCAGACTTGCATGAGGCTCACTGCTATTGATCAGGTGGCATCAAGGGGAAAAGGTTCCTTGGAAGCCAAAGTTAGAAATATTTACAAGGTACACTGTTCACTGTAATTAAAATGAGATTTCATAGGCTATCTTGGGAACTTTGCCACCATTTATTACAATCTTTCTATGAGAAAATACATTCTAAGTTTCCAGTAACCAACACAGAAACAAACTTTGGAACATGGCCTATTTTGATGATCACCCAAATCTTGCCCAGAATTTATTAGACACAATATTCCATTTCCAAGAAATTCTATTATTACAGAAACTTCTATAAACATGTAACATAAACTCTCATTATTAAAAGTCACAGCACTTGCATTAAAAACTGTATTTAAGTTTCTTTCTAAATCCAATTAACATTAAAAACTTCACAAACTCTTCACTAAAAATCAATAGTTGAAGGAAATACATAAAAAGTGATTGGATATTAAGGAGAAACACCTGGTAGATAACACTGTTTCTCAATTCATGAAGGAACTCTCCAAAACAAAAGAAAAAAAGATTCAGAATTTTTCAGATTTCTCAGAGCTAATATGAGCAACCTATATAAATTTTCTTTGCACAATTCTAAAAACTGAAAGCCCACTCATCTACCTGTGACTTGTCACTTTAAAAAGAGCTTCATAAATTGAACTGTCATTTTGCCCAGATATTTCCTTAAAACACAAGTAAATCAATAAGCATTGCTAAAGCAAGATTTTGCTCAAGTGAACAAAAAGATAAAGACATTTGTGAGACAGTACTGCTTCAAACACAAAGGGAACTAACTAACTAAGTATTGTGCTTGGTTTTCAGAACTTGAACAATAGATTAATAAAATTAGTCTCAAATAAAAGAACAGAGGGTGTGGTTTATTTCCCCTAATCTAGGATAAAAATTGTTTAAATTTTTAAAACAAATTTAGGACTAGAAAGACAGATCAATTCTTGTAAAAAACCCCATAAATTTAGCATTTATCATATTTAAGTCATGGCTGCACTTTCCTAAAGAATCATGATAAACTTGAGGGGAAAAAAAGATAACAATTATTCTTTTGATGCTAATTTCCTTATATTCGCCTTTATGGAAAATAATGCATAAACTTTTAGTATAAAGAACTCAAAATGGATCTCAAGAGCATTTTTTAAAAAAACGACTAAATAAAACTCAAAAGTCAAGCCAGAATTTAAAAAGTAATTTTTTTAATTTAAGAGTTGGCTTTGTTTACTTCTGCTTTTGTTTTGTGGGGGTTTTTTTGGGGGGGGAGGGTATAAAAAATGTTAAACTTGTGTGGCATGAAAATATTTTTTATTTAATAAACATACGAGATATTTTAAACACTCTCTAATCCAAAGTTCAATGGTGAGCCTTGGGCCTGCCTGCCTGCCTTCAACAACAGAACAAAGGAGTATGAAGTTCTGAACTTGTATCACGGGAAATTTATTACCAAGTTATTAGTACTTGAATACTAACTCAGTGGCAAGAAAACAAAGGCTTAGCCATTCTTTGGGAATGAAAGTGAGAAAGCTGAAAGATCAAAGGTAAAATGGATGGTTATAAAGCTATGACAAGGCAGAAGAGGTATGTGTATAAAACGCTGCAAACAATTACATAAAAGGCACAGATTTTCTGAGGCTTGCGTTTAAATCCTAAGTTAATAACTGCTGAAGTACACAGTAGTTTTCCAAAGGAAAAATGACTCTCTGGGCTGCAAGGGCAGTATTATTCCAAGGTCAACTAAATTCCAACAAAAGGCCAAAAGTATGCATATTTGTATTACAGAATCAGTCACCCCTTCTCTAAAGTATATACTCAGAAATAATAATAGAAAAAGAGCCTACTTTTTTTAAATTGGGCAGAAGTGAAATTTTTTAAATCTCTCAAAATAATAATGTCCTAGTACAAATACACTGTTACTTAAATTATTTTTAAGGAACTAAAAACATTATGGCAATGGGCCATGTGCGGTCACGGAATTGTTATATTTTATCCTGAAAACTACACTATAAGGAGGCATAATTTATTTTCTCCAACTTACAGGTGAGTTAACTGAGAATCAGAATGCTTGAGTAACCTGCTCAAATCCACACAGCTACCATTTCAACTCCAGAGGCTGCACTTGCAACTAGACTGTTTTACCTACAGTATAATAACGGCTAACAATCAAATAATGTTTACTGAGGAAAGGCAGAAGCTAAGCAATTTACAGACGTATCTTATCCTCAAACACTCTATGAGGTAAATATTATTTTAGCCCCTAGTAAGACATTTACAATGGTTTAAGCCAAATGCTTGAGAGGCAAAAATGAGATGCTTTCTGAGAAATATTTTTAGCTTCGAAGAAAATTGAGAATTACAAAATGTATTTTTAAGTCAACTTTATTGAGATAAATTTTACATATAATGAAATGGGACTACTTTAAGCTCATAATTAATGAGTTTTGACATACATCCATATAACAATCACAAAAATCAAGATATAGAACATTTCCATCACCCAGAAGAAAGTGTTGATATCTTATAGAAGAAATCCCCATCTTTCTGTCACAATGGATTAGTTTCGCCTGTTCTAAAATGTCACAAAAATAGAATCTTATGGTATATACCCTATGTATCTAGCTTCTTTTGTCTAGCATAATGTTTTGGGGATTCATCCATACTGTGGCTTGGATCAGAAGTGTTACTACTGAGTAGTATTCCATGGCATAGTTATGATACAATTTGTTTAACCATCTACCTAGTGGTGGATATGACCAGTTCAGGGCTATTACAAAGAAAAATGCTACAAACACTCAAGTACAAGTCTCTGAATAGCCACATATTTTCATTTCTCTTAGGTAAATACCAGGAGTGGAATTGCTGGGTGGCATGGTAAGTATATGTTTAACTAGAGAGTGACAAACCATGACAGCATGATCGTACCATTAACATTCCCAGCAGTAATACACGAGAGTTCCAGTAGCCCCACCCTGTCACTTGGTATTATCAGCCTTTTTAAATTTTAGCTATGGTTTTAGGCCATATTTCCCTGATAAGTAATGATTTCAAGCATCTTTTCATGTGCTTATTAGCCATTCTTATCTCTTCTTCATTGAAGTGTCTAGTCAAATATTTCGTTCATACTTGTCTTACTGACTTGTAAGTGTTCATTTATATCATCCTGGATGCAGATCCTCTGTCAACATAAGTATTGCAAATGTTTTCTTCCAGTATATGTCCTGCTTTTTCACTTTTAAAAGTGATTTTCGGGGGAGGGAGGGAGACACAAGAGGGAAGGGATGGGGGAACAGATGTATATGTATGACTGATTCACTTTGTTATAAAGCAGAAACTAATAAAAAAAATAAAAAATAAAATAAAATCAAAAAAAATAAATAAATTAATTAAAAAGTGATTTTCGGGTACCAGAAGTTTTAAATTTTGATGAAGTTCAAGTTCTCAACTTTTTCTTCTATGATTTGTGCTCTCTGTGTTCTAAGAAATCTTTGCCTATATCCAAAGTAACAAAAAAATTTTCTTCTAGAAAGTTTACAACTTTTTAAATGTAGATCTATGATCCATTTCTAATTAATTTTTGTCTATGGTGTGAGGTAAGTGTTGAGGATCATTTTTTCCCATCTGGGTATGCAACTGTTTTATCACTGTTGTTGGAAAGAGTAGCCTTTGCCTATTAACACCTTTGTTGAAATTAATTTTGAAAAAAACAACGTGACCATATGTGGGTTTTTTATTTCTTGACTCTATATTCCAGGGAGCAGCAAACTTCTTCTGTAAAGGGCTAGATGGTAAATATTTTGGCCTCTGCAAGCCACAAAATTTCTGTCAAACCTACTCAAACTCTGCTGCTGTAGCATGACAGCAGCTATAGACAAAACATAAACAAATGATCATGGCTGTGTTCCAATAAAATTTCACTGACAGATACAAATTTCAATTTCATCTAAATTTTATATGTTATGAAATATCATTCTTTGATTTTTTTTCTCTCAACCGTTTTAAAATGTAAAAAACATTCTTAGCTTGCAGGCCATACAAAAACAGGCAGGCCAGATTTGGTCCATGGGCCATAGTTTGCCAACCTCTGTTCTATTCTGTTCCAATGATCTATATAGTTGGCCATCCATATCTGTGGGTTACGCATCCATGGATTCAACCAACCGTGGGTAGAAAATAGTCAGAATAAAAAAATTCCAGAAAGTTCCAAAAAGTAAAACTTGAATTTGCCACATGCCCTGCCAACTGTTTTATAGCACTTACGTTGTATTAGGTATTATAAGTAATCTAGAGATGATTTAAAGTATACCAGAGAATATGCATAGATTATATGCAAACACTAAACCATTTTACATAAGGGACTTGAGCAATGTCAGATTATGATATCTGCAGGGGTTGGGAGTGAGGTTCTGGAACTAATCCCTCCGTGAATACCGAGGTATGAGGGTATATTATTCACCATGCCAATATTCCACTGTCTTACTTACTGTAGCTTTATAGCAAATCTTGAAGTCAGGTAGTGTGAGCTCTCCAAATTTGCTCATCCTTTTCAAAACCGTTTTGGCTACTGCAGAACCTTTGCATCTCCACACTATGTTAATTTTATTTTACAAAAAAAAAAAAAAAAAAAAAAAAACCTGCTAGGATTTTGATTGAGCTTGCATTGTATCTTTATGTTAACTTTAGGAAAACTGGCATTTTAATAATATCAAGTGTTCTTTAATTTGTCTGAGCAATATTTTCTCGCTTTCAGTATTCAGGTTATGCAATATTTTGTTATATCTAACAGTGAGTATATGCTTTTATGCTTTTTAAATTTTCCGGTTGTTCACTACTATTAAATAGAAATACTGTTGATTTTTTGTATACTGACCGTGTAACCTGTGATCTTGCTCAACTGATCTATTTCAGTAGCTTTTTAGTCGTGATTTCTTATAATTTTCTACATAATCATGCCACTTGCAAATAAAGACAGTTTTATTTCTACTTTTTCCAATATTTTCCCCCATTTATTTCCTCTTCTTCCTGCACTTGCTAGAACTCAAGTACAATGTCGAATAGAAGTGATTATGGTGTACATCATTGCCTTGTTCTCATCTTACAAGTGCTCAGTCTCTCACTAAAAAACATAATGTTAGCTAGAAGTTGTTTAGGGAAGTCCTTTATCAGATTAAGCAAGTTCTCTTACATTCCTAGTTTGATGAGTCTCTATCATGAATGAGTGCTGACTTTCAACAAATGCTTCTTCTGTGTCTAATAAGATACTCGGGACTTCCCTGGTGGCGCAGTGGTTAAGAATCTGCCTGCCAATGCGGGGGACACGGGTTCGAGCCCTGGTCCGGGAGGATCCCACATGCCGTGGAGCAACTAAGCCCGTGCGCCACAACTACTGAGCCTGTGCTCTAGAGCCCGCAAGCCACAACTACTGAGCCCGTGTGCCACAGCTACTGAAGCCTGCGCGCCCTAGAGCCTGTGCTCCACAACAAGAGAAGCCACCACAATGAGAAGCCCACGCACCGCAACGAAGAGTAGCCCCCACTCCCCGCAACTAAGGTCCGCATGCAGCAACAAAGACCCAACGCAGCCAACAATAATTAAAAAAATTTTAAAAAGATGCTCATATGGTTTTTCTCCTTTATTCTATTAATATGGTTAATGCTTTCCTAAGATAAATTCCACTTAATCATGTGTATTAAATTATTTAAATTTTGTTGAATTTAAATTGCTAATATTTTGTTAAGGGTTTTTATATCTATCATGATGATGGATACTTAACTAAAGTTTTCTTTTAAGTTGGTCTGGTTTTGGTACAAGATAATGCTGGCCTCATAAAATGAGTTGGGAACTGAGAGTGCCCTGGTGGCCTAGTGGTTAGGATTCTGGGCTTTCACTGCTGTGGCCCTGGGTTCAATCCCTGGTCAGGGAACTGAGATCCTGCAAGCTGTGCAGCCAATAAATAAATAAATAAATAAGTGGACATGGCTATGTTCCAATAAAACTGCAGGCAATGAGCCTGCAGGTCACAGTTTGCCAATCAATGATCTAAGTTATCAAATTTATAAACAAAGTCATTCATAAAGTTCCCTTATAATTTTTTTAATGTTAGTAGAATTCCTTCTTTTATTCCGATGTTGGTAATAAATATATCTTCACCTTCTCTCTTTTGTCTGTCTAGCTAGAAACTTATCAATTTTATAAATCTTTTCCCAGAAGCAGCTTTTGATTTCATTGATTTTTTCAATTGTCCACTTCCAATTTCATTGGTTTCTGCTCCTATCTTTATCATTTCCTTCTCTGTATTTTGATTTTTAATGTGCTTTTCTTTTTCTAGCTTCTTAAGGTAGAGGCCTAAAGCATTAATTTTGGATCTTTTTTTTTCTCACATAACATTTAAAAACATACATTCCCCTCCAACCACTACTTTAGCTGCACCCACATATTTCAAGGTTTCATTTTCACCTCCATTTAGTTCAAAATATTTTTCTAATATTCTTTGTGATTTCTCCTTTGACCCATGCATTATTTAGAAATGTCTTGATAAATTTCCAAATATTTGTAGAACTTATGATATTTATTTCTAACTTAATCCCTCTGTGGTCAGATGACATAGTTTATATTATTTCAATCCTCTTAGATTTGTTGAAAATTGTCTCACAGCACAGCATATCACCTGTCTTGCTGAATGTTCCACGTGCACTTGAAAAGAATGCATATTCTGTTGTTATTGAATGGAGAGTTTCATAACACTGGATGACAGTGTTATTGAATTCTATCAATGTCTTAGCTTGAGCTGTCATAACAGATTACCATAGACTGTGAGGCTTAAACAGAAATTAAACTTCTCACAGTTGTGGAGGCTAGACGTCCAAGATCAAGGTGCTAGCATGGTCAGTTTCTGATGACAGAGCTCTCTTCCTGTCTTGTAGACATCCAACTTCTTATGTCCTCACGTAGGGGGGGAGGGGAGGAGCAGAACAGAGAGCTAGCTATCTGGTGTCTGTTCTTCTAAGGGCACTAATTCCTCGTTGAGGGCCCAACCCTCACAATCTATCTAAGCCTAATTACTTCCCAAAGATCCTATCTCCAGGGACTTCCCCGGTGGCACAGTGGTTAAGACGCCGCACTCCCAATGCAGGGGGGCCCAGGTTCGATCCCTGGCCAGGGAGCTAGATCCCACATGCATGCCGCAACTAAGAGTCTGCATGCCACAACTAAGGAGCCCGTCTGCCACAACTAAGACCCAGCACAACCAAATAAATTAACTGATTAATTAAATTTTAAAAATCCTATCTCCAAATACCATTGCATCGGGGGATAGGGATTCAACATATGAATTTTGGGGGGGTACACAATTCAGTCCATAGCAGCAGCCTTACTGCTTTTCTGTTTACTTATTCTAAGCTTGTTACTAGGTGCATGTATATTTAGAACAGTTTTAGGCCTTCTTGATGATTTTACCCTTTCATCATTGGTAATTTTATCCCTAATAATATTTCTTGTTCTGAAGTCTACTTTGATATAAATATAGCCACTCCAGCTTTATTATGATTAACGTTCGCAAAGAATATCATTTTCCACCCTTTTAGCCAATCTGTCTTTATATTTAAGGTGAATTTCTTTACTTATCATATAGTTGTCTCTCCTGCTCTCTTACATAGTCTGACCTTCTCTACCTTTTAACTATAGTGTTCTAGACCATTTACATTTAACATAGTTATCAACATAACTGGGTTTAAATCTATCACATTAGTCTTTGTTCTCTATTTATCCCATGTGTTCATTACTCCTCTTTTCTACCTCTCTCTGCCTTCTTTTAGATTACAAGTTTTTTATGATTCCATTTTATCTCCACTATTGTATTCTTAGCTATTCTTTTTTTTTTTTTTTTTTGCTATGCATCAGTATACATCTTTAACTTACCACAACTTCTCCTCACATCACATTGTATCAGTTCATGTATAATGTAAAACCCTTACCCAAGTTTTCTAGATGTTTATGGTGAGAATGTAAATCTAGTCCTAGTTATTTCATCACAGCCAGAAACATAGGCCTCCAAAATGTTTTCTTTAATAATTTGATTTTTTGTCTAATATTTGGGGGAAACATATATTGGGGGACCCTCTTTATATTATACTTCAAAGAAAACAGCTATATTTCTATTTCATAAAATGAAGAGTGTCACATCTGGTCTAACCAAGCAGTGAATTTTGTTTTAAAGGGTTACAATGCCCACTAGTTCCTTTTTTTTTTTCTTTCAGTTACTAGTTCCTATTCTTAATTTTAAACACAGCCTGCCTACGACAAGAGCTTCTGACTCAGAATAATCCTTCCTTTACCTTGAAATCATCTCCCTGGCTCTCTGATTCCTGGCTTCATTGAATTTCAGTTCATTCTCCCTCCTCTTTGCTTTGGTAACCTATTCAAATTCTCTTCTCTGGCTTATGAAAGTTTTAAAAGACAATATATTTTAATGTTTCTCTATTATGGGTTTAGACTTATTTCCCCCAAATAAAAAACATTCCTAATTTAATTAATATAATTCTATGTAAAAATATGAGGAAATATTAAAAGTTCTGTCTTGTAGTCTTTCAGTTCTACATCTATTCTATATAGTGATATCCCCATGAAGAAATGCCGTTTTTAAAAGAAGTATCATTTTGGGCTTCCCTGGTGGTGCAGTAATTGGGAGCCCGTCTGCCAATGCAGGGGACGTGGGTTCAAGCCCTGGTCTGGGAGGATCCCACATGCTGCGGAGCAGCTGGGCCCGTATGCCACGGCTGCTGAGCCTGCACTCTGGAGCCTGTGAGCCGCAACTACTGAGCCCACGTGCCACAACTGCAGAGGCCTGCGTGCCTGGAGCCTGTGCTCCACAGTGAGAGGGGCCACCGCAATGGGAGGCCCGCACACCACAACAAAGAGTGGCCCCCGCATGCTGCAACTAGAGAGGGCCCGCGAGCACCGGTGAAGACCCAGTGCAGCCAAGAATGAATAGATAAAATAAATTTATTTTTTTTAAAAAGTATCATTTTGAAAAGTTCTGACATACATTCCATGAATAAAGCATATGATTAAAGAGAAAGAATATATTCCCCAAACCAAGAATGTAATACACAGAAGGTAAAATTATATATAGAATGGATTCCTAATTTTCACCACTTCATATTTATTTCACTTATCCAAGAGGCTTTAGAGTTGTGTACTTGGCCGAATTTTTCCTATTAGGTTGAACCACGTGAAACTGGAATATTTACAGGTCAAAGAAAGGTCAAATATTGGTGATTTCATATGATTTAACCTCTCACTAATCAATTAAACACAGACCTTGGAGTACTAACCAAAGTGAACAGGCGCAGTCTGTATGCTGTTTTAACAGTACACAAGCACCATCTTGTGGCAGAAAGCAAAACTGTAGCTCTATACTTGCTATTGCTACAAATATATTCAAAGTTTCTCAACTGTTTCCAACATGCTTTTGAAAGGGCATTACAAACTGGTGAAGAACACTTAGATTGATAGTTTGAACAAGCTCAAAACAAATGGCACACCAACATCATGATAATTAGCAGCTAGTCATCAGCCTATACAACATAAACTTTGAAATATAATAAGCTATTTCATAAATTAAAATCTTGACTATTTCTAGTTTTACTGATAATTAACATATTGAAATAAAATCAGTTCAGATACTTCAGAAAACTTTTCACCTATCAAATTTCTACTAGTAGCCATAGCTGTCCAAAACGTTCCAAGTCTCATAGGCTTAATTAACCAGGGGAATTGGGGGTGGGGGGAAGAGACTATGACGCCTCAAGTAGGGACTGGGATCTGCCTATAAGAACAAGTAACTTTTTGGCAAAACAGTTCAAATGCTTTCCTTATTTAACTTGCTATGACTCATACTACAGATGGTAAGAGAAAACTACTTTACTAACCTAGCTACAAGTGACTGGACCAGGAACTGGACACTTTAGCCAAAGACAACCAAATACTGTTTTGACATAAAACACACCAACCATACCTGAGGACCAGAGGCACTTGGCGTGGGTGCATGCCATAAAATTGTTCCAGACTGAATGATGGCATCTAATAAAACCAAATCCTTTTGGGAAAGAAGTATAAATACTAGACGAATGAAGAACAGGTGTGTCACTCAAACTTAGGTTGTATCCTAAACAATGCCATTCTCTCCAAGATACATTACACATCCCTGTTCTGGAAGCTCTAGACCCTAAAGTTCCTCCTCCCATAAGTACCTCCAACAAGCCCTCAAAGCCAAAGATAATCTTCGAATGCCCTTCAGTGAGGCTTCGAAGAATGATAAAATGGACTCCTCCTAAATATCTCACAGGCAATTTAAACTCAACACAGTCAAAACCAAATCCCTCATCTTTCCAAAGATCTACTCCGACTCCTCTCATTGTAAACACTATTAGCAGTGACCCAGATATGTGAAAGTCATCCTTAACACCCTCTATCAACCAATGCCTACAAATGAACCTATTTACAAAACAGAAGAGTCACAGAAATTTATGGTTACCAAGGGGAAGGGGGGAGCGGGAGGGATAAACTGGGAGATTGGGATTGACACATACACACTACTATATATAAAATAGATAACAATAGCACAGGGAACTCTACTCAATACACTGTAATGACGCATATGGGAACAGAATCTAAAAAAGAGTGTATATATGTATATGTATAACTGATTTACTTTGCCGTACAGCAGAAACATAACATTATAAATCAACCATACTCCAATAAAAATTAACTATAAAAAATTTTTTTTAAATCAATCCCCAAGTCTACCTCCTAAGTATATAGACACTGTCCCCTCCTCTCCATCCCCACTATTCCAGGCTCTCATCACATTAAGCCTGAATTACAGCATGCTTGTAATACATCTTTCTCCCTTGAATTTTCAGCCTATACAAACTATTTTCCACATACTGTGAAAGCAATATTCCTAAAACAGATATACAATTATTTTATCCCTCAGCTTAAAATCCTTCGAAGGCTTCCAATCAGCTTCAGGATAAAATCTAAACCTCTTGGCATGCCACTTGAGGACATCCATATTATCGACCTGCCTGAACTTCAGCCTTTTCATTCCACTCAAACCAAATTGCCTGCAAGTCCATGAATGAACTAAACTTCTCAGGATTCCCTGCCATTGTTCCCAAAATCTAGATTGCTTTTTCTTACCTTCTTCACCTGGCTTATGCCTCATTAACCTTGAAGATTCAGTTCAGGTGTCAATTCCTTCTGGGAGGCTTCTTTAATTCCCCAAACTGAGTGCCATGCTTGTTCTCAAAGTTTCCATAGCATTCAATGGACACATCTATCACTGTGTTAGTTTCTTTTCATTTGTCTTCCTCTTCTAGCAGACTAGAGTCTATCAGATTGTCTTTCATCAAAGTATCTACTCTAGGGCTTCCCTGGTGGCGCGGTGGTTGGGAGTCCGCCTGCCGATGCAGGGGACGCGGGTTCGTGCCCTGGTCCGGGAAGATCCCACATGCCGTGGAGCGGCTAGGCCCGTGAGCCATGGCCGCTGGGCCTGCGCGTCCGGAGCCTGTGCTCCGCAACGGGAGAGGCCACAACAGTGAGAGGCCCGCGTACCGCAAAAAAAAAAAAAAAAAAAGTAAAATATCTTTCAAGTATAAAACAGACAAGCTGTTCCTATCTCAGGTGATCAAACCTATCTGTTGTACTCAAGTAGGCAAATAGTTTTATTTATATTAGGTAACCTCAGACTGATGAGAAAGACAGTGGTTATGTAACAGAAAAAAGAGAAATAAAGCAACTATAAGAGAAACAGTGCATCCCTCTTGCCTCCCGTGCAGGGTGGACACCAAGTTGAGAGCTGGTAAGCCTGCCAGTGGATGCTCCAGAGTTAGACGGAAGAGGATGAGAATGGAACAACATCCAAAGGAGCCGAGGAGAGCTAAGAGTTTAGGCCAAGACAGCAAGGGGAAGATGGTAAATACTCTCTGACAGCATTACCGGGGGGAAAAGATGGACTACAAGTCACCAACTGCAGGTTTCAGCAGGGCAGGCAAGAGAGGTATCAGCTACCTGGTGGACAAGAGACATTACTACAAAGACGCGAGGAGCCCGCACCCTCCCTTCCCACCAGGACAATACAGAAAATTCCCCCCAGACACACTGGGGAGGAAGGGGGGAGAGGCAGAAGTTTTTCTTAGAGAACTTGAACAATATTTAAACGAACCATTTACAATTTGAATAGGACTAGATCTTAAATGGCCATTTTTCCACTACCAAGCAAGACTCCAAAAAGTATTAGATTGTCTGTTGATTAGACAAGTAACTTCTCCTAATATCTGAATTGTAATAATTGGTCGGTAAATATACAAAATGATTTTAAAAGCATCAGCATCCCAACACTAAAAGAAATGATATATGACTGGATAGAGGTTATCAGCTAACACTACAACGGCAATCCTACTGCAAATGCATCAAATCAATACATCGTATACTTTAAACTTACACAATGTTATATGTCAATTATGCCTCAATTAAAAAGAAAATTTTTTTAAGCATCAGCAAATATCTGATCACACGTGAGAAAGAATTGCTTAGGCATAGAAGCAGTGGGAGAAATCACACCAAAAAATTTAATAGATTAGACCATATAACATTTAAAACTGTAGTACATTAAAAACAAACACAGGGCTTCCCTGGTGGCGCAGTGGTTGAGAGTCCACCTGCCGATGCAGGGGACACGGGTTCGTGCCCCGGTCCGGGAAGACCCCACATGCCGCGGAGCGGCTGGGCCCGTGAGCCATGGCCGTTGAGCCTGCTCATCTGGAGCCTGTGCTCCGCAACGGGAGAAGCCACAACAGTGAGAGGCCCATATACCGCAAAACAAAACAAAACAAAAAAACCCACAAAACTAAAAGCCGATTTTTTTAAAGCAGGAAAATCAAACAAATAGAATAGACTTAACGCTAATACCCTCAACACATAAACATCTGAAGACTGATCAAGCAATGCAATAAAACTTAGCAAATTAAAATAGACAAATCAAAATGGACAAGTAACTAATATATTTGAAAAACTGTTGAGCCTCATAAGTTATCAATAAAACCAAAAAAATTTAAACATACCACCACTTTTTAACTATCAAATAAGACAATGTGTTTTAAACTCAATGTTGTCAGAATAGTACAAAACACACTATGAGAAATTAGTATAAGCTTTAATGTAATCAAGTAATATCAATACATTACTCTTTTTAACCCAATATTCCCCTTATAGTAATATATCTTAAGGAAATAATCAGTGATGTGAACAAAAACTTGTATATAAGGAATTTTTACTGCGACATTATTTATATTTGTCAAAAAAAGGGGAGGAACAATCTAGACGATCAAAAACAGGTATTTTTTTTAATATACTTATCAAGTATTCATTGTTTATACCTGTTTAAATACTGGTAAAATATACCCTAGCCATATGAAGCATTATATAACCATCAAAAATATTTTTCAAAGGCTACTTAAAGATATGAAAAATGATATCTGTATTAAAGTGAAAAGAGGGCACAATACTGCATACTCAAAATGAACAAATGATGATATATTCATACAAAGAAACATTATTCAGCAATAAAAACTGGCAGAACCCAGGTACAAGCAACATGGATGAACCTCAAAAAATCAAAAAACAAAAACAAACAAAACAAGAAAACCATTATATGAAGTGAAAAAAGCCAGACACAAAAGAATAAATACTGTGTGAGTCTATTTATTGAAGTTCAAGGGCAGGCAAAACTAACCTATGGTGATAGAACAGCGGTTACTTCTGGGAGGAGGTGTATCAAGTGCAAATAAGTGTGAGGAAACTCTCAGGGTGATGCAAATGTTCTGGAGTTTGATGGGGTGGTGATCACACGAGGATATAAATACGTTAAAAAGTCATCCAATAAACTATAAATACATATATACATAAGTGAAATAATAAAAAAGTCATCAAGATGTACACTTACGATCTGTGCATTTTACTGTTCATATATTATACCTCCATAAAGCAATACAGAAATTGCATATAAAGGATAATTTCAATTTGGTTAAATATATTTATACGCAAATAATAAAAAGAATGTAAACTACAACCAAATATTAAAGGTGTTTAATTCTGGGATTGCAAATTATTTGTATTTTTAACTTTCTGCATTTCCATATTCTCAACAATGAGTTACATGACTTTTATAAATGATCAGGGAAAAAAAACCTGAACTTTTTAAAAGAATTCTGCCATGCTTGCAAAAAAAAATTCTGTTACTCTTATAACTATCACAAAATTATTCAGTGTGCAGAAATACTGAGTAAATCCTTCTAACAACTTTCCTAAAAGTTATAAACAGTCATATTTGCGATGTATGTGGAAAAATTAAGAAAAGCACTAATTAAGCTAAGCATCTGCTTGGTGACTAAATGAGCAAGATAACTGGAGAGCCCACACCACACTGTGGAATGATTTTAAAACATGGTCCTGCGTGCAGCAAACACAGGGCTCTTATGACTCAGCAACAACCAGCTCCTGAAAAAGCTAATTTTCTTTATTTATTACTTTAAGTATTCCTGATAAGCTTGATATACCTAAATTCCATGCAAAATGCCCCGAGTGAATTTTCTTTACAACAGAAATACCTTTTGAGTTTCAGAAACTTTTACAATATGCGTAAAATAATAAATAAGAACAAAACCAAAGAAGACATACAAACCTCTGATTGTACATGCCCCGAAAGTTGTAATTAGCTCTATAATTTGGGAAAGGCTTTGGATCTAACGGCCTGTAGATGGCAGGCTCTCCCCTTTTCATAGCAAGCCCATTCAGTTCCACAGTTGGTGTTATACTACCTGTTTAAAAGAAATATTAAAGGCACACAAGTGAAATATTTCCATAATAAATCATGCAGTCCATATTTATTTTACATATAATTACCATGGAAGAAGGTGGCAGTGGATGCCATTCTGCCTGATTTTCTAAGGGGGTGCATAAACAAGCAACATAAACAGGAAAATCGTTTCTAGTGAAATCTCTTTGGGGTTGTTGCAACATTTTCTGTACATTAATGACCAAAAATTCAACTTTATAGTCCCACTGTTTCAAAACAAGGAAAACAGAAGATTCACAGATGGCTTCGTTTGGATATTATAAAGCAACTACTGAATTTCAAAGTTACTGACTCCAGAAAGCTTACAACGACTTAATCATTAAAAGCATTATCATCTGTGACTATTTTAAGTTCTATTTTGGTTATCAAGCAACTAGAATTAGCAACATGTACACGGTCATCAGTAACTCTTGGACTTATCTAATGAAAATAAATTTTGAGTTTTTTCTATAACCAACAACAGGACAAAATAGTAAATACAAGTAATGCTTTCTGTGGATAATCTTAAAATATACATGCTGAAGCATTTATGGATGAAGTGATATGTCTGAGATTTGTTTCAAAATAATTCAGAGCACAGAGAGATGAGAAACAAGATGGGATGTGTGAGTAGCTGTTGTGCCTGATAACAAGTACAGGGATGTTCAAGAGCTTATCTTTTCTACTTTTGAAAAAGTTTGAAAAATCCCATAAAATATAACACACAATGTACAGTTATTATGTCAAGTTATTTTAAGTGCCAAAAAGGGTTATTTAGTAAATATACATATATATGTTCCAAATAACAAATCACAAAATTGAATCTAAAGCTTTTATAGAGAGTAAAATTTATTTCTAATGTAAATTCTGTATTATTTCATTTGAATTATGCCTTTTGCACCATAAAGACTCCCCTTCATCATGAACAAAAAATGGATCCACTTCCTGCAGCAGAGAAACTGGGGCACAAAGTACTAGCTGAGGGGTGGTGGAGCCTGACACAAATGCACAACTGGCTGCTAGGTCATAAGCAAGCCATCAAGAGTCATAAGCTGCTCGTTTTATGTCTCATCTCTAAAGAATTCACATGAAACCACGGAAGAGCATAATAAGAACAGGAACCAAACCAAGGTTAAGAAAAAGGAAAAAATAAAGGAGGCGGGAGGACAAAGGAGAAAGCAGAAAAGAAAAAGGTAAGGATAAGAAAAAGAGCAAAGAAAAGCTAACATGTTAAATAGTAAGTCAAATTAGTCCAAACCCCAAATTTAACACGTACACTCAGGGCAGAGGAAGAGCAAGTCAAGCACAAAGGGATTCTTTCTTTCTTTGTTTCTTATAGCATTTTACCGAGGGATAAGTAAAATGCACAAACCTTAAGCATACAGCTCCATGAGTTATCATACATGTAACACTCACACAACCACTATGCAGATCAAGATCTGCACACTTCCATCACCCAGAAATACCCAGTCAGTACCCACCTCCCCATGTTATCCATTCTGACTTCTGTCGTCATAGATTAGTTCTGCCTATGCTTCAAATCTAAATATGTATTAGTTTGTCTTGCTTCTTTCACTCAACATAATGCTTTGTTGAGGATCACTTTCAAACTTTACCACTGAAGAGCATTCCACTCAGTTGATCTAATCTGCCGTTGACGGGACATCTGGGTTGCTTTCAGTTTGAGGCTATTAAGTATCAAGCCACCTTGAACACTCTTCAGTAAGTCTCTCAGCAGACATATACACTCTTTTCACTTGGGTATACATACACCTAGCAGTGGAATTGCTAGGTCAGAGGGTAGGTTCATGTTTAACAATAAAGTTGAAACTGCCTAACAGTTCTCCAAAGAGAACTTTTAACACCAAAGAGCCATCCACACCTTTAGAAGTTTACATTTTTCTTATTCCATAAAGATTTCAGTTTAATAATTAACAGATTAAGCAGTTGTACAATTTATGTCATTACGAATTCTACTTTGCAACATTCATACAGGCACAAATAGTATAAAGTTCAAATGGGAAAACTAGAAAAGAAAAAAAAAAGCTCGAAAGACCTCATCCTTTAAGTATGGCAATAAACAGGAAAGTAATGTGTTTGAAAATGAACAGTGAGATGATTTTAATGCACTGGTAGGATAGACTATGTCTGCCATCCACACCAAAATTGCATTTTAAACTAGGTAAAAGTACTGTATTCACATTATTTAAATAAAGAAATAATCTCATACAAATTCCTCATCTGAAAGTAAGGCTTACAGTACGTTTTCTTCATAGAAATGCCAGAAACTGGTGTTGTGAAGGACAGTAGAAGAGAAGCAGAAAAGCACAAACCACACAGAAAAGGTTTCAACTCCTCTGAGTGAAGTACTCCATCTGTTTCCTACAGAATGAGACTGACATCTCCACACGTGCATACCTCTCGTTGCTTACATAGTAATGCTCTCACAGAAAACATTTAAAGAATAACTTCAAACTATGAGCTGTCTCTAGGAAATGCTAGTACCATTGTTTTCAACATGTGACGGTTAGACCCAGGTTGCATAAAGATAATCGTTGCATAGGAATCCTCATGTATTTTATGCCTATAGAGTTGACACTGTAAACACATAATCAGTTTTTAGTGGTTTTTAGATACATTAAAGGAAATTTCTATATTTACCAATGACAAGAAAAGACTAATTAATTAGATATACTAACGTACATAACAACAATTGTGGATTCCTATCATGTGACAGATTAAAAAAAAGATGCCACAACTAGTTTTCAAAGAGCCACGTACTACTAACACTTAAAGAAACAACTTTGTAGGAAGTTAGAAAAGTCCCTGGAACATAGTAGTCACTCAATAAATATCTGTTGAAAGAATGAATTGATTAATCAATAAATCAGGGCTCTTGGAGAAATGATTGGAGTCAGGGCAGGGAAAACACAAGATGACCTAGGAACATCTTATCGTGCCAGAAAGAAATGCCCAAAGAACGATGAGGAAATTATCTGAAGGACACAGGAGTCAACTTGAAGAGGTCATACCACTGGCCAAATCTGGGACAATTTGAGCATCAAAACACATAATGACGATTGAAGATCCTAAACCTGTAGGTAAAACAGAAATCCAAGAGTCTATAGTGATATAAATAAACAAACAAAAAATGACAGGGACAAGAAAGCTCTTGGGTAGAATGCCAACTAATAAATCGAAAAAGAATACGGAATTAAAAATCACCCTTTGGCAACCTTCAGAGTAGTCATGGATTCAGACAAGAATCATCAATCATCAGTCTTTCATGTAGGTGAAAGAAAGGTTGATAAGGAACAGAATGTTTATATAGTCTCAAAGTACCTCCTCAGAAAATAATTGTTCGGGACTTCTATGGTGGCACAGTGGTTAAGAATCTGCCTGCCAATGCAGGGGACAGGGGTTCAAGCCCTGGTCTGGGAAGATCCCACATGCCGCAGAGCAACTAAGCCCATTCGCCACAACTACTGAGCCTGCGCTCTAGAGCCCACGAGCCACAACTACTGAAGCCCATGCGCCTAGAGCCCGTGCTCCACAACAAGAGAAGCCACCGCAATGAGAAGCCCACGCACCGCAACGAAGAGTAGCCTCCACTCACCACAACTAGAGAAAGCCCGCGTGCAGCCACGAAGACCCAACGCAGCCAAAAATAAACAATAAATAAATAAATTTATTTAAAAATATATTTGTTAATTATACTATTTAATAATAAAACATACTTAAAATTAATTAACTTTACAATACAGAAGCCTGGCAGACGTACTCTTCACCAAGAAACAAAAGACATCACTAATGGGACAAATCAGTATTGTGTGTCTCCTGATATGAAACACTGAGATGAGCCCAGGTCACTTCTGTGATATTCATGCTAAAAATGCATAAATCATGAGGAAACACCAGACAAACTCCCGTGAGGGGTATTCTACAAATGATGTGTAGAAACGTCAAGGTCATAAAGAACAAGAAAGACTGAGGAACTGTTTCAGACTGAAGTGGAATGAAGAGAAGCAGTAAGCCCATGATCCTGATTAGATGCTGGTCTTACAAAGGACGTAACTGGGACCATCAGTGAAGTGTGACTGGAGTCTGTGGATTACACGGTGATACCAGATCGATGTTAACTTCCTGATAGGACAGTGTCTGTGTACTTAAGAAATAATGGGTAATGGGACACCATGTCCATAACTTATTCTCAAAAGGTTCAGAAATGTTAACCATTTCTGAGTGATGGGTAGCCGGGAGCTCTATGTCCTCTTTCTACAAAATTTATATGTATAAGAAATTATTTCTAAAAATAGTTAAAAAAAATAAGAGGAAGGAGAAAGCAAAGTAGTTCTATGATATCCTCCTCATTAACAGCAGATTACCCAGCTGTACTAAATTTAACTCCTCTCTGGGACATAACTACTATTTAAGGTCCATCTACTTCCTGTGAAGTCAGGACTGGATCTCCCCTCCTCTGCAGTGCAGACAGGAATGGACCGTCTTTTCAATAAAAGTGTTAAGTTAACCGAATGTCTATATATTAAAAGGAAGAAAAAAATCTTGACTCCTACCTCACCTCATACATAAACCTCAATTCCTGACAGACTGTAGATCTAAATTTAAAAGATAAAATAATAAAACTTCTAAAAATAATATGAGGTTATCGTCACAATTTTGTGGGAGATAAAGATGTCTTAAATAGAACAAAAAAAGTACCAGCATTCCAGCAATTCCACTTCTGGGCATTTATCCCGAAAAAACAAAAACACTAACTTGAAAAGATATACGCATCCCCATGTTCATGGAAGCAAGCTAAGTGTCCACTGATGGATGAATGGATAAAGAAGAGGTGATGATACACATATACAATAGACTATTACACAGCGATAAAAAGAATTTTGCTATTTGTGACAACATGGATGGCTCTTGAAGGCATTATGCTAAATGAAATAAGTCAGACAGAGAACGACAAATACCATATGACCTCACTTATATGTGGAATCTAAAAACAAGAAAACACAAAGAAACAGAACTCATAGATACAGAGAAGAGATTGGTGGCTGCCAGAGGTGTGAAGTGGGGGGAGGTGTAATAGGTGAAGGAGGTCAAAAGGTACAAACTTCCAGTTATAAAACAAATAAGTCCTGGGGATGTAATATACAGCATGGCGACTACAGGTAATCATACTGTAGTTTATATTTGAAAGTTGCGAAGAGAGCATATCCAAAGCATTCTCATCATGAGAAAGAAAATAGTTTAATAACTATGTATGGTGACAGATGTTAATGAGATATTGTGGTGATTTCATAATATATACAAATATCAAATCATTATGTTGTACACCTGAAACTAATATAATGGTATGTGTCAATTTGACTTCAATTTTTAAAAAGCACTAACCATAAGGGAAAAGACTAATAAATTAGACTTCATTAATATAAAAATTTATGTTCATCAAAATGCACCATGAGGAATATGGAGATATTTGCCATACACATATCTGACAAAGTATATTAATCCAGAATATGTAAGAACCCTATAAGTCAATAAAAAATTGAAAAAATTTAAAAACTGACAAGGCAGTTTCTTAACAGGAAAAATATATCAACAGCAGAGAAGATCCTAATGGCAACAGGCATATGAAAAGGTAATCACTTTAATTATTAGGGAAATGCATATTCAAACCACAATGAAATACTACCATATCCCCAGAAGAACAGGTAGAAATTTTAAGATACCCTATATTGACAAGGATGTGGAAAGCTCTCATATACTGCTAGTGGGAGGGAAATGTGTAAGTTTGACATTATGTATTAACACTGAAAACAAGCAAAACCTACGACCCAACAATTCCAATCCTAGCTACATAGCCAACAAAAATGTATACATACAAGAATGTTCATAGCAACCTTACTTCTAACAGCCCCAAACTAGAAGCAACCCAAATGTCCACCATTAGTATAATGAATAAGTAAACTGTGGTATATCCATGCAGTAGGATACTACATAGCAAAGAAATACTAGACTGTTAACACAGAACACAATGAATCTCACAAACATGACATTGAGAAAACCAAGCTATCACAAAAAAGTATGATGCATGATTCCAACAAGCAGGCACAACAAATCTAGGATGACAGAGAGAAGAAGAGTGGTTCCTTTGGAGATGTTTATCCACTAAAAGAGGGCATGAGGGAGGCTTCTGAGGCACCGGTAAAGCCTGCAAAGTGTTCACAGTGCAAAACGCCATCAAGGCTCAACAACCATAATTTGTGCACTCGCCAGAACATAATATTATATTTTATTTTAAAAATTTACCTCAACAATGAATAAAGGTGTAAAATGTCACACAAAAAAATAAAAATAAATAAAATTAAAATTTACCCCCCAAAATCTACTCATTCTGTCAGCTCACTGAGACATCCCATGGTGGAAACTCTTACCTCCACTGGTCTGAAAGGCCAGTGAGCCAGACTCTCTCCTGTCTCCTTCCTCTGACTCCTTTGCTAGTTCACCTCCGGCTACAACCCTTGGAAGTGGACCCGACCCAAAGCTCAGCACACAACTGCTCTTGCTTCACAGCATCTGCCCTGGGGGGCTGGTCCACAAGCATGGCTTCCACCAGTGGATCAGTAACACCTGTCCTTCGGTCCATTCCAACTGCCATGGCAATATTCCAGCAGAGGAGGGGGCAACAGCATTCCACGCACATGTGTTTCTTTTCTTTCTTCACCCATAAACTATGGCAGTGGTTTCCTAACTGATTTTGCTTTTGGTATTTTCCACCTTCCATTCACATGTCAAACTCAACTTCCTAAACTGCTCTTTTAAACACATCATCTACCTGCTCGTGAAAATTAATCCAAACTATGGATAAAATTTATCTCCTAAAGCTGCAGTCAAGTCCATCACAATCTACTTTCTAACTACATCTCTCGTCTTGTCTCTTACTAGCCACTTACCTGCTCTAATTAAAAACCAGCTACAAGGGGCTTCCCTGGTGGCGCAGTGGTTGAGAGTCCACCTGCCGATGCAGGGGACACGGGTTCGTGCCCCGGTCCGGGAAGATCCCACATGCCGCGGAGCGGCTATGCCCGTGAGCCATGGCCGCTGGGCCTGCGCATCCGGAGCCTGTGCTCCGCGACTGGAGAGGCCACAGCAGTGAAAGACCCGTGTACCGCAAAAAAAAAAACAACAAAAAAAAACCGTCTACAAAAAAAATTTTTTTGCAAAACCCATCACCCAGATTCCTATTCCAATGCCTTTCCTCATCGTATTCCCTCAGCCTGGAATATTCTTTTCTCTCCTCTATACGTGCCTACTCTCTATTCATGACCTGTATCTCACCTCAACTACTTCACTCCATGTTTATCATTACTTATAATACTGATGCCTATTATTACTCACTTGGTACTTAGTCTTTACCACTGAGTTACATGTTTTATGTAAATGACTAAAATCCTCACAGCAAAGGACAATGGTTTATAACCCTTAGATATATTAAAACAAAGGCTTAATAAATAGAGGTGGTGGTGTGGTGCTAATGGTCAACCAGTAATCTGAAGAGAGTTTTAAAAGTTAAAAAAATATATAGCCTCTTACCAGTTTCAAGCTGAATTGGGTTTTTTTCTGTATTATAATGATATTTTCACTTATTTACCCACACTTAATAAATACTGGAATCAGCTGAACAGATGCAAAAGGACTACTACCAGGAAAGTCATGGAGTTCTGGAAAAAGCAGTCCTTGCAAGAGGAGACTGTCTACCTAACACGTGCCACGTGGGAAAGAAGTGTCTGACCTGACTCTGACCATGAGCATGTGAACTATAATTAAACAGACTACAGAGTCGCTGCTGGCAGGCAAGTGTCTTTTTTCATTCTGTCACAAAAGTACTCCATCTAAAGCAGTATCGGTCAGAAGGTAACCACTTGCATTAATAGGTTAACAAATGAGTAAACGGACATAGGGCTGGCACTAAACTTATGGAACTTCATTAATTTGAGGCTACCAATTCATGCACTGTGTCTGATACAGGTTTGCGCTTCCCAATAGATAACTGGACATATAACGTTTTGGGTACTGCATGCAATTAGAACAACTTTTTTAAATTATTCTTAGGAGATTAAAATTAGAACACTCATTTACTTAGCAGTATATTACACACAGGCGGTTTTTTCGGATTTGTGGGTTTCTTAAACTCCATATGAATGTTCTACATGTAAATGGCAACCATTTCTACATGAACAAGTAAAATAATAAGATGCTTACAGCTAGTTTTATAATTTTCTATTAAACTAAAATAAAGAATAACTATTTTTAATTATTAAATTATATATTATATATTTAGAAAGATAAATTGATCATTTCTATCTTTGCTTTAGAAAAAAAAACTCAGTCCTATTTTCTGTTCTTTGTATCCAAATGTCTTTTTATCACACATAAAAAGTAAATAATGTACCTTTAGAGTATCCACTAAAGCAAATTTTTAAAATAATTACAATTACCGTCTTCATTCTCTCACCTTCAGTTATTATTCGGCTGTCTTTACCAGCTGTGCTGTCAATACCTGTTGACTATGCAATGGGCCTGTATGAAGGAAAATACAGAGAAAAGCACATGCAGAAGATGACAACAGGAGGAAACGAGTCAGGGCCATACCTGGGTTATTGTTAACGCTGCTTTTGGGCGGCTTCTGAACTGGTTTGGGAAGCGTAGATTCAGTCAAAGCCTTGTTAGCGACAGCTTGCTGGGCCTTCTTTATACTGCTCCCTTCGGATTCCCATGTCTGCTCCCCAAGACTCAGCTGCACTGAGAACATCTTGGAAAAACATACAGAGACAAAGAAAACATTGAAATTTTTCAGGAAATAAAGTGTGCTGTCTGAGAGAAAAACAGATACACCACAGAATCAAAATTTTAGAGCTAGAGTTGAGCTTACAGATCATTTGCAACAAAAAATCTTATTCTAACTAGTGAATGAATTTTAAGAGATTGTGCCAAATTCTGTTCTATCCAAAGGCTTAACGGCAGCTCTAAGTGTACATGTTGGGTAGAACATATCAAGAAGAAATGGCTTCCCTAAATGGAATCATACTGTTAATGTCAGTCAAACAGTCCTCAAAAAAGTAGAACAAGAACAAAGAGTAAGAGAAACTATACGAGAATCCAAAAGGTCCTGTCTCTGTAACTTTTACAAAATCTAATTCCTTAAACTTTATACTTAGCACAGTCTAGTCAGTGAGTCAGGAAATCCTATTAAATATTCTGTCACCAAGGAACTCTCAGTCCTCCACAACCAACCTTTAACCAGTGACCAAATTCAGTCAATTTTAACCTCATGAATATTTCTCAAATCTCCTTCCTCTCTCTGCCACTGACACTGCTGCACTAGATACAGTCTTTCATCATCTTAGCTTAGATATAATAATCTCCCAACTGACTGCTGCTAAACAGAACTATCTTTTGAAAACTCAAATCCAACTGCATCACTCCAAACAACACCAGGTTAAAAACTTTCGACTGTTCCCCTTGTAACGTGGCACAAGGAGCTACCTGTCCATCTTCATTTCACACCCACCCCTCCCCTTGCACATCCTAACATTCCATTTACACCGGATTTCCATATGCATCCAAAAACCTATTGTTCACCTTTAAAATTTAGGATCAAGTTACAGGATACACATACAATCTGCTGTTTTACTCCACAGACAGCTTACTACTTTGTAGGAATATAAGGTATGAACCTCAAAATACTTATTAATTATGAAGAAATAAATGTCTTTGCAGGAAAGAAATCAGGTAGAAAATACCTTTAACAACAGAGTGATTAAAGTTAGCATCATCAATAATCATTCAAAGGGACATCATGTGCCTCCTGATATGATCCAATGAGAAGTATGTAGCATTCTTGGCTAAAAATGTTTACCCTGAATCTAATCATAGGGAAACAATCAGGCAGATCTGGGTTATGGTATATTCTATAAGACAACTGACCTAAACTCTTCAAAACTGTCAATATTATGAAAGAAAAAACCAAACAAAAGAATGCATGGGGCTGTCCTAGATTAAAGGATGCTGAAGAGACATGATGGGGTGTAATAAAGTACAATGTATGATCCCTGACTGGATCCGTACTGGGAAGAAAGTATAAAGGGCATTTAGAGAACAACCAGGAAAATTTGGCTATAGACTATAATATACTAAACAAACTCAGTCAAGTTTAAGTTTCTTGAGTGATTATAGTACTACGGCTATGAAGAAGAATGTCTTTGGTCTTACAAGATAGATATACAAGTATTTAAGGATAAAATGTCATGATGGTTGAAATTTATTTTCAAATTGTTCAAGGAAGAAGTATGTATTTATACAGAAGGAGCAAGAAAAGAAGTAAATGTAGCAATGCAGTAAATAACTGAATGATTAGTAAATCTGAAAGATCCATTATACTGCTCTTTCAATTTTTCCTGTAGGCTTTCAGTTTTTTAAAATACAGAGTTGAAAATATTTATAATCATTTGAAATTCAAAATATGTACCTATCTATTAAAAGTGAATAATTTTTCTTTTATTCTGATTCAGTTTAAAAATTTTACCTAAAACATATCTTTAATTCATTTACCCGATCTTAAAATGATTTTTCAATGACTAGGTCTTTTGGCTTTCAAATTACAGTATATAACAAAGAACTCTGCCACAAAGAATACATTATCTCTCCCATTCTCCTCCAAATCAGTTCATGCTCCAGAATGTTCCATCCATTATTCTTCCATTAATTCAGGTTCAAAACCTCAATAGCTTCTTTGTTTGTCCTTGCTTTCCTAAGACTTATTTAACAACACCTCAAAACCGTTCCTTGCTATTTCTGTTGTCACCACCTTAGTCTAAAGCCCCTATAAACTCAGATTTCCTGCCTCCTAATCTTCCAGATGTCATCACTTTCCCAGTCTCACTGGCCAGACACCTTTGAATGGTCTTCCTTGTCTGCTCCATTTCTCTCTGTATTCTCCCCTGCATCCAGTTGATTCAACTTCAAAAATATTTTTCAGATCTGGCCTTTCTTTGTAATGTTTGCCAATGTCTTAGTGAAGAGTATCAATGTATCCCTCTCCTAAATTACTGTAAGACCATCCTAATACCACTCCTTTAACATAAGACTTTCTCATTCAAACTATTCTTCTTGGGAACTCCCTAGTGGTCCAGTGGTTAGTACTCCGCACTTTCACCGCCGAGGCCTGGGTCTGATCCCTGGTTGGGGAACTAAGACCCCACAAACCATGCCATCACCAACATGAACATTCTATAAAATGCAAATGTATCCAAGTCAATCCTCTGCTTTTCTGAAACCTCTTAAGAATCCCACTATATTGTACACCTAAAACTAATACAACATTTTATGTCAATTATATCTTAATAAAACTGGAGAGAAAAAAAGAGTCCCACTACAATAAAAATTTTATAATTTTGAGTAGGACTCCTGGGACATACTGTTTATGAGCTGAAGTCACAATCCACCATTTACTATGTGTAACATTAGGGAAGTTAATTCTTTCCCTCTGTTTTCTTACTTCTTTAGTGAAAGTGGGGTAATAAGAACACAGAGAATGGTTGTGAAAATTAAAACAAAATTGTGTAAATGCCCCCATTTGAAATGTAGAGATTGTCAAACTGGATAAAAAAACAAAATCCAACTGTATGCTACCTTCAACTATAAAGACACATGGTTTAAAAGCAATGGGATAGAAAAAACTTTATCATGATAACATAAAGCAATGAAAGGTCAGAATGGTTATATAAATATCAGACAAAGTAGATTCCAGAGCAAAGACTACTACCAGTGATAACAAAGGTCATTTCGTAACGATAAAGGGGCCAGTTAATCAAGAAGAGGATTAACAATCCTAAACATTTGGGCGACTAATAACAGAGTGTCAAAATACATGAAGCAAAAACTAACAGAACTGCAAAGAGAAATAAAGAATCCACAATTAAAGTCAGAGATTCAATACCTCTCTCCCAATAATTGATATAACAATGACCAAGCAGACAATCAGGAGGAATATAGTAGACCTGAACAACACTATCAACCAACATAACCTGACTGCAATGTTTTTAAAACACTCTACCCAAGAAGAACAAATATACATTTGTTCTCAATTTCTCACAAAAAATTTACCAAGACAGACAATATTCTGGACCATAAAACAAGTCACAACAAATTCTAAGGAGTCAAGTGATGAACAGTATGCTCTCTGACCACAATGGAATTAAATTAGAAAATAATAACAGGGCTTCCCTGGTGGCGCAGTGGTTGAGAGTCCACCTGCCGATGCAGGGGACGCGGGTTCGTGCCCCGGTCTGGGAGGATCCCACATGCCGCGGAGCGGCTGGGCCCGTGAGCCGTGGCCGCTGAGCCTGTGCTCCGGAGCCTGTGCTCCGCAAGGGGAGAGGCCACAACAGTGAGAGGCCCGCCTACCGCAAAAAAAAAAAAAAAAAAAAAAAAAAGAAAATAATAACAGAAAGATCTCTGGAAAATCTCCAAATATTTGGGAACTACATAACACATTTCTAAATAACCTATGGGTAGGGGCTTCCCTGGTGGCGCAGTGGTTGAGAGTCCGCCTGCCAATGCAGGGAATACGGGTTCGTGCCCCGGTCCGGGAAGATCCCACATGCCGCGGAGCGGCTGGGCCCGTGAGCCATGGCCGCTGAGCCTGCGCGTCCGGAGCCTGTGCTCCGCAACGGGAGAGGCCACAACAGTGAGAGGCCCGCGTACCAAAAAAAAAATAAATAAATAACCTATGGGTAAAAGAAGAAACCAAGGGGAAAATACAAAGTATTTTAACCAGAATGAAAATGAAAACTCTGCATTTCAAAAGATGGCACTGCTAAAACAGTACTAAAGGGAAATTTCTAGCACTAAATGCCTATACTAGAGAAGAAGTAAGGTCTCAAGTAAGTTAACTTCAGCTTTAATCTGAAGAAACCAGAAAAAGAGTAACTCGAACCTGAAGTAAATAGGAAAAAACGTAATAAACGTAAAAGCGAACATAAGAAAATAAATACAGAAAAATAATAGAGAAAAAAAAATCAATAAAACCAGAAGCTGGTACTTTGCAAAGATCAATAAAATTTGTAAACCTCTGTGCAGACTAATCATGAAAAAAAGATAAGACACAAATTACCAGTATCAGGAATGAGAGAGGTGACATCACTACAGATTCTTAAAATATTAAAAAGAAACAAGGGAATATTTTTTTAACAACTTTATGCCAATAAACTCAACAACATAAGTTCTTAAAAGCCACAGTTACTAAAGCTCATTCAAGAAGAAACAGGTAACCTGAACACCATTATACATGTTAAGGAAATTCAATCTGTAATTTAAAATCTTTCCACAAAGAAAACTCCAGGCCCAGATGGTTTTGATGATAAATTCTACCAAACATTTAAGGAAGAAATAATGCCAATTTACAAAAACTCTTCCCAAAACTTGAATCAGAAGGAACACCTCTCAACTTATTCTATGAAGCTAGCATTACCTTGATACCGAAACCAGAATAAGATACTACCAGGGAAAACAAAACTACACACCAATACCTCTCATAAAGATAAACATAAAAATCCTTAACAAAATAATAACAAATGGAATCTATCAATATAGAAGTGAGATAATACTTTACAACCAAGCATTTTATCCCAGGAAGGCAAGGGTTGATTCTACATTTCAGAGTCAGTCAATGTAACTCACAATACTAAGAGATTAAAAATGGAAAAATCATATGACCATCTCAATCAATGTAGAAGAACCATATGACAAAAACCAACATCTGTTCATGTTAAAACTCTCAGCAAGGGCTTCCCTGGTGGCGCAGTGATTGAGAGTCCGCCTGCCGATGCAGGGGACACGGGTTCGTGCCCCGGTCCGGGAAGATCCCACATGCCGCGGAGCGGCTGGGCCCGTGAGCCATGGCCGCTGAGCCTGCGCATCCGGAGCCTGTGCTCCACAATGGGAGAGCCACAACAGTGAGAGGCCCGCATACCGCAAAAAAAAATTAAAAAAAAAAAAAATTAAAAAAAAAAAACTCTCAGCAAAAAAATAATAATAATAATAAAATAAAATAAAGAAGAATTTCCTCAATCTGATTAAAGGCATCTACAGAAAAAGCTACATCTAACATCAAAATTAATGAAGAAAAACTGAATGACTGCCCATAAAGTCAAGTTAGAGATATCTGCCTCTCACTACTTTTATTCAACATTGCACTGTAAGTTCTAGCCAATGCAATTAGGCAAGAGAAATAAATAAAAGACATTCAGATTGGAAAGTAAGATTTAAAATTGTCTTTATTTACAAATAGCTTGTGGGACACCGACCAGAATCTTAAAAAAAAAAAAAAAAAAGAAAAAGGCTACTAGAACTAATAAGTGAGTTTAGCAAGACTGCAAGATGCTAGATCAATATAGAAAAATCAGTGTATTTTTGAAGCACACTCACAGATATAGAAAACGAACTAGTGGTTACCAGTAGGGAGGAGGAGAGGGGTAATGTAAGGATGGAGGAGTGGAAGGTACAAACTACTGGGCATAAGATAGGCTCAAGGATGTATTGTACAACATGGGGAATATAGCCACTATTTTGTAATAACTGTAAATGGAAAGTAACCTTTAAAACTGTATCAAAAATTTTTACAAAAAAACTTTTAATGTAATATAAAAGTAACCTGATATATTTCTCTCTCTTCTAAATTCTTAGGCACTATGCAGATTCCCTATATTAGAGAGGCAGTTATTTTTAGCACTATTTCACGGTATCAAATAAAGTTAACCTACAATGGAAAAAGTAGGAATTTCCTGATTTCTGTATTCGCACTTTTATTCTACATGCTCATATGTGTGTATTTATACACAAATGTTATACATATATTTCAATGCTTTAATATGTATAAAATAAAATATATAAAACAGAAAAATATCAGTGTATTTTTATACACTAGCAATGCTTAATAAGAATTATAAATTGAAATTTGAAAAACAATACCACTTAAAATAGCATCAAAAATATGAAATAGAGATAAACCTAAAGATGAGAAATACCTGTCCACTGAAAACTACAAAATATTGTTGACAGAAATTAAAGAATATCTAAATAAATAAGAGATACTCTGTTCATAGGTTGGCAGACTCAGTTTTTCTAACATGTTAATTTCCCCCAAATTGAGCTATAAATTAATTGCAATTCTATTCAAAATCCCACCAAGGTGTTTTATAGAATGGACAAGCTGACTTTAAAATTCATATGAAAATGCAAAGGATGTTGAATAGCCAAAACAACTCTGAAAATGAAGAACAAAATTAGAGGGCTGGTACTACCAGATTATAAAGCTACAGTAATCAAAACAGCATAGTATTTGCATAAAAGATAGGAAAATAGACCAACAGAACAGAACAGAGTTCAGAAATAAACAAACATATATATGGACAGCTGATTTTTGACAAAGGTACCAAGGCAATGCAGTAAGGAAAGGAAAATCTCTTCAACAACTGGACATCCATATGCAAATATATATATATATATATATATATATATATATCTTTTTCCATAACTCATCATATACAAAAATTAACTCAAACTGGCAATTAGACCTAGATATAAGACCCAAATGTAAAAACTTAAACTATATAACATCCAGAAGAAAGCACAGAAGAAAATCTTATGACCTTTGATGGGGCAAAGATTTCTTAGATATAATACCAATAGCAAAATCTATAAGAGAACAAATGGATAAACTGCAGTTCATCAAAATTAACAATTACTGTTCTTCAAAAGACAGTGTCAAAAAAAGATAAGCCACAAAGAAGCAGAAATAATTGCAAAGCACATATCTAATAAAGTACTTGAATCCAGAGTATACAAAGAGAGGCATCGCAGAAAACAGCAGAGTAGAAAGCTCCAATAAGGAACAGTGTCTTTCTGTCATATTATAAATACTCAATAGACAGTTTACCAAGGATTTTTTAATCCTATATACAACTAACATGCAATGAGACAATTATCTGGGTACCTTCATCATCAACATAATTGCTGAAAATTTACAAATCATCATTCCATTATACTACACTAGAATAGGTATCATAGTTCTCAAATTACAGATGAGAAAGCTGAGATTCTAAATTAGTTGCTCAAGGCCACACAAGCTGGATAATGCAGGGCAAAGATCATGCTTGGGAAATCTAGCAAGAATTTAAAAAAAACAAAACAAAAAAAAACACTTCGCTTCAAGGCCACTGGGTAATACTGCCTCCCTCAGTGATATCTATTCCAAAGTAAACCTTCTCAAAGTGTCAGTACGAGAGCAGCTTTCCTAACACTTAGCCGTGCACATACACAACTCATCAAAGTAGAGAAATAAAGTAAAAAAAGAAAATACCACTTTATGTTACTCATGGCTCTCTTCCTTATACTCTATATTATAATAGCCTTCTGAGATTTGAGAAAATCAAAACAATTCATAGGAGAAATAAAGAACTGGATTTAGGTACTTAAGAGATACAGCAATGTCATAGTAACTCACTTTAATATAAGGTGTAACAAATTACTTCAGAGTTCCATTAAAAAGTGAGTATAAAAACAAAAGGGGACAAGGCAAACATTAAAATATTTTTTATTTAGGGCTTCCCTGGTGGCGCAGTGGATAAGAATCTGCCTGCCAATGCAGGGGACACAGGTTCGATCCCTGGTCCGGGAAGATCCCACATGCCGCTGAGCAACTAAACCCATGCACCACAAATACTGAGCCTACGCTCTAGAGCCCGCGAGCCACAACTACTGAAGCTCACGTGCCACAACTACTGAAGCCCGCATGCCTAGACCTGGTGCTCCGCAACAAGAGAAGCCACAGCAATGAGAAGCCTGAGCACCACAACGAAGAGTAGCCCTCGCTCACCGCAACTAGAGAAAGCCCGCGTGCAGCAATGAAGACCCTATGCAGCCAAAAATTAAAAAATAAATAATGTTTTAAATACATATATTTTTTATTTAATAGTCACACATTAAAAGTTCTACAAGTTGTTCACATTCTGTAAGACTCAGTGGAGGAAAGAGGAAAGCATGTAGATAGATCACTACCTCCCATGAAGTATGTATAAGAACACAATTCTATACCACCCTGAAGACATTAATCTCTATCCTGTGTTTCTCAACTCCGGATGCATACCTGGGTCATTTGAGAGCTTTAAAAAAATCCTGATGTCTAGGCCTCATCCAAGACCAATTAAATTAGAATTTCTCAGAGTGAGACTCAGGCATAAGTATTTTTTAAAGCTCCCTTGGTGATTCCAATGAATAGCCAAGCTGAAAACCACTACTGTAAGTGTGTGTGTGTGTGTGTGTGTGTGTGTGTGTGTATAAAATATATATGCACATATATGGAAATTGCCATATAACTGGTTAATGTCCCAAGAAAATTAATGAGTTGGGCCTAGGTTTAAATTTTTCATGCCAGAGATAATCATTTATTTCATTAAAATACAGTTTGTATCTCACTTAAAACCACTGGTAGGCATGCATAAATGCAAAGGACTTTGCTTTCCACAAAAAGGATCCAGCTTTCTCTCCCCTCCCCTCCCTTAACTTTCTTCTGTGTCATTAAATTCCCCTTCTAATGGACCAGGTTTGTTGTGGTCCACATTATTTTTTCTAGACAGTCCCAGATTCCCTTGGGTTTTAAGGAGATCTAGAGATCCCTTTGCCAACCTACACCTACTGCTCTGGGTGTTTTGGTCATAGACCACACCATTTAGCCTGTTGCTCATTTTTAAAGAGTGAGTACTAGAGTAATTAGTATATTCTTGAATGAAAGATAGTATTTATGAGTCTAAGTAATATTAATAATTATTGTTAATATTGTTAATAATACCTTGAATAGGTAAGAAGGGTTGGGATTTAGTACAGAAATAGAGGGGTTGGCCTCTCTACAAGTCGTTCATCGGTAACTCAGAAGGGAAGGCAGAGTTGGGATTTGGGTTGGGATTTTGCTAAGCATGTACTAACCAAGGGGGGAAGAGAGCTGAGGGTACATACAAAGCATAAGGAATTTAAGCTAGATAAAGAAACATGTGAGGACTGCGGGAAGTAAGAAATAGTAAAAAGGTGGTGGAATCAATGGATTTGTGGTGTGAAAGGACTATTGAAGTCAGACTACTAGAGGGAATGAAGTAGGTGTCAGAGACGAATGAATGCTTGAGATTATAATTATGGAGGGTCTTGCAGTTATTGGTAATGAAAAAATCAAGAATGTGATCACAGGAATGAGTGGCTGAAGGAGAATGGAAGACAACATAACTGGAGACATGCAAGAAACTGAAATGTCAGCATGTTGGAACAACCATCATTTAGACAATGATATCATCAAAAATTAAAACAGGATGAGTATTGTAGAGAGTGAAAGTGAGCCGTGAGAAATGTGATGGAATCATCCAGAGGTCAGCAAACGACTACTGTGATGTTACATTGGGGGTAAGTCTATTAACATGAAATTCAAACCTGGGGGTCAAGGAAGAACACCTGGAATTGGCCATGAGAAGCAAAGAGGACACATACTAGAGGAACCATGAACTGTAGAAGAATAAAATATTTCTTACCCTAAATAAGCTCAGTCTCATACAATAATAATGACCAACAAATACCATGGTACCACAGCACAGTAACGACTACAACTAAGAAAGTCGGAACCTGCTGGAGACCCAGAGGAAGGAGCAGAGAAGTTTCACAAAGGTTTGAAAGATGTGAGATGTGTGTTCAAACCTGACAGATGTGAAAAAACATGAGACATTATAAGAAATGAAAATAGTTCAACATGATTAAGGGCAGAAAGAATGAGTTTGAAATAGATATGATTAACGGGAATGGGAGAGGATCAGGATATAAGACTAGACAGGTAGACCAAGGCCACTACCTTTTTCTCTGAACAAAAAATATTATGAACAAATTAAAGTGCTGCCCAGAAATCCTTCATAAAAGCCTCTAATATGGAATAAAATTGATGGATTTCAGTTTCATCTTATTTTCCTTACTTTGAAGGAGATGCTAGAAAACAAATAATCCTGTGCTTTATGAAGATTAACCAACTTTTAGAGAATCAACTGCTTCCACACTGTATACAAAAATTTATAATCATTATCATAATCTCCAATATCCAAGATTAAAAACGTGTCAAGGAAATTTGTGCACAACTGAGTTTTTAAAAACAGATTAATAGGACTTCCTGGTGGCGCAGTGGTTAAGAATCCACCTGCCAATGCAGGGGACACAGGTTTGAGCCCTGGTCTGGGAAGATTCCACATGACTCGGAGCAACTAAGCCCGTGCGCCACAACTACTGAGTCTGCGCTCTAGAGACTGTGAGCCATAACTACTGAAGCCCGCGCACCTAGAGCTCGTGTTCCGCAACAAGAGGAGCCACTACAATGAGAAGCTCGCCCACGGCATGGAAGAGTAGCCCCTGCTCACTGCAACTAGAAAAAGTCCGTGCGCAGCAACAAAGACCCAGCCCAGCCAAAAATAAATAAATGAATAAATAAATAAATTAAAAAAAACAAAAACAGATTAATAGAGCTCAAACATAAATGCATCAGTCATAGATTTCTTTGCAACATGTATATGTAAAAACATATATGAGGCTATATAAAAATATAAATCAATTTTCCATTAAAAGAATATTATAACTGAATACATAGATAACAACAAAACTGGTATATACAAATTTTATAAATGGTGAATCTTAGAATTAAAAATCATATTGGAAAAGACATCTCACTAAGTAATGTTGTTGTATTTTACTCTGTATCCATTTTTCTGTTAGCAGTTACTATGTAATGGAAAAAGCACAGTACTTGGGAGCCACAGAATACATGTTCAAGCACTGGCACTGGCACTCATGAACTATAAAGCAAGTTACTTAACTTTTCCGTGCCTGAGTTTCTTAAAAGGAAATCAAAAATCCATATCTCATGTGGTTTCATTAAGGTTTTTATGAAGTAGTCTCTGAAAGAGCTCTGTAAACCATAATGAGCTATAAAATTGTTTAGTTACAGACTGCAAAATATTTTTAATAGAGAACTAAGAGCCTTTACGCCATCCACTACCCCCTCCCCCCCAAAAAGCACAATTAAAACCTGAGATCATAAATCTGATAGACTATGATAAGCATGTCTCACCACCTCTCTTCAAAACCTTACCTTCGAATGAGCAGGCCCTCTTTCTTTCAGAAGTTTATACTGGGGTTGGACTCTATTGAAACGGGCTAACTCATTTACCAGACACATTGGAGTTTTCTCTTTGGGGTTTGCCATTTTATCTTGGAGAGAAGCTGTAAATAAAAAGGCTGTAAAGTTTTTGTGAAGAATGACTTTACAAAATGGAAGAAAAACTAGTTTTGAATTTTTTAGATTGAAATCAGATTGTATATTTGGATTAAATTATTTTCATGAATTTTATACAAAAATTTCAAATCACCTAAAGTCTTCCATTACATGCAACAGAAATATGTATTACATTTTAAACAATAAATTAAGGTAACTTTTTTTCCTAAGTACCTAAATTGCTCTCTATACATATATATGATAACAGCATGCTTAAAGATTTAAAACAATATAAGATTATAATAATTTTTAATTGATCCTGTAACCTTCCTTTCCTCTCAAGAAATTTTAGCATAAACACATAATTCGTATTCTTACTGCTATAAAACTAAATTTTAACTGCTTTTTCATCATTTGATCTTTCTTTTTTTCCTTCTCATTCTGAAGGAACATATTAATTGAAAAAGCTCTAGACTTGGGAATCAAGTCCTAAGTTTAATTACTAGCTCTCCCAACTACTGTGTTTTAGTAACTTTTCTTTTTCTTTTTTTAATGAAACTTTGAAAAGAAGTAGAAAGAATAATTTAACAAATGACCATGCCCTTATCACCCAGAACTGAAATTAACACTTTCTATGTTTGCTTTGTCTTACTTTAAAAAAGAAAAAACAGTATTACATTCCAGTTAAGTTCCCTTTATCTTTTCCAGAAACTACCACTATGTGAATTTAAAATATATCCCTCCAGGATATTCTAAAATACATTTATATGAATGCATGCATATCCATGAAAAAATACCCAGTATTGATATATGTAGCTTTAGAGTTCACATAAATAGTAATATAATAAACATATCATTTTCACAATTTTCTTCACTCTTCATTATGTTTCGGAGAGTTAACTTACATAGATCCAGTGCATTACTTTTAACTGCTGTATAATTTCCATCACAATATTTTATCATAAATTTTTTAATCTTCTCCCTACTGATAGCAGACATTTAGGTTGTTTCCAATTCTTCACTCTTACACATTAAAACACGCTAGCAAACATCACCCAGAAGGAATGTACCAAATTACCTTCCCCTGGCAGCATGAGAATTACTATTTCCCCTCAACCTTGAAAACATGCAGTATAGTCAGGTATTTTAATCTCTGACAATCTGATGTTTGACAAAACTTTGTTTTTGATCATTTGAGTTTCCTCTTCTGGGAACTGCTTCTGTCCTTTTTTCTATTGATTATTTTATGCATAATATCAATCTTTTATGGTCTGGGCCTTTTCTGCCTCAAGAAATCCTTCCCTAACCTGAAATGTCTTAATAATTTTTATTTAAATTTACTAAGCCTACTATTCTTTATCTATAAAATAAGGGTAATAATCTATCTTACTTAACTAACTCACAGATTGTTATAAGGTTAAGATTTTTAAATGCATGGTACTTTAAATTCTACCACAATTATTATTACAGCTTCAGAATATTTTCCTAACACTATAGTATTTTACCCTATATTTTTCCTTCATCTAATTTACAGACATATTTAACTGCTTTTTAGTTTTTCTTTCATCTCCCATTAATCAATGTTAAAAAACACTTTAAAACCCAACCAAAAAACATGCAAGTGGATTACTTCCTGCTCAATTAAACTGCAGTCACAATATATAGGGAATACATTAAATAAATGGAAATAGCTGATTTTAGGAACTTCATCTATAAACTTTCTATGGCAAGGCTTAATGTAGAAAATAGTATTCTTTTTAATACATTTAATTAACTTTTTAATACCCTCTACAGGACTAATAATTTGGTATAATAACTTGATCACAATCATTATGATTAAGAAATTACTTTATAACAATACTACACAAATACCTAATAAGGCGTAAGTTTAAAAAAAAATCTAAGCAATCAACTATAGGACCAATACACCCGACACCTAATTCTACAATTAAACCATTCTAAGTGGCTTACAAACCAAAAATTAATAAATAAATAAACCTAGTAATTATTACTTTTTGGAACAGCACAAAAAAGGCAAAGAATATTAGTCAAGAAAGGTTGAAGAAATCTGCATTTTACTTATTCCATTGTATATCATTCAAATAAACATTTTATAAACTGTACCAGAAAGTCAGTCATTACAAAAAATACAAGGTGACCTGGTACTATAATCAATTTTGGTCCTTGCATACCATGGCATTAAATACTCAAGTACAGTAGACAACACAGCTAACTGAATATCAAAAAGCAAAAGAAGAATGAAAATGAGAAAATACTGAAGTCTGGTAAAAATGAGTCAATTTTGCATAACACTAAAATAGCATTTATACTGCTACTATAACAATTTTCATAACTTAGTAATGCTGCATATTCATCTATTATGGTGGAAAAAATATTAGGAGCATAGCAAGAACAGACAATTTTACAGTATAAAAATTAATAGCCTAGGATTTAAATATGTTTAAATGTCATTAAAATGATAAGTTTATAGCTCTGTAAACTTGGTAAGAAAATCTGATCTAAATTCTTTAAAGGAAAGTGCTAATAACATGGTATTAAACTTATATTCCATTAATTCTAACTTTCTACTTCATAAAAATAACATGAATCCAATAATGGACTCATGAAATCCATTAACGAAATCCCACAATGGGTTTAATGTGTGATTTAAGTTTTGGTGTGAAAGGTGTGCAAAATACATGTAAGATCTCACTTTGATAAAACTTTATAACTAAAACCCAAACATTTAAAGTTGGTAAATTTAAAAATAATTAGTTCTAGTTCATATGTTTTATTTTACAAAATGATTAAAATTTTATTTTCCATAGTTCTTCCTCTATTCAATCTGAAATCTTATTAACTATTTGACAGAGATCAATGGTTGAGCAGTAATATCAAAATTAAACCAAAATTTTGACAAAATATCTACAAAACTATAAAACAAATTGGTCTATAAAAATTAGGATCTATCAACTTAATTTATATATTACTTTTTTAAAAAGTCAACAAGTACAAAAAGTGAGAAATATGTACACTGTTGCATAAGTATACATTTTCAAGAGCCTTAAGAATGTCCTCAATGAAGCTATTTTGAAACAGGCTTCAAGTCAATTTGGTGGCTGGAATAGTAGATACCTACTTAGAAGTAAATAAAATTAATGATAACGAATTTCACAATTCTAAAACTTTGCTTTTGAGAGAACAAATGCCATCTATTTAAGAGCCTGTTTTGGATATCTCTGCCACTGATAGATATCTACGTAACCTTGAGAAAGTACTTAAATCTCACTTTCCTGGACAGTAAAACAGAAATAATAGTTGTTTTTGTATTAGTGGATTATGGTATTGGTTGAATGAAATGATGTAAGATAGTATTAACAATAAGAATGCATTATTATTCTGCTTATAAGTAATCTGTTAAAGCACACTATCATCAAATATGCATACAGAGATATGATTTTATAAACTTTTTTCATGGCTTCCTAAGCTAAAATATTCTGAGTTAAAATGTTCGTTAAGATAAGCTGATTTTATTCATACAAATATACTTCTTTAATATTCTATAAAAAGCATGTATTTGTTATTATTTTTTCGACTTACTATAACATATTAAGTTTGTTTCTACTGAAAAATCCCCAAGTGTGATATAAATTACATTTAAGATTTCTCATATTTTTGTTAGGGAATATTCTACCTTTATTGATATAAAATTTGTTTACATGTAACTCTCCATAACTTTGATAAGTAACACTGGTAAAATAGCTATTCATAATAACAGGATCTGCACACTCAGCAAAACAGAGACATAAATCTTTTGAGATAGATTGTTTTTATATCTTTATAAAATGTCTTAGACTCTGTGAGACTTGACTCTTCAAATATACCAAGATAATACAGTTTACAGTTTTCAATTAACAGGCAAAATCCCTGTTCCAAAAGAGCTCAGAGTCTGGTAGAAAAACAGACACATACAAGAAACAAATACACTAAACTACAACATGGAAAGTTCTATAATAAGGCTGTTAGAAGGGACTCCTTAGGTGAACGGGGTGTTGAAAGGTAGGTTTCAAGAGGTGCTGATTAGATTAGTTGAGGAAAGTAGGCATTCACCAAGTTAGCAAGGAAGGAAGAGTGAAAGACAGTCCAGGCTTTTCCAGAGCACACATGCAGGAGAAAGCACAATAAACACATCACATTCTGGCAAATGCAAGTAGATCATTAGCAGACTATAAATGCAGAATAGGATATAGCAGAAAAAACTGTGTGACCAGAATCCACCAAAACACCAAGTTTCCTAAGCCAGAACTTAGAGTAGCAACATTTTTAAGGTAGTTAAGTCACGGCCAGAGCTGTTGCTAATAAATCATAGTCTACCTCACCTGCCGAGCCAAGTCTCTGCACAGAAGAATCCGTTTCCATCCCTGGTCCCAGAAAGTGACTTGGACACAGTTTCTATGGCTCTTTGCTGGCTCCCCTTTCCCTATTCCCTGCTACTGGAAGGGACTCTTCCTAATCCCCGAGTAAAATAAAAAGAAAGAAAACAGAGTCAAAAAAGCAAGGAATTTACCTTCCACGGGTTCTTGCCTTCTAGCAGAAATATAACTGTCTGTCCATAGCTGTAACTAAAACAAACCTTATAACTTCAAATTAGACCATAACCTAAGGTGGTCCAAGCAAAATCACCACCCAAGGATCAAACTGCTCTATTATAATTGTCTGTTAATTAAGAAAAATTAAAGTTCCTATCTCATATGGACACAAAAATAAATTCCAAAAGTATTAAAATGCAGAATATAAAAATATGACAAAAGCACAAGAAAACCTGGCTAAATGTTTGTCATAATCCTGTAACATAGAAGGCTCTTCTAGATAAGAAACCTAAAAGACATAATGGGATAAACTGACAGATTTAACAACACAAAAAATGTAAAACCTCTATAGAGCAGAACACACCATGAATGACACTAAAAAACAGTCAACAAACTAGGGAAGAAATACTTGTAACATGTGAAGAAAAACTGAAGAGGATAAAAATATAATCCATAAAATATGAAGATGACATAAATCAATTTTTTAAAAAAATCCAACAGAAAAAAATGCACAATCAATTCATATAATGTATTGGGTAAACACATCTGTTCAAAAAGCTAGTGTTTAAAGAAATAAAAATTTGAATTCCAATGAGATATAATTTACCCCATTAGACTGATAAAATGAAAAAAAAATCATGTAAGTATTGACAAGGATGTGTGAAAATGGGTGCAAATTCTATTGATACAAACATAAATAAGTACAAATTTTTTGGCGGGCAATCTGGGAATATTGATTAAAGTTTTTCAATTGCATCTATCTTTAAAACAGAAATTGTACGTCTAGGTAATTCATACTGCAGGAAGACTCGCAAAAGATACACAATGACAACTTACATAGCAAGACTGTAATTGCAAGAGCTATAAACAACCTAAATATTTATCCATCAATAATTGACTGGCTACCTAAGCTACAATGGACTATGCAGCTTTGAAAAAAGAATGATGTAGTGACATGGGAAAACATTACAAAATGTTGAATGAAAAAAGCTGTAACAGCTCATTGTCTAATCTTATTTTTATTTTCTTTAAATCAAACGTGCATGTATTAAAGAAGTGGGACTGGCAGCAGGGGGGTGTTTACTTTCTACTTTGAAGTACTGCATCGTTTTACCTTTTTGTTTTTACTTTTTTGAATATGCATAACTTTTATACCTAAACAATTATTCTACAAAGCCATACCAAATGTCGGAAACAGTTTACAGTGTTAAGTCTTAGACTCTTAATTACTGTTGTCCTTTCTAAAGTATGTACCAAGGTTCTGACAGAAAGAAAATGCCCAAGGACCTGATTCAAAGCAGACCATAGTGCCATGCCTACAATCTCTGACTTTTCCAAGTGAAGCCACCTTGGGATTTAAACACTGCTAGAACATAGTATGGTCTTACCAACATTTGGTACAGTCGGTCTCCTTAACTCTAGCCATTCTAATAGGTGTGTAATGGTATCTCATTGTGGTTTTAATTAGCATTTCCCTCAAAACTAATAATGTTGAGCATCTTTTCATTTGTTTATATGTTATCTACATATATATATATATACATATATATATGAAGTACAGTGTCTATCTGAATATTTTTAATTAGGTCATTTCTTTTTCTTATTGTTTTATCTGAAGAGTTCTTTGTAGATTCTAAATACAAGTCATTAATCAGGAATATGCTTGGCAAAAAATTTTTCCCAGTATGTGGTGTCTCTTTTCATTCTCTTACCAGAGTCTTTCAAAGAGCAGACTTTAATTTTAATAATGTCTAATGTATCAATTTGTTCAGTTATAGATTGTGCTTTTGGTGTTGTATCTAAGAAATCATTACCTACCTGAGGTCTCAAAGATTTTCTCCTGTGTTTTCTACTAGAAGCTTTAGGTTGCAAACTTAGGTCTCTGAACCATTTTGAATTAATTTTTCTACATGGTGCAAAGTATGGATTAAATTTCATATTTTGTATATTGATATCCAATGTTTAAGCACTATTAGTGGAAAAGGCTATATTTTCCCCATTGTATTGCTTTTGTGTTTTTGTCAAAAATCAGTTATCTATATGTAAGTATGTTTATTTCTGGACTACCTATTCTGTTTCATTGACCTGTGTTTGTCCATCTTTACGCAAATGCCATTTTTACCATAGCTTTATAAAAATTCTTGAAATTAGGTAGTGTTGGCTCCCCAATACTGTTCTTTTTCAAAGTTGTTTTAGATATTCTAAGTTCTTGCAATTCCACGTGAAATTATTTTAGGCAAAAATGCCTTCAAGGATTAGAGTAGAATTCCCCTGAATTTACAGATTAATGTGGTGAAATTTTAACAAAGTTGAGCCTTCCAACCCGTGTACATGACATACAGTCAATTCTCATTATTGAGATGATGATATCTCAATGATAGCTATGTTTTTTAATGTTCCCACAGTGAACTATCAAATACTGAATCACTGCTTCTGAGGAAATAAAAGGTTAGGTTCCCGTAAGCCCCTGGTCATAACATTTTTGTTAGTTAATTAATAAATAACCCTGTTTTATCTGTGTTTCTGGCTAAAATCCCTTACTTAATATATACTGTTGAATCACTAATATTGAACTCACAACTAACAGTAACTCCTGCCTGAATGAAGTTTATCTAAACACATACATCTCACCCCTAAGGCATACCACAGCCTTCCTGTGCTTAGGGACACTACAAAGCACTTCAGCACTATGCTTGGGGGCCATTTTAAACAGCCAAATCACCAACATAAAGCACAAAAATTTGAAAAATGTGGCACTAAATAAACAGAGAAAAGGACGCTTGCTTATAGCCGGAGAACTGAAACAAGAAAGCAGAGTGTCACCTTGTTCAGCCTCAGTTCAGATTGCGCACAAAGGGCAACTCAAATTTTTCACACTCTGCAGGTGTCAGCAAATGATCACAAAAGCGTTGCAAGTATTATTTTGGGGTTACATATAAATTTCAGCAAATAGACCAATTCACAAATACAGAATACATGAATAATGAGGATCAAATGGATCTCTCAACTTACTTAGGTATCCTTTCATTTCAGCAGTATTTTATATTACTGAACATAAATATTCTTTTAACTTACTTTGTTGTATTTATCCATATATGTATTTCATATTTTTGATACTGTTGTAAATGGGGTTTTTTTTAGATTCTTCCTTGCTAATGTATAGAAGTACAACAAATTTTTGCATATTGATCTTGCATCCTTCAATCTTACTATACTTATTCATTAGGTCTAGTAGTGGTCTATCAAATTTTCTACATAGAAAATCAGGTAATCTGTGAATTAGGACAGTTTTATTCCTTTCTTTGCAATGTGAATACCATTTATTTCCTTTTCTTGCCCTACTGCACTAGCTACAACCTCCAGGACAATGCTGAAAAGGACTGGTGAAAGCAGACATCTCTAACTTGTTTCTAATTTTAGAAAAAGGTGTTTAATCTTTCCACCAATAAGTACAATATCAGCAAACAAAGTTTGTCATGGATGCCCATTTTCATACTGAGGAAGTTCATTTCTATTCCTGGTTTACTGAAGGCTTTTTTAAAAATCAGGAATGGTTACTGGATTAGTCGAATGATTTTTCTGCATCTATTGAAATGACTGTGTGCTTTTTACTGTTTACTTTCTTAATGTGGGGAATTATATATATTATTTGATTTTTTTGAATGTTAAACCAACCTTACATTCCTGGGGTAAACCCCACATGGTCATAACATAATATCCTTTTAAAATTTTGTTGAATTTGGTTTGCTAAAATTCTGTTTAGATTTTTTACATCTATGTTTGTGAGTAGTATTGTTCTGTAGTTTCCTTGGAATGTCTTTGTCTGGTTCTGGTACCCCAGTAATGCTGACATCAAAGTCTTTGGAAAACATTCCCTCCACTTCAAATATTTTTGAAAAGTTTGTGTAGAATCAATATTATCTCTTCCTATAGTATTTAGTACAATTCACCAGTGAAACTATCTGAACCTGGAGTTTTCTTTGTGAGAACATTTTTTAAGTACAAATTTCGTATCTTTACTACATATAAGGCTATTCAGATTATCTCTTATTTTCTTCTGCTTCCTTTGGGATCTGTTCTTTTCTACATTATTAAGGTGGAAATTAAAGTCACTTATTTGAGACCTTTCTTCCTTTCTAGTATAGATATTTAGAGCTACAGATTTCCCACTAAGTACTGTTTTAGCAGCATCTTCCAATACATTGTGCTTCTGTCCTTACATAATTTAAAATACTTTATAATTTCCCTTTTGATTTCTTCTTTTAATCATGAATTACTTATAAGCATGCTATTTAATTTCCAAATATTGGGGATTTACCAAGGATCTTTCTATTAATGATTTCTAACTTAACTGCACTGTGATCTGAGAAGATTCTTTGTATGAGTTGAATCCTTTTGAATTTATTGAGACTTGTTTTATGGCCCAGAATATAGTCTATCTTGGTAAATGTTCTGTGTGAACTTGTGAACAAATGTGTATTCTGCTCTTCTTGAGTAAAGTGGTCTGTAAATGCAGCCAGGTCAAGTTGACAGTGTTACTCAAGTTAACTATATCTTTGTAATTTTTCTGTCCATTTGTTATATCAATTATTGAGAGGGGTTACTGAAATCTCTGACTATAATTGTGAATGTTTCCTTGAATTTCTATTAGTTTGTGTTTCATCTGTTTTGAGCTTAGGTACATAAATATTTAGCATTGGTATGTCCTCTTAATTAACTGATCCCTTTATTGTTATGAAATGATCTTATTTTTACCAGGTAATAAATATTCCTTGCTCTCAAATCTATTTTGATATTAATAAAACCAAGTTTTATTAAAGAAACTCCAAGTTTCTTTCAACTAAGTTAGCATGTTATGTCTTTTTCATTATTTTATCTTTAACCTGTTTGTGTTTATAGTTTCTATTTCTTACAGGCAAATATATGGTTGGGTCTTGCTTTTTAATCCAATTTCAGCCTTTAAATTGGGACATTTAGACTATTTACTTTTTTAAAAATATCAAACGCTACACAAATTTATGTGTCATATTTGTACATCTTCTCTGTATCATTCCAGTTTTAATATATGTGCTGCTGAAGCAACACTAGACTATCTATATTTAATGTGATTATACGTATCATTAGGTTTGAGCCTATCATCCTGCTATTTATTTTATATTTTTCCCATCTGGTCTTTGTTCCCTTCATCTTTTTGTGGTTTCTGCTGAATTATTTTGTATATTCAATTCTATCTACTTTTTTTGGCTTATTAGTTATAACTTTTTGTTTTGCTCTTTTACTGGCTGCTTTAGAGTTTATTATATATACCTTTAACTTATCATAGTCTACCTTTATATTATACCACATAATCAAGGGCATTAGAATCTTTAATAACATCCCTCCTTTTCTCCCTCAACCTTCAAGCTACCGTTATTATGCATTGTAATTTTATGTAAAAGCCACACAATACCTTAATATTTTTGCTTTAAACAATAAATTACCTTTTAGAAAGATTAAACTAATAAAAAAAACTTATACATTTACCCAAGTAATTACCATTTCTGCTTTTTTCATCTTTTTCATTTTCCTGCTGCCTGAAGGACATTGTTTATAATTTTTCTTGTAGTGGGGGAGTGCTGAGTAAGGAGTTTGCATAGACATTTCTCCAATAATGATATACAAACAGCCAACAAGCATATGAAAAGATATTAAAATCACTAGTATCAAAGCAATGCAAATGAAAACCATAAGATACCACTTCATACCTATTAAGATGGCCATTACCAAAAAAAGAAAGAAAGGAAGGGAAGGAGGAAAAAAATAAGTATTGGTGAGGACGTGGGGAACTTGGAACCCTTGTTCATTATTAGTGGGAATGCGAAATCGTGTAGCCACTATGGAAAACAGTAATTAAACACAGAATTACCATAGGATCCAGCAATTTCACTCCTGGAAAAATAGACCCAGAATAACAGAAAGCAGGGACTTGAACAGATATATGCACTCCCATGTTCACTGCAGCATTATTCACAACAGCCAAAAGGTGGAAGCACCCCAAATGTCTACCAATGGATGAGTGAATAAATAAAATGTGGTATATATATAAAACGGAATATTATTCAGCCTTAAAAAGGGAATTGTGACACATGCTATAACACGAATGAACTTCGAAGACATTATGCTAAGTAAAATAAGCCAGTCACAAAAGGACTTGTACAATTCCACTTATACGAGATATCGAGAGCAGTCAAACTCATAAAGACAGAAAGTAGAATGGTGGTTGACAGGGGCTGGTGGATTGGAGAATGGGGAGTCAGTGTTTTAATGGGTACAGAGTTTCAGTTTGGGAATATCAAGAAGTTCTGCAGATGGCTGTTGGTGATGGTGATGGTTATACAACACTGTTCAGCTACTTAGTGCCACCATACACTTAAAAATAGTTAAAATGGGGGACTTCTCTGGTGGCACAGTGCTTGGGAATCCGCCTGCCAATGCACAGGGCACGCGTTCCAGCCCTGGTCTGGGAAGATCTCACATGCTGCAGAGCAACTAAGCCCATGCGCCACAACTACTGAGCCTGTGCTCTAGAGCCTGCATGCCACAATTACTGAAGCCTGTGTGCCTAGAGACCGTGCTCTGCAACAAGAGAAGCCACAGCAATGAGAAGCCCACGCACCACAATGAAGAGTAGCCCCCGCTCACCGCAAATAGAGAGAAAGCCTGCATGAAGAAACAAAGACCCAACGCAGCCAAAAAAAACAAATTAATTTTTAAAAAGATGGTTAAAATGGTAAATTTTGTTATATATATTTTACCACAATTAAAAATTTAAAAATAAAACAAAAAAGTCACTTTTTTGTTTCCTCGGAAATTTTTTTTTATTGAAGTATAGCTGATTTACAATGTTGTGTTAGTTTCAGGTGCACAGCAAAGTGATTTAGTTATATATCTATATTTTTTCAGATTCTTTTCCATTATAGGTTATTACAAGATACAGAATATAGCTCCCTGTGCTATACAGTGGGTCCTTGTTGTTTATTTTATATATAGTAGTGTGTATCTCTGTTAATCCCAAACTCCTAATATATCCCTCCCCTGCCTTTCCCCTTTGCTAACCATAAATTTGTTTTCTATGTCTGTGAGTCTAGTTCTGTTTTGTAAATAAGTTCCTTTGTATGACAAGTCACTTCTTTTCGGAAAGCATTTTCAGTGGGAACAGAATCCAAAGTTGACAAGTATTTTATAGTCTTTTAAAAATGTCACTCCACTCTTTTCTGGCTTGCAGTGTCCAACAAAAACTCTGTCATTCTTGTCTCTATTTCTCTGTTCATGTCTTTTTTTCCTCTGACTGCTTTTAAGATTTCCTTTCACTATCACTGATTTTCAGCCATTTGATTATGATGTGCCTTAGTGTGGGTTTTTAAATGTTTCTTTCAAATCAGATTCATTGAGCTTTACAGATCTATGGAGTTTATAGTTTTTTGGTTTTGGGGGTTTTTCTAGTTCATTAAACACAGAAAATATTCAGTCATTATTTGTTCTAATATTTTTCTGTTCCCCCTCCCTTCTCCTGAGAATCTAATTACTTTATCTTAGACTATATATTATCCAACAGCTCATAGATGTTGTTCATTTTTTTTCAGTCTTTTCACTCTGTGCTTCATTTTGGATAGTTGTTATTCCTACGTATTCAAGCTCACTTATCTTTTCTTCTACAGTGTCTTATCTGCTATTAATTCCATCAAGTATCTTTTTCTTTCAGATACTACATTCTTCATTTCTAGAATTTCCATTTAAGCGTATTTTTGTATCTTTTATTTCTATTCTCTTCATTTTCCTATTTTCTTCTCCCTTCCTGAACACTGACAGCATATTAGTAGCAACTCTTTTGACAGCTTTGTCTGCTAAATCAATCATCATTGTCATTTCTGGGTCTCTTTCTATTGATTGATCTTTTTTTACCCTAGTTATGGGTCATATTTTCATGCTTCGCTGCAACCTCTTTAATTTTCTAATTGAAAGGAAATTGACATAACATCAAATTAACCATTTCAAAGTGAAGACATCAGTAGCATGTAGTACAGTCACAACGTTGTGCAAACACCTCTACCTAGTTCCAAAACATTTTTATCACACCAAAATAAACTCGGTACCCATTAGGCAGTTACTCCCCTTTTCTCCTTACCCCCAGGACCTGACAACAACCAACCTGTGCTCTGTCTCTATAGATTTACTTATTCTAGATATTTCATATAAATGGAATCAGACAATATGTGACCCTGGTGTCTGACTTCTTTCACTTAGCAAAATGTTTTTGAGCTTCACCACATTGTACTATGTATCAGTACATCATCTCTTCTTACAGCTAAATAATATTCTATGGTGTATATGTACCACAATTTGTTTACCCAGTCATCTAACCATTTGGGCTGCTTCTACCAACTGGCCATTGTAAATAGTGTTACTATGAACATGTGTGTACCTATATTTGGTACCTGTTTTCAATTCTTTTGGGTATACATCTAGAGTGGAATTGCATGGTAACTGTATGTTTAACTTTTTAAAGAACTGCCAAACTGTTTTCCACAGAAGCTGAAACACTTTACATTCCCACCTGCATTGTACAGGTGTTCTGATTTCTCTACATCATCAACACTGGTTACTGTTGGTCTCTTTGAATCTAACCATACTAGTGAGCCTGAAGGGGTACTAATTGTGGTTTTCATTAGCATTTCCCTAATTACTAATGAGGTTGAGTATTTGTTCATGTGCATGTTGGCCATGTGTACATCTTCTTTGGAGAACTGTCTATTCAAGTCCTTTACCCATTTTTAGTTGGGTTGTCTTTTTTTTCCTAATATTTATTCATTTATTTTTGGCTGCATCAGATCTTAGTTGCGGCACGCAGGATCTTTTGTTGCAGCACGTGGGCTCTTCGTTGCAGCATGCAGGCTTCTCTACAGTTGTGGTATGTGGGCCTCTCTCTAGTTGTGGCGTGTGGGCTCCAGAGCACACGGGCTCTCTAGTTGTGGAACACAGGCTCCAGAGCACATGGGCTCTGCAGTTGCAGCATGCGGGCTCAGTAGCTGTGGTGCACAGGGGCTTAGTTGCCCCACAGCTTGTGGGATCTTAGTTCCCCAACCAGGGATCGAATACGCATCCCCTGCATTGGAAGGCAGATTCTTAACCACTGGACCACCAGGGAAGTCCCTGAGTTGCCTTTTTATTGTTGAGTTGTAAGAGTTATAGTTCTTATATTTAGGTCTTTGATCCATCTTGAGTTAATTTTTGTACGTGGTGTGAGGTAGGGATCCAAGTTTATTCTTTTGCATGTGGATATCCAGTTGTCCCAGAACTATCTGTTGAAGATATTATTCTTTCCTGCATTGAGTGGTCTTGGCAATCTTGTCAAAAATCAGTTGGCTATATAAGTATTAGTTTATTTCTAGCCTCTCAATTCTATTCCATTGGTCTATACCTCTTTCCTTATGCCAGAACCACACTGTTTTGATTACTATAGTTTTACAATATGATTTGAAATGGGGGAGGTATGAACCCTCCAACTGTGTTCTCTTTCAAGACTGTTTTGGCTATTTAGGCCCACTGAAATTCCATAAGAAGTTGAAGATCAGCTTTTCAAGTTCTGCAAAAAAGGTCACTGGAATTTTGATAGACATCATATTGAATATGTACACTGTTTTGCAAAGTATTGCCATCTTAATGTTAAGTCTTCAAATCCATAAACACAAAATATCTTTCCATTTATTTAGGTCTTCTTTAGTATCTTTCAACAGTGTTGTATAGTTTTCAGAGTACAGGTCTTTCAATTCCTGTATGCTTTTAGATGCTAGTATGAATGGAACTGTTTTCTTAATTTCCTTTTTGGATTCTATACCGCTGGTATACAGAAACACAATTGTATTTTGTGTGATCTCGTACTTACAACTTTTCTGAATTCATTTGTTAGCTCTATTTGGTTTTTTGTAGATTCTTTGGGATTTTCTATATATCAATACATGGTAACATGTCATCTACAAATAAAAATAGTTTTACTTCTTCCTTCCCAATTTGGGTCTTTTATTCCTTTTTCTTGTCTAACTGCTCTGGCTATAGCTTCCAGTACAATGTTGAATAGCAGTGGTGAGGACAGGCATCCTTGCCTTGTCCCTGAACATAAGGAGAAAGTTTTTAGTCTTTCACCATCGAACTGGATGCTAGCTGTGAGTTTTTCATAAATGCCCTTTATCATGCTGAAGAAGTGCCCTTCTATTCCTAGTTTTTGAGTGTTTCTAATATGAACAGGTGTTGGATTTTGTCAAATGCTTTCTGTATCAACTGATACAGAAAGGTGATCATGTGAGGGTTTCTTTCCATTGCTCTATTAATGCAGTGGATTACACTGATTGATTTTCCTATGCTGAACCACTCTTGCATTCCTGGAATAAATCCCACTTGGTCATGGTGTATAATCCTTTATATATATTGTTGGATTCAGTTTGTTAGTATTTTGTTGAGGGTTTTTGCATCTATATTCATAAGGAATATTGATCTGTAGTGTTTTTTTTTTCATGGTGTCTTTGTTTGGCTTTGGTATCAGAGTAATACTGGCCTCATAGAATGAATTAGGAAGTATTGCCTCCTATGTTTTGGAAGAGTTTGAGAAGGATTGGTGCTAATTCTTCTTTAAATGTTTGGTAGAATTCATCAGTGAAGCCATCTGGTCCTGGACTTTTCCTTGTTTGGGAGGGATTTTTTTAAAAATAAATTTGTTTGTTTGTTTGTTTATGGCTGCAATGGGTCTTCGTTGCTGCACGCGGGCTTTCTCTAAGTTGCGGCGAGTGGGGGCTACTCTTCGTTGAGGCATGTGCAGGTGTATCATTGCAGTGGCTTCTCTTGTTGCAGAGCACAGGCTCTAGGTGCACGGGCTTCAATAATTGTGGCTTGTGGGTTCAGTAGCTGTGGCTCACGGGCTCTAGAGCGCAGGCTCAGTAGTTGTGGCATATGGGCTTAGTTGCTCTGCAGCATGTGGGATCTTCCCAGACCAAGGCTCGAATCCGTGTCCCCTGCATTGGCAGGAGGATTCTTAACCACTGTGCCACCAAGGAAGTCCCGGGATTTTTTTTTTTTTTAACTGATTCAATCTGTTTACTTCTTATAGGGCTGTTGATATTTTCTATTTCTTCTTAAATCAGTTTTGGTAATCTGTGTTTCTAGAAATTTGTCCATTGCATGTAGGTTATCCAATTTGTTGTTCACAGTACTCTCTTATAATCTTTTTAATTTCTTTAAGGTCATGGTAATGTCACTACCTTCATTTCTGATTTTAGTTATATTCGTCTTTGCTCTTTTTGTCAGTCTAGCTAAAGATCTGTCAATTTAGTTATCTTTTCAAAGAACCAACTTTTAGTTTTGCTGATTCCCTATACTGTTTCCCATTCTCTATTTTGTTTATCTCCACTTTAATCTTTATCATTTTCTTTCTTCAGCTAGCTTTGGGTTTAATTTTGCTCTTTTTCTAGTTTTCTTAAGGTGAAAAGTTAGGTTATTTGTTTGAGATCATTCTTTTTAAATGTAGGTGTTTAATGCTATAAATTTCCCTCTGAGCACTGCTTTCACTGCATCCCACACGTTATCGTATATTGTGTTTTCATTTTCATTTGTCTTTAATTATTTTCTAATTTCCCCTATGATTTCTTCTTTGACCTCTTGGTTATTTAAGAGTGAGTGTACTGTTTAAATTCTACGTATTTTTGAGGTTTTTGGTACTCTGTCACTGATTTCTAGCTTCAATCCACTGTGAACAGAGAAGATACTTTGTATGATTTCAATCTTTCAAAATGTATTGAGACTTGTTTTGTGGCCTAACATATGGCCTATTCCTGGAGAATGCTTTATGGGCACTTAATAAGAATTTGTATGTTGCTGTTGCTGAACACTCTGTATGTATCTGTTAGGTCTAATTAGCTTATAGTGTTGTTCAAGTCCTCTATTTCCTTACTGATCTTCTGTCTAGATGCTCTATCCCTTATTCAAGGTAAGGCAAGCATTTTAACTTTGAATTGGATGACAAACACTAGGAATTTTACATTGTTGGGTTCTGAATTGTGTTGTATTCCACAATACAGTGTTGGACTTTGTTCTGGTGCACAGTTAAATTACTTGGGATAACTTGGAGCCTTCTGAAGACTCTTTCCAATGCCCTGTGTATTACAAGGTATTTACACTCTAGATAATGGAGACACAAACTATTCCCAGTTTTGTGTGAGCTCCAGAAACTGTTTTCTTACTGCTTTCCAGTAGTTCTTTCCCTGACTTCGAGTAGGTCCTGCCATGCATATACAGATCAGAACTGAGCCAAGGACTCAAGAAGAACCCTCTGCAGCTCTCCAGAATGCATATGTGCTTGAGTGTACTCTTTAACATATATTTGCCACTCTCCCCCAAAGCTCCCTTCTCTCCAGTACTCTGACCTACAATTCTAACCACCACCTTGGTCTTCCTAAACTCTTATCTCTGTTTCCTAATCCCAACAAAATTGGGCTCTGTTTTGATTCCTCCTCGCACTACAGCCTGTAAACAACTTCCAGGCTCTACTGTAAACTGGTGCGATAGAAGGGCTTACCTCATTTGTTTCTATTCTCTCAGGCATCACAGCCTGCCGCCATCTGTCATCCAATGTCTAAAAACCACTGATCACATATTTAATATGTTCTCAAGTTATTTAAGGAGAAAGAGAATATTACTGCTGCAAAACACATTACCCCCAACTTAATGGCTTAAAAAATAAGCATTTATTTTTTTCACATAGTCTCTAAGGTTCAGCAATCAAGGAGCAGCTGGGCTGGGTGGTTCTGACTCAGAATCTCTCATGGGGTTGCAGTCAAGATGCTGATGGAGAGCAGTCTAGGTAGGGCTGGAAGCTTGACAAGGGCTGGAGGATCTGCTTTCAAGAAGGCTCAGTCACACAGTTAGCTAAAGGTCTTGGTTCCTTGTTAGCTGTTGGCAGGAGGCCTCAATTTCTCACCATGTGGGCCTCTCCAGTGGGCTATTCACAACATGGCAGCTAACTACTCTCAGAGTCAGCAATGCAGGGTGCACACTGAGGGAGAGAGAGGAGGATGGAGAAGGCACAATGTCTTTTATAACCTATCCTTGGAAACGATCCATCACTTCTACCATATTCTATTGGCCACACAAACAGATGTGCGAGAGGATTACACAGCGGTGTAAATACCAGGAGGCAGAGATCATTGGGGGCCATCTTGGAAGCTGGCTACAAAGAGGATAAATCTTGTTATGCCAACATGGCAGAAAGCCCACATCCTTCTTATACATTTTAACCTCCTTGTGTTTACTACTTTTTTAATCCAGTAACTGTACACTAAATCCTATGACTTCAAGAGAGATGGGCAGATTGTAAACAGATCCTACTCCAAAGCCAGACTTGGAGAAAAACTAAGAGTAAGTATCAGCAGCTTTTAAAAGCGAAAAGGAGAGAGTTTCCAGTGCATATGGCAAGAAAGACAAGGAGAGCACTTGTAGCTGACCTGGGCTTAAGACATGTCCAAGTGCTTCACTCCCCCCCAACAATTACTTACTCTAATGACCAACTTAAATGTCTGCCCTCCTTTCTCATCAATTTCCAGAGCAACAATAGCAAGAATACCAGTCATAGTACTATCAACAGCAGTAGCAAGAGTACTAGAGCCAACACTAAGCATCTGGCCTTTGTTATCTCAATTACTCCTCACAACAAACCTGTAGGATAGTATTATCCCTTAAACTCTAGGCTTTTTGTTTCTTAATGACCAAACCCTGGCTTTACACTTTACAGTACACCTTGATACAACTTTATTCTTTCTGTATAACACCTGGCTCCCTCCTGCCCTATAGGAGTCTCCACTCTTCTGGCACTGAAATTGTTCTGTCCTCCCTGTTCTCCTACTCCACTTGATTCAGGCTTTAAAGCTTCCCCTTAGGGCTTCCCTGGTGGCACAGTGATTAAGAATCTGCCAGCCAATGCAGGGGACACAGGTTCGAGCCCTGGACGAGGAAGATCCCACATGCCGCAGAGCAACTAAGCCCATGCGCCACAACTACTGAGCCTACACTCTAGAGCCTGCAAGCCACAACTACTGAAGCCTGCGCACCTAGAGCCCATGCTCTGCAGCAAGAGAAGCCACCGCAATGAGAAGCCCGTGCAACGCGACAAAGGGTAGCCCCCACTCGCCGCAACTAGAGGAAGCCACACACAGCAATGAAGACCCAACACAGCCAAAATTAAATAAAATAAATATTTATTTTTAAAAAAAAAAGCTTCCCCTTAGCTTCTGTGTTCCTAACAGCGATTACCAAACCTCTTTAAAAGGAACCACTACTTAAACCTCTGTTAATCCCTGGCTGCTGGGCTCTCCCAAGGCTACAGCTGCCTAACATAGACTTCCCAACACCTTAGGACACACTGCCTGGTCAAATGTGCCTCACCAACTAATCCCAAAACATTTGCCCTATTTCGGTCACTAATTTTTAAATAGTATTTCACAGCACATGGGCCTTCTCAATTTATATTTGCTACAGCTTAATGTTCAAACGAGTTTCCTCTCCCTAGGGGCTTGTAATTAATCATCAGGGAGAAAGGTCAAAATACACCAAACTCTTACTTAGTGGTACCCTGGAAACATAGGTTACCATTAGTTACTTGTTGAATAATGAATGAAAAAACTACAAACTAATGATTATAAACTCTCAAGGGGATATAATCCAAAGAATTTTTACAAATAAAAGGTAAAGATAACAGTGGACACATATAAGCAATTCACAAAAGACAAAACACAAAAGAACAAATATAAGCAAATCATAGAAATGCAAATTAAAATATCACTTTTTGTCAGACAGATTAACGGAGATTGAAAATTTGTCAAGGAAATAAGGAAACAGGCATTCTGATAAACTTTTTTTTTTTTTAGCAGTACGCGGGCCTCTCACTGTCGTGGCCTCTCCTGTCGTGGAGCACAGGCTCCAGACACGCAGGCTCAGCGGCCATGGTTCACGGGCCCAGCCACTCTGTGGCATGTGGGATCTTCCCGGACCGGGGCAAGAACCCGTGTCCCCTGCATCGGCAGGCGGACTCTCAACCACTGAGCCACCAGGGAAGCCCCTGATAAACTTCTAATAGATATAATTTTGTATTTTGGGGTATTTATGCATCAAATATCTTTAAAATCTGCGTACTCCTTTGATTAGTATTTCCATTTCTAATAATTAATTGCAAGAAAATAATGGACAAAGGAACACAGGTGTATGTAAAAAAAAAAACTAACTGTGGCACTAACTGTAACACAAAATCTGTCCAACAATAAGGATTAAATAAATCTTAGTACTTCTAAATTATGGATTAAGTCACTTCAGATATTATGTATTACATAATCTCAGTTTTTTAAAATAACATATATTCACATAAAAACATACCTGCATAGAAAAAAAATCTAGAAGTATACACCCCAAAACGTTAGCAGTGATTGTTTCTGTAAAAGAATAGTGGAATTACTTGTGATTTTTTTTTCCTTTTTACTTATCTATACCACCTAATTTTTCTACATGAATTGTGCATGGATAAGAACACACACTCTTAAAAGGCAAAAGTAAAAATGAGGAGCATGGGCTTCCCTGGTGGCGCAGTGGTTGAGAGTCCGCCTGCTGATGCAGGGGACACGGGTTCGTGCCCCGGTCCGGGAAGGTCCCACATGCTGTGGAGCGGCTGGGCCCGTGAGCCATGGCCGCTGAGCCTGCGCGTCCGGAGCCTGTGCTCCGCAATGGGAGAGGCCACAACAGTGAGAGGCCCGTGTACCACTAAAGAAAAAAAAAAAAAAATGAGGAGCACAATTTAAAGGCAGAAGTGTCATTATGGTAGCCGAACATGGAACATTCCTATGTTCCCTAATAATAATGTCAGGCAGAATTAATATCAAAAAGGATACCAAGTAACTTAGTATTCAATAGCCTAGTTTTTAATTAGTTCTAGGAACACATATGGAATAATTTGCTAGCACTATTCAGGCATTTTAACAAAAGACCTCCCCAAATTTATTTATTAATCCTAAAGACAGTGTTGAAAATTATGCAGTAAAAATTTCAACTGCTTCAAGATGAGTGAGTGTCAGCTTCAATTGCCTTTTCATGACTTTTCACATTTACCTTGAGAACCCTCTAATGGGAAACCAGTCACTGTGAAAATAATAAAACATAAAAATCACTCATATGTTTAAGAATTCAATGTGACTTTTAAGTCTGGATGAAAACAAAGTCTTCTCTATAAGTTCTACTATTCCAAATTAGGTTAGCTTTTCCCCTCAGACTTGAAAAGTTTTAAACACTTAGTCAAGAGAGGGTCTTGAAGCAAGCCAAGGAATACATATGTGTTACAAGCAAAGCATGCATATCTCCAGGTACTGTGGACAATTTCTAGCCAAAGCCCAGGGAGCTGCTGTGGCCACGCAAAACGCTGCCTAGGAGTTGTTTGCAATGCCTGGTTCAACAGGACCAGTAGCACAGATGGTTAGTAAATCCTCATTAGGACAAATCTATAAACTATAAGTTTCAATGATGTTGCCTGACATCAAATGATCATTTCTATCTGTCTATAGTAGAATAACTGTACCCATGTAATTAATGGCAGGTATCTGTACAGTCACTTGGGGGGAACTTCGCACCTATAGCACAGTTTGTATGTCACATCTCATAAAGCTCCATCAATGCATCTAATGGGACTTGACAGCAATCATGAAGGCACAGGAAGCACTAAGCACAGTATGATTCCTTTTAGCCCATGTTAGTAACGTCACTGATGAAAGCAATATTTGTGGCACAAGAAAACTGTCTAGTTCAAGGAGAAAATCAAAGAACGACTGGGCATAAGGGAGAGATTTTACATTAATGGCATTTGTGTAAAGCAGCATCATATAATACCAAAACGGACAACACAACTATGTGGTTACTGCTGACAAGGATGGAGATCTCCTTGCTTTAGTGTCAACCCTAGCACCATTCATCCACTCGTTCAGCAAATACATGAAAATCATATACAACAAGAACTATTCTAGGACCTGGGGATATAGGAGTAAACAAGCAAAGTCACCCCCTTCATGGAGCACAACATCTAACAAGGAAGACAGACGTTAAATAATATTACATATTTTAATACAACTTTGAATGTCAGGATGTCATTAAATAGAAGGGCAGGGTGCTATGAGGCAAATCCTAGGCCTGGGAGTCAAGTGAACCAAGCACGGGGTGGGTGAGAAGAGGTCACGCTGGAACGACCTGGCTCAACCTCGGACCTGGAAGAGTCTAGTTTGACTGAAGCATTTAGATTCTTTCCTGGGCACACGTTAGGTCTGAGATGCATAAAGACATCCAAGTTCAGAGATCAAGTTGGTAACTGCTACCTAAGTCTGGAGCTCAGAAGAGAACTCTAGACCAGGTATAAACTGAGAAGTCATTTGCTTAGAGATGGTGTGTGATACGCAGGAACTGGAGATTTCTTAGGCCAGGTGAGCTGGAGGGGGCGGGGGCTGGGAGGGGTCATGTATTACTTCCTCAAATCACAAAAGAATTAACTACCTCTTGCAATCAAATTACTTTCTTCTCTCTTGATTTGCAAACGTGAAGTAAATCAAAGTACTTTCTATATTATAGTTATGATACAATGCCCTTTTTGTTCAGAAAGGATAAGATTAAATGTATAAAGTTCTTGGAGAAATGTCAAGACCTAAGAAAACTATTTCTACAGTGAGTCTAAGGCATTGTATGCTAGAGTTTATTTAGCAGAGCGCTTTCTTCCAGCCTTTTCCAGTGCCCTAGAAAAGGACTCTTTTTTTTAACACACTGATACAACCACTTCACAAGATGTGTCACTAGAAACGCTCTCGGTCCGCAGAACTGCCACCTACTGAAGCTAGATCACAACTGTAAGCCTTCTGAACACATCAACAAGTCCTGGAGATGTGACATCAAAAAGAACAGAAAAACCTTCTGCTCTGCACACTTAAAACTTAACTTTCAGGACTATCGCTATAATCCTTACACAACCTGCCCTGCAGTCTTCCTACGACGAATATATAGCACGTAACGGCTCTATAAAGCAGCGGTCAGGTTATGGTTATAGAAAAGCTGAGTTAAAATGCTCCACGATGTATGGCCCAAGCACCACATAAGTGTGACATGCCTTAACACAAACTCACCTGATTTATTTGAAGCATGTTAAAACAATATTGACCAAACTGCTGTATCCCTCACGGCTCCAAAAACTAGAAAATGAAAATGAAGAAATAAGTTCAACTTAGTTGGTAATCGCAATGATTAGCACTTTAAACACAAGCCCGTGACCAAAATCAAATACAACAGATGGAGTAGATCTAAGTCAGCGTAGAACTTTCTATGATGATAAACATGTGCTGGATCTTTGCTGTCCAAACCGGTAGCCACTAGACACATGTGGCTACTGAGCACTTGAAACGTGGCTAGAACTGAGAAAGTAAATTTTAAATTTTCTTTAAGTTATTTAAAGTTAAATAGCCACCCTGTGGCTAGTGACCACCACACTGGACAGTGCAGATCTAGGCTGCACAAAGTCCCTTCTGGTTCTAGAGTTCTACGACAATTTCAGCAAAAGCAAAGCTGTTCAAACAATGTAAAAGTTTCAGATTAATATTTAATATATACTTCCTTCGCTCCGGTAACGTTTTAAACAGCTTTGTTCCCCTCCTCTATAAGATAAATTAAGCCTAAAGAAGATGTAACACACACATATTCTCTTAGGTAGTATGGAAAAGAGCACATAGTAAGATTACCTAGTTGCATTCTTTTTCCTGTTTCTGATTTTATTATAATCATTATAAAAATAGCATGCATATCAAAATTTTACATAAAATTTTTGAAAAGAAAATTACCATCCTGACACATCCCATTGTTACATTTGGATTTGTTTCCTTATGGGTCTAACCTCCTCGCCATGGTTGTATTTCTTTCCATATAGCAAACGTCTTCTACACTTAATTTAAAAATAGATATCAAAGAAGGGCAGGGGGCTTCCCTGGTGGCGCAGTGGTTGAGAGTCTGCCTGCCAATGTAGGGGACACGGGTTCGTGCCCCGGTCCAGGAGGATCCCACATGCCACGGAGCGGCTAGGCCCGTGAATCATGGCCGCTAAGCCTGCATGTCTGGAGCCTGTGCTCCACACAACGGGAGAGGCCACAACAGTGAGAGGCCTGCGTACCACAAAAAAAAAAGAATAAAAAAAAAAGAAGGGCAGGAAAACCCGAATGAATGAATGAATGAATGAATGAATAAATAAATAAAGGGATTTTGTAATGGGAAAAGTTACATTAAAAATTATGTACAGTCCCCCAAAAAAATTATCTACAAAGCAACAACACAATTTTGACATATACCAAAGGAGCTAAATCCAATCACTCGTGTAGCAATTTTTAAGCTATAAAATTTAAATACTGAACTTTCCCTCAGAAGCAAAGGTTCTGGAGATACATATATACACACAGATACCATATGAATATACATATGTGTGTGTGTGTATATATATATTTGGCTACAATTTTTTCAAAATGACAAACTAGACTCAATTCAAAATGACTTTCAAATTTTTCAATTATTTCTTTGTTTTAAGAAAATTTTATTTATTTATTTTTGGCTGCATCGGGTCTTCGTTGCTGCGCGTGGGCTTTCTCTAGTTGTGGCGAGCGGGGGCTACTCTTTGTTGTGGTGCACGGGCTTCTCATTGCAGTGGCTTCTCTTGTTGCGGAACATGGGCTCTAGGAGCATGGTCTTCAGTAGTTTGGCACGTGGGCCCAGTAGTTTGGCTTGCAGGCCCTAGAGAGCGTGGGCTCAGTAGTTGTGGCACATGGGCTTAGTTGCTCCACAGCATGTGGGATCTTCCTGGACCAGGGCTCAAACCCGTGTCTCCTGAATTGGTAGGAGGATTCTTAACCACTGCGCCATCAGGGAAGCTCCTCAATTATTTCTTACAATAGTGACCTCACCATCTGTACCAATTTTTGTATTTTCCAAGAGAATCGCATTTGCAGAAATAGCACAAGACCTGAGTACCAGTGAATTTAAGTTTTAGTCCAAGCTCTTCAGGAGATTACCTTTTTTATATATAAATTTATTTATTCATTTATTTAATTTTTGGCTGCATTGGGTCCTCGCTACTGCACACGGGCTCTCTCTAGTCGCTGAGAGCGGGGGCTGCTCTTCGTTACGGTGCACAGGCTTCTCATTGCGGTGGCTTCTCTTGTTGTGGAGCACGGGCTCTAGGCGCGCAGGCTTCAGAAGTTGTGGCACACGGGCTTCAGTAGTTGTGGCTCGTGGGCTCTAGAGCGCAGACTCAGTAGTTGTGACGTGCACGGGCTTCAGAAGTTGTGGCATACGGGCTTCAGTAGTTGTGGTTCACGGGCTCTAGAGCGCAGGCTCAGTAGCTGTGACGCGCACGGGCTTAAGTTGCTCCACGGCATGTGGGATCTTCCCGGACCAGGACTCAAACCTGTGTCCCCTGCATTGGCAGGCAGATTCTTAACCACTGCGCCACCAGGGAAGCCCCTTTAGGAGATTACCTTTTGAGCTTTGGTAAATTGCTTTATGTATCTTTGAGTTCCTTCTCTTGCTTCTATTTTCTTGCTTTTTTTTTTTTTTTTAATCTTTAAAAAGTAAATGTAAGTCCTTTGGTAGGCAAACAACAAATAGAATACAGCAGAAACAGTGAGCTACCACTTCCAAGACTGGGTTATAAAAAGACCATCATTTCCCTCCTGGGTGTCACCTGCTCTCGTTCTCTCACCTATTTGGTCTGTGGGAAGCTGGCTGTCATATTGTGAGCTGCCCTGTGGTCAGACCTACATGACAAAGAACTGAGGGACACCTTGGGCCAACAGCCCAACAGAAACTGTGGCTTTCTGTCCAGTACCCCCCAAGGAACTGAGGCCTGCCAAGAGTCACATGAATGACTCAGAAGCAGATCTTCCCCCAGTCAAGCTTTCAGATGAGAATACAGCCCCAAAGATAGCTTACCTGCAACCTCCTAAGAGACCCTGAACCACAGGCACCCAGATAAGCTGCACCCAGATTTCTAACCCACAGAAATTGAGATAATAAATATTTGTTTTAAGTTCTTAGTTTCTGGGGTAACTTGTAACAATAAATAAGATACTTCTGTTCGACTCAAATTCTATAATTCTCTGGTATTAATTAATATATTTAGGCAGACCAAAAAAAATCAACTCCCTGTTCAACATAAGCACATGAGTAACGTTAGAATCTGAAAGGAGTAAATTATGAAACTTAAACATTTACATTCTATTCAAAAGATGACATCATTAAAAAGTGTAGCATTAGTCAAATGGTATTAAAATACACTATCTACAACTAAAACTATAAACCTAACCAGTTTTCTTTTTTTTAATTGAAAACAATTCATTTGGACATTAAAACATGAACAAACCACTAAAAGCATCTCAGTGATCTAATGTCCCTTATTTTCCAGAATTTGACATTATTTAGTAAGAATTTACCAAATTTGCGAAATCTCATTTTGTTTTTATTTTATGTAAGCCTCTAAAAATTACAAATCCTTGTCCATAGACCTGTATGTGTTTCTTCAATATTAGATTCTGGTAATACTAGTGGCTGATCCTGAGAAGTAGGCACAATAAGATATAGGGGTACATTTTTTAAAGTTCTGATCTTCTGATATACAAAAAGCAGTTTTTTGAAAAAGCACAAATGAAAGCACGTATTCACTCAAAACTGACCATACAATTTTAAATATTCCGTAAGCCTTTCCTTCACAGTTATAAAAATCTGTATACGTTAAAACATGAAACTAATATGTCTGTAACAGCACTCTGTAAGGTAACTGGATAAAAATTCTGAACATATTCTTTTCCACAAACAAGTTGTATTAGATCTATATCAATATAAAGATTATAACTATCCCACAGGCAATTTGGAATGCCCACAGTGGCACATCTCTTTTAACATTTCATGTCTTATTTAAAGACATGCCAGGTCTACTGTCCTATATTTAAAAGAATTTGATAAAATATCAAGTCATATCAATAAAATGCAGAGCATTTTATACTACCCACGGTTTCATAAAATCCACCTCTTCCTCTTCTGTCAAAAGTTTCCAGCTACCATTCATTCCAATTACAACTGTGTACTTTTAAAGAAACCTATTCACATGTCCCAAAAATGCCCTACAGTGATATCCAGTCAGGCACATTCGAACATGCAGTTCCAGATTCCAAGCTACTAAATGAAAACAGGCAGGGCAGTTTATGGAGAAGGCACTACTAACTGGAGAAGACTTGCCACTCATGAAGAATTAAAGGTCCAACTGGTATCTGAAATGTACTGCTGATATCACTCACCGCTTTTGTTATGAATTACAATTTGCTCATCTGATTAATTGAAAGCTGTGCAAAATTAAATCTATAAAATCCTCAACAATTAAATCCTGCTTTATAAAATGGCATTATTAAATTAACATATCTATAAATTTTATATTGGCACCCATCCCACGACTGACAGGCAACTCCTCTCTTAAATGTCTTACCTGACAATATGAAAAGCAAAAACATTCACTATCCCCATTCTTACACTCCAAACTACTACAAAACTAAATACCAACTCAAAGCTTCTTACTCTAAAAAATTCATGGGCTCCTTAAAAAGTGTTTTAAAAAAAGCTTTTCATTTTCATTTCTTTTTAAAAGTAGGTACCCCCCAAAACTATTTTTATGTAAGAAAATCAAAACAATTTAGTATAAATTTTACTATCTCCTAAGAGCCTATGAAATATTCTAAGTATATAGAAGTCTCATTCCATGAACCATTCCAGTGAAAAACCCCACATACTACTAGCTAAGAAAAAAAGGAAACTAACATTTACCAGACACCAATTTTACATATACCAGGTGCCATATTTTGCCATTTTTATATTAGCTCATTTAATCCTCATCACCTTGGGATGCAGGTGTTATCCCCATTTTTCTAGAAGTTGGGTTACTTCCCCAGTCACATTGCTAGGATTAAAACTCAGTTTTGTCTGGTTCAAAGTCCCCTTCTTTCCATTATATGTTAAACTATAAATAAAAGCTCGACTCCTTAAAAATGTTCCTTAACAAAGGGCTTGACCTCTAAAACAACATAATGGCAAGGATTCTATATAAAACTTGAGGGATTTCTTCAAAATCAATCATACACAAATATAAATTATAATTACTATGGATTCTAGACACTCATCTAATATTTTCTTGAGTATCTAGAAGAAGCACAAATATATCTATACATGATTTGATTATACTATGCCTGTCTCCAACTATTCAGTCTAATATTAACAAAACCCAATTTTGCAATATCTAGGCTTTCCCCCTTTCTTTATTATGATCTGCATACATAAATGATCAGATATCCAGTGCTCAAAGTATACAAAAGAAAAGAAAACAGAGAAATAGAAGTAAAGAGAAGGTTAACTACAAGCCAAAAACCCCAACACACTGGCCAATTTTATCTTCCAGTACCTGATTCTAACACAGGAAAACCACTCAGCCTCAATTCCTATATTATTTATATACTAATAATGGTGATGAACACCTTTGATATTTTTGATATTCTTATTCTTTGTTGAAAATCAGACCAAGCCACTCCTTCCTAGAATTTCATTCCAGGCAAGCTAAGTAAGCTAAAATGTGAAATTTATATGGTTTTCCATGCTGAAGTAAGTAGGAGTAGAGACCATGATGTATATAACTGACCCTCAAATGATCCAGGAAAAAAATATTATGTGTGTGTGTGACAGAGAGAAAGCAAATGATAAATTGGTGACTCTGAGTTAAGGTTACATGAGTATTCTTTGTATTATTCTTATTCTTGGTACTCTTCTGTAAACTTGAAGTTACTTCCAAATAAAAAACTAAAACTTAAAAATTACATGGCAGGGACTTCCCTGGTGGCGCACTGGATACGAATCTGCCTGACAATCCAGGAGATGTGGGTTCCATCCCTGGTCTGGGAAGATCCCACATGCCGCAGAGCAACTAAGCCCGTGTGCCGCAACTACTGAGGCTGCGCTCTAGAGCCCGCGAGCCACAACTACTGAAGCCCGTGTGCCTAGAGCCCGTGCTCCGCAATGAGAAGCCACCGCAATGAGAAGCCCGTGCTCCGCAACGAAGAGTAGCCCCCACTCGCCACAACTAGAAAAAGCCAGCACGCAGCAACGAAGACCCAACGCAGCCAAAAAATAAATAAAATTAAATCTTTAAAAAAAAATTACGTGGCAGTATATCTGAAGTTAACAGTACATACTTGGATTATACAGCAACATTTTTACAAATACAAAACACAGGTTTTTAAGGAAAAATTTAGTGATGTGTGAGGAAATCTGCACTATATCCTACCAACTAATGATCACTTAGGAATAAATTTCAACTACACTAACATGCAGTGGAACGTGGCAATGGTGCCTTGAGCTGAAAACATAGCAGGACAAAAAAAAAAACCACACACATCACACAGTTCGGCGTTTAAGTGTTTCACAAATCTAATACAGGCCTGCTGCAAACGGCAGCAAATCTACAATTCAAGTGGTATGTGTTATCTCTGTTTTGCAGTAAAATATAGGCAAACTGAAAAATGAAAAACTTGCCATTTTACAAAACAATCGAGATGCAGAATGTCTGGGTTTTGATGGCTTTATTAAAAAAGTTTTTTTTTTCCTTCTGCAACTCAATTCACAACAGTATGTGTGAATCATGTTAAGAAAGCAAGGACGGAGAAGAAATAGCCACCAGGAACAATGCTGCAATCTCTTCTCCTACAAGGTTACTATTAACCCGCCTGCCCATCACAATTTTGATTTCAAATGTTCATCATGCTCCCTTAAATCACAAGGATGCATCAGAAGAGAAGTAATGCTCAGAAGAAGTTCACCAAAATTGTGAAATCAAACATTAAAAATAAAGGTTTTCAGCTAACAGTGAAACACCTTTAAAAGATCGTCTCTATCCATTCTGGAGGAACCACCCAATTTAAAATCCTTCAGTACATTTCCCTAAGTGAACGGTCCTTCTCTACCCAAGTAGTTCTAAACCTTCTGGGAAAGGGACGGCGGGACGCGTCACGCCAAGCAAAGACCCTTTCCGAAGAAAATTCTCCGCAAGTGCAAAATTCTGCACATATTTCCAGGGACTTCCAGAACCCAAGGCCATTATCCCCGCCCCCCCACCCCGAAGAATCCCAGCTCAGCGTCTCCTCAGTTGCCTCCGCGGAACGCCCGCCTCGACACAATCCCCACAGTCCCCGGCCCGCCCCGCGAGGGGCTGGAGGCTCTGCCCTCGCACAGCGGATTCTGTAACTGATCTTTGTCTCTTCGCCCAACTGCCTTCACCTCCGCAAGGTCGTTAACTGCCAACCACCCATTTAAGCCGAGCCCTCACCGTAGTAGTTCGTAAGAGCCACGGCCGAACTTGCCTGTCATAGGATATATTTTGCCCCCTCTGCCCCACCTACCTTCCCCATTTCGGCGCGTTACGTATTTATCAGTTGCCCATTATACAGAAATAGCCACCACCACCAGCCCCTGGCGCGCCCCCGCCCCGCCGTTCCCCCTGCGCCCCCAGGCCATGGCCCGCAGACCCTCCAGGGATGGGCCTCCCGCCATCTCCCCTCCTCTGACCCCCTCCCCTCCCCAGTCCTGCCCTCCCCCCCACAGGGACCCTCCCCCTCCCTCTCCGGCACCGTCGCTCCACCCGCGGTCCCCTCTTCCGGCCGTTCCCACCGCGGCCCCAACGACCCCACCTCCCGGGTCCCTGCCCCCCCCCAGCCCTCCACCCTCCGTCTGTGCCGGCATCCTCGCCTTCCTCCCGGCTCCTCCCCTCTGGACACCTGTGTCGTCCCACCCCCTCCACACACGCCCCCCCCCCCAATTCATTCGTCTCCTCCCCGGCTCCCCAGCCCCCGCCATCCTCCTCCCCTCCCCCTCCCGCCCGGAGAGAGCCCGAGGAGGGAGGGAAGGCGCGGGGGAGGGGAGGCCGCGAAGGGGCCGCTCTTCACGGGGTTCGCCGCGCGCCGCGGACCCGCAGGGCTCCCCAGCGCCCTCTGTCTCCCCCGCCAGCGGGGCGGAAGTCGGGGCCTCCCGGATGCCCCGCACAAGGGTATTTACCTTCTCGCCAGGGACACTTTGCAGACGACTCCAACATTGGCAAACACTACAGAGAACTGACCCCGCTCGGCCGCCGCCGCCGCCGCCGCCGCCGCCGCCGCCGCTGCCGGCTTCCACCCCTCGGGCTCCCCGCCCCCCGCCTCCTCCCCTCGCCTCCGCCCGCCTCCCCTGCGCTCCCGCCGCGCCCTCCCGGGCCCGCGCCGCGCGCCCCCGCCGACGCAGCCGCTCTCGCTCCCCAGCCTGCCCGGCGCGCGCGCCCCCGGCCCCCGCAGACCCGCGCCGCGCGCCGGCGCCGGCCCTCCTTCCCTTCTTCCTTTCGCAGGCCCGCGGTCGAGCGCGGCCATTGTTCGCGGCGCCGCTCCCGCCCCCTGGCGGCCGGCCGGCCGCCGCAGCGGCGACCGCCGCGGGCGCAGCGGTGCTGGCGCCGGCAGGCCGGGCCCCGGGGCGAGGGGCCGTCCCCCGGGGCCTTGGGAAGGAGGGCGAGCGAGCGCCCAAGGACCGTGCCCCGTCCGCAGTCTCCGGGTCTCCGGCCCGGCTCCCCGCCCCCTCGGCTGCAAAGGGTGGGCCTGGGGCAGCCTCTTCCACACCTGCACTCGGCAGATGCCTCCCCCGCCCAATTGACTCTCTGCTCTTTCCAGGTGGTGTCCGCACCCCGATTCCCCGCCCGTACCTTCCTCGGGCTCTCTCGCTACCCCCCTTTGCTCTGCTGGGGGCGCGCGACCATCCCGCGCCTGCTCCGGCCGCCACTGTGCGAAGCACGGTTTAGCGGATCCTGCACCTTTCCAGCCTGGGAGGAGGAGGGGGAAGGGGGGAGGGGAGAGGGTTAGCGCCACTGTCTCGCCCGGAAAACACGAGTCATCAGTAATCACCTTCTCTCCAAGGTCCGCAGCGTGGCCAGACAGCCTCCTCAGCCAAAAAGATCGTAAAAAAGAAACGCTTCGAACCAACAAGGAGGATCATCTTAGAACAGTGCCCTAGATTCTAGATTGCTGAGGCAGGAGTGCCAGAAAACTCGAATTACTTCTTGAGTCGTCCTGGTTTTGATGTGGGTTACTGATGTCTGGATAACTTCAACCCAGTTAAGCCCAGTGAAAGTCAACACTCCAGTTAGTAAATGGCATCAGAAATAATGTGGCAATAAAGTAAGTGCAGAAATAGAATTATTACTGTGTTTTCACAAATTTATCCATTTGCATTATTATTCCCAGGGTTGCTTCCCAGTATTGATTCTCCGCCTGAGAAATGTCTCCCAGGCCTGTGATTTCAGTCATCACGTAAAACCGATAGTTCTCCTCTGAACAGCTGGGAAGACAGTATAGCACAGTGGTTAAAAGCAAGGGCGTTCGAATTAGATAACCAGGCCAGGTTATCCACTTACTAAGTAGGAGACCATGGACATGTTACTTACCCAGTGAGTCAGTTTATTCTTTTGTTCAACAGGAGATAACATGTGATAACATGAATTTAAATGTGATATAGTACGTATAAAGCCCTTTAAGTAGGACCTGGCATGCGCTAAGTCTCCCATGGAAAGAGATCCGCTACCTGCTACATTTTCCTCCTGGAACTTTTTCCTATGCTCCTTCCCTCTTTTCACCTCTGCCAATTCCCTACATGGTGCATCCTCCCTAACTCTGCATCAGTCCGTTTTTTTTTTTTTAATAGAACAGGGAAGGGGGAATGAAGTGTGAAAGTTGCTGGCAATGGGGGAGGGGATTCCCATGTTTATTTTATTTATTTATTTTATTTATTTATTTTCGGCTGTGTTGGGTCTTCATTTCTGTGCGAGGGCTTTCTCTAGTTGCGGCGAGCGGGGGCCACTCTTCATTGCAGTGCGTGGGCTTCTCACTGTCGCGGCCTCTCTTGTTGCGGAGCACACGCTCCAGACGCGCAGGCTCAGTAGTTGTGGCTCACGGGCCCAGTTGCTCCGCGGCATGTGGGATCCTCCCAGACCAGGGCTCGAACCCATGTCCCCTGCATTGGCAGGCAGATTCTCAACCACTGCGCCACCAGGGAGCCCCTGCATCAGTCCTTGATTAATGACTTCTAGCTCAAGCCTAGCGTCCAAATGCTTGTTGAATGCTTTGAAAGAGTACATGCCCTTCACACCAGTGGTACCAAAGGACAAGCCTCCCACATTTGGGCCTTTCCCGGCTCCTCGCTCTCCCTGCATTCTCATCCTCCTCTCACCCAGTGAGCAACTCATCCTTCAGATCATTCTGCAATCACCTCCCTGAGAGCATTCTCTTCCTCCTCTGAGCGGGTCAGTGCTTTTCTTCTCTCTCTTCTGACACAGTAGGTACATTAGAGTGTTTTTGAGCCTGATTCCACATGCCAAACAGAACATTCTTTAAGGCCAGGCTCTGTATCTCATTCGTCTTTGTAGTCCCAGCATCCAAGAGCTAGGGGGTGGAAGTAAATGCTTTTGGAATAAATAGATGAGTTTGTGCTTTTAGAAATGACTCTGAACTGTTCAGAAATGTCATTCCCTCTTCTTCAGGTCATTAAAGTTCATTGAAAACTTTATCTCCACTGTAACTTTTTCTTATAACGGATTTTAAGTCTCTGGTTATCCACTTGCTAACTAGGAGACCATGGGCATGTTACATTTAAACCCCAAATAGAATGAATTTTTATTTTTTTTTTCCAGCTGACCTGCCTGGGCGCCCCCGGCCCTGGAGCCACACCGTCCTGGCCCACCCACCAACCCTTAGAATGAATTTTTATTTTTTTAATTTTTGAATTTTATTTATTTATTTTGGCTGCGTTGGGTCTTCATTGCTGCATGCGGGCTTTTCTCTAGTTGTGGCGAGCAGGGGCTTCTCTTCGTTGCGGTGCGCGGCCATGGGCTTCAGTAGTTGCAGCACACGGGCCCTAGAGTGCTCGGGCTTCAGTAGTTGTGGCTCTCGGGCTCTAAAGAGCAGGCTCAGTGGTTGTGGTGCACGGGCTTAGTTGCTCCTCGGCATGTGGGGTCTTCCTGGACCAGGGATCGAACCTGTGTCCCCTGCATTGGCAGATGGATTCTTAACCACCATGCCACCAAGGAAGTCCCTAGAATGAATTTTTAGAAGCCATAATTATCAGAGAGAAAATTGTTTTTGAGCTTGAATCAGCACTTTCAATTGCTCAAGGTGTGTAGATAGCATCAGGACATGAAATCACCTGAGTGCCTTGGAAATCCACGTGTCAATCTATGATCTTGGGATTTAACTTTAAAATGAAATGTTTGTGTAGGAGTTGAAAAAAATAGATATTTAAAGAGGTGTGGTCCTATTAGAAGCTGATTAAAACAAAGCAACAGATTTATCCATGTGTCTTTACCAGGAACCATTGAAGTCAAATATTCAACCATCAGAAAAGGATAATGCTTTCAAATTCATCAGGGTCAGGTTTGAGCAATTTGAATAAGACAGATTCTAGAACCACAAAACATGATTTCTCTTCCAGCTATGTCCTTTCTTTTCTTGTAACAACCCCTTCTTGACATCTATTTTCCTGCAAAATTCATCTCGTCCCCCAGCACCCACTGTATGTTATTCTCTTTTATATATATCTAAACATATTTTTATCACTACACATTATTTGTTTCTTCCAGTATACCTCAGCTCCTTGAAGACAAGAACAAAGATTTCCCCCATCTTTTCCTCTCCAGCATCTAGACAGTGCCTGTGGTGATCAACAAATGCTGGCTGAATGAATGGATTAGTGAATTTGACAAAACATTTACTGAGTACCTACTATATACCAAGTACTAGTCACAGCCCAGGGATATATAGCAATGAAAATAATCGGCAAAGTCTTTGTCCCCATGAAACTTACAGAGAAATGAATGAATAGACAAATGTGTGATAAAAAAACACTTCCCAGTCCTTTACCTATATTAGAATACCATTCTGGAAATTTCCAGTGTATCTGCCTGCTCACTAATAAATCAGTTGCTTGGGACTCAATTTTTTTTTCGTAATAATGAGGTCAAAATAGTTACTAGAGTATCAGCTGCCTAAACACTGTACTAAAAAGCAGTAGAAATAAATTACATTGCAAATATAATCATTAAGAGTAAGGAAACAAAATTTTATTTAATAAAGTGTACAGACGTTCTTTTAAGTCTTATCAAACATATTGCTCAATAAATATTTTGAATAATCAATTAATTATTGATTTTTTAACTAACTTAGATACAACAGCTGGTTCTCTAATGCCATCTTTACCAAATTTATCATTGCAATATTAGAAGTTGGAGGCAAAAGAGGAATCAACTCCTCCTATCCCCCAAAAAAGAAATGGTTATGCAATTCCTGATGAGTATAAGTTTCTTGAAAATGGTGAAAATTTTTTGCTATGTAATAGAGGATAAGATGATGTGGGCAAAATTTTGATATGTGGCACAGAATCTGGGTTAGATGATTTGGTGAAATATAAGGATTGGGCATGTGATGGAACATTTAAATATAGTCCAGATATGTGCTATCAGTTATATACCTTACATATATTATTAACAAATGGCAGCATCCCTCATCTGTTCATTTTACTTCCAGGGAAAGCTGAAGAGACTTACAGCAGATTTTAATGAATCTATGTCCCACATTAGATCCTGAATCCTCAATGACCGAATTTGAGAAAGCAAGTATCATCGCTTTCTCTAACATATACCTGAATACAACTATAACTGGCCGTTCATTTCATATGGCAAAAAACATTTACCACAGAATCATTGATATTGGAGAAAAGTTGCACTATGAAACAGGTGCCGAATTTAACACAAAAATTAAACGCACTAAGTGTTCCCATTTCTTCCAGTCAGTGACGTTATTGATGGCTTTATTGAGCTGCAAGGTGACAATGATTTGCCCCAAGAGTTGACTTCTTATTTTGAAACACACTACGTTGGAGAAGAAAGAGGCTGAGGGCCCCAAAGGTGCAGAGTTGAACCCACATTTCTCTCAGAACTTTGGAATATCTGTCAATGGACATGTGATAATACACCAAGAACAGACAACAGTGTAGAAGACTTTCACAACACAAATATGCAGTGACAAACATACATCCTATGACTTCCCTGGTGGCGCAGTGGTTAAGAATCCGCTTGTCAGTGCAGGGAACACGGGTTCAAGCCCTGGTCCGGGAAGATCCCACATGCTGCAGAGCAACTAAGCCCGCGTGCTGCAAACACTGAAGTCCGGACGCCTAGAGCCCGTGCTCCGCAGCAAGAGAAGCCACCACAGACGAGGAGCCCGCGCGCAGCAGTGAAGACCCAACGCAGCGTAAATAAATAAATAAATAAATAAATTATTTTTAAAAAAATCTAGTGTAATCTTGGCGTGCATTAACAAAAGTTGATTAAAAAAAAAAAACCAGGGCTTCCCTGGTGGCGCAGTGGTTGAGAGTCCGCCTGCCGATGCAGGGGACACGGGTTCGTGCCCTGGTCCGGGAAGATCCCACATGCCACGGAGCGGCTGGGCCCGTGAGCCGTGGCCACTGGGCCTGCGCATCCGGAGCCTGTGCTCCACAACGGGAGAGGCCACAACAGTGAGAGGCCCGCGTACCGCAAAAAAAAAAAAACCAAATATGCGTCCTAGTATTTGGAAACTGATACCTCTCTTAATGAAGGAAGAAATATTAGCAAAAAGGAGGATGCAATGCTGAACAAGGAGACAAATCAAGAAGAAAAAATAGTATAAAATACTCTGAACAAAGCACTTGGAAGACAAGTACTTAGGTACAACCTACAAAATAAAATCAGTTATTTGTGAAGTATTGCCATGCATCTACACATGTCTTAAATACAACTATTTTGTATTTTGCAATAAAGTCTTTTTAATTTTGTTATTCATTTCTCATGTTTTATGTTTATGTCCTCTTTGATGTCCCATTTTATTTTTCATGATTTTATGTTTTATGGCAAATTTGCCTTATGGCCAACTAGTCGTGCCGTAAAAATGTTTGCAACAAAGATGCTTACAGTGACAATACCAGACCCAGAGAAATCCATACATCTGGTATTAGAAATGTTGGTATTAATAGTAAAGAAAAACAGTTTCCTCATTAAGTTGGTGCCCAGAGAACCAGAAAATTGCTTGATAGTGTGGGGAAAATTTCAGAGAGAGAATTTATAATTTGGCTTTATTCCACCATTGTTACCCTAAATTTCTGATGCTTTTCTTTGCGCCCTGTTTATAATTATTTAAATTTCCTTGCAATGGAATAACTGTGTAACATCTCTGAACACAGGGGGTGGGGTGGTGGCAGGTGTTGCTTCTTAAATAAGTTCAATGATTTCTTCCAACACTTATTTTGTGTCTGTTTTGAAAGACATCCTTTAGCAATCACCTTGTCGTCTTTCCTTATTGTCACCCCCATCCCCTTTTCAAAAGACTTCATTATTCTTTCTCCCTTCCCATTTATAAAGGAAGACAAAAACTGAACATTCCAGCTATTTATACCTTCTCATTCTTTCATCTCTTTGGTAACTGCTGATGACATTCTGAATTAGTAGTATATTGTAGTTATAATAAACCATCCCCACAGAATTCCCTGGCAGTCTAGTGGTTCGGACTTGGCGCTTTCACTGCTCTGTCCCGGGTTCAATCCCTGGTCGGGGGAACTAAGAATCCCACAAGCAGTGCAGCGTGTAAATAAGTGAATCAATAAATCAATAAACATCCCCCAAATTAGTGGTTTAAAACAACAGTGGTTTATTTAGTTCAGGCAGTTTGGGCAAGGCTCAATGACTTGTCCTTGCTCCCTGCAGTATCAGCTAGGGCAGCTCACAGGCTGGGAGCCCGAATCACGTAAGGACGCACTCACTCACACCTGTGGTTGATACTGGCCATCTACTGGGACCTCGTCTGGGGCTGTCAGCCAGGACACCTACCTGTGGCCTGTGGAGCTGCTTGGCTTCCTCAAAGCATGGTGGCTGGGTTCCAAACAACAGGAAGCCAAGGACACTATTAAGGCCTGGGCCCAGAAGCAGGCACAGATGTGCTGCAAATTCTGCCATATTCTGTTGGCCAAATAGTCACAGGGCCCAGATTCAAGGGGCAAGACCTGACTCGGACCCTCCACGGCAGGCATGTCAAAGAAATTTAGGGTCACATTTAAAACTCCGCACATTCACTGAAATACATTACCTTGCCTTTTCACTCTGTTGCTCTTGCATTAAAATAAAGGTGACATTGAAAATTTCCTTCCATGGGCACCTGGGTCTGCGTGAATCAAGGCAGCTTCTTCACTCATCAAACGCCTCCCTCAACTACTGAAGACAGCTGCACACCTGAATGATGGAGATTACAGAAACCGGGTTCCAGAGGACTTCATACACTTTTCTAGTCCACTCTCCTTCCTTGGTCAAGGGGGAGGCTTCGAGCAAGTTAGGCAGTCAACAGCTGCAGCAGCAGAGGAGAGGAAGGGCTAGGTTGGACGCTGGAGGAGAGGCCCAGGCAGTAACGTGCGACTGTACATTTAGTCATGCTGTGCTTCTGTGCAGTTGGCAGTGCGCCATGCTGCCAGGGAGGGACCAGCAGAAGGCAGCCAGACAAGGTCAGGCCAACTGGCTATGTCAGGAGTGCACATCACCCAGGGCACAGGCTGTTCCTTCCTCTCCCAGCCCCACCCCTGCATCACCGGCAGACGCAAGCCATTTGTTCATTTATGAATTCAATGTACGTGTCTGTGACCGGGGCTTCCCCAAAATATGGAAGCTTGGCATGTTGAATATTTTAAGCTGAAGGAACTTGAGAAACAGCATGTACAAGACTTTCTGACCTTCCCCTGAAACAGGTCATATGTGAGGTGTGTCCTCCCTCTATACACAGAGGAAAGGAGTATCCTTATCTCACAAAGATGGAAGGAAACAGAGAGGAATCCGCCTGAACAGGTCTTGCTAACTTTCAGCCAGTTTATTCCACTGACCTCATAACCTCTGTCCCATCACATCTTTCCCCGACTTTCCACTCTTCCTCAAACCTAGCTTAAAAGCACACAAGTTTAATTGTTTCTTTGGGTCCTCATTTCCTTATGAAGACTTCTGTGTCACATAAAATTTGCATCAAATAAATTTGCTTTTCTCTTGTTAATCTGTCTTTTATTAGAGGGGTGCCAGTTGAGAACTTAGAAGGGTAGAGGGAAAAGATTTATTTCCTCCCCTCCACCTGCCAGTGACAGTGACATCTGTTGGGGTGTTAAGATTGTCTGGTGCCACTCTGTACCCCTGCTGCTGTGTAGGGTCAGAGGATTTGTCTGCCTCATCAGCCCAAGTTCCAGTATGGTTCCCTCTGATGCTGAAAACTTGGCCTCTGTGCACCAGTGCCAAATCGAATCTCAGAGACAGGGTTTTGGGTGAAGTAGAAAAGAATAGCTTTATTGCTTTGCCAGGCAAAGGGGGGCATAGCGGGCTCGTGCCCTCAAAAATTGTGTGTTCCAACCCAGGGGGATACAGTGAGGAGTTTTATAGCAATGGTTCAAGGGTGGGGTTGCTGATAAGGATCAGGGTGTGTGCAGGGCCTGCACTCCTTTAATCTGGCCTCAGGTGGTCTCCTGATGAGTTTCTGTGGTTCTCAAGGTTAATCAAACTGTGATCTTCTCTGGAATGAAGAATGCTTCATCAAGTAGCTAACATCTTCCATGTGTTGGGGGTTTTAGGAATGTAGAAGAGCTTAAAGATATTGTCATGTGTATCCCTTGAGGACCAGGACAAGGACCCTGCCCCAAGGCTGCACTATTGTTTCTTTTGAGTGTTCCTCTCTTGTCTCCACATCTCCTCCCTTCCGTGTTTAGCAACTGTTTGAACCTTTGGAACTCAGGGAAGGTCATGGAGGCTAAAGCCTATTCCCTACAAACAAGAAACAGGAGACACAGAAAGGCTTCCATGCCCAGGATCCCCACAGGGTTCTGCTGGGTTTAACCTCCATCCTGCCAACTGCCCTCCAATACACACACACACACACACACCATTTCTTAAGACCTGATACACAACTACTATCCAGTACCTTCTAGCCTCTAAGCCCAGGGATGCACCTGCCCTGCATCCTCATCTCTCCAGATGTCTTCCCTTAGGGCAGTCCCAGCTGTCCGTGGATAATAAATCACTGCAACCTCGAAGCCTGGCTGCTCCAACCTCCTCACCCCAACTTTGACCACCAAACTTTACTGAGTTTGAATGGCATTTTCCATTCCTCCTCAGAGCCGTTCCAACCTTTTGGTACCCTATGCTCCTAGCTCCCTAATTTGCCTGCAGTTGCACTGAGGGGTGTGCCCTTGACCTTCCAAGAGTCACACTGGCAGGACCACCGCTAGACTAAACACTCTGGAAGGTAAAGGAGACACAACTTCTTTACATAAACCCACTTAAACATTCCAATCATCAGGGACTTCCCTGGTGGTCCACTAGTTAACACTCCACGCTGCTCCCAGTGCAAGGGGCCCAGGTTTGATCCCTGGTCAGGAAAATAGATCCCTCACGCCGCAACTAAAAGATCCTGCTTGCTGCAACTGAAAAAAGAAAAAAAGATCCCACATGCCACAACTAAGACCCGGCACAGTCAAATAAATAAAGAAATATTAAAAAAAAAAACAACCAAAAAAATAGGGACTTTGCTGGTGACGCAGTGGTTAAGAATCCACCTGCCAATGCAGGGGACACGGGTTCAAGCCCTGGTCCGGGAAGATCCCACATGCCATGGAGCGACTAAGTCCATGCGCCACAACTGCTGAGCCTGCACTCTAGAGCCCGTGAGCCACAACTACTGAGCTCGTGTACCACAACTACTGAAGCCCACGTGCCTAGAGCCCGTGCTCTGCAACAAGAGAAGCCACCGCGATGAGAAGCCCGTGCACCACAACAATGAGTAGCCCCTGCTCGCCACAACTAGAGAAAGCCCGTGCGCAGCAACCAAGACCCAACACGGCCAAAAAAACAGCAATCACATTTCTTCATTCTCTCCATCTAAGTGGCCCAAGCAGCAGGGTTTCACCAATATGGTTGGGGCTCAGTGCATGGGGCTCCCATATCAAGGGCTTGGAAACTTCTCTTCTGCATCCTCTGACCATATTTTACCACTCTTGTGTGTACGGCTTTGGGTCCCCAGCAAAGGGAGTTGAACCAAGGGACCTTGACCCTTTTGTCAATCTTTATCTTAATTAATCTGACTATTGCCCCAAGGGGCTGCAGGTCAGGTTTCTCATTGTAAACTTTGCTTTCCAGTTTTTAAAATGTCTCCAAACTGGGGTAAATAAAGCTGACTTGTTTGGGAGTCCCATTGGCCTGCCCAACCTTTGACAGTGCAGTGGTAAGATCTTTGTTTTAACCCCATCAATGTCAGTTTTATGCGACCCATTTTTAAATAACCATCTAAATCTTTCCACCCTGCTGGGATGAGTTCCTTGACTCTTTCTTTTGTCTCTTTGTTTCACCTCATCAATATTTCCTTTATTCACCTTATTTCATTTTTTTTTTTTTTTTTTTTTTGCGGTACGCAGGCCTCTCACTGTTGTGGCCTCTCCCATTGCGGAGCACAGGCTCCGGACGTGCAGGCTCAGCGGCCATGGCTCACAGGCCCAGCCTCTCTGTGGCATATGTGGGATCTTCCCGGACCGGGGCACGAACCCGTGTCCCCCTGCATCGGCAGGCGGACTCTCAACCACTGCGCCACCAGGGAAGCCCTATTCACCTTATTTCTTAATAACAGTTTTAAAGTTTTCATCTTCCTAAGACCAGTCCCTTGACTCTTCCCTCTGTCTCTCCCCATTTTCTTGTTAATTAACCTAATGTTTTTATGGGCGTCTGTAAGACCCGTGAGGAGAAGCTAAGGTAGCAAATTCCAGACTGTTGCTCGATTATGCAACACTAAGGTTACATGAGGTGCCAAGGCAAAAGGCACCACAACATTCACCATGACCCAGGTGATGGGCGTAGTCAGCAGGTGAGTACACTATAATGAAGCCAGTCCCACGTGGTCTGCAGATGAAGCATATCAGCTGCTTCATCTGGAGTGTTCCACTGGTGTTTTCAGAGGGAGTTAGGCCGTCTCCCTTCTCAGGGTAAACAGATATTGTAGAGGCTATTATCCAGTTCACAAGGCTGGCTGTTCCCTCAGAAACAACCTGCTTTGTGTCTAGATCAAGTAGAGTTATCTGTCATTGTTCTGTTGATTTAAGAAATGCACACCGGGCTTCCCTGGTGGCGCAGTGGTTGAGAGTCCGCCTGCCGATGCAGGGGACATGGGTTCATGCCCTGGTCCGGGAAGATCCCACATGCCGCGGAGCGGCTGAGCCCGTGAGCCATGGCCGCTGAGCCTGTGCGTCCAGGGCCTGTGCTCCGCAATGGGAGAGGCCACAGCAGTGAGAGGCCCACGTACAGCAAAAAAAAAAAAAAAAGAAATGCACACCCTAAAAGTTGAGAATTACGTTTTATTTGACGGACTTGCTGAGGACTTAAGCCTGGAAGACAGCCTCTCAGATGACTGAGGGACTGCCCTCAAGAGGTGAGGCAGCAGCCAGGATATAGAGGAGTTTTTGCAAGAAACCAAAGTAGTAGGAACATCAAAAGATTACTGTTAATGAAAGAAAAACAGGGACTTCCCTGGTGGTCCAGTGGTTCAGGAAGATGCAAGAGTCTGAGTTCATTTAAATTATTCCTTGAATAGGCACCTTATCAATGAAAAAAAGATGTTGCCTGCCATTTCGGTAAACAATGGATGTTGCAGCCATCAAGCTATCACATGACAGCTGCCTGATGGTGAGCCCTGAGGGAACTCAGGATGGAAATAGGATGCCTGACATCAAGCACTGCAGCCACCACCAACCCCCCCAGAGTGCACCCTGAGGAGACTCAGGACGAGAAAGCACAGGATACTGACCCCAGATAGCTGAGGTGCACATCAAAGGAATGATTTCAGTGAGCCCTGACTTTTGCATCTTCCCATATATAGAAAAGCACTAAATTCCTTAACTTGAGATATCTGGTTTTCTTTCATTAACAGTCATCTTTTGATGTTCTGACTACCTGGTCTTTGGTGCAAAAACTCCTGTATATTCTGGCTCACCCCTTACCTCTTCAGAACAGTCTCCCAGAGCTATCTGAGCTACTGTGTCCTGGGCTTAAGTCCTCAGTTTTGTCTGCCAAATAAAACACAGTTCTCAGCTTTTAGGTTGTGCTTTTTTTTTTTTTTTCAGTCGACAGGCTTAACTATCTAGGGACAGTATTCTGCTTTTGTCATCCTGAATCCCGTGGGAGGGCGGGGCGGATGGCTGCAGTGGCTGACGACTTGCTTGATGGCCAGAATATCCTTTGTTTACTATGGCAGGTGACCTTCTTCATCCACAGTTCAATAGTGAGCTGTGGGTCCTGGCTGAACCCAAACAGGCTCTTCCCTCTGTCTCCTTCAAAACCAAAGACACTCCCCCGAAATTACTCTCACAGTCCATTCTAGTAAAGGTTCTTCAAGAAGCTGTGGATACCGACCTACAAAATGTGATTTTGTCACACTGTACTCCCTGCTTGCAGTAGCTTCTTGGCTGTACCCTCCTCAACATGGAGGTGGGAGTATGAGGCTGAAAGTTCTAAACCTTTAGCCAAGACTTGGTTTTTCTGGTGACCGACCTACCTCCTGTAGTTATCTAGGGGCCCCAGCTACTAGTCATCTCATTAACAGACAAAAAAAAAACCCCAAAAAAGACACACACTTCACTCAGGAGATTCCAAGGAGCTTAGAAGCTCTTGTGTCAGGAAAGACTAAATAGTATAATAAAAGATGATCCTACGCCCCTACCATTCAGGAAATTACAAGGATTTTAGGAGCTCTGTGTCAGAAACTCGGGGCCAAGACCAAATATGTATTTCTTATTATGTTACAAGTTCCTTTATGAGAATATTTTAAATGTACCCCTCTGGGTGGACACAGTTCCATAAGCACAAGTGTTACTAAGGAGACATCACCTTTGTGCCAAGAAAAGAGTGAGCAGAAGAGGCACTGGATCTCCAGACCTACTGAGCCCTCAGCTAGGGCTTTGTGAACGGGCAGCCTGAAACGTAACCACTCTGTCTCTAGGCTGTGGGCTCAGTCAATTGCCTGAAGCCAGCTGGTTGCTTACTTAACACCCTTAGGTCAGAAATGATCCAACCCCTCCAATCCCACTCCCAAGTTAGTGCCATTTTTCCACTTTTATCCAGTGAGTAAGTGTCTGTCTCCCCCTTATAGAACAAAAGGAATTAAAACACTCATCACTGGATCCTATCAGGTCAGTTTTTCCAGCACTTCTTTTAGCAGCAGGCTCAATGGATACTGTCACAATTATCCTTGGATCCCCTAAATTCAGAATACAAAGCCAGAACCAGTCGAAAACAGGATTAACAATAACAAGTATGGAATCTTTTGACCGAATTCCAGACCATAAATAGGACTGATCCAGAAAGCATGTACTATTAATTCCATGGAATCATTTCAACAGACATTAATAGATGTTATGTGAGGAATGGATTCTTTGATTAAATGTCTAAGAAGCTGTGAGTTCAACAAAGTTAAAGAAGCTTCGTTAGTGCAGGCTTTCTCAGAGGCTTTCTTCTGCCAATATAGATGAAGTCTCCAAGAAGGGATAGGTTATGCTCTGTTTCCCAAACTTATTTGACTCTAAGACCTTTTTGGCAGGGAGCACATCCATGGAGCACATTTTGGAAGACATTTAGGCACGGTTGAAATTCACACAGAGGGACTCTGCCTGTAGGTGGAGCTAAAGGCTCCAGTTCCCAGCTAGGAACTGGAAGATTACAGGTAAAATAAGAAAGGCGAGTGGGAAGCAGCCGCATAGCACAGGGAGATCAGCACGGTGCTTTGTGACCACCTAGAGGGGTGGGAGGGAGGGAGACGCAAGAGGGAAGAGATACGGGGACATATGTATATGTATAACTGATTCACTTTGTTATAAAGCAGAAACTAACACACCATTGTAAAACAATTATACTCCAATAAAGATGTTAAAAAAAATCTCAAAAAAACCAAAAACCAAAAAAAAAAAGGCCATGACATTGCTAATTCCTGCCCTCCCATTTTTAATCATCAATGGATCATTTTTAAAAATAAACTTTATTTTTTAGAGCAGTTTTAGATTCACAGCAAAACTGAGCAGAAGGTACAGAGATTTCCCGTATATCCCTGCCCCCCACATGCACAGCCTCGCCACTGTCCACACCCTCCACCTGAACCAACACCCTGTTTACATTTGTGACAGCTGATGGAGCTGCACACAGCATTATCAGTCAGAGGCCGTAGTTTACATTAGGGTTCACTGTTTGTGTTGTACTTTCTACGGGTTTGGCCAAAGGTATAATGACATACATTCCACCAACTGACCCTATTTTTGTAGGTCTTTCTCTCCAGTCTCTCGGTCTCCATTTTCTTAATTCTAAGATCTAAAACGTCATCTTGAAAGGACTATTGACAGCCCAATGTCTAAAAATTATGTTTAATGCTTTAAAGCAGGGTTAGCAAACTACAGCCTATGGGTCAAAAATGGCCTGCTGCCTGTTTTTGTACATAAAGTTTCTCTAAAATACAGTCATACACTTTCATTTACGTATTGTCTACGGCTGCCTTTTTTTTTTTTTTTAATAAATTTATTTATTTATTTATTTTTGGCTGCGTTAGGTCTTCGTTGCTGCACGCAGGCTTTCTCTAGTTGTGGCGAGCGGGGGCTACTCTTCATTGCGGTGCACGGGCTTCTCACTGCGGTGGCTTCTCTTGTTGTGGAGCACGGGCTCTAGGCGCATGGGCTTCAGTAGTTGTGGCACGCAGGCTCAGCAGTTGTGGCTCACGGGCTCTAGAGTGCAGGCTCAGTAGTCATGGCACACGGGCTTAGTTGCTCCGCAGTATGTGGGATCTTCCCGCACCAAGGCTCGAACCCATGTCTCCTGCATTGGCAGGCGGATTCTTAACCACTCCGCCACCAGGGAAGTCCTCTACGGCTGCTTTCATGCATCTGCAGGGTTAAGTAGTTGCAATAGAGTTTGTAGGACCCACCCCCCCTCCCCGGCCAAATTGAAAATATTTACTATCTGGCTCCTTATACAAAAAGTTTGCCAGCCCTTACTTAAAATAGAAGGTAGTGTTAGTTCAGTATTCAGTCTTTTCCAAAGTCATATTTCAATGAATTTTGCTAGTTTAAACTTGAAATGATGCAATTAATTGTAGTTCGTGCCACTTAGCCATCTCTACGTACTCTGAAAGTTTTCCTTTCTCTCTCTCTCTCTCTCTTTTGTTTTTCTTTTTTTTTAAGTCTTTGGCCACGCCATGGTATGTGGGATCTTAGTTCCCCGACCAGGGATCAAACCTGTGCCCCCTGCGGTGGAAGTGTGGAGTCTTAACCGCTGGACCACCAGGAAAGTCCCTCCTTTCTCTTTTCTCAGAGAGTTCTACCCTCTACTGTCGACTGAAAAAAAAAATGCACAACTTGGGAATTCCCCAGAGGTACAGTGGTTAAGCCCAATGGTAAAAAATGCATAACCTAAAAGTTTCAAGTTAAGTTTTATTTGGGGACCTTACTGAGGAGTATAGCCTGGGAGACAGCCTCTCAGTAGCTCTGAGGAATTGCTCTAAGGAGATAAGGGAGCAGCCAGGATATATTTGAGTTTTTGCTGAGAAAACAAAACAAAAAAACCCCATGTAATCAAACATCAAAAGATTACTGCTGGGGTTTCCCTGGTGGCGCAGTGGTTGAGAGTCCGCCTGCCGATGCAGGGGACACGGGTTCGTGCCCCGGTCCGGGAAGATGCCACATGCCGCGAAGAGGCTAGGCCCATGAGCCATGGTCGCTGGGCCTGCGCGTCCGGAGCCTGTGCTCCGCAACGGGAGAGGCCACAACAGTGAGAGGCCCGTGTACTGCAAAAAAAAAAAAAAAAAAGATTACTGCTAATCACAAAAACATCTCCAGTTAATGATTTTAGTTCTTGTCTATGTATGGGGAGATACAAGAGTCTGGTCTCATTGAAATTATTCCTTAGATATGCATCTTAACTACCTAGGGCCAGTATTCAGAGCACAGAATGCTTCCTGTTTTTTTTTCTCTGTCCTAAATCCCCCTAAGGGCACACTGATGCGTGGAGGGGGGAGGCGTTGGCGGCTGCAGTGGCTAATGGCTTGATGGAGGGCAATATTCCTTGTTTATTGGAATGGCAGGCAACATTCTCTTTCCATACTTCCAGAAGAAACCTCCCTCCTAATGAAAGGTGCATGGAAACCATTTGTTCAAGTTGGTACTTCTGGTTAAAAATGGCAGATTGAACACATCCATTTATCTCTTGTCCCTCCAACATCCTATTATAACAAAGTCAAAGAATTCGAAAGTTATAAACTCAGGAAGCAAAATAAAAGAAACACTAGTGAACAAAAAATAGTTAAGAAGGTTGAGAATATGTACAGTGGATGAAGAAGTGACGGCTAACGTAATGAGCCGAGAAAGCAGAACCTAAGTGCCTGGGGAAAAATGAACGGATTTACCAAGAAGAATCCAGGAACAGCCCAGGAACTGAGGCACCAGATAGTGCTTAGAGGGGATAATGAATTGAGTTCGCAGCATAAGAACTGATTGAAAACTCTGTATAAGGAGCCACTAAATTAGTTTCTACCCCTGCAGCAAACAGCTAAGCAACTCTCCTGTTTAGTCCCCCAAGGAGATGGGAGGCTTATTCTCTGGGGAAGCTGACCCAGGGAACACCAGGCCCAGGGCAGGCAAAGGAAGAAAAGGCTGACAACAAGGGCTTTGGTGACAGTGAACTGGGCCTGACACATGTACAAAACCCTTCCCTCTCTCTTGGCGACGGCTACGTGACCACCAAAATTCACTCTCTCTTCTTCCATGACAACTGAGTTGTAGCTGGGCAAGTGGGAGGGCAGAGGGGAAGCACATTCCCAGTCCCGCTGCAGCTAAGAGTGATCCGATGACTGAGCTCTCACCAGAGGAATGTCATCAGACACTGTCCTGTACCTGAACTGCTCCTGGCTTTTCCCCTTTCCTCAGGCTGGGACAAGGGTTAGTCTGAGATCCTGTTTCAATGACATAGAGAAGGACAATGCCTTAGGGCAGTGGTTCTTAAACCTTGCCATGGATCAAAATCACCTGAGGTTTTATGGAAACACTAAGCCCCACTCCTGAAGGTTCTGATATGGTAAGTCTAAGGTAGTCCTGAAAATTTGCATTTCTAACAATATTCTAGGTGATGTTGTTGGTCCAGAGACCATTCTTTGAGAACAGTTGCCCTAGGGATGTACCTAAGTAGAAGGAAACTGGATCCCTGAATGACCAGGTGGGACAGAGACTCCATTTACCCAACCTTGACAGTTATGCAAAAGACAACTTTGTTCTTCAAGCCCCTGCACTTTGGATCTCTTCAGCAGATAGCAGGTCTATCCTAATTAACAGCCTCCCCAGCCCCAGCTCCCAGAAGTGTGGCAGGCAAGCTAACACCCAGGCAAGAGACTAGAGAGTTCCCTGAAGAATCTGGTTGGCTGCAGAGAAACAATTTACAGATACTGCTGGAGTTACCCAACAACAAACAACAGCAACAAAAACCAGGCTTACTGTCTCAGCACGTGCAGTAAATCCTACACGTTAATAAGCCTTGCCCACGCACAGGGACCTAGGCAGCTTTTTGTGCCTCCCAGACACAGGAAGAAAGTACCTAACATGAAAGACAATGACAGAAAAGGAGAAGGGGGAAAAAAAAAAAAGGACTAAGATTAAAGAGAGACAATGCAAGGAACAGAAGTTTGTTTTTTTAAAAAAATACCATTAATCAGAGTTTAGAGGCAATATTGTATGCTTTAAAAAGAACTGGATTGGGTTGGGATTGACATATATACACTAACATATATAAAATAGATAACTAATAAGAACCTGCTGTATAAATAAATTAATTAAATTAAATTAAAAAAAAAAAAAGAACTGGATCAGGACTTCCCTGGCAGTTCGGTGGTTAGGACTACATGCTTCCAGTGTGAGGGGTTGCAGGTTCGATCCCTGGTCGAGGAACTAGATCCCACGTGCTGCGTGGTGGGGCCACAAAGAAATAAGTAAATGAAATAAAATGAAAGTTTGGAATTTAACAGAGAGCTTGTTATTCATGATAATGTAATAATACAAATAAATGCTTAAAAAAATAAAAAGAACTGGATGGTTTAAAAAAATTTATAATCTGAAAAACATGTTCTCAGAAATTTAAAATAACTGAAGTAAACATTAAAGTAAAAGATCAGATTAAAAACAAATAAGCAGGGACTTCCCTGGTGGCACAGTGGTTAAGAATCCGTCCGCCAGTGCAGGCAACATGGGTTCGAGCCCTGGTCTGGGAAGATCCCACATGCCGCGGAGCAACTGGGCCTGTGCGCCGCAACTACTGAGCCTGCGCTCTACAGCCTGTGAGCCACAACTACTGAGCCCACATGCCACAACTACTGAAGCCCGCATGTCTGGAGCCCACGAGCCACAGCAAGAGAGGCACCTGCTTGCCGCAACTAGAGAAACCGCGTACACAGCAACAAATGCCCAACACAGCTCCCCCCAAAAAAAGAAAATTAAAAAAAAAAACTGAAACAAATAAGCAAAGAGGTGAACAATAATTTTGTTTTTGCTTTTGTTTTTGGCTGCACCACACAAAGCTTGTGGGATCTTAGTTCCCTAACCAGGGTTTCCAGGCCCTCAGCAGTGTAAGTGCAGAGTCCTAACCACTGGACCGCCAGGGAATTCCCTGAACAATAGTTTTGAAAGAAGAAAAGAATTTTAGAGAATCAGTTAAGGAGGTGAAGCATCCCACTACTGAGAGTTCCAGAAACAGAAGATGAGAGGGTGGAAATTACCAAAGAACCAGTAAAAGAAAATTTCCCCAAGCTGAAGGATAGGAATTTCTAGATCAAAAGAGGCCATCAAGCACCCCACACATGACTGAAAAAGAAACCCATTCAAAGGCATGTCATCATGAAAATTAGTACTTCAGTGATTTAAAAAAAAAAAAATCCAAAATCTTCCAGAATTTTTGTTTCCAGAGAAGAAACATATCACATACAAAAGAATTAGAAAAAAACAGCATTGGCTTCTCAAAAAAAAAAAAAAAAATGAAATCTATAAGTTTGTGAAGAAATACCTACAACAAATTCTGAGGAAAAATGATCTCCAACTTAGAATTCTATACTCAGTGAAACTGTTAATCATGTAAAACGGTAAAGACATTTTTAAACCTGAAGGGTCTCAAAATTTACCTCCTGTGCCTGCTTTCTCTTTGTACTGGGAGAGTGAGAGCAAATGAGAAAGTAAACAAAGAAGGGGAAAGAAACCAGATCCAGTAAACGGGTATTCAGTACATGTGACACGCAAAGGGATTTCCCAAGAGTGTTGGTAAAGGGAAGTCCCTGCATGACAGCTGTGGGGCAGGCCCTAAGGGCAAACAATCCAGAGCAAAACAGGAGAACGCAGGGCTTAGGTGGCATGACTCCTAGAGAAAACAGATCTGATAAATTACCTGTGGAAGACTGTTCACCTTCTGCCAAATATTTTGGGTTTTCCCATGACGCCACTCCTTTCAGTGCCCCTTCCTGAGACTACAGATCCCTGCCCCATGGATGTCAAGCTTCACCAAAGGACCTACTTGGTCCAATACACGGTGAGTAAGGTGTGATGAGTTGCTTCTGAGTAGAAGCTTTAAGAGCCAGTGTGTAGTCTGCCACAGGCCCTTTCCTGTCTGTCAACGACCAGCTGTGTTCCAAAAAGAGGCTGCTCTTCACTCAGCCCCAGAGTAGAGACAGCATGCAGCCGAACTCTGACAGACTTATATCATGAGAAAAACCAAACAAAAAACTTTGCTCTTGTTAGTTGCTGGAACTTGGGGGTAATTCGTTACCATGGCCTGACCTATATTCTGACTGATACGTTATCTGATAGTTTTGACCAAGTGGAAAACTGTATTTTAAGAATGTGGGGACTTCCATGGGGGTGCAGTGGTTAAGAATCCGCCTGCCAATGCAGGGGGCACGGGTTCAAGCCCTGGTCCGGGAAGATCTCACATGCCGCGGAGCAACTAAGCCTGTGTGCCACAACTACTGAGCCTGCGCTCTAGAGCCCACGAGCCACAACTACTGAAGCCCGCGCACCTAGAGCCCGTGCTCCACAACAAGAGAAGCCACTGCAATGAGAAGCCTGCATATTGCAACAAAGAGTAGCCCCTGCTCACCACCACTAGAGAAAGCCTGAGCGCAGCAATGAAGACCCAACACAGCCAAATTAATTAATTAATTAATTTAAAAAAAAAGAATGTGGGAAGACTTTGTGATAGGTACCTGTAAAATTAAGCAATTACACTCATTCATTTAACAAGTATTTATTACCTCCTAGCATATATCAGGAATTTTTCCCAAGGCACTAGGAATATAAAAAGTAAAAAGGTTAAAGAGGCAATTATTAATGTCAGAAAATGCTTGTAAGACAGGGAAAAAATCATAATATACCACTTGGCTCATCAGGGAATAATATTCACATAGTTATCATATAAGCAATGATGAGTATAAAGGGAGGTAAGCAGTGAGGTAGGGAAGTTGCTAAGCTATTTAAATCCTTATACACCATACTAGGATAATATCTAAAATGGATAAATAAAATTATAAGATATAAACATATTATGAAAAAATGTATGGAATACACAAACTATTTAAGCTAATAAACAAGTTCAGCAAGATTGCAGGATACAAGGTCAATACAAAAAAACCAACTGTATTTGTATATACCACCAATAAGCAATCTGAAATTGAAAGTAAGAGAACAGTTTCATATGAAGCAGCATCAAAAAGAATAAAATATTTAGGAATAAATTTGATAAAGGGAGTAAAGACATATATCCCATGTACAGATTTGGAAGACTTAATATTGTTAAAATGGCAATACTGCCCAAATTAATCTATAGATTCAATATAACCCCTATCAAAATCCAAGCTGGCTTCTTTGCAGGAATTAACAAACTGATCTTAAAATCATATGGATGGGCTTCCCTGGTGGCAGAGTTGTTGAGAATCCATATGCCAAGGCAGGGGACATGGGTTCGAGCCCTGGTCCAGGAAGATCCCACATGCCGCGGAGCAACTAAGCCCATGAGCCACAACTACTGAGCCCACACGCCACAACTACTGAAGCCCACATGCCTAGAGCCCATGCTCCACAACTAGAGAAGCCACTGCAATGAGAAGCCTGCACACTGCAACAAACAGTAGCCCCTGCTCGCCACAACTAGAGAAAGCCCGTGCGCAGCAACGAAGACCCAACACAGCCAAAAATAAATAAATAAATAAATAAATCTATTAAAAAAAAAAGAAAGAAAGAAATAGAGGTGACATTAGTTAACTCGAAGTCAATGAAAATCTAAAATCAAGGGGAAACTTAAAAGGGAGCCATTAAGTTGTTAAAATACCTTTACTTCCCAAATGAAGACAGAAAAAAGCAATCACAAATAAATAAAGTACTTACCAAGCACTCTAGAATAGTGTGACTCAAACTAATTGCTTGTGTAAAATTCAATAAAAATGAATTACTAGAAAAATGAAATTAAGAAAGAAACACATATGAACTACAAAGCCAAATTCTCATTATTAGATAAACATATATATATATATATATAAAACACTACTCCATCAAATAGCTATTAAAGTTTTAAAATATGTATTCACAATTTCTGTACTCATTTCTTCATAGACTGTTAACAAATAGTACTCACAGGGACACAGGGCCATGGACAAATTCTGAGAAACACAGTTCTACACACTCTGTGCAACCAGATTCTTGAAATTGTATATTAAATCTTAAAATAGTTTAAGAGGCAAGAGGCTACAGGAACAGAAATTTCAGAATAGCAATCATACCAGGGAGATAAGATTGTCTGATAGTCCTACATTAGAGCATAGCACAAACACCATTCATTTATAGAAAGGGCTGCAATTATTTCACAATGAAAAAAAAAAAAAAGCAGGCAAACTAAGTGGACATCAATGGGAGATAGTTAAAAATTAAAATAGGGCTTCCCTGGTGGCACAGTGGTTGAGAATCTGCCTGCTAATGCAGGGGATACGGGTTCAAGCCCTGGTCTGGGAGGATCCCACATGCCACGGAGCAACTAGGCCCGTGAGCCACAACTACTGAGCCTGCGCGTCTGAAGCTTGTGCTCCACAACGAGAGGCCGCGATAGTGAGAGGCCCGCGCACCGCGATGAAGAGTGGCCCCCGCTTGCCACAATTAGAGAAAGCCCTTACACAGAAACGAAGACCCAACACAGCAAAAATAAATTAATTAATTAATAAACTCCTACCCCCAACATCTTAAAAAAAAAAAAAAAATTAAAATATATCCAAACTATTGAATGGAATGAAGCTGGTTAACATGAGACGTATGTGTGTGTATCACATGGAAACAGGTCCATGTTCCTTTTTTTTTGAATTTTTAAATTTAATTTTATCTATTGTTTTATACAGCAGGTTCTTATTAGTCATCCATTTTATACACATCAGTGAATACATGTCAATCCCAATCTCCCAGTTCATCCCACCCCCACCCCCACCCCCAGCCACTTACCCCCTTGGTGTCCATACATTTTTTCTCTACCTCTGTGTCTCAATTTCTGCCCTGCAAACCAGTTCATCTGTACCATTTTTCTAGGTTCCACATATATGCGTTAATATACAATATTTGTTTTTCTTTTTCTGACTTACTCCACTCTGTATGACAGTCTCTAGATCCATCCACTTCTCAACAAATGACCCATTTTTGTTCCCTTTTATGGCTGAGTAATATTCCATTGTATATATGCACCACATCTTCTTTATCCACTCGTCTGTCAACAGGCATTTAAGTTGCTTCCATGACCTGGTTATTGTAAATAGTGCTGCAGTGAACACTGGGGTGCATGTGCCTTTTTGAATTAAGGTTTTCTCTGGGTATATGCCCAGTAGTGGGATTGCTGGGTCATATGGTAATTCTATTTTTAGTTTCTTAAGGAACCTCCATACTGTTCTCCATACTGGCTGTATCAATTTACATTCCCACCAACAGTGCAAGAGGGTTCCCTTTTCTCCACACCCTCTCCAGAATTTGCTGTTTGTAGATTTTCTGATGATGCCCATTCTAACTGGTGTGAGGTGATACCTCACTGAAGTTTTGATTTGCATTTCTCTAATAATTAGTGATGTTGAGCAGCTTTTCATGTACTTCTTGGCCATTTGTATGTCTTCTTTGGACAAATGTCTATTTAGGTCTTCTGCCCATTTTTGGATTGGGTTTTTTTTTAATATTGAGCTGCATGAGCTGTTTATATATTTTGGAGATTAATCCTTTGTCCATTGATTTGTTTGCAAATATTTTCTCCCATTCTGAGGGTTGTCCTTTCATCTTGTTTATGGTTTCCTTTGCTGTGCAAAAGCTTCTAAGTTTCATTAGGTCCCATTTGTTTATTCTTGTTTTTATTTCCATTACTTTAGGAGGTGGATCAAAAAAGATCTAGCTGTGATTATGTCAAAGACTGTTCTTCCTATGTTTTCCTCTATGAGTTTTATAGTGTCCGGTCTTACATTTAGTTCTCTAATCCATTTTGAGTTTATTTTTGTGCATGGTGTTAGGGAGTGTTCTGATTTCATTCTTTTACATGTAGCTGTCCGGTTTTCCCAGCACCAATTATTGAAGAGATTGTCTTTTCTCCATTGTATATCCTTGCCTCCTTTGTCATAGATTAGTTGACCATAGGTGTGTGGGTTTACCTCTGGACTTTCTATCTTGTTCCACTGATCTATATTCCTGTTTTCGTGCCAGTACCATATTGTCTTGATTACTGTAGCTTTGTAGTATAGTCTGAAGTCAGGGAGTCTGATTCCTCCAGCTCTGCTTTTTTCCCTCAAGACTGCTTTGGCTATTTGGGGTCTTTTGTGTCTCTATACAAATTTTAAGATTTTTTGTTCTAGTTCTGTAAAAAATGCCATTGGTAATTTCATAGGGATTGCATTGAATCTGTAGATTGCTTTGGGTAGTATAGTCATTTTCACAATATTGATTCTTCCAATCCAAGAACATGGTATATCTCTCCATCTGTTGGTATCATCTTTAATTCATCAGTGTCTTATAGTTTTCTGCATACAGGTCTTTTGTCTCCCTGGCTAGGTTTATTCCCAGGTATTTTATTCTTTTTGTTGCAATGGTAAATGGGAATGTTTCCTTAATTTCTCTTTCAGAATTTTCATCATTAGTGTATAGGAATGCAAGAGATTTCTGTGCATTAATTTTGTATCCTTCAACTTCAACAAATTCATTGATTAGCTCTAGGAGTTTTCTGGTGGCATCTTTAGGATTTTCTATGTATAGTATCATGTCATCTGCAAAGAGTGACAGTTTTACTTCTTCTTTTCCAATTTGTATTCCTTTTATTTCTTTTTCTTCTCTGATTGCTGTGGCTGGGACTTTCAAAACTATGTTGAATAATAGTGGTGAGAGTGGACATCCTTGCCTTGTTCCTGATCTTAGAGGAAATGCTCTCAGTTTTTCACCATTGAGAATGATGTTTGCTGTGGGTTTGTCATATATGGTCTTTATTATGTTGAGGTAGGTTCCCTCTATGCCCACTTTCTGGACAGTTTTTATCATAAATGGATGATAAATGGTAGAAATTCTTAGGCCTATGGAACATCAATCTCATTCCCTCAGGGAAACAATATCCTAAGTGGTGTTGGGTTCCTACACAAGATGGCAAAAGGCTATTGCATCCCACTTTGCCATGTGTAGTGGACTGATGGTGGCTACTGAAAAGACATGTCCTTGTCCTAATCCCTAAAGAGTGAACATTATCTTGTATAACAAAAGATATGATGGAGGTAAGGATCTTGAAAGGAGGAACTTATCCTGGATTATCAGGGTGGGCCCTAAATGCAATTATAAGGGTTGGGGGAATTTGGGAACAGACACACTGAAGACAGTATACAGAAGCGAAGGAACACGTGGGACATCGCCCCACCCTCCACCCCAAGAGGTGGAAGAGGCAAGGAAGCGTTCTTCCCTGGAGCCACCAGAGGGAAAATGGTCCTGCCAACACCTTGATTTTGGACTTCTGACTTCACAACTGTAAGATAATAAATTTCTGTTGTTTTAAGCCACCAAGTTTGTGATAATTTGTTACAGCAGCCATAGGAAATTAATACACGATGATTACAGTAAAGTTAAAATACCAAAACTTAAAACAGAATACTATAAAATTGAATGAGAACACTTTAATGCATCTTAATGAGGAAGGAGCAGGTTGAATTAATAATGACTGACATTTACAGATAATTTACTATAAGCACTTTAATGTATTAGCTGATTTAAGCCTTATAACAATGCTCTAAAGCAAGTATTATCCTTTCTTAGTACAGAGGTACAGAGGTACTAAGCCCACGCACCACAGCGAGGAGTAGTCCCCGCTCACTGCAACTAGAGAAAGCCCACGGGCAGCAACGAAGACCTAATGCAGCCAAAAATAAATTAATTTTAAAAAATAATGCTAGGGCTTCCCTGGTGGCGCAGTGGTTGGGGGTCTGCCTGCTGATGCAGGAAACGCGGGCTCGTGCCCCGGTCCGGGAGGATCCCGCATGCTGCGGAGCGCCTGGGCCCGTGGGCCATGGCCGCTGAGCCTGTGCATCTGGAGCCTGTGCTCCGCAACGAAAGGCCCGCGTACCGCAAAAAAAAAAAAAAAATAATAATAATAATTTTAATGGAAAAGAAGCTGAAAAAGAATATGTGTGTGTGTGTGTGTGTATATATATATATATATATATATATATATATATATAAAACCGAATTACTTTGCTGTACACCTGAAACTAACACAATATTGTACATCAACTATACTTCAATAAAAAATTTTTTTAAATCTGCTCTAAACATTCAAGAGCAGGTTTTTGTGTGGACATAAGTTTTCACCTTCTTTGCGTAAACACCAAGAGTGATTGCTGGATCATATGGTAAGATGTTACTTAGTTTGTAAAAAAACACCAAACTGCCTTCCAAAGTGGCTGTATCATTTTGTATTCCCACTAGCAATAAATGAGAGTTCCTATTGTTCCACAGCTTATCAGCATTTGGTGTTGTCAGTGCTTTGGATTTTAGCTAATTCTAATTAAGTAGTGCATAGTGCTATTAATATCACATTGTTGTCTCTTTTATTTATTTATTTATTTATTTATTTTGGCTGCACCAGGTCTTAGTTGCAATATGCGGACTTCTTCTTTGTTGCAGCGCGTGATCTCTTAGTTGTGGCATGCATGCGGGATCTAGTTCCCTGACCAGGGATTGAACCCAGGCCCCCTGCATTGGGAGCGCAGGGTCTTACCCACTGGACCACCAGGGAAGTCCCTCATTGTTGTCTTAATGTGCCATTCTCTTATGACCTAAGATACTGAATCACACTGCTTTTTTAGGCTTGATTTCAATCCAATGTTAAAGTTATCTCTGAGAAGTGGAATTATGGGTGGTTTTATTATCTTTACAATTATTTGCACTTTACTTTCCTGCATCTGTAGCAGTTTGCCAACTGTATTAAAAGTTATAAGAGAAAAAATTATTTTTAAGACTTGGAATTTATGACTTTTCTAACTGGTCTGTTACCTTCTTTCTTTTTTAAAGTTAATACTACTCTAGTTGATATGCTAAATTATTTATTTTATGAATCACTGTAAATCATTTGATTTATTAATAAAGGATCCTAAATATTGATGCCAAGATAAAAGTTTTATAATTTCAAGTTACCTGTTTTTGCAGTTGAGCACGACATCTCAAAATCAGATGATTAGGAACGTCTTCTAATAATCACCTGGTGTTCACTACAGTGAGCTTCTGTTTTTGTGACTTTCCTAATATGTGCAGAATCACTTTTTTCTAGTAATATGTTTTATTTTATTTTATTATTTATTTTTGTTGGCCATGCTCTGTGGCTTGCGGGATCTCAGTACCCTGACCAGGGATTGAACCTGGGCCATGGCAGTGAAAGCCTGGACTCCTAATCTCTAGGCCACCAGGGAACTTCCCCTTCTAGTATTTTATTTTATTATTATTATTTTTTTTACCATGCTGCACAACATGTGGGATCTTACTTCCCTGACCAGGGATCAAACTCATGCCCCCTGCATTGGAAGTTCGGAGTCTTAACCACTGGACCACCAGGGAAGTCCCCCGCTATATTGCTATGTGAAAATAATGATGCATAATTTATATAATCTCAATTATCATAAGTTGAATTTTGAAAATTACTTCTAGGTTACTAATTCTAGCACAAATCCTGTCATTCTCAATTGTAGTCATCAAGTTATATATTGTCTAGTGTCTATCATAGAGCTATATTTTATGTAAGCTCTAGGATATTTAGCACAGTTTTAATAATTTATAAGATTCAATTAGCATCCTATATTTAACCTATCTTGTCTAAGATTTATTATAAAACAGTGAAAACTTGAAAATGTGCTTGAATTAGCATTTAGTAGTATCTTTGCTGGTTTTACTGAAGTGTTGAATAACAGGTCACCTCCAGCCCTTTGTCTTTGAATTGTTAGATCCTAGAAATAAATCCATTGTAAGTGACACGTCATTCTATGCAAGCTCATAATTAGTTTTCTATTTTAACATATTACATACAGGAACTTTATATGTCATACCATTTTTACCTTCAAATCTATTGCTTGAATGGAACTTAAATCATTATGCAACTTAATATATCATTTATATCCCATAACGGTAATCATAAACGTGTTTGTGCATTAGACACCTAACCATTATTTATTTATTTATTTATTTTCGGCCTCACCACACGGCATGCGGGATCCTAGTTCCCCGACCAGGGATCAAAACCACGCCCCTCCTGCACTGGAAGCGTGGAGTCCCAACCACTGGACCGCCAGGGACGTCCCATATCCATCCTTTTAAATAATAGAATTCAAGTGAATTGAGGACAAATACATATAATTTACCTCTAAAATACACAATGAATTTCTCTATGAAACATCTCTTATCAATACCTCTTATGATGTCTCTTATCAATACCTTTCAAACATTCCTCAATAGAAAATACAATTGATGATAAAATATAGGTTAATACTGACTTTGTTAACAAAATTCCAGAAAGCAGGTTTTACTCTGTCAAGTTGAGTAGATTGAGTCCCAACAAACATAATAAAAGAAAAAAATTAGCTTTCCATCACCATTTAAGCATCACTTAGCAAATATTTATTTTCTTTCCAATAGTGAAAAAATGCTCATATAAGGTACAAAAGGCCTAGGGGAAGTGTGGAAATGTGGGAAAAGTGGGCTAAAGAAAATGTGGTATATATACATATACAAAATGGAATATTATTGAACCATAAAAAAGAAGGAAGCCTTGCCATTTGTGACAACAACGATGGAACTTGAGGGCATTATGCTAAGTGAAATAAGCGAGAAAGACAAATACCATGTAATTTCACTTATATTTGAGGTCTAAAAAAGGAAACAAAAAAAATTCCCAAACTCAGCCAGAGAACAGATTGGTGGTTGCCCGGGGGCGGGGTGGAGGCAGGGTAGGCGAAATGGGTGAAGGTGGAGTCAAAAGGTACAAACTTCCAGTTATAAAACAAGTCCTGGGGATGTAATGTACGATATAGTGACTATACTTAATAATACTGTGTTGTATATTTGAAAGCTGCTAAAAGAGTAAATCTTAAAATTTCTCATCACAAGAAAAATCATTTGTAAATATGTGTGCTGATGGATATTAACCAGACTTTTTGTGTTTATCATTTTGGAATATATACAATATATACAAATATCGAACCGTATATTGTACACTTGAAACTAATATAATATGTCAATTATACCTGGAAAAAAAAAAAAAGCTTAGACATAAGCCACTGAAACCTGGATGGCAGGGCTGTCCCTAGCTGCTACGTCTCTCCCCACTCACCAGATATTTTATATTCATACACAACCTCACAGGTTGGAATATTTCACATAAGTACACACACAAACGCCAATCTGTTATCTGCCATTTGGGCAATACGAAAATCCTGCAGTGGACCGTTGTAGGTAGATGTCTTCTGCCAATTCAATACCCCAACCTCATTCTCATTGTGTTGGGATACTCCTCCTCAATTTCACGTGGTCCTGATGGGGCTGTAAACTCGCTGCCACAGGGGCAGCCATGAGACCCAGGCTTGTCAAAGTACCTGGTACCCCCAGGCTCAGTGATGACTGAGGGGTGTTGCAGACATAAGATCCAAAAAAGAACAAGCAGAGTTCGCTTTAAGTTGGCTTTACCAACATTGGGAAAGGGTTTTCTTGAGGCTGCGAAGCTGGGAAGTATAGCTGTCAGTGACCCTCTTGCTCACCGTTTGGGGAGAATTTGCAGAATAAAGCCAAGCAGAGCTGGGAGGGGAAGACACAGCCCTCACTATCACCTTTGAGCCCTGTTTCCAGCTTTTCTGAAGCCAGTGCCACCTCTGGCTCTCTGGTTTTATAAACCAGCTAATCCCTTTTAGCTTAAGTTAGTTTTACTTGCAAACAAAAATAGCCCTAATACAAAGCCCGGGTCTAGCTTGAAACATGGAGAAATGGGAAGGATGTTTGCAAACATTAAAAATTATCTGAATTGCTTCTCAGACTTTTGGCTAAGATCAAGTGTAAAAATAATCTGAAATTCCTTTTTGATGACTGGGATTTGTCACTGATCTCAAAACAATTCTCTCAACTAAAATCCCATATTTATTCTAAATAGGAATTGTATTTCCTCTTAATTTTTAGTTAGCAGTTTAAATAACTTCCTCTCTTTCTGCAAGAGAATTAAAGTTTGTACATATTGTTGTTGTTCCCTTGCTGTGTTATTCTCCCAGGCAAGTATTTACACTCCTGATACTGAGTTACAGCTGAAAATTACTTTGTCTCTGCCCTTCTGGAAAAGAAGGAGAAATAACATTGCTCGTAACCTAAGAAACTTGGAAATGAGTTAAACGAGTCATCCTCAGATGATTCTGGCTCTGTGTCAGAATCGTCTGGGAGAGCTTTATTCCCCTAAAATATGAATTCTGGCTCCATTCCAAATCTTACTGGAAGGAGACTGAGTTGAATTGATTTAACACTCAGCAATACTATAGTGAAAGAAGTTATAATTTTTTCTTAAAGAGACAGAGATATAAAACATTATCTCTTCCATCGCTGGGCAGCATCCATGAGCTCATGAAAATCTGTTCAGCTTTGTGAATAGAGGAAACACTTTCACCGTGGAAGACTGAGCTACAGATGTACTTCCGGGAGCATCAAAATGAGAATAATGAGAATACACACATATATATTTCTACAAATATTCTACAGCTTTGTTCTGTAATGCAATGAAGTTGCTTGGAAAGAGTTTGAACTTCTTGACACTTGCCTTTTGGGCTTTTTGTGGTGGGTGCAGAGTTTGGGATTCATTTTTCCTCACTACTTAGGCAATGCTCTTTTTTTTTTTTGCGGTACGCGGGCCTCTCACTTTTGTGGCCTCTCCCGTCGCGGAGCACAGGCTCCGGACGCGCAGGCTCAGCGGCCATGGCTCACGGGCCCAGCCGCTCCATGGCATGTGGGATCTTCCCGGACCGGGGCACGAACCCGTGTTCCCTGCATCGGCAGGCAGACTCTCAACCACTGCGCCACCAGGGAAGCCCGGCAATGCTCTTTTGAATATTCCACCCTATGCCCAGGAATTACAGGGTTTTCCACTCTGGCTGGTGAGAACACAAATTCTTCCCATTTTTTCATGATCTCTGGGAGTTGCTCTTTTTGGGTGGTTCCTTCCCCAGCCCCAGATGGGTTCCTCACACGCTGAGGACTTGCTGGCTGCCACCTGTGGTACTGGAGCTCTCTCCACAGTGCTTCTGCTCCCCAGCGCTTGGACCTGACAACTCTCGTTACCCTGGGCCTCCCTTGCCTTCCAGCTTTGTCTCCTCACATCAGGAGGCTGCTGGGCTCCACCTGGTTCCCCTCTCTGCACAGCAGCCTGGAAACACTCGCCAGGCAGAAAGCTGTGCTGAGTGTAGGGTTTGCCACATCCGTTTCCCTTCTCTCAGGACCACTGTCCTTTCTTGCCTGATAGTCCATGTTTTGGAAACTGTTGTTTCATATATTTCATCTAGCTTTTTAGTTCTTTCCATTCTTTTCTGTTCTTTGACTTCTTTAAATTGATCCTGGCTACTTCACCTTGGCTGAAGAAGTTTGTGATTTTTAAAAAAGACATTCTACTTTGGCAAAGTGGTGGGGGACAGTAGCAGGGGCTTCCTCTTGGCCTTACCTAATATGGTGGCTTTGACCGCACCCCTCCTGATGGACTCGTATAAGGTTTACTTCAACTGCCATATAAGTCAATCCCAGGTATACATCCAGGTATGGGGGAGTAACCACAGAGCAGGGTCACAGACCCAGTGGACCCACTGTAAACTAGAAGTTGCCAAGGACCCTATTTATTTCCTGACCCCCCATGTATGACCTCTCTGATAGGGGAGCCATGATGACATTTCAGGCTTCTTCTGTCCAACAGTACAAGAAATGTCTGGACTTTCCTCACTGTATAATCACCTGACTAACTAACTGTAGGTAACTTCGGGGAAGAACTGGGGGCATCGTTATAGTAGCTACTTGACATGGTGCTGCAGGTTTCTTCCTCTGGGGGCTGGAACCAGCCTTACAGTCCATGGGTCCTGGGTCTAAATAGTGTTTCTTGTCTGAAAACATGGAAAATCATGTAATTTTATCGAGCTGACCACATTTTATCGAGCTCAGCCTCCTGTTCAACCACTCTTGCATTTATTTATTTATTTATGACAAATAAAATGCTATATATTTAAGGTGTACAATGTGATGTTCTGATACATTGATATGTATACACTGTGAAATGATTACCACAACCAAACTAATTAACATATCTATAACCTCCCATAGTTACCATTTGTATGTGTGTGTGTGTGAGAGACAGTTGAGATTTACACTTAGCAAATTTCAAGTATATAATACATTATTTTTAACTATAGTCACTATGCTGTACATTAGGTTTACTCTTGCTTTCATTTAATGATATATAATGAGCAATATTCTCATTGGTTGCTTCTATTTTACTCCTTTGGGGCTCTATGTTCTAACCATCTCCAGAATTCTCTGAAGTTCAAGCCACTTCAGCTGCAAATCTAGACAGTTATTACGATAATTAAAACTCCTTAGGATGTAGACAGAAGGGAGTCCGTGTACACTGGTGGTGGAAATGTCAATTGGGGCAGCTACTGTGGAAAACAGTATGGAGCTTCCTCAAAAAGCTGAAAACAGAACTACCATATGACCCAGAAATTCCACTCCTGGGTATATATCTCTAATTAGAAAAGATACATGCACCACAATGTTCACAGCAGCATTATTTACAATAGCCAAGATATGGAAGCAGACTAAGTGTCCATATACAGATGGATGTATAAAGAAGATGTGATACACACACACACACACACACAATGGAATACTACTCAATTATAAAAAATAATGAAATTTTGCCATTTGCAACAACATGGATGGATTTGGAGGGTATTATGCTTAGTGAAATAAGTCAGAGAAAGGCAAATACTGTATGCTATCACTTATGAGGAATCTAAATAATAAACTAGTGAATATAACAAAATAAGAAGCAGACTTACAGACAAAGAGAACTAAAGGAGAGAGGGAGGGGGAGGGGCAAGATATGGGTAGGGTATTATTAAGAATAATATGCCAAAAAAATTGAATAAACTAGGAGAAATGGTTAAATTCCTAGAAACATATAACCTGCCAAGACTTGAATCATGAAGGAATAGAAAATCTGAGCAGAGCAATAATGAGTAAGGAGATTGGATCAGTAACCAAAGTCTCCCAACCAAAAAAAAAAAACCTGGGACCAAATGGTTTCTTGGCGAATTCTACTAAATATTTAAAGAAGAATTAATGCTGATCCTCTCAAACTCTTCCAAAAATTGAAGAGGGAATACTCCCAAACTCAATTTTATGAGGCCGGCATTACCCTGATACTAAAGCCAGATAAGGATACTACAAGATATAAAGCTACAGGCCAACATCACTGATGAATACAGATATAAAAATCCTCAAGAAGGGGCTTCCCTGGTGGCCCAGTGGTTAAAAATCTGCCTGCCAATGCAGGGGACACAGGTTTGAGCCTTGGTCTAGGAAGATCCCACATGCCACGGGGCAACTAAGCCTGTGTGCCACAACTACTGAGCCTGTGTGCCACAACTACTGAACCTGCACGCCTAGAGCCTATGCTCTGCAATGAGAAGCCACTGCAATGAGAAGCCCGCGCACCACAACAAAGAGTAGCCCCCGCTCACCACAACTAGAGAAAGACCGCGTGCAGCAACAAAGACCCAGCGCAGCTAAAAATAAATAAATAAAAAAATAAATAAATAAATTTAAAAAATAAAATAAAAAATAGAACTACCACATGATCCAACAATTCCACTTCTGGGTATATATCCAAAGGGAATTAAATCAGGATCTCAAGGAGATATCTGCACTCCCATGATCACTGCAGCATTATTCACAATCACCAAGATGTGGAAACAACATAAATGTCCCTCTATAGATGAATGGACAAAGAAATTGTGATATATATATATATATATATATATATAAAATATATATATATATATATATATATAAAATGGAATCTTTTCCACCCATAACAAAAAAGGAAATCTTGGTATTTGCTTCAACAGGAATGGACCTTGAGGGCATTATGCTAAATGAAATAAGTCAGACAGAAAAAAACAAATACTGTATGATATGATATCACTCAAATGTAGAATATAAAAAAGCTGAACTCATAGAAACAGAGAGCAGAATGTTGGTGGTTACGAGGGGCTGGAGGTAGGGAAATGGGGAGATTTTAGTCAAAGAGTGCAAACTTCCAGTAAGATGAATAAGTTCTGGGGGTCTAATGTACAGCATGATTACTGTTAATAATGCCATATTATAGGGAGTTCCCTGGTGGCCTAGTGATTAGGATTCTGGGCTTTCACTGCCATGGCCCAGGTTCAATCCCTGGTCGGGGAACTGAGATCCCGCAGGCTGTGCGGCTCAGCCAAAAAAAAAAAAAAAAAAACCAAAAAATATATTATATATATTCAATAATTATATATAATATATATTAAAATATATAGAAAGTTGCTACGAGAGTAGATCTTAAATGTTCTCAGGGCTCTCTCTCTGTCTCTCTGTGAGCTCATGAAGAAGAGATCATGTGAGCAGAGGATGGCAGCTGCCTACCAGAAGAAGAGGCTTCAGAATGAAATCCAGCTTGTCAACACCTTGATCTTAGAGTTCCCAGCCTCCAACACTGTGAGAAACAAATTTCTGTTGTTTCATCCACTCATCTATGGGATTTTGTTATGGCAGCCCAAACTGACCAAGAGAGAGGTCAACACAATTTATTAACAACCAGCCAATTGCATTGTCCTTATATTCATTGTTCTTTCATATTTTCCAAAGGCTTGAACCATTGTACTGTCCAAGGCAGTCTCCTCCAATGGAACATTCTTCCAAGTCACCACCTCATTGTCAGGGCGAGTGAGTGACTGGGTCGCAAAACTCCATCTTATCATCTTCTTGACAACACCCAGTGCCAACTCTGTTGATTCGGGTTGTGCAGGAAGCAGACACTGAGTTAGGGGTGTGAGAGCTTTGTTGAGGGGAGGGGGTTGTGTAATGCTTGAAAGATAAAGACGGATGGGGCTGGGAAAACCAAGCCATGATGCAGATCTGACACCTGTGAAGGGAAAGGGAGTAGGAAGCAGATTTGGGTAGGGAGAGCATGAGACGCAGAGCGGCAGATCTGACAAAGTCTCACCACCCTCATGGGAAGACCTAGAGCAAGGACTACCTATTAGAGAAGTCTCACTTTGAGCTGAAGGGGCCAGGCCTCCACATGCTCAGTTACTGGCTGGGGGATGCTTGGGAAAAGGGTGACTTTGGCTCTAAAAACAGAGGCAGATATCCCTGAAGGGCTACAGTTGGTGGATACCAGCTAACTGCACTGCTTGCACCTGACCAGCAAGTTATTTCACAAAGGGAGATGGGAGCAGTGCACCCCCATGGTGACACACTCACCTTTTGGTCACTCGAGATATATTTTTTAGAGTGGAATGTGTACATTTCAACAGATCAGAAATTGCCTGGCAATATGTAGATTTAGTTATTCAAATAGCAACCAAAGGACTGATCATTTTGAACCAGCATAAGCTCACCAAAAACAAGTTGCACCAGAAAACCAGCATCTCCTTTCTTTGATAAAGCTAGACAGAAATATGGCCTGAGTGGTGATAGTTTAATGTGTGACAGAAAAGTATTAGATAGTAGTTTAAAGAATACACTGAGCTACGGACACTAAATCATATTCTGTAAGCTGCTGTCCTTTGCTTGTTTTAAACATCGAAAAGAGGTAGAACAAATGCTTCAAGGTGATACCGAAAAGGAGGCAGAGAGTATGTTGCAAGATGGAAAAAGAAAACAAAAACCACAAGGCTCAATAGAATGGCAGGACTAAACAAGATGAAGCCTTACACAAAGCCTAAACTTTACTTGGGACCAAACAATAATAATTAAAAAAGAAAGAAACCTATACAGATATAAGCAAAATGAAAAACATAGCTTTACCAATCAAAATCATGTGTGATGTGGCTGCCCAAAAAAGTGAATTCAATCACAGGTGTTACTAAAAGCAGTGTCTAAACCAGTGTTTTTCAAATTTGTTCTAAACAGCAAACCCTTTCTCCTAATGCAAACATATGCAGAACATCAATATGAAATATATTCAAGTGTGTCCCTGAGGTACCTCCAAGGAATTCCTAGAGCTGTGAGAAACAGCTTAAAAATCTCTGACCTAAACCGGAGAGTAAATTCCATTCTCTTTCGTCTATCAGAGTATTTGAAGTAGTAAGATCAATTCTGGTTACCACACTTTAAAGCATCCTTGAAAATCTTGACCCTACAAAAGAATGACGAAAGGATATGAAAATGTGTCATGTAAAAAACCAGTGGGGGAGATGTTTTCCTGAAAGAGAAATATGTTCTCAAAACATTTGGAAACATCTGGAGAAGGGACTAGGATTAAGTCTATGTGTCTCCAGAAGGCAGAACTAGAAAAAAGAGATGAACAGTGTGTATTAGTTTCCTAGGGCTGCTGTAACAAATTACCACAAACTGGATGGTATTTATTCAGTATGTCACAGTTTTGGAGCTACAAGTCCAAGGTCAGCTGTCAGCAGGATCATGCTCTCTCCATAGGCCCTAGGGAAGACTCCTTCCTTGCCTCTTCCACCTTCCGGTGGTTCCCAGCAATCCTTGGTGTTCTCCCTGTGTGTGTCTCTGGGTCTTCTCCAATCGTAGAACACCACCACTCATATTGGATTAAGGTCCACCCTATGCCAGTAGGATCTCACCGACTAATTATATCTTCAACGACTCTCTTTTCAAATACAGTCACATTCTGAAGTACTGGGAGTAAAGACTTCAACACAATTCAATCCAACATGGAGACAGATTTCAGTTCGGAAGAAATAACTTGTTAATAATAAGGTTTATTCAAAAGTGCAATAATTTTCTGAGTTAGGTTAATTCCCATCAGTGAAGGTAGTCAGGAGTGATCGCTTCAAGGATGTTGAGAAATGACTCATTTGGTTAGGTTACTGGACTAGAAAATATTAAATTCCTTTCCAGCTTTTTGACAATAGGCAATAAGCTCATGAACCAAGAAAATATCACACTGAATATTTCATTATCATTGTCACCTGAAAACTTCAGCTTGCATCTCCTCTCAGTAATTGACTATATAAGCTACCATACTTGGTGCTATGGGGGATATAAACATATCTCCTCTCCCAAATCTGCTTCTCCTCCTTGTGTTTTGGTGAAGGTCATAGCTCTCCACTCAGTTGTCCAACCCAAGAATATGGGGGGTCATTCAAAGTATAAGCATATTGACTTAGGGCATGAAATTTTGGAGTCAGTCACTCAGGTTTAAATTCAAGCTCTATCACTTTTCAGCTGTGATTCTGAGCAAGTTGATTACAGTTAAATTTGCCTATGTTCTCATACTCTATTTTAGGCCATCATTATCCATTGTCTTTTATTTGAAAGCCACATAATTCTGTTTGAGGTAAGATGTTCAATAAACTAAAATTATTTAAAGTGTGCAATGTAGAAAAGAGTGTGTAATGAGTTTATATACACATACACACATATATATATACATACATACGTGTGTATATATATAATTACATACATGCACACCTGTGAAATCCAGATAATCAAGATAAAGAACATATCCATCACCTCCGAAAGTTTACTCATGCCTGTTCCCACCGCTCCATATCCTCTGGCAAACACTTATCTGATTTATTTTTTTATTGAGGTTTAGCTGATTTACAACACTATGTAAGTTTCAGGTGTACAACATATTAATTCATAATTTTTAAAGACTATACTCCATTTATAGTTATTAAAAAATATTGGCTATATTCCCTGTGCCATACAATTTGTAGCTTATTTTATACATAGTAGTATCTTTTAATCCCTTATCCACATCTTGCCCTTTCCTCTTCCCTCTCCCCACTGGTAACCAATAGTTTGTTCTCTATATCTGTAAGTCTGTTCTCTTTTGTTATATTCACTAGTTTGTCTTATTTTTTAGATTCCACATATAAGTGATAACATACAGTATTTGTGTTACTGTCTGACTTATTCCACTTAGCATAAAACCCTCCAAGTCTGTTCATGTTGTTGCAAATGGCAAAATTTCATTCTTTTTTATGGTGGAGTAGTATCCCATTGTGCATATATATACACCACATCTTCTGCATCCATCCATCCCTCCCCCAACCCTTTCCCCTTTGGTAACCATAAGTTTGTTTTCTATGTCTATGAGTCTGTTTCTGTTTTGTAAATTTCATTTGTATATTTTAGATTCCACATAAATGCTATCATATATTTGTCTTCCTGTCTTACTTCACTTAGTATGATAATCTCCAGGTCCATCCATGTTGCTGCAAATGGCATTATTTCATTCTTTTTGATGGCTGAGCAATATTCCATTGTGTGTGTGTGTGTGTGTGTGTGTGTGTGTGTGTGTACACACTACATATTCTTTATCCAGTCCTTGGTCGATGGACATTTAGGTTGCTTTCATTTCTTGGCTATTGTAAACAGTGGGCTATGAACACTGGGGTGCATGTATCTTTTTGAATTAGAGTTTTCTCTGGATATATGCCCAGGAGTGGGATTGCTGAATCATATGGTAACTATATTTTTACTTTTTTAAGGAACCTCCTTACTGTTTTCCATAGTGACTGTATCAATTTACATCCCCACCAATGGTGTAGGATGATTCCCTTTTCTCCACACCCTCTCTAGCATTTTTATTGTTTGTGGACTTTTTAATGATGGCATTCTGACTGGTGTGGGGTGATACCTCATTGTAGTTTTGATTTGCATTTCTCTGGTAATTAGCGATGTTGAGCATCTTCTTTTATCAATTGTTTTCAATAATTTGTGCCATAGTTAAGAAATCTTTGCCAAATTCAAGATGTCAGATTTTCTCATTTTCTTAAAGCAGTTTCACAGTTTTTACTCGTAATTTAGGTCTATGATTCATCTGGGATTAATGTTTGTATATGGCATAAGGTGGGATTTTTATTTTTTGCAAGTGGCTCTTCAAATGTTTAGTACGACGTGTTGAATATTCTTTTCTTCTAAAAGTGCCCTGGAATCTCTGTTGAAAATCAACTGACCCTACCTTTGGACTATCCCTTCTGTTCCATTGATGTGTATGTCTATATTTATGCCAATACTTTACAATCAATTCATGTAAGCATCATCTGTTGTCTGGATTAAGCCTCTTGTTTTCTCTTCCAGTTTTATGACCTTTCCAAACACACACTCCAGCCTATGGCCAAGGTAATTTTTCTGAAGTGCAAATCTGACTGTCAGTCACTACTGCCCATAAGATAAAATCAAAACTCTATAACCTGGTCTCTCATGTTTTAGCTCTAGTTTTATCTCTTGACTTATTTCCACCACTCCCTCATCCAAATTGAATGCTACAAACACTGTTCTTTCTCACCCTGGGTTTTTGCATTTGCTGTGTGCTTTATCTCATATGCCTGGCAAATACTCTTCACTTCTGCTGGAATTCTTTCCAGACTCCCTTAGTCAGCTTTGATTGTTCCTGGTTTTTTTTAAATTAATTTTTATTGGAATATAGCTGATTTACAATGTAAATCATTTGTTTCTGCTGTACAGCAAAGTGAATCAGTTATACATATATATACATATACATATACATTCTTTTTTTAGATTCTTTTCCTGTATAGGTCGTTACGAAGTATTGAGTAGAGTTCCTGTGCTATACAATAGGTTCTTATTAGTTATCTGCTTTGTGATTGGTCCTGCTGTGATGCTCACTCAGTATTCTCTTATTACCCTAGGACACCACTGTCCTTCCCTGCCAGATCATAAGCTCCTTGGGACCCAGGAGGCACTCAGTATTTGAATGAGTATAAAGTTGAACAACACAGGTTCTTGTTCTTGAGAAACTCCCAACACGGTGTGGAATGCAGAGCAGTAAACCACGTCAGACTGTGTCACTCCCTACCCCACACCTCCAATGCTTTCTAGGTCTGTTGTTTCTGGTTTTTTTTTTTTTAATCTTGACGTCCTGTTTCCCAGATAGTCTTTGTGTACTGATCACTGTATTGAAATAAATCCCTTGGAGAAATAATTTGAGGCCTACGAAGAGAACAGCTTTCTCCAGAGAGGAGTTTTCTGATCACCTCCTGAGGACATGGCCAGTCATGGACCTCTTCTTAATCTAGGTCCACAGCCTGACATTCCCCAAACCACTCCAGGGTGCAAGTCTGAATCAGGGCTGTTTCCTCAAGTGACCTTTACTCTGGGAGTGGAATTCTACCGGGTTCTGGCTTTTAGTTTTTTTTGTTGTTGTTGTTTGCTGGAGAACTAGCCCGGCCAGCCGGGCTCCCAGGAAACCGGGCCCGCCCTCTTTAAGTTAGTTTTGATGGGTGGGATGTTGGTGTAGTAACTCAAGACTCATTTGGGGCATACCCTGGGCTTTGTTTTCTGGGCAAACTTCCCTGTGATATTGCCCACACATCGGCTCAGTTTCCTAATTCCCTCCCAACTGACAAATGCCCTGAGAACAGAGGCATCTCTGAGTGCTAGGCTCATCTCTTTGTTTAGTGGAAACTTTGAAAAATCAGTTTCAATCTTACCCTGACTCGTAAAGCCCTATATCATTTGGCCTTTGGCTTCTGCTCCCCCAGTCTCTGAACCAGACACATCATCCTCTGGGCTGACCTTCATACAAGTCCTGTCCTAGAGCTTTTAAAGTACTTTGTTACCTTTGTGCTTGCCTAGAACCCATCCACAAAGTTTGTACTTTTCAAGTCATGACAACACTTTTTGCAAACAACCTGTTCCTCTGATTATCAGAAACTGCCATTTCCCTGTATCCCTTCAGGCTCATCACTGTTGTATTATCTATTTCTTATCGCCCTTATCATAGGCCTTTGGAAGGTATATGCTTCCTCTTATCTGCCATCCTTCTTGGTATAGGAGAGGTCATCACTAAGTATTTGCTTAATGTCCATTTTTAACCTTAGTGAGTGTCAGGTTTACCTTTATGATCTCAGAGTCCCTTAGATATATTTAGTTTAAAACACTTATATTCTTAATTTGTGAATACATTCAAGCAATTTACCTCAGAGATAAGGCATTTTATAAAAGAAAGCAAAACCTATTAAGAATGACAAATGACTTACTTTAAAGCAATTTTTTTCAAATTCTCTGGGACAGGAAGGGTAGGGTGTTTGATATAACATTTCACACAGACGGTGGTTTGGTTTAGATGTATGTTTCAAAATTGCTAGTGCCTAAGTTTCTTTGAAAAAGCTAGGATAGAAATACAAGCACAATCAGGTTAATTCAACTAACATTTATTAAAAGCTTATGTGGCAACTAAGACCCAACACAGCCAAATAAATAAATAATTAAAAAAAAAAAAGCTTATGTGATATGTACTGTGTGCCACATGCTGGATACACAAACACAACTGAGACATTATCCCAGTGTAAAGAGCTCCAGATAGAAGACTGGTAGGGGGAAAAGAGGGAAGGACAAAGATGGTAACTTTATAACTACATCTGAACTGGACCTTGCAGGTAGAAAAGCAGAAAATGAACATGCTAGGAACAGGGGAGATCATCAGCAAAGTACAGGTAGTCTTGTGGCACTGTTACTTATGGAACAAGGTATGTGGAGGGCTAAAGAGCAGCCAAGGAACATCGGGACCAGGCAGTGATAAGTCATAATGACAAGGGGACTGGAGAAAAGGGAAAGAAATTCCAGAGATAGTTTGAAGGTAGGCTCAACAGGACTGAAAAATGTCAGAGAGGACTACTAAATAGTGTTAGATTCTTCATTTTGATAACTAAGTCGGATAGGAATGCAATTAACTATAACAGAAAAAGACATATGGATGGCCAAGAAACATATGAAAAGATGCTCAACATCACTAATTATTAGAGAAATACAGATCAGAACTACAACGAGGTATCACCTCACACCAGTCAGAATGGCCATCATCAAAAAAAATCTATAAATAATAAATGCTGGAGAGGGTGTGGAGGAAAGGGAACCCTCTTGCACTGCTGGTGGGAATGTAAATTGATACAGCCACTATGGAGAACAGTATAGAGGTTCCTTAAAAAACTAATAACTGAACTACCATATAACCCAGCAATCCCACTACTGGGCATATACCCTGAGAAAACCATAATTCAAAAAGACACATGCACCCCAATGTTCACTGCAGCACTATTTACAATAGCCAGGTCATGGAAGCAACCCAAATGTCCATCAACAGAGGAATGGATAAAGAAGATGTGGCATATATATATATATATATATATATATATATATATATATATACACACACACACACACACATACACACACACACATATATACATACATACATACATACACACAATGGAATATTACTCAGCCATAAAAGGGAACAAAATTGGGTCATTTGTACAGACATGGATGGACCTAGAGACTGTCATACAGAGTGAAGTAAACCAGAAAGAGAAAAACAAATATCGTATATCAACATATATATGTGGAATCTAGAAAAATGGCACAGATGAACCTATTTGCCAAGCAAAAACAGAGACATAGATGTAGAGAACAAACGTGTGGACACCAGCAGGGGAAGAGGGGGTGGGATGAATTGGGAGATTGGGAATGACATATATACGCCGCTGGGTATGAAACAGATAACTAGTGGACCTGCTGTATAGCATGGGGAACTCTACTCGGTGCTCTGTGGTGACCTGGGTGGGACGGGATATGTGTATACATATGGCTGGTTTACTTCGCTGTACACAACACTGTAAAGCACCTGTACCCCAATAAAAAAAGTTAAAAAAAAACCCCACCATATAAAAGATAAAAGAAATAGGCATTTGGGGGGCTGAGAGTGGAGATAAGAAATTTTTCATGTTAAGTTGCCTTTTCTGCAGGATATAGCCAACCACGTTAAGGTCTTGCCTGATGATATATATCTACCCACATTAGGTCCCTGAAGATCAACTACATGTATGAGAAGATATTCTCCACCTTACTTCCTTATTTCAGCTTTCCTTATTTGTCCCTTTTATTCAGTTCATGTTTAATTTTGCCAGGTATTATGTTAGTATGAAAAGTACTGTAGAATATAGGGAGGGTTTCAACAAAACCACGTATCCACAGTAGCTTAAACTAGTGAAAAGTTATACCTTCTGTCAGAGGTAGAAGTTATTTTAAGGATTCTAATAAAAGGAGAGAGTGCCATCAAAGTACAAAGAAAGATGAACCTTGCATCTATCTAACCAGCTATTAATCTAGTTGTTTAGGACTGCAGAAACAGCTTGTTGGGATAAGAGAGCTTTATGGTAGTACAGCTGCCCCAGTGAGGAGTACAGTGCTCCTGGGTAAGGAGATCCCCTGTGAAAAGAAAACTTAGAATAGCAGCAGGACATACTGAATTTCTTCCTGCCAGGAATAACTGAGATGTGGAGATATCTCCTTCTTCTGCTTACCTCCTTCTCTCTTCTCATGGCTTCAGGAGTCAGTCATTTATGTAAGTTAGTTGATCCGCTTGGGAAAGCATGTCCTTATTAATCATACAACTTGAAGCTCAGAAGCACCAGACTCATGGTAACTCTAAGCAAGTGCTCCAGTCTCAATTCCATCTTTTCTGAAAATGCCCAGTCTTCTATCAGGACTCAGTTAAAGCAGAAGAACCACTAAAACACGCTAAGTTACACTACTAAGCAAAGATGATCTTTAAGTAAAAAAACAAGTGTCTTTAGTGACTATCTTCATTCTGTTGTATTCATTTTGGAAATGGACATGTTACTATTTCCATAATCCTTTAAAGATCACAGTCTTTTATAAAGAGGAACTATTATATAAATTTTCACATTATCATAAACTACAAAAAGGTTTAATATCTATCCAATTTAGCATTGAAGTCTACAGAAAAAGAAATCAATGACAACTGCTTTATTATTAAAAGTTACTGAATTCCATAAAGCACACAATGTAGTTTGTATTCAACTAACAAAAGTTTGATACATGTATTTAAAAATATATAATATATAGATTTATCTGTCAACATTTATATTCTATTTAAAAAGCAGTAGCTTTACATATTTTACAACTTGATTTTATAAAATACATACATCCACCCTATGCAAATCTTCAAGCATGAGCTTCCATTCCTATTAATAAAATGCACAATCTATATTTCTGAATATTCAGAGAAAAATGGTACCAACTAAAAATAACATATCCATTATGACTTGAACATGCACCTAATTCTTGGCTACTAGATAACTGACCTAATAATCTATTCAAATAACTATGTTCCTTGAGCTTGACAATCAGTTTGCATTATGTAAACAATCTGTGATTAACTATGAAGAGACTTGCATTTCCAGGGTATCTGACACAATCTACCAAATTCTTTATTCGTCCTGTTTCAGGTTTTTAATTAGAGAGGCAAGATTATTCAGTAATTTGATGTGCCAGGAAATCTGACAAGTGAAGTCACACCTAACAAGCCAAAGCCCGGTGAGTTTTGAAACCGTGCTTTTGCCTTTGAGAAAACAGCTCTGAGAATTACTGTGGGAGCAAATTTTTCTCAAAATCCTGATGGTGTATGTGCCAAGAAATAGAACAAGAACTATTTCTCCTTTCCCAATCAACTGCGCTCAACTTGCACAACTCGAGTTCTTTAGGTTTGTGAAGACGTTCTGGTTTCTATTCAGACATTCCCTCCACATATTCAAAATGGCTTCAGATATCACAGTTTTATTAACAAAAAACTTTTCATAAGAAAGGTATTCATGTAATAATTTTGGAGATTCATCCCCAACTATAAGTCCCAATGCTAATATTTGAGAATTAAAGTCACAATAAACACCTCAATTATCAGGACCATAGTCAGAACCAGAACCTCAACTTGAAGGACAGAGATCTAAGTTTGAAGTACATGTTTAGATTCCACAGGCCTCTAATGATAATGATGTATATAAATCTGTCTTTAATTTATGCTGAGAAAGTAGAAGTCTCCCACAAATTATTATTTTTAAAACATAGTTCCAAGTCTCAAAATGGTTTAGAAACTTAAATGGAAAAACACTTTCACCAAAATAAGTAATTTAATTCATTTGGGCAATAATTAGGCTTTGAGAGAGTCACATCCAAAAAGTAAATGAAATTCCCTCAATATCAGTATTTAAGAACTAAATTATAGCTAACAACGGCTTATTTATCAAGTAGTCAATTATTCAACAAATTTAGCCATCTACTGATGGACTAAGATTAGGTATCAGAAATTATTTTATTTGTAGGATGGAATCTTTTTATTAAATTTTTTTCTGATATAATGTAATTTTAATAATCCTCCTTCTCTAGATTTCCTAACCTCAAGAAAGGGAAAGGGAGAGGAAAGGGAAGGAAGGAAAGAAGGGAGGGAAGAGGGGAGAAAATCTGAGAGGTCAGAGGGACACTGAAGACTGATCCACTGGTATCTGTGAGGAGATAGGAAGAAGAATAAAGGAGGAATAAAAATAAAGACTGCAAAGAGGATTAGGGCCAGGAGGTGCAGATTAAAAGATACCTTCTTCACAGATCTTAATCATGCAAAGGCATTAGCATAAGAGAATAGTGCAGTAGCTGATTTTGATAACAATGAATCCTCAGAAAAGACTCATATGGTCAAGCCTCAGCTCTTTTTGAAAATAAACTTATGTACACAATTACAAATCTTAAGCATTCAGCTAAAATATGTACAAAAAACTAAATAAAAGTGAGATTGAGAAATGTAAGCAGCAGTAACCATAAAGGCTTAGAACTAGTGACACTGAATTCTTTATTTAAAAAAAAAATTTTTTTAAACACACAGTACCCTCCTCTTCTCTTCTATTTTTAGGAAGAAGCTTTAACAAGTTTTAAACACCTCAATTCTCAAAAACAATAGGCTTTTTAAAAAATAAGAGTTGATTACCAGAAACAAGTAATATGTGGTTACATACCATTTTCATATCATTACTCATTTCAATTCATCTTTGATGCAATCTGGGAACAATTAAGCAGTCACTAGATACCTGTTTTAGAATCTGAAGAAATTATTATCCACCACAGGAATCTAATGATATATATTTTTGCATATAGTTAAAATTTCTGAAGGGAAAAAGTAGTAAACTATTCTAGTTACTTTATACGAAATATTTATATACCTAGTCAAAACAATAAGTATTAAGATCTTTCTCCAGATGAACTCTATATAAAAGCTATTTTTAGCGTTTTTTTCCAGGGATTAAAAAAAAGCCTTATTTCCCTGCTAGCTAAAAAGGAGGAATTTGTACATTACAAGTAAGTCCTTTAGAGATGAATATTAAATTCCTTAAGAGAACAGCCATAAAATTTATTTTTAAAAATTTATCTTAAAAAACTGAAAACCGTTTCTCTCTTTAAAATCTATGGCATTAATTACCTACTTGACATAATTTTTTTCTTTTTTCTTTTTTTTTTTTTGGAAAGGGCACCAAGTTCATGATCTAAACATGCAAAATAAGGAACTGAATGTATTACTGCCATAACAGAATTTGGCAAACCAGAATGGCCTTAAAATAAATAAATAAATAAATAAAAAAGAAGAGAGTACATATTGTCCTAAATCTGAAGGTATAATTCTGTAGACCTATGCAGCAGATAGTGCCTCACAGAGGGAGTGCAGGGAAGAGGGAAGTACCATGTTCCTATGTACATTTCCTTAGTTATTCTGGTTGACATTCAACAACGCAATACAGAGAAATATTCTTTTTATTATTACAAAGCCGTTAATTGCCCTCTCTTGAGCAATGACTCTGGTAAACATCTTATGCTTTTAATAATGTAACTTCTATTTAAAATTAACTTAATTAAATCTAAGTGCACAGGAGTTTTCAATGATTCCTAAATTCAACGAAGTAACGCATAAGGTGTTACCAGATTGCAAATTTTGAATGGTTGGTGCTTCTATATTTCAGGATATTTCACCCTATCTTCTTCTCCTTAAACCATAAAATGTACCAAAATTATTTGGTTTTCCTTTGCTTTCCTCTGTGTCATTTTAATTTATTGTACGGTATCTCTATGTAGAGAGAGAGGTATGTTAAAATACTATTATTTGTATTAAAAAACTCAATTGAGGCTATATATGACCTATTAATCTATACGATAGCATTGTTAACCTTCGACCTGGTATATTAATTCCTTTGGTGAATAAATGTCACAGGTCATTTCTTTATAAAAGGATTTTAGTAAGAGGACCAGCAGTACAGAGAGAGACCTCACCCCACCCCAGAGAATGATCAAGTGAATCAGTAGTTTAGAGCAGTTATGTAAAATATGAAAAATACATAATTTACAGCTGCAATTTTCATATTAAAAAGCAGTTAGAAACTAAGAGTAGTTCAAAGCATTCCAAAAAACATTTTTTTGTCTTGGTTAAATCAGAAAACTAATAAGACTGATAGAGACTACTGTGAGATTTGTGTATATCTCTAGTCAAGAACAAAAATGCTTTTAAGTTTAAACACTGGTAGTTGCTAACCAGCAGTATAAACGGTGTCCACAATTTGGTGGCTGGCCATAGTTTAAACTTTTTTTTCAAGTTATTTCTACAGCAGACATATTTTAGAAGTCTACCCACCCCTGAGTTCAACAATTATACTTTTAGAGTGTAAAATTATATGCCCTTAATTAACAACATGTACAAAGCTACAAAATGTCATCTATACAGAGATTAAAAACAATTTTTAAAATATTCTTTGCCAATTATTGATTGGATGGTTTTGCTGGGGTACATATTTCAAACCTTTTAGCCAACTGGCTTTCATTTTTAAGCCCAAATTGATTCATTATATTCACTGCAGGATATGTCAAAAAGAGTGCAACAATAGGCATTAGTAAAAATAACATTGTAGTAGAAACAGATTTTGCATATGTGAAAAGGTAATTTATAAAATACATTAATTGCTTTTTAAAAAGAGAACCTAGTTGCAGTATCATTAACTTACATGGTACTGAGAGTTGGACCTTTCAAACAATTTTTTTTTCTACAGAAAATGTTATCTAGCTGTAAGCAAAGTCTTAAATAACAACAAAACAGAGCAAAACAAAACAAATCCCTCCAGAACAAAACTGTATGGTTGTGTGAGACAAATAAGCAAACATATCATTCTATAGTGTATTTCTGCCTAAATTTTAAAATAAAAATGTCCACACTCTTTTGTTAAAACATTAAGCCTCTGTCAAAAATGTATTTCTTATTTTAGGGTACAGGATTGAAGGACAAGATGATACTTACAAGTAAAGAAAATTTACAAGAAAAAACTTGACAAAAGTTTTTCAATTAAAGTACTGTAACATTCAAACTTGACTTAACATAACAAAAGAAACAAAACTGCAAACAAAAATGTTTATGGATTTTCCAAACACAAATAAATGAAATAGTGTCGAGGCAGCAGGGCTCATGCTGACGGCTAGCGGGAAGTAGCAGGCTGTCATCTGCTGGGGAAAATCGTTAACGTACAAACGACAAGCCCAACTCATGGACTGCAGCAGTTTACTCGTCACTGCCATTTTTCTTACTTCCAAAATAAAGCCCTGATTAAACCATTCATACCCTATATTACTCACACCTTTACTTCAGAGACTGAGGAACTATATACAACAAATGAATTCATTTTCACCATAGGGATAACATATTGTACCTCTCTGCCAATGTCACTTGAAAACTATCCATGTCAAAACAATTTGACAGCAGATATAAACAATTCAATAAATACGCAATGATCTTTCATTACAGTCCTTTAAAGACGCATGTTAATTCATGCTGTTAACCTTAGGTTCACAGTGCATAGAATCCAAATATAAGCAGTTGGGGTGACTTTCAAAGTAATGTTGGATCCCTCACTTTATTTATAATCCCACTCTAACTGATAAGTTCATTTCATAGGCCCTATCATGCATTAATCATTGGGTGGCAGGAGTTAATGAAAATTTTTCCTGTTACAACGTCCATTGCCGGCAATGAACGTCCCAAAACCGCCAAGGAAGTCATTGTTATTGCACAATACATGAGGACCTGGAACTTTTCCAAAAGCTTAAAAAAATAAAAATAAAAAATGGAATTATATTTGACATTTCCTGACACCTGCATTAATACTGTATGACTAATAAAAGCATGTCAGTTGCCTGGACTGAACCAGCGATCAACATGCGCCCAGAATGCACACGAGTAAAAATGCAGTAAAAGGAAGTAGTCTTCATTGCCTATAGGTCACTTCCAGTCAAAGGTTAAAGTTCAAAGACTGAATGATCAAAGTGCTCATTTTCTCAGTAGGACTATCTTCTGCTAGGAGGATGATAACAGTGGCATCAACAAGTATCATCTTTAAGAAAAGGAGAAAAAAGATAATTAAAATAGTCAAGCATGCATAAGTAAAATCTGCAAGTTAGTCTAATACAGAAATAATTTCAAGTAGCAAGAAGAACATGGTTTACATTTCTGACTTGTCTCCCCCAATCCCTGCAAATAAAAAAGTCCATTTTGTGTTCGAGTATATAGTGACAAGCAAATCAAGCTGTATTCTTTCAGGGAAATGGTAGTTTACACAAATCTTAAAATGATATTATTATCTGTATGTTCTATTTCAAATAATAAATTGATATATGTTAGCACATATTCATGATTTACCAATCATAAGAGAATTCTTTTACAGGCAACAATTTAAAACTGTAATGAGACAGGAAGTAAACTTCTGACCAACACTGTCATGCTATTTAACACAGAATAATACAAGTTATGTCACTGAAAGAAGTAACTGCACATATGAGCTACAATCTCTAAATCAATCAGTAGTACATGTTATTAATTTCTCTTCAGAAAATAAATTTTTCAGCAAGTATACATATACATGCAAAGGAGGTCATTTTAAAAAACACAATCCCACAGGTATAGTAACACCTTCTGAAAGGCTCAACACATTTATGTAACACATATAAATTCTGGGGAGTTGATGACTTATTTTACAAAATTTACTTCACAAAACCTATTTGAAGGATTTTGAGGACTGGTTATTCTTCAGAAAGAATCTCTAGAAAGAAGTAAGACTAGTGGCAACTACCCAAAAGTTGTGAAAGCTCTCAAGGAGAAAATTCTAAACAACTGGCCAAAATATTTTACACAAACCATCCCATGTTAGGATTGATATACTGCTAATAAAATTCTCATTCATAAAGACTCAATGAGAGCTAAAAAGCAGTAAATCTGACTTCTATGCTGGGCAAATTAGTGAAACATTCTACGATCCTATACGTTAAGGGTAACCTAAAGGGTGAAACAGACTAAATTTTAAAAATAAACTGTCTCTAAATCATTAGAATCCTTTAAATAAATAAATAAGAACATCTTTAAGAAGAGAACAAGTAGATAGTTTACAGCCTCTAACTGTCACATTAAGCACCTGTTTCTTAAATGACTGGATCTTCGAATAAAGAGGATATATTTGTCATGGATCAGAATAAGCTTAAGAATAATGAGGAGCTTCCTTAAAACATTACTTCTCCAACAGAGTATTTTATAACACTAGGGTCTCTTGAAATTAATACTAAAACATTTAAATCTCTAAGCTAAAAGATGGCACTAAACTCTACCTAGTATAGTATGTCAAACTACTGGGGATGAAGTTTAGTATCGTACCACATAACAATGTTTACAATAAGAAAAGTGACAGATAAAATCCAAATTAAACATAAAGTTATCTAGTTAACTAGATAGCTTTTATCTCCAAAGGCATATCATCTTTGATAGGTGGAACCATAAATGTATCTTTAACAGATTGTTAACTCTGAAAGTTTTTCAGTATAGCAGGCTGTTGTATGAATGTGCTACGTGCCACCAGAATGATTAGGAGATCTATGAGAAGCCATTCTCCCAATCCCAATCCCCATCCCCATCTTGGGTCAGATGTTAAAAGATGTTTAGGACTAACACGATACCTCTTGCTTTGAATCCTCTATCTTTGGAGAAATAAGCTTATTAAATAAGTTCTGAAGATGGATTTCAATTATTTCTGATAGCTGGACCCAAAGGGACTACAACATTACATATCCATGATGGCTATATGTAATAAGGAATCTATGAGTAAAAGTTCAGTATGAAGACAGGTTATGAGCCAAACCCATGTCTACCTTTTCCCTAAATAAGAAGGGAATCACTAAGAAGCAAAACACAGTTAACAAAAGGAACACAGTTTCCTAGCTATATGAAAAGGATTATTGGATACTAGGACTGGCTTCCAAAAAAAAAAAAAAAAGTTGGTAGAGTAAACCTATCTTGGATCAAGACAAATACAGGTCTATAAAAGGTGGTGAAAGAACACAATATGTTTAAACTCTTGGCTAAAGTATTTGTGGCAAAATTATGGCCTGAAAAAAAAAGTCTCGTAATAAACCACTTAAATTTTTTCTGGAACTACAGAAGAACCTACTAAAATTATACCCTCAAATATAATACATAAAATACCAGTTCCAAAGAGGTGACACCTACCATGGCTAACTTCACTGGCCTTCTGGGAAATGTGAATGAGAGAACTATATTAGAAGGTGGTCATTCAATTTTCCCCAAAGTATAAAAACCATCACATTATATTGGAAACCATCTCCCTGGATATTCCCAGGGAGAGAAGACTAGAAGAAAAGGAACATAGTAAGAGGTCAGTAGATATGAAGTGGGATGCTACCTCCAAGAAACACAAAAAGAAATCTTTACAGTTAAGCTTGTGTCTCAACAGTTTGGGAATTAAAAGTTTTCCTTTGATAAACTGGTTCAAGAAAGACTACACAGTAGACAATAGAGTTGTTATCCCGTAGGAAATAAAGGCCAAAGACTTAAACTAGAGTGAAAGTTTGGACTCAGGAATTTAGAAAGTGGTTTTGTAACCCTAAAAGGTAGTACAAATAAAAAGGTTCAAAACGAACACAGGTAAACCTATGGATAGTTATTAGGCAGGGAGAAAAGGAGTTGGTTAATACTAGTCTGAGACAATTTTGTGTTCCTATCTCCTCATTATCCTACAAGGAAATGTTCCAGCTGGATGGAACCAGAATGTAGTCTACAGTTTTTTCTTTTCTTTTTTTTTTTTTTTTGCGGTACGCGGGCCTCTCACTGTTGTGGCCTCTCCCGCTGCGGAGCACAGGCTCCGGACGCGCAGGCTCAGCGGCCATGGCTCACGGGCCCAGCCGCTCCGCGGCATGTGGGATCCTCCCAGACCGGGGCACGAACCCGTGTCCCCTGCATCGGCAGGCGGACTCTCAACCACTGCGCCACCAGGGAGGCCCTCGTCTACAGTTTTATAAGAAACATTGCTCGACTCCTCCCCAAATTACCATCTCATCAGCCTATTGGACATAGTACTGAAACATTATGCCAAGTTAGTTCTCATAAGCCTGGTTTTCTGCAGCCCATACTCAGCAGCCGTCTTAAACTATACTGTTCAAGTATCTATCACCTTAAGGAAGCTGCTTCAGGAACCACAGATCTGTACTCCCATCTGTGAAAAGCAACCATTTATGAAACTAAGTCATATACGTTTAATATTGACCCCAGGAAACTGATGGGTATCATGAATGGACTCTAGTTGGCTATCTCACTGAAGTAGTCTTAGGATCTCATAAAAAGATACTTTTCATCTTTTTAAAGAACAATTATGTCTGTTTTACGATACAGAACTCTGAGGCTCAATCATTAATTTGTGCACTGAACTGGGTACAGATCTGTTTTCTAAGGAAGATTCTATACCTGAATCATAGGTGAATTCTTCAGCCTTTTGTATGCTGAGATGAGCTCTTATTCAAATACCTATTTTTGTTAGGCCTCTTTACTTTTTTAACCCTATTCTCAGCTCAACTAATTTTCAAAGCATATGGACCCCCACCTTAATCAGCAACACAGAATATCTGCATTCCAGTGCAGGAATGACCTTAATTCCTAGTGAACAAAAACTATAAGAGAGCTCTGGACAACAGGTTGATAGTCAACTTCACGTAATTAACAACAAGGAACATGTATTCACATACCAATGACTTTTTACACTTTAACAGGTTATTGCGTTCTAGAGAAGAATCTCAAAAGAAATGCAATATAAGGTGTGATGTGTACAAAGACAGTAACAGTGGGGTAGCGTGACTGGCCTAATTTTCAAGGTATACTAATAATGTGAAAGATCACAAATTTATGCTCACAGAGGCTTTTTATCAAGAATCCAACAGTGGTATCTGGCAGCTCAATTTTGGTGTGTCAGCTGAGTCCTTCTCTTCTAAAACCAGGAGATCAACTCAATTTCAGATTTGTTGTTCTTCATTAATGCCTCCAGCCTACATCCTGGAAGCCCCCTCTGAGGTACACAGATGTCACTCAGTACCTGAACCAAAACCTCTCTTGCCTCTTTGATTACACCTGACAGATACTCTGACCCATGCCGACCCAAGTATTTTGGTCAGCACCACACAGAGGGGCTGTGGAGCTTGACATGAGGCCTACAATTCTGCTTGGTTTCTAGAAACTGAAACGTTAAGTGTTTCAGTGAGTTCTTCCAACTCCAAGCAAGTCTTTGTTCAGTCTCTGATCTTTTTGTTTAGCATTGCAGGTCACATCAGGACACTACTCTGATCTTGTAATCCTTTCAGAATTTAGAGGATGGTAAGAAAATAACTAGAGTCCGTATTTCTTGGTAACTGGCATTAGTTATAAGGAGAACATAATCAATGAAGATCTTCTGGAACTAAAGCAGCTAAGCAGAAAAACGTAAGCTGAAACTTCAAAAGTTCCAAAACAAAGCTAATGTGGTTCTGCTTAAATGAGTATGATTACCTTTTTTGATAAGATTTTCCAAATTCAACTATAATACCAAGGTGGGCTATTTTTCATACTGTTTATAACTGTTATTGTGAAATGTATAAAGGAGAAGACAATATACACTACACAGCTGAAATGCTTTAGCCTTGTAAAGGTAAAGGGAGAGTTCAAGGAAGAGTCCCTGTACCCAACCACCTGTATGACAGAGCGGGTGCCCTATCATCTCAAAGCATAACGAACACTACCTTTCTTTGATTTCGTATGACACTTACTCATGGAGCAAAACCGTCCATTTAAGGGAGAATGCAGGAGAGGAATGATTCAGGCATATAGGATTCAAGCAGGAGCAAAAAACACAGTGAGATGAGAATGGTCACTGTAAGGCAATGAACTGAGGAGGTTTTAAACAGGATTATTTGTAAACGAAAAAAAATTTATCTGTACCTGGGACAGGAAACTAGAAAAGGATAGTCATGATTCAGTTGAATTACAATCAGGTGCCTTTTTAAAATGGCTACTTTGTATTGAGGGGGATACTTTTAATCTGTTTACTGGGAAAATGAATTCCTATACAAACCCTGTACTATTTTACATTATGTAAGAGGTTAATTTAGTTTGAAAAGCCTCTTTTCTTAGTACTTCTTGGCTAACTTGGGAGATGATCCACCTTTAAACTGTTAAAAGACTTTTCTACTTTAGTTATAAAAGTATGGCTTTCACAAGTAATAGATAAAAGCCATTAACTATGAAAAATAACTTCTACTATGAAGTATATTTTATTTTAAAGAATTTTTATATTTCCAGTTTTACTATGCAAGTTTTCTTATTCAAAAGCAGGCAATAAGGGACTTCCCTGGTGGTCCAGTGGTTAAAAATCCACCTTCCAATGCAGGGGACGCAGGTTCGATCCCTGGTCGGGGAACTAAGATCCCACATACCGTGGGGCAACTAAGCCCACACACCACAAATGGAGAGAAGCCCACGTGCTGCAATGAAGATCCCGAACGCCGAAACTAAGACCCGACACAGCCAAAAATAAAAATAAATAACTAAATAAATATTTTTTTTAAAAAGCAAGCAATAAGAAATTCTGGAAGTATTCTTAAGTAAAGGCCTTCTGATAAGTCTTTTTGACTATACAAGGCAGCATTAGAGGGCTTAAGAGATGATTATCTTCCCTACCAGGGAATAAGGAAGGGAAAAATGGGAATATACTGTCTAACGATGGGGTGGGATAGAGTGGCAAAGAGAACTGTACTTTCAAAGTATACATATTTAAAAAATTCCATCACTCTAAGACAATTTCTTCTCAAGTTTAACAAAAAGACTTAAAAGTGGTTTGAAAACACTGTGGAAAAAACAATTGGGGGATTTTTCTATTATTAGTGAGGTTGGGTCTGAAATAGAATGACTACTATCTTGGCAACTTTGACATTTTAAAAAATGTTTGATTTAGTTGTATTTGTCAACATTCTTGATTGACTCATCTTAATTTCTGATGAATTTAAGAACTTATTATGCAAAGGTAAAGGGTGCTGTGACACTCAAGGAATGTTTTTTCTTTTTGAAAAGGTTCTTTGTAAAGGCACAGAGGGAAGAGACAGCTTAGTATTTAGTCCTAAAAGGCAAGACGAAATGCAAGAATGAGAAGGCAGAAATGTAAACGGAAGGAAATGGCCAATTAATTCAAGTAGGATCTTGTTTAGTTTTAGTGGACCTTCAGTATGCAGAAAGAATTCCCATGGGAAACCTGTCCTTTTATATTTAAGAATCCCTGAAACAGTAGTTATCAATCAAGTGACCAGCTATATCAGAATTATTGGGGATATCTTAAAAAGTAAAACAAAACCAGCATTCTGGTACAGTAATAAAGTTGATCAGATTCCTTAAAGGAGGGAGTAATCAACAAGGCTTTGGTGAAAGAGTTCCCAAGAAGAGTGGAAGGAGTCCTTCCAGGCAAATAGCACACGTGGAAACAACAGAGGATAAGGAACAGAGTGCCTATCATAAATAATGCTCCATGGAACATTGCATGCATCAAACATTTTTTGTATTAAAGATGATTTTCCAAGGATGGATTCTCAGAAGTTTAGCAACTGAGACAAAAGGTTCAGTCTTGAACTTCAAGCTTGTTAAATATCGCTGAACTGCTAAATACTGCTGAACTGCTGTTTCCTTAAAGGATTACACTAACTTGCTATACCACCAGCAAATATGAAAACAGTTTTTTGTCTTTTGTTTTGACTTTTGCCATGGGGCATGCAGGGATCTTAGTTCCCTGACCAGAGATCGAACCCGTGCCCCCTGCAGTAGAAGCATGGAACCTTAACCACTGGACCATGGGGATGTCCCCTGAAAACACTGTTTTATTCTACCCTTTATTCTCCTCCTCCAACACTGCATTCATTTTATAAAACTGTGCCAATTCAGTAAGTTTCAAAATATTAAATTTTTCATTATTTTACTGTGTTGAACTTTTTTGCCCAGGCTTGTAATTATTCCTAAGCAACTATTATAAATGGTCTTTATTTTTAATCAAGCTATGTCTTTCAAAATTTTATTTTTTTAACTTTATATCGACTGTGATTTGAGGTTTTTCTGTGCTTTTTTTCTTTTAATTTATTTATTTTATTTATTTAGTTTTGGCTGCGTTGGGTCTTCGTTGCCGCACGTGGGCTTTCTCTAGTTGCGGCGAGAGGGGGCTACTCTTCGTTGCGGTGCCTGGGCTTCTCACTGAGGTGGCTTCTCTTGTTGCGGAACACGGGTTCTAGGCGTGCGAGCTTCAGTAGTTGTGGCACGTGGGCTCAGTAGTTGTGGCTCGCGGGCTCTAGAGCGCAGGCTCAGTAGTTGTGGCACACGGGCTTCACTGCTCCACGGCATGTGGGATCTTCCCGGACCAGGGCTCAAACCCATGTCCCCTGCATTGGCAGGTGGATTCTTAACCACTGCGCCACCAGGGAAGCCCAAAAAGAGTAATTCTATTTCAACGTCTATTCTTGCATTATTATCTTTTGGTGTTTGGTAGACATATCCTCCTTCATTATCCTTTAATTCAAAATTCATACTGCTCTTCTCATCTTTCTTCCAAACCTTAAAAGCACCCACTCTATCATTCTACTGAATTACATTAAACCAATAATTTGTAAAGAATATACATTTTTATAATACTTTAAAAATAATTTTTATAAATTATTTTATGGTTTCTTGTGAATGTAAACTTTCTGTTCCTAATTTCAAATACCTCTTTGAGGAAGCAGTAGTCAGCTTAGAAAAGATGCTAGCAGCCTTCAATTATTAAGCTACCATTACCCAACAGAAACAATAGAAATTAAATTATTAAACATAATGTATTCATAAAGCTACAATCAGTAGAACCTCAAATTTTTTCAGGAATAACTATTAGAATAGGAAGAGCTTTCTTTACGTTAACGGGCCATCTCTAACAATGCGATCCTCCGCCCTAACAACAGTACCATAACTAAATGAGTACACGAGGCGTCATAACTTCTATATCAAGTAACAGGTTTCCCAACAGGCTAGTTCTAATTTGACCTAGTATTATTAAGGACTTCTGTTCTGCAGTACAATGGTAGAGCAGAATGTTAAAGCGATTTTAGATTTTACTTGTATGATGGTCATGATTTTATGTGCCCCATTAAAAATCTAGTCTAACTTATCCATAAAATATCTTAAACTATTTTAAAGATTCATCTCCATATTACAAAAGTACAACATCAATTATATATTCTCTCTTTTTCCCAAGCAAGCATATATATAATCTTTCAAACCAAAATACTGAGAAGTTATCATTCTAAAATAAAACTGCTTACCATGATACCACCATTTTGTTTTCTTTGGATTCTTGTTACATGTTCGAACATAAAAAGAATTATCTGGTGGTCGTCTCTGAAACCAAAAAGAATTTAAATAGATAAGAAGTTGTAAAACAGGAAAACATAAGGGGGAGATAGTTTTAATGAAAGCTCTAGCAAAAATATTACAGAATGCATAAGAAACAATATAAATGCAGATGTCATAACTGAAAAAATAATATATTCCAGGCAATGTAACCTCTTGACACTGAAATTGTTAAAAAAAAAACAACAACAGGTGTGCGTATGTGGTTTGGGTTAGGTTCCAATGGGATTACTAGACAATGACTATCAACCTAAAGTGGCAGCATTAGGTTGTAAAGAATTTTGGTTTCATTTATCTTATCTCCCTAGAAATAATTTAATAATTACTTTTGTGAGTTAATCAAAACAAAACTCTACCTAACTAGGTTTGTCTGAGACACCCTAGCAACTTATAATCCTCCACAAGGGATTACTGTTTTCCTGTAAACAAATATCATCAAGGAGAGACCAAAGGATTCGGTTTCCAAAATGTATGTAAGAGGCAAAGGGGGGAAAAGACACATTAGCATTTCTGCAATGCGTACGCCCTGACTAGAACAATATTAGAAGCATACGGCAGCTCTGCAAGGAGTTACATCAGAAATAGCTGTAACTACAACTAACAACACTGAAGACAGGTTATGAAAGAATTTTCTTGAAAACTGTTGGATGTTGATCAGACACAAGAAATATGTGCCTCTACGAAGATTTGGAAACATGTCAAATTTGTATTAAAGCCACTGAGGGCAGGTTAGTAGATAATATGATAGGTCCAACCAAATAGCAATGGTGAACAGGACTACCTAGGTAGCAGGAAGGAAAACCGACAGTCCACTTGGCACTTCTAAAATTCATATATGTAACTATGATCTAACTCTTATGAGATAATAATAACAGTAATTTAACAGAAAGGAAGAAGAGAGCATAAGACACTAAAACGACTATACCAAGATTACCCTGTTTATACAGTTAGAGAAAATTCCTGAAAAATTATTATCATGAAATTATATGTCTACTTTAAAGAATAGATGATCTGCTATTGTTTGTCCTATAAAGTCATAACCTGTGTTCATGTGGAATAAACTGCTACTACTGTAACAAACAATAAACTCATCTACTTATCAGAACCCAATCTTCAAAAAGCAAGTTTCTTTTTGTGAAAAAAGAAACTGGAATCAAAGAGTTATGACTAAAAAATGCCTACAGTTAAATTAAAATTTGTATTCAGGGAGCTGACTACTCTCTGAATACAACGGAAAGTGAAACTCACGGGACCATGTCCACCACAGAATAAAATTCACCTGTTTTAATAGAACAGCTTTCGGTGAATATTTAAAAGACTTTTTAAAGCCTATTTGGTGCTAGATTCCCCTCAGTGCCAAAACACGTTTCCTCTTCTTCTTAGTAATCTAGTACTTAGCACAGTAACAATGGCACATAGCAGGTACCTAATAATGTCTGAATTTTATCATTTTCCACAAAACTAACGCTGCCAGAATTCTGACTTCTAGATTATCGTTTTGGTTGAATAAATTATAATTTACAGTTTATATTATATAATATAGTTTATCAATAATTTAAATGGAATGATTAGTCTTATACCAACTACACAAGAAACACTAACAGCAGACAACTAGTATGTGAGGGGAAAGGTGAGGGTTAGAAAGGACGAAGGAGTTAGAGAACATAATCATTTTCTAGCTCTTAACAGGAGATCATTACCTTTAAATGTACACAAAGCTGGTAATCAAAAGGCACATGTAAGGGCTATGCGCAGACACCACTCGTGTTAATCTTAACTCCTCTTATTAAACCCTAGAATTACTGCCTCATCTTTCTATAGACACTAACATTAAGAGAAGCCCCTGTGACTGGAAGCTGCTCTGTGCCACACCTGAAGGTTCAGAGCCTGTATGTGCGGTGGAGGTGGAGGTGGAGATGGGGAGAGGAGAAAACATGGAAGCAATAAATGAATGAAACTTGTTTCCAAGCCCTTGGGGTTAACAAAAGCTCAAGTGTAGCCTAAAATGCAGCTCAGAAAAGCTAACAGGGAGGAAACTCAAGTTAAAAGGTGATACTAACATTAGATAATATGTACCCTATTTCATCTATTCTAAGATGTACATTTTTTTCTTAATATTCCTAAATGGGGATACATGTCTTTCAACCAATGGTGTATCACAGTTTAACTGCCAGAAGTTTCATTCTTCCTCTTGTACATAACACTGCATATTAAGGGCTCTTATGCTACAGTTTAAAAATACATATACAATTTAACCCATTATTTCCCATTCTTATTTGAACAAAAAAAATTTTTTTTAAACCTAACACCAAGAAACCTCTTATGGAACTAACATTCCAAGAAACTCACTTTGCACACAAGTGGCTTAGAGTGTTTCAATATCTAGATAACCTACCATTTAAAAATGAAATACTATCTAAGTGTTTTCTAAATATTAATTTAATAAAAATGACAGTTGAATTTGGAGAAGAAAAAAAACCTGCTAAAATAAATGAATAACCCCACAGCTCCCTAATCTCTAAGGTAAATTCGTTTTTTCCTTTGAAGAGAATACAAAAGGAAACCCCCATGGACAAGAGATGCTTTAAAACCTCTCCAGCAGGGATGACAAGACACTAACCCTCAAGCAGGAATGACAAGAGGGCCAGAAACACAGAGAGGATTTAGATACTTTAAAGGGTGTTCTAAATTTAACTCACAAGGGTTTTCTTTCTGGGCTTTCCCCCCCTTTCTCCATCAGACACAGAATCTGTAGATTAGTAAAGGAGAATAAGAGGAAAAGTCCTGAAAATTCTACCGGTAATCTAGTCCTCCTCCTTCAACCTAGGCTTTATGATAGGAGAGGTCTGGTTCCTGGGAAATCCCCTAAAAGAGGCTGATAGGGTGGACGCCAGCAGAGGGGAGAAGGGAGCCATAATGCTTATTCCTGGGTCTTTCCACTGTGAAATCTAGAAACAATAATTTCTTGTACACTTTTGCCCTGTGCATGCTTACAGAAATAAAATTCAGATTGTTTAAGAACATCTGCAGGAATTTCCTGTTTAAGAAATATGAAACAATGTCTGACTTCTATTATCAAATTATTTTCCAATCTACTACTAAAACGTTCCCTATAACTTCGTAATAGAAGGCATTAAGTCCTTTCTTCAAAGGAATTATATATTAAAATAGCTTCTCTACCCAAACTAAAAGAAGAACTATACCTGGAATAATTCTGAAAAGTCCTACCTTTTCTTTGCAGCTGGAAAGCATGCTAATAATGCTAAGACAAACTGATTGGACTGACAGCGCTGGGGACCAGTCTTCTGTTAGAATGGATAAACAGATATGACCATTGCTATAAACATGAGGATGAACAGGAATATTTTCACCAGTAAACATGACCTAAGAAAGAACAAAATTCCATTAACACTCAAATATTCTGTATTACCAAAAAATAAAATGTTCTCCAGGTAAGTTAATATTTTAAAAACCAAATTAAAAACAAATAAAATCAATGCCAGGAACAAGATAAACAACTGCTTTATTCTTATCAATTCAATAAGTACTGGTTTCACTATTATGAATGACCATGCAGTAGGAAAAAACTCCAGATTACCTATTTTATATTTCAGCTATGTTTCACACATTCCTTTTAAAATTTTCTAAATTACCATGTATTTTTAGACTAGTGAAAGACAACTATATTTACAAGAATGGTTTTTCAAATTATTCATTGTTCTCTGCATATAGAAATCAAATACACTAAAATTTCAAACGAAAGTATTCAACTTTAGTTAGGACAATATGAATTACAGGCGGTAGGAACACCACTTCCACCTATAACAATGTTATTACCCAAGGTGCTATATGCAAAAAGAAATGACTGCTACATCTTCCACCTCATCTAAACTCACACTTCCATTATGATGGGCACAAACTACCACTTACTAATCAGCAAACATCTATGTGCTTAGATGAAAAAACAAAGGTTGAATGAGTCTCCCAATTACTTGCTGTTTTGTCTCTATCTTTTCTTTTACTCAGTTCTTCTACGTTTTCCCCTTTCTCCATGTTGCCTCAGCACTGTTGTGAAAGGTAATCAATCTATTATTTCCTTCCTTTGCCCTAATAATTCAATGTCTCAATAATACTGTTTCTTAAACATATCTACCTAAGCATCTGAATAGGCAGGAGAGTAAATTCGTACATCCTGAGGAATCTGTAAGCATAGCCCAAAGTAGGTCAAAGGAGAAGTCTCATATTTAAGAATGCTTAGATATGTTAGTTCATAATAAATTATTTACTTTGATATAAAAATTAAAAATTAATCTGTCAATCTTTTAAGTGAATTTTATACTGCAGTATAATATATAATTTTTATTGTTGCTTAGGAGTAATTCCTATTTCCTGATCCGGCCCTTAAAAAAAAAAAAATCACCTGGAGAGCTGGCTAAAAATACAAATTCAAGAGCCCCACTTTCCCAGATTCTGATTCACTAGGTATGATGGCATTTTTATAAAACTCATCAAATATAAGCCAATAGTTCCCAAACTAGGCTTACAGTAAGTATATCTCAGCCCTGCAAATTACCTCACACTCAGATATAGCGGAATCTTAGTAAGGAGAAACCCTACCTTAAGTGATGACAAACTGATGAAATATATTGCTCTAGGAATAAGCCCTCTTTTTTTCCTTTATAGAGCAGAAGACAGCCAGTGAAATAAGGGTGGCCAGAATAAGGTATGCCATATTTTAATATGTGATATGCTATGGGAAATTACCATAAGCTAGGTTTTGCTTTTATTTTTAAATTTCTACCTACATATCTGGTTTTATTACAATTTTACAAATATTTACATTTAACAAAACACTCTTTCATATAAGTAGGAGTTCTCCAATATTTCAAATATACTGCTAACATATGGGCCTCATTTCCTTGGCTGAAGCTAATATAAGACAGGAAGAGGAATTTTTTCTCAAAGGAATGACTTCATACACTTGTGTTTCTTTCTTTTTTTTTTTTTTTTCTTTAAATTCTGGTGATCCACCCTCCATTCCCACGAAAAAAGAGCTAAAGTAAAGCTGAAAATTAAAAGTAAAGTCTTAAAACAAGAGATATCAAGTGACTTGTCCTACCCAATTGCAGAAGACCCACTGAAAGACTTGGGCACAGCTGTGTTTGAAGCACCATTTATCTCAATTTTATCTATCAGAATTAGTGCCTTTTTCATCACTTTTTGCTCAAAAAGTGCTGCTCTGCAAAGGGAAATGACTGCTTAAGGCTCTTGCAGCTCCATGAGTCCATCCACAATTATTTTTTAATTAATTTTTTTATAAATGTGAACTACAGTTTATTATATTATATGCATTTGATATTCCCACAATGCGCTGTGGATGTCTAGAGTGGGAGTTTACAAATCTCACACAATTTGCATCTGCTTTGGGGTGTTCATTTTGCCACAAAATGCCATTTGACTAAAAGGATATTTTCATGAAGAACACAGCAGTGCCCACGAGAGCTTACTCCCTGGCCACAATTATTTTTAAAGGCTATTTCTTTTCCAGTAAGGTTTTTTTGAAAACAAGTCATGTAGAACAGTGCTCTGGTACCAAAAAAGTAAGAACTGCCAAGTTATTTCCTTTGGCACAAATGAAGCAATCAACAACCATCAAAGAAAATACAGACAGCCAACCAAAAGGTTATCACGAGATGCTTTGACTAGCCAATTCACAAAGCAGAAGGAAAGCAGTATTCTTTTTGGAGAGAAATGATTATAAACTAAATCACTCGGTCTGAGAGCCAAGAAGTATGCACGAACCAAAAGTAAAGGAGGAGAGAAGAGAAAGAAAGGGGATGGGGAGCAGTGGAAGACAACTACGGCACAAGCAGCAGACATTCTATAAGCAGAGAAGAGAGCCGGAAATCAAGGAGAAAGAAACAGTTTTGAAGTTTGAGGGGACTGAAATAAAAATAAATTAGATCTTAATAATGCTTAAAATAAATTAGATCTTAATAATGCTTAAAAAAAAGCAGGGGCTTTTAAACCTGCTGCATTCAGGGCAAATGCAACCAGCCTAAAACTTCTAGCAAACAAAAACAGGGGAACTAACTTGTTATACATGGTACAGGTAACCCCTAGAACCCAACCTGGCAGATAGAGAATTTTAGAAGTTTGTCTAAACATGGACAGCCTCCATCCAGGATTTCCTGAATTCCATCCAGGAATTCAGATGAATTCCTGAAATATAAGAAAAAATTTTTTTCAACAGTTTATCCATGTAAAAGGCTGGTAAGTAGTCTGCACAGACAGTTTGATGCAAACTTTGTTATTCTGGTTCTCTGCATGTGACAGAAGAGTAACCAGCGCTGAATTTCTTCAAGACTACACTCTTTTTTAAAAATAATTTAGTTATTATTTATTATTTATTTATTATTATTTATTTATTTATTTTTGGCTGTGTTGGGTCTTTGTTGCTGCACACAGGCTTTCTCTAGTTGCAGCAAGCCAGGGGTATTCTTTGTTGCGGTGTGTGGGCTTCTCACTGCGGTGGCTTCTCTTGTTGCGGAGCACGGGCTCTAGGTGCACGGGCTTCAGTAGTTGTGGCACACGGGCTCAGTAGCTGTGTCTCGTGGGCTCTAGAGCACAGGCTCAGTAGTTGTGGCACACGGGCTCAGTAGCTGTGTCTCGTAGGCTCTAGAGCACAGGCTCAGTAGTTGTGGCACACGGGCTCAGTAGCTGTGTCTCGTGGGCTCTAGAGCACAGGCTCAGTAGTTGTGGCACACAGGCTCAGTAGCTGTGTCTCGTGGGCTCTAGAGCACAGGCTCAGTAGCTGTGGCACACGGGCTCAGCAGCTGTGTCTCGTGGGCTCTAGAGCACAGGCTCAGTAGTTGTGGTGCACGGGCACAGCTGCTCCACAGCATGTGGGTTCTTCCTGGATTGGGGATCGAACCCATGTCCCCTGCATTGGCAGGCAGATTCTTAACCACTGCGCCACCAGGGGAGTCCCAAGACGGCACTCTTAACTATCCTCGTTTATTTAATATGCAGTACAAGCCAGAGAAGGGAATGCACATTTCAGGTTTTTTAATACAGCCAAGTAGGCTCTGAAAACTTAAAAAGACTTTAAGCTGTTTCCAGAGTTCAAAAACCTTTCTGGGGGGGAATCGCAAATAGCTGATAAACTATCTAAAACAGATATGACAATATAACTGAATACAATGAATTTGAAACAAAAGGGAATAAAGAATTTTGCTAATTCATTTTTTAAACAATTTATTCAGATTCAAAGTAGTCACATAGATTGAACAGCGACCAGAGACTGCACACATTCCCCACTGCATAAACTATACTGAGTAAAATGGAATTACAGATTTTTAATAACAAGCTATTAAATGGAAAAAAAGTCACAATGTTAGAAAAGGATGTTAAATCTAACGCATGTGAACCACATCTGAAGTTCTGAGTCTGCATGCGAAGAAGTCCTCATATGTCTGTAAATTTCCAAATATCCCCCATCAGTGTGGCTCAAATTCAAGAGCAGGTGAGATGTGAGAGAGAACCATGCTCAGGATCCATGTAATTTTGGAGGTAAGTCCGCATATCCCACATCCAACCTAAAATTTTAAGCAAGCCAACCTCTGGGTAACCTTTGGGTACTAAAAAATCTAAACTGAAAGCCACCAACAGTGACAACATAAAGGATGGATATTAGCTAACTGTTTCTAACGTGAAATTCATGGTAATCATCCCTGAGGACTTCCAAAGACTTCAGGCTCAATACTGTATGACCTCACAGTATTGAGATCTTACCACAATGAAGGCATGTGTTCAGACTAGTGCTCTGCGAGTGATTAGAAAGTCAGACACCTAATACGGTACATCAAGCGAGGTGAAAATACAATACACACAGAATGAGCAATACAAAACAGGCTATAATTATAAAGCCAATCTTCAATATAGATACCAAGGTTTCTACAGGGACAATATGAGGGGATGTTTTCTCTGATTAAAGTTGTCAGTAGATGACAATATTTAAAGGGCAACTATAAAAACTGAACATACAAGCAGAGAGTTTAATAAACTAAATCAAATATCTAATTATGAATAATATATATGACACAGGTAGTCTAGCATAAATGAATGATAAATATTTGACAAAAGTGACTGGGGATAAGAATTTTAGCATAGTTTTCAATTCAATTCTCCCCTTTCAGTCATCTAATATGTATCAGCAGCATGAATATTGATAGCTTTCCCAAAGCAGGGAGAATCAGACCACGAGCAAAAGGATGAGGACACTATGAATATAAGTTCTGGATCTCTGCAATGAGGGAATTTGAAGCAACACAACAAAAGGGTTCGTGTTAAAGGGGCATGAATAGGAGGGGGAATAGGAGTGAGGGGAAAGCGATTACTCTTTTGCCCCAATGTTTCTAAAGCTTTATGATCAAGGCAAGTATATTTTTAGCATCTTTAACATAAGTCCAAAATACTGCCACCTTCCACAACCTCCACTGCTACCCTTCTGGTACAAATCACCATCACCTCTCACCTGGATCACTGCAATAGGGGTACCCTTGTGCCTCCAGAAGTCAATGTGCCACATAACAGCCAAGTTTCTCCTTTTAATTTTAAGCAGGAGCATGTCGTTCCTCTGCTCGGCATCTTCAAGGGCTTCCTACCTCATTCAGAGTAAAAGTCAAAATTCTTACGATGGGCTATAAATGTCCTATCCAATCTCTGATGGACCTTCCAGCCCAAATTCTCTCTCTGACCTAGGCCCTACTCTTCTCTTCTTGATTATACAACACTCCAGGGACCCACTTGGCATGCTCCAGATTCAGGACCATTGCATTTTGTCTTCACCTGCCCTTTCTCTCACCCTTTGATGTGGCTTATGCACTCACCTCTTTCAGATCTCTGCCCCAATGTCACCTTCTCATGAAATCTTTCCTGATCACTCTACCCAATGCTGCAACACCCTGACTCTTTTCTGCTTTTTTTCACCACCTTCCATACTATATATATTTTGCTTTTTGTTTACTGTCCTTCTCTTTCTACAAGAATGCAAACTCCACGTAAGGAGGGTTTTTGGAGGGCCACTTTGTTCACCACAGAATTGCCAGCACCTAGTAAAGTCTTTGTCTTATGATACATGCTCAGTAAGTACTTACAGAATGAATGAATAAATGTCTATCTCTCCAAATACTAAACAGATGATCCGCTTTTTTAAGTCAGGCCCAATTCCTTTTTAATTTCTGTGCTCTCAGCCATCTCTAAAGTACACAGTTCATGCTCAATACATGTTAAATTAACCAACCATTTACCTGTATCCTACTAGCATAAGGAAACAGAATGCACTATATAGGAAGAATTTCATTTTCTCTATGGCTGCTGGTAAGTGCACATTACTAGAAAACAGTGATGAAAAGGTGCTTCATCTCTGCTCCCATTTTAACTGAGAAAGTTTTCTGTTGCTGTTATTGTTTCTTTTAAAGCAAATGATTGGGCCAAACACCATGTTTTACATAGGTAGCCTTTTCACTGTAAAGTGAGATACATGTGAAACTAATTATAACTAGTAGAAGACAATAACACAGCCTACAATTTTATGTATAGTCTTACAGATCTCATTTACAGACAAAGATCTCACTGACACAAAAGGAATAATTTCACGATGAGATGTTTATTCTACGGATATGTCCTCAAATTCTACTCTTGTAAGTAGTGGTAAATTTAGTACTGCTTATTGCATAGGAAAATGAAAGACTAATTACCTAACAAGAGCCAATGCTTCCACATCTGAACAAATAAAATCTTTGGTGAATGGGGAATTTTACTGCCCTTATCCAGAGCAATGCAATGGACCTTTGGAAAGTTTTAGTTATCAGAAAAATCTTGAAATCTATATGTACATCAAGCTTTGATTACTGGGCATGTTATAATTATTTTATAATCATACAATGATGTGATTAATAGAATCTTAAAATAATTTAAAAGTATTACTGGACTCAGAGTGGTCTGTTATTTTCTCAATCATGGATATCAGAATATTACATATATATATATATAAAAATATAAATTAACTGATGTTAAAAGGGAATCCCTCATATTCCAAAAGATTGGGAACAACGACCCTAGGGTTTCCACATCATTCTACATGTAATCTTTCACTTTCAGAGATAACATTACTTAATGGTTACATTAATAAAGTATGATGCAAATATTACTACACAGTAGAAGGCATGGAGGTAATGTGTGGCTAAAATGCTTCAGTTCAGACTCAACCATAAAGGGACTGGACTGCTAAGCTTGATCTGACTCCACAGGAAATAAGAACCATCACAGGATTTACCAAGAAGGGTGGGGATGGTGGTGGTGGATGTATGTGCAAAAACCAATGAGGTAACTGCACCTTCAAATAAATCTAACAGCGCTGTGAAAGGACGGCTAGGAGTGGAAACAACTAGAGGCTACTTTGTGATAGTCCAGATAAAAGCTGAACACTTGGACCACACAGCACTGACGATAAGGTAAGAAAAGTGGTGGACTGCCTTAAGTCTGTGAAAGGATCTGAAAAACTGCATTTAAGAGTGAGGGAAAGGAAATAAATTTAACATGAGAAGATAGGTGGACAGAAACCCAAGAAAAAATTCTTTTTTTATTTTATTTTGTTATTAGAAAAAACAGTTTAGCTGTGTTAAATTTGGACATCTGGAGATGTTCAAGTAGAGATGTCCAACAGGGGTGTGAAATTAAACCTCAGAAAAAGATTGTACACAGAGTTGGAGATCTGGGAGTTAGTGGCTTAAGATGGTTAAAGACTTTAAAAAGTGAGAAGAAAAAGGGAGCGCTGAATAAAGAACCTGGAGGACGGGACTTCCCTGGTGGTCTGGTGGTTAAGAATCCACCTTCCAATGCAGCGGACACAGGGTTCGATCCCTGGTTGGGAACTAAGATCCCACATGCCGTGGGGCAACCAAGCCCACGTGCCGCAACTACTGAGTCCACATTCGTCACAACTAGAGAGAAGGCCACATGCTGCAACGAAGAGCCCACATGCCACAACTAAGACCCGACGTGGCAAAAAATAATTAATTAATTATTTTAAAAAATAATAATAATAATAATGTCAAAAAAAAAAGAACCCGGAGGACACCAAAATCAGACCAGCGAGCAGGAGTAAAACCAGGGAAGGAGGATAAAAGGAATATGAGATAAGATGATAGAATTTATTACAATGGTTCTTACAGAAATATTAAAGATGAAATTCAACTGATGGTTAAGCTTGATATTTGATTTAGAATTAGAAACTGAGAGTTTAGAGAACACTTTTCACTTGGTTTCATGTTTACAGAAATATTATTTCCCTCTGATGAAAAATTTGTGAGTTCCCAGAGTAAGCCTTCTCCAATAGTCCTCTAGGCAAAGTTTCTGAGCTGGTGAGTCCTATTCTTCTTCCTTCACATACCTTCAACGAACTTAGGTTGAAGGTGACAAGTGGATACCTCACTGCCTTCAAGCAATAACAGTAAGATGATGCTGATAAGCCGAAAGCCAACAACAGAAAATGAAGATCATTTTCTGAAAAGAAGGAATACATTTGCTTTGTTTTTTTTTTTTTTTTTTTTTTTTTTTGCGTTACGCGGGCCTCTCACTGTTGTGGCCTCTCCCGTTGCGGAGCACAGGCTCCGGACGCACGGGCTCAGCGGTCATGGCTCATGGGCCCAGCCGCTCCGCGGCATGTGGGATCTTCCCGGACCGGGGCACGAACCCGTGTCCCCTGCATCGGCAGGCAGACTCTCAACCACTGTGCCACCAGGGAAGCCCATGCTTTGGTTTTTGATTGCAGTCTACACATGGTTATTATAGAAGCCTAGAGGTCATGACAATACATACGTCTTTGCCTTATTTTTATGAAAAAGATAAAAAGGAGCCCCCAACCTCTTAATTTTCTGCTCACATGGAAACTTTAGAACTCAAGGAGTCCGTTTCCATTTAATTCTATGCCTTAAAACAATCATCTCTTTATCTATAGCACAATACAATAATTGACTTCCATCTATACTCTTACACGGCTAAGAGAATTGATTAAGCTGTTTGGTATATTCTATTTAAAGTAGCAATGAAATATGATTTTCCTCAAAAATAGCATATTTTAGCACCTCACATGTTGAATTTCAAGTTATTTGGGAAATTTCACTATCCACAACACCTCATTACCTAGCAATGCTACACAGAGTTGGGCACTGTCTTATCATTTTGCTACTAGTAATTCATTACCCATCTTTTCAAGCCAGAAATCTGGAATTCATCCTGGAGTCTCCTTTTCTCTAACCTCCGACAATTAATCACTCACCACAGTTAAGCAGCTCTCAAAAGTTTTTCTCTACCACCATTATCCCTTGTCCAAGTTTTAAGACATTAACTAAACTGACTCTGCCTCAAATTATAATGAACAGATTTGGGGCTGATGTCTAGATATTTAACATCTTGTAATAATATATTCTGCCCTTGCAATACTAAAAGGCGCAAAAGACAGCATGCCAATGTGAAATCAAAGAAGTGCTTCTTCCCAAAAAGCACTTGCCTCTTAACGATGTCATTCTATCATCATCTTATCTAGGAAGACGTGCCTCTAGTTATTCCAAATGCTAAGTTCTCCCACAACCCATGGGCCTGTGTTAGATTTCCATCTCTTTTTTCTGCTTAACATGAATGGATAAGAAAGTCTTAAGTTTTCAGAAGTACAAAAGCAGCAAAGCCCTAATCTCAATAAGGTAAAATGTTCATATGATCTTGATTGTATTATAAATAAGATAAAGGAACAAATCTATTCACATAATTATAATGAGTTTCTTTTATAAGTTTTTACTTAGTCAAAAATCGCTAATTTAGCATTTTGCTATAATCCAAAAATACAATAAAAATTTAAAAAGCAAACAGTTACCTGAGGAGAGTCAAAAGGATATCGACTACTAAACTTAAATAGAAGTTGAAATTTTTCCCCTTCATATAAGGTACCTGGTGCACCTTCCATATCTACAATCCACCTAGAATAGAAAAAAAATATATTAAACTTCAGTTATAAAGGATTGGGGTGAGAAGGAGAAAAGAGAACACCGAGTATTCCTCTATGCCAGGCACTGGGACAAGAGTCATTCGTGTATAACACACTTCATCCTCCCAACAATTACAGGAGTAGGTATTAATACCCCTGGCCCTATTTCCTTCTCTGACACTCCAGTTAAATAGCTAGATCAAGGTGAGACAGCTAACAAAGCACAGAGCCAGATTTTAACCCAGGTCTGGAAAAAAAACAAAATAAAACCCAACTTAGGTGTGCTGACACCAGAGCCTGCACTCTTCCTACTCAATTTATGCTACCCTATTTTTTCAGACTATCTTTACAATTATGGAAAAGATTTTATAGATAACATCAAACTAATCAATTGCCTTTCTGATATCAATTATTTTAGAAGCTATGAGAGAAATCAGTATCAGCAATGACTACAGAGAACTGTAGCTATCAGACCAATTTTCTCATCAGCATTCTAGAGAAGGCTAAACAGGAAAAAGGAAGCTAACTTGACATCAGTACACTTACTCTGATAGCTAGTTAAGGCTCCAGAAGGCCCTTCCTTTGTCTCTCATTATGTTTCAATTGTTTAATAAAACCCCAAATAGATTTCTATGGCATCTATGTAAGCTTACTTTGTTTTCATACATGACAATCATGAATATAAATCTGTTTATAATTATATTCTTATAACAAGAACTATCTCTTGTTCTTTTTTTTTTTTTTTTTTTTGCGGTACGCGGGCCTCTCACTGTTGTGGCCTCTCCCGTTGCAGAGCACAGGCTCCGGACGTGCAGGCTCAGCGGCCACGGCTCACGGGCCCAGCCACTCCGCGGCATGTGGGATCTTCCCGGACCGGGGCACGAACCCGTGTCCCCTGCATCGGCAGGTGGACTCTCAACCACTGCGCCCCAAGGAAGCCCTATCTCTTGTTCTTTAAAAAAAAAAAAAAAAAGTCCGGGTAGAGGAATAGAGATTATTATGACAAAGATGACGGGGCAGAATTTAGAAGCAAAATGAGTTCCTAACTATATCCATGACACTTATAATTATTGTATATCTGGTCAATTCCTTTAATCTTATACTTTTCAGGTATAAAAACTTATTATTTTAAATACAGGGAAACAAAAGGAAGATTGAGGATATACTGTTGGGGTTCTGTTGAGCACCTCACATATTATGGACTTAGGAATATGTAAAATAATAAATGTGCTTACTCTCTGAAAGCAATCAGGCTGGAACACATATAAACCCTTAAGAACATGGCTATTCATTTTCACAATGCATGCTAAATACCTTATATGGTAATAAAAGATGCGACCACAGACCCAAGAGGCAATATTTTACAGTAAAATTAGACAGATCTGTCCCTTAAATAGCTGTGGGGCCCTGAGTAAGCTGTTTTATCTCTCCTGTTTTAAGTACTTCAATTGTAAAATAGGTATTTTAAAAAATTAACTGCTAAAGCTAAAAAAAAAAGTCACCTCGAAGTGTTGTTGGAAAGATACATCACGTTACATATGCAAAAAACCTAGTACATTCCTGACATCAGAACCAGTACACAGTAAATAAAATATAATGCAAAAGCTGCATTAAAAAAACAAAAACAAAAAACCTATTCTCTTTAAAACTAGGTCCTTCCTCCTAATCAAACTTACAAGCTTTTGCACAGCACAGGAAACCATCAACAAAATGAAAAGACAACCTACAAACTGGAAGAAAATATTTGCAAACAATGAGATGGATGAGGGCTTAATTTCCAAAATATACAAACAGCTTATACAACTAAATATCAACAAAACAAACAACCCAATCAAAAAATAAGCAGGGGCTTCCCTGGTGGCGCAGTGGTTGAGAGTCCGCCTGCCGATGCAGGGGACATGGGTTCGTGCCCCGGTCTGGGAAGATCCCACATGCCGCGGAGCGGCTGGGCCCGTGAGCCATGGCCGCTGAGCCTGCGCGTCCGGAGCCTGTGCTCCGCAATGGGAGAGGCCACAACAGTGAGAGGCCCGCGACCGCAAAAAAAAAAAAAAAAAAAAAAAAAAGCAGAAGACCTAAACAGACATTTCTCCAAAGAAGACATACAGATGGCCAACAGGCACATGAAAAGATGCACCGAATCGCCAATTATTAGAGGAATGCAAATCAAAATTACAATGAGGTATCACTTCACACAAGTCAGAATGGCCATCATCAAAAAGTCTACAAATAATAAATGCTGGAGAGGGTGTGGAAAAAAGGGAACTCTCCTACACTGTTGGTGGGAATGTAAATTGGTACAGCCACTAAGAAAAACAGTATGGAGGTTCCTTAAAAAACTAAAAATAGAATTATCATATGATCCAGAAATCTCACTCCTGGGCATATACCCAGACAAAACTGTAATTCAAACTATAGTTCATATATATGAACTATATATGTTCATAGCACTGTTCACAACAGCCAAACATGGAAACAACCTAAATGTCTACTGACAGATGAATGGATAAAGATGTGGTAGATATACACAATGGAATACTACTGAGCCATAAAAAACAACGAAATAAGGCCATTTGCAGCAACATGGATGCAACTAGAGATTATCACACTAAGTGAAGTAAGTCAGAAAGAGAAAGACAAATACCATATGGTATCACTTACATGTGGAATCTAAACTATGGCACAAATGAACCTATCTACAAAACAGAAACAGACTCATAGAGAACAGACTTGTGGTTGCCAAGGGGGAAGGGGGAGAGAGAGGGATGGACTGGGAATTTGGGGTTGGGAGATGCAAACTATTACATTTAGAATGGATAAACAACAAGGTCCTAATGTATAGCACAGGGAACTACATTCAATATCTTGTGATAAACCATAATGGAAAAGAATATAAAAAAAAGAATGTATACATGTGTATAACTGAGTCACTTTGCTGTACAGCAGAGATAGGTACAAAATTGTAAATCTATTATACTTCAAAATATATATATATATATATAACCAAAAACAAAAAGATGCACATATATACAATGGAATATTATTCAGCTACAAAGAAGAATGAAATATTGCCATTTGCAGCAACATGGATGGACCTAAAAATTATCATAGTAAGTGAAGCAAGTCAGACAGAGAAAGACAAATATTATATGATACTTCTTATACGTGGAATCTAAAAAAATAATACAGGGCTTCCCTGGTGGTGCAGTGGTTGAGAGCCTGCCTGCCGATGCAGGGGACACAGGTTCGTGCCCCGGTCCGGGAAGATCCCACATGCCGCGGAGCAGCTGGGCCCGTGAGCCATGGCCACTGGGCCTGCGCATCTGGAGCCCGTGCTCCGCAATGGGAGAGGCCACAACAGTGAGAGGCCCGCGTACCGCAAAAAAAAAAAATAATAATAATAATACAAATCAACTTACTTACAAAACAGAAACAGACTCCCAGACATAAGAAACAAACTTATGGTTACCAAAGGGGGAAGGGGAAGGGGAGGGGAAGGGATGAATTAGGAGTCTGGGATTAACAGATACACACGACTATATATACAATAGGTAAACAACAAGGATTTACTGTGTATAATAGCACAGGGACCTATATTCAGTATCTTATAACTTATAATGGAAAAGAATCTGAAGTTGTATACCTGAAACTAACACAACATTGTAAATCAACTAAAGTTAAATTTAAAACAAACAAACAGGGACTTCCCTGGTGGTCCAGTGGTTAAGACTCCATGCTTCCACTGCAGGGGGCACAGGTTCGATCCCTGCTCAGGTAAGTAAGATCCCGCATGCCACATGGTGCAGCCAAAAAACAAACCAACAACAACAAAAAAACCCACCATCACCACCAACCAAAAAAAAACACCACCAAACTAGGTCCTTCCTAGCCATGAACATCCCTTTTTAGCCCCATCCCCAACCCCCACCTACTATGCTGGGATAGTCCAAGAAAAAAATCACAGGACTTCCTGGTGCCCTTTCGTTCTGTTTATAAGGCAATTCTTAGGACACGTAATGTACCATAAATTGACATGTGACCTATCCAAGCATAGCTCTTAAATAACAGCTAAGAGACACCTTGCAATATATGGGTGAGATAGGTCAAAGAAGGCATACTTCTCAACATTGTGCAGGATAATTTAAAACAACGTTTTGCTAATTTAAAAAGTAACATATGTTCACTATAGAAAATTTACATAAGCATAAATAAAACAAAAATCACCCAAAGATAATCACTGTTAAAGTTTTTAGGGTACATTTCATTCTAGTCATTTTGCAGTTTCTATATCAATGGACTCCAAGTCCAGAAGAGTTGCATTAGGTGCACACTTAAATTACATTACATTCAAATCATCAATGTTCACGATTCCAGTCACAAGCACACACGCCCCAGAGTAAGGATGATGGGAGAAGTCTCACTTCTTAACCTCCTGTGAATACCCATTGTTCTGTGATTCTAATGTTTAAAACAGGTATTTTTCACACATTCATGGCTCCTAATGAAAGAAACAGCCATCTATGCCACTCTGAAGGAAAAACTAGCTTTGTGGATATATTAATACAGGATATATAGCAATACAGCCTCTCTCAAGGGATGTTCAAAGGCAATTATGACTACACAAAATTTCTGCCTTACATGATATGATGTCTATGGACTGTAACTCAAGGGGTGCCATTTTACTTTACTACATTGAGAAACCATTTCCCTACTTAATTAGTTCTAAGTCAATCTTTCTGTATCTCTGTTCCTTCCTTAGGACAGCGTATAGTTGATTTATTAGGTCAAAGGATATGATACGCATATATATATATATATATATATATATATATATATATATTTTGCGGTACGCGGGCCTCTCACTGTTGTGGCCTCTCCTGTTGCGGAGCACAGGCTCCGGATGCGCAGGCTCAGCGACCATGGCCCACGGGCCCAGCCGCTCCGCAGCATACGGGATCTTCCCGGACTGGGGCACGAACCCGCGTCCCCTGCATCAGCAGGCAGACTCTCAACCACTGCGCCACCCAGGAAGCCCCGATACGCATATTTTTTAAGGTCTACATGCTACCAAACTGTCTTCCACAAAGCTTAACGTGCTTTCATCATCTTCGTTTACCCATATACCCCATCCCATATAATCCCACTTAAACAACATTTTTTTTTTCTTTATTTTGGCCACACTGCACAGCTTGCAGGAGTTTAGTTCCCAGAGCAGGGACTGAACCTGGGATGTGGTGGTGAGAGTGCCGAGTCCTAACCACTGGACTGTCAGGGAATTTCCCAAGTAATAATTAATTTTTTCAATATAGGTCAGTAGTTACATCAAAACATTGCTTTTTTGCCCTATCTCTGATTGCTCTGATGTCTATCTTTTGCTTCAGCTTCTGCCGTGGCCTGATTAAAGAAACTAAAGAACTGAATAGAAAAAGTATACATACAATAGTATTTTAAAATCAGCATTTATTTCCTGTTAACTATATGCGTCTCTTTCAACTATATTAATATTTGGTTTGGATTTTCCTGGTGGTGCAGTGGTTAAGAATCCGCCTGCTAATGCAGGAGACACGGGTTCAAGCCCTGGTCCAGGAAGATCCCACATGCCACGGAGCAACTAAGCCTCGTGCGTCACAACTACTGAGGCCGCGAGCCACAACTACTGAAGCCCGCATGCCTGGAGCCCGTGCTCCGCAACAAAGAAAGGCCACTGCAATGAGAAGCCCGCGCACCACAACGAAGAGTAGCCCCCACTCGCCGCAACTAGAGAAAGCCCGCGTGCAGCAACAGAGACCCAACACAGCCAAAAATAAATAAATAAATAAATAAACTTATTAAAAAAAAATTTGGTTTGTAATTCTTCCACTTTGGAGATAATGCTTCAGTGGAAGGGGAGTCCTAAACACTAGACGGCCAGGGAATTCCCAAGATCTAATTTTTATAAGACTATTTTCATATCCTGGAAGATGGTCCAAAGATAATAAAACTTTTGTGGTTCATTTACAGTAAATTATTTTAAAAGAAAAATTCTTGCCTGACAAACATCTCTAAGTGACAAGTTTACTCTGTAGCAAAGATGCTGTTTATTTTGGTAGTTACACTTTCGGCTGCATTGGGTCTTCATTGCTGTGCGAGCAGGGGCTACTCTTTGTTGTGGAGCACAGGCTCTAGGCACTCGGGCTTCAGTAGTTGCGGCACGTGGTTTCAGTAGTTGTGGCGCACGGGTTTACTTGCTCCTCGGCATGTGGGATCTTCCTGGACCAGGGCTCGAACCCGTGTCCCCTGCATTGGCAGGCGGATACTTAACCACGGCACCACCAGGGAAATCCCAGTAGTTATAATTTGTGGTAGAAATATCTATACAAATATTTCAATCTTAAAATCGTAAAATGGTCCTTTAACTTTTTATAACTCATTGTGTTGTGTAGTTCCTCCCCACCCCCCAAAAAATAAAGGTTGAAAGTGGAAACGATTGGTACCTACTTCCTTGAAAACTATAGGGCTAGCTCTTATAGGATATTCTGAGGCAGGTTAACAAAGGTAAAGAGGAAAAAGATGAAAATGGAGTATAATCCACCTGTTTAATGATAACAGAACAAAAAACAGTCACTTGTTTAATCATATAGAACAAATGCTTTATACTCTAAATGTCTGCTCCATTTTAAATTCTGTTTGAGATAAATGAAAAGTCAATTGAGAGCCATGAAAAGACATGGAAGAAACTTAAATGAATATTACTAAGTGAAAGAAGCCAATATGAAAAGGTTACACACTGTGTGATTCTAACTATATGACACTCCGGAAAAGGGAAAACTATGGAGACAGTGAAAAGCCCAGTGGTTGCCAGGGGTTGGTGGGAGGGGAGGATGAACAGATGAAGCACGGAGGATGTTTAGGGCAGTGAAAGTGCTGTATGACACCATAATGACGACACATGTCGCTATGCATTTGTCCAAATCCACAGAATGCATCAAGAGTGAATTGTAGTGTAAACTACAGACTTTGAGTGATTATGACATGTCAGTGTAGGATCATCAGTTCTAACAAATGTGCCACTCTGGTGGGGGATGGTGATAAATCAGAGGCTATGGCATGTGTGGGAGCAGACGGTCCATGGGAAATCTCTGTACCTTCCACTCGTTTGGCAGTGAATCCAAAACTGCTCAGTCAACTGAGAACCCAGCAACGTTTTAAAGAGATCGTTACAGAGCTAGATACTCTACGGTATCTATAGTATGTAGTAATACACACTACATTTTCTTTTTTTTGGCTTGTGCTGTACAGCATGGGGGATCTTAGTTCCCAGACCAGGGATCGAACCCACGCCCCCTGCAGTGGAAGCATGGAATTCTAACCACTGGACCACCAGGGAAGTCACCCATACGACATTTTCAAACATCAGTATATCCATTCAAACATCAACATGCCCTTTCTTCATATGCCTGTTCTTAAAGCTTGGCTCCTGTCTTAAGTACTGACTCAAATGTCAAAGTCAAAGGTAACCAAAATTGTTTCTTCTGAAAATAAATATGTCCCTGTTGTGTGAGCTTTGGTCACTTTTGCTCTTTGGACCCAGAATATCACTAAATATTTGAATTGTTCAATTTGTCCTACAAGTTGGTCTATAGTAAACTTTTTCTTGTTGGCTTCTACCCCTTTTACAGTTTTGGAGTTTTTTTTTTTAAGGAGAGAGTCAACTGCTTAAAAATTTCCCATTTTAGAACATTTACCCTTGTCTAACAGAATTGTGAAATCAAAGGAGTGGTAAGGATAGACCACACTGGGTTGTGAAATCTTAGGATGATACTCTTGAAAACACTTTAAACTAATTCAAATGCTCATTTTTAACAGAGGGGACCCATACCTCTACTCTGCTTGGCACATACCTGGGAAGAGACTTCTGCTCCACTCCCACGGCAGGAGCTAAATTCGAGAATACTTCTATGTCCTCCTCTACCCTTCACTTCTTCATCCTCATGGAAAAGCTTCTTATTATTAAATGAGATGCTAAGAGTCTGACATTCATTCAGCTACCCTTCTGTAAAGAAAGCAACTACGTAGTATGTTCAGGGGACAGGGGTAGAGATACCTCTTGACTGTCATTCTCTTCAGAGCCTTAAATGTTTTTGAAAAGCCTGATAAATAACCTCATACCAAACTGCTCTATTACAGGTGAAGAACATTTCATAACGAAGTCAGACCAAAGTTTTTAAACGCTGCCTCATTAGCAAGAAACTTTTATAAAACCAAATTGTATATATAAATGCACAGAATAAGATCTGTTTACTGTACTTACCTCTTGGTGGAAGAGAATGGGATGAAATAAGAAAATAATTCTGTATTTTTAAAATGAGTATATATTCATACATTACATTGATAACAAAAGAAAAACAAACAAGTACTTTAAAACTTAAACACTTACTGTGTAATTGAATTTTGAACACTCTTTTCATTTAAAGTCATTCCGGGAGGTGGGTCATTTTGCAAAGCCAACAGTTCTTTCTGTAGTCGTTTCTAGAAAAGAATATCAATAATAACTTGTACTTTTTTTCCTTACAACATAATATACTTGTATTCACACAGTATGAAATCCTTGATTAAACTTCGTCCAAATGCTCATGCCTTTTCCTTTACAAGCCCCTTACATCTTCTATATATTTTACATGCCTAATTCTCAAATTTTTAATTGCCTGTCCTATAATTCACAATCTATTGTCAAAATATTTCTAAATATATTTGTAAACATAGATGCTGTAAAGTGGTTATGAAGAGCAGCCAGCTACCTATAACACTTCAAAACTACTCCATTAAAGTTATAAGGTTATAAATGCTTAAAAGTTTTAGCAGGGTTTCCTTTACTGCTTTTCAATTATAAAAACCACAGTTCTCCATAATCCTTAAAGAATGCATCATTTCCGACAGACAGGCTTTCCAGAAGAACTATATTAAGCTAAAAAGTCTTTTGAAAAAGTTTAAAATAATCTTAATTTACAATTTACAGCCCCTGTTTATTTTCTTAAAATAGGATCATTCACATATAATTTAATCTTTAAACACCAGAATATAACATACCAGGGCCTGAGATACATAGTTATTTTTTCATATACTAGATGCCCCAAAATGGCTATGTATTTGCATTCTTGTTTGTACAGCTTTTAGTGTTCAATTCTTCCCTTGTTATCATCAGTGGACATTATTTTTCAGTATACAATAAAGCAAAACAGAAACCACAGCAGCCCATAATTTACAGGTTTAAAAGCAAAATAACCAATGTTATTAGAAGTGCATGTAACATTATAAAGATTCTTAATGAACATCTTTTCTTGGATTAAAGCACACAAGCATGGATTTCTGTTCAGAACTCCAAACAACTCTCTTCTTAAAAGCTAGTTTCTGATTTCTCTAGACAGTGAAATATTACTATCAATACAGCAATGTTTCTAGATCTTTTCAATTCATAACGCCTTTAAATAAGCTTACCACCATCTAACAACACTACAGAATAGAAAACTCCTCCCTTCTTTGCTGAGAATCAATGGCTCTTTAAATTGCCAAAAGCAAAAACTTTTCCTCAGATGGTGCAATATCATAACTGCTAGTAACATGGAAAATAAGATATCAACTAATTGCAATTTCTGACCTCAGCTGCCTTCTAAAATGCAAAATTACAAGTTGAAAATTAGTTTAGAAAAATTTTAATTATCCAAAATAGAGAAATAAAGCTGCATAAACAATTTGTTTTGAATAAAGGAGGATTATATTTGTGGTAAGTGTCTTATGTTAGAAGAGGGTTTTTAATTTATTCTACTTCTGTCAACAAACGTGGGTTCTGTGATCAAGTAAATTTTCAGAGACACTGGGCTCAACAACAACAAAAAAAAGAGGATTTTTTTTTAAAGCAGGAATTCTCAGAGACTTCTGATATACGAACTTGCACAATGATTCTCTAAGGGGAGGAAGATAACATACAGGCTTCCAAAAGTACTGGAATCCTCTCAGTGTAGGGCACCTTTCAATGACTACATTTTGGGAAACACTGTTGTGGAAATCCTCCAGATCTTGAAAACTTTACTAAGACAAGGAAGACAGCCCTTGTTACTGAATTAAGATATAAAACAAGGTCGATTTGCATAGCTACCAACTGAAACAGGATATAAAGGCAGGTTAAGAAGAATCATGTTGGTGTAAGTATTCCTAGGTCTCCTGAAGATAACGGTGAAGAGCAGTGTGGAAAAAGAAAAGTTTCCCCACCCTGACACTACTTCTTATAGGTCCACAAAGAGAGGGGCCTGTGGCATAGCCAAACTCCAAGAGAATCTCCAAGTAACTGCCTCCTGGTATTCACATCCTAGTGTAGTTCCCTCCCACACTGTACCAGAGTTGGTCTGTGTAACCGACAGAATACAGCAGAAATGATGGTGTATCACTCCCAAGATGAGGTTCTGAAAGATTATGATTTACATCTGGGTCATTCTCTCCAGAATCACTTGCCATATTGTGAACAGTCCAATTCAGAGGCCTACGCGGTAAGGTTAGGGCCGCCTGCCAATAACCATGGATGATTTGGAAGAATCTCCAATCTGGAATCTCCAATTCCAGCCAAGATTTCAGATGACCGCAGCTGGGGCCAGTATACTGCCTGCAAACTCAAGCCAGAATCCAACTCTCTGCTTCAAGACCCTTCGAATTACATGGGATTATAAATGCTTGTTCTTTCAAATCACTAAATTTGGGGGTACTGTGTCACACAGCGAAAGATGATTAATACAGAACCTCTCCCCATTAGAAGGGGCTATCATCCACTTCATCATTTCAATTTCAGTATCACAGGTCAGAATCCAAGACATTCACTGGAGCATGGTTTTTAATTGAGGGGTGGAGTCACTACATTAAAAAGACAATTCATGCCAGTCCCTTACTGTCTCTGCTCTCAGGCAATAAACTACCTTGCACAGCCACATCCTCTGCAATAAAGAGACAGGGCAGGACGAACGTCTGGGGGGGTCAATGAGTATTTACTAAGCACACTAATAAAACTAATGAGTTACCAGTGTACTAATAAAACTTACCAGGGGGGGAAAAAAATAAAGAGTAGAACGTCAAACAGTGTGTCTGGCAGGCTCATGGAAACAGGGAATTCACTCTTAGGGATCCTTCCTGGAACAATAATCATTAAAGAGGGCAGGAAGTGTCTTTAAGTAAGCAAACAGGTCCCTCAAGGGCCCTCTGACTCTTCTAAGAAACTGGTTCTAAGAACCCTGAATAGGAACACAGAAGCTAAAAAAGGAGGACTTAAAGAGTTCAATGTAAAAATAAAGGAAAATTCATACTCACTTGAGAATGTGAAAAACTAGCGTAACTGTTTAGAGATACCATGTGTTTAGAGATCATACCATGTAGCATCTATCAACAGAAAGCTATCATCACATGAGGAAGCATTCACCTCCTAACTTTGAAGACAAAGTGTTAGCAAAAGTAGATGAGAAACACGTGCATTAGAACACTAGCAAAAGCAGTGATACCACCAGATTATTAGACCATCAGGGCAACATTGGCTGCTTTCCTAGACAGTGGTGAAAATGAGAGCCTAGAATTGAGATAACTGGAGATAACTGGAAAATAACTGCAGAAGGTAACTAAGTAAAGAAGCAGAACTACTTACAAACTACTGGGAGCTAAGGGGGCTGAAAAATTAACAGTTCCAAAGGTTCACAGCCAAATACCACCCTGTCTGTCCCTAAATCGGAGAGGTATGGGAAAATTAATTACATATATTACAAACGTACCATGGTTCTTTGAATCTAAGACAATCAATCATAAGACACACTATTATTTTATGTAATACTAGGAAAGGAAAACTGCTACCAATTAAACAATTACACACCACTGATTAGACATATATTGATTTCAGATATGTTAAAGTAGGGGGAAAACTGTGCATTAAAAAAATATGATATATGTTATTTAATAAAAGTTTGATCTTCCTGGGGACTTCCCTGGTGGCACAGTGGTTAAGACTCCACACTCCCAATGCAGGGGGCCCAGGTTCGATCCCTGGTCAGGGAACTAGATCCCAGATGCATGCCACAACTAAGAGTTCGCATGCCACAACTAAGGAGCTGGCGAGCTGCAACTAAGGAGTCTGCCTGTCGCAACTAAGACCTGATGCAACCAAATAAATAACTATTAAAAAAAGAAAGTGGGTAGACAACCCACTTTAAAAAAAAAAGTTTGATTTTCCTAACTCTTTAAGTACTAGAACCACCTGAAAAATAAAAATTAATTTTCTGAGTAAATTTAATATGCCTAAAATGATTCTTCTCTCAATATTTAACACGTACCCGGCGATACATGATCTCAATCAATAAATATGCACTTTACTCCCAGATTGTGTACAGCAGTACATCTTTCTTCCAAGGCAAAAAGGCCAGGCCCAGAATCTAAATGTTTTAAAGCATCCCAAATCTAGAGTAAACCTGAAAATTCTATCTAGCCCTCACCTTGCATTGGCCCAAGTCTGGAAAACTCATAGGAATTTGAGCTCTTCTAAGAGATCCAAGTGGGTTTATATACACAGTAAAAGAGATCCTGATATATCTAAATACCATGAAAAAAAAAAAGATTTAACACTTTCAGAACTGGCTTGGCTTTTCAGTGGCTCTATAGTCCAGCCAGCACCTCCCTTTCTCTCCTTCCTCATGAATGCAAATGAATCTAAGTGATATGAATCCACTGAAATTTACTACTTTTGGGGGTAAAAAAACCACTGACAAATTTTGCAGTTAACTATTATCAACCACAAGATGTTGGGAAACAACACAAAACTGAATGTCATTCCTGTATGTCATCATACGATGGTTGAGAATCTCTAAGACTACTGTAACATCCTAGGATGTGTGACCCTGCACTTAAGAGTGACACAAGTTCAGTTCTTAAGGCTTTTTCCCACTTCAGTACACGTGAGGGATTATTCTTGAGATTTACTCTTCCCTATGACTGGCGCTTACTATAGGGGTCGAGGAGAGTATTTATGTAACATGAAAAGGCTGCCCAGGAGCTTAACGCTTCCTCTTCTCCACTACCACTTCTCCAAGAATCACTAGAGTAGCTAATTCACAGCACAGGTCAAGTGTGGGGACATAAAAAGGCCAACAGAATAAAACAGACACATATATTATTACTCTTAGCCTTATGAGATTTAAAGTCCTCGGAAAGCTCAAGACACAGTTTGTTTTTTTTGCGGTACACGGGCCTCTCACTGTTGTGGCCTCTCCCGTTGTGGAGCACAGGCTCTGGACGGGCAGGCTCAGTGGCCATGGCTCACGGGCCTAGCCGCTCCGTGGCATGTGGGATCTTCCCGGGCCGGGGCACGAACCCGCGTCCCCTGCATCGGCAGGCAGACTCTCAACCACTGCGCCACCAGGGAAGCCCAAGATACAGTTTTTATACAAAAGAGTAAAAGCAATTTAAGGATCACTTTAAAAACTGTAAACACTATGGGAATTCCCTGGCGGTCCAGTGGTTAGCACTCTGCACTTCCACTGCAGGGAGCACAGGTCTGATCCCTGGTCAGGGGACTAAGATCCCACATGCCGTGTGGGACAGCCAAAAAAGAAAACAAAAAAACAAAAAAACGTAATCACTATGTTCTAATCAGTCCTGTTCCATTTCCAACTGATAATATCAATGCCTGTCCCAACATAGACCCATAATGTTAAACCAAGTTTGAATATGTTGGCATGATCAGGAAATGAGATAAAATGAAGACTAACACTTTTAAATATCAAAAAAATTTTAAATGAACATGGTAAAACTCTGAACTCTAATACAGATCCTTGACATTATGTGTATTGAACATAATTTAGTCTGTTAATAATGATTACTTGCAATTATACTCCAATAAAGATGTCAAAAAGTTTTTTTTAAAAATAATGATTACTCTATTGTGACATCCTCAGACAACAGTGAGGTCTACAAGCCCACATGATCCTTCAGTATATAGTTCTGATAGCTTGATAGCCCCAGTTTTCACTTTTTTTAACTGTCATCTGCTCTTTGACTATCAATAACTTGTCATAATATCTAACCTCTAGTCACTGACATTCTCTTTCTTTCTCCTCTTTTCTTTCTCTTTTATTTGCTGTTTCCCCCTCCCTAACCCCACCATACATTACCAAGCAAAAGGGTTTACTTATTTTGGTGAATATATCACATTATTTTGTGTAACAAATCCTAACCAATCTTCAGTGCTGGCATTTAACATTGGCTAACACTTATTGCTTCATTTGCTCTTAAACCATACTATACTTCCTCACTGAAATTAACCGGAGAAATTAGGTACAATTTTTCCAAGTCCTCATAAAATGAAAAGCACAGCCCAGTAACAGGTCCACAGACCACACTATGTGTAGCACAGTGCTAAAACATGGTGTTTCATCCCAGTGATGCCATCTTTACCCCTTCGGCTTCTGATCATTTTCATCAATGCTCATGCTTATGTATTAGTTAAAGTTTCTGCTTTTTCAGACAGCTGAGGATGATGAGTATGACTGTAAAAAAAAGTACTACTACAGCTGTATGACAGAGAACATTAGTGTTTAATGAAGAATACCACGCTCAATGAAATGCTCTTAATTAAAAAAAAAGGAAAAATATACTAAGTCTTTTTTATAAATTTATTTATTCATTTTAATTTTTGGCTACATTGGGTCTTCGCTGCTGCATGCGGGCTTTCTCTAGTTGCAGCGAGCGGGGCGCAGGCTTCTTTGTTGTGGGGTGCAGGCTTCTCATCGCGGTGGCTTCTCTTGTTGCAGAGCACAGGCTCTAGGAGCATGGGCTTCAGTAGTTGTGGCACACGGGCTTAGTTGCTCCACGGCATGTGGGATCTTCCCGGACCAGGGCTCGAACCCATGTCCCCTGCATTGGCAGGCGGATTCTTAACCACTACGCCACCAGGGAAGCCCCTAGACTAAGCATTTTAAATAGCATCCTAAAAAGCTCATTCATATATAAAACAGTTCAGCTTCTAAACTAATGTATTTGTGTAAGTATCATCCCACACTAATATATGTTGAAACCAAGCCACAAAATATTTAAATGATACTCTTATGGTTATGAATCAAAACCAGGAGAGAATATATCCCTCTTAGATACTAATAATGGCAGTACATCAATGGACAACTGACAAGATTCCTGGCCCTGTAAAGCTTAAACTCTAGTGAGGGAAGAGAGTTAATAAATAATAACAAAAACAAATAAGTGTATGGTATATTAAAATGTGATGAAAAATGGAGCAAGTTAAGGAGTTGGAGAGTTAGGCCTCACATCTTGTAAAATTTTATTTAAAACTGACACTTTGAGAAACTATTCTAAAGGGTAGAAATCCTTATTTAGGGTAGGAAGAAATATAAACAAGAGTGGGGAAAACATTAAAAATGTAGAGCTATACAACAATGATTGCTAATGCAACTGTACATAAAATGTCCAACATGTTTTCTGTAATTTCATCTAACAATCAACTAAAGGTGGAAGGTTAACTATAGGAGGATGTGATGGAAAAAATAATAAGAATACCATACACATTAATATCATTTCACTAATAAATTACTACTTTCCCCCCAACAATATTAAACAATTACAACATTTTTCTTCTTTCAGGGTGAGATGACATGGCACCGAAATGATTTTACCTTATTTTAAAATAAGGTAGAATTTGATTCATGCAAATTAAGAAAAAAATACTTTTTTCCTAAGTATACTTCTATAGCCCTTAATCCTAACATTTATTTATTGAAACTCTTCCCCCTTTTAGGAAATGGAAAGCCTTCAACAAATCAAGGCGTTCATTCTTATTTTAAGCTAACATTTTGGGGAATTCCCCGGTGGCCCAGTGGTTAGGATTTGGCACTTTCACTGCTGGGGGCCTGGCAGTGACCTGCACTTTCACTGCCGGGGGCCTGGCAGTGACCTCGATCAGTGGTCGGGGAACTAAGATCCCACAAGCTGCTCAGCATGGCCAAAAGAATAAAAAATTTAAAAATAATCTAACATTTTCAAAAATCAGACTGGGATGCAAAAAAATGACAAGACTAAATGAGTCCTGTTTCTAAAGAGCCCACAGTCTAAAAAGAGAGACAAATATGTAAATAATCTCTACATGCTTTCAGGGTACAGCAGTGTTCAAAAAGAGAGTGATCAAAGGGGAGAAAAACCAGGACCGTGGTATACTGAAAGCTAAAGGAAGAATGCATTTAAAGACTAAACAAAATTTGATTTCCAGCACAATGTAGATATTCTGAATAATTCCACAGAAAACAAAAATAAAGTGAACACACGAACTTTGAAATATTCAAAGGATCAGGGTTGGATTTCACTTTGGGGTTTTCTACCAAACCCAAGGCGGGTACCAAACCCAAGTGGGGCAAGACCAAAAAGTGAGGAATCTCTCGGAAGACCTGCATAGAACTATGACCCCTCAGTGTAATAGTGAATAAGATAAATGGCACAGAAAGAGATAACAATGAAATTTACCTGCTCAGAACTTAGCAATGGGTATAGGAAGAAAAAAACGTCTCCCATGAAATGTCAAAATCTCAAGCAGACACCCACATGGGTCTGAGTCTGAATTCCTGCTGAGAACCTTAGGCAAGAATTTAATCAAGTGGTCAAGGAAGAAATGCCCCAGGCAACTCACAGAAGCAAAAAAAAAAAAAAAAAAAAAAAAATCCTGGGGAATACAACTTCTATCCACTGAGGCAACAATTTGTCTTTTCAGAATCTAGAAAAATACTTTAAAAAGTAGTAAGAACCAAATGAGAAGTTATTCAGAAGACAATAGCATAAAATACCTGATGCAATAAAAATCTATCTTCCTAGCTGGAAAAGCACCAGATCCCCAATTAATTTACTTAATGTTCTTGTAACATTTATATAACTGTGAGCAACCTAAGGCAGAGATTATGGTCTACTTATCTTTGTAATCCTAGCATTCAAAACTGTGCCTGACAAATAATGTTTTTCCTCAGTAAATGCTTTTTTAAAAAATTAATAAGGATGTTGACTGCTTCACTGTATACAAAATCCAGAAACAATATATGTGTCTATCAATAATTATACAAATTATGGCATATGGAAATAAGGCTACACAACCATTAAGAATGATGTGGATCTCTGTGTACTAACAACAACAGAAGAATCCCAAAACATACTGAAACGGAAAAAAAAAAAGCCTCAAAAATACATATAATTCCTTTATATTAAAACAAAAGCAAGAGATTTATACAAACGTCATATAAACGCATATGGGAGAGAAGGAAGCACATCCAACTATTTTACAGTAGTTCCCTCCTAGCACCATAAATGGAGGAGAAACAGGACACCCCTGTTTACACTATATACTTTTATATTATGACTCTTCTACAATAAGAATGTAGAAGTATATTTCTTGTATAATTAGATTTAAAGGCTCAATGGATGAAGAAAACATATCCACATAAAAACATGAACACAAATGTTCAAAACAGCATTAATCATAACAGAAAAAAATAGAAGCTACCCAAATGTCTATTAACTGATGAACAGGTAAATAAACAAAATCTGTTGCATTCATACAGTGGAATGTTATTTGGCCATAAAAAAAAGAATGAAGTACTGATACATGCTGCAACATGGAGGAACCTCAGAAACATTATGGTAAGTAAAAGTCGTCAGTCACAGAAGACCACATATAGGTTGATACCATTTATATGAAATGCCCAGAAGAAGCAAATCTATAGACATAAAAATTAGACTGGTGTCTGCCAGCAGATGGGAAGAAGATGGAGAGTGAATGTTTATGGGTACAAGGTTTTCTTCTGGGGATGATGAAAATTTTCTATTAGATAATGGGGACAGTTGCACAACTGGGTAAATATACTAAAAAAAAAAAATCTGACTGGACACTTTAAGTGGATGAATTCTATGGCATGTGAAATGTATCTAAATTAAAAAAAAAAAACTTTTTAAACTCAGTGGATAGGTTAAACACAGGTGAAGAGAGAATTAACACCTAGGAAGATGTCTGAAGAATTTTTCCAGGATGTAACAGAGAAACAGAGGTGAAAACATGAGACAAAGAGAATACAAGAGAATAGGAGGCAACATTTAAAGAGATAATGAATGAGAATTCCCCAGAATTGTTCAAGACATCAATCCTCAAGTCCAAGTCCAGAATGAATTCCAAACAGCATAAATAAAAAGAATCCCAAACTCACACACATCACTGTGAAAGTACAGAACACCAACTGAAAAAGAGCTAATCCTAAAACTAGAGATAAAAGATTACGTACAAAGATACATAAAAGTAGAATGATGGCTATCATTTTAAGAGCAGTAATTGAAGTCAGATAATACTAGGATTTAGAAAACAAGTGGAATTTTATCTTCTATCTAAGTGAAAAAAATTGACAATTTTAACTCCTACACCTAGCAAAACTAGATACAGTTTCAAGAACACAGGTGAAAAGAAGGTATTTTCAGATAAAACAGAGTTTACCACCAACAGTAAGCAGCTAAACAATAAATCTTAATTTCCTTCTGGAAAATAATCCTAAATGACAAGTGAAAGATGCAAGAAGACACAGGACCACCAGGGAAGTCCTCTTTCTTTTTTTAAATTGAAGTATAGTTGATGTAAAATATTATATAAGTTACAGGTGCACAATATAGTGATTCACAATTTTAAAAGTTATACTCCATTTATAGTTATTATAAAATATTGGCTATATTCCCTATGTTGTAAAATATAACTTTGTAGATTTTTTTATACGTAATAGTTTGTGCCTCTTATCTCACCCCTGCCCCCTTTCCTCTCCCCACTGGTAACCACTGATTTGTTCTCTATGTCTGTAAGTCTAAGCCTTTTTTTAGATTTTGGATTTGCAATAAAGTATATTAGCCAGAAATGCCTAATGTGTAAGATCAGGGCAATCAACATATAAATTAGTAGGCAGGTGATGGGAGTTAAACCCTTCCAAGGTCATTTTATTTTTTGAAAAGAGTGCAAACATACTGATAAAACTTTAGATTTTGATAACTATGTATGTTAAATTAGCTATCATAATTCTTGCAAATTAATTTAAAAAAAAGACAACTGAACAGAAAAATTGGTGAGAAACTACAACACATGATTGACAGAAAGCATCTTAATGACCAATAAATATAGGAAAAAGGGGTCAACCTCAGTGGGGAACAGAAAAATGCAAATTAAAGCCATATTACAATAGTGACATATATCTACCAAAATGGCTAACATTAAAAACTGACAAGACCAAGTTGACAAGTATATATGTTCAAGAAATGGAACTCTCATACACGGTTGGATGAAGTGTAAATTGGCAAACCATTTGGTGCTTCTTTGTAAACCTGAATATAAACATATGCTCTGACCCACCAATTTCATTCTAAGGTATATACCCAACATACATATGTTCGACAAAACACACGTACAAGAATATTTATAGGAGCATTATTCATGACAGGCCCAAACCAGAACTAACTCAAATGCCTATCAACAGTAAATTGAGTAGATAATCTGTGATATATTCATACACTGCAATAAAAATGAATTTTTTCTACACAGAACATGGATCCCATAAACTTAATGCTGAGCAAATGAAATCAAACAAAAACCAAAACATTAAAAAAAAACCCATATCATATAATTTCATTTACATAAAGCTCACAAACAGGCAAAAGTAACCTATGGCATTAGAAGTCAAGACAGTGGTTACCTTTGAGAAAAGGAAGCAGTCATTAGGAGTGGGCATAAGAGAGGCTCCTGGGGTATGAGTAGTATTCTATTTCATGTGGTGGTTATAAGGATGCATTCACTTTGTGAACTTTATATTTAGATTTGCGTACTTTTCTGTATATTACACATACTTTAGTAAAAACGTTTATTAAACTGTCCTAAAATCAACTGTGGTGACAGTTGCCCAACTCTGAATAATAAAAGCCATTAGCCTGGATACTTTGAATGATCATGGTATGTGCGTTATTTCTTAATAAGACTTAACAAAAACAAAAAATGTTTATTAAACAAAAAAACAAATGAAAAAAACTAAATACAGAAAATGTTAATTGCTGAATCTACATAAAGACTAGAGATGTTGTACTATCTTTTTTCTACTTTTCCTCATGATTGAAATTTTCATAACAAAAAGTATGAAATAAAAACTAGAATGGTAACAGCAAAATAAATGCAAAAATAGCTAGGGTAACCTATAAAAGAATAGGAGTGTGTAAGTTCCAAACGTGGAGAGGTGGAAAAAGCAAAATGAGAAAAAGGAAAAAGAAATCAATACTAAGACACAGATACAAAAAAAGGACAAATGAAAATCATACAAAATGAAAGAAATTCCATTATATCAGTCAGTAAAAAAATGAAAGTTCTTTAGTTAAAAGATAAATGGATGGTGACAATATACAGTTTATGTGATTTTTAAAAGATAAGGGCACCGAAAGGTTCAAAATCAAAGGAAAGAAAAGATACCAGGCCAAAGAAAGTTGACAAAGTTACACTAATATCAAGTAAAACCGACTTTAAGACCAAAAATACTAACAGAGATTTTAAAAAAACAAACTATATAATGGTAAAAGGTTCAGTTCATCAAAAGCATAGAACTTGTATACACCCCACTAATATGTATAAAATAGATAACTAATAAGAACCTGCTATGTAAAAAAATAAAATAAAATTTAAATGATAAAAAAAACTTGTATATACCCAACTTAGCTTTGAAAATAGACAAGCAAAGGAAAATTAACAAATCTACTTTCATAGTAGGAAATTTTATTACGATCTCTCAAAGTAATGGATAGATCAAGTAGACAAAAAAGCCTGTAAACTATTTCAGTCAGACTCCCCTGTCTTCTTCCATTCTGCCAATAGAAGGTACTGGGGGGAAAAAAAGTAGAAGAAAAATGCCATTCCCCCTCCCATTTTATTCCTGGTTCTGAAACACCTCCAACAGAAGGTGTCTCCTATTAAAGTCAAGAGCTGGCAGCTGCAGATTCCAGAAAACTCAGCAAAAGTTGAGCTCCTGGGTTCTTGCTGAGTTGCAGGAGTGTACATGGTTCTACCAATTAGCAGTAACTTGTACCAGTGCTCCAGCAGCTTAGCAAGTGCAGGCTCTTTCGTTCCAGCCATAGGTAGTAACAACTCCCAGATCCTTAGACAACCTCCCTCTTCCTCTCAAACCCTCTCTACCCTTTTTGCTGCTCTAGTCCTAACCATACCCATGTAACCTATTACCTGTATGAAATCTCTCTCTGCCTAAAAGTATCTAGAGTATTTAACTATTTTCCTACCTGCTCACTGATCAATAGGGCATTTTAAAAACACTGCCACTAACTAGAGAAAAAAATCTTTTCAAGCACTTACAAAGCATTTATAAAAACTGGTGTGAAGCCATAGAGTCTACCTCAACAAATTTCAAAGAACTGTGATACAAATCACATCCTCTGACCACAATGCAGTAAATTAGAAATCAACAGCAAAAAAGAACTGGAAAAAACCCACATACATTTGGAAATTTTAAAACACACCTTCGAACAACTCAATGATCAAAGAAGAAGGAAACTAGAACATATTCAGAAGTGAATTATCATGGGAATTCTCTGGCGGTCCAGTGGTTAGAACTCCATGCTCTCACTGGCAAGGGCCCAGGTTCAATCCCTGGTGGAGGAACTAAGATCCCACAAGACCCACAGCACAGCAAAAAAAAAAAAAGGAATTATCACAAAAATATTACCTATCAAAAGGTGTGGAATATAGCTAAAAGTGTACTTAACAAAGTATATATTAAGAATTTTAAATGTTTACTTTAGAACAATAGGTCTTAAACTTTTTGGTCTCAGGAGCCTTTTACACTTATAAATTTTTGAGTAACCCAAAAAGCTTTTGCTTATATATAGGGGGAAAATATAGATATATTGCTATTTACTGCAATAGAAATTACAACTGTGAAATTTTAAATTTTGTTAATTTATTTAAAAATAAAAATAAATTCATCATTTATTAACAGACACTGTTTTATGAAAATAACTATTTCCAATACAAAATGTATTATACATGAAGACTGGCATTATCACAGCAATCAGATAAAAAAAAGAAACAAAAGAAATCCAAATTGGAAAGGAAGAAATAAAACCATTACTGTTTAGAGATGACATGATACTAAACACAGAAAACCCTATAGAGGCCACCAAAAAAACTATTCAAATTAGTAAATGAATTTAGTAAAGTTGAAGGATACAAAAGTAATATACAGAAATCTGTTGTGTTTCTATACATGAACAAGAAACTATCAGAAAGTAAAATTAAGAAAACATTCCCATTTACAACTGTATCAAAAATTAAATACCTAGAAAGAAATCTAACCGAGGAGGTTAAAGACCTTTACTCTGAAAACTATATTGATGAAAGAAAGTGAAGACGACACAAACAAATGTAAAAATACACCATTCTCATGGATTGGAAGAATTACTATTTCTAAAATGACCATACTCCCCAAAGAAATCTACAGATTCAATGCAACCCCTATCAAAATACCAATGTATCTTTCACAGAACTAGAACAAATCTAAAATCTGTATGGAAACACAAAACTCCAAATAGCCAAAACAAACTTGAGAAAGAAAAACAAAGCTGGAGGCAACACACTTGCTGATTTCAACTTATACTACTAGGATACAGGAATCAAAACAGTATGGTACTGACACAAAAAAAGACACATAAGTCAATAGAACAGAAAAGAGCCCAGAAAGAAACTCACACTTACATGGTCAATTAATCTGCAAGGAAGGATGTAAGAATATACAATGGGGAAAAGACAATCTCTTCAATAAACAGTGTTGGGAATATTGGACAGCTACATGCAAAAGAATCAAAATGGACTACTCTCTCATTTCAGGCACAAAAATAAATTATAAATGGATTAAAGACTTAAATGTAAGACCTAAAGCCAAAAAACTTGTAGAATAAAACTTAACGAGCACACTCTTTGACAACAGTCTTAGTAATATTTTGGGGGATGCTACTGCAGTCAAGGGAAACAAAAGCAAAAAAAATAAATAATAAATGGGTCTACATCAAACTAAATACGAAGCTTTTGCACAGCAAAGGAAACTAACAACAAAGCAAAAAGGCTGCCTACTGAATGGGAGAAGATATTTGCAAACAATGTTATCTGATAAGGGATTAATATCCAAAATATACAAAGAACTCATACAACTCAACATCAAAAAAACAAACAGCGTGATTTAAAAATGGGCAGAGGGGGACTTCCCTGGTGGCACAGTGGTTAAGAATCCACCTGCCAATGCAGGGGACACAGGTTCAAGCCCTGGTCTAGGAAGATCCCACATGCCGTGGAGCAACTAAGCCCATGTGCCACAACTAATGAGCCTGCGCTCTACAGCCTGTGCTCCACAAGAGAAGCCACCGCAATGAGAAGCCCGCACACCACAACAAGAGTAGCTCCTGCTCGCCACAACTAGGGAAAGCCTGCACGCAGCAACAAAGACCCAACACAGCCAAAAACTTAATTAATTAATTAATTAATTAATTAAAAATGGGTAGAGGACCTGAACAGACATTTTTCCAAAAAAGACATACAGATGTCCAACAGACACATTAAAAGATTATCAACATCACTAATCATCAGAGAAATGCAAATCAAAATCACAATGAGATATCACCTCACACCTGTCAGAATGGCTATTATCAAAAAGACAACAAATAACAAATGTTGGGGAGGGTTTGAAGAAAAGGGAACCCTCATGCAGTGTTGGTGGGAATGTAAACTGGTGCAGCCACTATGGAAAACGGCATGGTGATTCCTCAAAAAACTGAAAATAGAACTATCATACGATCCAGCAACTCCATTTATGGGTATTTTCCTGAAGAAAACAAAAAGAGTAATTTGAAAAGATATATGTATCCTTATGTTCATTGCAGCATTATTTACAACAGCCAAGACATGGAAGCAACCTATGTGTCCATCGAAAGGTGAACAGATAAAGATGTGGTATACATACACAACAGAATATTACTCAGGCATAAAAAAGAATGAAATCTTGCCATCTGTGACAATATGGATGGACTTCGAGGGCATTACGTTAAGTGAAACAAGTCAGACAGAGGAAGACAAATACTATATGACTTCACTTATATGTGGAATTTAAAAAGCAAAACAAATGAACAAGCAAAAAGAAACAGAAACAGATTCATAGATATAGAGAACAAATAGGTGGCTGCCAGACAGGAGGTGGGTGGGGGAACGAGAAATAGGTGAAGGAGATTAAGAGGTACCAACTTCCAGTTACAAAATAAATGAGTCAGAGCAATGAAATGTACAACATTGGGAATATAGTCAATACTGTAATAACTGTATGGTGACAAATGATAATTAGACTTACCATTATCATTTTGTAGTGTATAGAAATATTAAATGTTGTGCTAACATAGTGTTGTAGGTCAATTATACTTCAATAAAAAATGAGAAGCATAAGCTCTTAAAAATAAAGGTAAACATATGATATACAAACATATGTAAACATATTCTGATCAGGAAAGGCAAAGTTAAGTGAAATATAAAACTCCTTTCAATTATTCATTTTTTTGAAGTAGCTTTATCTTACATTTTTGCTAATTTCTCTTACATTTTTGCTAATTTCTGGATTTTTTTTAAAAAAGACATCTAGATTTGAAAGGCAGCAGGATTAGCCCTGGTAGGCATCAAGATTTCATCATAAACTCAAATATGGACACATACAGGCCAAATGGGACAGAAGAGATAGCCCAGATGATGCAGATCCACACATATTTGGAAACCTGACTGTTGACCAAATAGGAAAGCTTCTTAGTAAATGGGGCTAAGACAAATTGTGTATTCATTAAAAGAAAAAAAAAAAAGAAAGAAATTGGATCCCTAACTCAACCCATAAGGGATTAAAGATTTAAATGTGAAAGACTAAACTGCAAGACTTTTAGAAGACAACAGTTTAGGACAAAATTTTAGAAAAATTTCATGAGCTCACAGTAGAAAAGGATTTCTTAAAACAGAGAAAGTACAAACCAAAAAGGAAAGAGACTGATAAATTCTCTTTGCGGTTCATCAAGACACTGAAAGTGAAAAATCAAATCTTAAACTGGGAAAAGAATTTAGTCATACAAAAGAACTCCTGGGCTTCCCTGGTGGCACAGTGGTTGAGAGTCTGCCTGCCAATGCAGGGGACATGAGTTCGTGCCCCAGTCCAGGAAGATCCCACATGCTGCAGAGCGGCTAGGCCAGTGAGCCATGGCCGCTGAGCCTGCGTGTCCGGAGCCTGTGCTCCGCAACAGGGAGAGGCCACAACAGTGAGAGGCCCGCGTACCGCAAAAAAAAAAAGAAAAAAGAAAAAAAAAAGACTTTGTAACATGGAATAGTACTTCGTGTAAAAAATGTACTGTTACATCCAGCAAGACGGATTAATCTTAAAAGGTTAAACAAAAGAAGTCAGAAAAAAGTAAAGAAAAATAGGGGATGATAAACAAAATCCAGGAGAGCAATTTACTCTGGGAAGGAATGAGGTACAATTAGAAGAGGTACATAGAGGGGGCTTCAAAAGTAACAGTAACTTTTATCTCTTAAGCTAGATGAATATTAATATTCTTTATTATTTTATTAATATTCCTTAAAATAGTCACTTATGATTTTTAAATCCTTTTTTATGCATCATACCCTTTTTTTTTTTTAGGCCACTTAGAAAAAGCTTGGTTGTGAAAGGACGGAGAGGAAACTTTAGCGTAAGTAAATATTCATGAGACGAATCAAAACAAAGAGAAAAGGGGAGTGATAACTGATATGTGAAATACCTGTGAGGAGATGTTTAGGATTAGGGACGGACTTTACAAGGGAATTGTTTTTTCAATGTTAAATGCCATGTTTATAAGGAAAAGATAGAAACCAAAATATTTAAAAATTAAAATAACCCCTTAATCTCATCACCCACTGATCTTCCCAGGGTAGTGATTTTTCTTTTTACCAATCTGTAGTTTTCTAACATTTCAACAATGAACATTTAATTAAACGAATGATAACTGACAACAGTGTGGCAGATGTACTGGAGGAGTTAAGACAGAATGAAGGCCAGGAAGCCATACTGAAAACTACTTAGAAAAATAAAGAGGTGAGACATTACTAGTGAACAATCGAGATACAAAAGACTGGATTTAGTGGTAAATGATGGGGGGAGTAAGAAAGAAAAAAATGAGAATGACTCCAGGGTGTTAGCTTGGGTAATGGTGGTACTATTAATCTGAAACAAATACAGGGGGAGGAACAGGTAGAGGCAGCCAGTCTCTGTCTATGTGGCGTTGGAGGCAGCTGAGATTTGGACCTGTGCATTCAAGCTTCTCGTGAATATTCAGATAGACAAAAATAACTGAATCAACCAGAGCTGAAGCCTGGCCTTCTATTTTATGTTTATTTGTTTATTTATTTGGTTGCGCCGGGTCTTAGCTGCGGCAGGCAGGCTCCTTAGTTGCGGCGTGCGTGTGGGATCTAGTTCCCTGACCGGGATCGAACCCGGGGCCCCCTGCACTGGGAGCACGGAGTCTTATCTGCTGCGCCACCAGGGAAGTACCCTGGCCTTTTAAAACTCTAGGCTGGGTATGCTCTCTACCATGAACCTAATGGATCCATCATGCGTACTTTTCAAACTACCTCAGCTCCAGGAGGCAATGAGTTCACAACCCGAATTTCTCAAGCTAGTTCAGAAGTTATCTGTCCAGTGTTTTGGAAATTAACATTCCAAAAACAATATCAAAGCCAAATTTCTCAAGCTAGTTCAGAAGTTATCTGTCCAGTGTTTTGGAAACTAATGCTCCAAATAAAATATCAAACCCGAATTTCTTAAGCTAGTTCAGAAGTTATCTGTCCAGTGTTTTGGAAATTAACACTCCAAATATAATATCAAACCCGAATTTCTCAAGCTAGTTCAGAAGTTATCTGTCCAGTGTTTTGGAAATTAATGCTCCAAAAAAATTATTTAAGTTACCCAGAAACCTTGACTCTGAATGAAATAAAATACAGTTCTGAGTCTACCTTTCTGCCCTTGTGATCACTACATTTCATGCTATAGGTAAAAAGCAGTAATTAGCACTAAGCCTGATAAGAGTTGAGGTCTCATTTTAGCTAACCTTTTCTGACACTGGAAGAATATTTAAATGCGGTGGGTTTTTTCCTTGTAAAGGTACAATTACAAATTTTTTATTATACCTTCCAGATTTGGTTACACTGGGCTACATTCAGAGGCTTTGATAAGTATTAATAAAGTTGCTGAAACAAATATAATGTCATAAAGCATAAAACATGCTATGCAGTGGAAAATGTAGATTATAGCCAGGGTTTGGCACACATCAAGCCTTAACTAAATATGCTGAGTGCAAAGTTTGGTTTGACCTACAAATCAAACTGCAGATCTATCACAAGAGACAAGAATTAGGATTTAGGATAATAGGATCTGTCACTTATTTTTTTAAAATGTAAGTAAAATTCAAGCCTTAGAAATATAAGTGCATGGGAATTCCCAAGCAATCCAATGGTTAGGACTCCACGCTTCCACTGTCAGGGGCCCAGGTTCAATCCCTGGTGGGGGAACTAAGACCCTGCAAGCCACGTGGTGCAGCCCCCCAAAAAAGAAAGAATACAAGTGCTATAAAGGATATATTCAATTGGCAAACTCAACACCTGCTTTCCAGGAGTGTATACTATGTGTGACTTTGGATAAATAATAATCTGTAGCTTAATTTCTACATAATTAAATATCTACCTCAGATTGTTAGAATGAGATGGGTCAGCAAATTTAACAATATTTTGAAATTTAAAAAAATATTTTGAAGCTCATGAAAATATGTATCAACTTCATTTGTTTGGAGGAATTTTTTTTTTTTTTTTTAACCTGGGCCCTTGGCAGTGAAAGCAGAGAGTCCTAACCACTGGACCGCCAAGGAATTCCCTGGGGTAATATTTTAAATAATAAACTTCAGCTTTTCTTTCAGCTCAAATCTATAAACTGTGTCACCAATATTCTCCAAAATTCATTAATGAAAAGCTTCCTTCTAAGTAAAAATGCTAAATATGCAAAATGTGCAAACTGCCAACTTGTTTCCCTATTTTTAGTCAATAACTAAAAGAAAAATAAATAAAAATCACACCACCCCTAAAGTCAATCTCTGGTCCTTCACTTAACTCCCAGAGAAAGAAAATTCTCTCCCATTCTTGAAACCCTTCCACCTCTCTCTCTGGACCTCATGCCTTATCAACTCATCCAGGATATTGTTCTCAGGGTTAATCAATCTGGTTTCTAATAACTTCACTCTTTCCCAGTCCATAACCCCTTCCCCTCAGTCATCATTTGGGTCTCTCCTAGCTTTAAAACAGTCATCATTTATCTTCTCAGTCCATTCCTTCCTTTCCTTTCACTGTCCCACTCCATGAATTCAGTCAACACCCACTGCCTCTACTTCCCCTCTAATACATTCACTTAAACTTCAATCCCTGCAAGCTATCTCAGAGTTCAAGCCACTTGCTTATTAAACCTACTGGAGGTCTAATTACACGGACTTATCACTTAACAATCTCCCATGTGAAGAGCTTTCCCCCTTTGATTCTATTATACCAAACTTGGCTCTCTTCCTATTTCTGCGATACTTCTCACATTTTACTCGCAAGGCTCTCTTTCTGTAGGCACCCCCAGAGCAAAGTTTTCTGGTATTTTTGGTGTGCTCCTTCACAACTTTCAATTCACTATCAAGTATTTCGAGAGCTAGAAAATACCAATTCTATGACTTAGTAACAGCATTCTTGAAAACTTACTCTGAAGAATAACACAAAGCTGGGTGTGGGGGGAGAGGGAGCAGCACACATGCAGCTTACAATGGTAAAAAAGTGGAAACAGGAATACAGCTAATTAGATCATGACATACTGTTAGAACAAGTACTGATGCTCAACACTCTATACCAAAAGGCAGCTTCCACAACTTTTATCTTTAAAGTTTTGTGACTTCAAAAGATTTTATAAGGTTCTTCTTAAGCTGTAAAAATAGATGGATCTTAGTTGCATACATTTATCCTTCCTCTAGATTTAGTCTCAAAGGAACACACATCTGGTTACTGTTAGAATACTCTTCTAACAAATATGTATTCTTAAAGATGTACTGCATTCGTACTGCAAATTTTACTATTCTACGTTCAACATTTTTCAGTGAACATAAAACCTGGTTTTGCAATGGAACTCATCTTGGATAAATAAAATTGATACTATAAATAATTTGAGAACATTTTTACTCTGTCAGGTAGATTTATCTGAAAAGTACAAATTACAAATACTTTAAATTAGGGAGGCCACTTCTTGAATTGCAGGTACACCTTAAGTATCATAAACCTACACAAGTTACCTAACTTCTGGGCCCATTTTTTCATTAGAAAAAAAAAAAAGATTAACTTAAATTATCTAAAGTTGTTTTTTTTTTATTTTTTTTAAAATAAATTTATTTATTTATTTTCGGCTGTGTTGGGTCTTTGTTGCTGTGCGCGGGCTTTTCTCTAGATGCGGCGAGTGGGGGCTACTCGTCCTTGCAGTGCATGGGCTTCTCATTGCGGTGGCTTCTCTTGTTGCAGAGCACAGGCTCTAGGCACGCGGGCCTCAGTAGTTGTGGCACACAGGCTCAGTAGTTGTGGCTCGCAGGCTTAGTTGCTCCACGGCATGTGGGACCTTCCTGGACCAGGGCTTGAACCCGTGTCCCCTGCATTGGCAGGCAGATTCTTAACCACTGCGCCACCAGGGAAGTCCCTCTCTAGAGTTCTTTTAGTTTAAAAATTCCAGAACCCAGGTTCTACTTAATTTTCACAAGTTAAAGCTTCCTCCACATACTGTCAGCCTAATTCAGTCATATATACCTATAATTACTTTTCTGTAGTTTTACAAGTGATATACATATTCTCATTATGGTTCTAAGCACTTCTCAATATTATCTCATAAATCTTGTGTGATATTATAATAACCTCATCTAATGTGAGTAGTGTTATTTATATATATTCATATCCCTACATAACTATAATGGTTTAAAAATGTTCCAAAAAACTATAAAGCTGTTTTTAGCACAAACTTTTTTTGTTAACCAAGTGAACAAATTACCACTATAAAACCAAGTATGTTCCATAACTCATGTTATCATTACCTTGTATCTTATCTAAGGCAAATAAATTTCCAGTTTTTTTTTTTTTTTTCCGGTATGCGGGCCTCTCACTGTCGTTGGCTCTCCCGTTGCGGAGCACAGGCTCCGGACGCACATGCTCAGCAGCCATGGCTCACGGGCCCAGCCGCTCCGCGGCATATGGGATCTTCCCGGACCGGGGCATGAACCCATGTCCCCTGCATCGGCAGGCAGATTCTTAACCACTGCACCACCAGGAAAGCCCAAATTTCCAGTTTTAATTTAAAATAGTTTTGGGGAAAAGCTAGTCAGTATAAAATACTTTCCTCCCCCTTGTTCCCCTTACTCACTTAAATATACACAAAATATTATAACCCCATGCATTTCTAGGCATTATTTACAAAGAGAATTTCTATCAGCAGGAATAAAATCTTAAAATGAACTCCTAGGGCTTCCTGGTGGCACAGTGGTTAAGAATCCACCTGCCAATGCAGGGGACATGGGTTCGAGCCCTGGTCCTGGAAGATCCCACATGCCGTGGAGCAGCTAAGCCTGTGCGTGCGCCACAACTACTGAGCCTGCACTCTAGAGCCCAGGAGCCACAACTACTGAGCCCATGTGCCACAACTACAGAAGCCCATGCACCCAGAGCCCGTGCTCCGCAACAAGAGAAGCCACCGCAATGAGAAGCCTGTGCACCACAACGAAGAGTAGCCCCCGCTCGCCACAACTAGAGAAAGCCCGTGTGCAGTAACGAAGACCCAACGTAGCCAAAAATAAATAAATAAATAAAATAATTTATAAAATGAACTACTAACCTTAACATTCCAGGTTAGTTACCTCACAAAACCCAAATATCCATCTAATAAAAAGACAGCTTGGGCAACTTTTTTTGTTACATTCAATGTATATAGCCATTTGTTCTTCCTCAGTATGTGTATGCTCGGTTATGCTATGCTGTGATTTTAGGGATTTCCTCCACCAATATTTTCTCTTGATAATGTAGGTGGAAACTTTTATAATATTAGTTAGACTCATTAACTTTAGAAAGTAAGAAAAAAGAATCACATTTAATGTTGACAGGAAGATTTTTTAACATAAGGAATACAGCAATATGCTTAAGAACTGGTGTTTAAGGTAGACAGCAGAATATCTCATACGTATATAAGTGACCAAAATAAAACTGATTTTCTTTAGAAGTTTCAATTTGTGTTTTATAAAAGACAATAACAATGTGTTATTAAAAAGCTACACAGGGGCTTCCCTGGTGGCGCAGTGGTTAAGAATCTGCCTGCCAATGCAGGGGACATGGGTTCGAGCCCTGGTCCGGGAAGATCCCACATGCCGCGGAGCAACTAAACCTGTGCACCACAACTACTGAGCCTGCGCTCTAGAACCCCTGAGCCACAACTACTAAAGCCCACGCACCTACAGCCTGTGCTCTGCAACAAGAGAAACCACCGCAGTGAGAAGCCCGCGCACCGCAACAAAGAGTAGCCCGCGCTCACCGCAACTTGAGAAAGCCCGCACGCAGCAATGAAGACCCAATGCAGCCAAAAATAAATAAATTTTATTTTTTTAAAAAAAAGCTACACAGTATAAACACCACTATTTTAAATAAAGATTAAATTCAAATCTCTAAGTCTTCTTTAAAACAATTTTTGCTTACAAATTTACACATACTTGGGCCTCAGTTGTCAAAAATAGCAACAGTATGATTCTGAGATTCTCAGAAAGAATATCTTTAGTATGTTTCTTTCACTCTATGCAAACTCAGAAGTCAACAACTTCTTTAAGATTAATATGTAAAATCTCTGGAAATACAAGGCCATTACGATTTAATTTTTTTTAAAAACCAACAACTCGTTTTTTTCGGACAGTAACGCAAAACTCAGTTTATTAAAACAATAAAGAGAACATAAAATCTATTTATACCACGTTTCATTCTAATAAAGAATGAAGAAATATGAAAGTATAAATGATTAACTTATAAAATCAATTTTGGCATCCTATGTCGTCAGTTTAAGAAATTATCAATTTACCTTTCCATTGTTTTTTTCAATTACAAAAACAAGGGCTGCTGAATATTTAAAAATTTAGTCTTAATTTTTATCAGTTTATGAGGATCAAAAATAAGATAATAAAAAACGTTAATGGGGGAGTTCCCTGGTGTCCTAGTGGTTAGGATCCAGGCTTTCACTGTGGTGGTCCGGGTTCAATCCCACAAGCCAGAAAAAAAAAAAAAATTCAATGTATCTTAAATAGAAAAATCCGGTTTCAGTCACAACCCGATACAACAGTCAATTTTAGAATAGGTGCTGAGAAAAAAAGGAAGAAGTAACACCTATTCACACCACTTTTGCTATTCAGGATCATAGATAATCCTTTCCAAGCCATCACCATTAACTTGTCTTAGTCTCCTCTGGTACTTCAATCACTGTCATCAAACTTCTGAAAACCAGAGGCCTGCAAGGATTAAGCCAGACGTCTATATCCTTGTAGGGGTTGTTTTTTATGCTTTTTGGTAGAAGTATTCCAAATTGACCTATTTCTTCCATTATAATTTAAATTGAAAAAATCTGAAGTAAAGCTCTGTCACTTTGAAAAAACTGTCACTACCACAGATAAAGAACAAAGAGTGTTTGTTGCTCACCACCCAATTCTACAAGAGTTAAGTAGTAACCCACTGCAGTTGCCCACCAACAGTACAACCTGAGAGGAATTCAGAGTGAAAAACAGGATAAGGAACTCTTTGGATAAACAGGCCCTTAAATAGTTAGATGCATATCTCAGGAAGAATTTCAATGATCCCAGATGCTTGTATCTTCCCACACGCAGAAAAGCACTAAAATCATTCACTTGAGATATCTGTTCTTGGTGACAAGCAGTAATCTTTTACCAAGCTGTATGCTTGACTGCATGTATTTCCCAGCCAAAAATCATATATAAACTGGTTTCTCGCCTGCCTCTTTCGAGCAGTTTCCTCAGAGCTAACTGAGTGGCCATGTCCTGGGCTATAGTCCTCAGTGAGACCCTGAATAAAATTTAAACTCGTAACTCTTATGTTTTATGGCTTTCTTTAAGTCAATACCATGTTTATGGGTAATAACGCTTATCAGTAAGCCCAGTCTACACTTCACAGACCATCAACAGATGTCCTGTCCTCTGCTACATCTGAAAGAACCAATCACAAACTCCCTATACCAAAACCCCTCCACCCAATAAAACCTCATACCTCCTCCTCCCACATGCACAAACAGATCCACACCCAGACACACCCTACGAGTAAAACATTTAGAAAAGGAATACAACTTCAGGAATGAGAAGTATCCTGAGACACAACATATTTGGACTTAGGGAGAGAGCAATCACATAATTTTATTCTTAATGAAGCAAGACCTAAAATTATTTGCTGTCAAAATAAGCACTGTGGACTCAAAGCTTAAGGAAAAAACCTACCATAAGGAAAAAAAAAAAAAAAAAAAAAAGAAGACTTCCATTGAAGCATTACATCCAAAGTGAAAGAATTACAAATCAAATATTAATCTAGTTGAAAGAGATGTATATAATTAACAGGAAATGAACATTAATTTTAAAATACTATATACTTTTTCCTATTCCATTCAATTCTTTAGATTTCTTTAATCGGGCCAGGGCAGAAGCTGAAGCAAAAGACAGACATCAAAGGAATCAGAGATGGGGCAAAAAAGCAATGTTTTCATATCACTTCTGACCTATTTTGAAAAAAAGTATTTACTTGAGTTGCTGTTCTATTTATTTACTCAGAAAACACTTGAGTGCTTACTACTAGTAGCACACTGCCCTTAGTAACTTAAAGATCTAATAAAGTACCTTTATAGTAACTACAAGGCAGAAGTGAAAAATCCTATGAAAGAGGTAAAAGGTGCTGTGAGGGTACACAAGGTAAGAAAAAGTGTGTACAGCTATGAGACTGAGGCTAAGTTTGGTGGATTCATGATGCCAGATATAAAGATTTAAAGAACTAATGGGGATTTCGAATAAAATCTGAATTCAAGAAGTACAGGGACTTCCCTGGTGGTGCAGTGGTTGGGAGTCCGCCTGCCAATGCAGGGGACAAGGGTTCGACCCCTGGACCGGGAAGATCCCACATGCCGTGGAGCAACTAAGCCCGTGTGCCACAACTACTGAGCCTGCGCTCTAGAGCCTGCGTGCCACACCTACTGAGACTTCATGCCACAACCACTAAAGCCCGAGCACCTGGAGCCCATGCTCCACAACAAGAGAAGCCACCACCGTGAGAAGCCCGCACACCCCAACGAAGAGTAGACCCCGCTCACGGCAACTAGAGAAAGCCTGTGCGCAGCAACTAAGACCCAACACAGCCAAAAATTTTTAAAAAATAAACAAGAAGACAGACAAAGAGTAGAGGGACTAATTAGGTAAGTTAGCTAGATAAGTTTTTTAAAAATCTCAGAAACAATGAAAAGACAAGACTGAGAACTGTGAAAATACCCAGAATTCAAAGTGGAAGCTCACTATTAAAAAGTGAGTAAAAAGATTAAGTATTCATAACAGGGAAAGGCTACTGACAGAATCTACAAATTTGCAGTAATGTCCAGTTCAGCCTAAAGACAGGAAAGATAGACCCAGGACCCAGAATCATAAACAGCCTGATTCTCAGTGATTTTAACAGACTGACAAAAAGCTCTCAGCATAGGCCTAAAATGGGAGCTGCATGGGGTAACAACAATAACGGCCAAAAGACTAAAAACAAGACTAACATTCCAAGGGCTATTCACATTTTAATATAGGACTCCTAAGATTATTTAAAACAATCAAAAACAACCAAACCAAACTAAAACAAAAAAACCCTTAAGACTGTAATTATTCATATTCAACTCCAAAGATTTCTGATATAAAATTTGTAAGTTTGTCTAGGTAGACAACTGGCACAGAAGAATCAATAAGCTCATAACTAAGCCTAGAGGACCACCCAGCAGCAGCATAGTAATGTACTTTGTTTACTAATCCTCCTCCACAAAGAACTCTCAGGGCAGATACGTTGTTTCTTTGTATAAAATGGCCACCAAACAAGAGATTTCACAAAAATTGAAAAGGCAGTCAACATTTGCTCTGATATGTACAGAAAATGGATGTTCTTTGATAGAACTGTGATCATGTAAACAGCCAGAAACAAACATTTTCATAGTCTCAAACTTGGTTCTTAAAAAGATCTCTCCAGGGCTTCCCTGGTGGCGCAGTGGTTGGGAGTCCGCCTGCCGATGCAGGGGACACGGGTTCGTGCCCCGGTCCGGGAAGATCCCATATGCCGCGGAGCGGCTGGGCCTGTGAGCCATGGCCGCTGAGCCTGCACGTCTGGAGCCTGTGCTCCGCAACGGGAGAGGCAACAACAGTGAGAGGCCCGCGTACCGCAAAAAAAAAAAAAAAAAAAAAAAAAAAAGATCTCTCCAGAAGTATCAACTTTGAAATGTCTACCATCTCCTGAACCCTAAATCTGGAGATTTATTATATCTTATCCAATTTACATAATTTGCACAGCTAAATTCTCCCATTGTAGCTGAGTTCTCAGCTTTGGTTGCAGACCAGACTTAGCAAGGAGCTGAGAAAAATTCCAATACCCAAGATGCATGCCAGACCAATTAATCAATCTTTGGGGATAGTTGTTGTTTTTAAAGCTCACCAGGTGTCTTCAATATAATGCCAACATGGAAAACCACTAACTTGGATTGTGTGGGTAACTCAAGAAAAAAACTGGGGGACAGTACTTACCTACAGTAGAAAATGGAAAAAGGCAAACAAGGAACCTGAATGTAGTAACATTACATTTTGCCAGTTTTAACCTGGCTTCAGTACATTTCAAATCAAAGGTGGACTGAAATTTAAATCAAAATATAGTCAATTCTCATTATTCACAGTAGTTATGTTCTGTAAAGTCACGACAAATACTTAATTAGCAAACAGTGAAACACTGTTCCTAGGGGAAATACAGGGTTAGGTTTCTGTGATCCTCCACTCACATTCATCCAATCAGTAATAACCTTAATTTGTGTGTGTTCCTGTTTAGAGTTCTTAATATATATTGTTTATTCAGTAACACTGAACCCAAGGGCAACAGTACATGCCTGAATGAAGGTTATCTAACACACATATTTTCTACACACGACACATCAGTCTTCTTGCAACTAGGAACACTGAATGGTACTCCAGTACTGTGCTTGGGGGCCACTTTAAACAGTGAAATCACTAAAAGCACAAAAATGTGAAAGAAAGTGGCACTAAACAGATCCAAGAAAGGACACTCGTTTACTGTATGACAGCTGCAAAGTTGCCCTGTTTTACCTGAGCTGCAACATGCACGTCAGCAACTCAAATCTTCCCACTCTGCACATGTGTGCAAATCACCACAAAACCACCATGAGAATCGATTTTAGGGTTACAAATAAACTTTACAAGTAGGTGGACTCACAAATACAGAATTCATGAATAATGTGGACAGACTGTAGAAATATCAAATCAAGTAGCTCAAACTAATTGTTATAAAGATAGGAATTCGAGGTTTCCAGCAACATAAAGAGCAAAGATGGCACCAATATGCCCAGCTACATAATTTTCTCCACTAAAATCCTTAAATTGGTTTTCCTATTTAAGGAAATGTAACAATTTTTCTCATATCAAATCTATATACTAAAAAAACTATATATCAATTTGCTCAATATAGCTTCCTTTCATGCAGTACAAAAGTAATCATTTTATCAACTAGCTCTAATCACAAAATGCAGCAATGATTTAAAGGTATGATGGTTGGACTAGATGACTTCTAAAATGCCCAATGGCTCAATGCTTTTTGCAAGTCTAAAAACCAAAGTTCGTGTGTCTATTTCAATTATAATAAAAGCCAATATATGAATACATAAATATTCTCAGTAATAGTTTATCAGGATTATAATCACATTTTTTAGTAGTAGGGCTGTAATATAAATTCTTATCTGAAAAAGAGCTAACAGCTCCACTCACCAAGAGAAAGAATTTGAATCCAGCAGGATATTATCAAACCTGATGGACTCTCATCTTGGACCTATACAACTTCAAAAAGAAAACAACCTGCCATATTAATGCTATAAAAGCTAAAAATACCTCAGACCATATACAAAAGTTAACTCAAAATAAATCAGACATAAATGTAAGAGCTAAAACTATAACACTCTCAGAAGAAGAGAGGTATAATAAAGTATGTCTTCATGACCTTGAATTAAGTAATGATTTCTTAGATATGAAAACAAAAGTACAAATGACAAAAGAATAAACTGGACGTCATCATAATTAAAAATATTTGTGCTTTAAAGGATACCATGAAGAATGTGCAAACGCAGCTCACATAGGAGAATATTTGCAAATCTCATGTCCGATAAATTCAGAATATATAAAGAACTCTTACAACTCAACAATAAAAAGATACCTTATCTTTTTAAATGGCAAAGGATTTAAATAGACATTTCTCCAAGAAATGTATCAATAAGCACAAGAAAAGATGTCCAACATTAGTCATTAGGGAAATGCAAATCAAAACCACAATGAGATACCACTTCACGCCCACTAAGATAGCTATAATTTTTTAAATAGACAACAAATATTAGCCAGAATATGTAGAAACTGGAACCTCTGCACACTGCTTGTGGGAATGTAAAATAGTGTAGCTGCCATGGAAAAATCTGGCAGTTTCTTAAAAAATTAAACATAAGAGTTACCAAATGACTCAGCAATTCCACTCCTAGGTATATACCTAAGACAAATAAAACATGTCCATACAAAAACATGTTCATAAATACCCAGTGCAGCATTATTCAAAAAAAAAAAGCACGGCTTTCCTGGTGGTGCAGTGGTTGAGAGTCCGCCTGCCCATGCAGGGGACACGGGTTCATGCCCCGGTCCAGGAAGATCCCAAATGCTGCAGAGCGGCTGGGCCCGTGAGCCATGGCCGCTGAGCCTGCGCGTCCGGAGCCTGTGCTCCGCAACGGGAGAGGCCACAACAGTGAGAGGCCCGCGTACCGCAAAAAAAAAAAAAAAAAAAAGCAGAAATAATACAAACAGTCAATTAACAGATGGGAACAGGAAACAAACCAAATGTCAATTAATTGACGGATAAACAAACTGTGGTATGTATAACCATAAAATGGACTATTACTCAGCCTAAAAATGAATGAAGTACTGATACAAGCTACAATATGGACGAACCTCAAAAACATTATGCTGGGTGAAAGAAGCCAGTCCCAAAGGCCACATATTGTATGATTCCATTTATATGAAATGCCCCAAATAGACAAATCTATAAAGATAGAAAACAAATTAGAGATTTCCAAGGGTGGAGGTGGGGACTTGGGGGACAGGATAACATGATACACTGGGAACAGACTGACTGCTAATGGGTAAGGGGTTTCTTTTGGGGGTGACTTTGTGAGTATATTCTTTTAGTGACAATGGCTGTGAATGTATTTTGAAAACCACTGAATTTTATACTTTTAAAAAAAGGTTATGTTTTATGATATGTGAGTTATATTTCAATTAAAAAAGAAAAAAATTGGGACTTCCTTGGCAGTCCAGTGGTTGGGACTCTGCGCTTCCACTGCAGGGGGCATGGGTTCGACCCCTGGTCAGGGAACTAAGATCCAGCATGCCATGTGGCGGGGCCAAAAAAAAAAAACTGAACATGCCATGAAAAACTGAAGTAAGAGGCTCAAAATTTTACTTGGCTAACTCTCAAATTCTGAAGAAGATTGGCAAAGAATACATGCTAATTAGAAATCATACTTCCTCTCTCCTTCCTGTGGTGTGTAAATACAAGGAGAGGCTTCATATAAAGGAAATTTGTTTTTTTCCATTGGTAGCCAACACAGGACCAGGAATCAAAATTTTTTTAAAGTGAGTACTTGATAGAGGTAGTTTAAAATAAGAGGCCTATAGAATTACAAGATGTAACTCACAAACAATTCCAAAGATCTATAACATGAATTTGTAATTTTACCCCATAGGATGGGTAAAAAAAAGGTTACACAGATATTAAATGGTAAAGCCAGAATTCAAACCAAGTTTAACTGAATCCAAAAGCTGTGCTTATTCCATTGTCATTTACTGAGGCCCTACTACATGCCAGGCACTGGGGTATGACCAGGAGAAATAGTATATTAATTAACAATATGTCAGGGATATGAAGATGAAATTTAGCAGGGAAAGGGGCACTGCAAGTGCCACAGTGGAAGGACTGTTTTTCTGTTGTTGTTGTTGCTGTTGTTTTTGCGGTACGCGGGCCTCTCACTGCTGTGGCCTCTTCCGTTGCGGAGCACAGGCTCCGGACGCGCGGGCTCAGCGGCCATGGCTCACGGGCCCAGCCACTCCGCGGCACGTAGGATCTTCCCGGACAGGGGCACGAACCCGTGTCCCCCGCATTGGCAGGCGGACTCCCAACCACTGCGCCACCAGGGAAGCCCGGAAGGACTGTTTTGTACTGGGTGATCAAGGAAGGCTTCTCTGAGAAAACTGCATTTGAACAAAGATCTGAGATTTAAAAAAAAGGAAGTGAGCCATCAGCTATGTGGAAAAGAGCACTGCAAGCAGAGGAAACAACAGGGGCAAAGGATAGCAGGGAGGCCCGTAAGGCTGTAGAGAAGTGAGATGGGTGGGGCAGTGGTCATTAACAGGGATTTTGGATTATATTCTGAGTAAAATAGGGAAGCCACAGTAAGGATGTGAGTGAAGTGACATTTGGCTTTTGTTTTGAAAGAATCTGATGAGTTGAGAAAAGACTGGAAGGGAACAAGGGCAGAAGCAGAGAAACCAGTTAGGAAGCTGTTGATATAATACAGATGACAGGTGATGATGATGATTTACATCAGGTAATGACGCAGAAGAGCGGACAACTGGATTCTGGATTTATTCTGAAGGTAGAGCTGGATAGAATCTGCTGATGGTTTGACTACGGAGTGGGATGAAACCAAGGTTTCTGACTGAACAACTGGAAGAACGAAGTTGCCATGTACCACATGGGGAATACTACAGAAAGAACAAGTTTGGGAAGGGAAATCAAGAAAGGGGTTTTACAAATGTTTACCTCTCTGTTAATCTACTTTTGTCTTAACCACTTCACTACACTGATGCTTGTGCAACACAACTGTTATGTAGTGAAACAGAACCTGAATCCAAGTCTTTTGATTCCAGATCCTGAGCACATTTTTCTAATAAAGTTTTACAAAAGCAACTGAATGAAACTACCGTTTTTCTCAGAATAAAGTAACTCAAAGGCATGCACCATTTGCTGGTACTCCAAAAACTGCATTCCCAAATAAAGGCTATCAAATGAAGACATTCTTAAAACACCTGACAAACATGAACAAGTATCATGTAGGTAAAATAATGAAGCAAACAATGATATAAAGATGCAATAAAATTCATCTAACAAATGCTCAATTTAGATAAATACTATGCAGAAGTATATTTTCAGAAAAATGCCAGATCACCCCTTTAAAAATTCTCCTTAATAATAAAGATTATCTTTGAACAGTAAAGATTTGCCATTATAATTTTACTCAGTACACAAGTATATGCATAAAGAACCTTTGTAAAAATTTTGATAAAGTGACTTTATATTTTAAAGTATAAGGAACATTTTCTTCTCATTTTCTTAACTATAGAAGCTATAAAATATTTTAGTAAATGCTAAATTCTTGACTGAAGATTTAAATAATTATCCAAATGATTTCTCAACAATACCAAACTTGTTAATATGTTCATTACCTCCAACTTAACAGCATCAGTAGATTTTAGAGCTTGGTTTCCAATTCAGCTTCACTACTCAGTTGCTATGAAATTTTGGGTAAGTCACTTCCCAAATAAGTGATTACTTATCAAAAGTCACTCTTTCTATCTAATAGAATAAAATGGGATTATCTGACTTCCCATTTTGCAAGGTTGGAATAAGAATCCAGAGAGGAAGAAAATGAAAATACTTTGAAAAACAAAGTTATGGCAAACACATAAATCAAGAAAATAAGCAAACTTTGGGGGGAATACACATGTAATTATAAATATGAATTTTGTTGTTCCTTTATAGGTATTCAACCTTACTGTAAGAAAATTGCTTACTAGATTTCTCTAGGAGGTGGGTCAAAAAGGATCTTGCTGTGATTTATGTCTTAGAGTGTTCTGCCTATGTTTTCCTCTAAGAGTTTTATAGTGTCTGGCCTTACATTTAGGTCTTTAATCCATTTTGAGTTTATTTTTGTATACAGTGTTAGGCAGTGTTCTAATTTCATTCTTTTACATGTAGCTGTGCAGTTTTCCCAGCACCACTTATTGAAGAGGCTGTCTTTTCTCCATTGTATATTCTTGCCTCCTTTATCAAACATAAGGTGACCGTATGTGCATGGGTTTATCTCTGGGCTTTCTATCCTGTTCCACTGATCTACATTTCTATTTCTGTGCCAGTACCATACTGTCTTGATTACTGTAGCTTTGTAGTATAGTCTGAAGTCAGGGAGCCTGATTCCTCCAACTCTGTTTTTCTTTCTCAAGATTGTTTTGGCTATTTGGGATCATTTGTGCTTCCAAACAAATTGTGAAATTTTTTGGATTTCTCTAAAATAGAACTAAATTAATGCAGAATTTGCTATGTCAAGTGACCGACAAGCACTTACTGTAGTCACTGTGCACATTTAAGGAACAGTGAGAAAGGATTTTTTTTTCCTATTCTAATGGAATCTATGGCCCAGAGGAGTGGAAGAGACCTAAAAAGTTAAATGAAAGACCCAAACCAACACTTTAGGACAAAAATAGAAGGCATCTTGTAAAGTAGCAAAAAGAAAAATACCACAATGATTGCTTTGAGAATTAAGATGATGACCCCAACTTTATGCTTTTGTTCACAATGTAATCTACTATCTACTTATGTTTCTCATTCACACAGAACACCGTCAATTCTACTCTATGCTGTTCCCCTTTTCCTTCAGCACTTGCTCCAACAGCTCTCTGTCAGCCTCATTCCTAGACAGAGTACCTAGCCAACCTTCTCAGATACTGTAATTCTAGCTATACACCCCAAGTCTCCAGTGCTCAGTAAGCCTCAGGATCCATGATGACAGTCAGTTTTCTAACTTTTAATTATGCTGTAACCCTTCATAATGATGTCAATAGTCATATGAAATCTAATTGTCAAGGTAACGTGACTACAATAATAATGTCAGCAAGAGCCCATACTCTACCTCTCTCAATCACTACAGCCAATTATTTGAGTAAACAGCAATGCAGAGTTGTGAATAATCCAAAATAATTTATTATTTCTAACTCATCTAAGAAAAAACACACATTCATAATCCATCTCCTGTTACTAAATCTCAATCTCCTTCCATCTAGTCAAGTCAACAGTCAATAGTCTAAGACCCAATTAAGAGAGAGGAAGAAAACTCAGAAAATCTGCAAGAGTAATTCAACTGACCATTTCTTTCAATTATATCACTATTTCTGGAATTGACAAATATCAACTACTATACACTGACTTTCTAAGATCTTAAGACATAAGGTAAAAGTAGTTCATTACCTACAATCAGTAAATCTAGATGGTTAAGTTAGAAAAGTATACCAGGTATACTCAAAAACTTCCAACATAAAGGGTGAATGAAACAGCTAAATTCTAAAATCAGAAAATATATCCAGGAGGCAATATTAATTATTTTATAATATGAAATGAGCCAACAGGGAAAAAAAAGATTAGGTACAAAATGAAAAAAGAAACATAACACAAAAAATACTATTTTATGGTTTAGCTGAAAACAGAATACCCTAATATTGCTACACTTTTAAGAAATGTTTTGAATCACATAAAAATTCACTTTAATAATGATTTTGTAGTTTGGGGATAGAAAGTTTGTACCAAATTATCTAAGTCCCAAAAATGCTAAATCTAAAAATTTGTTATCGACAACTTTTCCACATAATATTTTAAGAATTCTAGAATCATCAAAATTAAAAGTAAATCTATTTCTTTACTCTAACTCCTGCCAATTTTAAGTATCACCGTGAACCCACCATTCTCAAAGAATGGTTTCTTAAAACATAATCTAATCATATCTTACTTGGTGATTTGTGACTTTGTTCTAGGAAGAAAAAAGAAAAAGAAAAAAATGGGAAAGAACATCTCAAAGGGCTCATATAAATCTGAAAACCACAATCCTGAACTGTATATTGAAGAACAACTCTAGCAAAACTACAGAGCAGAGTTTCCCCAGCATTACAGTTGTACCAGAATACTGATCCTCATCCCCAGTGTTTCACTCTGAGCTGCTTGGCCAGGTGCTTCTAGCCTCCAACAATCTCACCCACCCTGGTGCGCAATTCAAAAAGTATTTTCTGTGTGTGCCACAGCCTAAAAAAAGGTTGAGAGGCACTGATAGAGTATACTGCAGTAGTTACAACATCAACTTTAAAATACATACTTCCCGAAAAGAATCTGAAGAAGAACAGATATATATATAAATGTATAACTGAATCACTGTGCTGTACACCTGAAATTAACACACTGTAAATAAACTATACTTCAATAAAATTTTTAAAAAAAGACAAAACAACAACATACTCTCCAAAGAAGAAATTCAAAGCCTACCTTTACTTGATATCCTGATGATCCTAAAGGCTAATTTATTTTATTCATTTATTTTTATCAATGTAAGTAATCAAATCTTATGTTACACTTGTATAATATGCATGTTTTTAAAATACAGTTCCTCTTACAGCTTAAGTAACCTCCTCATCAGCAATAATATCCTGGTGCCGGTTAAGATAAAGAAATCTACTGAAAACTTTTTTAGGTAGAGACATGGTTAGAGCAGCATTCATGTATAGCTTGTTTTTTCCTAAGCACTCAAACTAAAATCCAAAGAATATTTCCCAACCTCCTTCCGCAATTTTTCTCCATAGCACTATCACCTTCTAATATAATAGCGATTAACTTAAATATTTGTTCTTATCCATTGTCCCTAACCAGACTATTACATTCACAAAGGCAGAAATCTTGCCTGCTTTTGTTCACTGCTGTATCCCCAGCACCTAGATGAATACCAGACACATAGTGGGCCCTCAAAAAAATAACTGATGAGTGAATCAACAAATTTCATAATTTAGCTGTAGTTTTATGTATAATTTATTTGTTTTGAGGAGTTAAATTTTGCCATTAAGATGGTCAGGAAAAAATGTTGTTCTAAGACACAGAATAACCACACAGAAAGTGTTGTGTTTCAAAAAGCTCAGTTTATCTATATTAAAATATTTTTCAAGACACTACCAAAAAAGGATGTGAAGAAAAGGGAACCCTTGTACACTGTTGGTGGGAATGTACATTGGTGCAGCCACTATGAAAAATAGTATTGAGGGTCCTCAAAAAACAGAAATTAGAACTACTATTTGATCCAGCAATTCCACTCCTGGGTATATATCAGAAGAAAACAAAAACACTAATGTAAAAGATACATGCACTCCAATGTTCATAGCAGCACTATTTACAGTTGTTAAGATATGGAAGCAATCTAAGTATCCATCAACAGATGAACATATAAATAAGATGTTGGCGTGCACACATGCACACACACACAAACAATGAAATATTACTCAGCCGTAAAAAAGAATGAAACTTTGTCATTTGCAACAACACAGATGGACTTGGAGAGTATTATGCTCAGTGAAATAAAATCAGTCAGAGAAAGAAATATTGTACAGTATCACTTACATGTGGAATCTAAAAAGTAAAACTAGTGAATATAACAAAAAAGAAACAGACTCACAGATATAAAGAACTAGTGGTTAACACTGGAGAGGGAAAGGGAGAGGAGCAAGATAGGGAGACAGGGTTAACACGTGCAAACTACTATGTATAAAATAAATAAGCTACAAGGATATATTGTACAGCACAGGGAATATAGCCAATATTTCCTAATAACTATAAATGGAGTATAATCTTTAAAAATTGTGAATCACTATATTGTACGTCTGAAACATAAACTATTGTATATCAACTATGCTTCGATAAAAAAAATTTTTAATAAAAAAGATACTACCAGAAAATCTGTATCAGGTATTTTTAAAATACAAATAAAAGGAAGAATTTAGTTTTAATTAAAATAGGAAACATCAGTTTTCCATTCCTCTAATCAGAAGACATAAGGGAATAAAGGGTGAAAAGACAGTCAGAGGTAGTACTTGGGATGCAGAAAAAGGCAGTATTGCACTGCCAAGTATTGTTTCCACTGCTTAAGTCGCCATGTAAAATTCAAGACTGTCAACATTGTTTTGTACCGACTCAAGTTTTTTTCTCTTAAAAACTGAAATCTGTCTTCTCCAGACACTAAAAGTCTAAATCTAATCAGCAAATTAGTTATCCCTATAATCCTCCTGCCAAATATAATCACAAGTATAGTGGATTTTAATCTTTTAATACAAATAATCTTAAATTGGTCATATAGCCGATCTACTGTTCAACTAGTGTTCTACAGTTCCTTTTTTGGCCTCAAATGATGAAACTTCTCTAACGTCTCTCGGGAGATTAGGGTAAAGTATAATGTTTCCTGAAATTGTTCTTGTTTTTTCTCTGGACTACTTCATGACATCTCTTCAACTAGGAATGTTATATACAATTTTCTTTTTCTATTCTGCAGAAAAGTCCAGAGGGAGAAGCAAAGGTAAAAAGAGTCTTGAATGGAGAGGCTGAAAGGGGACAGACAACACAAAAGCACAGAAGTAAATGTGAAGCAAATACGTGCACAGAAGAGGAAGAAGATACAGAAAACAGAAGAGATGAAAGAAAAGCACTTTTCTCTCCTAAAAAGAGGAAAAAAGGGGCAGGGAAACGTGCTTATTCTTCTAGAAACAAAAGCATAAAATCCTTCCAAGAAAAACGTGGTCTCTTTAAGATGTTGTTAAAACTCTAAAAAGCGCTCAGATGACACTCCAAACAGGAGTTCTGCCTTCTCTTCCTATGTTTTGACAGAGTTAGTCTTCATCTGTAAATTAAATGCAAGCTATAGATAATGCAGAGTTAATCTCTACAAAACTGCAACTGTGGATGCCATCTTTGCCTGAAAAAAAATCAAACTCCCTGGATTTGGTAAAAAGGAGCCTATTAAGTTGGAAAACCAGAAAACCACGCATTGCCAAGTCAGGTAAATACAACACGGGTTAACAAAACACCTCCTACCAAACTAAGGTTCCACTAAAGGTCTGGGGAAAAGGGGTAAAAGGCTGTAGCCTAACCGCGACCGCAAGGGTGGGGCACCGTACGAAATAAAAAGATTTGAGGGCGAGCTATCTATCCCGGGAGGTATGGGGAGCTGGTGACTTGTCTCTCGGGGAGACTGCATATTAGGCGGCAAAGGACTTTGATGGGCTAACGGCAGCTTCGGGGAGAGGGAGAAAATGGGCTGCTGGACGTATGTTCGTTGAGAGTGCGGAGGCTGAGAGAGGAAGGTACCCCTGGGGCAAAGGACTAAGAGTCAAAAGGGGAGTGGAGGGGCCGAGCAGGCCAGGGAGGCCGGGCGTGGGAGGCCTGAACAGAGGCCGCGAACGCCTCTGCAGCCAGCCGCCTTCTCCGGGAACGCCTTTTCAGCTCCCCACACTCAGCCCCTCTCAGGGCCGCCCCTGCCCCAGCGACAACGGCGACAGCAGCTGTTTCCGCCCAGCCGGGGACCGCGGAGGAAAAGACATCCCTGGGGCGGGGGTCAGGCCAGCGGGAACCGTCCGTGTGAGCTGGAGATGATTCCGAGACCACTGCCGCTGAGCGAACATCAAACTTCACCCTTTCCTCCCCTTAGCCTTCTTTATCCCCCAACTTCCCGGCCGGCTGGTGTCCGCTTCGACCGACCGAGAAACCCCCTTCTTCTCGCCGCCTCTCACCCCTCCCAACGCCCGGACGCTGGGGAAGGGCCGGCCACCGGAGCCACTCCGGAGCCGGCCCAGGTGCCCCAGAGTCCCAGACAACCCTCCGGACGAAACGCTCGTATCCTCCCTGCGGCTCCGGAGCCCGCCCAGATGCTGCAAACTCCTCTTACCTGCATTGACGCCATGATAGAACCATCCCCCCCAAGACCGGTGAGGCCACAGACGCAGGGGGCGGAGCTGCCGTGCTTGCGTCACGCCGCGGAGGCCCAGCATCCCGGGCGTGGGGGGCGGGGCCTCCAATGGGAAGGAGAGTGCGCGAGGGGATTGGCTAGCGTACCAGGCGCCCGGCGGGGGAGGCGCGGACCCGGCCGCGGTGAATGGCGATGTCCGTACGTTCGGTCACATCCAGTTCCCCAGCCTCCACTAAGATCCCCACTCGCTACCCCGATCGCTTAGGAAATGCTCCTCGGGTTTTGACCCGAGCCACGATTGTTCTTTTTTTTCTGTCTATACCCCGAGATCCTGATGATATCCAGATCCGTGGGTTTTGGGGCTTTTTTTCTGTTTTGTTTTGTTTTTCCAACCACAGGTGTATGGTTTACAGATTTTTTCTTTTCGGATGCTTTTTCCACACTACCATGCCCACTTTCACAGCTTTGGGGCAAGATAAAACTTGCCGCAGGGCTGCTTTCTGGTCTTTACGGACCTGGAAGTCTTCTCATATTCCTAATTTGGGGAAGAGAGACAGATTTCCTTGCACAACGGGATGAGAATTGAGGGCAGAACAGCACTTGGATATTTTAAAGGCAAGGGTAGATTTATAGAACTGAAACTTGCCTGAAGGGGAAGAGAACATTTGGAAGTTTTTCTTTTGTTTGTGTGCGATTTCTGCCCCGTTACCCTAGCCCCTCAGTTTGAAACTTCACGTGTATCAGTAATAGTTATAGTGTTACGGCACTGACATTTGGTTAGAGATTTGACCCTAGACATGAAATTGTTTTTAATTTCAGTGTCACGCTATAATATACACTTATACCTTCTGTCACATCCAGATTTCTCTTCAGCCTGTTTTGTAGTGGGCAGTTTTGTGGTTGTTCCACCTAGGGATGTATATGAGTAAGGAGAGCTGAGTACTCAGAATTTATTCTGGGAGTGCACCAGTTCTGCCAACATTTATCAGAAGCCACATATTTAAAAGCTGTTCTAGAACTGAAGATGTTATTGGTTTATAAAAGGAAAATGGAAGCCAAATGTTTGCACTTCCTGTTCTGTTTTTTTTTTTTTTTTTAATGTAGGTAGCTGATAACATTGAGTAGAAGGCTTTTCGTTTACCAGACTGAAGTCTTAAAAATCTGTCATTTTATTAACTTGGAGTTCTTTTAAGAAATTTATGTAAGATTTAAATATAAGAGCAATGTAAGATATCATCCTTCCCACTCTTTAGATCATTATGTTCTCTGTGAAATTCTCTAAGGTAAAATGTGTTCAAAAAAGGAAAAAAGATCCTTAAAGTACCCTACTTATTCTATGGTATAATATTAAACACCCTATTCTTCATCGCTAGAGAGGAATTTATATTGGTATACTTTTTTTCCTCTTAGACTTCCACCCGATTGCCAGAAAGGGGCAGGTTTTCCCTCTGTTGTGCAAAATGACTGCGTCCTTGAGGAATGTTTGGAGGCTTTTGGCAACCAAGGATGATCCAGAAACATATCAGGTGTCAGCCCAGTTGTGTTGCCTACATTTCAACTGAGTAAAACTCATATCATGAAAGAGGAAAGCTTTTCCAGATATATTTTCTTCTGGAGATCTTTATCCCTATGATCTCAGAAAATTGATCGTTTTACCATCTAAGGTTCACTTTGTTTAAAAGCCAATTCTTCCTAAGGTATGTGTCTTTAGATGACCCCACAAACAAAGCATTATGACATCATCAGAATCAACAACCTGCCATGACAAATACTAATAAGGAAGAAAAGGGTTACAGGAATCCTAATACTCCTCACAGTAAAATCAACATCTGGTCCATTGGATTTTATATGTGTTAAAGAGGATCTTCATCGGAGGGAAAAGTCAGTACCAGTCATATCTTTCCAGGAGATAGTAAATAGTACATAATTACCTCACTATCTTCTTCATTCTTTCATTGATATATAAAAGATCCTGATGTACTCAGGAGCTAAAACAGTGACTTTCAGATGGGGTGGGAGCATATAATTATCTCCAGGAAGCATGAAATGTTTATATCTAAAACAATTGATTATACAGTGTTTGAGGACTAGGCTCACATCTCATTTCTTCAGTTTTTGTTTTGTTTTGTTTGTTTTTTACACATCTCATTTCTTTACAGAGTGGAGCTTCCTATCAGATAGGCAAAAGACAAAATGCCTGACAATTTCAAAAGTAGGAGAGGAAGTGGAGCTCTCATAAACTCTATACGAGGGCTTCCCTGGTGGCGCAGTGGTTAAGAATCTGCCTGCCAGTGCAGGGGACACAGGTTCGAGCCCTGGTCCGGGAAGATCCCACGTGCCGCGGAGCAACTAAGCCTATGCTCCACAACTACGGAGCCTGCACCCTAGAGCCCGTGAGCCACAACTACTGAAGCCCACAAGCCTAGAGCCTATGCCCTGCAACAAGAGTAGCCCCCGCTCGCCACAACTAGAGAAAGCCCGTGAGCAGCAACAAAGATCCAACACAGCCAAAAAATAAAAAATAAAAATTTCTCTCTTAAAAAAAATTTTTTTAAAAAGGGTATCTTGGAGACAACTGGAGAAATTTAAGCAGAAAATAGGTATTAGATAATATTAAGGAATAATAGCTGTCTTTGTTAGATTTGATAATCATGTTCATTTTTTAATTTCCATAGCAATTAGAAATGACCATCAGGTTCAAGGAAGTGATTCTCCTTCACCTCACAAACTACCCCCACCTCCATCTCCCTGGAAGAAAAAAACCAGGACGTACACAAGCTGTGTATGTGCCTGAGGTCTTCCCTGCCAAGGAAAAGGCAGAGCCTGTGACACAGGGGACTAAAAGCAGCTGGACTTTCTGGCAGAAAAGGAGAAGAAATATGGGAAACCAAATAGTCTAATTTCTTAAAGGACCCATAAAGGGATCAGTGGGCAGATCCTGCAATATTGATAGTGTCATGTGATTTATGAATGCTTGAGTTCTAGTGATTCACTAGACCGGTGAGTTAGGAGCAGTCCTATGAGAATATGCTTGTTGGAGGATGAAGAGGCAGAGCTGACGAGTCCTTACTTGAGTCTGTGTCTCCCCAGAGTGGTTATTCTTAGTCTCCCACTGGCTGATCTCATCAGAGAAACAGAGGCAGTTTAGCAACGAGCAGCTTGGTTATTGGATTGGAAAAGGCAACAGGCCAGGAATCCAAGGTTTGTATTCTTATTCCAGCTCTGTCATTAGCAAGCTTGGTCAAGGCTCTTAATGTCTCTGGGTTTATTTCCTTATCAATAAAATGAGTAAATCAGACTATAAAATCTTCAAGTTTTCTTCCAGATGTCAAATTCCACGCACCTATCAGAGGGAATCAAAATTTGAAATGATGTGTTTAAAATACTATGTTTAGGGCTTCCCTGGTGGTGCAGTGGTTGAGAGTCCACCTGCCGATGCAAGGGACACGGGTTCGTGCCCCAGTCAGGGAAAATCCCACATGCCGCGGAGCGGCTGGGCCCGTGAGCCATGGCCTCTGAGCCTGCGCACCCGGAGCCTGTGCTCCGCAACGGGAGAGGCCACAACAGTGAGAGGCCTGCGTACCGCAAAAAACAAAACAAAACAAAAAAAACTATGTTTAAAAGTCTAAGATAAAATGCAATGGACATGATGTACTATTTTGAGTTTTTAAAAATCACTTTTATAAGTATAATAAGGAACTTGATTTCATTGTAATTTTTGTAGAAATACTGGGGTGCTTTAGTTAACAATTTAAAAATGCTAACATAATCCAACTGAGCTGTAAATGGGATTTCAAAAAGTATCAGGGGAGGGCTTCCCTGGTGGTGCAGTGGTTGAGAATCTGCCTGCCAAAGCAGGGGACATGGGTTCGAGCCCTGGTCTGGGAAGATCCCACACGCCGCAGAGCAGCTAGCCCCGTGAGCCACAATTACTGAGCCTGCGCGTCTGGAGCCTGTGCTCCGCAACAAGAGAGGCCGCGATAATAAGAGGCCCGCGCACCGTGATGAGGAGTGGCCCCCACTTGCCGCAACTAGAGAAAGCCCTCGCACAGAAATGAAGACCCAACACAGCCATAAATAAATAAATAAAATTAAAAAAAAAAAAAGCAAAAGAAATCTGAATGAAGTATGGGCTTAAAAAAAAAAAAGAATAAATAGCCTTTAAAAAAAATAAAGTATCAGGGGAATTCCCTGGCGGTTCAGTGGTTAGGACTCCGTGCTTTCACTGCTTTGGGCCCAGGTTCAATCCCTGGTCAAGGAACTAAGATTCCACACGCTGCAGGGGCGCAGAGAAAAAAAAAAGTATCGAAAACTCCAAATTCATGATTTAGAGTGATACTTTTAAAAAAGCATATCTACAAAACAAAAGTATTATTTTTATAATTTTGAATCTAAACTAGTCATTTCATGTGGATCTCCTAAGAAGAGACAATGAAAATTAACAAAATAACAGATGGTTTGTATATGTGACCTATTCTGCATGACTTACTTTACATGTCACAAACAATTGATTTATATACATATCTGGTTTGTAAATAAGACAGCACCACATGGAGTCCAGCTCATTCAGTTAAATGATTACATTTGAAACCATGAAAATAAAGAGATCACTCCAAGAGAGAGTTTAGGGGAGAAAAAAACATAATGCTGAGGTCAGTGGCTAAAGGAAACACCAACATTTAAGAGAAATGTGGCCTAGAAGTCAAAAGAGTCTTGAGGAGGGAGGAAGTAATCAATAATGTAAATTCATTCAAGATTTGTAAAACAAACACACACAAACAAAAACTGAATTGGCAATGTGGAGTACGTCAATGCTCTTCATCAGATTACTTTTTGTTGCAGTGAACTGTGGAGCGAACTGGTAAGTGAAGATAAAGAGGCATCAAAGGCTTGGACTTCCCTGGTGGTACAGTAGTTAAGAATCTGCCTGCCAGCGCAGGGGACACGGGTTCGATCCCTGGTCCAGGAAGATCCCACATGCTGCGGAGCAATTAAGCCTGCGAGTCGCAACTACTGAGCCCTCGTGCCACAACTACTGAAGCCCACGCGCCTAGAGCCCGCACTCCGCAACAAAGAGAAGCCACTGCAATGAGAAGCCCGTGCACCGCAACGAAGAGTAGCCCCCGCTCACCACAGCTAGGGAAAGCCAGTGCGCAGCAACGAAGATCCAACACAGACAATAAATAAATAAATAAATTTATATTTAAAAAAAAGACATCAAAGGCTTGGAGGAGATGAGAAAAAGGGAGATAAGATTGCACTAGTGACAAACCATGTACAAAAAAGTTCATAGCAGTATTTTTTGTAACAGCTCAAAACTGGAGACAACCTAAATGTCCATCAACAGTGGAATGGATAAATAAGCCTATACTGTGCTGCATCTTAGTTATATCTCAGTAAAACTGGGAAAAATAAGCACTAGCCCTTCTTTTCTTGAAGGGGAGCAACTGTCTTGCCAATTACTGAATTAAAAAAAAATCTGAGTTCTCTAAATAATATCAGTTTCTTGTCTAGTTCTCTTGTGATCCCCTCAAGGACTAATTATAAAGTTAAAACTCCAAAAGACCTAAATAAAATAGTGGTGGGAAAAACAAAAAAGGAAAGTAGTTAACACATATAAATATACACAGGGCATAGCAGGGAAGAATATAAAGGAAAGGTTGTAATTGTCATTTCTACAACGGGTAGTAAGGTTGAAGCAGGTTTTTATGATTTTCCTCTTCCATTACTGTTTCCTTTGCCTTCAGCCAGTAAACGTCCTGGCTGGAGTTTTTTACCCAGTAGCGTGACTTGAACTTTTTTTCCTGAGGGATCTAAACTCCTGGTGATCTTGTCTTTATGGAGTTGGCAGTAATCTTCCATTAACTTTGATGCTGAATCCTGGGAGTCCCCAGGGATCCATTTGTATTCTTACTCTGAAACAACAGCATGTGAGGTGAGAATTACCTCTCCCCAGAAGGTATCTCCAGGTATAAGGGAGTCCCTGCTTCTTACCAAAAGATGGTGGCAGGTTGATTTAATGGTTGAGGAGGGTCATGAGGGGTTCAAAATGATCCCTGTTCAATTTTTTAGGTTACCACCCTTTTCTCAATCAATATCTTAAATTTTACATGGTAGACATATAACCACCAGACACTAACTGAACTGACATTTTAATTTGGCTTATTGGATCAATCTTCAAGTTTGGTTTTACAATGATCAGAAAGCTATCTGTGGTTAAATAACAGAATACTAGAAATTTCCTAGGAGTCTACTGTGCCTTGAAATTTGTGAGATTTGAGGTTGTCCTCTTTCTTTAAGCATCCAGTACCATTAAAAGCAACCACTCCAGGGAATTCCCTGGCGGTCCAGTGTTTAGGATTCCATGCTTCCACTGCAGGGGGCACAGGTTTGATCCCTGGTCAGAGAACTAAGATCCTGCAAGCCGCATGCGTGGCCAAAAAAATAAAAAAGAAAAGCAACCATTCCACTTCTCAGGCTATAATTCTTTTTCATTTTTTAAAATTGAAAACAGGGTTTAGTTATTGTAACTGATAATTGGAGTACAGGCTAGTGGTAAGATAAAATCAGAAACTGAGTTTGGTGCATTTTGCTTTTGTTCAGAACAAAATATCAACTGATGAGTTTTTAATTTTTCCTGAAATTATTTCCATTAGATTTTTAAAAATTATTTTTTAATTTTTATTGGAGTGTAGTTGATTTACAATGTTGTGTTAGTTTCAGGTGTACAGCAAAATGAATCAGTTATATACATATATCCACTCTTTTTTTTTAGATTCTTTTCCCATATAGGCCATTACAGAGTATTGAGTAGAGTTCCCTGTGCTATACAACAGCTTATTAGTTATCTATTTTATATATAGTCATGTGTATATGTCAGTCCCAGTCTCTCAATTTATCCCTCTCCCCCTTATCCCCAGTAACCGTAAATTTGTTTTCTACATCCGTGTCTCTACTTCTGTTTTGCAAATAAGTTCATTTGTACCCCTTTTTTTTAAGATTCTGCATATAAGCGATATCACATGGTATTTGTCTTTCTGTGTCTGACTTACTTCACTCAGTATGACAATCTCTAGGTCTATCCATGTTGCTGCAAATGGCTTTATTTTGTTCTTTTTGTGGCTGAGTAATATTCCATTGTATTTATATACCACATCCTCTTTATCCATTCCTCTGCTGATGGACTTTTAGGTTGCTTCCATGTCCTGGCTATTGTTAATAGTGCTGCAATGAACATTGGGGTGCATACATCTTTTTTTTTAAATTTTTATTGGAGTACAGTTGCTTTACAATGTTGTGTTAGTTTCTACTGTACAGCAAAGTTAATCAGCTATACATGTATATATATCCCCTCGTTTTGGGATTTCCTTCCCATTTAGGTCACCACAGAGCACTGAGTAGAGCTCCCTGTGCTATATGGTAGGTTCTCATTAGTTATCTACTTTATACATACTATCAATAGTGTATATATCTCAATCCCAAGCTCCCAATTCATCCCACCCCCACTCTTCCCCTTGGTATCCATACGTTTGTTCTCTATGTCTGTGTCTCTATTTCTCCCTTGTAAATAAGATTGTCTATACCAATTTTTTCAGATTCCACATATATGCGTTAACATACGATATTTGTTTTTCTCTTTCTGACTTATTCACTCTGTATGACAGTCTCTAGGTCCATCCGCATCTCTACAAATGACCCAATTTTATTCCTTTTTATGGCTGAGTAATATTCCATTGTATATATGTACCACATCTTTTTTATCCATTCCTCTGTTGATGGATATTTAGGTGGCTTCCATGTACTGGCTATTGTGAATAGTGCTGCAATGAACATTTGGGTGCATGTACCTTTTTGAATTCTGGTTTTCTCTGGATATGTGCCCAGTAGTGGGATTGCTGAGTCACATGGTAGTTCTATTTTTAGTTTTTTAAGGAACCTCCATACTGTTCTCCATAGTGGCTGTATCAATTTACATTTCCACCAACAGTGCAAGAGGGCTCCCTTCCTCGCCACCCCCTCGAGCATTTATTGGTTTGTAGATTTTGTGATGATGCCATTCTGACCAGTGTGAGGTGATAGCTCTTGTAGTTTTGATTTGCATTTCTCTAATAATTAGTGATGTTGAGCAGCTTTTCATGTGCTTCTTGGCCATTTGTATGTCTTCTTTGGAAAAATGTCTATTTAGGTCTTCTGCCCATTTTTTGATTGGGTTATTTGTTTTTTTGATATTGAGCTGCATGTGCTGTTTGTATATTTTGGAGATTAATCCCTTGTCAGTTGCTTTGTTTGCAAATATTTTCTCCCATTCTGAGGGTTTTTTCATTTTGTTTATGGCTTCCTTTGCTGTGCAAAAGCTTTTAAGTTTAATTAGGTCCCATTTGTTTATTTTTGTTTTTATTTTCATTACTCTAGGAAGTGGATCAAAAAAGATCTTGCTGCAATTTATGTCAAGGAGTATTTTGCCTATATTTTCCTCTAAGAGTTTTATAGTGTCCGGCCTTACATTTAGGTCTTTAACCCATTTTGAGTTTATTTTTGTGTATGGTGTTAGGGAGTGTTCTAATTTCATTCTTTTACATGTAGCTGTCCAGTTTTCCCAGCACCACTTATTTTTCCATTGTATATTGTATAGCTTTTCTCCATTGTATATTCTTGCCTCCTTTTGTCATAGATTAGGTGACCATATGTGTGTGGGTTTATCTCTGGGCTTCCTATCCTATTCTATTGATCTATATTTCAGTTTTTGTGCCAGTACCATACTGTTTTGATTACTGTAGCTCTGTAGTATAGTCCGAAGTCAGGGAGCCTGATTCCTCCAGCTCTGTTTTTCTTTCTCAATATTGCTTTGGCTATTCGGGGGTCTTTTGTGTTTCACACCATTCACTCTTGATGTCTTCCATCTTATTCTTTCATAGGTGCACTGAAACCATCCAAAGCCCTGTCCTCAACAGGCAAGAAATAACTTGAATAGCTATTTAACCTTCCTGAGCTCTTTGATTTCAGATTCCCATTTATGAATATTGTGGAATTGCCACCACTTTTGGCCCTACCTGGGCAAGGTAATCACAATTAGATTCCTCCATTTTCTGGAGGGTTTGTTGCCTGTAACCTACCCTCAATATCAATTTCTGTAGGAGTTATAATTCCCAACAGAAAGCCTAGGTAGAAAAGAGAAGGCAATTATTGGAAGGATGTGGAGGGTTCCTTGGTCATATTCCTGTGCCCTGGCAGTCAGGAGGCAGGGAAGAAGTCTCTATCTTTTTTTAAAATTTATTATTTATTTGGTTGTGCTGGGTCTTAGTTGCAGCAGGTGGGCTCCTTAGTTGTGGCACATGAGCTCCTTAGTTGTGGCATGCAAACTCTTAGTTGTGGCATGCATGTGGTATCTAGTTCCCTGACCAGGGATCGAACCTGGGCTCCCTGCATTGCGAGCACAGAGTCTTAGCCACTGTGCCACCAGGGAAGTCCCCAAGAAGTCTCTTTTTTGATTTCTGTAGCAGGGTGTGGGGATGCCCCCTTCACCTGGATTTAGATAATGGGTATTTCCCAAACCCAGGATGGGGATTTCTATGCTGTGCAGCCAAAAGAAAAGAAAAGAAAAGATTCTAGAAATGTCCACTACATTTTCTACTTCTCTCTTTTAGATTTCAGAATTTTTCATTTGAGACTTTGGGGATTTTCCTGTGAGATTCTATATTGCCTGCAGATATTTTTGTCTCTTCTTTTTCAGTATTTATACCTACATAAAAAAATTTACAGCAACGTCTGGATATTTCCAAGAAATGCTAAGTAGTGTATTGATAGCAAGTATTCTCATGTTTTTTTTTTATTATTTTGAGGTATAGTTAACATGTAACATATTATTTTCAGGTGTAAAACAGAATGATTTGATATTTGTATATATTGCAATATGATCACCACAATAAGTCTAGTTAACATCTGTCACTATACACAGAAAAATTTTTTTCCTTCTGATGAGAAGTTTTAAGATTAACTCTCTTAGCAACTTTCAAATGTGTAATATATTACTAACTACAGTCACCATGCTGTACATACATCCCCATGACTTATTTTATAATTGGAAGTTTGTATCTTTTGACCCTCTTCACCCATTTTGCTCACCCCTCACCCCCCACCTCTAGCAACCACCAATCTGCTTACTGTATCTGTGAGCTTGGGTTTTTGTTTTCACATGTAAGTGAGATTGTATGGTATTTGTCTTTCTTTGACTTATGTAAGTTAGCTTAATGCTCTCAAGGTCAATCCATATTGTTGCATATGGCAGGATTTTCTTCTTTTTAAAGGCTGAATAATATTCCATTGTATTTATATACCACAATTTCTTTATCCATTCATTCTTTGGTGGACATAGGTTGTTTTCAGATCTTGGCTATTGTAAATAATGCTGCAATGAACAGGGGGGTGGTGCATATATCTTTTCGAGTTAGTGTTTTTGGGTTTGTTTTTGGATAAATACCCAGAAGTGGAATTGCTGGATCATACAGTAGTTGTATTTTTAATTTTTGAAGAACCTCCATACTGTTTTCCATAGTGGCTGCATCATTTTACATTCCCATTGACAGTGCATGAGGGTTCTCTTTTCTCCACATCCTCACCCACACTTGTTAAGTGGTCCTCATTTTCAATGACAGCACCTCTGATAAATGTTTTTTGTTAAGTATGATAACTTTAGCTTAATGTTGCTTTAAAATAATAAATGAAACATTCTATTCGTAGTGTATTAGTTTAAAATTAGGAGTGGAAATGATATTTTGCCAAATTATTTTTAAACCTCTATTGAAATGATCCTACATTTTTCTTTCAGTAAATTTACATCAATAAATTTTACCTTCAACCATCCTTGTTTTCTTAGAATAAACCTCAATTTAATTATGGTGTAGTATACTTTGACTAGTCTGGATTTGATTTGCTAGTATTTTATTTAGGATTGTTGTCTCTATATACCTGTGATATAGGCCTATAGGATTTTTTTTTAAGTCTGTTATCTCAGAATTTGATATCAGAATTATACTAGCTTTGTAACAGGAATTTAGAAATTTGCTATCTTTGTGAATCATGCTCCGTGAAGATTTTTAAAAAATACTAGAATAATCTAGTCTTACATTTCTTTGGGAGAAATATCTTGACAACTACTTCACTTTCCTTTCATGGTTATTGATGTATTCAGATTTTGTCTTGGTTTAATTTTCATAATTTCTATTTTCCTAGAAAATCACTCAATCGCAATTTAAAAATTTGGTATAAATAATAATCTCTTATAATTTAAGAACTTTTCTCTGTTTTGGGGTATTAACTTTCTCATAACAAATGTTGAGTATTATTTTCTATCTCATCCATATATTTTTGCTTCCTCATTTTTCTCTTGATACGTCCCATGTTTTTCTACTGTTCTGAACCAGCTCTTCTATTTATAAATGTCCTTCTAATTTACTAATTCATATTTTCTAATTGTTTTTGCTATTTTTGTTAATTCTTTCATCCTGATTTTGTTGGCATTTGTTTCAAACATTTTGAATTTAATGCTTAGTTTGTTTTCTCATTCTGTCATATATAATAAAGGCTATGAATTTGCTTAGGATGGATAGCTGCACCTCATAAAATGTTACTCTATCCTTTCTTTAAAGAGTAGTCTTCAATCATAACTTTCTTCTCTGTGGCTATTTTGACGTTTAAAAACTTCCAACGGGTACTTCTGAGTATATACCTAGCTCTATACCATGATGGGTCACATGGTTTGACGTTTTGAAGAACCACCAAACTATTTTCTACAGTAGCTGCACCATTTTACATCTCCACCTGCAAGGTTGAGTTGTAATTTTTACACATCCTGGTCAATATGTTAATGTCCATCTTTTTTATTATAGCTATCCTAGGGGGTGTGAAATATCACATTGTGGTTTTGATTAGCACTTCCCTAATGCCTCATAACTTGGGCAAATTTTCAGGTATTGTTGGTCATTTGTATATGTTCTTTGGAGAAATGTTTGTTCAGAGACTGCTATTATTTTTCATGGGAGAACACCAAGAATCTAGTTCAGCAACAACAATCTTGAACCCACCTTTCCTGCCTTCGCATTCAGTATTCTTCCCTGCAAATGGCAGACTGGATGATGTGCAGACATCTGCAGTTAGGTTCAGACAAATCTTTTATTTCAACATTAGTTAAGACATAAAACTTAAGGATCCAGTAGAATGATTGAGGTACTACCTTTCCACACCAATGAGCTTGATTCAACATTTATTGAACACATACCACATACCATGTTTAAAGCACCCTGCTAGGGACTGGGAGAGAGAATGAGATCAACACCCCCTCAAAATATGAAATAATTCCCTTCTTTATTCCTGTTTTCTTACAATCTAGTTTTTAGAAGATAAGGCGAAAATTGCCATTAGGAAAAGAAAAACATAGTTGCATTTAAGAACAATCACATAACTTAAATTGTGGTGTCATTAGCTCTTGGCTTTTTATGACTTTACTATTGCCATTCCACCAAAGTAACTTCATAGACTCAGCTCTTTAGGAATATAAGTTTTCATTGGAGAGTTCCTTCAGTATTTAAGGATGGAATCGTACTTAATCAGGTAGATCATATTCTTCCCAGTAACAGAAAAACTGTCTTTTTTGGGGGCGGGGCAGGGCGGGGAACGTGCGGCCCGGCTTGCGAGATCCCAGTTCCACGTCCACGGATTGAACTTGGGCCCGGCAGTGAAAGTGCCGAGCCCTAACCACTGGACTGCCAGAGAGTTCCCCAAACTGTCTGTTAATATGATGTTGCAGAGAAACCAAACTGCTGGAGGTACAAGGCTTAAACCTTGTCTACTCTGAACAAAGTAACACAGATGATGTTTTACACTGTAAGGTAGCAATTTTATAAAACCCATTTGAATCACAACTCTGATGCAGCTTTCTTAAATTTGGTTTTGTGACAAGTCATGCTCCTGGCATGGTTACTGGCTACATGAGAAAGCTACTCTAATTCCTTTAATTATATATCTTCTTCCTGACCTGGCCTGGCCACTCATCTTTATTCAGTAGGTCTGGATCAAAAACACTGACTGTTGCAAAACATTTAAAGAAAAGCATCTCCCACCACTGAGGCTATTCAAAAGAACATTTATTATAAGCTCTGAAGTCAGTTCCAGAAACATTTTTGAGCAACAATAGCCCTACTAAGGATGATGTTCATTTGGATAGAAATGTTATATACTTTAAAAGGCATTTATTACTTTATAAGCCCATCTCATGCATTAACTCCCTATCCCAATTCCACCATTTCAATATTCTGTATATTATTTATTTCAGTACTCTTAACAAACATCTTTCCTAGATGTACCATTCATAGGGTGTTTCTAGAATCTAAGCACCGTGTTTGTTCTAACTTTAACTATGACCTGGATCTAGAATCTCACCATAAATTAGCTTGTGACCTTGGATTACCGTAACTTTTTGACTTGGATCCTCATTAAAACAAAAAACAAATATCAAAAAGGAACATATTGGCTGATTCAAATGGTGGCTGTAAGAAACTAAGGAAACATGCATTTTCAAAAACAGCTGAGTGAAATTACGGAAAAACAAAAACTTTGATGGTCTGAAGAAAATGTACTTTACAATTCAAAATTACACTTGAGATGGACGCACAGATCCTTGAAGTTTTCTAGAGCAGAAATAACACTATACTGATTCAAAAGGAAAATATATTTGATAAGCTTGCATCAAAATTTAATATGCCTATAGTTAAAATTCTACTGATGTATTTAAAAAATCCTAAGTTTATCTGGGCCAGTTGGTATGCATAGGCAGAATTAATCACAAGCTTTACTTCATGATGTAAAAGGTGGCTCAAATTAAAAAATTTTAGACAATTCTGGTTGAATAAAAAGACATGAAATTTGAATTTTTCTTGTAAGCTGTCATCTTATACATGCTTCTCTAAATAATGAAGCAATAGATGCTATCACAGATAAGGGTGTTAGCATATAGATATATACCTAAATAAATATAACATTTTTTTTTTTTTTTTTTTTTTTTTTTGCGGTACGCGGGCCTCTCACTGTTGTGGCCTCTCCCGTTGCGGAGCACAGGCTCCGGATGCGCAGGCTCAGCGGCCATGGCTCACGGGCCCAGCCGCTCCGCGGCATATGGGATCCTCCCAGACCGGGACACGAACCCGTATCCCCTGCATCGGCAGGCGGACTCTCAACCACTGCGCCACCAGGGAGGCCCAAATATAACATTTTTGTATTAAAAATGATGCTAAGCATCTAGTACTATAAAGAGGGGGAAACAAACCTAATACTGATGCACCTGTGTCCTATATTAGAATAATAACATAAACACAAAACTTATAGAACAATATGGTGGTTAAGACTATGAGTTCTATCTCAAAGCAACATTAAAATTTTCCCAGTTTAAAAAACATACAGTGTGTGTGTATGGGGAGGGGGGCTGGCGGGCAACTAAGGGAATGTGGAGAAAGGAAACTGAATATTCTATAGGGCATTAAAAAAAAAGTCTTGTGTTTTCAGGTAAAGAAATATGGAGTAAATAAATAAAATACATATGTACCTAATTCAGGATAAATTACTATGTTAGAGCATAAATGAAAACTGAGCTTTGGGTTGACCTGGCATTGCATATACTGATATGAAAACTGCACACAAATTTCCCTTTGTATCATAAAGTTAATGATGACCATCACTAAAATTGAATTTTCTTTATATAGCAGGCAACAGAAAACAACAAGTATCTAAATTAATCTAGTTAATGTATTTAGTACTGCTGTGTAATATTGAATGCTTAATCAAAAGTAGCAAAAGCTGAAATTTATGGACTGTTACTTAAAAGATGCAGCAAGAAAGGCATTTTTTTCTCATTTATAGTTCTTCTAATCTGATCATCTGTAATGTTACAATCTTAGATTTAAGCAATATCCACAAACACAATCTTGTTCGTTCATTTAAAAATGTGGTAAATATCACCCTATTGATGTGTAGTCTCCTTAATTTCCTAGAAGTGGAATGAAGAACGAGTCACCTGTTCAAGATAACTTGGCTTATTAGCACAAGATTTTATACTTTTTAACTTAGTTTGGTGCTGTGATATACCAAAATACTTCTAGACTAATAAATATTTGTTTAAACCAACAAACCATTAGGTGTAAGATATAATATTTAAGAGTTTCTTATTATAGCCTAATAGGAATATAAAGACTTAGCACAAATATGACTAGCCTGGAATTAAATGAGATTTATATATTGCAAATAAAACACTATATAAAATCAACCACATCTATTGATTTCCAGATCTTATGTGTTTTACCAAACTTAGAAATAACTAAACAGAAGCTCAACTTAGTACTGCTAAGTCTAAATGCCACCAAGCTTTGTTAATTTGTATGAATTTTCCTCTACACAGATAGGAATTACTAGCTTTAAACACTCTTCAATCTTTAACAGCAACTTTATATAATTTCTCAGAATACCTGCACCATTTTGAAAGAATAATTGATAAATTTAGCAAAACGACCCACAGCTAAGATGACAGCTCCATATATAGCAAGATGTCTCTAAATGTATTTCTCTTTTAACATGAGCTGAATTTACTTATAGTAAATTGTATTCCTCAATATTAACAGCTCTTCAAAAGGAGACTTATCTACCAATAATAATTGCATGAAAGATAAGCAGTCTAAAAAGCATAAAATAATCTAGACAATACAAAAATGAAATATTAACTGAATAAAACAAAGGATTTTGTGGTACTATTTTCTGTGCAGAAAAAGTATTGGGTAGATTTGCACATAATTCAAAAAGTAAACTAATCACCAAGTGTCAGAAAACTATTAAGGTCTCAATACTATATAAAATCATCTCTTAAACTGAACCAAATAAAAATTCCTGCTATTCAATCATATGGCAAGATGTCCTGAAGCCAATAGTTTCATACATCCTCAAAAAAGAGAAAATTAAGGCTAAAAAGATCAAACACCAAGTGTTCATCAAACCTTTCAGTCAATAGCCTTTATTAACATGCAAGTATCATTTGCCGCAAGCTATACAGTTTTTCCTAATCTTTCAGTTCTATTTCAATATTTTGAACTTAAGGTAACTTCTGGACCTAACATATAAAGTAACCTACTAAAATGGGTCAAAGTTAAACTGTATTCTAGCTATCACCTTGACCTTTAAGATCACCACTTAGGTTTATAATTGTCATTGTCACCAAGTAGCAGAATATAATTCTAGTACTTGATAATTCTATACTAAAATATGTAACAGTATGTCTTAAGATGTTACTAAAATATATGCAACTAACATTTATATTTAATTGCTTTCAATAACAATGTTAGGTCTTCTAAGAGGAAAAATTACTTCTATTGATCTTGGTTGTTTATGGTTTTTGCAGGTTCCAGAAAAACTGGTCCATATTGAACCAGTCTTAAAGAAGTAAGCTGAAGACTTAAATTTATAGACCCTATAATAACAGCTTTGTTTTACTAAGAGACAATAATAAACCCAACTCTAGTGCTTCTTTTTTCATGACTAAGCAGAGACACTCTATTATAGTTCTTCATATTTTTTTTGTCTTAGTGTAAAAGCTGAATGACCTCTTCTATAAGTTTGAGTTCAGTAGAAGACCCAGATTATGGATATCATATCTAGTGGGACATACTTTAATTAATAGAAGATAATTAATATACTATATCAAAGTGCATTATTAGATTTGCACTGCATCTCTCCACATTTTTCTTATTTTATAACATTTCAGTTGAATGGAGGAAGACTGGAATTGTCAGAGAAGTCTTGCTCTTAGGATCTAGATGAAAAACTTCATAGTGAGTCTTTTAAAACATATTTAAATAATGAGAAGTGTAATCACAACAAGGGACTATGTAAGAATGAATATTGCAAAGGAAACTTTATAGTCAATGGATTGGCCAAAATGCACAATGCACATGAAACTGAAGTCATGTAGTTTACTTGTTGACCATGTGGCTACAGTTCAAAAAGTCTCTGCTCCAAAAGCTGTACCTAGTAATCTTCCAAAACTGATTTTAAATAAAGTTCTTAAATTGTAGCAATAAACAAAAAGACAAGATACACTTAAACAATACTGCAGTTTATCAAAAGACACATAAGAAATTTCAACTCCCATGTCTTTGACAGTTATAAAAATCAATATTTTGGCTAAGTTATAAACATGTTTATAATGCAATTATATGCAATTGCATAACTCTAGTAATGCTAATGACAGCTATAAGATCAGAATAGGTTTTTAAAAAACACTAAAAACATAAAAATATGTAGCCCCATAATTTACCTGTAGAACGTGTTGAATTTATGCTTAAATTTCAGCATTTACTATATCACCACTGCTCTAATTTTAAAAATCACATCCAAAGGATAAGGCAAAACGACCTACGAATTGGCATATTTCTTTATTTCTCAATTTGTGAAAATGTCCTTAATTTGTTGATGTAGCAAACAAATTTCAACTCTGATTGCTATGCAAAAGAACAGAAGATAATCTGCTTTGCAACGAACTTTAAAGTTCAATTGCACACAGGCAACATGCTATATATGAAAAAATTACTAACTGAACTACAGGTATTAAATACTGAAAAAAGTTAACAGTTTATTATAATTTATTTTATTTAACAATCTAGGAAGTTTGCAGCCATCAGCAGTTCCAGTGCAATTTCAGGTGCAATTGGAAATTCAGGAATCTCCGTGGAGCTGTTAGTGTAGCGAACCTTGTAGGTAAAATACATGCATACTTTTGATAGCACATGTGAAGGGATCTCTCTAAAATTGACTTCATTAGTTTCGTTCTCAGCAAATTGACCTGGAAAAGAAAAGGAATTTGTTCGTGATATATGGGCTGACCTGTGTTCCTCCAAAATTCATATGTTTAAGTCCTAACCCCCAATACTTGAATGTGACTATGTTTGGAGATAGGTAATTAAGGCCCTAATCCAATATGACTGGCATCCCTATCAGAATAGGAGATGAGGCTGCAGACACACAGAGGTAAGACAACAATGTGAAGACACAGGAAGAAGACAGTCATCTACAAGGCAAGGAGAGAGACCTCAGAAGAAACCAACTCTGCCAACACCTTGATCTCTAATTTCCACCCTCCAGAATTGTGAGTAAGTAAATTTGTTTAAATCATCCAGTCAATGGTACTTTGTTATGGCAGCCCTAGCAAAACTAATATAATGCAAAAAGGATAAACCCAACTAGCATCAAATGAAATATGTAGATTTCTGAGTAGAAACATAAAAAAAAGCTTTATTAAAAAGATTCAGTCTAGGGAATTAAGTATTTATAGACCAGCAGGAGCTCTGTGCTATGTTGTCATGTAAATATAAATGATAAGTGAAAACACTACCCTTAAAGAATCTTTTCAAGAAAGTAAATCCATTGTTTTCCCCTTTAGTTTTAAAAAATATGGTCATGTTAATGAGCTCTCATAAGCTACTTCCTCCCTTTGTTTAATAACAGTTCATAAACTGTTTTTAGTGATCTCTCAGAATTTCTTTACCTATATGATTTCTTTACTACTGGGATAAAATATTTTCTTGGCAGTCTAGCACTAGCACTGTGCACTGAATATAAAAGGCAGAAAAATGTACTTTCTGAGAATGTAGTATTTTTAAAATTTTCTAGTAATTGTCTATTGGTTGGGGGTAGGATGGGATGTGGAGAAAGGAAAGAAGGATTCAGCAGATAATTCACAGCAATGAGGTAAATTTTTGTTTGCCAATAACGAGAACTCTCTTTCTTAAATGTATGTACGAAATATTACCAATAGACATTTATTAAGCCTTTGACACTAGACAAACATTAGTGTTTTCTTTAGGTGAAATTCGTATAACAGGTGGGAATGGAAATTGGTACAGCCATTATGGAGAACAGTATGGAGGTTCCTTAAAAAGCTTAAAATAGAGTTACCATATGATCTAGCAGTCCCACTCCTGGACGTATATCCAGAAAAGTCGAAAACTCTAATTCGAAAAGATACATGCACCCTATGTTCACAGCAGCACTACTTACAACAGCCAAGACATGGAAGCAACCTAAATGTCCACTGACAGATGAATGGATAAAGAAGATGTGGTACATATATACATTGGACTACTACTCAGCCAAAAGAAAAGAACAAAATAATGCCATTTGCAGCAACATGGATGGACCGAGACACTGTCATACTGAGTGAGGTCAGACACATAAAGACAAATATCAGATGATACCACTTATATGTGGAATCCAAAAAAAAAAAACGGTACAAATGAACTTATTTACAAAACAAGTAGAGTCACGGATGTAGAAAACAAACTTATGGTTACTGGGTGGGAAAGAGGGGGTGGAATGAATTGGGAGATTGGGACTGACATATATATACTACTATGTATAAAATAGGTAACTAATGAGAACCTACTGTAGAGCACAGGGAACTCTACTCAATGATCTGTGGTGACCTAAATGGGAAGGAAACTAAAAAAGAGTGGATATATGTATACGTATGACTGACTGACTTTTGCTGTACAGCAGGAAACTAACACAACATTGTGAAGCAACTGTGCTCCAATAAAAATTAATAATAATAATAAAAAATTCATATAAAAGTCACCAACTTAAGATGTATAATTCAGTGTACATTCACAATGCTGAGCAACCATCCCATCCATCTGGTTCCAAAACATTTTCGCCACCCCAAATAAAACCCACACCGCAGCCTCTGGAAAACACCAATCTACTTTCTTTCTCTATGTTTTTGGGTTTTTTTTTGCCACACTGCGCAGCTCGCAGGATCTCAGTTCCCTGACCAGGAATGGAACCCAGGCCACAGCGGTGAAAGCACCGAATCCTTAATCACTAGACCACCAGGGAACTCCCCTCTACTTTCTGTCTCTATGGATTTATCTATTCTGGATATTGCATACAAATGGAATTATACAACAATGTGTGTCTGGCTTCTTTCACTTAGCATAATGTTTTGAAGGTGCATCCACCTTGTAGCATGCATCAGTACTTCATTCCTTTTCATGCAAACATTAGTTTGGTGCTGAAAGTTTGAAGCTTCAAAGATAAAAGTCTTGTTTTTAAATTAAAGGAGATCAGGCTTTTTAAAAATCCTTTCATCTCAATTTTTAGTTAAAATTTTGTTGGCATCGGGATTTTTCCCCTAAAGTACATCTTAGTTCTGTCCAGTAGGAAAGTCTAAAAGCACTTCAACCCAGGAGCAATGAGTACTGCTAGCACCCACAGTGGGGTATCTAAGTACCATTTTCTACTAAAAAACAAACCGAAAAAAACCCACCTCCCCAAACCCCAGGGCTCTTTAACGAATGGCTGTTTTTAGGATTGAGGAATAATGTACAAAATGAACCTGAGAAACTTTATTACAGAAAGTAGTATAGCTATTCAAGACTAATAAAGCTGCGTCAAAAGGACGCAGGAGGCAACCTGATGTGCTCCTTCTGGCATAAAAACGGAGCCATTTGAGCATCAGTAAGAATGACTGCACCTGACTGAAAAATATCCAATAAAAACTATATATGCAAAAAAAAAAAACCAAACAAAACAAACACTCTTTACTGTTGGAGGATGCTGGAGAACCAATTCTTTACTCTGAAAAATTACATGTAAAGGGGAAAAAAAAATCAAGCATTTATCTTTTCTTTCCCATACAGACTATATTTCAGGGTAACCAAATAGTTCTTCTTTATAGGAGAGTTCTAACTAATAAATGCAGAAGAAATTACAGAATTAGAAAATCTCTGTTTTATAATTCCAAATGAAGTAAATCTCAGCAATAATCACAGTGAATGCTAAAACTAAATATTATATGAAAGTCTGACTGGGGAATTGCTCATGGACAAATCAGCTTGATAACTCTGGAACCCACTAATCAGTCTTGACATTGCTAAAACACGTGATACAATAGGACTACAAGAGTTCCACCTATAAAGTACTCTTGCTAGAAAGATAAACTGGATTCTGTTCAAGGCTCTAGAATTCTAATTATGAATTTACAAGATGAAACATGATTTAGTATAACCTGGATGTGGACATTATACAAATAACTTTGTTTCTAGTAAAACTGATAGTCTGAAAAAAAAAGCAGGGGGGAGGTTGCAGGGGGACTATCATAGATTTTGCAAGTGAAATAACCTAATGTCAGAAATTTGCTTGAAATACTCTTAAAAAAAGTTAGGATTGGGCTTCCCTGGTGGCGCAGTGGTTGAGAGTCCACCTGCCGATGCAGGGGACACAGGTTCGTGCCCCGGTCTGGGAGGATTCCACATGCCACGGAGTGGCTGGGCCCGTGAGCCATGGCCGCTGGGCCTGCACATCCGGAGCCTGTGCTCCGCAACAGGAGAGGCCACGACAGTGAGAGGTCCACGTACCGCAAAAAAAAAAAAAAAAAAAAGTTAGGATAATAGACAAAACAAAACTGGCAAAATGTTGACAACTATTGAAGCCAGTTGAAGCTAGGGTACAGGAAGGTGTGTTATGCTATTCTCTCCAAGTCTGTGTATGTTCTAAAATCTCCATAGTAAAAAATATAGAAAAGGGATTGCAAAGGATCCAAAATAGCCAAAACAATTTTGAAAAAGAAAAACAAAGTTGGGGGCCTCACACTTCCCAATTTCAAAACTTACTACAAAGCTACAGAAATCAAAATAGTGTGATACTGGTATAATGACAGATACATAGATCAATGGAAAAGAATCCAGAGCCCAAAAATAAACGTACATATCTATGGTCAACTGATTATCAACAGGTATGCCAAGACCATTCAGTATGGTCTCTCTGACAAATAGTAATGGGATGTCCACATGCAAAAGAATGAAGCTGATTCACACTATATGCAAAAATTAACTTAAAATCAAGAACCTAAATGTAAGTGCTTAAAACACAACTCTTGTAAGAAAACATAAGGTAAGTCTTCATAACATTGAATTTGGCAATGGATTTTTAGACAGGACTCCAAAAATCAGAAACAACAAAAGGGAAAATAAATTGGACTTCATCAAAATAAAAAACTTCTGTGAATCAAAAGATACTACCAAGAAAAAACAGCCTACAGAATGAAGAAAATATTTGCAAATCATTTATCTCATAAGGTATAAAGAATTTATAAAGAACTCTTTATAAAGTTCAGAATTTATAAAGAACTTATAAAGTGTCCAGAATTTATAAAGAACTCTTAAACGCAACAACAAAAAGACAAGTCAATTAAAAAATGGGCAACAAAATTGAATAGATATTCGTCAAAAGAAAATATACAAATGACCAGCAAGCACATGAAGATATATTCAATTTCATCAGTCATTAGGGAATTGCTAATCAGAATTACAATGAGATACCACTTCACACCCACTAGGATGGCTAGAACCAGAAAAAAGGAAAATAAAAAATGTCAGAGAGGATGTGGAGAAACTGGAACCCTCATACATGGCTGGCAGGAACGTAAAATGGTTCAGCCAGTGTGCAGACAGTTCAGCATTTCCTCCAAGAGTTAAACACAGAATTACCCCATGCTCCAGAAATTCCAACCCTTAAGAAAAATTTTCTTGAGGTAAAATGGGAACAGTAGATATGTGGGAAGCAATAACTTCTATAGGTAAACTTTACATGTAACCAGGAGCACAAATCACCAGAGTCCTTCTGTAGTGAACTGACCGTGGAAACATAGGGAAATGATCCTTCCTATTACAAAATAATCAATTAGGTTTTATTGAAACTATGGTAAATAACTGAAAACAGGAAATAGCAGAAGCCACTTTTTTCCCAATGCAACATAACCATGCAGTAATTAATGTTAGAACAGTTACTGTCTTTCTTTTAATGTTATGAGTCATTTAATTCAACTTAAAAACACATTCATCAAACATTAAAAAAGTGAGGATATATTAAGAGGAAATAAAGAAATGTACCTACCTGGGCCACTCAACATGGCTTTTATTGTTCCTGATGTTAGCGCATGTTCTCTTTTTACAATAAATTCATGACCATCCGAAGATATCAATTTGACATACATGGCGTCAGGGCCCTCACAGCCACCATAGGTTTTCTCTTCTCCATCTAAAGTAAAGTATGGAGTAAAATAATTTTTGAATCACAAAAGTTATTAAAAATAAACAGGTTTACCAAGGTTAGTATCTGAATAACTCAGAGCAGAAGCATTTCTGGAGAGTAACAGCCACCAAGATTTTAAAGTTTTTAACTCCTTATTTTATTATTCTCTAAATATTTTCCAATATCAGAATAAACTTTACATTCAAGGATGTTTACTTTATTTTTATTTTGAATTTTTGGCCACATGGCTTCTGGGATGTTAGTTCCCCGACCAGGGATTGAAAATGGGCCACGGCAGAGAAAGCGCCAAGTCCTAACCACTGGACCACCAGGGAACTCCCAAGGATGTTTACTTTAGATGAAAATTTACCAGTATTTTTCATGGAAGTAGTAACAATTTGTGAACACAGCAGCCCATTCAAATTTGAAGACTAAAAGAAAATGTTCAAATAGTAAAACTTTAATTCTATGACCTGAAATACTCATTTTTAAAGTAAGATGCATAGTGTGTTTATGAATAAATGTTCATATGCCATGTGAGCGCAACTTCTGACAAGCCCCGTATTCTAAAATTTAGGGCCTTCTTTACTCAGCATTTTACTCTTGATCCATAAAAAAATGATCAAAACATTTTACTGCCCAGTTTAAATTATTGCATGAATACTGAAATAATGACTACAGACAAATAATCAATTTTAAAAATTCAGAGTAGAGGTGGGGTGGCTACCAGCTATCTTCAATGCCACCATGCTGGCTTCGGCCACAGGAGTTGGCTCAGCGTAACTTTCTGAGGGAGTACATATTTTTATACAACCCTTTAAGATCTTTTCTCACACGTATAACTTTACAATTTTGTGCTGAGAGAATTTTAATTTTTATAGTACCAATATCTGAAAGAAAATACCTTAAGGCTTATTCTAAAAACTTAGGAAGACTTAGCGGCGAGAAGTGCAGAGGATGAAGCTGAAGTACTGTTCAGTTACAAACATCCATTTACTCATTCATTTGTTATTAATTTAGAAATCCCTAAAACTGAGATTCATAAATATCAAAATCACTTATGTACTACCGCTGCCAAATATGTTTAACCTGAATCTAAGCAGGACGAAATACTCAGACAAATCTAAATTTAAATGAGTCATGAAAGACCTCACTCCTCACCCAATCCCAAAAGTAGGGAACTGTTTAAAGAAGACAAAAGAGAGAAATTAATGCAACAAGTAATCCTTGATTGGACCCTGGATTTAAAAATAATAAACCCACTGTAAAGAACACTATTGAAAAAACTGAAATCCTGAATATGGACTGAATTAGGAGATGCATGCTTAAGCATTTAGGTGTGGAGTATTACATGTACAACTAAATAAACAGAACAGAAAAAAAAGCTTCTGTGTGTTTTTGTGTGTATATGTGGGTATATAAACACATACATAGGTATACACGCAGGAAAAGCAAATATGACAAAACATTAACTAGTGAAGGCTATAGTGTATTATTCTTGCAATTTTTCATAATAAAAAGCTGGGGGACTCATAAAGATGCATGTAACTTCTAATTATAGACTATTCAAGAGTACAGATTTTTAGCAGTTTTTGCCAACCTCTAAGAACAAAAATAAAAATTATCAATTATTTAAATTTATACTTCCAGTATTTTTTTTTTTTTTGGCAAGAGAAACCACTTTCTATGTCTGTTGGGAGAGTTTCTAATTTCCTAAGGTACAATAACTAGCAATCACAAATTAAATTTGGCATAATAATGTTACTGATCTGCTTTTCAGAAATATATAATAAACATAAGCTGCTGATTTAAACAACTAATTTCAGTCTCCTCTACTTTCTTACTTGCATTCATTGACTTCAAAGGCCTATTTTGAGAAGAACGCTTCAACTAATTGAACTACAAAATGACTTTTATATAACTTACCCATTATGTTCTTATGAAATTCTACTTTGAGTCCACAGGAACTTTAGTAGTTTCCTGAAATATAACAATGCTGTATTGAGATTAATGCCAGAATAACATGTTTTCCCGTCATTTTTTAATACGTCCTTGGTGTTACAAGTGTAAGGACTCTCTCTGCTATGTAAGTTTCCCAGCCACCACAATACAGAACAGTATCAAGTTTCTGAACATCTGAGAGAAGATGATCACCCCCAGGACAGTAAAGTCTAAATACAGATTTTCCCCCCCCGCCTTTTTAAGGTAACTATTTGGACAACAGTTTAAAAATACGTATGTTGGGCTTCCCTGGTGGCACAGTGGTTGGGGGTCCGCCTGCCAATGCAGGGGGCGCGGGTTCGTGCCCCAGTCTGGGGGGATCCCGTGTGCCGCGGAGCGGCTGGGCCCGTGAGCCATGGCCACTGGGCCTGCGCGTCCAGAGCCTGTGCTCCGGGACGAGAGAGGCCACAGCAGTGAGAGGCCTGCGTACCGCAAAAAAAACCAAAAACAAAAAACATATGTTGTTCCTTAAGAGCTGAACTGAACTTGAAGGAGACACCCTTGGCCTTAAATCATCTTTGTATACTGTATCTGCTAGATACTGGTAAACATTAAAGCAAGTATCTGCTAAATGAATGACAACATGATAAATCCAAGGACGTGAAGTAGCTTTCATGTGAATAAAAAAGGTAAGGCTTGCCCTCTTCTTATGTAAGTGTGCACGTCTATAATACATTTTACTGTTCCATCTCTTCCGCACAGAGGCTACCAAAGTTCTGAGATTTAACAATGAAGTGTTAAAAAAAATTTAATTTTTGAGAACTCTTAAATTTCGTGAAAGAAATGACTACCAAAGGAAAAGAGCTCATGTTTTCAGTAATTTGTATTTTAACAGCATTTCTTCAAAGGAGGATTTTTTTATCCGAATATTATTTTTTATGTCATTATCAGGAAAACAGTGTATCCTAATTATCCTGTTCTCTAAGTAATTCCTGACCAATAAACCTATGTAATCCCTCACCTTAAAAAACATCATTGATGTATAGAGAGGCTGAATGATTTGCTCTAGGTGTTGACAGAGTCGGGGTGGGGGGGGAAATTAAATGTTAGTCTAGAACACTCCCCAAGCATGGAGGGAGGTATTTAAAGTACCATGTCTAATGTGAGAGAAAGGCAGCAGGGGCAATGTAACGTTTTTACCAACCATATGAGGGCCTAATGAGTGTAAACATGGCATTAAATGCCTTGCATACATTGTCTTATTTTAAAACAACACTTCCACAGGGGAATTATCATTCCCATTTTAGAGATGAGAAAACACGAGGAGGCTGCCACCTGCTCAAGGCTTCTACAGCTTAAGTGGCAACATGAGAATTTAAACCTGGGTAGGTTTGCTTTAGAGCCCACGCTCCCTTCCATTATTCCATACCGCCATGGTAATAAATTCTGGCTCCTGTTAAAACTTCTTTCCCACTACTGCTGAGAGGTGCTGATATAAATCCTTAGATAGTTATCTAAAATTTAAAAACAGTAGTCTGTCATTTTTTGGTCATAGTAGTAAGCAATTAAAAAATTTATCAGTCATTATTATTTTCTTCTGTTCATACTGCTTTGTACTCCTTCTAAAACACAAAAAAAGGAAAAAATGCTAGAAAAGGTAAAAGAAGAAGAATTTCAAGTGCCAACTTTTCTCTGGAAAATCTCCAGAGCAAAACATCCAGATTGTTTACTTAACTAGCAGTAGCTAAGCAACCATGAAAAGTCGCACCTTAGAAGCCCTTTGGGTAGCAACAGTTTTTCTACAGACTTCTTAATATAGTAAATCAATTCCATCATTTATACAAGGGTTAAGGTTGGGTGGGGGAGGGAGCTCCCCATCACTAACAAAGAAAGAGTAAATCAACACTAACAATTAAGAGTAAACATTGATTCCTACGTGGAAGTTAAAAATATTTGAAATATGATTAAATTTGGACTTAACCCACAAATAACCTACACAAATCTAAGTCTGGGGCTACAGAATCTCAGTGTGAACGTCTGAACATGTACTCTATAACTGAATTAGGTATATATGAATTAGGTAGGTAAGAGGAAGTGGTTGAACAGTGGGTTGAGAATAGTTCCAGGCAGAAGACATGAACAAAGTCTTGATGTCATTGTGCTTTTAGAGTGTTATATATAAACATTACTTTTTTATAGTTTTTTATTTTTTAGATTTTTATTATCTAACAAATACTTAGAAATTCTAGGTGAGCCTAGGGTCTACACTGAAATCAGTTTTTATCCTAGTATCTTTGAACACCGAAAAGATCTTTAAATGGCCCATTCCTTTTCTGATTTGAAATGTTACCCTTATCATATACTATATTACTACATGGATTTCTAGACTGTATTCTGTTCCATCAATCTGTTTATACCTGACCAATATCCCCACTGTTTTAATTACAATAGTGTGATAAACATGTTTGTGCTAAAGAGTTGGGCAAGTCCACATTTTATTATTTCACATTTCTTGTTAGGTCTACTTTTAGGTACTTTACAGTTCCCATTATGAATGGGATCTGTTTTCTCGACTATACTTTCTGAAAGGTTATTGCTGGTGTTTTAAAGAAAACCTTCAGTAAGTTGAGCTTGTATTCCATGATCTTCACAAACTCTCTTATTAGTTCTAATAGTTTTTCAGCTGACTTGCTTGGATTAGCTAAGTAGATGAGAGCAACAGCTGCAAATCTATTCCTTGTATCTTTTTGCTTTTTTACATTGGTTATTTACCTGGAAAAAATAAGGTTAGATGTCTAACTGACATCACTCACAAAAACACACTACAGATTAAAGAACCAAATTAATTTAATTTGGTTGTTTTAAAATCTGGTTTTAAAATTAATTAATTTTTAACAGATTAAAAAAACCCCACTGAACTCTAGAAAAATAGCAGAAGAAAAAATACAAATAGCTCATAGACCTGTATAAAAATGTTTGATCCCAATGGTAATAAGAAAACTAAAACATTAAAACTTGCTAAGAACCAAGTTTTGGAGGGAAGGGGAAATGGGTGATACTAAACAAAAATAGTATATTTTTGAAATATTTGAAATATTATCGGGCAGTGAAAAGGAATAAGTTAAACCTATGTATATAATAACATGGAAATACCAAGATAAACTTAATTTTTTAAAAAGCAGATTAGAATGATAGGTACAGTTTGATGTCATTTAAGTAAAATAAGGGGTTTCTCACCTATTAGCCTCATGTTTTCTGCTGGGAAAAAAAATATAAAAATAACCCTGAATAGCCAAAACAATTTTGAGAAAGAAGAACAGAGCTGAAGGCACCATGCTCCCTGATTTCAAATCACTACTACAAGCTACAGTAATCAAGACAGTATGTAAAAAACAGTCACATAGATCAATGGAACAGAACAGAGAGCCCAAAAATAAGCCCACACTTATATGATCAATTCGTCTATGACAAAAGAGCCAAGAACATTCAGTGGGAAAAAGACAGCCTCTTCAATAAATGGTGTTGGGAAAACTGGACAGCTACTGCAAAAGAATCAAACTGAACTACTGTCTCATACTATATACAAAAATAAACTCACATACTTAAATGTAAGACTTGAAATCGTAAAACTCCTAGAAGAAAACATAGTGCGTTCTCTGACATTGGTCTTAGCAGTATTTCTTGGGATATGCTTCCTCAGGCAAGGGAAACAAAAGCAAAGATGAACAAATGGGACTACATCAAACTAAGTAAAAAACTTTTGCGCAGCAAACAAAACCATCAACATAATTAAAATGCCACCTACTGAATGGGAGAAGATGTTTGCAAACAATCTGTCTGATAAGGGGTTAATACCCGAAATACATAAAGAACTCATACAACTCAACATCAGAAAAACCCCAAACAACCCCAATTAGAAAATGAGCAGAGGACCTAAATAGACATTTTCCCAAAGAAGACACACAACACACAGACAGCCAACAAATACATGAAAAGATACTCAACATCATTAATCACCAGGGAAATGCAAACTGAAACCACAACGAGATGCCACCTCAGACCTGTCAGAATGGGTATCATCATTTTTGGCAAGGATGTGGAGAAAAGGGAACCCTCACGCAGTGCTGGTGGGACTGTTAAGTTGGTGCAGCCACTATGGAAAACAGCATGGAAGCACTACCATAGATCCAGCATTCCACTTCTGTGTATCTTTTCTAAAGACAATAAGAACACTAATTCAAAAAGATACATACACCCCTACATTCACTGTAGCATTATTTACAATAGTCAAGATATGGAAGCAACCTAAGTGCCCATCGATAGATGAATGGATAAAGACATGATACACACACACATACACACTACAAGATTACTCATATAATGGAATATTACTCAGCCATAAAAAAGAATGAAATCTTGCGATTTGTGACAACATGGGTATTATACTAAGTGAAATAAGTCAGACAGTGAAAGACAAAAACTGCATGATTTCAGTTATATGTGGAATCTAAAAACCAAAATGAATGAACAAACACAACAAAATAGAACCACAGACTCACAGATACAGGAGAACCAACCAGTGACTGCCACGGGGGAGGGGGTGGGGGAATGAGTGAAGTAGGCAAGGGAGATTAAGAGGTAAAAACTGCCAGTTACGGGTCATGAGTCATGGGGATGAAATCTACAGCATGGGGAATATAGTCAATAATACTGTAATATCTTTGTACAGTGACAGATGGCACTAGACTTACTGTGGTGATCATTTTGTAATGTATAGAAATATAGAATCACTATGCTGTGCACCTGGAACTAACGTAGTGCTGTGGGTCAATTATACTTCAATTTAAAAAAAATCATAAAAATACGTGTTTGAAAGTACAAATAACTAGAAAACTATGATTTAAAACTGATTTTTAAAAAGAAACAAGTATGTGGAACTAAGCCACTCATGAAGGAAACAATGGTCAGTCAGCCTGATGATTTGTTCTTAACAATATGTAAGAATATGATTAATTTGGAAAACAAAGTAAATTACATTAACCAAAAATTATCTAATGTTTAGGCCTATTTGAAGAGGCAAGAAGAGCGGCTTCGGCCATTAATACAAATTGACAGAAGTTACAGAATTCCCGTTTGTAACAAGACATCAGAATATCTTGCCTAGAATGTGTTTAGAGTGTCGCTGAATTTATGTATCTCAGGATGAGATAAAATTCTCATTCTGGCTTATTCAACTTATAACAATGCTCCTGTAGTACTTAACTCTTGTGTAGGCAGTTTTAATACTTTTGGCAAAGTAACTCAGTGTCGTTAGAAGTCCATATTTGAATTTCTACTCTGCGCATTTCTATGTTGAGACCCAGATAGGTTAAATGATAAGACTTCTGTTTCTTCATCTCCCAAATGAGGAAATTGGACTCAACTGTGACTAAAGTCCCTTCCAGCTCTACCATTTCATGATTGAACCCATGTGAAATTCACCCTCCCTCTACAACAAACTGCCCATAACTCCCAATTTCCCATCTTTATTAAGCAAGAGTCACTCCCACACAGCACACAACTCAAGAGCCCTAGAGTGTTGTGTGTTCCCACTGAGGCTGTCTTGTCTGCCTTACCCTGTAACCTACCTAATCTCCCTCTTAGACAATGATCTCCAAACTCCTTTGTTTTGGTCTAAAAAGTATGAACAAGTACTTCACTATACAGTGTGTACCTAATTATAGATTCTACACACTATAAAATAATTAAAAAGAACCTTTAAATGATGGGCTGAAAGTAAACAAATATGAACCCAACCCTGACCTTGCTTCATCCCACTGTGAAGAGTTCATGAAGACTGGCACCATGCGTGCCTCGCAGCCCTTACACCCTTAACTCCCTGCCCTCTCCTCTGATGTAGCTATCCACCCCAATCCCAACCCTGGCCAAACCGGATTCTCCACCGAGCTCAGGCCTCAACCAAAGACTGAATTGGCTGAAGAAAAGTCACAACCATTGTGACTGGTCTCAATTTTAAATTTATGGCCACACACTTTAAACAGATACTTGGTGTCGTACTGATCCTCCTACCTAGTCAACTGGCTTTCCTACTCTGAGAAAATTCACGGCATTTCCTAAACCTCCAACTACCTCTCCTCCCTACCCTGACAACTTCACTTATTTCACCAACAAAACAGAAACAAATCACTTCAACTGCCTTATCTTTCCACCTTCATCCTACCTGTATCTATATACCATATACTTCCTGTTTCAAAAGTTGAGTAAAAATCATCCTTCCTATGCAAGGCCAACCTTTCCACCTAAGCACAGTGATCCAAGGACTTTGTCCTGCCAAATTCAACATATCAAAATGCTGGGGCTTCCCTGGTGGCGCAGTGGTTGAGAGTCTGCCTGCCGATGCAGGGGACATGGGTTCGTGCCCCGGTCCGGGAGGATCCCACATGCCGCGGAGCGGCGAGGCCCGTGAGCCATGGCCGCTGAGCCTGCGCGTCCGGAGCCTGTGCTCCACAACGGGAGGGGCCACAACAGCGAGAGGCCCGCGTACCAGAAAAAAAAAAAAAAAAAAAGCTGTAACATCATCACTACCATACACTTCTCTGTAACCCATACTGATCAGACTTTTTAGACCTCTAGTCCATTCAAAGTGCTCTTGTCAAATTTCAACTACTTGGTCACTGGGTCAATTTTTTTTATTATTTTATTTATTCATTTTAAAAATATTTATTTATTTATTTGGCTGCACGGGGGTCTTAGTTGCAGCATGCATGTGGGATCTAGCTCTGGGCCAGGGATCGAACCCGGGGCCCCTGCATTGGAAGCGCGGAGTCTTAACCACTGGACCGCCAGGGAAGTCTCCCCTGGGTCAATTTTTCATCATCATCTTACTCTTAGGGTTTTACAGTTGACTCTGCCCTCTTTTCTGAAACATTTTCTTCCCTTAGTATTATGGATGCCACACCCACCTGGCCTTTCTGCTTCTGTCACTGTTTGCTCCTCCTCTGACCCGAGCGCTCCCAGCCATCTGCCCTCTTCTCCATTAATACTCTTTACTTGATGTCCCCTGGTCCATAGTTTTAAATATCACATGTAAAATACGACTCCAAGATTACCTCCCTAGCCTGACTTCTCCCCCGAGCAACAGCAGTGGATATCTTACTTGCCTACTGCACACATTCTGAGCTGTATAAAGTCATCCACCTCAGTACACTCTATACAGAACTCCTGCTTTATTCCTCAGAAACCAGTGCACCTGCCCCAGTCTTCCTCATTCCAGTAAATGGTGCTACTGTTCACCCAGATGCTCGGGCAAAACAGGTGACTCCTTCAAATATTTTTTCGTTCTGGGGCGAAGGTAAGAACCATTTGGCTCCACCTTCAAATTACATTCCAAATCAGACCACTTCTCACTAACTTCCAACCCTACATCTCTAGTTCAAGCTACCACATGGCAACTGAACTACTACCAGCCTCCTTAGGAGCTGGTTTTTCCACTTCCCTCCCACTCTGTCAGTTTGCCACTCAGCCATCAGTCATCAAAAGCATAAGCCAGGTATCACTCCCCTGCACAAAATCCTCTAATGGCTTCTCATTACGTACAGAACAAGGACTGTAAAGTTCCATCTTATTTACTCCTTGCTAACCACTATGATCTCATCTCCCATCACTCTTCCTTCATTAGCGTCCAACCACATTGGCCTTCCTAGTATTTAATAGGTCAAGTTCATTCCTCCCTTAAGGTCTATGCATTTACAGTTACTGTTCTCTGAAAAACTCTTCCTTCAGATCTTTATTATTTTAGTCTCCAGGCAAAGCATTAACTACTCAGAGAAGTAGGTTTTCCTTGATCACTTCCCTTTCAAAATCAGACACCACACCCTAGTCACTCTAACTTAATCTAACTCTCATCTAGCTATAGCCTCTTCACATTTATCACCACCTGAAACTGTATTTGCTTACTTAATGTATAGCCTCTTTCCTCAAGCTCGGTGAGGGCAGGCCTCATGTAGTGCTTAGCATATAAAAGATGCTCAATAAAGAGTTGAGTGAACGGCACTACTGTTTTCTTAATCACCAAGGCTTGAAATTTTGAGCATCACTGGGTGAGCTTTTTCTGATCTTATTTAATAACGGAACAGTAAACATTTAGGACAGGTTAGCTGAAATGCATTAACACATACCAGTGTAAATACAAAGATATTCCAGATTATTTTCTAGTACTGAAAAAAATCTACCCGAAAAACCCAAACAAGCAATTTATAAGATATAAATATTACTTTGGGACTTGATATATAGAACTGACTATAACTTCTGACTACAAACTACTGACTATATTACAGAATTACCATAATGTAATGAAACTAGTATCTTCCATTTGAAATAAATTTATATACATATATATTTTTTGGAATGGTAGTTATTAGATAAATCTCACACTTAAGAAAAAAAAGGACAGCCATTTAAAAATTAAGTATGAAGCCAAAATCATCACTGGCAATAAGCACTTAATACCCACGATGACAAGGACCATAGTTGTCTCCTTGCCACTGTTTCTCCAAAATGAATGAATCCACGTGTGAACCGTGATATTTCAACATCATGAATTATACCACAATTATAATGTAAACGAGATCCGAGACGTATCATTTTAGTCCACTAAACAAAAAAGGAAACTAGTTGGGGATCAGAAAGCAAATCGGGCAGTTTGAAAATGAGGTTTTAAAACGCTAAAGGATTGCGGTTGTTTTCCACACTGAAGGCGATGCAGAGTAGGAATGCTCGCACTAATAACTCGAACTCCATAGCTGTATTAAAGAGGTTCCATAAGAGAAACTTAATGGCCACTGTACTCGACACTAGATACCTCCTTTCAGATGAGACTGGGAGGCAGATGCACGGCAGCCCCAAAACACCAAGTCGGGCAGAGATCACCCAACAAGTTGGTAAACTTCTCGGGGTCCCGCAACTGGAAAGAGCGAAGGCCCTCTTCTATGACTAAGGACTGACCCCAAGAAAAGAACGAATCTGAGTGCACCCGGGGAAAGCAAAAAGGGAAAGAGACAGGGCTGCCATGCTCCTAACTCCACCCTGCCCGCGTTTAACCCCGAGGAGGCCCAGTCTCGCCGGCCGCCGCCCCTCCTTCCACCCTTTTCCAAGCCCACCGAGCGGCGCCAGAAAAGGTCCCGCCGCCCTCCTCTCCCCTCCCCCAAACCAGGAGCCGAAGAGGCCAGGGAAGGTTAAGAGCTTCCGTTCCTTCCCCGCCCAAATGGGAAGGGGTGGGAAGTGGGATGGCGAGCGCGCCCCCACTAGGAGCCTCCCCCGTCCCCCACGCTGGCCCGGAGCTCCGTTCCCACCCCAGCCCGAGACTCACTCGTCAGCCCCGCAGCAACCGCAGCCACCCGCACCGGGTCCACGCGCACCGCCACAGCCCCTACACCAGGGCCGCCCCCCCACCCCCAGCTGCCTGCCGCCGTGGGTTCCGGGGCAGTTGGAGGAATCACTTCCGCTGGGTCACCGACGCTTTCTACGCGCGGGAGATTAGTACCTAGTGAGGCGGGGACTCGCTGAGTCCGTCGCCCGCCGGCGTCTACAGGAAGTGCGCAGCGCTCCCTCCCTTCTCCCACAGGCCAAGCCTAAGAGGATGGTCGTCCCTGGAAAGTCTCAACCAATCCTATTCTGGGTCTTTTGACTCCCAGCATGCAGCGCCGATCCTGATCTGATTTCCGCGGGGACAGCATCCTCAAAGAGGTGCTGGGGGGCTGGGGTGATGGGTGGGGTCCGAGGCAGCATTGCATCCTGGGATTTGTAGTTTCTCTGACGGGTACTGTCGTGTTTGGTTGAGGCAGCACTGCAACCTGGGACTTGTAGTTTCTCACGCTGAATGTTAAGAACCTTGGAATTTTGGAGGTTGTTCCTGCCGCTCGTTTGGGGGTACGCGTAGAGGTCGGAGACTATCTGCAGAGGAAAGATTGGATAGTGGGAGTGCGGTTGCTATGCTAACAAGATCGTGCTCTTTATGAAGCAGCTTGTCTTTTGTGAAAAGTTGCAGAGCTTGTTGAAGAGCATCCCAACAGCTCGCGAAATCGCTGGCCTCATTTCCTCTCTTCCCGGTACCTTTCAGTGTTTACTGAAAACTAACCACGCCCCCCACACCCACTCTGAGGCCTTTCCCCCACCTCCTGCCCCCTCCCAGCCACAGGGTTGCTCAGCTTCTGGGTTCTGAAATCACTCACCGAAAGCCCTGCCACCAGTACTCAGTTCTGACACCATCTTTGTCACTCCACGCCCCCTTTGCCTCTCCTTCCTCTCCCCTCTCTCCTGGTCTCTCCCCTCTTTTCCTGGTCTCTCCCGCGCGCGCTTCCCCCCACCCCCCATCCACCTATCATTTTTACAAATCTTACCTCCACGTAAGATGGGGTTATGTCCTGATAAGCCCAGTGGAATTTGAAAATGTCGTAAGTCGAAAATGCATTTAATAGACCTAACATAACTTAGCCTAGCTTATCTTAGAATGTGCTCAGAATGCTTACATTATCCTGCAGTTGGGCAGAAATCGTCCAATAGAAAGCTTATTTTATACTAAAGTGTTGATTATCTTACGTAATTTATTGATTACTTGTACTGAAAGTGAAAAACACAATGGTTGTATAAGTGTATTGGTTGTTTATCCTCCTGTTTGGGTGGCTGATTAGGAGCTTCAACACCGGGGAGAGAGTTTCATACTGCATATTGGTAGCCCAGGAAAAGATTAAAATTTCAAATTGTGTATGGTTTCTACCGAAGGCGTATAGCTTTGGCACCATCGTATAGTCAAGAAATTGTAAGTCGAACTATCGTAAATCAGAGCCGTCTTTATCGCTTTCCCTTGGTGAAATTTAGGCACCCTTCCAGGAAGGGTGAAACAGCTAAATAAAGTTCACCCTCTGTTTACCGGACTGTGGCATGAAAGGAATGTAGGGCCAAGACTCTCACCATTGCAAGTTGCTCAACTCCGACTGTTGTGTAACGATGTCCGCAAAAGGAAAACAGATACAGGCGATCCAAAGTTTGTTGACCTAATTAGTGACTTTTGCCTGCAAGACTTTTTTAGTTCATTTGGCAGATAAAAGGTGTTGCAAAAGCAATACCGGACAGATCGTCCTGGGTTAATTTTTCAAAGCCTTTGCAAAAATTATTAAAGTTTTTTGGTTATAATAGCTCAGAGTAGAATTTGGTGGGGAGGAGAGGCAATGGGGTGGGAAGAGGAGGATGTGGGCCCATTTTCCATTAGACTTTTCCTCCTCTACTTCAGAAGTGTTGTTTTCTCCAATACTTTCCCTTTTCCTCATTGCATTATCACTTTCTATAAGGGTCGCTCTGTTAGTTGCCTAGAGAATGATAGAATTTTCCAGGTGAGGATCCTGAGGCCAGCTAATGCCAGATTTAGGGCTAACTTTAGGGTTCTTTACACTATTTATTTTCCAACTTAACAAACCTCAATAACCCACACTTCTGTAACCAAAATCTCAACAAGCATCATTTTTAATGTCAGTATATACTTACATTGTCTAAATGTACCATGACTCACTTAAGTATTTCCTTAAATGTTGGACATTGACCATATTTCCATTTTTAAATCACCTCATGTAATACCGTGTTCAGTATCTGCAGAAATCTTTGACCATGTTTCTATTTCTTTAGAATATGAACATTTTAAAAGATCTTGATAATCTGTTGACAAATTCTTTTCCCCAAAGATTCTCGTAGTTTATTTTCGAAACTAGTAATGTATAAAGAAGCATTTAGGGTCCTTATGAAAATACTAGCTTTACCACAATTTTTCTTTTCTTTTTTCCATCACACCATTCTGCCCTTTAGCTCATGTTAAAGGAGGGGAAGGGGGCTGGTGGATGGGGAGGACAGACAGCCAAAACACAAACAAAAAATACATACAGTAATGGTGGTCATACATTCTACAAGTGATAGCCATTTTCAATTTTTCCATCACCCTCCATCTTTAAAGGGACCCTCTCAGATGACATGAATGGGGAATCAAAGATTATTTTGTAAACAGCCTTAGTATCATTCTAAAATCCCACTCAAGTAGTATATATTCAAAAATTGTCTCTAAACTACTAGAATTGGGAAATCTTTTTTTTTTTAAGATGTTGGGGTAGGAGTTAATTAATTAATTAATTTATTTTTGCTGTGTTGGGTCTTCGTTTCTGTGCGAGGGCTTTCTCTAGTTGTGGCGAGTGGGGGCCACTCTTCATCACGGTGCGTGGGCCTCTCACTATCGCAGCCTCTCTTGTGGTGGAGCATAGGCTCCAGACGCGCAGGCTCAGTAGTTGTGGCTCACTAGTTGCTCTGCGGCATGTGGGATCCTCCCAGACCAGGGCTCGAACCCGTGTCCCCTGCATTAGCAGGCAGATTCTCAACCACTGTGCCACCAGGGAAGCCCAAGAATTGGGAAATCTTGTTAACCATGACTGACAATTTCATATAATTCTATAGCACAGAATTTTCAGAATATCATCTCATTTTAGCTACTTAGAAACCTTGAGTAGACCAAATATTATTATTTCCATTTGCTTACAGTTTCTGTAGGAAGAAACTAAGCTTAACAGAAGATAAAAATTCAGGTTCTCTCGATATATATATATATATATATATAATTTTTTAAATTAATTATTTAATTAATTTTTGACTGCATTGGGTCTTTGTTGCTGTGCGGGCTTTCTCTAGTTACTGAGATCGGGGGCTACTGTTCGTTGCGGTGCGCGGGCTTCTCACTGTGGTGGCTTCTCTTGTTGTGGAGTAGGGGCTGTAGACGTGCGGGCTCAGTAGTTGTAGCTCGCGGGCTCTAGAGCACAGGCTCAGTAGTTGTGGCGCACGGGCTCAGTTACTCCGCGGCATGTGGGATCTTCCCGGACCTGGGCTCGAAACCCGTGTCCCCTGCATTGACAGGCAGATTCTTAACCACTGCACCACCAGGGAAGTCCCTCAATGTATTGTTGAAGTAATCATACAAAGAGGCCGTTAGACTGAGATGGCTCTGATGCCTTGGTAGTTTAGTGAGCAACCCAAAAGCTAAGCCAGATTCAATTCTTATAAATACCTCAAGGTATTTCAACCAATCACAAACAGCCAACTAGATTTTCTCAAATAATGCAACAGCATAAGCTATAAGCAGGGACTTCCCTGGCGGTCTAGTGGTTAATACTCCACGCTTCCACTGCAGGGGGCATGGGTTAGATCCCTGGTCACGGAACTAAGATCCTACATGCCTCACAGTGTGGCATAAGCTGTAACCAATCAAATAATTTCCTTGCTTTGCATGTGCATCTTCTCCATAAAAACCTTGCCCCTAGCTCCTGTCAGTGGAGTGCTCCTGACCACTTCCAGATTTGGTACTGTCCGATTTGAATAAATTTTTGCTCTAATAAACTCAAAAATTTTAGCATGCCTCAGTTTATCTTTTTAAAGCTATTAAAGAAAAACACTGTATGAACAGAAAAATTTACATACATATCAGTACAATAATGGCTAATTGATATTGTTTGTAATATGAATTACACTAAAACAAGAGTTTTTGAAAGGTAAGTGGAAGATAACTTTAAAAAAGGGAAGTTACAATAGCAAAGACATGGAAACAATCTAAATGTCCATCGACAGATGAATGGATAAAGAAGATGTGAAAAAAAAAAAAAAAAAAAGAAAAAAAAAGAAAAAAAAAGAAAAAAAAAAAAAAAGAAGATGTGGTATCTATATATATATGTGTGTGTGTGTGTATATATGTGTGTGTGTGTGTGTGTGTGTATATATATATATATATATATATATAGTGAAATATTACTCAGCCATAAAAAAGAACGAAATAATGCCATTTGCGGCAACATGGATGCAACTAGAGATTATCATACTAAGCGAATGAGTCAGAAAAAGACATATGATACCACTTACATGTGCAATGTAAAATATGGCAAATTTTTATCTATCTACAAAACAGAAACAGACTCACAGAGAACAGGTGTGGTTGCCAAGGGGCAGAGGGAGGGGGAGGGATGGACTGGGAGTTTGGGGTTGGGAGATGCAAACTATTACACTTAGAATGGATAAACAACAAGGTCCTACTGTATAGCACAGGGAACTATATCCAATCTCCTGGGATAAACCATAATGGAAAAGGATATGACAAAAGAACGTGTATACATATATGTGTAACTGAGTCACTTTGCTATAATATATAATGTGCAGAAATTAGCACAACATTGTAAATCAACTATACTTCAATAAGCAAACAAAAGAAAGAAAGAAAGTGAAATTATCCATAAAGAAATAGTATAATTTTATCCTTCTGGATACCCAGAAAAAAGTAGATAGGATTTGGAGTTGCGAAGGTGATACTATTTTCGACTATTAGTTTGTTCCTCTCCTATGCCAATAACATATATATATATATTTATTTTATTTTATTTTACAAATTTATTTTATTTTTGGCTGCACTGGTTCTTCATTGCTTTGTGTGGGCTTTCTCTAGTTGCTGTGAGCAACTACTATTGGTTGCGGTGCACGGGGTTCTCACTGTGGTGGCTCCTCTTGTTGCAGAGCACGGGCTCTAGGCACGCAGGCTTCAGTAGTTGTGGCACGCGGGCTCAGTAGTTGTGGCTTGCGGGCTCTGGAGCACAGGCTCAGTAGTTGTGGCGCACGGGCTTAGTTGCTTGGCGGCATGTAGAATCTTCCTGGACCAGGGCTCGAACTTGTGTCCCCTACACTAGTAGGCAGACTCTCAACCACTGCGCCACCCGGGAAGCCTGCCAGTACCATATTGAGTGAAAAACATGGTTCCGAAACAGCAAACAAAAGCGTCCTTTACTAGTTGGATGCTCATCCTTCAATACTCAGCTGAACCTGAATTGGACATTCAGAGGCCAAATTAACCATTCTGTCTCTGGGGCCTCTGCAGCATTTTGTAAATTGGTATATTTCAATTATATTTCAGCATTATATTTTAGCTTATTTTTAGGTGTTTCCCTCACTATGTAAGCATTGTGGATTTCCAATTTTATTCAGTGTCTTTGTATCCTCTGCTTCCAACTTAGTCCTGGCAGTTAGCGAGGCGCTCAAGATCTCTTTAACAAATAATGAACGATTGTGTAAACGGATGAGAGTGATTTCCGAAGACAAATTTGACAAGTATCAACATTATATGAACGAGTTCCACTCATTTTCTACCAACCTATTGGTTGGATTAAATTACTATTCATTTTTGTTCAAACGTGCACTGTATTATTCCGCTGTGCCAACAGGTTAGAAACATTTTCCGCAGAGAAAATGGTTTTTTGGGCACGGAAAATGATGCCCACGATAATGAAAGATTTAACCCTGCTTCCAGGCTTTGTCCTTCGCGCGTGTCTCTTCCCTCTGTCCTTCCACACGGTTATAAAGAGCGCCAGACTCCGACGAGGGGAAGCAGCGCGCAGGATGGCCGTTTGCTGGTCCCGGCAGCGAGGGTCAGGTCGGATTCAGATCTCAGCCCACAAGGAACGCTTGTGCCTGGGCAGGTTGCCGGCGGGCCGTCCATTCTGCGCACGCGCAGGCGGCCAGTGCGGCCCGCGGACCTGCAGGCGGCGGCGAGTGCTCGGGTCGTTTCTGCCGCGGTCGGGTGAGGAGCTGCGCCTCGGCGTGCCCGGCTGCCGCCGCAGTGCAGTCGCTGTTTCTGGTCACGCGCGGGATGCTGCTTCTGGCGTTGGGCGGCCCGTGGGCGGCCGGACTGCGGCTCGGTGGGAAGAGGACGGCACCGTGGGCAGCCACTGCGCTCCGAGGCCCTAGGGCGGCCGTCTGGCGGGCGGCCTCCTGCAGAGGCTCCTCGGTGCGGGGCGGCGGCGGGGGCGCGGGGCTGTCGGCAGCCACGACGCTTCTGCCGCGTCGGGTGCGAGCGCAGGTTGGCGGTCAGAGGGCTCGCGGACCCGAGTAAGGGTGGGGGTGGGAGTAGCACCGGGCCTGGGGAGCCCGGCTCTCCCATAGCTTCTTCCCGGCCTGCACGGCGGCTCTGGTGCTGAAGGAGCCCTGTGCTGCGGGGCTGGTAGGAGTGGCCGGCCTCAGCCTGGGCAACAGGCCGGTGCTCCCGGGGTTCGCAGCCCCCGCGAGTCCAGCAGTGTCCCTTGGAAAGTGCTTATTTTCTGGGCGGTTCCAGTCACTTTACAGAGATGGTTGCAAATCCATTGGGCCTGTGAGGACTCTTATTTTTTTTTTCTGTCCTTGAGCGCAAGCTCGGAAGGGTTAATTTGCAGCGAAATTAGCTGCTCCACGTGGAGACCAAACTGAAAGAACTCGGGGAACCTGATTTTGAGTTTGTTCTGTTTTTTTATTAGGTGGCTCTATTTTTAGGAATTCCTTTGCTCCCTGGAAAAATGGGATGGAGACGTTAATCCTTCTCATTTTAATCTGAATAAATTGTCTCCTAATCCTGCCCTGTAAAATATTAGGATTAGCAAACATGGTTGAAACTTGGGAGGAAAGGCCAACGCGGGAATTGGAATCTCATTAAATTTCAGCATAAAGGGATTAGGCATGCCTTTTACATCTTGAAGAGTGTGTGTTGTGAAAGTCATTTTCAGAGGTTCGGGCAACTCTTTTGTTCCTGTGAAATTTGATGTAGGAGTTCAAGTAAAATATTTTCCTTGCGAGGAGCAAGGGATGGATACGAGACCCTTGGGGAAAGAGTTATTATTATTTTTAATACTAGCTATAGTATAAATATTTTAGAAGTATTAAAAGCAGTCTGGACTTTAAACTTTCTGAATTTGCAGTATTTTACTTACATAATTAAACTTAAGTTTTTAAAAAAGCTAATGCATTTAAATCCTTGACAGTTGACCGAGAGTGATGTGGACTAGAAGAAACCATTCCACTAACTTTTTACTTGTTTAAGGTCACACTTTAAAATGCTTCTAGCTGGGATGCAAACTTAGGTCTTCAAACTCCCAATTCAGTGTCTACTTGTGAGTGGAATTAAGGAAAGCCATTCTGTTACTCAGTTTGCTTTCTTTAGCTTTGTAGATTATTTGGAAGAATTCCTTAAATGACCCCATGTGATAAGTTTTCTTTTACTCTATTATATTTTTCAAAATAAACTTAAAAATATTTAAAAGTTGGTCTAAAATGCAGTTTATCATGTACTCACATTATAACGGTCTCTGTTTCAATAGATACCTGTTTGTTGGGAAAGATGTGTTCGATGTTTACATACACAACTTGAAAAATCAGAAGATGGAAGGCTGATTTATACTGGGAATCTGGCCCGAACAGTATTTGGTGGGTAATCAGAAGTGAGGATATTTCCTTCCCCCCCCGCCTTTTACTTATAAAAAAAGGTTCTTAGCATGTGATAACTTATTATTTTAGCACTTCGTAATTGCAAGACAGAAGGAAAAATTATAATTTTTTTCTTACGGACTTTAAAAAAAAATTTTATTATTGTTTATTTATTTTTGTCTGTGTTGGGTCTTTGCTGCTGTGCACGGGCTTTCTCTAATTGCACTGAGCGGGGGCTACTCTTCGTTGCGGTGGCTGTTGCAGAGCATGGGCTCTAGGCGCCAGGGCTTCAGGAGTTGTGGCTCACGGGCTTAGTTGCTCCGCGGCATGTGGGATCTTCCCGGACCAGGGCTCGAACCCGTGTCCGCTGCACTGGCAGGCGGATTCTTAACCACTGTGCCACCAGGGAAGCCCTCTTGTGGACTGTTGATAAAAGATTTAGAGGTTAAGACCTTTGCATTTTTAGGAGATTTTAAAAAGGGTTTTGTAGACTCTTAACGACTTTGTGACCTTATGGCTGGGCACTAAAGATTCCATCCTTTGGTCACCTCTCGGGATGTTTAGCAACAAAATAAAACAGAACAAAAAGTGTATGTTTATGTAATGTTTGAATATGCAGAGGAAGAAAATATGGGCGAATACCTCTTAGGAGTAGTTATTTTGGGTAAGTAGACATTTACAGTATATGTTTTTAGATTTTGCAGTGAAAATGAGCAGTAATACTTTTATAAGTCAAAGGTATATTAATTTTACATTTTTTTAGGTCATCTTAGAATTTTCAGCAAACATATTTACTTAGTGGTTTTCCAAGTAGTAAGGAGTTATCGTGGAGAAGGAAAGGGCAGTGTATTAGATAGCTACAAGTTTAAAGCTCTTTCCTTAGGTCATAATTCAGTATTTAGTATGGAATATTTTAGTAGGGAAAGTCAGAAGAACTTAGGTTTGTGATTTGTTCAAGTTCCTGAGGCTGTATTTCATTTTAATAATCTTAAAAAAAAAAGTATAACCTGAAATATCTGGAGGATTACTTTATAGCCAAGTTGGCCACAAGATTTCTGTGCCCCATTTGTATGTGTGTTTTTGATCATGCTGGTGTTAACCAGTTGTCTAAAATTTAATCTGGAAGTCTGTAAGTTCTCAAGAGTGTGTGACATTAAAATAGAGTATGTTTAAAATACAATTTTAGCTATTTAAAACTTTCTGGGAATAAGGAGTGATTATAATCACTATTGAGTGGAGTTCTGAAGTTACTGGAATAATCAGTTTCGGATGGTAGAAATTTCTTCAGAAGTCACAACATGAGTGGGCCACTGAGCCTGTGTCTCATCTCTGGATTGAGCCTGGGATCCCTAGATTGATGCCCTTGAGATGTGTTCGCCGTGACCCCCGTGGTACCCTTCTTTCTGAATACAGGCACCGTTCCTTCAAATGAAGGGAAGGCTTAATCAATTTTTTTTCATGTTCCCACTTGACTCAATTCTGAAGAGAAGAGAATATAAATAGGAATTAATTTTAGTGTGGGGACGATATAATATTTGTGGAAGAGCATAGCTACGCATGATATTCAAAGTTCTAGAACTGTAACCTGTAGAAGAATTTGATGTTTGCGTTCCTTCAATATTATAGTAATAGAAAGTCACTATACTTATCAGGGATTAATATTTTTTCTGTGTAAAACTAAGTGAGAGACATTAACATAGCGGTACCATTTAAACTACCAAATTGGGTCCTAATTTAAAGATATTTGAAGGGACTTTTAGTTGACGATTCTTGTTAATTCAGCAACAAATAATTACGGATGTCATAGTATTCTCTTTTTAAGATGAGTAGAATTTGAACATGAAGACATGTGAAAAAAGGGCATCCCAGGCACGGAAGTAGTATGAGCAAAGGCATGAGAATATGTTTAGAAAATAGCAATTACTTCAATCCAGGCATAAAGTATATGTATGTATTAGTTTCCTAGGGCTCTTACAATACATTTCTACAGGCTTGGTGGATTAAAACAACAAAAATTTATTCTCACAGTTCTGAAGGCTAGAAGTCTGAAATCAAGGTGTTGGCATTCCGTGCTGTCTGAAGGCTCTAGGAAAGAGCTTGCCCTTGTCTCTTCTAGCTTCTGGTGGCTCCCAGCAGTCCTTCATGTTTCCTTGGCTTGTAGCTGCATCACTCCAGTCTCTGCCTCCTACTTCGCACGGCGTTCTCTGTGTCTCTGCTTGTCTTGTTCTGTCCTTTTAAGGATACTCTCATTGGTTGTAGGGCCCACCGTAATCCAGTATGATCTCATCTCAACTTTTAATGGTCTGCAAAGACCCTATTTCCAAATAAGGTCACGTTCTAAAGTTCTAAGTGGATGTGAATTTTGAGGGGACACTATTCAACCTACTATAGTGTGAAAGAGTAATGGGGAAAACAGGTAGTTGGAAGGGCTAAGGAGGCTTTTATATAGAAGGCAACTTGGTCCCCATTGAATCCCATGTGGACCAGTGTCAGGACATCTACCTGTGGGGGGAACGAATTATTTTAAAATTACTAATGCAAGATAATTAAGCCTTCAAGCAAAAGTGATGTATGAGAGTGTCTGCTTTGTTATAGCCTCACCAACAGAGTATGATGTCATATTTTCAGTTTTTGCCAGTTTGGGGGGAAAACGGTATCTCACTGTGGTTTTATTTTTTTATTTTTATTAACATCTTTATTGGAGTATAATTGCTTTACAATGGTGTGTTAGTTTCTGCTTTATAACAAAGTGAATCAGTTATACATATACACATGTTCCCATATCTCTTCCCTCTTGCGTCTCCCTCCCTCCCACCCTTCACTGTGGTTTTAATTGAATGTTTCTTATGATTGAGGCTTAGCATCATTTCATCTGTTGAAAGGCTGTGTGCATTTTTGTTTCATTGAACTGTCTGCTTATATTTCTGGCATGTTTGTTTATTGGGTTGTTGACCTTTCTTCTCATATACTAGAAACCTTTTGTGTATTGGGGATATTAACCCTTTGTCATACAAGCTGCAAATATTTTTCTCATTTGTCTCTTTGTTTACAGTATTTATGTCCATGTACATTTTAAAAAGATGATCAGATTTATCAACTTTCCCCTTGATTGCCTCTGTATTTTCAGTCATAATTAGAAAAGTTTTCCTTTTCTCAGATTATAAAGGACTTCACGGGTATTTTCTTCTTATACCTCTCTTATTTTATACACTTAAATCTCTGGTTTATTTGGAGTTTTCCTGGTATATGGTATGAGGGATCGATTGAATTTTCTCTGAATCTCGTTGGCCCAGCACCACTTATTTTAGATTGTATCTTTGTTCTATACTAAATTTCCGTATGCAGTTAGGTTTGTGTCTAGATTTCCTGTTTCTTTCCATTGATCTGTTTATCTACTGAGCCAGTACCACACTGTTTTAATTATAATCTTATGTTTTAGTATCTAACCCTCCCCCCTTTTTTGCTTCCTTTGTTCTTCCAAAATAACTTTATAATCAACCCTTCTAGGATCTCAACTTGTCTGTTTTCCAGACAGATGGTATTTGATCATGTTAAAATTGTACATTCAAACTCAGAAAATTTACATTTTAAGTTTTTTATTTATTTACTGTGGTAAAATAGACATAAAGTAAAAGTTACCATTTTGACCATTTTTAAGTATACAGTTCAGAAGTCACTGGTTTTTTAATCTTTCTAACGTGATAAGTAAAAGTATCTCACTATTTTAACTTGAATGTTTTTCCTTGGTAAAGAAGTTGATTACCTTTCCCATATGTTTCTTAACTACTGGTGGTGTTTTTTGTTTGCTTGTTTTTTTAATTTGCTGTTTTAATGCTGGACACTTAGCCTGAAAGAGTTAGCCCCATATTTGAACATTTTATGTTAGATCTGTGGAAGTGCTTGTTAATAGAGACCTTTATTTGATTATCTGCTGACTGAATTAACTTTTATAGTATTCATAAAGATTTTTGAGTAATATTAAACCTTTTATTGGGAGCTGAGATAGAAGCCAGTCAACCCTAAAGCGGACTTCCCAGCTGGAGAGGCAGTGCATTGTAATGGCCAACAGCCTGGACCCTAGAGTCAGATTGCCTGGGTTTAAATCCCAACACAGCTACTTGGTAGCTATGTGACACTGAGCAAGTACCTCATATTTTCTCATCTTTTAAATGGGAGTGATGATGATGATAATTATACATCAGTCTCATAGGGCTTTTTTCTAGATTTCATGAATGAAATATGTAAAGTGCTTAAAATAGAGCCTGGAATATAATAAGCACTATATAGGTGTTTTGGTTTTGTTGTTTTGATGATGATATTGTAGGGAGAAAGGTGGAAGAATTAATTGGATAGGTTGATTCTTTTATAAAAGTTAAAAATGTTAATTTTCTCCCATTTTTTTTTTCTTATTTAGGTGTGAAATGTTTTTCTTACTCTACAAGTCTGATCAGCCTTGCATTTCTACCGTACATTTTTGCACAAAATAATATATTTGGAAGTCTGCCTTTGCAAATCTTATTTTATGGCATCATAGGAAGCTTTACAGTGATCACTCCAACACTGCTTCACTTTCTTACAAAAGGCTATGTCATTCGGTTGTACCATGAGGCCACAACAGACACTTATAAAGCCATTACTTATAATGTTGTGCTTTTGGAAACGAGTACAGTGTTCCACCAGAATGATGTGAAGATTCCAAATAGCACACATGTGTTTACCACATTTTATGCTAAAACAAAATCACTGTTAGTTAATCCAGCACTCTTTCCAAACCCTGAAGACTATAACCATCTAATGGGTTATGACAAACCATTTACTTTTGATGTGGAAGAAGCCAGTGAAAAGAAACAGCTTAAAGAAGAGAAATGAGTCTATCGTTTTTATGTTTGTGCTTAAATGTGATTTATGTTCCAGTGTATAATAATTGCCTTTACTTTTGATTTTTGTTAGTGACTGATTGTTAAAAAAATAATTTGAAACTGTATCACAGAACTTTTAATTTCCAGAGAATTATGTTCCTTTATAATAAAAAAAGTTATGTTTGAAAAACAAAACATACAATACTCTATCATTTGTGTTAAAAGGGTGTGAAAATACATGTATATGCCGACATATGCATGGTTACTTTTATATAATAAGTGTGATTGCCTCTCAGCTGGGGATTGGATGTCAGAAGCAAATGGGAAAGTTATTTTTCCTTTGTGTTTGGATTTTTCTAAGGATATAGACATTACCTTTTCCCACATTGAAAACTCTTTAAAAATTCACGGATTATGGGAAACTGTTAATCTGCTTCCTTTGGCTCAGGGCACAGGTTTTTGCCTATCATCTCTGGCATGGCTGCCCACGTTAAGGATATCCATGTCCAGTAGGGTGTGGTTAGCTCTTGGGGAAGTGGTAACCTAAGTCGTATCGTCTTCAGTGGTTCCATCTGTCCCTCCATGTATACTCTCCTTTGTTACACCCTGACACAGTGGGAAAATTGTATGTACTACATAGATGGATAGTACCTTTTAGAAAATAAAAGTCTCCATGCTAATGTTAAGTTGGTTCTTGTGAAGGATTTTCATCCAGGAACAAAGGGCCTCAAATCATGCTATTTAGACTAGTAGATACTGATTAAGTGCCGAGAGGGTGTCAGGTACTGGGCTAGTTGCCAGAGTCACAGTTAAGAACAAAACACCCAGTCTGTCTAACATCTATCACCTGCCACGATGATAAATCTAATCTTTCTGGCTTGCCTGTGGTATGAGGGAGGTGGATGGAGAAGCAGCAGGGGCATCACTAGTTCTTAGGGGAAAGATCATTCAAGTCTGAAGCTGCTAGAAGGTTATAGGAGACAGCTTAAGGTAGAACAGTGCTCATCTTCCTGAGACTTAGAGCCTGCCCTCTGCTACGATCAGCCAGCTTGTGGTCTTACTAGAGGGTGGGCTCTAAGATGAACAAGCCGCCACCACCTCTGTCCTCAGTTTGGGCCTCTGCCTGTCTGCTTCTCTGTCCTCTGTCCCCTAGATATGGACCTGTTGCTATCTTAGCAGTTAATGTGATTTATATCTTTCTGTAAAAAGATTATTCCATAATCAAATACTCATTATCAAATGTTAGATAAATATTAGAAGAAATTTTTAGAAGAAAACAGTGTTGTTAACATTTCAAAGTTTTCTCTCAAAGGTCAGTTTTCTCATAACTTGTTTTTAGTACCTCCTATCTCTTTCTTTAAATGTCCTGTATCCATGCAACCATTTTGTCACCTGTGGAGTGGAGTGAAAATCCTATTTTTATGAGTATCAATAATTCCTCAATTGTTTAGAGAAAAGAAAAAAGACTTAAAATACTGCATGAGAAAGATGACCTCTCAAGGGCATGATTTGGAGTGAGACCAAGATGTAGAAAAGGATCAGCATGCGTAGGATACCATAATGATTCATGACTGAAATAAGTCCGCAGAAACAGCTCAGGCCAAGGTAAGAAATATACGTGCGTCCTTCCATGCCACTTTACTACCCTCTCCCCAGGCAGAGTAATCTTGGCAAGATTAGGAAGGTGGTGAGTCTCCCTCTACCTATAGGAAGGATATTGAGTCCGTTTTATTTGAGTCCCAAAAGGCAGGGTGATCCCATTGGGCCTCTGGGTTATATCAGATAGTGTACCCTTTGACGATAAGATATAATCCTTTTCCTCAACGTAGATTACATCATACCGAAAGACTTCAGCTTTTGGAAGCAAAAGTAACAAAACGGTCATTAGGTATGAATGCCAGCCTTAGCTTGGACACATTCGTTAAAATTGTATTCTGATTTTTTCAGAAAAAGTGATTCATCATCCAGATTCATTGTTTCATCTAGACCACTTGCCGTCTATGTTTATTTGGAACCAAATCCCAGACATCGTAAGATTTCTTTCTTAAATATTTAATTTTGTAACTCTACAAGATAAAGACTTAAAAAACTAACAATACCATCATAATACCTAAGCTGCCTTTGACCCCAGTGTTATCAAATATCAAGTCTACTCAAATTTCCAATTGTTTCATAATTTTTCCCCCATTTTGTTTGGATTAAGATCTAATTAAAGTTCCCACCTTATCCACACCTATTTTGTAAGTGTCTTTTAAGACTTCTAATCTATGGGCCCTTCTATATTTTTCACTCTGATTTTGTTTTTTTTAGGCCCTGCCACATGGCATGTGAGATCTTAGTTCCCCAACCAGGGATCAAACCCGGCCCCCGGCAGCAGAAGCACGGAATCCTGACCACTGGATTGCCAGGGAATTCCCTCTTTCACTTTGTTTCCCCCGCCACCCCCCGCCCCTTGCAAATCATCTGTTGAAGAAACTGAGTTTTTTGTCCTATATATGTTTTCATGGTCTAGATTTTCTGATTATATCCCCAAGGTGTAGTTTAACATGTTTGTCTGTCTACTGTGTTTGCTATAAATTGAGTCTTCATCAGGTTGAGGTTTGATTATTTTGGACAAGACCGATTCATAGCTGATGTTGTTTGTATTATTTTTCTATTGTTGCATAAAAAATTGCCCCTAAAACTTAGAGGTTTAAAACATCAACAAACATTTATGATATTGCATAGTGTCTGTTGGTCAGGTATTTGGGAATGGCTTAGTTGAGGGGGTGTGGCTCAGGTTGTCTCATGGGGTTGCAGTCAAGATATCAGCCGGTGCTCCTGTCATTTGAAGGCTGGGCTGGGGCAGGAGGAACTGCTTCCAAGGTGGCTTACTCACATGACTGACAAATTGGTGCTGGCCTTTTGGGAGGACGCCTCGGTTTCTTACCACATGGATCTCTCTTTAGAGCTACTTGTTTCCCCCAGAGCAATTGATTCAGGAGAGCAAGGTAGAGGGCAAAATGTCTTTTATGATCTACTTTGGAAGTTGCACATTATCATTGTGCAATATTTTCTTAGTTACACAGTCACCCTTATACATTGTTGGAGGGGGCTACACAAGGATTTGCATACCAAGAAGTAAGGAGCATTGGGAGCCATCTTGGAGGTTGGCTACCACCATGTTCATCCATCAAGAAGAATACAATGTCTTTCTGTCTCTCTGTGACGTTAGCAACTACTAATGCTCAGTGCCCAAGTTTACTAATTCATTAGGTGTTGCAAAATGGTTACATTCTATCATTCCTTTTTCATATATTAGCTGAAATACTTCTAAAAGTAGAGAAAAGAGTATGAGAAGGCAAGGGAAACTTGCCTGTCTGTACTATTTGGTTACCAGTAGTTCATTTTCTATAGAAAAGTCAGGATAAATGCTTGATTCTTTCCCTTTATCAGTTTTCAAAATAGAGTTGGTTTCCTAGCATCATCTGCTGATTAGACTTTAAAAAAATTATTATGAGCTGATTAATTTGAATATATTTGATGTAGTTCAATTCATCGCAGTTACTATCTTATTAATGATCGTAATAGTCTACAGGTAGGCTGAATGTTCATGTCTGGAAGCTGTGAATGTTACGTTAAATGGCAAAAGGGATTTTATAGGTGGATCTTGAGTTGGGGAGATTATCATGGATTATCCAAAAGGTTCCAGTGTAATCACAGGGCCCTTATAACAGGGAGGCAGGATATCAGGGGAGAGGCGATGTGACGATGGAAGCAGAGATGACAGTGCTGAACTTTGAAGATGGAGGAATGGAAGGATTGCAGCTCTCAAACTGAAAAAGGCAAGTAAACAGAGTCTTCCCCTGGAGTCTCCAGAAGAACTAGGTATGCTGACTCCTTGCTTTTAGCCCATTGAAACTGATTTCGGACTTCTGACCTCCAGAACTGTAAGAGAATTCATTTGTATTGTGCGTGTGTGTGTGTATGTTTTCCGCATAGCATGGCTTGTGGGATCTTAGTTCCCCAACCAGGGATCGAACCTGGGCCCTTGGCAGTGAAAATTCAGAGTCCTAACCACCGGACCGCCAGGGAATTCCCCATTTGTATTGTTTTTAAGGCACTAAGTTTGTGGTTATTTGTTACAGCAGCAATAGGAAACCCATCCTTGGTCAATGGGACTGTCATCAAATTGGGTGTCTAATATGACAAGGTGTTTTAGGTTCATCTTGAACCTTTTCTGCCTCAGACCTGGAAACAGTAATTTCTCTAGAGTATTTGTTCCTTTTAGTGGGAAATGGTATTTTGAGACTACTAGAAGCATTCATGGATTTGTCCTCTTTTTTCCCCCCACTTAAAAAATATATAAAATACATATAACATAAAATTTAGCATCTTAACCCCAATTTTTTTTTTTGGCTGTGCTGGGCAGCTTGTGGGATCTTAGTTCCCCGACCAGGGATCAAACCCATGTGCCCTGCAGTGGAAGCATGGATTCCTAACTGCTGGACCTCCAGGGAATTCTCCATCTTAACCAATTTTAAGTGTACAGTTCATTAGTGTTAACTGTATTCACATTGCTGTGCAACAGATCTCTAGAACTTTTTCACCTTGCCAACCTGAAACAATACCCATTGAGCAACTCCCCATTTCCCCAGACTACGCCCCACCCCATGGATATTTACCTTTTAAAAAATGGGAAAGTAGTACAGTTCTTTAGTAAAACCTTTTACAAATATGATTATTTTCCTCTAAACTTGTAGGTTTTTAAGGCCCCAACTCCATGCCATTTTTGGGCTACTAATCCCAGACCATGTCCTTTAAAGAATTTCAGGTAGCAAAGCATCTAAAGGGGTGGCTGTTTTTCTAGAACAAAGTGAGAGTTTTGGACTGAAATACATTCCACACACAAAATAATGACCATTGTAAGGTATTCCCTGGACCTGTAGTTTGCTAAAGTGAGTGCATTCTCAAGCCTGCTGAGACCCCCCGCCCACCATGCAGAAGTACAGCTAATGTCCTGTGTCTCGGGTCTCATCCAGCCGGACTCTACCCTCTGGCTGAACCTGTTGCCGAGCAGAAACACTTTGCGTGAGCCTGTTCAGTGCAGAGCTTTAGGCTCTGCTTTCTGCCCATGAGAATTGTTGTATAAAGAACTTGTGGGGGCTTCCCTGGTGGCGCAGTGGTTGGGGGTCCGCCTGCCGATGCAGGGGACACGGGTTCGTGCCCCGGTCTGGGAAGATCCCACGTGCCGCGGAGTGGCTGGGCCCGTGAGCCATGGCCGCTGGGCCTGTGCGTCCGGAGCCTGTGCTCCGCAACGGGAGAGGCCGCAGCAGTGAGAGGCCCGCATACCGCAAAAAAAAAAAAAAAAAAGAACTTGTGGGAGGGAATTCCCTGGCGGTCTAGTGGTTAGGACTCCACGCTTCCAAGCCCAGCGGCATGGCCATAAAGAAAGAAAGAAGGGATAGGAGGGGGTGCTTAGGGTTTAAAAAAAAACAAAAAAAGAACTTGTGGGAGAGAGAATAGCAATGCAGAGGGATAAAGAGTGCTAGTCTTTTGATCTTCTAAAGAAGACCTACAGGCTGTTTTTTTTACTATTGATTGGAAAATACCTGGTTTTGTTTTTAAAGCTCTGTGCTCTCATTTGTATTACGTGTTCACAAAGAGTACATTCTGAATCATTTTCCTTTCCTCTTGCAGCAAGTGCTCAGATATTAAGCACACACACACACACACACACATTCAAAAGAGGAAACAGTTGGATAGGAACTCAGAAATCATGTGACTGATGACTAAGTTAAATTTTTTCTACTTATTAAAAAGGAAGAGTCTGATGATTAGTTACTGATTGTCTTTGCATTTTTAAAGTTTTGAAGATACTGAATCATGTTCCCATTTATGCTTTTTTCTGCCCTGTTTTCTTCCACATTTACTGAACCTGAAGAGAAACGCTGGGTCTGCAACTCCTCTGACACAAGTGTTTGGTACTCCTACTGTGGTAAGTACGAGGGCGAAAGCAGGTACTCATAATGTCAACTGTTCCAAGGGCAAGTTTTCACAGGAACCTTTTTCTGCTGTTGCCGGGACGCAGGAAATGACCGTATGTTCCGGCTGCTGGGGAGGCTGCTGACAGCAAAAGTGATGTCTGGTTCCTGCCCTGGGTGGATTTTCTCGATCCGTCACGGGCCTCACAGGTCTCTGAACTGTGTTGCACTTGACCTCCAAGTGCTTCTGTCCTTTCCTGTGGTCAGCTATCTCTACCTTGAACCCAGTTTCACATTCTTCCCAGTTTGGGCAGAACTCTCTGCTTCTGAGATTTTGCCTCAGCCCCAAGATTGACCAGGTCTTCCTGAGAAGGTAGAACAGTCCTAAATGCTGCTTGGAATTGATTATAGCTCCAGGCCGTGATTTTTTTTTTCAATGGTGCTCTGTAAGTGTTTCTGGCTGTGGTTTTTGAAGGCTCTTGGAATTACCTCCCTAATTGGTTGTAAGGCTGATTCTGTCAGTTACTGTGTGACCTTGAGCAAAGTCTTAGCCTCTCTGTGCCTCAGCTTTTTTATCTGTAAAGTGAAAGTGATTTTCGAACCTATTTTACAAGGATTGTTTTCGAGGTAAAATTTTTAGCACAGAGCCACATAGAAACAATAATATTGATTACTTAAAAAAAAGACTCAGCTACACTCTAATGCTATTTACTGGTTGGATCACTGTTGTTTTATCTTGTTTTGTTTAGTTTTCCCTCTTTCTCTACAAATATCTGCTGGTCTGAAAGCACAGCTTCGGGGCTTGACTACTGTTTTGGTTTGGTGCTTTGCGTTGTGTTGCTCACTATAGGTTGGTTGACCTTTTCTACCCACTAGTGATATCAGGAAGGTTTAAGGGGATGCTCCCGAAAATACTTGCTAGCTGAAATCCTCATGGGAAAAAAGGACTTACCGTCTAATCATTTGGGGGAGATTTACAAATGTACTTTGAGTTCTGAGAAGTTCTGCAATAAAGAAACCTATTTAAGGGGTTTCCCTGGTGATGCAGTGGTTGAGAGTCTGCCTGCCGATGCAGGGGACGCAGGTTTGTGCCCCGGTCCAGGAGGATCCCACATGCCACGCAGCAGCTGGGCCCGTGAGCCATGGCCGCTGAGCCTGCACGTCCGGAGCCTGTGCTCCGCAACGGGAGAGGCCACCACAGTGAGAGGCCCGCGTACCGCAAAAAAAACAAAAAACAAAAAAAACCTATTTAATCCCCCAATTTTCAGTTTTATTTTGTTTTATTTTTTGAGTGTGTGTTTACAATCCTGCAAATACATTCTGGCAAATATTAATGTAAAGTTACTTCTGGGGAATTAGGGTAATTGCCAGATGTGAGAACAAGACCTAAGTGTATGACTAGTCTCAGGCTGGTGGCTTTTTTTTCTGTTTGTGATTGTGCTGAATTCCCTGAAAATTCCCCACCCCGCAAGGTCAGTTTACACTGCCCTGTTCCAGGCCCTCTTCAGTGCACTCGGCCCCCTTGTCACCTCTCCTTTGGCGCTTCTGCTTCATGCATTGATTATGCCACCTTCTCTGTGCTGTATTTCCTATGGCCTTTATTTATATAACACTTCATATTATTATTTAGCTTTTAATCTTCTAGTAACACTAACTCAATTTGTCTTCTGATTTGATTTTTGAGGAGAGATTTTATCTGTTTCTCTCCAATGCTGAGAAATTCTGTGGTCCTTTCCTGCTGCCCTAAGGATATAGAGACCGTGGAGAGCAGGTGGGATATACAGCTAAGCGAGACCCTGCTTGCTGCCATGCCCCTCTGCCCTGCCTCTGCCACGTCAACCTTTCCCTGCCTTAGAGAATCTATCCTGGCTGAGATGGAAATGCGTCATTTGTGGGAAGCACTGATCCCTCTAGGGATTATTGTCAGGAAGTTGGTGACGACAATTCAGTCCTTCCTGTCAGGATGATTCCCATTTGGCCAAGCTACTGGGCATACATGGTATACCTGTTTGCTAGGGCTGCCGTAAAAAACATCACAGACTGGGTGGCTTAAACAGCAGAAATTTATTTCTCACAGTTCTGGAGCCAGGAAATCCAAGATCAAGGGTCAGTTGGTTTGGTTTCCTTCTGAGGCCTCTCTCCTTGGCTTGCAGATGGCTGTCTTCTTGCCATGTCTTCAAATGGCTTTTTCTCTGTATGCACTCATTCCTGGTGACTCCCTGTGTGTCTAAATCCCCTCTTCTTCTAAGACACTAACGGTATTGCATTAGGGCCTACCCATGTGACCTCATTTTAACTTAATCACCTCTTAAAGGCCCTGTCTCCAAAGACAGTTACATTCTGGGGTACTGGGGGTTAGAACTTCAACATATGAATTTAAGGAGAACACAGTTCAGCGCATAACATACAGAAATGGCAAGAATTGACTGTTTTATCCTCCACCTTTGGAAAAGGCAGGAAATGTGGCTGTCTGAGTCAGTCCACAGAGCCCTGGACACACACCGTCCTGTAACCTAGAGTTGTTAGACTCAGCTCTAACCGTTTTTTGGCTATGGATAGTCCTGAAACTCAAGGAATTAATGGATTATTTAATTAAACCAATATTCACTGAGCATCTGGCACGTGCCTGTTCTAGACACTGAGGATATCATCTAGCAGTGAACAACAAGACAAAAGTCACGGCCCTCCTGGAGTTTTGATCAGTGAAATATTCAGCATGTCACATGGTGGCGATTGCCGTGAGAGAAAAATAAAGCAGGGGAGGGGATAGAGAGTACAGAGATGGGGATGGGGGTTGCATTTTAAATTAGGACAGGCAAGGAAGGCCTTACTGAGAAGGCGCCTTTAGCAAGGACAGGAATAGTTGAGGGAGTGAGCCACGCCCATATCCAGCGGAAGGGGTGGGGGGAAGAGCAAGAACAATGGCCTTGAGGTGGGAACATGGCTGGTGATGGAGGGATAGCAAGGAGGCCAGTGTGGCTGCGATGGGATGAGTGTGGGGGAAGTAGCAGAAGATGACATGGAAGGGAATGGGGAGAGCGTGAGGGCCATGTAGGTCAGGGAGCGACTTTATCTTTTACTACGAGTAAAGCCTGGTCTGGCTCCTGGGTTGATAATAATCTGTAAGGCGGCAAAGGTTGAAGCAGGCAACCTGTTGGGAAGCTGTTGCAATAATCCAGGTGAGTGAGAGAATGGTGACTCGGACCAGAGGGGGAGCATTGGAGGCGATGAGGAGGGGTCCAGTTCTGGAAGTATTCCAGCATGGTCCTCTCAGCTAAGTGAGTGTATCTTGGCATCTGGAGTGTCCCCCCAACTCCAAGCAGGCCAGCCTCTTTACTGGCCTTTATTTATACTTGTGTTCATATATAGGTGTACTATTCTCTAACCTGAAATATTCGTGTCCCTCTTTCTGTTTCATGGAAACCTCTGAGGTCCATCAAAAGTCCTACCTCCCATACAGAGCCTAGTCAAGTCAGTTGAATTTAATTCAGTTTAATACGTCTTTAATAGGCACTAGGTTTCATTATTCTGAGGAATACTGAGAATGCAAAGGTTATGTTAAGATGTAGCTGGTATCTTCAAGGAACTTCTGGCTTTTGTCTTACTTATGCGTAGTGGGAGGGCTAACTATACGTATCACCAGGATTCATTTGTTTATTCTACAAACTCAACATGGCCACTAGGAAGTCTAAGAGCCATTTGGAGCTAGGACTCTTATACTCCTTTCCAAATCTGTTTCTTCCTAAATCTTCCCTATCTCATCATCTACCTAATTCCTTACCCCCAAACCAGGGGTATCCTTAATTATCTCCCTTATTTTTCACATTGAATTTATTGATGATTCCGTTTTTAATATCCCCAGAATATATTCTAAAGCCAACTACTTTTTTTTTTTTTTTTCTGGCCACACTGTGTGGCTTGTGGGATCTTAGTTCCCTGACTAGGGATTGAGCCTAGGCCATCACAGTGAAAGCACCAAGTCTGAACCACTGGACTGCCAGGGAATTCCCCCAACTACTTTTTTTTTTTTAATTTAATTTTTACTTTATATTGGAGTATAGTTGATTTACAATGTTGTATTAGTTTCAAGTGTACAGCAAAGTGATTCAGTTATACATCTACAAATATCCATTCTTTTTCAGATTCTTTTCCCATGTAGGTTATTACAGAATATTAAGTAGAGTCCCCTGTGCTATACAGTAGGTCCTGTTGATTATCTACTTTACATATAGTAGTGTGTATATGTTAATCCCAAACTCCTAATTTATCCCTCCTCCCTAACTTTCCCCTTTGGTAACCATAAGTTTGTTTTCTATGTCTGTGAATCTGTTTCTGTTTTGTAAATAAGTTCCTTTGTATCATTTTTTTAGATTCCACATATAAGTGATATCATATGGTATTTGTCTTTCTCTGTCTGACTTACTTCACTTAGTATGATAATATCTAGGTCCATCCATGTTGCCACAAATGGCATTATTTCATTCTTTTTTTTTTTTGCGGTACGCGGGCCTCTCACTGTTGTGGCCTCTCCCGTTGCGGAGCATAGGCTCTGGATGCGCAGGCTCAGCGGCCATGGCATACGGGCCCAGCCACTCCGTGGGATCTTCCCGGACTGGGGCACGAACACGTGTCCCCTGCATCGGCAGGCAGACTCTCAACCACTGTGCCACCAGGGAAGCCCTATTTCATTCTTTTTTATGGCCAAGTAATATTCCATTGTATATTCCACATCTTGTTTATCTATTCCTCTGTCGATGGACATTTAGGTTGCTTCCATGTCTTGGCTATTGTAAATAGTTAAAGCCAACTACTTTTCACTGTCCTTTGCTCACCACTCATGTCACCTTCGTCTCTTCTCCGGCCTCTGCAACATCCTCTTAAATTGTCCTTTCTCCACTTTAATTCTTGCCTCCATACAATCAGTTCTTAGCATAGAGACCAGAGAGATCTTTTAAAAATGTAAATATGTTATATAATGTTATTTCAGTTGCTGAAAGCCCCCCAGTGGCTTTTCACTACAATTAAAGTGAAATCCCAACTTTGTACCAAGGCATCCAAGACCCCTCAAGGTGGCCCTTGCCTACCTGTCTGATTCCTATGACTCCCATGATTCCCACCCTCCCTCATTATTTTCCATTTACACTGACCTATATTATTATTACAGTTATTGTTTGTATTACCAATATAACAAGCATAAAATTTACCCTTTTCATGATTTTTAAATGTACAATTCAATGATATTAAGTACATTCACATCACTTTGCAACTATCACCATTATCCATTTTCGGAATTTTTCATCAGCCCAAACAGAGACCCTGTACCCATTAAACAATAACTCCCCATTTCTTCCTCCCCCCTAGTCCCTGGTAACCTCTACTCTCTGTCTCTGTGACTTTGTCTATTATATGTATCTCATGTAATGGTCTTTGTGTATATATGCGTGTGTGTTTGTTTTTGTTGCTTGAACATGTCAAAGTCATTGTCACCTATGAGTCTGTACTCCTGATTACAATGTGCACAGGGTTGGTTGCTTTCTGTCACTCACTTACTGGATACTGTAGTTGAGGTATCTCTACCCATTGCCACCCCCAACTCCTCCGTCCCCACCATACACTCAGTCTTTCTCTCGTAGCCCTGTTTGATTTCTTTACTAGAGTGTACATTTATCAAGAGCCGGGCCCTTGCCTGTCTTGTTCATTGTTTCTCTAGTGCCTAGAGCAATATTTGGTGCTAAGCAGAAGTGAATAAACACACATTTATTATCTACAGTGTGCTGTACGCAAGAGACATGAGAAATGAATGAGACATGCTTCCTGCCCTCAAGGCTTGTGCTATTTTTATGAAGAAGACTGACATGCAAGCAAATAATTGTAGTAAACATTTTAAATGACCATTGAAGGATGATCAAGTACTGTGAATGATAGTGTGTTTGTGGCTGTCGGGCTGGGGGTGTGTGGAGGAGTCAAGGAAGGCTTAACAGCACTGTTGATATTTGAATACATTTTGAAGGCAGGCAAGGAGTTTCTAGACCGATGAGGACAGGGCATTCCTGTCAGAAGGGACTGCATATTTATGTAATGGAAATTCTGTTGAAGAGGTAAAATGAAGTGCTGTGATGGTTCAACTCCAGCTAATGCTTCCTCCCTTGATCTCCAATAGTACTTAATACCAACACTCAGGGTGGCACTGTTTCATTTCCTGTGCCAACTGCAGTTGCCTGGACTGTTGGGTTAAGAAGGATTCTGAGGCAGAGCTCAGTGGGAAAAAGTGCTATGATGGATTGGCAGTGCTGACATTTGTGGTTGCAGGGGAAACCGGAGGCTCTTGTACTGTGCTTTTGCTGAACCTGGCCACTACTTTCTTTGGTATTTAATAAACCAAATGTAGAATTTTACCATAAACATGGTGACTTTAAAGTAATAAAGCTATTTTCTGTTAGTTCCCAAACCTTTGCAAATAAATTAAAAATCACATGCTATGTACTGTTATGTGATCTTTTGATCCTTACATCTAATTTTTTTAATGTATGGTGGTCTTGTCTTCCTAGGAAAATCTTAGGCTTCCTGACATAAAGATTAAGGTTACACTTCTATTCTCTCCCCTCACTCCACCCTACCCCACTCTGCCTTGCTCTAGTGCTGGCTTAACACTGAGCACCCATAGGGGTATTCTGAACATTTGTCTGATTGCATTGACTTGTCAATGGTTTCATCATAATCAGACCAACTTCAGACATGTGGGAAACTTAACTGAAAATAGAGAATTGCCCTTATGACATACAACATGGCCCTGGTGATTCACTGCTTTTAACTTGTTCCCGGCTTTGCTCCAGAGTCTTGGTTGCCTTGCTCTGAGGGTCTTCTACAAGCTTATCACTGAGAAAGAAGAACACATTGCACTGTGCTCGGTAATGCATATGAAAGTGCCCACGTTTCAATACCATGTCAACCTTTCATGGTAAGAAAGTTAATAAGTATATTAATTATGCAAACCTTCAAAAATATAGGTGAAAAAAAAAAAGAAAAGAAGGCACCATAAGCCTATCACAGTTAAGAGTTAACCACTATGAGCATTCTGATATTTTGGTAAATATTCTTTTAGATATATAATGATATATGTTGAAAACAGTCAAAGTAGAACCATATTGTATATACTGTTGGGTAACCAGCATTTTTTAAACTTGATAGTATACCATAAATGTCTATAACATTAAATATCCTAAAAATTCATGTTAATGACTATATATTAATTCAGTAAATAGATGCACAATATTTATTTATTTAGTCACCTTTGAGCATTTTTTTACTTGAGATATAATTGATATATCACATTATATTAGTTTCAGGTATACAACATGATTCGATATTTGTATATATTGTGAAGTGATCACCATGATAAAGCTAGTTAGCATCCATCACCTCACATAGTTACAATTTTTTTCTTCTTTTGGTGAAAACTTTTAAGATCCGCTTTCAAATATGTAAAACAGTATTATTAACCATAGTCACCATGCTGTACATTACTTCCCCATGACTTGTTTATTTTATAACTGGAAGTTTGTACCTTTTGACCCACTTCACTCATTTCTCCGATCTTCCATGCCCTACCTCTAGCAGCCTCTGTGTCTGTGAGTTTATTCTTTGTCTTTTGAGTGTGTTTGTTTTTTAGATTCCACATATAAGTGAAGTCATACAGTATTTATCTTTTTTTTTTTTTTGGCTGTACCACACAGCTGATAGGATTTTAGTTCCCCAACCCGGGACCTCAGCAGTGAGAGCTCAGAGTTCTAACCACTGGACAGCCAGGTAATTCCCTGTTTTTCTTTGTCTGACTAATTTCACTTAGCACAGTGACCTCAGGTTTCATCCATATTATTGCAAATTGGGCAGGTTTTCCTTTGGTCATAATCCACACAGGAATAAACATGTCTGCATCAAATGTTTGTGAACATCCATGATTCGATGAAATGACTGTTAATATAGCTCATTCTGTGAGACTTTTATTGCAGGCAAACTCAATTCATTGAGAGATGTTAACATTAATTTTAAGGGTTGCATTCAGGGGCAAATTAAATAAAACTGGTTTAGTCTCTTTCCCCTCCTCCTCAGTGCTTTTATAAGCTCTTCTACATCCTTCTTGAAACTTCTCATTTAGGAAGATTTGTTTATTAACTCATTCATTCATGTATTCAGTCGCTTACCATTTACTAGAATTCTGAGTACTTGATGTGTATTTTCTATTTTTAACCAATGGAACATACAGAGAGGTGAGGAGAGTATAGAAAAGGAGAGCAATGTAGAAAAGAACAGGTTAAAAAGTGTGAAAATGGAACAAGTAATTTTATGAAAATATGTTTTGGGGAGTTCACCCCCTTCCCTACAGTTTAAAGTAATTCACTACCTTCAACCTCCACCTTAACAATGTAAGGGCATTAAAATACTAATCTGTTTACATTATAGGGAGTTCTTTTGGTATTCGTACAGTATTTTAAATTTTATTTTACTGTGGTAAGAACATTTTACATGGGATCTACCCTTTTAAATTTTTGAGTGTACAGTACATCATTGTTGACCACAGGCATGAAATTGTACAGCAGATCTCTACAGCTTATTCACTTGCTTGACTGAAACTCTGTGCCCATTGATTAGTAACTCCCCATTTCCCTCTCCCCTCAGTCACTGGCAACCACCATCCACTCTTTGATTCTATGAATTTGACTATTTTAGATACGTGGGCTCAGGCAGTATTTGTCCTTATATGACTGGCTTATTTCCTTTAGCATAATGTCCTCAAGGTTCATCCATATTGTAGCATATTGCAAAATTTCCTTTTTTTAAAGACTAAATAGTATTCCATTGTATGTATATACCACATTTTCTTTATGCATATATCTGTTGATGGACATTTAGGTTGTACCTACATCTTGGCTACTGTGAATAGTGCTGCAATGAATTTAGGAATGCTAATATCTCTTTGAGATCCTGATATCAATTGTTTTGGATAAGTACCCAGAAGTGGGATTGCTGGATCATATGGTAGTAATATTTTTAATTTTTTGAGGAATCTCTGTATTGTTTTATAGAGCAGTTGTACCATTTTGCATTCCTATCAGCAGTGTTCAGGCATTCCAGTTTCTCCACATCCTTGCCAACTCTTGTCCTTCTTTTCTTTTTTTGATAATAACCAATCTGACTCGTGTGAGGTGCTATCTCATTGTGGTTTTGATTTGCATTTTCCTGATGCTTAGTGACGTTGAGCATTTTTTCATATACCTGTTGGCCATTTGCATGTTTTCTTTGGAGAAACGTCTATTCAAGTCCTTAGCTCATTTTATTTAATTAATTTATTTATTTTTAAATTTTTTTATTTTTTCACACACACTGTATTTTATTTTTACAAGAGATAAATAAACTGACACCAAGCATTGTAAATGGATGACTACAACAAAAGCAACAATGATTGCAATTACCAAACATGAAACACACTCGTACTATGTCATAATATTGACATTCAGTCCAGTAATCCTCCACTGTAACAGCTCCTTTACTTTGCAGTGAAAATTGATTTGTATATTTTTTGCCTCTGAGTCCTTGTGGGATTTTTTTTTTATTCAAACAGAAAGTCACAAAAATTATAATCATCCTCATCATTTCACTCAGTCCCATGTAATTAATTTTTTTTATCTTGATCTTTTGTTAGCACTTTTATGAATTCATCAGTTTTCCATTAGAGTTCTGAAAATGCTTATTCATTCAGTTCAGCAGTATAGTCAGTTACCAGAAACCTGTACTTGTCAGAGTCTTTTCCATGAATTCCTTGAAGATGAAACCCTTTTATAGGAACATTTTTGCAAAAGCATCAGAGTACACCCAGAACTGTCTGTAAATGACAAAAGACTTAAAAATGACCATGGTTAAAGATTTGATGAAAGTTCATAATAATGCAATTGACAAGGAAATTTAGTTATTTCTGAGATATACATTTTAAAGTAATAACTAGAATTATGACTTATAACATTATACCAGAACATATAAGATTTTTAGAAATTTCATGTAATGTCTGAAACATTTATATTAACATATTTCCATACAAATAACCCAAAGAAAGTTTAGTATTAGTTGTTTTTTGTTTGTTTGTTTGTTTGTTTGTTTATACTGCAGGTTCTTATTAGTCATCAATTTTATACACATCAGTGTATACATGTCAATCCCAATCGCCCAGTTCAGCACACCACCATCCCCACCCCACCGTGGTTTTCCCCCCTTGGTGTCCATACGTTTGTTCTCTACATCTGTGTCTCAACTTCTGCCCTGCAGACTGGTTCATCTGTGCCATTTTTCTAGGTTCCACATACATGTGTTAATATACGATATTTGTTTTTCTCTTTCTGACTTACTTCACTCTGTATGACAGTCTCTGGATCCATCCACGTCTCAACAAATGCAAGTTCTTAGCTCATTTTAAAATCAGGTTATTAGTTTTATTACAATTGAATTGTTGGAATTCCTTATATATTTTGGAGATTCACACCTTATCAGATATATGGTCTGCAAGTATTTTCTCCCATTCCATAGGTTGCCTTTTCACTCTGTTGATTGTTTCCTTTGCAGTACAGAAGCTTTTTAGTTTGATATAGTCCCACTTGTTTATTCATGTTTTTGCTGCCTTTGCTTTCCATGTCATATCCATGAAATCATTGTCAAGACCAATGTCATGAAGCTTTTCCCCTGTATTTTCTTCTAGGGTTTTTACAGTTTTGAATCTTACGTTTAAGTCTTTAATCCATTTTGAATTGTTTTTCATTTGTGGTATAAGATAAAGGTCCAGTTTCTTTCTTTTGCATGTTTTGCCAGCACCATTTTTTGAAGAGACTGTCCTTTCCCCATTGTGCATTCTTGGCATCCTTGTCAAAGATTAGTTGACAAAATACACATGGATTTACTTCTGGGCTCTCTGTTCAGTTCCATTGGTCTATATGGCTGTCTTTTTGCCACTACCATACTGTTTTGATTACTGTAGCTTTGCAGTATAGTTTGAAATCAGGAAATGTGATGCTTCCTCTTTCTCAAGATTTTCTTGCCTATTTGTCATCTTTTGTGGTTCCATATGAATTTTAGAGTTGTTTTTTCTATTTCTGTAAAAAATGCCATTGAGATTTTGATAGAAATGTATTGACTCTATAGATTGCTTTGGGTAATATGGACATTTTAATAACATTAATTCTTCCAATCAATGAACATAAGATATTTTTCCATTTGTTTGTGTCTTGTTTAATTTCTTTCATCAGTGTTTTGTAGTTTTCAGCATACAAGTCTTTCACCTCCTTAGGTAAGTTTAATCCTAGATATTTTATTCTTTTGGTGCTATTGTAAATAGGATTGTTTTCCTAATTTCCTTTTTATATAGTTCATTGTTAGTATATAGAAATAGAACTGATTTTTTTGTATTTTGATTTTGTATCCTGTAACTTTACTGAATTTTTTTATTAGTTCTGACAATTTTTAATGGAGTTTTTAGGGTTTTCTAGATATAAAATTATGTCATCTGCAAACAGAAAATTTTACGTCTTCTTTTCTGATTTAGATGCCTTTTATTTAATTTCTTATCTAATTCATCTGGCTAGGACTTCCAGTACTGTGTTGAGAGTGGGTATCCTTGCCTTGCTTCTGATCTTAGAGGAAAAACTTTTAGTTTTTCACTGTTGGGTATGATGTTAACTATGGACTTTTCATATATGGCCTTCATTATGTTGAGGCCATTTCCTCTAATTCTAGTTTGTTGAGAGTTTTTTTTTTTTTTTTTTTTTTGTGGTACGCGGGCCTCTCACTGTTGTGGCCTCTCCCGTTGCGGAGCACAGGCTCCAGACACGCAGGCTTAGTGGCCATGGCTCACGGGCCCAGCCGCTCCACGGCATGTGGGATCTTCCCAGACCGGGGCACGAACCTGCGTCCCCTGCATTGGCAGGCGGACCTTCAACCACTGCGCCACCAGGGAATCCCTGTTGAGAGTTTTTATCATGAAAGGATGTTGAATTTTGTCATCTATTGAGTTGGTCATGTGATTTTTATTCTTCATTCTATTAATGTGACATATCACATTAATTGATTTTTGTGTGTTAAACCATCCTTGCATCCCATGGATAAATGCCTCTTAATCATGGTATATGATCCTCTTAATGTGCTGTTGAATTCAGTTTGCTAATATTTTGTGATGATTTTTGCATCTAAACTCATCAGGGATATTGGCTTATAGTTTTCTTGTAGTGTCTTTGTCTTGCTTTACTATCAGGGTAATGCTAGCCTCATAAAATGAGTTTGGAAGTGTGCCCTCCTCTTCAATTTTTAGAAGAGTTTGAGAAGGGTTGGTGTTAATTCTGACTTAAATGTTTGGTAGAATTCTCCTGTAAAGCCATCTGGTCCTGGACTTTATTTTCTTTGGGAAATTTTTGATTACTGATTCAATCTCCTTACTAGTTATAACACTGTTCAGACTTTCTTTCTTTAGTCCTCTGGGGATCTCCTTGGAAAATTTGGGGCTCTGAACGCATGAACCAATCTCTTCGCTCTGAGTGAAATTGAGGGGTAGGTTATCTCTTCCTAATTATGCTATGCCAGGAGCAGTGTCTCTTGTGAGAGGTGTCCCGAACCTCAGTACTGAATTGGTGAGTCTGGTTTTACATTCTCCTGGATGCTGGAAACTTCCGGTTGGTTTCTGATTTCTCACAAAGGGAAACTGTCCATAAATTGTTGCTGAACTGGTGTGTTTGTCAGGGGAAGGAGGACTTTTTACTCTACCATCTGGCTGACTTCACTCCTCTGGGGAGGGAGATATTTTTAACTACCCTCAATTTTTCTCATTATAAAATTTTAATGCTAAAGGTAGTTTGGGGGGGCTGATATTCAGAATACTTATTGTAAATGATTTATAGTAATTTTATTGACATTTTCTTTATTCCATTTAGATAACTTGAAATTCCCTATTTCAATAAATGCTGAGCCCTGTATAACATTGAACGGAGGCCATGGAAATCTATATCTTTACTACATTCCAAGTAAGTCCAAATTTTTGTTTTTGTAGATCGATTAAAAGGGTTCCAGAAATATCAATGAAATATGATGGTGTTCTAAATGTATGTGTGTTAGTTTTCTCTTGCTATGTAACAAATTATCACAATCTTAATGGCTTAAAACAGGACATATTCTTTATCTCATAGTCTTTGTATGTCAGTAGTCTGGGCATGGCTTACCTGTGTCAGCTTCAGGAGGTCTCCCACAAGGCTGAAATTAAGGTGTTGGCCAGGGTTTCTTCTGAAGGCTCAACTAGGGAAGGACCCAATTCTAAGCTTATGTGGTCACTGACAGTGTTCAGTTTCTGTCTGACTGTTGGCCAGCCCTCAGTTCCTTGTCATGTGGGCCTTTTCATCATGGCTTCTTGTTTCAGTGAAGTTAGCAAGGGGGACAGTTAACTAACAAGATAGAAGTCACAGTCTTATGTAGCCTAATGATGAAAGTGCCACCCTATCACCTTTGCTGTATTCTGTTTGTTAGGAGCAAGTCACTAGGCTAGCTCATACTCATGAGGAGGGATTACATAATGGCATGGTAAAAATTGAAATAATTTGAAACTTCTAACCATTTACTAGGTATATCCATTGTCAATCATTAGATATTCAGCTGATAAGTAAACTTGGGTTTCCATGAGTCAAAGATTTGTGTATGAGCAAGCAAGGACTTTTTTTTCCTAAAGGTGACCTTTCTAGAAAAAAATATGATGATGATGATGATATGAAAAAAGGCAATGATTTTTGTTTTGTTTTGTGTTATTTCTTCTTTTTCCTCTCTATGATTTTACTTGCCATCATCTTATAAAAGTTAATTGGGTGATGGTGATAGCATTGGGCTGGATCTGAGTGTTTGTGAAAACACACAAAACTTTCATCCTCTCCTACCGGTCAGCTGTTGCCTGTAAGGATCCCAGGAAATTCAGTTGCAATCATCATCATTATCATTATTGTTTTCATCATCAATATTATCATTTACATCCTAGCTTATACTTGGAGCTTATACTTTAAAGTGTGCTTTTACATAAATAAGCTAAAGAAACATATCCTCCTGATTTTAGTTCTCCAGCTTACAGGAAAAAAGGTAGTTGAGAATCTAGAAATGATAGACAATAAACTTATGCTTTAATTTCCCTGAAAACCTGTATCTTGATACTTTGTTTCTGCATTCATTTATTCATTAAACAATACTTAGTAAATGTATAGTTTATTTCCAGTATTATGCTAGGTGCTGTGAATTCATTGATAAATAAGACATTCTCTTGACCTTCAAGCATCTCTCAGTGCAATAGGAGAGGCAGATGTGGAGATAATATAGTATGATAAGTGAAATGATAGCAATAAGGCTTAGTGGTAGCACAGAGGAAAGAACAGTGAGCTACTTGCTCCACTTTCTTGGCCAAGGGTGAAATAAATAATCTAAACTTTTTTTTTTTTTTTACTGAAGTATAGTTGATTTACAATACTATATTAATTTCAGGTGTACAACATAGTGTTTCAGTACTTGTACAGATTATACTCCATTTAAAGTTATTACAAAATAATGGCTATATTTCCCTGTTCTGTATAATATATCCTTGTTGCTTATTTTATACATAGTAGTTTGTATCTCTTAATCCCCTAAAATAATCTAAACTTTTGCCCAACGAAGGCTCTACAATTTCTTCCTCTTTTCTCAGGTTTTGTTTTCTGGTCTATGTGGTGTGCTTTACCTCTAGGTGTTTGCAGAAGTGATTATTTACATAATGAATGACCTCATTTTCAAGTGAGCCCCTTCCCCTTAACACACAGGAAGCAGGCCTTCCAGACCCAAGTAATAATAATACAACACAGTTTCACTTAGGGTTCTCTGAAAAGCAGATACCAAGAAGGAATTAGACATACAGGGGATTTTGGGGGGGCGAAATGTTTGTGAATAATAAAGGAAAGAGGAAGCTAGAGCAGGCAAGGAGAGGATGCAGATTGAAGTGATGGTCTGATACCTTTGAAATGAGAGAGAAGGAAGGAGAATTGGGTAGGATGGTCATCAGACCAAAATGCATCCCTGAGACATCCTCAACCAGGTCAGTGGGGAGTCTTAGAGCAAAGATTGCCTGTCACACGTGTCCCATGATAGACAGGAATAGGCTGGCTCTAGTGTCCTTGTTGTGCTCTGTCATTATAGGAGCAGACTGTTAGAGTCTGGCCTCCGGATGAGTGCTAAGATATATCTGAAAGTGCAGTAGCTGGTGGCTGTCTGCCCACTGCCCTCCTCCCCACAGATTCTTTGGAAGGGAGTTTTAAGCAGCACACCTCCATGGCCACCACAAATACCCTAATCACTTACTAAATATGACATTTATATAATATGATATTAATTCAGTAATGAAAGAATTATTCAGTCATGTTTTTTTATGATGCTTTGCAGTTATGACCTGAGTTTCCCTAGAATATAGTAGAACATCTGTATAAAATGTGGGCCACATTCATAGAAATCAACCTTATTTTTGTGGCCCTATCTGTACTTAAATTCAGTAGGAGCTATAAGAGCAACCTTGTACCAAAAATAGGTTGGGAATGGAAATGATTTGAGACTTCATAGCCTTGCTAATAAATTATATGTCACTATTAGCTAATTGACATATACAGCTGGATCATAAGCCTTCCTCAAAGTTATTTCCAGAAGTTCCCAAAGTTGTGTTAGGTGAGCTCAGAAACAGTTTTCTTTGCTAAACCCCCGAGAGCCACCATGTTTCTTGTCTCTCACTCCAACACCCACATTGATATCTCTGGCCTGCTGAGCCACGCAAGTTGTACCTCACTTCAACCACTGTTCACGTGCCTGACATGACCACAGTGATATCTAAGGGCAAGAAGCTTCTCAAGATGTAAAGGGTTGAGATGTCAAAGCAGCACTTCCTTTCTTGGAATCATTGAAGACTGGAATCATAGTGTGTTGCACACAGAAATGGAAGAAGATTCTTTGTTCTGCATTATCACTGGATGCCACGCTACCATGTGCTTGTATCTCAAGGCATCCCTTGTGAAAACAGCTCTTCAACTTCTATACACATACCTGCTTTGAGAAAGGTTCAGGTCCATGTCCATGGCGTGGGCCACGGGGCCACTGTTTGAAACAGACTGTATAACGTTCTTCTTCTCTACACTTTACCCTGAAAGTAGAGAAGTAGAGACAAGTAAGGAAGTCTGGTGGTACTTTAGGCTCAGAGTAACGAGAGCCTGCATTAAGATAGTGGTAATGGGGATAAAAGGGAGGCTAGTAGGATTGACTGGGATTAGGAATTCTAGTGCTGATTGGGTGGTGAAGATAAGGAAATCAATTTTGGATCTTTTGGGTGTGGTAATAAGTGACATTTGAGCAGAGATATTGAATGCACACAGGGGACAGATGCTTAAAAGAAAAGTTGAGACTAAAGATGATGATTTGGGAGTTATTACCCTATGTGGTATTTAAAGCTGGGGAGAGTTTGCAGTGTGAAAATTGAGAAGCACTGAGATTAGAATCCTAAGAAAGATGAGTCAGTGAGCTAGACTTGGGAGAGGAGTCAGAATGCAGAACGGTTGGAGGACAACAAGAAGACAGTGGTAGCACCAACACCAAAGGAAGGACAGGGTTTTGAGGAAGGAGCTGGCAGTTCTGTTCTGCATAGCCAAGTTCAAGGTAAAGATGGAAAAAAAATTTTTTAATTTTTATTATGGCTACAATGAGTCATGGTGACCTTATTAGGAAAATACTTTCCATGAGATAGTGGTTACAGTAATTGTTTTCATTATAAAAAAGATTGTGCATTTTGTCCAGTTGGGCCAACTGAGTAACTTAGAAGAGTTGAGCAAAATGCATTTCTTCCTGGAATTTTCCATCTTCATTGGTAATAAAGAGATCCTGAGGAAATAATAAATAGCTCATCTATTTAATTTTTAATCAAAAGGTTCAATTTTGTTCTCCAAGAAATCTTTCATCAAAACAGCCTTCCTGGGCTTCCCTGGTGGCGTAGTGGTTGAGAATCTGCCTGCCAATTCAGGGGACATGGGTTCGAGCCCTGGTCTGGGAAGATCCCACATGCCGCGGAGCAACTAGGCCCGTGAACCACAACTACTGAGCCTGCGCGTCTGGAGCCTGTGCCCTGCAACAAGAGAGGCCACGACAGTGAAAGGCCCGCGCCCCACAATGAAGAGAGGCCCCTGCTTGCCGCAACTAGAGAAAGCCCTCGCACAGAAACGAAGACCCAACACAAACAAAAATAAATAAATAAATTCATAGGGGAAAAAAAAAACAAACTTCCTTTCCCTTCCCTCTCTTGTGAATTTCCTGGTGGAAATTAGAATCCTAAGAAAGATGAGTCAGTGAGCTAGACTTGGGAGAGGAGTCAGAACGCAGAACGGTCTATGACTACAACTGGAAATTTTATATTTTCATTTGATAGTTTTCTCAAAAATATAGGTTATTCTATTTTTAGGCATAGCCCACATAATTCTCACTGTGGAACATTCTATTTGATTACAATCAACTAGTGGCCCTCTCAGAACTTCAGTTTTCTCATTTACAAAACAGGATAATAATATCCACATTATAGGTAGTTGTCATAATTAAATGAAATAATGTAGGAAAAGCACAGGGCATATTTTAAGTATACAGTAAATGTTGGTTATTAAATATTTATTAAAAATACCTTATTTGAGGGGCTAATGAAATTTTTTTCTTTTTAAGGAAGAGACATAAAAAGCTTATATTTCAATATCTATATATCTTTTAAGTCCGTGAATTTCCCAGTGCGCAAAGAAGTTATTTGCCGAGGATCTGATGATCATTATTCTTTTTGCAGAGCTCTGAAGGGAGGTAAGCATTCAATTCGTATTACCCTCAGAATAGAGTATAATACCTTATGAGAACGCTATGAAAATGAAATACATTAAAAATGTGAAGTTCCTTTTCTGATAATAATTCTTTATTTCCATCCAAAGTTTTTCTTTTAGCAGTTTAAACAATATTTTACAATTATGTTACTGGATTATTATTAAGATGACACTTATTTGGTGTGTTTGAAGGGATATTAAAATTTTTACCTTGTTCAGATTAATACTGTATATTTACCCTTGGTTATGGTTCTCTGTTTCGAAACATTGCATTTATTATTTTTCATAAAAACACAATAGATTTTTCTATGCACTTATATTCGTTCCCTCAGTGTCTTTTCTCCCCTTTTTTCCACCCTGGAATTACTCACAGAATCATAAAATTTCAAACTTTAGGAACTTAAAGGCCACTTATTGCAAACCCATGGATTTTTCCTTAATAATTTTTAAACTAGCATTTTAAATAGTTTAAAAAATTCTATATATCATATTGTCACATTAAAATTAGAAAATGAAAACAAGCAAAAAGTCACAGAATCAAAAAATTCTATAATCATATTGTCACATTACCAAAAATTAGAAAATGAAAACAATCAAAAAGTCACAGAATCATATTTCTAAGAACATTTTGGAGTATTTTGTTCTCATTTTTAAATTCATGCATATTGTTATGCAGTTGTAAGTATACTGTACTCTAATTATTTTCTTTTTAAAAATTATTTAATTATTTGATCAGATAATCCATGTGGTTTAAAAATCAGAGTATAAATGTTACATGATGAAACATCTCCCTTAGTGGTATGTATGCCCTGGTTTACTTAACTATTTTCCTATTAGACATTTAGTTTTCTTCTGATACTTTTACTATTATAAACAATATTATAATGCATATATAAATATTCTCATATTTTAGATTTGAATATTCTCATGTTTGGAAGAAGGAGTTAACACATAACTCCAAGGGAGATTCCTGAGCTTAAATGATTTGAATCTATGTGGTTTTGTTTACATAAGGCCAAATTGCTTTTCTGAAAAATTGTATCAGTTTATACATTGTACCACCGGCAATGTATACATATAGTAGTTTAATCTCTGTCTTGTTAACATCAGGCATTATCATTTTATTTTTAATAATTTTTATTGGGTTATAATTGCTTTACAATGGTGTGTTAGTTTCTGCTTTATAATAAAGTGAATCAGCTATACATATACATATATCCCCATATCCCTCCGTCTTGCATCTCCCTCCCACCCTCCCTATCCCACCCCTGTAGATGGTCACAAATCACCAAGCTGACCTCCCTGTGCTATGAGGCTGCTTCCCACTAGCTATCTATTTTACATTTGGTAGTGTATATATGTCCGTGCCACTCTCTCACTTTGTCCCAGCTTACCCTTCCCCCTCCCTGTGTCCTCAAGTCCATTCTCTATGTCTTCAGAACCTTTTTTTTTTTTTAGATTCCATATATATGTGTTAACATATGGTATTTGTTTTTCTCTTTCTGACTTACTTCACTCTATATGACAGACTCTAGGTCCATCCACCTCACTACAAATAACTCAATTTCGTTTCCTTCTATGGCTGAGTAATAGTCCGTTGTATATATGTGCCACATCTTCTTTATCCATTCATCTGTTGATGGACATTTAGGTTGCTTCCATGTCCTGGCTATTGTAAGTAGAGCTGTAATGAACATTGTGGTACATGACTCTTTCTGAATTATGGTTTTCTCAGGGTATAGGGCATTATCATTTTAAAAAAGAAGATTTTAAAAAACTTTATTAGGTTAAAAAACTTAAGCCTAATTTTTTTTTTAATATATTTATTTATTTTTAGGTGTGTTGGGTCTTCGTTTCTGTGCGAGGGCTTTCTCTAGTTGCGGCGAGCGGGGGCCACTCTTCATCGCGGTGCACGGGCCTCTCACTATCGCGGCCTCTCTTGTTGCAGAGCACAGGCTCCAGACGCGCAGGCTCAGTAGTTGTGGCTCACGGGCCTAGTTGCTCCGCGGCATGTGGGATCTTCCCAGACCAGGGCTCGAACCCGTGTTCCCTGAATTGGCAGGCAGATTCTCAACCACTGCGCCACCAGGGAAGCCCCCAAGCCTAATTGTTTTTTATTAACATTTTAAAAATTACTATTGCAGTTGAATGTTTTCCCCTATAATTATTTACCAGTAACCAGTGCCCTCTCTTGTTTAAGAGCAGATTTCAGGTAGTTTACATGCATACGTTAATTTGAGCAACATAACATAAATTAGATAGACAAAAATTAGTTGGGACAAAAATGGAAAATAAGGGTAGAGAATTAATGGAATGACAGTAATATAAAAGTTCTTAACAGAAAGGCTTATACTTGCTTTGACAGGGACATCAATTGGATTATACATTTTTTAGCAGTCAAAAAAAAAAAGTTTCTGGGAGTTCCCTGGCGGTCCAGTGGTTGGAACTCTGCACTTTCACTGCCGAGGGCCCACATTTGATCCCTGCTTGGGGAACTAAGATCCCACAAGCTGTGCAGTGTGGCCAAAAAAAAAAAAGTTTCTAAGTAAACCAATCTGCTTGCTATGCAAACGAAGCTTCAAGATATATCTCCCAGCCAACCAGCTCTCCTCACCTCTAACTTGTCTGCCACCCCCAAGGCACATACACATTGTGGAGCTGGCATTGCTTATGAGTCTGGGCTCAGAGCCATAAACACCTGAGTCTGTGTCCCAGCTTTTCCACCTATCAGCAATGTGACCTTGGGTGTTATTTAACCTCTATCATCCTCGTTTTCCTCATCTGGGAAATGGGGACGGTGAAACCTATTTTACATGGTTTTAAGGATTAAATTAGAGAATGTGTGTTAAAAAGCTTAGTACAAGTCCGCCTGCCGATGCAGGGGATGCGGGTTCGTGTCCCAGTCCGGGAAGATCCCACATGCCGTGGAGCGGCTGGGCCCGTGAGCCATGGCCGCTGAGCCTGCGCGTCCGGAGCCTGTGCTTCGCAACGGGAGAGGCCACAACAGTGAGAGGCCCATGTACCGGGGGGAAAAAAAAAAAAAAAGCTTAGTACAGTGCTCAGTGTGAGAATTCAAGAATTATGGTGATTAAATATTCATGTGCATAACAGGATCCTTCTTTTGTTCCTGACTTTATTTATAGTCCTGTCATTTTTATAAGTGAGGAAACCGATGTCTGCAGTGGTTCAGTAACGTGCCCTTGGTCATTTGGAGATCTGGTAATGGAGTAGCCTCCTAACTCTTAAGAACTACTCTTCCACTGGCCATGCTTTCTTTCCCTTTGAAAGAAATCCTCGGGACTTCCCTGGTGGTCCAGTGGTTAGGACTCCACGCTTCCACTGCAGGGGGCATGGGTTCGATCCCTGGTCAGGGAAATAAGATCCTGCAAGCCGGCACTGTGGCCTAAAAATAAATAAATAAATAAAAGAAACCAAAACGACGACAAAAAAAGCGAAAGAAATCCTCTTGGTAGATTACTGTTGTTTAAAAAGTGTCCATTTCTCTCATACAACAGCTTTACAATTATTTCACTTAATCTCTGTGGGATTACGTTGACATTTATGTGAAATTTCAAAGTTTCACTTTCTTGAGACCAAAGATGTATCAGACTCCACCCAGCCTGCCTGCTTCTTCCCACCTCCCCTCCCTGCCTTCCACAAACATCTGTTGAACCTAATTTGAGTGAGTCATGATTTAGGTTGTGGTGATCCAGAGTTGAATGATAGGTCCTCCCTCTTCAGAAGGTCACTCTGCTCTGGGAAAAATAGTCATGGGAACAAATGTTGCAAGGCAATGTCATAAATGCTAATAGATTATATGCTCTTAGTCTTAACTGCATAGTTACCAACTTACTGTGACAGGAGAACTCAGATAAGGCTTCAGAGAGTCTTTTATTAGAATCTTGAGTCTGAGAACATCAGATAGTGAGGAAAAAGGACATTCCCTGAGAGGAAACAGCATATGCAAACGTATCTAGCCATGAAGGAATATGTTTTATTTGGGGAGTATCTTTTTTGTAGCTGGAGCAGAATGTGTTGTGGGGAATTGCTGGAGGTGAGCCTAGAAAAGGGGCAAGGAGCCAACATGTAAGTCAGTCATGCATAAAATGTTGGCCTGCATCTTGTTGTTAGTGGGTGGGGATGACCCACTGAGATTTCCATTTTTGCAGATAACTAGGGTTCTTATGGAAGTGTTACCGACCAGGGTTCTTAGCCTTCCCTGATCAATAGAAATTGGTAAGAGGGACTTCCCTGGTGATGCAGTGGTTAAGAGTCCGCCTGCCAATGCAGGGGACACGGGTTCGAGCCCTGGTCCGGGAAGATCCCACATGCCGCGGAGCAACTAAGCCCATGCGCCGCAACTACTGAGCCTGCGCTCTAGAGCCCACGTGCCACAGCTGCTGAAGCCCGCATGCCTAGAGCCTGTGCTCCGCAACAAGGGAAGCCACCGCAGTGAGAAGCCTGCACACGGCAACAATGAGCAGCCCCCACTCGTAACAGATACCCTTGCTCGCTCCCTTCCCGAGGGGGGGCGAGCTGGTTCCTTATACGGGGTGTGGGTAGGGGTGTGTCCAGGGGTCGGCCAAAGGTGTGGCTTAGGTGGTCTGCCCACCCCTTAGGTGGTGGTGTGTGCAGGGGACGTGTGCAGTACCCTGCTTTTGCTCCCGACACCCAGTTTTTGCTTCCGGCTCTTCAGAGTGGCAGTTGGGGTTTTTTTGGCCTTTTTGTATCTTGTCCATAATTTGCCCCAACTGGGCCTGCATGCAGTTATTTTTCCTCCCTTACAGTTTCTCTATGCTTTGTTGCTGGAGGAGACGTTAGTCCAGGTGCAAGCACTGCAGCAAAGGGTCCCAGGTCCCAGCCTGTCTCTAAAGGAGGTGGGGTTGGCTGAGGCAAGAAACTTGGATGGAAGGAAACACAGCTGGGAGGCCGTTGAGGGACCACGAGGGCGGCCCTGGGAGTAAAGAGGAGGAGACGAAAGAGAGCCTATTGAGGAACAGGACAGGCGGGAGGTGCTGACTGATCTCACGTGGCAGGCAAACATTAGATAAATCAGGAACTGCTCCAGGGCTGTTGACTGGATGGACGGAAGTGCCATCATCAGAAATGATGTGTGCAAAAGCAAGGGGCAGATTTTTAAAGAGAAGGATAACGAGTTCTGGTTTGGCACGTTGGGCTCAAGGTCATTTGGGAACATTCAAATAAACATGTCCATCTGGCAGCCGAATATATGGGCTTAGAGCTCAGGACATTCTGATTTAAGAAGCATTGATGCTGTCAACCGTCCCTTGAAAATTTGGGAATCAAATGAGTAAGGAACATGCTTACCAACTTTTAAAATAACTTTCCTTTATTTTCTTTTTCCATAAAGTAAAATACAACAAAATGTTTAATGAGCAAATTCGTCTTAGCAAATATGAAACTGCCACAGAGTAGGAGAGGGACAGGGGCCACGGGGTGGGGGGCAGGTCTGGGGAGACTAAAGAGGAGAGAATCAACTATGTAAGAAACCAGGGAGGACACGGTGGAGAGGACCAGAGGCCAAAAGGAAAGGAGCTGTGGTCCTGAAAGGGAAGAGGGCAGGGTATCGGGCCCGGACAACAAAATTCAATATCGTTTGGCCATAAACTATAAACACGCTATGTTTCTACGGTGGGGAAGGGGAGAGAACGGGGGCATAAGGGAAGAGAGACTTCGGGGGAGGGGCCGTGGGGGTCCGACCCCGCCCTGCTGTGCACCGCCTCCCCACCCCTTCCCTCTGTGTCTGTGTGGGTCTGTGTGCGCACTTCCCCCGTCGCCTCCCCGCCCTCAACACCCGCCCCAACCCTTAATCACTGACATTCCAGTTGCTGCCGGCTGTCATTCGGCTGTCACTCCTCTGCCCATCGTCTTCAGAGGGGGAGCTGGAGGGGGAGAAGCCCCAGCCAGCCCTGCCCCTGACCTCCCCCGCCGCCTCTACCAGAAGTCCCGGCGGTGGTAAGAGTCGGGGTCACAGTATTTTGTGACAACCACTCTGTTGGCGAACTTGCGACCCGTCAGGCCCTGCATGGCTTTCTGGCAGTCAGACACAGAGGTGAACTCCACGAAGACCTTTCCACAACCGGGCATCTCCATGCCGTCCACGGGCCGGGGGATCTCGATGGACTTGACGAGCCCGTACTTGCTGCATTCGTCACGCACGTCCTCCACGATCTCCTTGTACTCCTCGTCGTCCAGCAGCTCCTCGGGCAGGACCATGTTCATGAGGCACAGAACCTCAGTCGGGTGACCACCCATCTGCACCAGGGAGCTCATCATCAGGCCAGGCACTTGCAAGGTCACGGGGGTCTGGTTGATGGTACTCAGCGTGGCATTCTTGGCTCCCACGCTTGCTCTCTGGACAAACAGCTTCGTATCCCCCAGCTGCATCCCGTTCAGCCCCGCGATGGCCTGATCTGTGACGTTGATGTCCACGTACTCACAGAAGGCGTAGTTCTTGGAGAGCTCTGTGGCACTGTCCTTAACCAGGTGGAAGGCCTTGAGAGGCCCAAACTTTGTCAGCAGCTCTTTTACCTGGTCGTCATTCAGGTAGTTGGGTAAGCCCCCGACGAACAGCTTGTGGGCAGAGTCCGGGACCATGGTGGACACGACTCCAGGCACAGAGACAGAGGGGTTCTTTGACATGCCAGGCAGGGTCTGGTAGTCGTGAGGCCTGCGGATCCTCAGCGACTGGCCCTGGAAGATGATGCCATCAAAGGCCATGGCCTGCGTGGTCTCGTCCACTGAGCGGAACTCTAAGAAGGCAAAGTTCCTGTCCTGGTTAATCTGCACTGCCAAGACGGGATTGCCGGGGGCCTGCGTCAGCATCCCCAGGCGCATCTGGGCGTTGAAGAAATCCACCATGGCCTCCTCAGTGCTATCGAAGGGGATGTTGCCCACATAGAGGCGCCGGGCCTGTCTGGTCATCTGGCTATTGCCCACGGGCGCCGGCGTCGGGGTCACAGCCAGACCGTCGGGGGTCATGGTGAGGAGAAGGGCGGTGGCTGGAATCTGACCGGCAGCTTGCATGGCCTTGTACTGAATGGGGGTGATGTGCTCGAAGCCGGGCGGTGGCACGTCCCAATATTTACGGACCTTCTTCTTCTTCTCGTGGCGGGGGGAACGAATCAATCCACCGTGCTCCTCTTTAGCGCCTCTGGTCAAAGGTTTGCTTCGGCGCCGCCTGTCCCGGGACGTGCTGCACTGGTCCCGGTTGCGCCGGTCCCGGCTGCGGCTGCGGCGCTTGCGGTCCCGGCTTCGAGAGCAGCTGTGGCTGCGCTTCCGGTGCCGGTTCTCCGTGTCACGCTCTTGCTTATTCTCGTTGAGCTGCCGCTCGAACTTGTCGAAGCCCGCCATGCCGAGACGCCCGGGTAGGACCCTGTGCAGCTCTCGCGTTGCCTTGCCGCGCGTCCGCTCCGGCCGCTTCGGCTACTTCCGCCGCTTGCTTCGGCTACTTCCGGCCGACCTTTCCTTTTTTTGTTGTTACAAAGGTCATACATTTTTAGGATATGATATTTAGAAAATATGGGCAAGTGAACATAAAATAAAAATTGCACAAAATCATTCCACTTCTTTTATTTTTAAAAAATAATTAATTAATTAATTAATTAATTAATTTTGGCTGCGCCGGGTCTTAGTTGCGGTACGTGGGATCTTCATTGCGGCATATGGACTCCTTAGCTGCGGCGTGCATGTGGGATCTAGTTCCCTGACCAGGGATCGAACCTGGGCCCCCTGAATTGGGAGCGTGGAGTCTTACCCACTGGACCACGAGGGAAGTCCCTCCACTTCTTATACACACACACACACACACACACACACACACACACCCCTTCATTTCTTTCAAAAACACATTTATGAATAAATAAATGGATATTTCAAAGGTGTTTTAAACTTAATAAGTCTGTTAGCCCTATTTTCAGGATTTTGCAAGGGTTGCTGTATCAAGGTACCACAAACTGGGTGGCTTAGAACGACAGAGATTTATCATCTAGCAGTTCTGTAAGCTACAAGTCTGAGATCAAGGTGCTGGTAGGGTTGTGCTCCCTCTGAAGGCTCTCGGGAAGGATCTGCTCCAGGCCTCTCTCCTAGGATCCGGCGGCCCCAGGAGACTCTTGCCTTGTAGATGACCATCTTTTTCCTGTGCCTTCATGTGGTCTTCCCTTGATGCATGTCAGTCTGCATGTCCAAATTTCCCCTTTTCATAAGGACACAGTCATATTCAATTAGGGCCCACCTTAATTACTTCATCTTAATTTGACGGTTTGCAAATAATCCTACTTTCAGGTAAGGCCATATTCACAGGTACTGGGGGTTAGGACTTGAATATATCTTTTGGGGGGACACTGTGCAACCCCATAACACCATCCGAGGCTTGGGTCCTGCGTCCTGCATAGTTGCCAGGAGACCTGGACTGGACCACCAGTGAGCTGTGTGGATCCCTTTTGGGAAGAGCAGAGAAGGGCCTAAGCTGAGGTTCCGTCTTCCTTTTCTCTGACTCTGCCTTGGTACTCTCTTGGCTCCTTCAAGAGGCTTCAAGCTAACTTCCCATAAGAGGAGAGTGGGAGATATGTCTTTCTCAGAAAGAAAGACAAAACAGTTGAGAAAGAGGGCTACTCCACAGAAGAGGTTAGAGCTCCTTCCCACGTGACCTGGTAAACATTTGGGCAGTTTCCCCAGATAGAAATTTGGGAATTACTTTTTTTTTTTGGCTGCACAGTGTGGCATGCGGAACCTTAGTTCCCTGACCAGGGATTGAACCCGTGTCCCCTGCCGTGGAAGCTCCGAGTCTTAACCACTGGACCACCAGGGAAGTCCCTTGGGAGTTATTCTTGATTTCTTCCTCAAACTCAAGTCCCATCCATCTCCCTCCCTCCCTCCCTCCTACAAAGTTGACAGGGTTTGCTTCACAACCAGGGCCCCATACTTAGAAGGGTTTCACATTTGGGGTGTACTGTTCTGGGATCACAGTCTTGAGATGCTTAGTCATTTTATCTTTGAGCATGTGTTTTGTACACAAAGTGTGATGGGACAGTGGTGTATGTGCCCACCTCCCCTGGACAGGTTCTTGGCTCCCTGCTGCTCACTACCTGATGGCGCCCTGGGCCCTGCCTGGCATCTCCCCTCTCATCCCATCCAGTGATGCCTGCCACCCTGTGCCCCTGGTGGAGGCCTGGAGCAAGGAGGGTCAGGGTCAGGCATGGTATCCTGCAGTGTCTGGGCTGGGGTATGGCAGTGGCCGCCCCACCTGGGCTGGCAGCACCGCGGCACTGTTTAGTGGGTGACTAGGTGGGGGCCAGATGGTCTCCCCCGTGGCAAGTAGCTCGTGGAGGTATTGCACAGAGGTTGCAAAACCTTTGAGAGTCACTTGTGGATCTGCATGCCTGTGGTAAAGAAAGATGCCTGATTTGGCTTCCTTGCCCTGCTCTGGGGTATGAGGCATCTGGCAGCCTGTGGGAGGGCGACCCTGTCAGGCAGCTGTCAGGCCCAGGCTTTGCACAGGTGTCACCCCCACTCCCACCCCCAGGTCACTGTGGAGCAGCCCCTGGGTGGCTGTGAGCTTCTACACTTACCTTGCGCCCTGTGCCACGGAAAATTCCCTCAGATTCTTTCATGCATGGGGGACCTTCTCTTCCTCCTTCCAGACTTCCTGAGCCTGGCTTAGGTCACTTTCTCCTGACCAGCTTCAGGCGCCTTCTGAGGATGAGCCACGAAATATAAATTGCGAAACTTCAGTGATTCTGCCTCAGAGTTAAATGCTCTGATATTTGTGTTTACAGTCAGCATTGTACAGTATAAAGGGGAATGGTAAAATTCATGCTAATGATTAAAATTTTTGTTTTATTTTGAATACATTAAATAGGAAACAGGGCTTCTCTGGTGGCGCAGTGGTTGAGAGCCCGCCTGCCGATGCAGGGGACACGGGTTCGTGCCCCGGTCCGGGAAGATCCCACATGGCACGCAGCGGCTGGGCCCGTGAGCCATGGTCGCTGAGCCTGCGCGTCTGGAGCCTGTGCTCCACAACGGGAGAGGCCGCAACAGTGAGAGGCCCGCGTACCACAAAAAAAAAAAAAAAAAGGAAACAAAGAATTTGGCAGTGACTGTAGTTAGCGCTGCTGTGTGGTGTATCTGTAAGTTGCTAAGAGAGTAGATCCTAAAAGCTCTTATCACAAGGAAAAAAACCATTTTTTTCTTTCTTTTTCTTTTTTTTCTGGTTTTATGAGGTGATGGATTACCATGATAATCATTTTGCAGTGTATGTAGGTCAAGTTATTATGCTGTACACCTTAAATTTCTGTGCTATATGTCAATTATATCTCAATAAAATTGAAAGAAAAAAATTTTTAAACTCATGGCAAGTCTAGAGAGAGGGAGAAAGAAACTATGGAAGAAAGGAAAAAACTTTATATTTTAGTACCTTTTTTTTTTTTTTTTTTTTTTTTTTTTTTTTTTTTTTTTTTTTGTGGTATGTGGGCCTCTCACTGTTGTGGCCTCTCCCGTTGCGGAGCACAGGCTCCGGACGCACAGGCCCAGCGGCCATGGCTCACGGGCCCAGCCGCTCCGCGGCATGTGGGATCTTCCCAGACCGGGGCACGAACCCGTTTCCCCTGCATCGGCAGGCGGACTCTCAACCACTGCGCCACCAGGGAAGCCCTATATTTTAGTACCTTTAATGGATATTTCCCCTGCTTTCTGAATAAGTGCCCTCCCATTTTCATTTTGTGCTTAGCCTTGCAAATTATGTAGCTGATCTCGGAGCCAGGTATTCAGGGACCAGGTAGTACCAAGAGCTGGAAATTCAGAAGTGACCAAAGCAAAACCCCTGTCCTCGTGGAGCTTGTAGGCCAGTGGAGGAAACAAGATGGTAACTAGGTCACGAAAGGAGATAAAGATGAAAGTGAAATAAGATTCAGTTTACGATAAGTGCTCTCAAGGAAAGCAGCAGGATGACGAGACACAGCATGATGAGGGAGGGTACCTGAGACGGAGGTCACGGGAGGCATTTACCTCCTCTTCTCTTCACCACTGTCACTGTCTCCTGGGCTCTCACGGGTCTCCCTGACTTTCAGTGCTCCCCTTAAATCCAGCTACTATACAGTCACGTGACTCACCTCTCTAAACAAACTCTGACCATTTCACATCCTTGGATGTTTCCCTATCACCTCCATTCTCTTAGTGTGGAACCTGAGCACATTCACACTTACTTCTTCAGGTTTACTTCTTAGCACTCCTGCTGCTGCTTTTTTTTTTTTTTTTTTTTTTTTTTTTTGCGGTACGCGGGTCTCTCACTGCTGTGGCCTCTCCCATAGCGGAGCACAGGCTCCGGACGTGCGGGCTCAGCGGCCATGGCTCACGGGGCCAGCAGCTCCGCGGCATGTGGGATCCCCCCGGACTGGGGCACGAACCTGTGTCCCCTGCATCGGCAGGCGGACTCTCAACCACTGCGCCACCAGGGAAGCCCCCTGCTGCTTCTTTGCTTTAATAACATTGAGCCCCTTGCAGGCATTCGTGTAAGCTATACTGATTTTCACCTTCCTGCCTTTGCTCCTCTTTTTCCAGCCACATGGAATGTACCCCCGCCTTCCTTCCCATCTTTTATGACGGTCCTACTGTCACAATAACAATACTATTAACATCAACTATAATATTCATAACATTATCATTATTATTCACAAGATGCCATGGGAGGGGGGGTCTAGAAAGGAGTAACAGTTAATGTTATAATAAATGACATTTGAATGTTAATAACATTTCATGAGTGCTATGTTCCAGGCCTTGTTCTGAGCACTTACATGTATTAACTTATATAGCCCTTGTGGACAGAGAATGTCACCTGCCATATCGGTAAACAAAGAATGTTGTGGCCATCAAGGCTTCAGCCACTGCAGCTGCCGCCTCCCTCCCCTCCCTTTCTCCGCCATGGTAGACTCTGAGGGCTTTCAGGTTGGAGAACACAGGAGACCGGCCCTAGGTAGTTAAGGTGCACATCAAAGGAATGATTCAGTGAGCCCAGACGCTTGCATCTTCCCATACATGGAAAAGAGCTAAATTCATGAACTGGAGAGGTCTGGTTTTTCTTTAATTAACAGTAATCTTTTGATGTTCCGACTACCTCAGTTTTCTTTGGAAAAACTTCTATATATTCTGGCTCCTCGCTTACCTCTTTGGAGCAGTGCCTCAGAGCTATCTGAGAGACTGTCTCCCAGGCTTAAGTCCTCGGTACGTCCACCGAATAAAGCATAATTCTCAACTATAGGCTGTGCATTGTTTTCAGTTGACACCCTCGTAATAATCCTATGAGGTAGATGGACCTAGAGTCTGTCGTAGATGGACCTAGAGTCTGTCATACAGAGTGAAGTAAGTCAGAAAGAGAAAGACAAATACCGTATGCTAACGCATATATATGGAATCTAAGAAAAAAAAAGATCATGAAGAACCTAGGGGTAAGACGGGAATAAAGACACAGACCTACTGGAGAATGGACTTGAGGATATGGGGAGGGGGAAGGGTAAGCTGTGACAAAGCGAAAGAGAGGCATGGACGTATGTACACTACCAAACGTAAGGTAGATAGCTAGTGGGAAGCAGCCGCATAGCACAGGGAGATCAGCTCGGTGTTTTGTGACCGCCTGGAGGGGTGGGATAGGGAGGGTGGGAGGGAGACACAAGAGGGAGGGGATATGGGAACATATGTATATGTATAACTGATTCATTTTGTTATAAAGCAGAAACTAACACACCACTGTTAAAAAAAAGTTAACAACAACAACAACAACAACAAAATCCTATGAGGTAGATGTTATTATCCACTGTCATTTCACTGAGGCACAGAGAAGTTAAGTGACTTGCCCAAGGTCACACACTGCGTGAGGAGAGGAGCTGGGATTCGAATCCAAGCAGTGCAGGTCCCAGAGCCATCACTCTTAACAAACGTGCTATCCTGCCTTTATCCTTCCCGCATCTTTTCCCTGCACATTGTATTTGGAATGGTTTCTTTGCGTGTCTGTGTCCCCAAAAGACTTTAACTCTTTGAGGGAAAGGATGGTATTGTACTAACCCTTGTATCCCCAGTCCCTGGTACATAGTAGTAGGCTTTCGATAAATATTGGTTGAACTATTAAATTTGAATTGGATTAGCCTTGAATGAAAGATCGTAAGATCATGAAGATATGATCACTTTACTAAGTTCAAGAACCAACATCTTAATGTGTTAGTACCCCTAATAAGAATACTCCCAGAAGCAAATAAATAAATGCTTATTTGTGAAAATGAAGGCATGGATGTAGACATAATCTGTTCATTTCCTGGTAAAGAGTGTCTTTAGCCAACTTGGAGAAAAATAATCAATACAGTTTGCACTTGACTATTTATATTACTTTAAGAAAGATTTTTGGTCAATACTGCTTTTGTTAGAGGTTCAGAACATTTCTCTTTCTATGCCTACCCTGTAAGTTCACTCCTTTGTTGTTTCTGACTGGGTCAGTGGAGTGTGGTTTTTCCCTGCATTTCTGACTCTCTCCCACAGCTTCCTCAGGGCCAGGCCCATGGCTGTGCATTTCAAGTGACTACATAGCTAGGCTTCTCGGTGGTGGGCTTGGAAGGAGATGTGGTATCCTGGCTGCCTCCCAAATCTCTCCTCCACCTTTAGGAAGATTTTTCTTTATCATTCCCTGCTAAGAGGCAGCAACAATAAATATGCACATACGTAACTTGGGATGAAGCATATTAGCACTAGCTTGTTCATCATTCATTCATTATTGAGACCAGTGGGCCTTACAAGTTTGTATCCGCTAAGGGATGAGATATAGGCTGATAGTGAGAGGGGCTTAGTGTGGCAGAGGAAGCCACAGGAGAATCGTAGCCAGTATATAAGATTCATTATTTCTCTACAATTTTGCTTGGGATTGCTTCTGCCAGTAGTAAAATCGTAAGAGGTGCACTCCGGACTACAAACAAACAAGCAAACAAGCAAGCAAACAAAAATCACCTGATGTTAGCCAATAACTTTTTGTATTTTGTATTTTGGTTGCAGAGACTGTGAATACAACAATATCATTCTCCTTCAGGGGAATACGATTTTCTAAGGTATTGTTCAAGTCATTTTGTACTTCCTTAACCTTTTGCAGTAACAGATGTGTTAAAAATTTGAAACAAGCGATTCACAACTTCTAAAAATATCGATTCAATATTAAGATGTTCAAGGCTTTTTTTCACTTCTTTTTGGTTTTAGATATTTTGCTCTTTCTTCTTTCTGTGGAATATGGAAAAATGGAAAACTTACACCAAAGAAAGCCCTTTTTAAATTTTATTTTTTCCTTCCAACATACCTTGCTAAAAGTAATGCTCATTGTTAATATGTTAAATGATCTTTGGGTGAAAGCACTGTAGGACCATTGTGTATAACTCAGTAACTGCCTCCATGGATAATAATGATGTAATTTTAGATATTTGCATTAGAAATGCAATGAAATTTTGCACATGTTTCACTTTTGGTAACTATTTTAAGATAAACATTAATAATGCATATTCTTCACCTATTTTGTTACAAATTATATCTAATGTTTGAAGATTTCATAGGCTAGGCTAGAAAATTGAGAAAGTAAAAACCAATTCAGTTTAAATGGCTTTCTCCTAGTAAGATAAAATTCTTATAAAAGTCTTACAAAATAGAAGCATCTAACATTTTGTATTACTTGTATTTCTTACTACTCGTTTTAGGGACAATACAATTGTATTACAGAAGCCATCGCTGGGAACACTGAAGAAAGGCTCTTTTGCTTGAACTTTACTGTCATACACCACCCTGATTTCAGTTAGAATAAATCGAGTATATGTTTTTATTTTTCAAAGGTTTTATTCTTCATTTAAAATCTTTTTTTAAAATTTTATTTATTTTTGGCTGTGTTGGGTCTTCTTTGCTGCGCGCAGGCTTTCTCTAGTTGCGGCGAGCGGGGGCTACTCTTCGTTGCAGTGCACGGGCTTCTCACTGCAGTGGCTTCTCTTGTTGTAGAGTACATGCTCTAGGCGTGCGGGCTTCAGTAGTTGTAGCACGCAGGCTCAGTAGTTGTGGCTCGTGGGCTCTAGAGCACAGGCTCAGTGGTTGTGGCGCACGAGCTTAGTTGCTCCGCGGCATGTGGGATCCTCCTGGACCAGGGCTCAAACCCGTGTCCCCTGCATTGGCAGGCGGATTCTTAACTACTGCTCCATCAGGGAAGTCTTGTCACTTAAATTTTTTTTTGCACAGTGTATTAGTTTGCTAGGACTGCCATAGCAAATACCACAGACTGGGTGGCCTAAACAACAAATTTATTTTTCACAGTTCTGGAGGCTAGAAATCTGAGATCAAAGTGTCAGCAGATTTGGTTCCTTTTGAGGCCTCTCTCCTTGGCTTGTAGATGGCCTTCTCCTCCCTGTGTCTTCACATTATCTTCCCTCTGTGCATGTGTCCTAATCTCCTCTTCTTATAAGGACACCAGTCATATTGGTTTAGGCCCTGCCTGAGTGACATCATTTTACCTTAATTACCTGTTTAAAGACCCTGTCTCCAAATCCAGTCGCATTTAGAGGTACTGGGGGTTAGGGCTTCAGCACGTGAATTTTGAACGTTCACAATTCAGCCCATAGCACACATAGACACATAGCCCATAGTACAGTCTCTTCAATCGGTCGACTTCTCTCCATTTCCTGCCTCTACTCTGGGACAAGTTGCCAGCATTTCTCCCCTGGACTCCTCTGCTGCCTCCTGACTGATTGTCCTGCACCTGGTCAGCACCTCAGGTAAGTTACCCTCCACAAAGGTAGTTTCAATAATACTTTCAAAATACAGGTCCTGTCACGTCACTGCGGTGCAAATGGAACAAAACAAAACAAAAACAAACAAGGCCCTCCCTATGGCTTTTGATGCCTTTCGGGATAAAGCTGGAATCTTTCGGAGAGTATGCCAGGCCCTGCCCACCCTTTCCCTCTCCAGCCCCTTTTCCCACCACCCTCCCCTTGCTCTCTGTGTTCCAGAATGTGCCATACTCCCTCCTACTCCAGGACCTTCACCCACACAGTTCCCTCTACCTCAGCCCCATGCCTCCACATTACCTGACCTTTACCCCTTATCAGTAACAGGTGTGGATCTTCATTGGCTCAGGTGCTACTTTCCCAGGGAATTATCAGCAGGTAGCATGCAGCACACCTCTTACACTTTTTTTTTTTTTTTTTTTTTGCGGTACGCGGGCCTCTCGCTGTTGTGGCCTCTCCCGTTGCGGAGCCCAGGCTCCGGACGCACAGGCTCAGCGGCCACGGCTCACGGGCCCAGCCGCTCCGCGGCATGTGGGATCCTCCCGGACCGCGGCACGAACCCGTGTCCCCTGCATCAGCAGGTGGACTCTCAACCCCTGCGCCACCAGGGAAGCCCTACCTCATTTTTAATGACTGTGTAAATTTCTATTGTTTGGATATACCATGATGTAGTTACCCATTTCCTTAGAGAATCTATAGTATAGGATATAGTATAGATGTAGAATATAGTACTAAACTCTATACAAAGTATTATTTAATTCTCACAAATCTCCAAGAGGTAGATATTATTTTTCTCTTCATTTTTTAGGTGAGAGAATTAAGTTTAGTGAAGTTAAGTAACTTGCCTAGATTTACACAGTTAATAAGTGAAAGATCTAGGATTTAATCTCCGTATTGTAAATCTCCAAAATCTGTGTTATGTTGCCTATCATTTTGGTGGGATTATAGGTATTTTAGATTTTTTTTTTTTGGCCACTCTGTGTGGCCTTGTGGGATCTCAGTTCCGCAACCAGGGATTGAACCCGGGCCACGGGGTTCAATTGGAAACAGTCATTATGGACAATTTTCAAAGTAAATCATGATATCATTAATATACATTATACAGCATTTTAAAAGAATGAGATAGATGTAGATGTACATGTACTAATATGGATAAATCTCCAAAGAATATTATTGAGTTCAAAAGTTAAGCTGAAGAGACTTCCCTGGTGGTGCAGTGGATAAGACTGCACGCTCCCAATGCAGGGGGCCTGTGTTTGATCCCTGGTCAGGGAACTAGATCCCACATGCATGCTGCAAATAAGAGTTTACATGCAACAGCTAAGGAGCCCGGGAGCGGCAACTAAGACCTGGTGCAAATAAATAAATAAATAAATATTTTTAAAAAAGTTAAGCTGCAAAATTCATCCTAAAATTCATATGGCATATCAAGGGGCCCTGAATAGCCAAAACAGTTTTGAAAAAGAACAAAGTTGGAGGACTCACACTTTCTTATTTCAAAACATATTACAAAGCTACAGTAGTAAATACAGTGTAGTACTGGCATAAAGATAGATAAATAAACCAATGGAACAGAATAGAGATCCCTCAAATAAATCTTTGTCTATATGGTCAAATGACCTTCAGCAAGCGTGCCAAGACCACTCAATGGGGAAAGAACAGAATATCCACATGTACAAGAGTGAAGTTGGACCCTTACCTTACATCGTAGACAAAAATTAATTCAAAATAGATTAAAGAACTAAATGTAAAACCTAAAACTATAAAACTCCCAGAAGAAAACATAGGGGCAAAGCTTCATGACTTTGGACTTGGCAATGATTTTTTGGATAAGATGCCAAAAGCATAAGCAACAAAAGCAATAATAGAAAATGGGACTAAAACAACCTTAAAAACTTTTGTGCACAAAAAGACACAATCAACAGAGTGAAAAGGCATCCTATGGATGGGAGAAACTATTTGCAAGCCATATATCTGATAAGGGGTTAATAGTCAGAATATACAAAGAACTACAACTCAACAACAAAAAATCCAATAATCTGATTAAAAAATGGGCAAAAGATTTTATTTAATAGATATTTCTCCAAAGGTGATATACAAATGGCCAAGAAGCATATGAAAAGATGCTCAATATCATTACATCAGAGAAATACAAGTCAAAACCACAATGAGAGGGAATTCCCTGGTCATCCAGTGGTTAGGACTCTGCACTTTCACTGCCGAGGGCCCGGGTTTTATCCTTGGTCCTGCAAGCTGAGTGGTGTAGCCAAAAACAACAACAACAGAACAAACAAACAAAACAAAACAAAAACCCCACAATGAGATGACACCTCACACCCATGAGGATGGCTACTATCAAAAAACCCAGAAAATAGCAAGTGTTATTTGTGAAGTTATTTGTGGATGTGGAGAAATTGGAGAATTTGGAGCCCTACTGCACTATTGGTGGGATTGTAAAATGATACAACTACTATGGAAAAAAGTAAGGGGGTTCCTAAAAAAATTAAAAATAGAACTAGCATGTAATCCAGCAATCCCACTTCTGGGTATCTATACAAAAGAATTGAAAGCAGGGTCTTAAAGAAATATTTGCACCCCTATGTTCATAGCAACATTATTCATAATAGCCAAGAGGTGGAAGCAACTCAAATGTCCATCAGTGGATGAATGGATAAATAAAATGTGGTGTATACATACAAGGGAATATGATTCAGCCTTAAAAAGGAAGGAAATCCTGCCAAATGCTACAACACATAAGAATCTGGCGGACATGCTATGTGAAATAAACCAGTCACAAAAAGACAAATACTGTTTGATTCCATTTATATGAGGTATCTAAAGCGATCAAAAACCAGAAAGTTGAGTGATGGTTACCAGGAGTATGGCAAAGGGAAAAGGAGAGTTGTTGTTTAATGTGTAGAGTTTCAGATGTGTAAGATGAAAAAAGTTCTGGAGATCTGTTTCACAACAATGTGAATGTGCTCAACTGTATTCTTAAAAGTGGTTAAGATGGTAAATTTTATGTGTTTTAGACCACAATAAAATTTTTTGCCAGAACATTAAAAATTCTGTTGTTTATAGATGTATAGGGAAATGGAAAAATAGTAAAACATATTTATTTAGTATACTGTAATTTAAAACATTGGAAACACTGAGTATTAAAGTGCTTTACTTCTTTGTAAAAGAATAGTTAAGCAGGGCTTCCCTGGTGGCTCAGTGGTTGAGAGTCTGCCTGCCGATGCAGGGAACACGGGTTCGTGCCCCGGTCCGGGAAGATCCCACATGCCGCGGAGCGGCTGGGCCCGTGAGCCATGGCCGCTGAGCCTGCGCGTCCGGAGCCTGTGCTTCGCAACGGGAGAGGCCACAACAGTGAGAGGCCCGTGTACCGCAAAAAAAAAAAAAGAATAGTTAAGCAGCAGATAGACATGTACAATATGATACATTGAGAAAAGCAAAAGGAAAAATCAAAACCTACCAAAGTGTACAGTGTACTTTCTACAGGGACATATATTCATATATAAAGACAGTAGATAAACTGGAAGGATATACACAAAATTGATCACAGTAGTTTCCCTTGGGCAAGGGAAAATGGGTCCAGATTGTGAGTGATGGTTAAAAGGGTGCTTCAAGTTTTTATGAATCAGTTCATGAATTATTTATATAAAAATAGCCTCTAAACATATAAAATGACATTCATTCTCATAAGGAAAACTGAAATTAAAACTGCATTGAAATACCATTTTTCTTTCTTCAGATTGGCAAACATTCAAAAGCTTCACAATATATTCTGTTGGTGAGGTTAGGAGGAAATGTTTGTTGATGCTTGGAAGGCAAATGGTACCAGGCTTACAAAGGGGAATTTGGCAATATCTAACAAACCCAGCCATCTACTTCTGGAAATTCCACATGAACATGTACCTCCAACAATACAAGGGTAAGTTCACATGGAGATTCACTGCACCATTATTTGTAATTGCCAAATACTGGAAACTACTTCTATGGCCAAACTGGTTGAATAAACGTTGGAAGACTGGTTGAATAAATGTTGGTATATACTCATGATGGAGTTCCATGAGAGAGAGCTCTATGAACTGATAGGAAATGATTTCCGGGGTATATTAAGTGAAAAAAGCAAGTTGTAAAAGTGTATGTAGAGTATGCTACCTTTGTATAAGAGAGAAGAAGAAAAAATTTTAAATGCATGTATCTGCTTATTTTCACAAACCCAAATCTAGTAAAATTGGTTACCTACAAAGAGTGTGTATAGAGGAGGCACAGAAACTATAGAGGTAGGAGTAACATTTCTCTGACTACACCTTTTCATATAATTTTGACTTGTAGAGTTATGTTAATGTTCTAGGTATTTTAAAATGAAAATACATCAACAGGGATGAAGAATAAAAACCCTAAAATTGAAGGTAAATAGAAGCATATGAGCCCAACTATGTTTTAAAATGAACATCATGACTACATTGAAATAGGAAGAAAAAGAACTAGGTAACTTCTGAATATAGTAATTTGTCTATATATCCTGTCTAAAGAAAAAAAAAGGTGCAAACAAATCTTGAATTCTTCTTAGTAGTTTTTTTTTCCACAGTAGTGTGGGAATAGCGATTCTAAACCTACTTTATGTATTATAGGATTGATCAAAGGAATAAATATATTAATTTGTTGGGAGCTAGGCTCCCCACTATATAAGGAAGGAGATATAAATATGGACAGTGGGGAGGTAAAGAAGAACCCTGTAAACCGGTACTGGAATTGGTATTGGTTAAACTTATGATTTCTAACATCTTTCCTAACTTTTCATTGAAGGGGCTTAGGAGCAAGGACACTCCAGCACAAATTTAGTGCATATGATACCATTCCCTACTAACTCACTAATCGGAATTGGTACTCCTTAAGCAATGGGTGACTCAAGCTTGGGGTAGGGAAGGTCCAAGATGAGCCCAAATCATCATATAGTTCCAGACAGTAAGGAAATGCTAATAAGAAAAAAAAGAGTGGCATGTCAAAAAAACTCAAAAGCTAGCTTGAAATGTTCACTGTCCAAAACCAGGTCATTTAGTGCATCAAAATATATAAGAACAGCAATAGATTATTATCTATTAAAATATGAAGAGTCTTTAGAGGTGTACAAGTAAGTAAATAAAAGAATAAATAAACAGGAGAGAAGGGAGTATTCTTTCTTACAGTAGAATACCAACTAGTAATGAAGTTAGAAGGAATAATGGAGTTACAAAATTACCACATTTTAACCATCACAGTGAAGTTTTATTCAGGCAAGAATCATCAATGAAAAAATAAAAAGCATCATCAATGGATGCTACATCTAGGGAGGGAAAGTCTGAAGAGAAACGAAGTGTTTACCCAAAGTCCTCCACCGTTACTTATTAATTACAACAGGAAAAGTAATAACTACCCAGTGGAGAAACGAGAAAACACCTTCACAAAGCAGTCACAGTTAACATCACCAATAACGTGTAAGTGGACATCATGTGTCTCCCGATGGGACTCCTTGAAAAGGACGCAATGCCATTCATCTAGCATTGCAGGCAAAATGCACTGAACTTATCATGAGGACACATTAAAGAAACACAAATTGAAGATTATTGTATAAAATAACTGTTTTCTTCCAAAATGCCCATGTCATGAAAGACAAAGAAAGGCTGAGACATGGCAACTAAATGAAATAAGTAATCCTTCATTGGATCCTGGCCCAGACAAAAATTGTTTATAAAGGAGATTATTAGGACAAGTGAGATGAAATGTGGACTACATATTAAATTCAAATTCCTTATTAAATTTCTTGATTTTAATATTTATACTATGTTTATGTAAGAGAATATCCTTGTTTATAAAGGGTAAAGGGGCATGGTGTATATAATCTACTCTTGAGTGGTTTAGAAGAAAAAATATATATGCACAAACATATTTTATATATGTACACATACACATACATATATGCAGAGAGAATTATAAAGCAAATTAGTAAAATATTAAAAATTGGTAAATCTTGGTATACAAGAATTTAACCATTCCTGCAAATTTTCTGTAAATTTAAAACTAAATTCTGAAATTAAAAATTTATTTTAAATGATCTGTAAATTAAAATTTTTAAATTAATTTAAAAAAAGAAATTAACGGGCATTGGCATTATACTTATTTAGTTAAACTAACAGAAGTTGAGATGTGGACTCACTCAAAATTCTGCTCCTTTACACAAGAGCCCCAGTGTGTTCCAACAAGAGTATAGTACTTAGGTAAGATGAGAGAACTTGGAACACGGTAGGTTTACCATAAATATTATTTACCTCCCTTAATGTCCCTCTTCCATGTTTTCTTTTTTTATATAATATAGTAATCACACTATATTGACAGTTTTTTCTTTTTTTAATAATTTTATATTTATTTTTTTATTTGGCTGTGTCGGATCTTAGTTGCGGCACGTGGGATCTTCATTGTGGCATGTGGGATGTTTTTGTTGTGGTGCACGGGCTCTTCGTTGCGGTGCACAGGCTCCAGAGCGTGCAGGCTCAGTAGTTGCGGCATGCGGGCTTAGTTGCCCCGCGGCATGTGGGATTTTAGTTCCCTGACCAGGGATCGAACCCACGTCTCTTGCACTGGAAGACAGATTCTTAAGCACTGGACGACCAGGGAAGTCCCATGTTTTCTTTTATAAACTACTCAATGATGGAAATTTCCAGTGCTTTAGAGTGGAAATCAGAGCCTCTAGGCTGCTTTTTTTTTCTATCTTCATTTCCATATATATATATATATATATATATATTTTTTTTTTTTTTTTAACTTTTGATCCCCTTCACCTATTTCTCTTACCCTCCACCCCCGGCCTCTGGTAACTACCAATCTGCTCAATGTATCTAGAAGATTGGTTTTTGTTTTTGTTTAGATTCCACATATAAGAGAGATCATATCTATCATATTTGGCTTTCTCTGCCTGACTTATTTCACTTAGCATAATGCCCTCCAAGTCCATCCATGTTTTCACAAATGGCAAGATTTCTTTCTTTGTTATAGAAAAATAATATTCCATTGTATACATATGTGTGTGTGTGTGTGTGTGTGTACATATATATATCTTACATCTTCTTTATCCATTCATTCATCGACAGACACTTAGACTGTTTCCATGTCTTGAGTATTTATTGTAAATAGTGCTGCCATGAACATTGGGGATCATATACCTTTTCAAATTAGTATTTTTGTTTTCTTCAGATAAATACCCAGAAGTGAAATTGCTGGATCATACAGTAGTTCTATTTTTAATTTTTTGAGGACCCTCCATACTGTTTTCTATAGAAGCTGCACCAATTTACATTCCCATCAACAGGGCACAAGGTTTCCCTTTTTGCTACATTCTCTCCAACATACTTGTTATTTTTTGTCATTTTGGTAATAGCCCTTCTAACAGATCTGAGGTGATATCTCAGTGTGGTTTTGATTTGCTTTTCCCTTTGACTGATGGTGTTGAGCATCTTTTCATGTACCTGTTGGCAATCTGTATGTCTTCTATAGAAGAATGTCTATGCAGATCTTCTGCCTATTTTTCAATTGGATTTTTTGTTTTTCGGGCCTCTTTTTTATGTCAGTGGCCTTTGTCTGTCACCAATCACTACTGCTTGTACTGCTGTGCCAGCTCCAGGGTCTGGCCAGTGCCTGTCAGCCACTGGGTGGGCTTCAGATCATGACTGGGTCATGACCAGGTGGGCAGAGTTCTCTGTCACTGGACTAGTCCAGGTGCACAGAGCCCTCGCTCTAGTTGGTTTGCTGATGGAAGCCGGGAAACATTGATCCCAGACCTGGATCTATCATGCATCTGACCTCAGGCTTTATCATCCTCACCTGCCAAGTGAGAGGTTTGGACTGGATCATCTCTAAAGGCCATGGCTTGATGAAACAGGAAAACCTAAAACATGATTTACCCTCTTAAAGAATTCTATCACTTTCTAATTTTATCTTGGGTGTTTTATGTTCTTAGAGCATAGAGAGTTTATATAATGTGAGTCAAAAATTAGACATGAACCCAAACCCTCACTTTCCATTTTAAATTAAAATTTTGTTCACAGAGAATAGTGGAATATTAGAATGTAAAAGAAATCCTTCAAGTTGACAACCCACTGGGTACAAGACAGCTGAAATGTATGAGACCGAAGCCATTACTTCTTCTTTTTGTTAAAAGTAAGTTAATGTGGTTAACTCATGACTGTGTAAGAGGGATAATTTGCTCAGAGGGAAAAAACGTTGTCATCTTTGAATTTTTAAAGGGAAATTATAAGGCAATGTAAGTCTGTGAGCATCTCAGCTTCTGATTGTCCCTGATCAAGCTCTTGTATGCTTTGCCCTCTACCCAGACACACCTCTTCATCTCTCTCAGAAGAGTCCTGTCTGATGATCTTTGTTCCCTAATAACTGTGAGCAAGAATAGATATGATTCTCCATTCATTCAAAATATCTGCCCTGAGCTCTATTCTGTGCCAGGTGCTGTGCATGGAGGGTACAAATAGAAAACACTTCCCTGGCTGCAGGGCCTTCGCAGGCTTGTCAGTCCAGAAATTAGAGGATAAAAAGTGGATCAAGCAAAGACCAAATGGGAAAGAGTGGCTTCATGCCCTGACACTACCTGACAATAAAAATCTCTCAAAGAACAACAGGTGAAAGTGAAAACAAAAACACAAAGGGTACAAAAAAAATGCCAGTGACAAGAATAAAGAGATTGTTCATTTCTACTTGCAGCATGGTGACTCAGAATCAAACATGGACACTTGCATCGTGTCCATGGTCTATTGTTTTTTTTAAAAAAAAAAAACAACTTCAGAAAGTGTTAACCAAGTACAAATAAATTAATGAGAAACTTTAAAAGCTTTTAGCTGTAAGTTATTATTACTGTGTCAGTCAGGGTCCCAGCAGAAAATATGACACCTTTAAATTAGGATAACTTAAGGAGCCTTTAGTAAAGAAAGAGTTTACCGAGGCCCAGGTGTGGGGAAACCATGAAGATTGGTGCAGGACCCCAGGGCTAGGAGGAGAGGAACTCCATTATTGCTTTAGGTCAAGGGTAGGGGACCCTGTACAGGAACTGGGAGGTAGAGAGTCTGTCTGATGGGAGCTGACATCCCCTACATCCTTTATGCAGCTAGACTAGCCAGAAGTAACCCCGCAGGGAGGGACTTCACTCTGCTTCCTCCCTCAGATCTCCTGCTGGGGTCCCCGCTGGCTGAACCCAGTGAAACCAGAAGGCATGGAAGCAAGCTGTCTTCATCCTTACAGGTCAGCCCCCAGGGCACAGAGCAGGGCGGAGAAGGGAGGGGTGAGTGGAAGATGTCCAGAACAACTCCCTGACAGGAAATTGAACATCAGCATTCACAAAGACATCAGATCACCTTCCCAGCCAATGTTTGACAAAATCCTAGAAAAGGTCACTTAATTTTGGTTACTGAATGTGGATGACACACCTTGACAGTGCATCCACCAAAAATTTTGCCATGTATTAGGGACACCTTTTCCAAATTAGTAAGGTAGTGTAATTTAAACAAAAAGGATGTTCTGCCTGTGAGAAAAACCACTTCCTTACTAACCATAAGCAGGAAGCTGTCCTGAATATTTTTTGGCACTGTATGATCAATAACAAAGACCAGGAAAGCCTTACTAAGAAAGTCAGGCTATTCTTGGAGCAGGCTCTGCTAAATCGTGAAGGGCAAATTATGAATTTGCCTTTGTCATCCTTCCCCTTTTCTTTCAGCAATCCCCCATCTCCTTTCCTACATGGCTGTTTGTGTGTTTGTTGTTTATTTTTATCTTCATGGCCTTTTGCGGGAGGTGAGCACGTTTCCTGATCCACTCATCCTTTGCGGATTTTCTACAGGAAAAGATTTTGTTCTAATTTGATGGAAGAACCAGTTTCCTGAACCAGTTCCCATCCTTAATAAGCCCCCAGGAACAACAGCACAGAATCAGAGGGTTCAAACAACATCATTTGACTTCTATTTTTTTTTTTGAGATAAGCACTGTTATTTTTCCCATTTTAAGGAATATCCACTGTCTATAACCATGCATTCTATTTTTATTTTACTTTTAAAATTTTATCCAAGTATAGTTGATTTACAATGTTGTATTAATTTCTTCTGTAGAACTAAGTGACTCAGTTATACATATATATATTCTTTTTCATATTCTTTTCCATTATGGTTTGTCACAGGATATTGAATATAGTTCCCTGTGCTATACATACAGTAGGACACCTTGTTAATCTGTCCTATATATAATAGTTTGCCTCTGCTAATTCCAAACTCCAATCCTCCCCTCCTCTCTGCCTCCCTACCGCTTAGCAACCACAAGTCTGTTCTCTATATACGTGAATCTGTTTTTACTTTGTAGATATGTTGATTTGTGTTGTATCTTAGATTCTGCATAAAAGTGATCTATGGTCTTTGTCTTTCTCTTTCTGACTTACTTCGCGTAGTATGATAATCTCTAGGTCCATCCTTGTTGATGCAAAGGGCATTATTTCATTCTTTTTGATGGCTGAGTAATATTCCATTGTATATATGTACCACATCTTTATCCATTCATCTGTCGATGGACATTTAGGTTGTTTCCACGTCTTGGCTATTGTAAACAGTGCTGCTATGAACACAGAAGTGCATGTATTTTGTCTGGGTATATGCCCAGGAGTGGGATTGCTGGATCATATGGTAGTTCTATTTTTAGTTTTCTGAGGAACCTCCATACTGTTTTTCATAGTGGCTGCACCAATATACATTCCCATCAACAGTGTAAGAGGGCTCCCTTTTCTCCATAGCCTCTCCAGCATTTGTTATTTGTAGAATTTTTAATGATGGCCATTCTGACTGGTGTGATGTGGTACCTCATTGTAGTTTTGATTTTGACCACGCATTCTAAAACACCCACTATTGCTTATATATCATGGCTTAAACTAAATCTAGATTTATTAGTTGTAATTTACCATTTGACCTCTTTACACAGCCAAAGAGGCATGGCGGACCCTGCCCCTCACACTGTGCTTCTGACCCCATAAATTATGGGTGAGCCCAGAGGCCGACCCAGGAGCCCTTCTCCACTAGAAACAGTAGAAAGACTCAGCATGGAGTGACTGAAGGATGGAAGAAGATCTCAGTGGATCAAGTTGCTTGCCTCGTTTCGAAAGTTGGGTAAAGCATAGTGCCCAGTAACACAATCTTTGTGCACGAGACACAAGAGAAAAGCTATTCTGCTACCTGAGTCCAGTGACAGGCAACTGGTAAATAAATGCTGGGTGTACTGGTCAGGCCTGGCTTTGCATCCTGGCTCAGCCACGAACTGTGTGATTTATGCCTCCATTTTCCACTCTAAAATACGGCTGATAATAATATTTACCGGCTCAGGTGATGGTGAGGATTACCAGCAGTGTGCACGTAAAGCTCCAGTGCCTGAGATGCAGTAATCTCTCCACAAATGATGGCTATGAGGATTATAACCAAGATAATTCAATCAACCAAAGTATCGAGTCAGATCCAAGTCCAGGTTATTTTAAATCTCAGGCATGTTTCCCATTTGCTCTCTTGCTTCTATTCTCAGGCTGCTACCTAGGCCAGGCTTAGATCTCTCTCTCTGCTTAACTGGTCTTCCTTCTTCTAGGCTTGTCCCCTCTTACCTTCCCGTCACTCTGCAGCCTCAGATTCTTTGTCCTCACCCCTTCCCACCTATCACATCTCTCTCTATAGTTCTACTTCTCCATCTTTCAAACCACTCTTCTAGGTCTTTTTCTTGCTTGCTTGCTTGTGAGATACAGCAGACATGCAAAAAAATGTACAAAATCTGTACACAGTTTAAGTAATGATCATAAACTACTCCCTAGGTTAAGAAATTCAACACTGTTGCTCTCCAGAACCCTCTCCACTCCTGTGTGCCCTTCCTTGTTTACAGAACCAGCCCTCTCTCCAAGAAGTAACCACTATCCTGATTTCTGTGATAATGTTTTTACTTTTCTTTTTAGTTTTACCACCTATGTATGATGAATCACTAGACGATATATCTCACTTTAGTGAATCCAAGAAGTTCTCTTTTTTATATTTGAGCGTATCTGAAGTGGAGACATGCTTATGATGATGGCTTGTCAAGGTTTAATTGGCAGCACTTTTTTTCTTTCCTAGAAGAGGAAGTATAAAATATAAATACAATCATATAAAATAATGGTGTGTTTTACAATTAGTGGCACCTTAGAGTTGATGTAGACTAGTTTTGCTTGTTTTTGAACCATATAAATGAAATTATACTGCATGTGTTCTTTTTTTAATAGTTTTTCTTTTTAGATGTTGGGTGTAGGAATTTATTAATTAATTAATTTATTTTTGTTTTGTTGGGTCTTCGTTTCTGTGTGAGGGCTTTCTCTAGTTGTGGCAAGCGGGGGCCACTCTTCATCGCGGTACGCGGGCCTCTCACTATCGTGGCCTCTCTTGTTGCAGAGCACAGGCTCCAGACGCGCAGGCTCAGTAGTTGTGGCTCACGGGCCTAGTTGCTCCCTGGCATATGGGATCCTCCCAGACCAGGGCTCGAACCCGTGTCCCCTGCATCAGCAGGCAGATTCTCAACCACTGTGCCACCAGGGAAGCCCTGCATGTGTTCTTTTACCTCTGTCTTTTTTCTTTTTTGGATCAGCAGGATGTTTGTGAGACTCTTTCACTGTTACTGCAAGCAGTTGTAGCTTGTTCATGTTGTCTATTACAAACAACAACGCTGCCATGAACAGTCTTGCCCTGGGCTCACAGGTGTTGCAACACTAGGAAAAGGCACCATAATTTCTCTCTCAACCACTGCAATTTTTTTTTTCTTTTTTTGGCTGCCCCGCACCACTTGAGGGATCTTAGTTCCCTGACCAGGGACTGAACTCAGGCCATGGCAGTTAAAGTGCAGAGTCCTAACCACTGGACAACCAGGGAATTCCCTCAACTACTGCAGTATTATCCAAACATAAGCTTAACATTAATCCCAGCTACAGCAATGTGTTTGAAACACAAATCTGATCATCTTATTCTCCTGCTTAGAACGTTTTAATGGTTTCCCACTGTTCTCAGACTAAAGATTGACATCTCTGATACAGCTTTCAAGCCCTTCAAACCCAGTGCCAGCTCCCACCATCATTCTTATACATTTTCCCTCTATGCTCTACAGCTACAGTGGTCTTCTTTCAGTTTTTTAAACAAGCCTCCCCCAGGCCACTCCTACCCACCCCACCCCAGCTGGTTAAGTCCACCCATCCATCAATCTAAACTCTCACCTCAACTCTTCAAATAAGCATAAGTCATGACCCTTTACTGTGTCTCCTCAGAGAACACTCTTCTTTTTAGAATATGTATTAGATAGGACATGGATCTGCTGCTGAAACAGAGATTCTGGTGACATTAATGTGATAGAAGTTTATTTTTCGCTCAAAATATACTGTGTGCCTAAGTAGCTGAGGACTTGTCTGGAGGCTCTGTTCTGTCGGGAGCCCAGGATCCTTCTGCCTGTTGCGTTGACATCTCTAGATTGTTGCTTACCAGCCTGCTCTAAGATGATTCACTACCATCTCACATTCCAGCCGGTGGAAGGGAGAAGGAGGGAAGGGAGGGCACAATCACTCCTTTTAAGTGTATGACTCAGGAGTTCCAATTATTACTTTTACTCACCTTTTACTGATCAGAAGTTGGTCACGTGGCCACACCTAGCTGTAAGGGAAGCTGGGAAAAGTAGCCTTTATTTTGGTTGCCATATGCCTGGCAGTGAACCTGGAGATCTGTTCCTATAGATGGAGTGAATGGATATGGGGACACCTAGTGGTCCCTGTGGCATAACACCCAACCCTGACTGCGTTAATTAGTCAGGGTTAATGTGTACACTACATTAATTAGTGTAATTATTTGATTGATGTCTACCTATCCCACCAGACTGTAATCTCTACCAGAGCAGGGACCGTGTCTATTTTTGCGGACCACTGTGTCCTCATCTTCTATCCCCATGCCTGACACATAGTACGACCTTAATAAATATTTGTTGAACGCACGCATGAATGAAGAGATTGGGTCTCTGACTACCTCTGGTTATTTCTGGTGTCACACTTGACACTCCAGCCAGACCAAACCACTTGTAGTTGCCTTAATTCATTCTCTATTTAAAAAAAAAATTTTTTTTGGCTCATCTGAAAAGCAAAAATTGTCATCTCACTGTTTAACTTTCTTTGATTTTTGAGATAACACACATTTTCACATATTTCCATTAATACTTCTTGTTTTGAGATTTGATATGACCAATTCTAACATCCTTTGAAGTACACTAAGAGCTTAACACAGTAGATTTTAGTCAAAGTTAGGCAGCATACTCAGGCACTTGCTTGATGACAAGTAAAATATAATGCTTGTATTAGGGCTTTCGTGCAATTCTACCTGAAGCCTTTTTTTTTTTTTTTTTTTTTTTTTTTTTGCGGAACGCGGGCCTCTCACTGCTGTGGTCTACCCCTGTTGCGGAGCACAGGCTCTGGACGCGCAGGCTCAGCGGCCATGGCTCACGGGCCTAGCTGCTCTGTAGCATGTGGGATCTTCCCGGACCGGGGCACGAACCCGCGTCCCCTGCATCGGCAGGCGGACTCCTAACCACTGCGCCACCAGGGAAACCCTGAATGCTATTTCTTAAACCTGAGCTTTCCACAAGAGTTGAGAAGCAAAGAGTTAAAGGTTACATTCCCTGTTTAGAACCTGGAAGGTTGGTGTGATGTTGTGATTTATAATAAGAAATTTGTATTTGGTCTTCCTCTCATTTTGGGCACAGAGCTCCTAAAATCCTTTGGCATTTCCTAAGTGTTAAGAGCAATTAAGGTGCCTTGATACTCATAACAAACCCCTTTCAACCACACCTGAGTTTATGTTAATGAGGTGACTTTTGGAAAGGATCTAAGGTTAGGGGCTTGTTGCCAGGGGAATGTGATTGGAGGGTTGGAAATTTCAGTCCCACCCCCTGACCTCCAGGGATGGGAGACGGGAGAGGGGCTGGAGGTTGGCCAATGGCCAATGACTGAATCAATCACACCTGCCTAAAGAAGCCGCCGTAAAAACGCCGAAGGGAGGGGTTCAGAGAGCTTCCAGGTTGGTGAACAAGGATGCAGCTACATTCCGGGCCTTACACTCCACGGGGACCGAAGCTCTTGCACTGGGGACCTCACCCTATGTATCTCTTCATCTGGCTGTTTATTCGTATCCTTTAATATCCTTTGTTATAAACTGTTAATCTAGTAAGTAGACTGGTTTCCTGAGTTCCGTGGGCCATTCTAGCAAATCAATCAAGATGGAGCTTGTGGGAACTTCCGATTTACAGCCAGTTGATCAGAAGCACAGATAACAAGCTGGACGTACGACTGGCATCTGAAACGGGTGAGTCTGGTGGGACCTGGCTACTAACCTGTGGCATCTGAGGCTATCTCCAGGTAGATAGTGTCAGAATTGAGTTAAATCGCTGGGACACCTGGTCAGTGTCCTCTGAGAATTAAGTTAATTTCCTGATGGTGTGGAAAAAAACACACCCATTGGAGATGGTGTTTTAAATTGCTCTTTAAGGTAATATCCATGAGTTTCAGCAGTCAGTAAAGATTAATGTTGTATTGATAACTCAATAAGTCTGATTAAGGCACAGTGGGAAGGATGGCCAGCTTGCCCACAATTACCCAACCACACCACCTACTACCAGATATTTTCCTTTTTTAAGAGACAATAGGAGTATAGACACACAGGGATTAGAGCACCAGAGGGAAACTGTCCTTGAAAACGAGAGAAGCGAAAGAGCTGCAGATCCAGCCACTGGTCGAGTTCGCACTTGGCATGAAGACCTATTCAGGTCACAGCAGCAGTGATTACCAAAGGAGACAGACAAACGACAAGTACAAGAAAGAGCTGAAACACCTAGCTCTGGGCTGACTGCCTTCGCGTCTGCATGTCTCCAACAGTCCATGCGCGGGCGGCCGCCATGATGCTGTGTCAGTTCCAGGTCACAGCCACCAGCCGCTGCAGCGCAAAAATAAACAGAGGAGGGGCTTCCCTGGTGGCGCAGTGGTTGAGAGTCCGCCTGCCGATGCAGGGCACACGGGTTCGTGCCCCGGTCCGGGAAGATCCCACATGCCGCGGAGCGGCTGGGCCCGTGAGCCATGGCACTGAGCCTGCGCGTCTGGAGCCTGTGCTCGCAACGCGAGAGGCCACAACAGTGAGAGGCCCGCGTACCACACAAAAAAATAATAAAATAAACAGAGGAGAAGGCCGGTTTGGAGCTGGAATGGGGAGGTCGGCTCTTCTGGTGCTCAGCAGGCTTTTTGCCTGACGCTGATTCTCCCAGCTCTCTGGGTGATCCCACCACTCAGGGGGAGGCGGGAGTTCATGTCAGCAGAGTGGAACAGACTCCTTGTCCCTTCAAAGTTGAGAATGCTACTTTCTAGACCCTTCCATCTCTCCATATAAATAAATCAAGCCTGGAGAGTCTCCAAGTCACCTCTGTTAAACAAGACAGAATTTAAGCTTCTCCTGAGAGCTTTCTGGTAACCTGATTTCCATTCCGGTGAAGAAGTAAAGGTACGCCCACCAGTGTCGTGGTGACAAAGCAGAAAAAGAATATGAGAAGCTGCCTGTGGACACGTGTTGCAGTGGTTACATCACACACATGGATTTCCTGTTTCTTAGTGAAATAGATATGAATACTGTCACATTGAAAATTCACAAAGATCCACGTGTTTGGTTTCATCCTCACCTTCTTTGTTTGTTTTTTTTCTTTTTTTAAATAAATTTCTTTATTTATTTTTGGCTGTGTTGGGTCTTCGTTGCTGTGTGTGGGCTTTCTCTAGTTGCGGTGAGCAGGAGCTACTCTTCGTTGCGGTACGCGGACGTCTCTTGCGGCGGCTTCTCTTGGAGCACCGGCTCTACGTGCACAGGCTTCAGTAGTTGTGGCACACAGGCTCAGTAGTTGTGCCTCACGAGCTCTAGAGCGCAGGCTCAGTAGTTGTGGCACACGGGCTTAGTTGCTACGCGGCATGTGGGATCTTCCATGACCAGGGCTTGAACCCGTGTGCCCTGCATTGGCAGGCGGATTCTTAACCACTGTGCCACCAGGGAAGTCCCCTCGCCTTCTTTGTTGATGAAGTAAAGTAAGAATTTTCTATCCAAAAAAAAAAGATAATAAGAGTATAAAAAATATAAAATACTTTAATATGGACACACTGAATGAAGCTATAGGAAAAAAATGGAAATATGTGAGGGTGGTGGGATTTAGGTTTTATTATCGTTATTTTAACATTTTTTAATATTGTTGCTAATGAAGCTAAATCACAGCACGATTACCATCTCCAAAACATAATCACCACCACCAGTTCTGTTAGCAATGTCCTTTTAAAAATACACAAGACCTAGGAATTCCCTGGCAGTCCAGTGATTGGGACTCCCGCGCTTTCACTGCTGGGGCCTGGGTTCAATCCCTGGCTGGGGAACTAAGATCCCGCAGGCCACGCGGTGTGGCCAAAAAAGAAAAAATACACAAGATCTATAAGATATTGTGGGTAATAGAGAAAAGGAGAGGGGCTGTTCTAAATATAAGCACGAATGTGGCCAGTGTGCGGAAGACACATTTTCCTGTATAAGATTCAATTATAATTCTGAAAGCCAAGAGAGGAAGCAATAATTCCAGGGAAAGGAAGTAAAGGGCTTCTATTTCCTTAGTGTTCATGAGCAGACATTGACATTACTGCTAATGAGAACAGCATGCTTTCAGACAGAAAGTACGTGCATGCGTGCCAAGCTTCAGTGTGCAGATACCCAGCACAGCTCCAGCAGTCGGGAACTCAGCAGTTTTGCTCCTGAGCCCCACTGAGAGTGACCTCTTAATAAATTCTTCAGTGACTGCTCAGAAATGCATTTGACTCTAGATGCCCCAGTGCACACATATTTCCCGCTCGTCATGTAGTTTAGGAAGCTTCTCCCTCGTAATGCCAGAATCTTCAGCAGGGTTCAATTGTACTCACTTCTCAATTCAAATGCCTGAGTTTTTCAAGTTCAACTACTGTCTGAATAAAATTTACTCAGACAGCTGTTTAGAGAGGCTGAATGTGCAGAAAAAGAAAAAGAAAAGGACTTGGTAATATTGTTGGGGAGAGAAGATTATTTCAGAGCAGGGAAGGAGGTTTGGGTAGATGGACAATTTTGGCCAATCGGAGGATGCCACATGAACATGTACATGTGAGTGTGTGTGGGGGGGCAGATAAGAGGGGCTAAGAAAAGAAAGTAGACTTGCAACATAATTGCCTCTATTACAATTTTATAAAAACACTGGTGGCAGCCCTACATAAGCAGATGTATCTGGAAGGCTGTAACTAGCTTCCTCCAATTTAGCCCAGTTTGCCCTGACTAGGCTGATGCATTTCTGACCCTTCCTTTCCTGGTCTGATGGAGGCCTACCCCTCTGGTATTGGAAGGGACAAGGGCGAAAAAGACAAAGGAAGGGGAAAATGCTCAGAGCTTATAGGCAGTGGCACCTGGAAACCAGGCACCCCTTTGGGGATATAGTTGAAGCTTCAAGCCCAGCTACAGAAGGAAAGAGTGGTTGGTCGTAGCAGGGGCTCCAGATGCTACTAGAAACGCACCTAGAAAGTGAGGCACCTGGGAATGATGGGAACTTCGTTCATGGGATACTTACTTCTCTGACATCAATTGTATTGATAAGAGGGATTGCAAATTCAGATCCCAAATCAGGCCAGATAGAGCCTGCTGCGTGTAAGATAACGGGGAGGGGTGTGATTATGGCGAATAGAAGCACTCGAGGACATTGTAAATTTACTGCAGGGGGATGTAGAGAACAAACGTATGGACACCAAGGGGGTGAGTGAGGGGGTGGTGGTGGGATGAACTGGGAGATTGGGATTGACATGTATACACCAATAGGTATAAAATAGATAACTAAGAAGAACCTGCTGTATTTTTTTTTTTTTTTGCGGTACGCGGGCCTCTCACTGTTGTGGCCTCTCCCACTGCGGAGCACAGGCTCCGGACGCGCAGGCTCAGCGGCCATGGCTCACAGGCCCAGCCGCTCCGCGGCATGTAGGATCTTCCCGGCCCAGGGCACGAACCCGTGTCCCCTACCTCGGCAAGCAGACTTTCAACCACTGTGCCACCAGGGAAGCCCGAACCTGCTGTATTGAAAAAAAATTTACTGTAGGGGAACAAAATTTGCCACCCCAAAATGTCTCTTTGATATGCAGATTATTTCAGGCTGAAAACAATCAAATTCCAAAGGACTCGAGAAGAAACTTTGACCTTCCCCCTAACTGCCTAAAAAATGTGGATAGAGGACCTGTTCCAGGAAGGGAACCATCACTGTAGATAACTATACGGATGACCTAGGTGCGTGCGTAGACGGGGAGGAATCTAGCAAAGTCTGTTTGTTAAAATTCCTCTCTGTGTCCCACTGTCCCTGCATACTCCAGAAAACATTTGTTTACCAAGCATTTGCTTTTTCATCTCCATGTCAGTTGCCTTTCTCCCCTTCAAGTTCCCAAACCACTATCCCCAACATCCTCTTTTGTCTTTAGATGAAAACAGTATTTAAAGTGAGGTTTCAGCCATTTGGGTGAGTTACTCAGTTTTCCTGGGTCTCTCACATGTATACATGTTGTTAAACTCTTGTGTGATTTTTCTCTTGTTAATCTGTCTCATGTCACTTTAACTCTCAGACCAGCCAGAAAAACCTAGAAGAGTAGAGGAAAATTTCTCCCTCCCCGACATCATCCTATGAGAATCCTGGCCCAAATTATTCAGATCTTCTGATATTTCAAGAGAAAGTATACATTTGAATTTTTATGCAAAAAATTTAATCACAGGAATGTTGGCAATTGATTTTAAAAGTTTAAAAGGACCGTGTGGGACAGACGTTGCTGTACCTGCCAAACCACATGTGCACATCCCACAGCCCCTGAAACTCAATATGCCAAAAATGGAACTCATTAGTCTCTGTTCCCCATTTCAGTGAATGCTTTCCCTGACTGCCAGTAGCTCAAGCTAGAAAGATGGGCATCAGCCCTGATTCCTTCCTCTCCCTCACCCCTTACTTCCAACTGGTGACCTAGCTATGTGGACTCAACTTCTGAAATCTCACTTATATTTGTCCCCTAACCTACTCTCACTGGCTTTGTTTAGGTTTTCACAATTTCTTTCCTGGCCTAATCCATTTCTCAGCCTTTAGTCTCATCCATTTCTTTTTTTAAATGAAGATTTAAAAAAAAATTTATTTTGGCTGCACCGGGTCTTAGTTGTGGCACGCAGGATCTTTGTTGCGGCATGCGGACTTCTTAGTTGCAGCATGCATGTGGGCTCTAGTTCCCTGACCAGGGATTGAACCTGGGCCCCTGGCATAAGGAACGTGGAGTCTTACCCACTGGACACACCCTAGTCTCATCCAGGAAGTCCCTAGTCTCATCCATTTCTAATCCTCTAGTGACCTATCTAAAATTAAAAAATTGAAGCAAGTTATTGTTTTGTGCAAAAAATTGTTTTGTGCAAAAAATTCCATCTTCCCTACTACCTGTTGGGTAGAGTCAGTGTGGTTTGGCATGGCACACAGCTCCGTAGTCTGACTCCTGTCTACATACTCAGCCTCATTCCTTGTGTGCCTTTGTCGACTGAAAAAAAATGCACAACCTAAAAGTTGAGAATTATGTTTTATTCAGTGGTCTTACTGAGGACTATAACCCAGGAGGGCAGCCTCCCAGATAGCTCTGAGGGACTGTTTGCTTCAAAGAGGTAAGAGAAGAGCCACGATATATACGAGTTTTCATTGCCGAACCCCGCCCCCCCACAAACAACCATGTAGTCAAACATCAAAAGATTATTGCTAATCACAAAAACCAGACCTCTCAAGTTAATGATTTTAGTGCTTTTCCATGTATGGGAAGATGTAAGAGTTGGGCTCCTTGAAATTATTCCTTTGATATGCATCTTAACTATCTAGGGCCAGTGTCCTGTTCTCCATCCTGAATTTCCCTCAGGACACACAGCTGTGGGAGACTGTAATGGCTGATGGCTTGATGTTGGGCAAATTTCGTTGTTTACACCTTCCTCCTCCTGTTTTATGCTCAGATACTGACCTGCCTGCAGTTCCTCTAAGGGTCGTGCTGTTTTATTCCTCTCTCCCTTTTCTCACTGCTCCTATTATCTGGGATGAATGCCCTTGCCTTTCTGTATCAGGGTGTGTTCAGTTCTAAGTACCACAAAACCCAATTCAAACTGGCTTAAATAATAAAAGTAGGTTTATTGACCTATGCAAATAGTAGGGTAAGCTTCAGGGTTGGTCTGATCTGGTGGCTCAGTGATGTCACCAAGCACCCAGATTCCTCTTTTTCCATCTTCTGTTGTTATGTCTTCATCTTAAGGCTAGCATTACAAGACAGCCGTTGACAACGCCTGGGCTACCTGCCTCTTTGGCCACATCCTAGATAGGGGTAGTGGTAGAGAAGAGAAGAAAATGAGGTAAACATATTTTAAAATCTTTGATCTGTACAATTAAGATATGTGCTCTTTCTAATATCTAAGTTATAGCAATAAAGCATTTTTTTAAATTCTACATTACTCATCGATACATTCTTAATTGGATCTGTGTCTGTGTTTTTGATTAGATACTTCTGAGACTGAGCAGATGTAGCCTAATAATGCACAGTTACATGTGAATTTTATATATAAGTAATCATGATAAAGTTACCTTTGAAGGCTTATCTCTAGCACTTCCCAGCGTATACATTCCACTCCGGCCAAATTGGATAACTCATTCTTCCTTGAACATCCTGCCCTCACTTCTTTGTCTTTGCTCATATTCTCTTTACATTAATGTTTCATAAGTTAAATCACATTTTAAATGAACCCAAAAAGCTTCCTTTTGAAAGGAATCAACTTGTTAGACCTTTTGCAAAATGAAAAATCTCAAATTCTCACTATACCATTTATTTTTTGGAAAAAACCAGATGTTCATATATTGAGCTTGTACAAAATGAAAATCTGGTTATCCAGAAATGTTCACAAATAATAGCTAGTAAAAGTTAATAGCAATAATAAAACCAGCTAAAAGCAATAATTCCGAGAGGCAGCGTAATGTCGAGGAAAAAGCATAGACTTTGATGTCAGATGAATAGGATTTTGATTAGTTTTTGCCACTTACCAGATGTGAATTCACCTAAGTCAATTAGGTTCTTTTGGATAAATAACAGTAGCGTCCAAACATCACTGATAATAATGGGTCTATGTCTCCTTTCAGCTTTTCTGTCAGTTTATAATGATAACAAGTTTTAGACCAATTTCAGTCACACAGAGATATTTATTAATAAGTGAGCCCAAAAGAGTCATTTATACATTCTGTGCTCTGTGCCCCCTGTTCTTTTAGGTCTTCCAACAGCATCTTGTGGTAAATGCGACAACCGTCTAGGGACAGGATCCAGCTCATTGGCTAACTGAACACAGATGACCAAAAATCTTCTTAATTGGTGGCTAAATTTGGGACTATTCATTCAGGAATCATGCACCATTTCTAAGGGTATGGATACCAGGGCTTGCTGGATTTCTATGTCCTGGTCACACATGGATGGAAAAGCCTGTGAACTAGTTCTTGAACCACTAGTTTCACGACTGAAAAACCATTTATAACCCCACTTTGCTAGTAAGTCACATTCTGTAATTGATCAGAGAAAACGATTGCAGAAGCTCTGATAGTCTCTACATTGGAGCGTATACTTTTGCTGCCATGTTAGCTTACCACCCTGAGTTCATATGCCTAATAGGGCAATCCATTGCTTCTTGGGTATAGTGAAAATGAATACTCGTACCTTACCCCATTTATGCTGAAGCGTTTGAAAGTAAATTATAGACAAAACAACAGTGTTGGTAAGTTACTTTTCCTCTCAGAATTTGAGACCCTGAGATGGGTATCATATTTTCTTTTTTTTTTAATCAATTAATTAATTTAGGCTGCACCAGGTCTAAGTTGCGGCACAAGGGATCTTCCTTGCAGCATGTTTAGTTGCGGCATACGGGATATTTAGTTGCGGCATGAGGGCTTCTTAGTTGCGGCATGCGTGTGGGATCTAGTTCCCCAACCAGGCATCGAACCTGGACCTCCTGCATTGGGAGTGCAGAGTCTTACCCACTGGACCAGCAGGGAAGTTCCTCGTATTTTCTTTCTCATCACTTCTACCGTCGCAAACATCTGATGAGCTCTGATAGTTTGCACAGCTCTGGATAGGTGCTACACGTGATATTAAGATTAGGAATAGAGGAACTTGGACTTTTGTAACCTCTTGGCCAGGGTAATGTCCGCATTTTACATTGTGCTGTGTAACACTGTGTTGAGAGTGTTCCCGTCTCTGCCCCACCACACCTAATTTTGACAGGAAGAACAGTATAGATACATGAATCATAATACTAAAGTATAATTTTCAAAAGGTTAAGAGACATGGATTTTATGCAAATGTAAAATAAATATGTCAGAGGTTTTATTCAACTCATTCATTAATGGGAGAACAAGTAAGATGTTGTAACCAGTTTAAAGGGAATTTGTAGAACCAACATGCATAGGTGATGAGGAATGCTGAAATGAATTTACTACTGGATCCAAATCTGGCTAATATCCTATAGGCCAATAAAATGAAATATTTGGGGGTCATCCTTTTTATAGGATGGAAATCAATTCTATCTCTATTGGCAAAATTCGTTTGCACTGCTGCAGACAAGAACGTATGCCTCGTTACATCTTAACTTTTACTTCTACAGAGTTGAAAGAAAGCCTAGTCAATAGATAGACACCCATATAGAATCAATAATTGGGGAGGCTCTATACAGTGTTTAAAAATATGCCCACAAATTCTTTGATACTCTGTGCTTCAAGAGGTGGAGCTTAATTCCTCTCCGTTGAGTGTGGGCTGGATTTGATGACTCACTTCTAACCAACAAGATGGTAGAAATGAGAGTGTGTGATATCTGAAATCAGGAAATAAAATACATTGTAGCTTCCTTCTTCCTCTTATTTATTATTATTATTTTTTGCGGTACACGGACCTCTCACTGTTGTGGCCTCTCCCGTTGCGGAGCGCAGGCTCCGGACGTGCAGGCTCAGCGGTCATGGCTCACGGGCCCAGCTGCTCCACGGCATGTGGGATCTTCCCGGACTGGGGCACGAACCCGTGTCCCCTGCATCGGCAGGCGGACTCTCAACCACTGCGCCACCAGGGAAGCCCTCCTCTTCTTTTCCTTTTCCCCCACCTCCTCCTCTTCCTTTTCTTGTCCCCTCCTACTCTTCACACATTATTTAGATATAATTTTATAATTCACACATTATACAATTAGTCTATTTAAAGTACCCAGTTCAGTGGTTTTTTAGCATATTCAGAGTTGTGCAGTCATTACTACAATCAATTTTATTTTATGTGTTTTTTTTTTAATTTTTAAAAATTTATTTATTTTTGGCTGCATTGGGTCTTTGCTGCTGTGCTCGCGGGCTTTCTCTAGTTGCGGCGAGCGGGGGCTACTCGTATTTGCGGTGCGCGGGCTTCTCATTACGGTGGCTTCTCTTTGGTGCAGAGCACGGGCTCTAGGCATGCGGGCTTTAGTAGTTGTGGTGCATGGGCTCATTAGTTGTGGCTCACGGGCTCTAGAGTTCAGGCTCATTAGTTGTGGCACACGGGCTTATTTGCTCCGTGGCATGTGGGATCTTCCTGGTGATCCAGGAAGACGGATCCAGGTGACGGACCTTAAAATAGGGGAAATTACCCTAGATTGTCCCCATGGGTCTAATTTAGTCACAGAAGCCTGTAAGAGCAGAGGACCTTCTCTGGCTAGAGGCAGAAGAGATTACAGCAGAACAAGGAGTCAGAGGGATGCCAAGCCTGGAAGGATTTCTGCACAACTGCTGACCCTGAGAGGTAGGGGCCACATGATCCTGTGCAAGAACTGGAGAGAGGCTCTGGGAGGTTGAAAGGTGATGCTGGCTGACAGCTAGTAAGGAAATGGGGATCTGAATAAGCCCAGAAGTGGATTTTCCCCCAGAGCTTGCAGGTGAGAGCTCAGGCTGGTTGACAACTTGATTTTGGCCTTGTGAGACCCAGAGAAGGGAACCTGCTGAGCCCACTGGACTCCTGACTTACAGAACTGTGAGGGAATAAATGTGTGTTACTTGAGCAGTAGGCTTCTTTGTGTTAAGCCACTGGAATTTTGGGACTACTTGTAACTGCCTCCTAGCTTATCCTAACTAATGTACTAGTTCTGTAAATGTAAATATTTACCAATTGGGAGAAAATAGTTTAAGCCCCCAAACGCCATCTACTTTTTTCTCCTATAAAAACATTACAACGGGCTTCCCTGGTGGCGCAGTGGTTGAGAGTCCACCTGCCGATGCAGGGGACACGGGTTCGTGCCCCGGTCCGGGATGATCCCACATGCCATGGAGCAGCTGGGCCCGTGAGCCATGGCCACTGATCCTGCACACCCGGAGCCTGTGCTCCGCAACGGGAGAGGCCACATCAGTGAGAGGCCTGCGTACCGCAAAACAGAAAACAAAAACCAAAAAAACAAATACCATCATTGGGACAAATTTGGATATATTCTAATTTATGTTAAATAGCAAATCAGCAGCATACTTTAGTATTCTCCCTCTTAGCTTAACAAATTATCTGTTGCCCTCATCACAAATGATCATGACATAAGACTGGGATTGATGAACTCCAGCACTGATTTAAAGGAGAGTGGTAACCTGTATTTTAGAGCAGTCATTGGCCATGTTAGAATGGATGAAAGACCACTGAGATTAGAGGTCGGGTGGTTGAGTCTACTGTGGTAACCCAAATGAAGGCCGCGGCAGTGGGGATGAAGTGAGGGGCAGAACATGGAGGTTTCAAGGAGGCATCAGGACAAACATAAGGGAAGTGGGGATGAAGGACAGGAATGAGTGCAGGGTGACTCCTGGGTTCTTAAGTTGGGTGGCTAAGTGGATAATGCTTGGAATTAGTCATTAGCCAGATAGTAGGATGCTTTGAGCTGCAAGGCACAAAAGCCCAACTAACAGTGGCTTAAGCCAGTGTTTGCCAACCAGTGTGCCTAGCACCATAGTGTGCAGCAGGTGTGTTCCAGGTGCTCTGAGATATTGACCCACCTAGTCCTTGGAGCAACCAGGTGAGAGCCTGAGGTGGCCGGGAGCCCCTGGAGACAGTTACCTCTAGCCATGAGTATCCTCATCTGCTTACCCAAGTGTATCATATGAACATCACTTTTTAGTATGTGGTATGAAATTAAAAAAGCTTGGGACTGGCTTAACCATAAACCACATAAGTTCTGGTTGAAGTTAGATCCAGGATTGGTTAATTAGTAGCAAAATACAGTTGTCAGGAACCCAGATGATTTCCATCATTCCATTCCACCTTCCTCAGCATGTTAGTTTTCATCTTCATGCTTGTTCCCAGATGATCCCTGGATATAGGTCAGTTGTTCCCATAATGTCCCTTGATTTGGGCTTTTCCAATGTTCTTCATGATGGTATTCTGGCAGGAACATATCTTTGTCCCCAACCCCCCCCTTCCCACAAGAGGAAGGAAATACTTTTCAGAAGCTCCGCATGAGACTTTGCCTTATGTCTCCTTGGCAGAACTTGGTCACACATCCACTGCCAGGCCAGTCCTGACAAAGGGGAATGAAATCACTGTCATCTGCTTGCCAAAGCCAGATGTGCAGCCACATCTTCCCCTGGTGCTAAGCTCTCAGAGTCATCTCCACACTATGAATCAGATTCTCATGCTCCTACCTTCTCAAGCCCTGCAATGCTTTTCCGTTCACCTAAGCCATTAATTTTGATCTGACATTTGCTGTTCCTGTAATCTCTTCCACCACTACTCTTCGTTCTCAGTGTTTAGTCATAATGAGCCTTTGAATGGTCTTCTGAAGAGCCATCTCTCTCTACCTTCCGGTTCATACATGGTATTCCTATTGTCTGTTGTCCTCCTTGGACAATTCCTATTCCATTGTCTGAAACATTTTTATCTCCTCTTTGCTTCTCTTTGTCTTTTCTCAGCCTTCAGGTCTTGGCTTAAAATTCACTACCCCTGGACATCCTGACCCTCAATTTTGTTGTTATATCACAACACTTTTCACTGTTAAACCATCTTTGCTGTTAAACACCTAGGGAGTAAGCTTTTTGAGAGGAGGAAACTGTTTTTTTTGTTTTTTGTTTGTTTTTTCTTCTCACTTTTGAATCTATGTTTCTTGCACTGAGGTGCTCCAAATAGTTGTTGCAAGACTGACCAAACTGGGGCTTCCCTGGTGGTGCAGTGGTTGAGCATCTGTCTGCTAATGCAGGGGACACGGGTTCGAGCCCTGGTCTGGGAGGATCCCATATGCTGCGGAGCAACTAGGCCCGTGAGCCACAACTACTGAGCCTGCACGTCTGGAGCCTGTGCTCCACAACAAGAGAGGTCACAGTAGTGAGAGGCCTGCACACCGCGATGAAGAGTGGCCCCCGCTTGCCACAACTAGAGAAAGCCCTCGCACAGAAACGAAGACCCAACACAGCAAAAATAAATAAATAAATTACTAAAACTCCTACCCCCAACATCTTCTTTAAAAAAAAAAAAAAAAAAAAGACTGACCAAACTGGATGAATAAACCGGAATCCCTTGAGCACCTTCCAAGCTCACATCTGTCTTTACTTTGTGAACTTAGGGGTGGATGTTGGAACTTACAGCCAACTTTACTTCAGGTGACTCAAACAGATACTTGTACACCAATGTCGATTGCAGCATTATTCATGATAGCCAAAAGGTGGAAACAACTCAAATGTCCATCAATAGATTAGTGGATAAACAAAATGTGGTATACACATACAATGAAATATTATTCACCCATAAAGAGGAATGAAGTTCTGAGTGTGCCTTTGAACACATGGATGAACCTTAAAAATAAAGTGCTAAATGAAATAAGCTGGACCTAGAAATATGAATATTGTATGATTCTACTTATATGAGGTACTTAGGGTAATTAAATTCATAGAAACAGAAAGTAGAACAGAGGTTACTAGAGGGGAATAAAAGGAGGAAGAGTTATTATTTCTGAGTTTCTGTTTGGAGTGATGAAAAATTTTGGAAATAGATAGTAGTGATGGTTGCACAACATTGCGAGTATACTTAATGCCACTGAAGTGTATACTTAAAAAATGGTTAGAATGGCAAATTTTGTATTATATATATTTTACCGCAATAAAAATATTTTTTTTAAGTACTGGATTCCTTGTAAGACAACCCCCTCCCCCACTCTCTTTCCTACTCCTAATACAACTCATTCTTAATTCCTTTTCAGGTTTTGAGTCCTTCTGCTTTAAAAAAAAAAACAAACCCTGATTACTGTTTATCTAGGAATTCTCCTTTTCAGAGGCACATAACAGAGTGCTCAGCATGCCAGGCATGTTTTACATGCTGTCCCTGAGGCTGGAAGCAGAACGATCATTTCTCTCTGTTAAGTTAGACTTGTTAAGAATATAAATGGGTCCAGGGTCACAGAATTTGATGACTGGGTTGAATGCTTCCCTTCTCCCCCACTCCGACATCTTAACAGGAATGAAAGTTTAAAGAAGATACAAAATAATGGATAGTGAAAGTCTGTATCCTATTACTCAGGTAAAACCTTACTTGTGAATTTTCAACTTTGGTAGTATTGCCAAATTGCTCTCTAAAATAGCTGTACCAATTTATACTCTCACCAGCAAGATAGGAGAGCTCTTGTGTTCCACATCTTTGCCAATACTTGATATTAACAGAGCATTTTCTGGGGGTAAAGGTAGAGTGAGGGTGAGGATTGGCTTTTTGTGTGTGTTGTGTTATTTATTTATTTAACTTTTTGAATTGAAGTATAACATGTTTGCAGAAAATGTCTCATAACAGAGATAGACATGTTGGTAAATTATCATGCAGTGAGGATGCCCATTTTACCATCACTCAAGCTAAGAGTTTATGCTTTTTGCTGATTTTATGGGGAACAAATAAGTCTCACTGTGGATTTATTTTGTTTCACTAATTTCTAGTGAGGTTGATCATCCAATTTACATTCAGATTTACTCTTTTGTAAATTGACACCAGCAGCTAACACTTCCCGAATGCTTCCTGTGTGCCAGATATTCTTTTAAGTGCTTTACTGTATCAACTCACTTAATCCTCACAGTGGTCCTATGTGGAATGCTATTATTATCTCCACTTTACAGATGAGTAAACTGAGGTCGTTACATGGCTAGTCACTTCCCATAGTCACATAGTTGGTTAATGGTGAATCCAGAATTGGAATCTAGACAGTCAGACTTGGCATTTGGGTTTGTAGTCACTATGCTATTACTGTATAACTTCATGTACTAGTTATCTATTATTGCATAATTATTAGTTATCTATTATTGCATAATAATAGATAACTCCTAGACACAGCAGCTCAAAACAGCAAACATTTATTAACTCATAATCTCGGAGTGTCAGAAATCTGGGAGTGGCTTAGCTAGGTTGTTCTGTCAGGATCTCTCATGAAGTTGCAGTCAGGATGTCAGCTGGGACTTCGGTCGTCTGAAGATTTGACTGGGGCTGGAGAATTTGCTTCCAAGATGGGTCACCCATATGGCTGTTGGATGGAGACCTCCATTTCTTGCCACAAGGGCCATTCCCTAGGGCTGCTTGAGTGTCCTCATAACATGGTGGTTAGCATCTTCCAGATCAAGTAATCCAAGAAAGAGCAAAGAGGAAGTCATGATGCCTTTTATGACGTAAAAGTCACACATAGTCATAGAAATCACACACACGCTTCCCATCATTCCCATCTTATTCTATTTGTTGGAAGTGAGTTGCCAAACTCAACTCACACTCAAGGAGAAGGAAATTAGCTCTATCTTTTGAAGCGAGTATGGACAGAATTTGTGGAATTTTTTTTTTGGCTGCTTTGGGTCTTCATTGCTGCATGCGGGCTCTCTCTTGTTGCAGCGAGTGGGAGCTACTCTTCATTGCAGTGTGTGGGCTTCTTACTGAGGTGGCTTCTCTTGTTGTGGAGCACGGGCTCTAGGCACATGGGCTTCAGTAGTTGTGGCATGTGAGCTTCAGTAGTTGTGACTCGTGGGCTCTAGAGCACAGGCTCAGTAGTTGTGGCGCTCGGGCTTAGTTGCTCCACGGTATGTGGGATCTTCCCGGACCAGGGCTCGAACCCGTGTCCCCTGCATTGGCAGGCAGATTCTTAACCACTGTGCCACCAGAGAAGTGTGGACATATTTTTAAACCACCAAATATACTGCCTATATTCTTACAGTTTTGTTTTTTTTTTTTACTTTGTCTTTTGTGATTCTATTTTTTAATTAAAATTTCCCCCAATTTTATTGAGATATAATTGACATATAGCACTTTATAATATGTTCAGCATAATGATTTGACTCACATACATCATGAAATGATGACCACAAGTTTAGTGAACATCCATTATTTCAAATAGATACAAATATTTCTTTCCTTGTGATGAGAACTCTTAAAATTTACTCTCTTAACAACTTTCATATATAATATACAGCAGTGTTATATTTATCATGTTGTACATTACATCCCTAGTACTTATTTACCTTATACCTGGAAGTTTGTACCTTTTGATTGCCTTCATTCAATTCCCACTCTCCCTGTCCCCTCGCCTCTGATAACCACAAATCTGATCTCTTTTTCCTTGTTTATTTGATTTTGAAGTATAATTTACCTACAACACTATGTCCATCTTGTATGATCCTTTATATATTCCAGATACACATTCCTTGTTGGATAAATGCATTGCAAATATTTTCTCTGAGATCTGTTGGGATTATGATTGGAATTGCAATGAATGTACAGATTACTTTGAGGGAAACTAACAGCCTTATATTACTGAGTCTTTCCATTCATGAATATAGTATATCTCTTTATTTAGGTCTATAATGCATCATATAATTTTTTATGATTTTCTTCACTAAAGGCCCTACACATCTTTTGTAAAATTTATTCCAAATTATTTTTTAAATTTATATTTATAATTATTTTTGTCTATAGTATAAGAATATAATAGACTTTAAAACACTGAGTTAATATCTAGTCACTTTTGTTGAACTCCCTTATTACATTTTGGATTTTCTCCATAGTCAACTAGATTGACTGTAAATACTGGTAGTTTAGTTTCTTCCTTTCTAATTCTTGTGACTTTTCTTTTTCTTGTTTCACTCTGTTAGCTAGGGCTTCCAGTATAATAATGCACATACTCACTCTTAAGAGAAATCCCTTTCTTAAGTTCTTACTAAAGAGAAATTCTTGCGTAAGGAGCCATGTATAACAAGTGGCTTTTGCTTCTAGCCAATAAAAAACAAAGCAAACAGAACCAACCAAACAAAAATAAATAAATAAATAAAAATAAAACATAAAATGAAAGCCAAAACAAGAGAAAAAATCCAGAATTGTCAACAATATCCATTAGCAAGGGAATGAATGAATAAGCTGTGACATAGTCATTCAATGAAGTGTTATACAGCAGTGAAAATGAATAAATAAGACTACATGTATCAACATAGATAAGTCTCAAAAATACAATAGGAGGGAAAAATGCAAATTGTTGATGAATACATACCATGTGATAATATGTTAAAAATATGGAATAATATTATACCTTGTATACCACATATACACAAATTGGAAGGACCAACTAAACATGGTGTTTACTAGGTAAAGGGAATGCTACTGGGGATTTCAGCTTTATTTGTGTTGTATTTCTTGTGGATGGTGGTACATGAGTCTTGGTCATATTATCTTTTTCTAAGACATCACACTAGGGAAAGAAAAGAGAATTACAAAGTACTATGCAGACAGAAGTAGCTGTCAAAACACAAAGCTTAATCATGTGGGCTCTGCTGTGAGACTATTTAGCTTCAAATTCTGGTGCTCCCCCGCTTATTATATTACCTTGGCCAAGTTCTGTAACTTCTCTGTGCCTTAGTTTCCTTGTCTATAAAATGAAATTTAATAACATTAACTAATTTTTTTCTTCTCTATTTTTTAAAAATTGAAGTATAGTTGATTTACAATATTGTGCCCATCTCTGTTGTATGGCAAAGTGACTCAGTTATACACATATATACATTTTTTTAAAAATTCTTTTTCATTATGGTTTATCCCAGGAGATTGGGTATAGTTCCCTGTGCTATACAGTAGGCCCTTGTTGTTTATCCATTCTATATGTAATAGTTTGCATCTACCAACCCCAAACTCCCAGTCATCCCTCGCCCTCCCCCTCCCCCTTGGCAACCACAAGTCTGTTCTCTATGTCTGTGAGTCTGTTTCTGTTTTGTAAGTAGGTTCATTTATGTCATATTTTAGATTCCACATATAAGTGATATCACATGGTATTTGTCTTTCTGACTTGCTTCACTTAGAACGACAATCTCTATTTGCATCCACGTTGCTGCAAATGGCATTATTTCATTCTTTTTTATGGCTGAGTAATATTCCATTGTATATATGTACCACATCTTCTTTATCCATTCATCTGTCAGTGGACATTTAGGTTGTTTCCATGTTTTGGCTATTGTCAGCAGTGCTGCTATAAACATAGAGGTGCATGTATCTTTTTGTGTTATAGTTTTGTCCGGGTATATGCCCAGGAGTGGAATTGCCTGATCATATGGTAGTTCTATTTTTAGTTTTCTGAGTAACCTCCATACTATTTTCCATAGTGGCTGCACCAACTTACATTCCCACCAACAGTGTAGGAGGGTTGTCTTTTCTCCACACCCTCTCTAGCGTTTGTTATTTGTAGACTTTTTTTTTTTAAATTTATCTATTTATTTTTGGCTGTGTTGGGTCTTTGTTGCTGCATGTGGGCTTTCTCTAGTTGTGGCGAGCCGGGGCCACTCTTCATTGTGGTGCGCGGGCTTCTCATTGTGATGGCCTCTCTTGTTGCGGAGCATGGGCTCTAGGCATGCAGGCTTCAGCAGTTGTGGTGCACGGGCCTAGCTGCTCCACGGCACGTGGGATCTTCCCTGATCAGGGCTCGAACCCGTGTCTCCTGCATTGGCAGGCAGCTTCTTAACCACTGCACCACCAGGGACGTCCCTGTAGACTTTTTAATGATGGCTGTTCTGACCGGTGTGAGGTGGATAACATTACCTGTCTTATAGGAGAATTGAGATGATAAACAAGGCCTTACGAACCACTTATGAAGCACTGAATAACAGTAGCTATTAAAACAGTCTTCATAGCTGAGAGTGCATTTCTGCACTTCTTTGACATGCATTTCTGTGACATTTAAAGCAAGAGGCCACATTCTGTGCTCTGGTGATGGAGAGATGCGCTTGGAGTTGAATGCCAGCCCTGAATTTTATTTGTGAGTACAAAGGTGAAATTGTTGACACGGTATACTTAGACATATAGGACAATTCATATCTATCCGGGCTGCCTATGTTGTTATTTGGTAAATCTGGCAAACCTGGATGTGAGGGAAGGGCGCTTGAGGCATGAAAGAGAAAGGTGACTATGGGAAGTATCACAGAGTTCAGTATGGCCTTGGCATAATGTGGGCATGGGGAAAGTGGATGTGCATTTGTATTTTGTGTGCGGGTGCAGTGCTCAGAAAAGAAGCATGAAACAAAGCTGAAAAGTAGGTAGAATCCAGCGGTTTTTTTCTTTTTTTTTTTTTTGCGGTACGCGGGCCTCTCAGTGTTGTGGCCTCTCCCGTTGTGGAGCACAGGCTCCGGACGCGCAGGCTCAGAGGCCATGGCTCACGGGCCCAGCTGCTCTGCAGCATGTGGGATCCTCCCGGATCAGGGCACGAACCCATGTCCCCTGCATCAGCAGGCAGACTCTCAACCACTGCGCCACCAGGGAAGCCTGAATCCAGGGTTTTTTAAGCCTCATACCTTTTTTCAGAAATTAATTTATCTTGGCTGCCCCAGGTCTTACCTGCGGCACGTGGGATCTTCGTTGTGGCATGCATGTGGGATCTCGTTCCCGAGCAGGGATCTAACCTGGGCCCTCTGCATTGGGAGCATGGAGCCCCACCCACTGGACCACCAGGGAAGTCCCAAAGCCTCATATCTTATACTATGGAATTTGTACTTTAACCTGTTGCCATTGGAGAAGCATTGAGAGATTCAAGGAAAGCAGGGAAGTAACATGAACAGATTATTGTGTTAAAAGATCCCCCTGGAGGCAGAATGGGGTGAAGGTGAGACTGGGGGCGGGTGGACCAGCAGCTACAGTTTAGGCAAGCTGTCTGGGTAACAGTCTGGGTAGGAGGTTGGGGGCTTAATGGAAACAGTGGAAGGTGAGGAGTGCCCAGATTTAGCTGATGCTCAGGGGCAGACTTGGCAGAATTTGAGACCATTTGGATCTAGTGGTGGTGAGGGAGGTGGAGGCACTGGGTGGATTCTGAGGCCGGTGCCTTGGCACGCAGGTGAGAAATGATGACTTTAAAAAAAAAAAAAAAATTATTTATTTATTTTATTTTTGGCTGCGTTGGGTCTTCGTTGCTGCGCGCGGGCTTTCTCTGGTTACAGCGAGCCAGGGGCCACTCTTCCTTGCGGTGCGTGGCTTCTTATTGCGGTGGCTTCTCTTGTTCGGAGCACGGGCTCTGGCATGCAGGCTCAGTAGTTGTGGCGCACAGACTTAGTTGCTCTGCGGCATGTGGGATCTTCTCGGACCAGGGCTCAAACCCGTGTCCCCTGCATTGGCAGGCAGATTCCTAACCACTGTGCCACCAGCGAAGTTCCGAGCTATGATATTAACAATGGTGAGGCACAGGGTGAGGAAGGCGTTTGGTGAGAGAGAGACAGTACTTTCAGTTCTGAGCATGCTGAGGAGCAGAAGCAGGAGAAAGGTGGGGTTTAGTGGGGAGGGAGCTATCATTGTCTAATGTGGCTGCAGCCATGGGGTCCCTGAGATCTCCTCTGGGAGAGAGGAGCCTGAGACAAGTATTTGAAGAAGCAGAGGGAGACCTGGGAAGATAAGTATCCCTAAGTGAGGTGAGGGGTAACAAAAGGGGTGCCAGCTATGAAATCAGCCAGAGGTTAAGCTGAAAAGAGACCATGGGCTAGCCATGGTGTTGCTGGTGACCGTACAGAGAGCAGTTTCACCCAAGTGCTCCAGGGCAGAAGCCAGAAGGAAAGATGAATGCAAAATGCTTGGGGCCCAGTGTTCATGCTCTTCTTTTTTTTTTTTTTTGCGGTCCGCGGGCCTCTCACTGTTGTGGCCTCTCCCGTTGTGGAGCACAGGCCGGACGCGCAGGCTCAGTGGCCATGGCTCATGGGCCCAGCCGCTCCGCGGCATGTGGGATCCTCCTGGACCGGGGCACGAACCCATGTCCCCTGCATCAGCAGGCGGACGCTCAACCACTGCGCCACCAGGGAAGCCCTCTTCTTTTTTTAAATTTAGATTTTATTTTATTTATTTACTTTTTAACTTTTTTAAAAACATCTTTATTGGAGTATAATTGCTTTACAATGGTGTGTTAGTTTCTGCTTTATAACAAAGTGAATCAACAGAGAAGAGACTCAAAGCACAGAGACGCTGAGTGATTAACAATGTGATTATTCACAATGCACAGCAGCTGAAAATTTCCTTTAACTTGTTTTAGGTTGTGCTCTGGTATGAGAGGCTGACTCAAGTTTAGCCAGTCTCCCCCCATTTTGTTGCAAAATCAACTTTGTTTCCCCCTTCCCAATATTTTTCTGAGAAAACAATTTTATGTGTCTTTATTAATAATGTATTTTATACCCTAAATCAGAAATTTTGCCCAGCCCTTAATGAACTGCTGAATTTTTCATGACACTGTGCATTGGGGAAAACCTATTCAAGAATACAATTCTTGGGCTTCCCTGGTGGCGCAGTGGTTGAGAGTCTGCCTGCCGATGCAGGGGACATGGGTTCGTGCCCCGGTCCGGGAAGATCCCACATGCCGCGGAGCGGCTGGGCCCGTGAGCCATGGCCACTGAGCCTGCGTGTCCGGAGCCTGTGCTCCGCAAGGGGAGAGGCCACAACAGTGAGAGGCCCGCGTACTGCAAAAAAAAAAAAAAAGAATACAATTCTTGAATGATAAACATAAAATGTAGAGAATAAAAAATAATTAAGGAGACAATTTTACCTCTCTTGTCTGACAAATTAAATACCTAGAGCATGACATGACTTCATTAAAAAAAAAGTCTCCTAACTCTCTGGTTCATTGTTATATCTCAGATCCAATCTTGTGCCTTGCACTCAATAAATATTTGTCAATGAATTAAAGATATCACCCATTTGGTATTAATCATATGTTGCTTTGCATTTTAAATGAATATGTTTAATAAGTCATGGGGATGTAATTGTACAGCATAGGGAATATAGTCAATAATGTAATAACTGTGTGGTGACAGATGGTAACTAGACTTATCGTGGTGTCATTTTTAATGTATAAAAATATCAAATCACTATGTTGTACAATTAAACTTATAATATTGTAAGTCAATATTACTTCAATTAAAAAAATCAAATGAATATGTTTAAATCTCACTCCAAATGAGGATGTTTCTTAAATGACTATGTTTAAAACTTTATCACCAGATTTTTTGTATCCCTGAAGTCAGGATCTATAAATTATATCTCCTTGCATCCCAGATCTGGAATTTGGTAGGTTGAACAATGCTTCTTGAATTGTAGAGCAAATCACATTAGCTATAAAATGGTAGCACCTATATGTATATTTATAGCTAATACTAACTAAAAACTTCCTGCTGGCTTTTTGTGGGTCCCCTTATCAGGATAAGGATGCTCCCTTTTGTCCTAGAGCACCAAACTTAAAAAAAATTATGAATGATTGTTGGGAATTCCTTGGCAGTCCAGTGGTTAGGACTCAGCACTTTCACTGCTGGAGCCTGGGTTTGATCCCTGGTGGGGAAACCAAGATTCCGGAAGCTGTGCAGCGTGACCAAAAAAAAAAAAGAAATTATGAATAATTGTTGAATTTTACCAAATGACCAATCTCTAGATAATCATATATTTTTCTCCTTTAATTTGTTAATATGGTAAATGACATTAATTGTTCAACTAATGCTAAACTGATTTTTATTCACATACTACAACTAACTTGGCCATGAGAGTCTTTTTGTTCTGTTTTCAATGAGTTTTTGTTTTTTGCAGCGCTGGATTCAGTGCTAATATTTTTAAACTAACTTTATTGAAAAATAATTTACATAGAATACACCCATTTTAAGTATATAGTTTGAGGAGTTTTAAGTAAATATATACATTTGTGCAACCAATACTGCAATCAAGATATAAAATATTTCCATTACCCCCAAAAGTTTCCTTGTTTTCCTTCTGGTCAGTGTCCTGCAGCCTTGGGTCTGGCAATCTAGTGGTCTGTTTTCTGTCATTATAAATGAGATTTTCCTTTTCTAGATCTCATATAAATGGAATTATGTAGACTGTGCTCTTTTACTCAGTATAATGCTTTTAAGAGTCATCCATGTTGAGTGTATCAAGAGTTTGTTTCTTTTTCTTTTTTTTTTTGCAGTACGCGGGCCTCTCACTGTTGTGGCCTCTCCCGTTGTGGAGCACAGGCTCCGGATGCACAGGCTCAGTGGCCATGGCTCACGGACCCAGCCGCTCCGCGGCATGTGAGATCCTCCTGGACCGGGGCACGAACCCGTGTCCCCTGCATCGGCAGGCGGACTCTCAACCACTGCGCCACCAGGGAAGCCCTGTTTCGTTTTTTGATGACTAGTATTCCATCATAAAGATATACAGGCATACCTCATTTTATTGTACTTCACTTTATTGCACTTTGCAGATATTGCATTTTTCACAAATTGAAGGTTTGTAACAACTCTGCATAGGGCAAATCTATTGGCACCATTTTCCCAACAGCATTTGCTCACTTTGTGTCTCAGTGTCACATTTTAGTAATTCTTGCAGTATTTCTAACTTTTTTATTATGAGTTATATTTGTTATGGTGATCTGTGATCAGTGGTCTTTGATGTTACCCTCGAATTGCTTGGAATGCCATGAACTGTGTGATATAAGACAGTGAGCTTAATTGATAAATGTTGTATGTGTTCTGACTGTTCCACTGACCAGCTGTTCCCTCATCTCTCTCCCTCTACTGAGGCCTCCCTATTCTTTGTGACACAGCAACATTGAAATTAGGCCAATTAATAACCCTACAGTGGCCTCTAAGTGTTCAAGTGAAAGGAATCATTGCACGTCTCTCACTTTAAATCAAAAGCTAGAAGTGATTAAGCTTTAGTGAGGAAGGCATATTGCAAACCAAGATAGGCCAAAAGCTATGTTTCTTCCACCAAACAGTCAAGTTGTGAATGCAAAGGGAAAGTTCTTGAAGGAAATGAAAAGTGCTACTCCAGTGAACACACGGCTGATAAGAAAGTGAAACAGCCTTATTGCTGATATGGAGAAAGTCTGAGTGATCTGGAAAGAAGGTCAAGTCAGCTACAACATTCCCCTAAGCCAAAGCCTAATACAGAGCAAGACCCTAACTCTCTCCATTTCTATGAAGGCTGAGAGAAGTGAGCAGGCTTCAGAAGAAGTTTGAAGCTAGCAGAAGTTGGTTCATGAGGTTTAAGGAAAGAAGCCCTCTCCATGACCTAAAAGTGCAAGGTGAAGCAGCAAGTTATCCAGAAGATCTAGCTAAGATAACTAATGAAGGTGGCTAAATTAAACAACAGATTTTCAGTGTAGATGAAACAGCCGTCTGTTGGAAGAAGAGGTCACGTAGGACTTTCATAGCTAGAGAGGAAAAGTCAGTGCCTGCCTTCAAAGCTTCAAAGGACAGGCTGACTCCCTTGTTAGGGGCTAATGCAGCTGGTGACTTTAAGGTGAAACCAATGCTCATTATCATTATGAACATCCATAATCCTTAAGAATTATGCTCCGGCTTCCCTGGTGGCACAGTGGTTGAGAATCTGCCTGCTAATGCAGGGGACACGGGTTCGAGCCCTGGTCTGGGAGGATCCCACATGCCGCGGGGCAACTAGGCCTGTGAGCCACAACTACTGAGCCTGCGCATCTGGAGCCTGTGCTCCGCAACAAGAAAGGCCGCGATAGTGAGAGGCCCGTGCACCACGATGAAGAGTGGCCCCCACTCGCCGCAACTGGAGAAAGCCCTCGCACAGAAACGAAGACCCAACACAGCAAAAATAAATAAATTAATTAATAAACTCCTACCCCCAACATCTTCTAAAAAAAAAAAAAGAATTATGTTCAATCTACTCTGCCTCTATATATAAATGGAACAACAAAGCCTGGATGACAGCACACCTGTTTACAACATGGTTTACTTGAATATTTCAAGCCCATTGTTGAGAACTACTGCTCAGAAAAGAAGATTCCTTTCAAAATATTACTGCTCATTGACAACGTACCTGTTCACCCAAGAGCTCTAATAGAAGTGTACAAGGTTCATGTTTTCATGCCTGCTAACACAACATCCATTCTGCAGCCCATGGATCAAGGAGTAATGTTGACTTTCACGTCTTATTTAAGGAATCGATTTTGTAAATCTACAGCTGCTGTACATAGTGATTCCTCTGGTGGATCTGGGCAAAGTAAATTGAAAACCTTCTGGAAAGAATTCGCCATTTTAGATACCATTCAGAATATTCATGATTCGTGGGAGGAGGCCAAAATATCAACACCAACAGGAGTTTGGAAGGAACTGGTTCTCACCCTCATGGATGACTTTCAGGGGCTCAAGACTTCAGTGGAGGAAGTAATTGCAGCTATCATAGAAATAGCAAGAGAACTAGAATTAGAAATGGAGTCTGAAGGTGTGACTGAATTGCTGCCATCTCATGATAAAAGTTTAACAGATGAGGAGTTGCTTCTTGTGGATGAGAAAGAAAATGGTTTCTTGATATGGAATCTACTCCTGGTAAAGATGCTGTGACAATTGTTGAAATGAAAACAAATGGTTTAGAATATGACATAAACTTAGTTGATACAGCAGTGGCAGGGTTTAAAAGAATTGACTGCAATTTTTAAAGAAGTTCTACTGTGGGTTAAATGCTTATCAAACAGCATTGCATGCTACAGAAAAGTTGTTAGTGAAAGGAAGAGTCAACCTGTGAGATGTCAAGATGTGGCAAACTTCATTGTTGTCTTATTTTAAGAGATTGCCCCGCTACCCTGCCAACCTTTAGCAACCACCATTCGGTCGACACTGAGGCCAGACACTTCCCCCACCAATAGATTATGACTTGCTAAAGACTCAGAGGATGGTTAGTACTTTTTATCAATAAATCATTTTTAAATTAAGATATGTACATTTCTTTTTTAGACATAATGCTATTGAACACTTACTAGACCACTTCTACTCTAGTGTAAACATAAGTTTTATATAAGCTAGGAAACCAAGGAATTTGTGTGACTTGTTTTGTTGTCGTGGTCTGGAACTGAACCCATGATATCTCTGAGGCATGCCTGTACTACAAGTTTTTATTCATTGAAGGGGATCAGATTACGCCGCTTCAGAATACGCCGCTTTGGCATAAGGATTATTTTGATCTGAAGGCAATTGAGAAACAGCAGATGTGGAAAGAGCTTTCTGCCCTCCTATCTGCCTAAAAGCAGGGCATAAATTTCCCTTTGTGAAGGTGTCTTCCCTGCTCTCTCCCATATCAGGAAGGGAAAAACAACCCTTATTACTGGAGACAGAAAGTTGGCATCAAGGTGGGTCTTCACAATAAATATTACTAAAATAACTTTTCTGTTTGTTTCCCCGTATGTTTACCTTCTCATCATTTACCTCCCCTAGAAGCTCAAAGCCCCTTTCCTATGTCTTGCCATTTCTTCACAATTTATCACTCTTTCTTAAGATGGTATATATAAACCTCAAATTCTAACCACCCCTTTGAGTTAGTCATCACTGAATTCTCCTGCATGTATATGCGTTACACACATAAATAAACTGTTTGTTTTTCCTCCTGCTAATCTGGTGTTTGTTAGTTTAATTTGCATGTCCCAGCCACCAAATCTAAGAAGATAGAGGAAAAGTGTGTTTCCTCCCCTATACCATTTACCTTTTGACAGACACTTGCATTGTTTTAGGCTTATGCTATTATGAATAAAGTTGCTATGAATATTCATGTATATGTCTTTATGTGAACAAATCATTTCTCTTGAGTAAATGTCCGGGTGTAGAGCTACTGGGTCATATGATTAGTACACATTTAACTTAAAAAAAGAAAAAACTGTCAAAATGTTTTCTGAATTAGTTGTGCCTTACATTCTCACCAGCAGTGTGTAAGAAGTCCAGTTACTTTACATCCTCTCTTTAACACTTGATATTGCCAGGCTTTGGTTTTAGCCATTACTGGGTGTGCAGTGGTTTCTCATTGTGTTTTGTGGGGTTTTTTGTTTTGTTTTGTTTCTGGTTTTTTTGCGGTACGCAGGCCTCTCACTGCTGTGGCCTCTCCCACTGCGGAGCACAGGCTCTGGACGCGCAGGCTCAGTGCCATGGCTCACGGGCCCAGCCGCTCTGCGGCATGTGGGATCTTCCCGGACCGGGGCGCAAACCCGTGTCCCCTGCATCAGCAAGCGAACTCTCAACCACTGCGCCACCAGGGAAGCCCTCTCCTAATGCTTTTAACCTCTATCAGTCAACAGTCACTTCATTCATTTATTGAAAAACAAATCAATAATTTCATTAGGGGCTGTGAAATGAAAATTTTTAATTAATCCTGTTATTCCTTCTATATTTATTAGCTGGCATTCTTCTGTAAAATAGAGTCATTTGGCTCTCCTAAAATACATTTCATACTAGAAAGCCAAGGTAAATGCTTAATTTCTTCCCTTTACCAATTTTCTCAGTAAGAATTTGGTTTAACAGCTTCTTTAGATAGTGACAAATGAGTTCCTCCTCCCCCGCAGCTTTATTTTTTTTCAATACAATGGAATTTTTGGTTTTAATATAGTCAATGTGTGTCATTCAACTATGATCATTCTTTTTGATGCTTATAAGCCCTTAAGATCCTCTTCAACTTACTCCTGTGTCTTTTTTTAAAAAAAAGATTTGGCTTTTTATTATTTATTTACTTTTGGCTGTGTTGGGTCTTCGTTGCTGCACATGGGCTTTCTCTAGCTGTGCTGAGCAGCGTCTAGTCTTCATTGTGGTGCGTGTGCTTCTGATTGTGGTGGCTTCTCCTGTTGCAGACCACGGGCTCTAGGCGCACGGGCTTCAGTAGTTGTGGCACATGGGTTTAGTTGCTCCGCGGCATGTGGGATCTTCCTGGACCAGGGCTCGAACCTGTGTCCCCTGCATTGGCAGGCGGATTCTTAACCACTGTACCACCAGGGAAGTCCCACTCCTGTGTCTTTTTGTTATGATTCCATGAATCTTTGAAAGTTTCCCTGGTTTCAGGAACTACAAAAATGTCACAGGCTCCCTTTGTATCCTTCCCGTCCTCCCGCTGAATCAATTCTTTCTCTCAGGGGTCCTCATTTCTCTTCATGGGAAATGGTACTAGAGACCAAAATCAGGATACAAGTTGTTTTTATTTTCTTGCCAGTTTATGGATGCATTTTAAAAAATAAAAAATATTTTATGTACAGTATTGTATATTGTTTTTGAGTTTGTTTTTGGCAGGAGTGTTGTTCTGGGTACTAGTGTACCATATTGCCAGAAATGAAAATTTTCTTACTGAATATCCAGTGTCAAGCATTTTACTACACAAACTATTCTCACCTCAGTGAAATATGGTGGAACTCTTATTATCATGCTCATTTTATAGATGACAAAATGAGACTGAGAGACTAAGTGGCTTACCTCAGGTAAGTGGCAGGGTGGTCTTTGGAGCCAGGCAGTTGGACTTGGGAACATGGGCTTGTTACCACCATGCTATGATGCTGTCCAGCTACTCAGAAGTATTACTCACAGGAGGCTTGGCAGGAAGTAATTTACATGGCATCGATTGACTTGCAAGAATTTTTTTTTTTTTTTGAGAAGCAAAGCTTACGAAATATGCAGAAACAGGGTTAGAACAAACAGATAAAGATGTTTCTGTAGAACGGGAAAATCGTCCTAAATCGTCCTCCTTCTTTCAGTATTTTATACTGCCAGCAGAGTGAACCCTTCTGTTGTGACACTCCAACCAATCCTCCTCTGGTCACTCTCAAAACTGAACACCCCTGACTCCAGAATGTCATTATTTTAAAAAAATTGATATATACGGAAGATTACATGTAATTTGATGTTAGTTCTTAAGCATAACAATACAATGAATACTGTGTACCCATCACCCAGTCCAAGAACTAGGATATTACCAGACACTTATATCTGTGTTTCCCTATCCTAATCCCCTACCTCTTATCCCCAGGCCCACTTTTTTTTTTTTTTTACTGTTATTTATTTATTTTTTATTGAAGTAGAGTTGATTTACAGTGTTGTGCCTATCTCTGCTGTACAGCAAAGTGACTCAGTTATACGCATATAGACATTCTTTTTTATATTTTCCATTATGGTTTATCACAGGATATTGAATCTAGTTCCCTGTGCTATACAGTAGGGCCTTGTTGTTTATCCATCCTATATATAACAGTTTACATCTGCTAATCCCAAACTCCCAGTCCTTCCCTTCTGCACCCCTCACCCTTGGCAACCACAAGTCTGTTCTCTATGTCTGTGAGTCTGTTTCTGTTGTGTAGATACGTTCATTTGTGCCATATTTTAGATTCCACATATAAGTGATATCATATGGTATTTGTCTTTTTCTTTCTGAGTTACTTCGCTTAGTATGATAATCTCTAGTTGTATCTATGTTGCTGCAAATACCCAGGCCCACCTTTGAAAGTAAAATATGGTCTTAGCTGTAACGTATGTCTGTTTAAGAACCCTATTGTTCATCTTTGCTTGTTTTGTGCACTGTATAAATGATACATAGTCTTCTGTCACTTGCCTTTCCCTCCTCAGCATTGTGTTTCTGATATTTATCCATATTATGTGTAGCAGTGGTTCATTTTCTCTGCTATATCATGTTGTATTGTGTGGATATACAATTTATGGATCTGTTTTTCTGTTGGTGACCAGTTGGGTTGTTGCCAGTTTTTTGCTACTGCAGACACTTCTCTGATCTTATATATGTCTCTGCTACACAAGTGCCAAGTGCAAGCATTTCTCTGGGATGTACAGCTGGGAATGCAATTACTGGGTTGGAAGGTATGTGAGTGTTCAGCTTGGCAAGATAATGCCAAACAATTTTCTGAATTGATTGTACCAGTTTACACCTTACCAGCCATTGATCCACAATATCTCTAATAGGTGATCTTGTCAAACTTCTAAATTTTGCTAAACTCATAGGTATAAAATTGCATCTGATTGAAATCCTGGTTTGCTTTTCCATAAGTCCTAATGAAATGAGCATTTATTCATATTTTTATAGGCCATATATGTTTCCTCTTCTGTGAAAAGCCTGCTTCTTGCAATTTTTTTTGACTATTTTTAATGGATATGTTATAATCCACCATATGGTTAAAATATAATTCAATCAGTCCTCTGATTAATATTTTCCCAATATTTGGCTATTATAAATTAAACTGACACGATGATCCTTTCTGTACATCCAAGATTATGTCTTTCAAATAAATCTTAAAAGTGGAGCAGGCTGTGGTGGCAGATATGCTCATTTTGAAAAGGTTTTGGTATACACTGACAAATTACCTTCTGAAATGGTGGCCCTCTACGTGGAGAGATTTGTCTTTTAAACCTGTGATAGAATTTGCCTGTGAAGCCATCTGGTCCTGGACTTTTGTTTGTTGGAAGATTTTTAATCACAGTTTCAATTTCATTACTTGTGATGGGTCTGTTCACATTTTCTATTTCTTCCTGGTTCAGTCTTGGAAGGTTGTACCTTTCTAAGAATTTGTCCATGTCTTCCAGGTTGTCCATTTGATTGGCATAGAGTTGCTTGTAGTTGTCTCTTATGATCCCTTGTATTTCTGTGGTGTCACTTGTAACTTCTTTTTCATTTCTAATTTTATAGATTTGAGTCCTCTCACTTTTTTTCTTGATGAGTCTGGCTAAACGTTTATCAATTTTGTTTATCTTCTCAAAGAACCAGCTTTTAGTTTTATCGATCTTTGCTATTGTTTTTCTCATTTCTATTTCATTTATTTCTGCTCTGATCTTTATGATTTCTTTCCTTCTACTAACTTTGGGTTTTGTTTGTTCTTCTTCCTCTAGTAGCTTTAGGTGTAAGGTTAGGTTGTTTATTTGAGTTTTTTCTTGTTTCTTGAGGTAGGATTGAAAAATCTAAGCAGTTTTATGGCTTTTGACAAAGTTGCTGTCAGCTTAAAGATATAGGGAGGTCCTGGGAGAAGCTGAAAGGGGGTGAGTCCATGCTCTCGATGGCTCTTCTGAGGAAGGTGGGGAGCGAGCATGAGTTGGGAGGTGAGTGTGTGGGTGCATCAGACCCGATCCAGCCGGAGGAGGAGAACCACTAGCAGACGTAGACAAAGAGACTTGGCCTTATGCAATCATGGGAGCTGATTACACGGTCTCTGTAAGGCTGTTGTCACTTGTCTGTCTGATGCAGGAGCTTGCAGTCCATGGGGCAGGTGGTCAGGAATTGAAGATGGATGGAAAGATGGGGAGAGTGAGGGAAGGGTGGGCCCCACAAGCGTGAGTGAGAACTGAACCCACGTTAGTTCTTGTTGCCGCTCACCTCGATGGTGTGGGCCTCCCTTGGAAGCCCAGGATATTTGTCAAGGACCTAAACACGCACACCTGGCTCAGGCGTCAGAGACCCTGAAGGTGGGAAGGGGAAGCTGGAGTATTTGCAGGCCCAGCTGCTGCTTCCCAACAAGGTGAGTCAGCAGATTAGCAATGTGTGCGCGTCTATGCGTGTATGCGTGCGTGTGCAGGCAAGGATTTACAGCTGCGGGCATGTAACAGCATAAAAGATCCTGTCTCATTCCTTACTCCGTTCAGCCCTCACAACAGTCCTGTGAAGTTGGAAGTGTAACTGTTTTCAATTTACAGGTGAGTCAAATGAGATTCTGGAAGGAAGGTGGCTTGCTCATTTATCCAGGGTATTACACTGACAGGTATACACTCTCATCCAGGGAGAGATGGAGTTGCGACAGCTTTCGGTCAGCCAGTTTTCATTCATGTGAACCCTGCAGTGGAAGTGCCAAGTCTTAACCGTAGGACCACCAGGGAAGTCCCTAGGACAGGTTTTGAATTCTAATTCCTGCAGTTTCCCTACAATCTGTGGTTGCTCAAGTTGGCTCTTGCTCTATTAGGGATAAGAAAGAGATCGATGAACATATAATTGACACATGACAATAGTTTTTAATAGAAATCTTGGCCTTTCTTCTTTGTGGCTTCTTTTGGTAACATCAGCAGTTCAGTAGATATGTATATGAAATAGGTTAGCTTTTTAAGAAAATAGAGTAGAAGTGTTAAGTTATATTGTATTTATCTTTGATTTCTTTTGATTTTAGTTGATCAGAAATTTCTTTTAGTGGAAATGAGAATCTTTGGCTTATAATTTCAACTCTTGAAAAATGAATGTGGGGATGCTGAAAAAAGTATTTTATTTATTTATTTATGTAATTGACACATAACATTAGTTTCAGGGGTACAACATACTGTTTCAATATTTGTATATGTTGCAAAATGATCACCACAGTAAGTCTAGTGAACAGTATTTTAAAATATAAGGTCAGTCCTAGTTTCTTCCAACTAGTTAGTGATATGGAAAAGGAAGAGAACTATGCAAACTGCATTCTCTAGAAGCAGGTACTGGGACACAGTTTGGGCGCAAGGTGATGAATAAGGATCGACACCTGTAAAGGAAGGGGCTGGGAAGCAGGGGGCAGAGGGAAAGGGCCCACGTAGCAGGCCTAGCAAAGCCTTGGTCAATCCAGTGGGTCTCTCTGGAGCAAATGTTGTCCATCAGAGTTGTCTGTCCTGTGTCAGGCCAGGAAGTTGGGCCTTTCTACCCTGCCTTGACTGTGGGCTGCTTGGGGAAGGTGTTTACCATGGGTGAAGAGGCTTTTGGAATCGACCTCATGCTCTGCAGCTGGGCTGCAGGTTCTCCTTGAGGGGATCTGGGTGGTGCACCTCCATGGCTGCTGCAACACCTGTTACAGATTTAAAAAGACTTAAGGAACATTAACCAAATGCAGGGGATTCCTGATTCCAAGAAACAACCATAAGACATTTTTGAGACAATGGGGGAATATCGACTGGGTATCAAATGATAGTTAGGATCTATTATTAATTTTATTGGTTGTGATAATGATATTGTGGTTATGATAGAAAATGTCCTTATCTGTTGATGACATATCTTGAAGTATTAATGGTGGTATAATAAGATGTCTAGAAAAACAGTAACAGCAACAGAAGTGGAAGGGTTACTGGTGAAACAAGAATGCTAAATTGTTGATAACCATTAAATCTAGAGATGGGTTCGCACGGGTATTTTATAGCATTCTATGTATGTATTTGAAATTTTAAGCATAATAAAATTCTTTTTCTCTTGGTAAAAGAATTATAATAAATAGAGTGGTCATGTTATTGGGTGTCTCATATTCTAGAGCTAGACATGAATCCAGAAAGAAGTCAAATTTGAGTACCATGTTCATCTGCCCTGCTCAGGAAACAAAGCATCCTGCAATGTCAGCCCATAGCTTTCAGTGGAATTTGAGGATTTCCCTGAGTGAGGCCAGATGAATAACTGGGAAAGGAAAGATTGAAATAATAGGATGGCAGTAAGGCAGGGAGAAAGAAAACTACTTAATTCTGAGAGCATCCAGCCACAGTACTAGGGGCTTTCCACACTTCATCTTATTTAATTCTCACAGTAATCACCCCATGCTATTGTTCAAGATTTCCCAGGATATTCTCATTTTGCAAATTAGAATATTAAGACTCAGAAATGGGGGAGCTCATCCAACTGCTGGAGTTGGGATTCCAAGTGGGGTGGTGTCTGGTTTCTAGGCCCTTGCACTGGGCCACTGGGGTTCAGAATGGGTGACTTCTCAGGCTCCTGAGGCATCTGGCAGTGCCGCAGGAGTGCGAGCAAGAGAACGGTCATGTCTCAGGTCTCGGGTGAGCTCCCGTGATAGGCCGCCAAGTGAGGGGCCCTGGCTTCGCACAGGAAAGAATTCAAGAGCCATAATGAAGTGGAAGCGAATTTATTTAGAGAGATACACATCCTATAGGCAGAATGAAGCCCATCTCAGAAGGTGAGAGTGGCCTCGGGGTATGGGGATGGTTAGTTTTTACGAGCGGGGTAATTTCATAGGCTAACAAGTGGGAGGATTATTCCAACAATTTGAGGGAAGGGGCAGGGGTTTCCAGGAATTGGACCACCACCCACTTTTTGGCCTTTTACCGGTCGACCTCGGAACTGTTTTGGCGCTGGTGGGTGTGTGACTCAGCATATGCTAATATATTACAATGAGCATATGATGAGGCTCAAGGTCTACAGGAAGTCGAATCTTCTGCCATCTTGGGCCGAGTTGGTTCTCACTAGGTTTTGCTGTATCCTCAACAGCTGCGTCATTTGTTTAATGCTTGTGCCCTGCCCCCTTCCTTCGTGTCTCATCAGGACCCCTGGGGCAGCAGATTCTCCCTTCTGGAAAATGCAAGAAGTACACATCCTCCCTTGGCTACCAGGCACTTGCCCAGACCTTCCAAGGCCTGGCATCACCCTCTCTGCTCATGACATTCCTCCTGCCTTATTTCCCGAAACTAGAAAAATTAGATGAGAAGAGAGATACTATTCTGAATCCTAATCAGAAGAAGTTGTGAGGTTTCCCTCTTCCCCCGGAGCTTTTCCTGTTTCTTGTTCTCTCATCTGCCCACCTTCAGGTAACGCCCTTTGTGATTTGTTGTCTGCCTGAAACCAATATCCTTTGGTCTTCCATGAAGATTGTCTCACAACTCTGGGAGAGGGTCATGGGAGAGTTATTTTAGAGCTGGCAGTGGATTCTTAGGACAGAGCCTGGAAACTGTGCGTTACAGGTCAGGAGGAGGAGACGATCCTTCCCTACATCCGGGTGTGGGATATGCAGTAGGGCCAACGAGAAAGAAAAATCAAGGAGGGCAAAAGTCTTCAAGTCCACGCCAACACCATTCGCAATGAGAAGGGATGGAGGCTGTGCAGCTGAAATGAAGGGGAAAGTGCATTTCTCCAGATGACATCGGAAGTGTGCAAACTCCCCGGGTCTGTGTAAAAACAGGCTCTTCCCGAGGGGGCGGGGCGGGGCGCGGCGCCGGCTCGACCTCGGGCGCAGTGCAGGGCTCTGAAGCAAGCCACAGTGTCTGTGCCTAAGTGGCCCCGTGTTGAACCTCATCAAATCAACACCGGTTTATTACCAAGGCCTCAGTGTCTCATCAGAAGTTTATTTATTTATTTATTTTGCTTATGGCCTTGGTTGGAGAAAGCGTCAAGGAATCCAGGGAGGAGACCTTCAGTAATACACGGACACTTAAAAGTACTTTCAGATGATTTTGCTGAGTCACTGGGGTGCTGGGAATTAGGCTTTGAAATGCTGTTACCTGGTCATTCGCATGCGCTGAGAGGGAACCTGCAGAACGATTTGGAACTGAGGTTTCGCTAAGGGTCAGTTTTCAGGATGTTTATATGAAAAACTTTCTACGCGATACTCTACCTGATCTGCTATCACTCTGTCACAGCAATGTTTATCCCTCCCACACTGCTACCGAGTCCCTGCTTCCCAACATTCCTCCAAAAACTCCCTTTTCTTGACCAGTGAGAGAGGTAGGCACTGATGCCAAGGCTGGAAAGTTCCCAGCAGGAAGTGCTGACGCCCCACCTTGCTGATGCGGTTTCCGCTTCTCTTAAGACATTAGCTCTTTGCTGCCCCCTGTGGGTGGAGGTTTCTTTCCCCTCCAGGCCCTTTAGTTCCCAGACTCACCTGGGGATGCCGGACTCAACGGTGCGAAGAGAGACCAAACCAGTTTAAAGTCACAAACCACATCCTCTGGTTACTGACTTTCTTTCGTACGTTTTTGGTCTGTGGTTTTCTTCAGGTAGATTGAGTGGAGTCTTGTCCCGTTGCTGTTCCCTGGCAAGTCCAAGCAGACTGGCCTCAGTTTCTTTCTCCCAGCTTTAGATGTCAGAATCCCTCTCTTACTCTGTATTTCCACGTTTTCCTTTCCTCCTCATTTAGTGACGCTGCACAGGCCGGGCTTGTTAAGTGGACCCAGGAAGAGGAAGATGAATAAAACGTGGTTCCCTGGTTTCAGTAGCTCACAGTGAGCTGGGAGAGACAAAAGTGCAACTCATGGTGAGTGACTCTTCTATTTTTTGTTTGTTTGTTTGTTTTCAGGGCGACGGCATCAGTTTTCTGGCTGAGCATGTTCCTGGACTGGGTCTAGTCAAATGTATAGGTTATCAAGAAATGTTAGTGGTCATTATTATTATCTTGCCCCATGTCCAAAGCTTTTAAATGCCTCTAACTCGCAGAGTCCTTGGTTACCAGTAAAATGTGTGTAGGGAACAGGAACCTTAAGGAAAATTGTAAAGTTATTTTTAGATATTTCTGATTTTATTTTAGTTTTTGTTATTTTTGTGTTATTAAAAAACAACCCCCCTCCTGGATTAATTTGAAGCAAATCTCAAATATTATATATATTTCACAGGAAAATGTATATTTATATTTATAAACGTAGATATATTTAAATATATATAAATATTTCAGTATGTATTTCTAAAAGCTAAGGACTCTTTAAAAAATAACCACAATCCCATTATTACACTGAAAAATGTAGCAGCAATTCCTTAATGTTATCAAATATCCAGTCAAGTTTCACTGATTTTATCATTGGCTTTTAATTTCATGGTTGGTGTGTTTGACTCGGGATCTTTTGAGGTTCCTCTTAAATCTTTTTTTATCTACAGGTTTCCCCTCATGTTATTTTTCCTAGCAATTTACTTGTTGAAGAAACTGAGTAATTTATCCAAGAGGGTTTTTCATAGCCTGGATTTTGCCAGTTGCTTCCCCTTGATTTTTAATATGTTCCTCTGTTGTGTGTAGTTACATAAAACTGATAGTTAGAGCTAAAGGTTTAGGCTTGAGTTTAGAGTAGAAATAAGGGAATGTAAGACACAACAAAAGATGTCTCCAAACATTGCCTCATAAGTGGTGGTGTGTACACTTCTTTCTGGAGACACAGAATGCTCGCTTTTTTCTGTTTGTGATGTGAGTGGCCCTTCATGGTTATTACCTTGACCCATTAGCTTGTTAGAGGTTGCTAAATGGTAATATTTTAATTCTATCATTGTTTCGTATGGCTTAGCTGGAATACTTTTCATAAAGAGAAGCTTCTGTCATTAATATTTGGTTACCCTGAAATGCACTTTGTATGGGAAAGGAAAGTAAAGGCTAGATTCTTTTCCTTTATTAATAGGTTTTAATGAATTTAAATACTGTGAAGATTTCAGAGGCTATAGTCTTCCTCACCCCTCTCGTTTTTCCTTTCCTTTGGTTACTCTGAAGTCTAGAATTTCTCTCATTCATATTCTCTCTCTCTCTCTTTCACCCAACTTTGTGGAGCTTTGGAGAAAGAATTGCAGACTCATTCACACTAAAGTACAAATGACTAATAACAACTTATAGTATGACTATTTCAGAGAGATTTTCTGTTGAACTTGCATCAATGTCTTAAATTAGAGAAATGAAAAGAAGCTTCCTGGATAAGAATAGCATTTGTATGCACTTACTATTCTGTGTTAGCTGCTCTAGTAAATGACTTACATATGTTGTAAGGTGTTCATGTTACCCCCATTTTACAGCTGTGAAGAACAAGCTCAGGTTGTTTAGGCTCAGCTAAAAAGTGGCAGAGGTGAAACTAAAACCTGGGTTGTCTGGCTACAGAGCCAGAGTATTGAATCTGCCTTTTCGATACAATTTCAGGCATCTTGAACGGGAGGAGAAGGGGATGAGGGAGAGAAGGGCTTCCCAAGCTTGAAATCATCAACCTGACAGACCCAAGCTATTCATTGTGTCAGTGTGTAAGGCAGAGCCTGGCAATCACCCACAAAACCAAAGATTTGCCCCCAGGAGTGTTAACTGTGGAATGGTTCTCTGCCTCTGCAGCAGTAGTGATGATACCTCTGCCCCGTCAGGATCCTGTCTACTTTTCCAGCTTCTCCTCCATCTTGTTCACTTGGGCCAGCCCCAGTGGTCTTTCTCCCATTCCTCAAACATGCCAACCTCCTTTCAGTCTCAGGGATTTGCATCTACTGTTCTTTCCCTGGATCTTTACATGCCCGGCTTGTCCTTGACATTTAGGTCTCAGCTTAAATGTCAGTCTTGCAGAGACACTTTCCCTGACCATCCTCTCTAAAGAAGCCACTCCCTACCCCCCAATCACCCTCTCTTTCCCAGTTCTCAGTGTCTTTTCTACCTCTTATTACCACTTGAAAGTATCTTCCATCTTTGGCTACCAGAATGTAGGGAGAACATGGCCAGTTTTGTCCACGGCTGGGACTCTGGAGCCTGGCACATGGTAAGCACTCAGAAAGCCTTTGTTGAATAAATGAATCGGTTCAGGCATCCTTTGCTCGTTGCCTTCTACATGGAGGCCTCACCAGCCCAAATCCATCACCACTGGTTCCAATTAATCCCCAGAACTGCCACAGCTGTTACAATCTACGCTTCCATCTAGAAAGTCAAAGGTTTCTGCCTTTTGTGTTTATACCCAAAGCTTAACAAAAATGGTCAGATTTAGTTCCAGTTATGAATTAGGCTGAGGTCCAAGATGATTCATATTTTAACTGAAACCTGTTTGCTCAAGCTAGTCTGTTTCCTCTGACATAGATTGTGCTGGGAAAAGGGAAGAGGTAGGGGAACATGTTTTTAGGTCATGTTTCAGAGCAGATCCATCTCACTCCTGTTTTGAAATGTGGCATCTGCCTCAGTTGGCTTGGGTTGCTCTAACAAAATACCTAGACTGGTGGCTTAAATAACAGACATTTACTTCTCAATTCTGGAGGCTAGAAGTCCAAGATCAAGGTTCTGGCAGATTCAGTTCCTGGTGGGAGCTGTCTTCTTGCTGTGTCCTCACAAGGCAGAGAGTGAGAGAAGGAGCTCTGGACTCTCTTCCTCTTCTTACAAGGCAGGTGACCCCATCATGCGGGTCCCACCCTCATGACCTCATCTAAACCTGATTACCCCTCAAAGACCTCACTTCCAAATACGGTCACGTTGGGGGTTAGGACTTCAACGTATGAATGTTGGGGGGATACAAGCATTCAGCTCATGGTAGCATCTCTCGAATTCTCCCTTCTTGATGTGAACTTGAATGCCTCTAGGCGAAAGAAAATGATGACAGAGATGGAAGCATCTCAGACATTCTTCCAAAGTTGGATGGCAAAAGCTCTTGATGGCCCATGAAAATAAATTGGAAGCTGATGGGTTTGCTCAGTTAATCAATGGCTTAGGAGACAGTTCACAGGGCAGTGCAAAATGCAGTCCTAGACACACCTGTATCAGAATCACCTGGCAGGGGGAGGGGGTGTTTAAATGCCAATTAGTAAACCACAGAGCTGCTGAATCAACATCTTGGGGGATGGGGCTTGCAGGCCATATTTTGACACGTACTCAGGTGTGTCTTACATTCCCTAAAGTTTGAGAACCACTGTCGTTAGAAGTGAGATTGTACTTTATCACAACCTGCTTATCCCGAGGAGCCTGAGGTAAGTCGCCTCAATCGCAATGCCATTTCATGCTGGGTTTTTGCTTCTGGCTTGCGTACTTTCTATTTCACAGGGGTGTGAAAAGTGAGACTTCCTGACCAACAAAAGATGTCTCCAAACATTGCTAGAAGCCTCCCCCGTCAAGAACCTCCTTTGCTTTTTTAGATGCTGCCTTTATTTTATTTACTATTATTATTATTATTGTTATTATTATTATTATGTTGGCCATGCTGAGCCACTTGCGGGATCTGAGTTCCCTGACCAGGGATCGAACCCAGGCCCCCTGCAGTGGAAGCACAGAGTCCTAACCACTGGACCGCCAGGGAAGTCCCAAAATGCTGCCTTTCTGTTTCTTACCAGAGGAAAGGCGTAGTTTATCCTCACCTAGATGTAAACATTGTTTAATATTCAAAGTAATAGTTGGCCTCAGACATCTCTCTCCTGTGTTTCTTCTTGTCTGTATGGGTCTTTCTCTGAAAGATTCTCCCCCGACCACTAATTTCTCTGTATTATTTTCCCCCTGCTGCTCTGAACCCTCTTGATCCTTCAAGAGCAAATTCAAGTCTGTCTCCATCCACTAAACTCCCGTCTAAGTCAGGCTTTTTTTCTCCCTTGAATCCCCGAAGTTGTTGTACCATATTGCTTAGGACTTAATTGTGTTCTCCTGTGGTATAAATTTGAAGACAAAGAGCTTGAAGGTACTTTTGTTGAGTACTTGGTAAACACCTGATAAGGGCAGGTTGATTGGTTGGTTGATTGGATCGTTAGGTGAACATTGCAGAACAATAGGGTGGGATGCAGCTGAGTTGAGCTCATGAAGGAGGGAAATTCAAAAGGAAACATTACGAAGTTTCTGGTATATATTTATCCTACCGATGGGAGGATGGATTTTTGGCAGCTGTAGACTTATTAGTCTACCTGATATGTTTAAAAACAGGTCTTACCTAGAAACGTAAATCTATATGCCTTTTTTCTCAAGTTTAGTAGTGAGGCAATACCAATGTGTATTTATAAAAGTATGTTTTTTAGGCATAAATGAAGCAGGACTTTTTAGAAAACTTTAGAAAGGAACTAAAAATTAATTCCTGTTTCATAACTAAGGTTATATAAATTTTCTTGTTCCATCCTAAAAAGGTTTAAACAGTTCTCTGCAAAATTCTGCCTAGATATATTTCTTTGGATCTAATGAAAATGAGATCTAATTTCCACCTTATGTTTAATCTTGCTGAGGGCTGACTAGAGAATTTACTGGTAACTGCTTTTTTATAAATTAATTTTTATTGGAGTATAGTTGATTTACAATGTTGTGTTGCTGGTAACTACTCTGAATGTAAAACATGCCTTTTTGTCTGGCAACTTCTCATGACTGCCTTCAGTCAGGGAGGGAGGAGAGAAGGAGACTGAGAAACAAGGTAAGCATCTTAAAAGTTTGATGTTTTTCTGTTCTGTGTTGTGGACTGTAGCCTTCCAGTCAGTACTTAAGGGTCTCAAAGAGATGACGCCATGATACCATTCTAGCCCCTCTCTAAAGACATGAGCTGCTCTCTTCCCCTTTCTGTTTCTACATGGATCACCACGTAATTACTCTGTTAAGAGAACTGGGTTTGAAAGTGTTCCTTAGCCTTATCTTATCACCTCCCCCACTCCCAGGAATCTGGCTTGTGTGTGCATCCATCATTCTGGAAAAACCCTTCGAGGCCTTGCCAGCCCTGCACACACAGGCATTTTCTTCGAGAGCCAGCAGGGGTCAGCTGGAACACCGGCTGCTCTGGCCACTCGTCTTGACAAGACCAGGACAGCATAAGGAGCCATTTGTTGGTTCCCTGAGCTGAGACAACGCAGTTGCTGAGTCTTCAGAGGTGTTTTACGTGCCTTCCCTACCTTTTCGCACTGCCACCACATTATACCCCTAAGCGTTCACTCTCTCCTGGGCTCAGTACCCTTTCTCCCCTCCCATCAACATCTAAGTAAACACCACAAACCATCTCTTTTCCTCACTGGAGTGGAGCTCTTCTGTCTATTTTAAATTTAAGCTCTGCAGTAGTTAATTTTACAGTTTTATCCATGTGAACGTGCTATGGCCTTTCTCTTACCATTCGCTGACCTTGACCCCGGTGTGGGGGAGTTCCAGCTTGTGGCCTAGAGGGAGGGAGACCTGGGGGAGAGAAAGGTGCAGAGGAGAGATCTGCTGGGAACCATCCCATGACCCACCAAAGGGTTTTGCTGTCCTAGTCTGAAGAGAGCGAAAATCCCATATGCCTCAGGGACCAAGCTCCCGTCCTTGAATTAGTAGTGACAGAAAAGCTGGTGGTGGGCTTCCCTGGTGGCGCAGTGGTTAAGAGTCTGCCTGCCGATGCAGGGGACACGGGTTTGTGCCCCGGTTCGGGAAGATCCCATGTGCCGCAGAGCGGCTGGGCCCGTGAGCCATGGCCGCTGGGCCTGAGCGTCCGGAGCCTGTGCTCCACAACGGGAGAGGCCGCAACAGTGAGAGGCCCGTGTACTGCAATTAAAAAAAAAAAAAAAAAAAAGAAAAGCTGGTGGCCATGAACTGACGAAAGGGTCATGCATTGTGAGAACTGTTCCTTACAATACTTTTTCAGTGGGCTATTTTACTGAGACATCTCTTACCTGAAATCCTCAAAACAGGACCAGCTGCCATAATTTGTGGGATCCAGTGTAAGATGAAAATGTAGGTCCACTTGTTCAAAAACTATTAAGAACTTCAAGTCGTTGACTACAGAGCATTAAACCAAGCACAAGGCCCCTCTGAGGAGCCCAGAGCCCGGTGTGACTGCAGGTCGTACACCTACGATTCCAGCTCTGCTGCAAACATACGTAGGAAAGCCCTTCCTTGTCCTGGACCAGGGGATCAGTGTGAGGGCTCCACATCTGATTTCTCCCCTGTCCTTAGGAGCCAGTGTCCTGGAGAGAGAGAGATACACAGGGAGAGTGTGTGAGACTTTACTCGACACATACAGGACATACACTGTTTTAAGCTCTGGAGATTCTGCAGTAAACAGAACAAAATCCTTACCCTCATGGGGTTTGAAATCTAATTGGGAAGACAACAGCTAACAAACAGGCAAATACCTGCAGGTAGTGTGTCAGATAGTGACAAGTACCGTGGAGGGGTGGCGTCTTGCGATTTGATGAGAGGTGGTCGAGAGGGGCTATTTGAGTAAAGGCCTGGAGGGAGTAAGGGAGTGAGTCATGCAGGTATCTGAGGGGTGAGCATTCAGGCAGAGGGTCTAGCAAGTGCAAAGGCCCTGGGGCCTCTCAAGTTTGAGGGAGAGCAGGAGGACAGCGTGGCTGGCATGGTCGATGGGGGTTTGGAAGGGGGAGAAGTGGAGAGGGGAGGCGAGATCTCCTGCAGTAAGGACTTTGGACTTTACTCTGGATCAGATGGAAGCTTTGGGTGTTTACAGCAGAGCAGGGTCGTCATCTGACTTAGGTTAAAGGGCTCCCTCTGTACCCTGTTGAGAAGAGATTGTGGGTGCAGAAGAGTGAAAACTGGGTGACCAGTGAAGAGGCTCTTGCAGTAATCCAAATGGCTTTGACCAAGCTGCGCCTGGTGGAGGTGATGAGAAGTGGTCAGTTTCTAGAAGTATTGTAATCGTAAAAGGACAAGGGGCCCGGTCTGTCTTGTTTATCACTGTAATCCTGTTGCCAGACACATGGTCTGGCACATGTAGGTGCCCAATAAATATGTATTAATGAGCCAGGAGTGAATACAAATTAACACGATTTCTTATGAGATGTGAGAAATAACATTAAAAGAACGAAATGAGGCAGAATACCTTGCCAGCGTTTTAGAATTTTTTATCCCCATTTTACTTCAATGAAATCTGCAAAAATGTTAAAGGTCAGTTCAGCGGAAATAAATTACTCATCTCAAGGCCATACAGCCTGTCAGCCTGAATATGCTAAAATGGACAGTAAGACTGTATTTTTAGTGTGTGATCCATAGGTGGCGCTGTCTCTTGTTAGGGCTTCCTCTCCACTAGGTCACGTGCATGAGGCCACTTACAGAGTGTTAAATGCAGTTTTTCTTCCTTTTTTTTTTTTTTTGAAAGAGTGTTTTATCACTTGTTTTTCATTTTAATTTTTTTGGCTGCGTTGGGTCTTCGTTGCTGTGTGCAGGCTTTCTCTAGTTTTGGCAAGCGGGGGCTACTCTTTGTTGCAGTGCGCGGGCTTCTCACTGCGGTGTCTTCTCTTGTGAGGCACGGGCTCTAGGTGCACGGGCTTCAGTGGTTGTGGCTCACGGGCTCTAGAGTGCAGGCTTGGTAGTTGTGCGAGGGCTTAGTTGCTCCGCGGCATGTGGGATCTTCTCGGACCAGGGCTCAAACCCGTGTCCCCTGCATTGACAGACGGACTCTTAACCACTGTGCCACCAGAAAAGTCCCTAAAGGCAGCTTTAACTGGAGTTTATACTTGGTCTGTAGAAAATTAGATTAGCTTCTCCAATAATATAGTAAGACTCTCTTGGAATTTTATGTACAAAACTAACATTTGGAAATGTCATTCTTCCTTAATGGAACACTTAGATTATTATTTAAATGATAGGAAATTCGTCTCAATATTGGAAATACAGCAGTGCCTACATGTTGTAGAGGCCTTCACTGCTTGATGACAGTTTAATTTTATTTCCTTCTCTGTGATTCTGGTATATGTATGTATGTATATGTATATATATATGTATGTGTATATATATATTTTTTGAGGGGTTTTTGTAAAAAGACTTTGTGTAAAGACCACACAAGGTATGATTAGACTTAGTTTCCTTACTGAATTTGTGCAGGGAGGTGGAAGTACAGGAAGCGGTGGCATAGGGAGGGGGTATCAGGAGGAGATGAAGCTGCAGTAAAATTTAGGAGGCTGTGAGGTTTTGTGGGAAAGTCTGTGAGCTGTGAGGTTTTGTGGGAAAGTCTGTGAGCTGTGAGGTTTTGTGGGAAAGTCTGTGAGCTGTGAGGTTTTGTGGGAAAGTCTGTGAGCTGTGAGGTTTTGTGGGAAAGTCTGTGAGCTGTGAGGTTTTGTGGGAAAGTCTGTGAGCTGTGAGGTTTTGTGGGAAAGTCTGTGAGCACTCTTCAGATGGTAAGTTTCCTCCAGCTGTGGCCCTTCTCCAGCCGCTAGGCCATCTTTCTCCACCCAGAAAGCTTGCTGAAGCCACCACCTGGCAAGGTTGCTTCCCCTGGAGCCGTGAAGCTGGCTAATTCTTTCTTGTCCAATACCCACCTCCTTGCCATTGGAGTTGGTCATCCCAGATGAAACCTGGCCGAAGTCAGGCGTTCTGAGATTCCTGTCTTCTCGGTCTTGAAGAATCAGACGATGAATTCCAGTGGATCCATGGCTTTTCTCTGAGTCAGGAGGAGTAAACATCCCCCTACAAGATGACTCGTGTCCCCTAGAGAGTCCCTGGGTGGTTGTAGAGCTGTGGGCCTCTGAGGATGAGACTCTGTTCTTCACAGGATTAGGATGTAGAGCTCCCAAAATGTAAGGCCTTCAGAACTGCCTCTGCCAGGGCCTGTAAAAAGTGCTCAGGCCAAGAGAGTGGCTCAGGTTGCTTTCTCTCCCGGCAGTAGATTCAGCAGATGCGTGCTGTGAGCCTCCCGTATGCCAGGCATTGTGTTGGGGAAACAGCAGGACACAATTTCTATCCTCAACCTTCCCTTAGAATACATTTCTCTCCTCTTGGACTCGTTTGTAGCCGGATTTTCCTTTCATAATACTGCTTGTCTTTGGTTCTTGCTGAAAAGTTTCCTATAGTCCAGGGCTGGACAGTGTTGTATCTTTTCACCTTCCCATCATTAATGTATTGGGTTTTTACCATCTCATGGGTGACAAGCTGGCTCCAAGAACCTCTAGGCATCACGTCCTCGTTCAAGGCAGATAGAAGGGGCTGCACCAGCTACGTCTGTTTCTTTGATCAGAGAAGTGTGTTTTCCCATAGACTCTCAGCAGACTTCCCGTATCACTGCATCGCCATCTCTAACTAAAAGCTACGCCAGGGGGATGAGTACCTGGCTTTGGGAAGAAGAATTTTGGGAACGGCTCCTGACGTAGCCAGCTGCAAACATCTGCCCCAAGGGCCATTCTCTCCAGTCAGATCATGCTCTTCCATACAAGTTGCCATAACATGTCGACATCCAGGTCATTCTGTCACATCCATTTGCTCTTGGGCCACTGTTTCCTTCCTGTCTCTGTCGCCTGTTTTCGTCCTGGCTGCCTCTATCTGCCGCATCAGTGACTCCTGGCCTTAGAGTGGCTTGACCTTGACCACCTGTTCACCCCTCCCCAACCTCCAGCTCTCAGGCGGCCACTGGACACAGTGCTGAGCGGACGTCTTCCCCCAAGCTTGCCCTCCTCCTGGCCTCCCGTGAGCGGGTCATGAAAGTCTGTCTCCTCTGTCGCTATCATTGGAATCACCGGATTCAGCCTGCATTCCTCCCTCTCCTTCGCCTCTGACACCCAGAGGTCCCTGAGTCCTGTGCATCTCATCTCGGGAATAGCTCTAGCCGCCTCCACTCCCTTTGCCTGGCCCCAGTTCCCCTTCAAGTCCCGATTGCCTCACCCTGCTTCAAGCCATCCTCCAAACTGCCATGATTATCTTTATGTAACTTGATTTGATTGTTCTCTCTTGGCTAAAAGGCATTCACGGTTCCTTATTGTTTGAGTATAAAATAGAAGCGTGGCATTCAGATCCCATCCTGCCCAGCCCGTCACTCCAGCCCCACCTCCTCCGTGCTCTTTCCCTTGTCACTCGTCACTCGAGGTCTTCAGTTTCCCAGATAAGTCTCAGGGCTTTGCTGTCGGGAACACTTGTTCTGCCCTCCTCCCTCAGTGACCTCCTTCTCGTCCTTAAGGACCCAGCTCAAATATAACCTCCCTAGGGTGGTTTCTCTCAAACCGAATCATGTAGCCTTCTTGTCTCCTATTGTACTGTTGGTACCACATTTGCGACATGGTTTTTCACATGCATATCCATCTCCTTTGAGAGAATCAGTCTCTCTCTTTTTTTGGGGGGGGGTGGTGGTGTGCAGCATGCGGGATCTTAGTTCCCTGACCAGGGATCGGACCCACGCCCCCTGCAGTGGAAGCGTGGAGTCTTAACCACTGGACCGCCAGGGAAGTCCCAAGAGAGAACCAATCTCTGATGTAGCTTCACATCTTCAATAACTGCTGCAGGGCTTGGCATCATGGCAGGTGCTCTGAAGATGTTTGTTGAACAAACATTTTTGAACGACTGTGGGTAGCAGTGGAGGAGATTTTCTGAACGTTGTGCGTTTGGTACATTCTTCACATGCGATCAGTATGAATCCTGAAAGTTTAGTGAAGAAAACTTCAGAGAACAAATGTTTACTGCAGTGGAGAGCTCTTCAGTTTCCAGGATTGGAGGTGGTGTGTGTGGTTGGTGTTTTTAGAACAAGGCAATGGCTCAGCCCCGTGGGAGCAGATTGCATGAGGCAAGCACCCAGAATGGGGGGAGATGATGCCAGCCAATCTGTCAGATTTCATCATCTGCTGGTCTTGGGCTGGGAAGATTCCTAACATACGCCTCTCAGACTTAACGTCTTGTGAGGGACCGCCTTCAGTTTTCATCTTCTGCAGGATGCTTATACAACCCATCTAAAAATAATATTTTAAGAAAGCATATTATTTATTTCAAGTCTAGTAAATGAATCTTGGTGTATTGGATTTATTAAGCATGGATTCTGATCATTTCTGCCCTGTGAGGAAATCTACAGGCATGGGGAAGAGGCAAATCTCTTTTATGGTTATAGACTTCTTAGTCAGCCAAGAAATAACATTTGTTTTCTTTTAATTTTACACTGCTAAAATTGCAATTATATAATTGTGAAAAAGCAGTTTGAGGAGTAGTCCATTTAAGACGCAGTGATAGAGGGAGCTGTTACTGTGGACCAAAAAAAAAAAAAAAAAAGATCAGGGATTTTATTTATTTTTTTAATCTGGGAAACGTACTTGCTGGTGGGTGTGGGCATTGGCAGATAAAGTGTGTGGGTTGGGAAGTTGTTTGTATATACTTGCATGACTGTATGTGAGTGTGTGTGTGTGTGTGATCAGTAATTACAATAAAACCTCAAGTTTAGAAAAACGGTGAGAATGACATAGTGAACTCATGAACACACATCCATCATACGTAAACATATATACTGCCTTTCTGTACTAAAAGTGTACAGATAGATCTCCTTAAACAAATAGATAATATTTGAAACATTATAAATGGGTTAGATATCTTTCCTGCACACTGTTTATGTTATTAATTTTCTTTGCAGTGCTCCCTTTCAAACATGCTACAAAAGTAATCTTCAATCAAGGTTTAATTACTGTTATTTTTTTTTTTTTAATTTTTTTGCGGTACACGGGCCTCTCACTGTCGTGGCCTCTCCCGTTGCGGAGCACAGGCTCCGGACGTGCACGCTCAGCGGCCATGGCTCACGGGCCCAGTTGCTCCGCGGCATATGGGATCTTCCCGGACCGGGGCACGAACCCATGTCCCCTGCATCGGCAGGTGGACTCTCAACCACTGCGCCACCAGGGAAGCCCTAATTACTGTTATTTTCAAAGCAATTGTATCTGAAATAATGGGGTTTTACTGAAAGTTTTCTAGTTTTTAGCCATAGAAGTTGATGGTTCTTTCCATCAAGTTGAAACAAAGAAGAGGACAAGCAGTATAAATATAATGTCTTAGGTACTTTCCTAGAGAAATATTTCATCTTCTGGTTCAACTAGAAAAATAAGCAATTGGTAATGGCTAATGAGTTGGTACTATTCAGGATTTTTTGAGGTGAACTTCCATTTTTAAAATAAAAAAAGAAATTATTCTGATGGGTTTAAGTATATCATCTCTTCTGCATTCCACACATGGCTTTGTATGAAAAAGAAAGACACAGTTCTAAATGGGTGACTTGGCAGGAATCCTGGTGATAGATGATTTTATGGGAGGCGGAGTGTGTGTGATAGGAAGAGCAAGCTTGGCCTTGAATGTAGAACTCTGGCCTCTTTGGACCAAAGACTGAGAAAGAACAGTGTGTATTTCCCAATATTGTTGTTCCAAAGGTGTGGCCACATATCAAAAGCAAAAATCCATTGCTGGAACAATGAACTTCAAGTTGAAGAAGAATGTTGCAAGGCTCCCTTTTATGTAATGAACTAAGTCCAGGTTTCATACGTGCGATGGCTTAATAGCTGGTAGGTGACCTTTTATTATTTTTTCTTCCACTTAAAAGATTAAGCTCTATTCAGGACAGAGTTGAAGAGGGAACAAAGAGTAAGTTAGTAGCATAATCTGTTGAGTCATGAGAAAATAAAGGCTTCCACACACACACGGAGGAGCTCTGCTTGGCTTACACACAAGTCTGTCCTTTAAATGCCAAAGGCAGTGTCACATCTTCTTCCCTCCCTAAAGGCTTAGTGCCAGGCACTTGAGCCCCTTTCCTCTTCTTATCATTGAGGTTTTCTTATCCTTTCTGTAGATAAAAAAAATTCTTCTCACTCCCCTGAAACTGCCTGTGAAGGTCGCCATGGCCTCCACTTTGCTAACTCTAAAGCTCAGCTCTCCACCTTTGTCTAAATTGACCTTTCAGCAGAGTTGACACCCTTGATGACTCTCTCCCCTAGCAAACACTTTCTTCTCTTGACTTCCAAGACCTCATACCTCCCCGGTTTTCCACTGACTACTCCTTCCCAGAGACTTGCTGCTTTGTTCTCTCTCTGTGGACGTGGCCAGGGCTCAGACCCTACAGCGCTTGTTCTTCTCGACTTGACTCCCTCCCTTGGGAACCTCGTCTGGTCTCCTGGCTCTGTATGCTCACAGCCACGTGGACATCTCTGGCCCACATCCCTGAATTCCAGACTCATGCAGCCAACCATGTCTTCTGTGTCTCTACACTTCCATCGTCACGTGTCTAGACCCAAACCCCAGATCTGTCCTTCAAGTCAACGTCCCTTGGAGTCTGTTGCATATCAATGAAGGACAACTTCATCCTTCCAAGTGCAGGAAACATCCCTGACTCCTCTCTTTCCCTCACATTCTACATCTAAGCCTTTGAGAAATCTTGAGATCCAGATCTTATTACACTTCTCACCACCTCATTGTTACCCCTTTAGTCTGACCCACCAGAGCCCCTTGCGTGGGTGATTGCACTTGCCTTGCAACTGATCTCCAGGCTTCTGTCCACGTTCTCCTTAATCAGCTCGGAGAGCCTGGTAGGTTTTTCAGTACACCAGTCAGATGATGTCACTTCTCTGCTCCAAACCCTGAGCGACTCCCTATTTCCCTCAGAGTAAAGGCCACAGTCCTTCTCAAGGTCTGTAGGGCTCTCTCAGATCTGCCCTCTTCCCTGCCCATTGCCTCTCTGGCTTCCTCTCCTAATAAATCATTCACTGCAGGTACAGTGGCCTCTGCTTTTCCTTGACTATTCCAGATGTGATCTGTTTCCATTTCAGGGCCTTTGCACCTGTGTTCCATGTGCCTGGAACATTCTTCCCCAGACGTGTGTACTTAACTCCTTCATTTCAAGCCCTTTCTCCAATGTCACCTTCTTCCTGGTGACCCTAAGGACCACTGCAGTCTGCAAACCCCCCAGCACTCCTCATCCCCCTTTTCTTTTTCCATAACACTTATTCTATATTAACATACTATATAACATGCTTATTGATTACGCTTATTATTTTTTACTGTTAGCCTCTCCAACTAGAATGTAATCTTCATGAGAGCAGGGACTTCTGTCTATTTTATGTCCTAACATCTAGTATGGTACGTGGCACAAGTTCTCAGTAGATACGTGGTAAATGAATAAAAGAAAGTTGTGGATGCTGGGAGCCACCGGCTGGCTTTCTCCCAGGTACTGCGACTTGTTCTCTCTCAAGCCTTTTTTTTTCCTCAAGACCTCACTTTCTGAAGTGTTTGTTGTACAGGCTGGGGCAGGAGTGAAGTCTCCCTTGGGATGGTTTCTGGGAGAGGAAGGAAAAAGAGAGAAGGGAGCGCCTCTGCTGCTCGTGCTGTAATGAGTTGGCTTGTATCAACTTGAGTGATGGAGCCAGGTGGTCAGAGGGCCTGGCCTGGTCTGATGTAGTTTGTATTCTGATGTTTTTACTTAACATTATGTCCTGAGCACTTCCCCACTTTTTTCTTTTCTGTTTTTTTACGAATATTATTCGAATGGCTACATATTTAAAATACAGTCCTAATGACTCAGCCCTGAAAGCTGACATGTGTAAGCATGGAGATGATCTTGGATTGCTTTTAAGAACCGTAGGGTAAGGTAACAGTTAAGTGCACTGGTTCGAGTTTGGCTCTCTGGGTGAAATCCTGCCTCTGGCCCCTCCCAGCTGTGTGACATTAGGCAATTCACTGAACTCAGCCTTAGTTTCCTCCTCTGTCAGACGGCAATAGTAACAGTGCCTGTACAGTACCTGGATCTGTCACAGTAACAGGGTTGTTCTGGAGAATGAAAGCACTTGGAACCTTGCTGCCCCGTGTCATCTTCAGACCAGCATGATTAGCAAGCCCTGGGGGGGCCGGTCAGTAATGCAGACTCCTAGGCCCCAGCCCAGACCTGCCAAATCTGAATCTGCATTCTGACAAGCTCCACAGGTCTTCCTGTGTACACGAATGTCTGAGAAACAGTGACTTCAAATGGTGACTGGGACATATTGAATACTACATAATGTTGGTTCAATTTTGGAGCAGTTCCAATTTTGGACCAGTCAGACCTCTGAAACTTCCTTCTTGTCTGTGTCAAGCAAGCTTTTCTAATAAGTACCTGTGGGATCCCAGACCACTCACTGTATATCTCTGGGCTTCAGCTTCCTCATCTGTGATGTGAAAGTCAGAAACGAGTAATTTCAGAAGCATCCTGCCAGCTCTGGCCCTCTGGGATTCAGTGCTCCTTATCAGTTCACATTTTACTGAACAGAGAGTTTAAAAAGACCAGGATTTCTTTTGGAAACTGGATAAGAGTAAGGCCTTGGAAAAATGTTCACAAATATTCCTGTGGTGTGAGCTAACCATGCCAGAGTTATTGGTCTTTTTTTTTTTTTTTTTTTAAATCTCCCAAGTACATCTTATTCTGTCTTAATGTCTGTTTGACAGCACTCTCTAAGAACCAGCAGAATCTTGGTGCTTTTGGTGGAAGCTACACCATCATTAACCTTTTTAGAAGAAAAAACAATACCCTTAAAAATTATCTATCTTTTGGTGACATAATTGCTTCATAGTCTATATATTAGAGAGAGCAACAAATTCTAAGAGATTAATCTTCTAAAATGCAGTCAGTAATTACGGTCTGTTAGTCTGGAAAGGCTCCTAGAAAATAACTCTTATTTTATAGACCAGGAAAATGAAAAGGATGATGCCTCTCTTGAAAACATTTCCATAACCACTTTCAAGATTTCCAGCATCTTTCCACTGTTGACAGAATGGAGGTCAAACTCCTTGGGCTAGTTGGTAGTCTTGACTCATCTTGATTTGGCCTCAGATCATCTGTTGTGGACTGAATGGTGTTCTCCCAAATTCATATATTAAAGCCCTAGCCCTCAGTGCATCTGTTTTTGGAGATAGGGCCTTTAGGGAGGTAATTAAGGTTAAATGAAGTCATAAGGGGTAGAGCCCTAATCCAATAGGACTCATGTCCTTATAAGAAGAGGAAGAGACACCGGAGAGCTCTCTCTCTGTGTACACACAGAAGATAGGCCACATCAGATACACAGTGAGGGGGTGGTGGTCTATAAACCAGAAAGAGAAATCTCACCAGAAACCAACCCTGATGGCAGCTAATCTTGGACTTTTAGCCTTCAGAACTATGAGAAAACAAATGTCTGGGTTTTTTTTGTTGTTGTTGTTGTTGTTTTTACAATTAAAATTTTTTTTGTTTTATTTTATTATTTATTTTGGTTGTGCCAGGTCTTAGTTGTGGCAGGCAGGCTCCTTAGTTGTGGCTCACTGGCTCCTTAGTTCTGACACGTGCTCCTTAGTTGCGGCTCACAGGCTCCTTAGTTGTGGCATGTGAACTCTTAGTTGTGGCATGCATGTGGGATCTAGTTCCCTGACCAGAGATTGATCCCGTGTCCCCTGCATTGGAAGGTGGATTCTTTTTTTTTTTTTTTTTTTTTTTTTTTTTTTTTGTGGTATGCGGGCCTCTCACTGTTGTGGCCTCTCCCGTTGCGGAGCACAGGCTCCGGACGCGCAGGCCCAGCAGCCATGGCTCACGGGCCCAGCCGCTCCGCGGCATATGGGATCCTCCCAGACCGGGGCACGAACCCGTATCCCCTGCATCGGCAGGCGGACTCTCAACCACTGCGCCACCAGGGAGGCCCGGAAGGTGGATTCTTAACCACTGCACCACCAGGGAAGTCCCAAATGTCTGTTGTTTAAACCACTAGTCCGTGGCAGTTTATTACAGCAGCCTGAGCAGACCGACACATCATCCTTTCAACTTTGTTATAGCTCCCCTTGGGTCCTCCTCTCCTCCTAGGTGTCCAGGACTCGCCTTCTTCCGTATCTTTGCTCCTGGATCCTCTTAGGGTAGCTTTCCTCTCTATTGCTGGTGTCAAAATCTTAGTAGCATCTTTGCAGATGTAATTAGTTAAATAGGGTCTCTGCAGATGTTATTAGTTCAGGGTTTTGAAAGGAAATTACATAGGGGAAAAGGCCATGAAGATAGAGGTAGAGATTGGAGTGATGCTGCCACAAACCAGGAATGCCAGGAGCCACCAGGAATTGGAACAGGCAAGGAAGGATACTCCTCTAGAGCCTTCAGAGGGGAGCACAGCCCTGCTGATACCAATTTTAGCCTTTTGGCCTCCAGAACTGTGAGAGAGTAAATTTCAGTTCCCAAGTTTGTAGTAATTTGTTATGGCAGCCCAGGAAACTAGTATGCCTTTTTTTCTCTTATTCTTTTAATTTTGTTGAAGTATAGTTGATTTACAATGTTGTATTAATTTCTGCTGTACAGAAAAGTGACTCAGTTATACATATATATTCTTTTTCATAGTCTTTTTCATGTTTTTTTCCATTATGGTTTATCACAGGATATTGAATCTAGTTCCCTGTGCTATACAGTAGGACCTTGTTGTTTATCCATCCTATATATAATAATTTACATCTGCTAATCCCAAACTCCCAATCCTTCCCTCCTCCACCCCCCTCCCCCTTGGCAACCACAAGTCTGTTCTCTATGAGTCTGTTTTTTTTTGTAGACATGTTGATTTGTGTCGTATTTTAGATTCCACATATAAGTGATATCATATGGTATTTGTTTTTCTCTTTCTGACTTACTTCACTTAGTATTACTAACTTCACTTAGTATTCCATGTTACTGCAAATGTCATTATTTCATTCTCTTTTTATGGCTGAGTAATATTCCATTGTATATATGTACCACATCTTCTTTATCCATTCATCTGTTGATGGACATTTAGGTTGTTTCATGTCTCGGCTATTGTAAATAATGCTGCTATGAATATAGGGGTGCATGTATCTTATTGAATTATGGTTTTGTCTGGGTATATGCCCAGGAGTGGGATGGTTGGATCTAATATGCCTTTTCTGACACTCCCAGGGTAAAGTTCCCAGAGACCCTGTACTTCTTCCCTAGACTTTCCCCTTCTGGTATAGGCTATTTAAGTGCATCCTATTGTTTCACCAAGACTGGCTTCTGGAGGGGAGGATCTTTGAGCCAAGAAAATGTTCATCACAGAGCTTTGGATGTTGAAGCCTTCATGGTCCACAAAAATGTCAGTGCTGGACTGTTATATTTCCTAAGGGAAATACTGTAATGTTAATTGCCCAGGACAAAAATCTCAGAATGATGAAACCTGCATGTGATACAATCCAGATTAATTTACATGGAAGCATATAGTAGAGAATGAGAGTTTTCTGTACAACTGATTTAGTGGTGGTTTATAGAAACTTTATGAGGAACATTATTATATAGTAGAAGGGGCACCAGACTGGGAATTTAAAACTTTGGGTTGGGGTTTGAGTCAAGATCCTGCTTATTCGTGGCCGTGATGCCTTGGACAAGTCACTCTCTGAGGCTCAGGGTCAGTATCAGCAAAATGAGGAAAAAATTGCCAATGCTGCCTGCCTCATGGGGGTGTTATGAAAATTCTATGAGGTAGGTTATGAGAGAAGGCTCTGGAAGGTGCAAAGCCTCTAAGAGTGTGAGCTGGTTGACTGTTATCAAGGTGTCCTTGTGGAGTCATAGTCACAGAGATGCAGGATTTAGACCCATAAGGGAGTTAAAGGATCATGTAGTGAACTCCCTAATTTTATATGAAGAAATGATGCCTGAAGAAACTATGACTTATCTATCTGGTTTGAATCAAGGGGACCCACAGTGGGAGCCCGTGCCCCTCCTCACTGAGCTGAGATGCTATGTGTACAGAACAAAGGGCCACAGTGAGCAGGAAAGCTGCAAAGCTTCTGCTTTTGCAGAAACTAACCAAACTGAGTTCACCTGACAGAATGGACAATTAGAACAAGTACACAGTTTGCAGAAACACAATAAGAACTTCGTAGATAATGTTAAACTCATTTCATAAAATGATTCTTTGGAAGTCATTTTGAAGAATGTGATAAAAAATCTTAGCAATCACAGTCTGTTAAGGGCACAATTTACAATGGCATTTATTCAGGGCTTAGGTTGTAGGGTAATATTATATCCTAGATTATCTGACAGGGGTGTGGGTTTTTAAGGCAAGTGGATTAGATGGAGGTGCCCAGAGAAGACACCGACAAGTCAGCAGCTCTCAACGAAAGAGGAAAATGAATGATTGTGTCAATGATGTGATGTAGAGATTGACAGCTTAGTTCTTGGATCTGAGACTATTAAAATGCTAATTCTGGTAATCCCACATGCTTGCTGAGGAAGGAAGGATAGAAACATGTTATGAGGCACTGTAGCTGCAAGTGATCTGTTAACTTTAAAATATCTTTTACTGTGGGACGGAAATAACAAAGATCAGAGCAAAAATAAATGAAACAGACTAAAAAGACAGTAGAAAAGATTAATAAAACTAAGAGCTGATTCTTTGAAAAGATAAAATTAGCAAACCTTCAGCTAGACTCATCAAGAAAAAAAGAGAACACACATAAAATCAGAAATGAAAGAGGAAATGTTACACCAGATACTACAGAAATATAAGCAATCATAAGAGAATGCAGTGAGCAATCATACACCAACAAATTTGACAATGTAGAAGAAATGGATACATTTCTAAAAACATACAACCTACTATGACCAAATCATGAAGAAGTAGAAAATCAGAATAGACTGATGACTAGTAAGGAGATTGAATCAGTAGTCAAAACGTCTCATCAAACAAAAGTCCAGAACCAGATGGTTTCACTGGTGAATTCTACCAAACATTCAAAATATATAAAATATAAAAGAGGAGGGAACGCTTCAAAACCAATTTTATGAGGCCAGCATCACCCTGATACCAAGAACAGACAAATCTGCCATAAGAAAAGACTACTACAGGGCTTCCCTGGTGGTGCAGTGGTTGAGAGTCCGCCTGCCGACGCAGGGGACACGGGTTCGTGCCCCAGTCCGGGAAGATCCCACATGCCGCGGAGCAGCTGGGCCGCTGAGCCTGCGCGTCCGGAGCCTGTGCTCCGCAGTGGGAGAGGCCACAACAGTGAGAGGCCCGCGTACCACAAAAAAAAAAAAAAAAAAAAGAAAAGACTACTACAATCTAATGTCCTGATGAACATAGCTTCAAAAATCTTCAACACAAAATTTGCAAACTGAATTCAAGAATACATTAAAAGGATCATATACCACCATTAAGTGGGACTTATCCCAGGGATGCAAGGATGGTTCAACATCTGCAAATCAATCGATGTGATATCGCATTAACAAAATGAAAGATAGAAATCATATTATCATCTCTATAGATGCAGAAAAAGCTTTTGACAAAATTCAACATTCATTTATGATAAAAACTCTCAACAAAGTGAGTATAGAGGGAAGGTACCCCAACATAATAAAGGCTGTGTATGACAAGCCCACAGCTAACATCATACTCAGTGGTGAAAAACTGAAACTTTGCCCTCTAAGGAACAAGACAAGGATGCCCGCTCTCACCACTTTTATTCAATATTGTATTAGAAGCCCTAACCAGAGCAATCAGGCAAGGAAAAGAAATCCAAATTCAAAAGGAAGAAATAAAACTGTCATTATTTGTATATGACATGATATTATATATAAAAAAATCAAAAGATTCCACCAAAAAAATTGTTAGAACTAATAAACAAATTGAGTAAATTTTCAGGATACAAGGCCAACATGCAAAAATCTGTTGGGTTCTTATATGCTAATAATAAACTGTCAGAGAAATTCAGAACACAATCCAATTTACAACTGCACCAAAAAGAATAAGGTATCCAGGAATAAATTTAACCAAGGAGGTGAAAGATCTGTTCACTGAAAACTATGACATTGATGAAAGAAATTGAAAGAGATACACATCAGTGGAAACATATTCCATTCTTATGGATTGGAAGAAGAATATTGTTAAAATGTCCATACTACCCAAAGCAATCTATGGATTCAGTGCAATCTCTATCAAACTTACAAAGGTGTTTTTCACAGAAATAGAAAAAATAATCCTAAAAGTTGTATGGAGCCACAAAGATCCCAAATAGCCAAAACAGTCTTGAGAAAGAACAAAGCTGGAGGCATCATGCTTCCTGATTTCAAGCTATATTACATGGTATTGGCCAAGGAAAAAAAAAAATCAGACACACAGATCAATGGAACAGAATAGGGAACCCAGAAATATACCCACACATATATGATCAGTTAATTTACAAGAAAGGAGCCAAGAAAATACTATGGGGAAAGGATAGTCTCTTCAATAAATGGTGTTAGAAAAATTGGACAGCAACATGCAAAAGAATGAAACTGGACCACTGTCTTACACCATACACAAAAATAAACTCAATGGATTAAGGACTTGGACATGAAACCTTAAATCATAAAATTCCTAGAATAAAACATAAGTGGTTGGCATGGACATACCAAATGTAAAATAGATAGCTAGTGGGAAGCAGCCGCATGGCACAGGGAGATCAGCTCGGTGCTTTGTGACCACCTAGAGGGGTGGGATAGGGAGGGTCGGAGGGAGGGAGACGCAAGAGGGAAGAGACATGGGAACATATGTATATGTATAACTGATTCATTTTGTTATAAAGCAGAAACTAACACACCATTGTAAAGCAATTATACTCCAATAAAGATTTAAAAAAAAAAAAGTGGTAAGCTTCTTGACATTGGTTTTGATGATGACTTTTTGGATTTCACACCAAAAGCAAAGGCAACAAAAACAAAAATAAGTGGGACTGCATCAAACTAAAAGAACTTCTGCACGTCAACAGAAACCATCAACAAAAGAAAAGGCAACATAGGGAATGGGAGAAAATATTTGCAAATCATACATCAGATAAAGGGTTAATAATCAACATATATAAAGAACTCATGCAACCTAATTGCAAAAAACAAACAATTTGATTAAAAAATGGGCAGAGATATAAATAGATATTTTCCCCCACAAAGACATACAGATGGCCAACAGGTACATTAAAAGATGCTCAACATCACTAAGCATCAGGGAAATGCAAATCAAGACCACAATGAGATATCACCTCATACCTATTAGAATGGCTGTTATCAAAAAGACAAGAAATTACAAGTGTTGGTGAGAATGTGGAGAAAAGGGAACCCTTGTGCACTGCTGGTAGGAATGTAAATTGGTGCAGCCATTATGGAAAATATTGGAAGTTAATTAAAAAAATTAAAAATAGAACTACTATATGATAGCAATACCACTTCTGGGTATTCACCCAAAGAAAATGAAAACACTAATTTGAAAAGATATATGCATCCCTGTGTTCATTGCAGCATTATTTACAATAACCAAGATATAGAAATGACCTACAAGGAATTCCCTGGTGGCCTAGTGGTTAGGATTCCAGGCTTTTCAGCCCGGAAAAAAAGAGTGAAATCTCATTATTTGCAACAACATCGATGGACCTTAAGGGCATTATGCTAAGTTACATAAAGCAGACAGAAAAATAGAATACCTTATGATCTCACGTATATGTGGAATCTAAAAAGACTATTAAAAAAACCCCAACATAAACCTCATCTCATGGATATAGAGAACAAATCGGGGTTGCCTGATGTGGTTTGTAGGTGGGGCTGTGGGCAAAAGGGGTGAAAGGTGCAAACTTCCAGTTATAAAATATATTAAGTCACAGGGATGTAATGTACAGCATGATGACTGTAGTTGATAACACTGTACTGCATGTGTGAGATTAGTTAGGAGAGTGAAGCTTGAAAATCCTCATCACAAGAAAACAATTTTGTAACTATGTATGGTGATGGATGTTAACTGGACTTAACTGTGGTGCTCTTTTTGTAGTATATACAAATACTGAATCGTTGTACAACTGAAACTAGATAACGTTATGCCAATTATTCCTCAAAAAACATCCTTTACCATTATTTAAAAAAAATTATTTTTTACTTTTATTTTTTGGCTGCATTGGGTCTGTGCTGCTGCGCATGGGCTTTCTCTAGTTGCGGCGAGTGGGGGCTACTCTTTGTTGTGGTGCGTGGGCTTCCCATTGCAGCGGCTTCCCTTGTTGTGGAGCATGGGCTCTAGGCACGCGGGCTTCAGTAGTTGCAGCACATGGGCTCAATTGCAGTGTGTGGGCTCCAGGGTGCATGGGCTTCAGTAGCTGTGGCATGCAGGCTCAGCAGTTGTGGCTCGCAGGCTTTAGAGCGCAGGCTCAGTAGTTGTGGCTCGCAGGCTTAGTTGCTCCGCGGCATGTGGGATCTTCCCGGACCAGGGCTCAAACCTGTGCCCCTGCATCCGCAGGTGGAGTCTTAACCATTGTGCCACCAGGGAAGTCCCAACATCCTTTACTGCTGAGGAAGATTTCATGGTTCATTAGGTGAAAGAATGCTTTATCTTGCTAAGGAAATAAGAAATACAAAGAGGAAACACGGGTAATAACGTTTTCGGATGGGAGCTTATTTTATTTTCTAAAGAAAACATTTGGTGGAAAGGTTCTGTAATTGTGGCAAGGTGTATGTCTCAAATTAAGGTTCTGCTTTGCTAGATCTATGAAGAGCTATGTCTTTAAATGACTTAACAGGACGTTTTCAAGCAACTCAGCACTTGGCAGATTTCATTTTGACGAGCAGGAGCAGGTGGGTGGCTCAGGCTTCTCAACCTTGAAGAGATGACCCCGAATGACTTTGTTTTTTCCTGATAGTTGCAAGATAAAATAAGATTGAATTAAGGAACTTGGGAAAGGTACCTCCATTGTTCAGGTGAAAGGGAGAGGAATTTGTGAGAAATAGAAACAGGTGTAAGGAAAGTGCAAGATGACGTATGCCCTGGGAAGCACCCTGGCAAGGCGTCCCTGGGGGTGGTGGTAACTTGCACGAACAGTTTCTTTAGATAAAGAAATGAAACCCAACCAGCAATAGCACTCATACAAGCATGCGTACTTTTCTAACTTCTGAGTTTGAGATCTCTTTTCTGTTTTTCTACAGTTGGGTGAGAGACCTCAGGACTGGGGGAAAACATCTCCCTGCGGGCTTGTGTCTCTTCAGAGCTTTGAGAGGCTTTCAGTGCTTTGAAAAAATATGTAACTTTTCTGAAATTGTTTCAAATTGTAACCATCTTGACCTCATCTTTCATTTTTTTCCTGATGATTCTATTTTCTTTCTTCATCCCCGTCTCTCTTCTGCTTCCTCTCCTTTCTTTCCCTCCCAGTCTGGGTAAAATTTCTGGCACCTGGCTTGTTTGCCAGGGAAAAGACAACTGCTTGCGCAGGAGAAAACCCTTTCCTGCGTGCTGGGCTGCGCTGGGATCCGACCCTCCTGGCTGGGATGGATAGCTGGGCTGTGTAATGGCTCCTGGGCTCCTGCAAAGGGAAATGCCCCTCCTCGTGCCCCTCTTCCCAGGATGTGGGCAAGTTCAGGGGCTTCCTGAAAGATTTTGAAATCCTTGAAGGCTGCCTATGTTTCCAAAAAATTCTTTGGTAGGTTAATCATTTACTTAACATTTTGTACTTGAGAGCATATGATTATCGTGAGAGAACGTCCTCTGCTGTTTGGCTTCTCAGAGAAATCTCTATGCCCTGCAGTCTGGGGACATATGCAAAGCTGCGGTCAGCGACTGCTGGGAGGATCCGTATGTTGGACTGAACAGGGTTAGAGTGAGGTGTTTGATTTGCTTTTGTTTGTTTGGTATAAAAATTCTATCAGTTTCTCTTGTATTCAGATCTCACACTGCATTCATAAAAGCTTTGTAAACCAGGATAAAGTTACATTAAACTTTAAAAATTATGACTCCTATTCAATTTGAACTGTTTCTTCTTTCACATCACTTTCTCCCACTGTTCTCAGATATTTCCATGAGTCTTTCTACACCTATGAAATAGAAAATTAACACTAATTGTTTATATAACATGAATTCCCAAAAGACTTACACATGAAGCAGTCAGATAATGATTTAAAAATTGTTCCTTCGGTTCTTACATTTCATTCTGCTTCCTCCCCTCACTTTCCTCCCCCTCCTCCTCCTCTTTTTTTTTTTTTTTTTTTGCGGTACGCGGGCCTCTCCCTGTTGTGGCCCCTCCCGTTGTGGAGCACAGGCTCCGGACGCGCAGGCTCAGCGGCCATGGCTCACGATCCCAGCCGCTCCGCGGCATGTGGGATCTTCCCAGACCGGGGCACGAACCCGTGTCCCCTGCATCGGCAGGCGGACTCTCAACCACTGCGCCACCAGGGAGGCCCTCTCCTCCTCTCTTGACCTCCCTCCCTCCCTCTCCCTCTCCCTCTCCCTCCCCCTCCCTCCCTCCCTCTCTCTCTCTCTCTCTCTCTCTCTCTCTCTCTCTCTAGATATAGATATAGATATAGATATAGATATACACACATAAATATAATATTTTTATAAACCTTGATCATTTGATTAAGGTAGTGTTTGCCAGACTTCACCACTGTAAAGTACTATTTTTCTCTTTGCAGTTAAACAATTTGTGAGGAGATGCTTCACTACTGCATAAATATCCTATTTCATGTTAAATTTTCACCCACTTATGTTAGCATCCATGGATAATTTCCTAAATCCATCGTGCCATTAATAAATGTAGAAGAAATGATGGAGATAGAATATCAAAACTGTTTTTATAACAGATTATCTGCAACACTCACTTTACTATCCTGCAGTGTATTTTATAGATGATATAACCTATGGACACAACTGTAATATAAAGGAGAAATGAAAGAATAGTGATTTATAGTAAAAATAATGTGTATTTCAGTATGTGAATGCGTTGGCACTTCTACATGAGAGGACACATTGAAGGAATTGGATGTGGTGATGGGACACATACTCACTGCAGAGGGGGCTTGCGGATACTGATGGTTCACATTCAGTGGCATTTTGTTAGTAACGTGATTTTTTGAAAATAGTGAACAACTCTTGGTAAAATTCGGAAGAAAATAGTGCAAAATGTCCTCTCAATGTATGCCACAGTAGCAATCTTCCCCAAATCCCCAAAATACATTAAAATACTGCAAAAATTGAGTTTAAATCTAAAACACATACATAGGATTTAGACAATTATAAATAGGGTGTTTACCTACATGAATGTGGGGCGAGAGCCTCAACATCACATAGGGTGTGGAAGAGTTCCTTGCCCCGTGGCAGCCGCCCGCTCACTTGAGGACATCTGCCATCTCTGGCCTGCACCCACGGGATGTCTTTGGCATCCTCTCACCATTGAGACAATACAGTAACCCCCGCAGATGTCCAAAGTGTCCCCCGGAGGTGGTAATATTAGTAGGGAGGCACTGGTTTAAGATTTCTCATAAGCACAGATTGCTGCCCTCCACCAAAAAAAAAAAAAAAATTGATTTTTCTCTTGGCATTCTGTGGTAATTTTCTTATTCCTCACCTGTTGGCTTTAGACTTCCTTGTGTCTTATAGGTCTTAGACACATGAGACTTTTCTATTTCCACAGATGCATAATGTGTTGATTTGAGGTTTTGGAGAAGAACATCAAATAGCATGATCCACCCAACTGACCACTTTGTGGGGATGAATACAAAGATGAATATTCCCTTCAGTAAGACCAGAAAGACAAGAGACATTTTCTAGAACTCAAACCAAGGCTCTAAACATTCCACACACTTCTCCCTGTCAAATTGTGCAGGTGTCTTTAACTTCACTTTAAAAGTTTTTGCCCCTCAGTGCTCCTAAATGTAGATTAAAATCTGGAACAGGAATGTGATTAGACAACGGGGAAGGTCTGGTTTGGGAAGGCTGTCTTGCCACATTGAAACAAGAAGCATTATAAACAAGTGCTTGAGTGACCAGCAGTCCAATCGTGGAGAGCCAGCCTATTGCTAATCTTCTAAGTAATCAAGGATGTTTTGACGAAAGAGGGCCTGGACCACCTGATTAATGAATCTGTTATAAACAATAATAATGTAAACTAGTGAAAGGAATCTTAAGGGGAATTCTGTTTGATCTGAGGGGTTTTTGTTGACCGAGTTTGGACAGACATATTAACAAGGACATGCCGTGTCACTATTTGTCATCATTGCTGTAGTTGTTGAGTCAGTTTTCTCTATCTCTCTGTCTTCCTCTTTTGCTTCCTCAGACCTCCCATAATTTGCTTTCTCTACTGCTTTCATGTTCCAGCCTTTCAGACTTGATGAGTCTGATGTCTGCCTGAGCTGACCAAACGGTTTCATGACCTTCCTGCTCTAAAGTCACATTTACACATTTTCATAGATCAGCAGTAGGGAGAGACCGGCAGTGTCCACCAAGTGAAGATGGGGTACGTTAATTTTGTGGTCTTTTCACTCTGTGGGTTTTCTTCCTTTGTTCTTTCAGATTGTTTTTTATACATCTTTATTGGAGTATAATTGCTTTACAATGGTGTGTTAGTTTCTGCTTTATAACAAAGTGAATCAGTTATACATATACATATGTCCCCATATGTCTTCCCTCTTGCGTCTGCCTCCCTCCCACCCTCCCCATCCCACCCCTCCAGGCGGTCACAAAGCACTGAGCTGATCTCCCTGTGCTATGCGGCTGCTACCCACTAGCTATCTATCTTACGTTTGGTAGTGTATATATGTCCATGCCTCTCTCTTGCTTTGTCACAGCTTACCCTTCCCCCTCCCCATATCCTCAAGTCCATTCTCTAGTAGGTCTGTGTCTTTATTCCTGTTTTACCCCTAGGTTCTTCATGACATTTTTTTTTTCTTAAATTGCATATATATGTGTTAGCATACGGTATTCGTCTTTCTCTTTCTGACTTACTTCACTCTGTATGACAGATTCAGATTGTTTTATGCAACCTTCCCTTATCGAGAATCTTTTTCCCCTAGGAGTGTCCTGGGTGCGTTGACCCGGGTCGTTACTGCTTATGTTGCTTGTGGCAACATAAACTGGCGTGACAGGACAAAAATGAGTTGATTATTTCAGCTGTGTTTGCTGGGAGTTTCATTCACAATAGAAGAGAGGCAGCATGTGTAGAAAATGGGAACACATAGCTCCTCATTAACCCTTTGTTGTATCATCCATTCAGCGGATGTTTACAGAAGTCCCTTTATGCTTCCTAGTAGGGGACCATGAGTATGGTATAGGAGGCGGGGAGGTGGTACAAAGAATTCGGTGAGGCGTTGGATGGCTTGGCTTGCCCTCCTGGTGCCCCCTCTTACCAGCTAACATGTCTGAACCTGAGGATCCTTAAAAACATACCTGATTTGTCTACAGTCCAGTGTGATCGTGAAGGTCAAATGAAATAAGAAAATTTCAAGTATGATTTTAAAAAATTTTTTACAACAAGACACAAGGCGGCTTTTTGAGACTTGGGAGTTTGGGGAGTCTGGGGTACAAGGGTGCCAGCCAACCAGATGGTAACTCTGCACCTCTCAGGGCTGCTGAGAGGACCACGCATGACAGAGGCAACCCTTTGAATGAGGGTGGAGTGGGCAAGGCAAGAAGCTAGCTGTCCTATTGTCTCTTCAGCCTCCAGATGTCAGCATTGAACTCATCACAACTTAACCTTGGCTTGAGGCCACCACCTGCCCTTCCCGGTCCTCTCTGACCCTAATACCTCAGCCTTTTGAAGTTGATGGCCCGGAAGGCAGCCATGTCCTCCCCCAGTTTGATCCTTGGCTGCACCAGCAGGGCCAGACGCAGGGCCAGAGTGGACATGGCTTGGACAGCTTGTGATTGTCCCCATTGTAGGCTCACAATTCTGTTTACTGCATCTGCCAAGAATGGAGGCTATGGAGAGTAGGTTTTCACTGAATAATTCAGAATGTGTTGAACAAAATCAACCAGCAAATGATAAAACTGGAGAAAAAGAACTGGATTTAGGGTTAGACGATCCACGGTGGAGTCTGGGCTCTCTACTTAGCTCTTGTAAGGCTTTGGTAAAATTGCTTCATCTTTTTGCACCTCCGTTTCCCAATCTGCAGGAAGAGGCTAATGATGGCTGCCACGATCCTGTTACAGAACTATCGTTGAGAGTCAGATGGAAGGGTGTATTGGGGTGTGTTATGGGCTGAATGGTTCCCTGTGGCACAATGAACACAAAGCAGATTTGGGTTGTTTCACTGTTTAAAAAAAAAAAAGCAACTGGAATTTATTGAGCATTTATGGTGAACCTGACAATGTTAGACATTTTATATGTATAATCACATTAATCTTCATAACAATCCTCTGCGGTAGGTACTGTTATCTCCATTTTTGTCAGAGAGGTTAAGTAACTTGCGGAAGATTACACATTGCCAAGTGTGTAATTCAAATCCAGGTTAGGCTGACTCTCACATGACACCCGCTGCCTCGTGGAACTAATATATACTTTGACCCTAGGCACTAAATTAGTGATTTCTGTGCTTGGATATACAGAGATAGAACAAACAAACAAAAAACAAACCCTCATATCGAATCTTTATATCTTAATCCAAAAAGGACTTCTGTATTTGAGAAAGGAAAGGCCAGGCTAACCAAATGAATCAGAGAGATTAAAAACTGAGGGTTCTTTAAACACCACACCTAAATGGGCATTTAATCTGGAAGTATTAGGAGGAGATGTCGCTGGATGGGACTGCTGTGAGAGTCCATAGGGAGAGTGAATATCCATTGTGATTGCCTGGAGCCAAAACACATGCCGTCAGCAGGTGGTTGGATCCACAAATCCAGCTGAATCTGGCTGCCGGGAAGCATGCATTTCACATCATCGTTTCTGGCCAGAGCTAAAACTTGCTAGATTTAAATGAAAACTACTGACAGGAAGTGCAGAGATTTCATGGAGAAATGTGTGAAGTGGAAACTCAAGTGTAAACCTCTAAATGTTTTGTTTCTAGGGATCTAGGGGAAGGTTTAAGAAGCTGGGTATTTTAGATTCATGGCCTTATCTATAGAGTCACATTTTAAAACTTGTCCCTGGATTGCAGGAAGACAGAAAAAAAACAATACAGCCATTTGGTAGGACTTGTTACAAAACTTAGCTAGTGCTTTTTAAAAATAGTTGCAAACCAAATTAGCTCTGGGCACCTGCTGGAGCTTAGTGTGTTTTCAGATAGACTTGTTTGCTGTCAGCCAAAAAAAAATCAACCCAACAAACCCTCCACCCACATGGTTTATGATAAAACCCGACACTCCTAATGCTTTTCCAAGCCACTTCTCTTAGATCAAATCATTCAAATAAAGAAAAAAGACATTCGACATTTTGAAAGAATGGGGCAAATTATTTGTTGTTAGATATGTTCTCAGAAAGGGTCAGGGAAGAAGAAAGGTAGATATTAAACAATGTGATGTATTAATCACATGGTAAAAGTTTTTCTAATTCCTTATGTGAAAAATTTCAACATTGATATTATAATATGGCTGGAATTTGGGGATTTACAGTTTTACTGGACAGGCCCCTTAAAGCACCTCTGTTATCTTATTATTTATCCAAGATGTGTACGGACAGCTGTTTCAAGCGATTTGGACATTTTATTTATTTATTGGACTGAAGAGATATAGATGATGTCTAAATGAACAGTGGCAACAATTATAGCAAACAAAAACGGCAAAAATCATTTCATGGAGATTTTATATTCTAGGCAATAGCAAAAGCTGTTAATTGCTCACAGAGGATACTGAAATCTGGACCAACATTGACAAATGAGAAACTCATTTATGAATTCTGAGTGCTCTGGGAGTGACTTAGGTTTTGCAGACCTTACCTAAATTTTCACCTCCACTGGTTCTCTGACTGCAGTTCAAAAACAATTCAATTTGATGATACATATGTTTTATGTGGTAGAAAGGCTCAGAGAAGCCTATCTTACCATCATTAGGTACATGTCATTGAATAAAATACAACTGACTTACTAGTGATTCGCCCTGCTTTCCTGAATAATTTTGAATAATTTCTTTCCTAAGCACTGCAGGCTCTTGAAATCAAATTGGTATCATAGAAGTCCTGATGGGGGAATTGAAATAATAATAATAATATGGATAATGATGCAGCTCCCGCTTATTAAATACCTGGTACTGAAATACTTTCTGTGCATTTTTTTTTTTTTTTTTTTGCGGTACGCGGGCCTCTCACTGTTGTGGCCTCTCCCATTGCAGAGCACAGGCTCCGGACGCGCAGGCTCAGCAGCCATGGCTCACGGGCCCAGCTGCTCCGCGGCATGTGGGATCTTCCCGGACCGGGGCACGAACCCGTGTCCCCTGCATCAGCAGGCGGACTCTCAACCACTGCGCCACCAGGGAAGCCCCTTTCTATGCATTTTTGATGTACTTGATAACAACCCTGTAAGACAGTTATTCTTAGTCCAATTTTATAAAGGGGGAAACAGCATCTTAGCATCCAGACAGTTAAAAACAAGGGAATGTTAGAATTTGAATCAAACAGCCTGACTTAAAACAAGGTTGTTTCCATTATACAAGGGGCAAAAACGGTCAAAGAGAAGGTAAAATGAGACATTTACTCCCCAAAGTGACACACAAAATGGCAAACTTGCTTTACTCCCCTGCGGAGGGTTTTGAAACCCGAGACATAAATATGATATAGAAGCACATTCTCGTTAACTCTAAATGAGGAGATGCAGGTCAAAACTTGTAGAAATTCCCTAGACACCCTTCTAAACAGGTGTGGTTTAAATTAACCCAGGGTAGCAGAGTAACAAAAGCTGTCTTATTTGTTTGCCAGTAGGACTGGTCAGATATAACCATTAAAATGTGTGAGTTCTCTGTTGAGTAATCCACTTTTGCCATGGAAATCTTAAAATAACTTCTTTTTCATGAAGATGAAGGCTCGCCAATTCTCCTTTCACTGAACCCCAAACCCTGTAATTTTTACTAAGTACCCGAGAGTCTCACAAATGCTAATATACTAGAGCATTTTAGTCTATCACAGAGATTTTGTTTAAATTATCATTGCAAAGTCGGATTCAGTATTTCCTACAACTATTTGAATTGAATCTAGATATACCAAATAAAGCAAAGTATTTCAGTGGAGTTAGTCCCTGATCTGCCTTATGGGTAGCAATTGAGTTAAGCCTTTGGCTTTGTTTCTCTGCACTATTATTTAAGGTTATCGGATAGGGTTGAAGCATAGCATTGTTATTTATGTATTCAGTTATTCATCTCACAGTATTTAGATAATTGATTTAGCAACCTGAAAAAAAATATTTGTAGGTCTTGGACTCGGTTTCCTTTTTCTTCTTTACAGAGAGAATTCAAGCTCTGTATACATCCTTGTCTGTACACCTGTGACCAAATCAGAACGTATGAGAAATTTGTTCAGCCTCATTTGCCACCACTGTTTATACAGCTGAATCATGTGTTAAATATTTGGAAGCATCTCCCACTACTAAATTAGCCCTCAACTAATTGGACCAGAGTTAAAAAAAAAATCCTATCATGATTTGTCTGAGGTTATGTAGCCTTGGCTAAAAATACCCTATCTCATCCATATAGTACATTAAAACATTGTAGGGCTTCTGTGGTGGCGCAGTGGTTGAGAGTCTGCCTGCCGATGCAGGGGACACGGGTTCGTGCCCCGGTCCGGGAAGATCCCACGTGCCGCGGAGCGGCTGGGCCCGTGAGCCATGGCCGCTAAGCCTGCGCGTCCGGAGCATGTGCTCTACAACGGGAGAGGCCACAACAGTGAGAGGCCCTCGTACGGCAAAAAAAAAAAAAAAAAAAAACCCAAACAAACAAACATTGTAAATATCATATAAATAAACGACTGAATGGCAATGCATTTATCTCATAATAAATGTAATCATGAGATGTCCCCTAGCTGAAATCTTTCTTTACTGTCCCCAAGCTGTTATAAACCTTTTCTCTTACTACCCAAATTGCTTAGGTCAAATCTTTTTCTTACGCAAGACTACCTGCTGGGACATAGCACTTCTTTGTGTGTATTATCAAAAGGTACCTCCCTGGTTGGACTAATTCCATAAAGATAGCCCTTCCTCTGGATCCGGCTGAGGCAGCTGTGTGCCAGCTCTGTGTAGACTGGATCTCAGCCCCACTTGTCTTTCTTTGCTGTGTGTGGTGGCCTGTTCTTATGCTATGTATAGTTTGTCTTGTATTACAGATATTTGCCTTTTATCATTCATTCAGTCAACAAATGTTTAGTGAGCATCTCTTATAAACCAGGCACTGCTTAAGCTCTGGAGAATACAATAGTGAATAAGACCCTGCCCTCAAGGAACTCATAATTTAGTGGGTGAGAAAGATGCTTGTGTCAGTGTCACAGCAGCAAACAGATAGCATATCTATAGACTAAATTGAAGAGGATCTAATAAAGAGGTAAACATAGGTCCGGGTGTCGGGCCCTCAGAAGGGACAGTGCAGGGTCTAGAAGCTAATTAGGCAGGGCTTCAGAAGGGCCGATGGAAGGAAGCCGTTACTGGAAACTACAGAGAGAGAGCACACATGAGAGCGAGTGTCAGGGTCCCTGGCTGGAGTTGAAATCTTAGATGGAGGGATACAGGTTGGGACTGGGGGCTCTACAGTTAGGGAAATGGGTGGAGAGAATAAACACCCCACCTCACTCTACTTCTGTCCTCTGATCTTCTCCTGATGTTCCTCAGTCAGAGGTCAGGAAGCAAGGAAGTTCACAGACATAGTCCTTAGAGGTCAGCTTTCTGGGAGCAGAGAACAGGGTGGAAGAGAGGGGAGCGTGGATCTGGAGGGGCACAGTTCACTCCTCTCCCCTCTCTATATCCGCTCTTGTCCTCCCCTCAGGTAAGTGCTTGTGTCCCAACACAGTGTCCCCCTGATAGTCCCATCAGTTAATCATTGATAATGATGTCATCCATCTGGTTGTACTCCCAGCTGAAAATGTTAGCAATCACCAGCGTTCTTCACATAAAATCATGGGGATATGAGGGAGGAAGGGGAAAAATAATATGAAGTATTGCTACTGGTAACTGCTGTTACCAGACTTAACTGGTAACCATTGTTGCCTTTGTTCAGCAGCCCATCCATGCTTCCTCTGCTAGCTTCTCACCCGGATAGAGTGCTTTACTTAGTGAGGTGGTCTAAACCTTCATTCCCATGGGATATGCATCCTTGGATATCTGTCTTCATTGAGTCGCTGCAATTTTCCATTGACCCAGGGCTATTGGGTAAGAGAGTACTAGGAGGTGCTCTAGTGGGTCTCTGTGTTTCAGACACAGTCCTTCATATTCTATTATGTAGCCGCAATTCAATTGCCTCCTGGTAATTGGGGTCAACCACCCTGGCTACTAGAGCAAACTGATTCCTCTATCTGTTGACTCAGCGGCATGAGAATTTCAAAAAAGTTCAGAATTCATCAGAACAGTGACTGTGTTTCCCTTGGGCACTAAGATGTCTAAATCCACTGAGCTCAAAGTCACGTTAACAAGACACAAAATTTCTTTGACTTGCAGGGAAGATGAAAAAATTCACTGGATATAATAGTGAGAGGGAGTGCTTTTACCTTCTCCCTTTGGTTCCTGGACCCATGAATTCTGGCTCTGGAGGACATAGAACCACCTAATGGAAACTGGTTTAGGGCATATACTGCATCCTGTAGGATAGCACGCCAACCTCACAGTGTCTGCCAGTGGTCTCCCAGCTGGTGCCATAGATGATCTTTAAACAGGCCATTCTATCATTTTATCAAGCCAGTTACCTTTGGATGAAAAGACCAATCAATTATATATATGCAAGATCATGGCTATTCTTCCTTTGCCTTAAAATATTTCCTCGGGATGGAGCATGTGTGTGGAACACTAATGGCAATGATTAAAGCATTCTGTAAGTCCATATGGAGGTGCTGGAAAAAGCACTTCAGGCAGTGAAGACAAATCTGTACCCAGAATATGAGTCTAACATGTGAGGACAGATTCACTCCTTCCATCATGGAAGAAAACCAGTGTAACTCCAGGTGACTGGTTGGACGTCTGGGAAAATCATTTTATATCGGGGGTTTGGTGTTGGCTTCTACTGTTGGCGAGTTGGACACTCAGGAGAGGTGGTAGCTGGATGAGCTTTGGTGAGCCCATGCCTGGCCTTTATCCCTGTTACCATGGCCATTTTTTACATGGGCCCATTGAGCAAACACTGAAGACGCTAAGGAAAGAGTCTGCTGTTAGAAATTGAATAGGTCATTTTGTCTACCTGATTGAGTAGACAGGATCACTCCTTCAGAGTGATCCTTCTGGTGAATATCTTCATACTTCATGTCCATTCTAAGAGTCCATCCACATATCTCACCCTCACCACCAATTTCCCAATTTTATTTTCGAGTCTGACCAGCCAGCCACACTATTAGCACCTGCCCATGAGTAAGTGTAGATCTAGATCTCAGTGGCTTTTCCCTTCCCATGAAGCAGATAACCCAAAGTTCTGCTTGTGGGGAGCGTTTATACTAACCACTGTCTTTCAGGGATGGCCTGAAAGGCATATAGTGCAGATGTATCTGTTACCAGGACCAAGCATTTTCTTCCTCTTTTAACTAATTAAAAGAAACTCCCAATGACCCCCTAGGTGGATTGGGGGAGAGATGTCCCTTCCAAACATGCTGAATCTGATCTGTATTGTACAATTTCTAATGTATAATGGAATGCTGCTTTGAACAGTCAGTTTTGTGATTTGGTGGATCAGATAAACACCCAATTCATGATAGACAGTTCAAATTGCAATGTCATTTGATGCGCCATGGTCTGGCTTTCACTCTCTACCAGGGATTGGGAGTAAGCCAGAAGTTGCCTTTCAAATGGAGAATCATTGTTAGCAAAAGAGGGCATGGCTTGTTGAAGGCACATTTGTGGTACCAACGGGTGGTATCTCTTGCAAATTCTCTTACAGAAGAGGAGCTGAGTCAGATTTTGAAGGATGACTCATACTTACTGAGTGGGTAGACAGGCTGTTGAACAGCATGTACATAGATAAGAAAAAGTGAAATAACAGAATACTAAGGTAGTTTAGTATTCCTGGATTATGGGGTGTAAGGAGGCATGCTTAGGGTCCTGGTCACAGAGGCCCATTGAACCCTGGCAGAGGAAACTATTGAATTCTTTTAAGCAGAGGAGGTATCTCTTTAAGGAAATGGACTATTCTTTGTATCTCTTCTGGTGTCTTGTACAGTTCCTTTCAATAATTGGTTATACAAATTATTTTGTTAATTGGAAATATGGTTAGTTACATATCGTGTCACTTATTACCGTTCACAACTTTTTCTACTAGGCCTCTCTCTCTTTCTCTCTCCCTCCCCGCTCCCATGTAAATGAGACTGCATGGGGACACTTAAATGAGAATTGCCTCCTATTCTGCTATTGGATTCTCATCATTATAATTTCTAAATCTATTTGCCAAGTTCTTTGCCAGGTAACTTCCTAAGAGAAAAAGGTTTCACCTCCTCACTGCTGTGAGTAAGATTGTAATGCAAATATATCCCATCTGTTAACCTTTTTGTATTGCCTTACTGCATGTAAAAGTATTTTGCCTAAGCTACATGAAATATTCTATGGATAATGAGCCTTGTGTTTTTGTAAGTGCATAGTGTTTTTAAAACATGAGTGAATCCATTGCTAAAATATTTATAGTCTAGTCAACATACACAAACTTGAAGAGTGATCAGTTGTGGTAACAGACATCCAAATCTTAAAAATATTTCGAGAAGTATATTACCTTACATAGTAGAATGGCATCAACCCTGAAACTTTGCTTCCATATTTGGAAATTAAACTTTTGTTTAATTCTGTGACAGGAATGGGGCATAGCACCAATGAAAGGTGCCATCTGGACCAGGATCCTAGGAGAGAGGGAATAGAAAACAAATGGCGGATCAAAAGTTTGGATCAGAAACTCACGCAGCATTTAGAGTAGGTCTGAGCATGGCGTGCCTTTGATTTCAAAGATGACTCCATGCATGGATAAGTTTTGTAGACCATGGAACACGACCATAACTGGCCCTAAGGGAACACACAGAACACTGGGTGATAAAAGTGAAGGCAAAGATCAAGTTTGCAAAGGAAGCATGAAGGAAGCATTAACCAGTATACCAGGATTTGAATTCCCTTCAACAAACATTCTGAAAACATGCAGATGTCACTCAGCCATTGAGCAGGGCTTCCAATTTTGTGGCATTGGAGTTGAGTCTTTGGAGAGCTGGGGGTTGGTAATATTGTCTATCAATAAGAAAGAGGTGGAGAAGTTTTTATTTATTCATTTGTTTTTATTGAGGCATAGTTGATTTACAATATTATATAAGTTTCAGGTGTATAACATAGTGCTTTACAATGTTTAAAGATTATACTCCATTTATAGTTACTAGAAAGTATTGGCTATATTTCATGAGTTGTACAACAGGGGTCCCCAACCCCTGGGCCACAAACCAGTACTGGTCCGTGGCCTGTTAGGAACCAGGCCACACAGCAGGAGGTGAGCGGCTGGCAAGCGAGGCTTCCTCTGTATTTACAGCCGCTCCCCATTGCTTGCATTACCACCTGAGCTCTGCCTACTGTCAGATCAGTGGCGGCATTGGATTCTCATAGGAGCACGAACCCTACTGTGAACTGCACATGCGAGGGATCTAGGTTGCAAGCTCCTTATGAGAATCCAATGCCTGATGATCTGAGGTGGAGCTGAGGCAGTGATGCTAACACTGGGGAGCGGCTGCAAATACAGATTATCATTAGAGAGGTTTGACTGCACAGAGACCATAATAAATCAATTGCTTGCAGACTCATATCAAAACCCTATCAGTGAGTGGCAAGTGAAAACAAGCTCAGGGTTCCCACTGATTCTGCATTATTGTGAGTTGTATAATTATTTCATTATATATTACAATGAAATAATAATAGAAATAAAGGGCACAATAAATGTAATGTGCTTGAATCATCCCCAAACCATCCCCCTGCCCAGTCTGTGGAAAAATTGTCTTTCATGAAGCTGGTCCCTGGTGCCAAAAAGGTTGGGGACTGCTGTTGTACAGTATATCCTTGTAGCTTATTTTATACCTAATAGTTTGTGCCTCTTAGTCCCCTACCCCTCTATTGCCCCTCCCCCCTTCCCGGTCCCCACTGGTAACCACTAGTTTGTTCTCTATATCTGTGAGCTGCTGGACATTTGTTGAGGATTTTTATCTTTCCTGGAAATCTTTTTTTCTGTTATTTCTATCAGTATTTCTTCTCTCTCTTCTCTCTTTTTGGAATTCCTATTAGGTGGATGTTGAAACTTTTGAATCTTTTTTTTTCCCCCATATTCACCTTTTTTTGGTTGTTGTTTTTCTTTTTTTTTTTTCTGGCCATGTTGCATGGCTTGTGGGATCTTAGTTCCCTGACCAGGGATTGAACCTGGGCTCCCAGTACTGGAAGTGTGGAGTCATAACCACTGGCCTGCCAGGGAAGTCCCTCCATATTCACCTTTTATTTGACCTTTTTGAGCTGTGTTCTAGGAGGATCCTTAGTTGTATATTCTAGCTAAGTGTTCATCCTTCAGTTATATCTTTTCTGTTACTCAGCACATCTATTGAGTTAATAAATTTTTTAAAATAAATTTATTAACTTTTTGGCTGCGGTGGGTCTTCGTTGCCGTGTGCAGGCTTTCTCTAGTTGCGGTGAGCGGGGGCTACTCTTGGTTGCAGTGTGTGGGCTTCTTATTGCAGTGGCTTCTCTTGTTGCAGAGCACGGGCTCTAGACGCACGGGCTTCAGTAGTTGCAGCACACGGGCTCAGTAGTTGTGGCTCGTGGGCTCTAGAGTGCAGGCTCAGTAGTTGTGGCACATGGGTTTAGTTGCTCTGTGGCATGTGGGTTCTTCCCGGACCAGGGCTCGAACCCGTGTCTCCTGCATTAGCAGGCGGATTCTTAACCACTGTGCCACCAGGAAAGTCCAAAATTTTTTTCAATAATTACAGTCTTCCTTTTGAAGGTCCCTAGTTGTTGTTTATAATGTGTTTCTGCTAAAAGAAGAATTCTTCTTATTCCTCTGAGGATGTTAACTACATGTTCCATACATACTTCTTTTAAAGTCTCATTTGTTATCTTTGTTTCTTTGGATATTAGCTTATCCATATGATGACTGTGGTCCCTTTCATTCAGAGGATTACTTTTCCTTAAATACTTGCTAGATTTGCATTCTCATCTGGGATCTCAGCTCCTAGGTTTGTCTGTCTCTGCTGTATCTGATTACCTGGCCTGTTTCCAGGATTCCAGGCAGGGGTGTAGCCTATGGCCTCCTCAGTGACGGAGGCTTTTCCTTCCTTCTGGGTGGCAGTGAATCCTGTACCAAGTCCTGACTACCAGGAGGGACATCTTCCTGGTTGTGCATTGCTCCTTTCTAGGGACAGACGCCTCTACTGAACCTGCATGGCACAAGGAGAAAGGTCAAAGGGTTCGAACTTCCTGGATGACTCTGCCTCAAGCAGTCACCCTTCTGGTTGACTCTGGATCCTCTTTTGTTCTTTTTATTTTATTTTATTATTTTTTTATTGAGGTATAGTTGTTTTACAGTGTTGTGTTAGTTTCTACTGTAAAGCGAAGTGAATGAGCTATATGTTTACATATATCCCCTCTTTTTTGGATCCTTCCCATTTAGGTCACCAGAGAGCATTGAGTAGAGTTCCTTGTGCTGCTATACAGCAGGTTCTCATTAGTTATCTATTTTACATGTATTGGTGTATATATGTCAATCCCCGTCTCCCAATTCATCCCACCCCCGCTTCCCCTTGGTGTCCGTATGTTTGTTCTGTACGTCTGTGTGTCTATTTCTGCCTTGCAAACAGGTTCATCTGTACCATTTTTCTAGATTCCATGTATATGTGTTAATATAAGATATATTTTTTTCTCTTTCTGACTTACATCACTCTGTATGACAGTCTCTAGGTCCATCCACGTCTCTACAAATGACCCAATTTCGTTCCTTTTTATGGCTGAGTAATATTCCATTGTATATATGTACCACATCTTCTTTATCCATTCATTTGTCAATGGGCATTTAGGTTGCTTCCATGAAACAGAATTGCCATATGACCCAACCATCCCACTACTGGGCATATACCCTGAGAAAACCATAATTCAAAAAGACATATGCACCCCAATGTTCATTGCAGCACTGTTTACAATAGCCAGGACATGGAAGCAACCCTCTTGTTCTTTTCATCTGTTGTCTCTCAGCTTGGGGCCCAAAGATACTCTCACACTCTTCATCAGTTCTGTCTTTTGTGTGTTTTGGCTATTACTTCTTCCTTCCATATAAACTCATCTGCCTTTATTTTTTTAGGAACTTTTATAATTTCTGGTCATTGAGGACACCAAGTCGTCTTTTCTAGTGCTGTTTTCAATTAAAAATTTTTTCTTGTCATTTATGGGAATTGAGATGAGAGAAAGGTTTTAACATGTTCTTAGTTTGCAGTCTTGATCTGATCTCCTCCTGGTCTATTATAAAGCATGTTAGCCCAGTTTAAAGGAAGTACATCAGTGTATCAGGCAAGTAATATTAATTCTACCACTGAATTCTACTGGAAATTTATACAGTGAGTTTATGTTAAATATATTAACATTTATTAATTTCCTGCTTGTTAATGCCTTTAGTTCGGCCTTCTCAAAAAATCCTGAGATATATCAGTTCTAAGATAGGAAAATAGAGGCTTATAAGGAGAGATGAAATAATTTACCCAAAGTCTAACAGATAGAAAGACAGAGCCAGGATTCATACCTATATCTTGCCATGACAACAGCTTCCTTCCTTTAAAGACAAAAGGTAACAATAATGAATAATGTCCTCACTGTGGGATATCAAAATACAGTTAGCACTCACTAGAGTGGGTTCTGTTAGAAATCCTGAAATCAGCAGTTACTGATTATCAAGGATAATTTGTCAATAAATCACTGAGCTGACAGCATTTTTCAATTTCATTTTGTTGCCTTGTGAATAAGATTTATTCTTAGAGAAATTTGTGAACTGTTAGTGCTGTTTCAGTGGGCAGTGCACATAAATGGTGTGTACCTATTGGTAAACATCTCTGCGGTGTTGGCAAGTTAGAGGTGTTATTTTGCACTGATTTTTCTCATTGCTTTCAGCTGAGGTTTATTTTCATATAAGCAGTAATTACAGAAAACGAGTGCCTCTGAGGGTGAATGTAGTTATGCTGGTTAAAGAGCGCTATAATGTATTATGTGGCATGCTATAATTATGGAAGTTATTTCACAGGAAGCAAAAAGATATTCTCAGCAGTTGTGATACATAGAGTTCAGGTCAATAAAGGCAGAGATTGTAGATGATTTAAGCTTTTGTAAAGTCTATGCTGTGTTGTTCAAGAAGCATTTTTGGAGAATCCGCCATAGTAAACATTTGGGAAATGATAGATGCAGAAATAAAAATACTTCTGTATTTTAGCTGAGAAGTTTTAAATACACAAGTGCCAGAAGACTTAAAAATGTTGTTAGAGGGCTTCCCTGGTGGCGCAGTGGTTGAGAGTCCGCCTGCCAATGCAGGGGACACGGGTTCGTGCCCCGGTCGGGGAAGATCCCACATGCCGCGGAACGGCTGGGCCCGTGAGCCATGGCCGCTGAGCCTGCGCGTCCGGAGCCTATGCTCCGCAACGGGAGAGGCCACAACAGTGAGAGGCCCGCGTACCGCAAAAAAAAAAAAAAAAAAAAAAAGTTAGAGTGCAATGGGGTCCATCAGAGAAGGTGGGTAGCATGGAGCTGGGGTGGCAGTGGTATTGAATCCCAGTTGAACAGCCTTCTTTGCTGTTCGATTTCCTTGATGTAGAGTGAAGTAAAATACAACCTACCTCCCAAGGTTGTGAGTTAATGGATGGAAATTCCGTAGCATTCACTTCCGACCAATCATTTGAGACAAGTTTCGTAAATCAAATTCACACACCTTTCTCAATCCCTTTCTGGTTTCCTCCCTGCCCCAGGGTCAGCCTAGGGGCTGATGTCAGAGCAGACCAGAGGAGAACAGCCTGAAGAGCCACCTCTGAGGGACCTGGAATCAGTTGTTGCCTCCTTAGGGGCTTTGGTCCAGATGATCTAGATGGGACTCATGCAGATGACTTTGTGCCTAAAATTCTAAGTCTGAAGTAGTGAGCATGTGTTACATTCATGACTGTTCATCATCTTTTGTGTGGTCTTTCTATATTTAGGGAAACCTCTCTTATAGTGAATTTTTACCTCCTTAATATTAGAAGTAGATGCAAATTTCAAATCTTTTTGCCGTGAGGATGCAAGTATGGGACCCAGATTCTGCAACCAGATACGTCTGCGTGAGTCTGCAATTCACACGTGAAGAACACAAGAAAACATGCTGGGATTGGAGCCTCCATTTTTGGTGGAACTGGTGACCATGGCAGCATTTCTGCCAGTGCTTAGTACGGTGCTGGTTTCCTCATCTGGCCAGTTCTGTGGGTTGAGATTGGGCTTTGTTTTTAAAAGGTAAGCCTTGTATCTGGTTCTCCAGACCTCCTAGCAATTTATGTGCTACCCAATATCTTTTAAATAAACTTCTTTTCTGATTAATCAGCCAGAGTTTTCTTCTGCTTCTTGCAACTAAGAGCCGCTCCTGCTAGTTAAATAATCTGGTGTATTTGGATTCCCTGGCATGGCTCGTCTTTAAAGAACACACCTGCTTTCTCATATAAATTAAGGCAGACTTTGAGGTGGAATTCAGTCACCTATTCAATCAGCAAACATTATTAGATACCTTCAGTGTGTTAAGATACTGCATTAGGTACCAAGTGTTCAACGAAGAAGACTCTTCCCAGTCTTGTGGGTCTTGAGATCTTGTAGAGCAGACAAACATTAGTATATAAACCAAATGTGCTGTGACAGAGGACTGAACCAGATGTGACCTGTGAAAGTGATATAATTGATAAAATGCTGGGACTCACAGTCATTTGGCAGTTGAGGATGAAACAGCTGGGGATAATTTATAGTAAAATGACCTAATACATGAAAAGAACTTTCTTTAGAGTAGGAAGGGAAGGAAGGAAATGTCCTATAAATTGACCACCTTGCTTCCTGTTTCTTCTAACTTGCTTTGGGGGCTGGTATGGATGCTTGGATAGGTCTTATTTCAAGCTTATTGGGACATTTGAGATTAGGGAGGTGGAGGAAGTTGGAGAGTATTGGCATTTATTTAATGTTATTCTTGATGATGATGATTTGACTGAAGGATAAAAGAGGTACAGAAAGCATAGATTTAGTAGGCAATAGTTGTTATTGAGTACCTACTGTGCAGGCTCAGTGGCCATGGCTCACAGGCCCAGCCGCTCCGCGGCATGTGGGATCTTCCCAGACCGGGGCACGAACCCGTGTCCCCTGCATCGGCAGGCAGACTGTCAACCACTGCGCCACCAGGGAAGTCCCCACCGTTGTTATTGAGTGCCTACTGCATACCAGACACACTGCTAGGGGTTTTCCATGTTATCTCAGTTTTTTTTCTCCCTTCCTACCTGTGTGTGTGTAGTGTTCTTTAAATTGCAAGTAGAGGAGATGCCACTCAAACTAGGAAGAGTGGAAAAGGAAATGTTTTGGTTCACATAACTGAAAAATTTGGAGGTAACTTCATGGAAATCTGGATCTAGATGCTCAAATAATATCATCGGGAATTTTTGTCTATCGCTAGGCAATGCTTCTCTCTCTGTTGACTTTATTTTCTATTTATTTATTTATTTGGCTGCATTGGGTCTTAGTTGCGGCACGCAGGATCTTTCATTGAGGTGCATGGGCTCTTTGTTGCGGTGCGTGGGCTTCTCTAGTTGCGGCGCACAGGCTCTTCTCTCTAGTTGTGGTGCATGGGCTCTAGAGCGCGTGGGCTCAGTAATTGCGGCACGTGGGCTCTCTAGTTGTGGCGCATGGGCTCTAGAGTGTGAGGTCTCAGTAGCTGCGACACATGGGCTTAGTTGCCCCGCAGCATGTGGGATCTTAGTTCCCTGACCACAGATCGAACCCGTGTTCCCTGCGTTGGAAGGCAGATTCTTAGCCACTGGACCACCAGGGAAGTCCCAGTTTTGGGTTTATTAACATTTATACCCTGGGGCTAGGTATGAGCTCTTGGATATTGCTAAGGTTACACAATAACTAAAAAAAAAAAATTAGAATTTAATTTGCAAGAAAGAAGGGGTGGCTTGTGTCAGTCCTCAGCGGTATCTGCCGGGGTCTCATTGGATTAACTCAGGTTGTGTATCCATTCCTGAACCAATCACAGGGACCATCCCTAGTCATGCACCTACCTGTGGCACTGTGGAGGTGGTGGGCATGGTGGTGGGTGGAGGTATTTTGCCAGTCTGCTCAGCTCACATGAACTGAGTGGAAGAAGTTGGGTCCCTATTATTCAAACTATGGCTCCTAAGCTGACTCTCCTACCCAGAGGAGCAGGAAAACCCTTTGTTAGGTTCTTGACCCAACTGTTAATTAGGAAAAAAGGAATCCCTGTTCCCATCATTCGTTTGTAACCCAAGATTTGGGGTAGCTCATGAATATTTCAGAGTCACCACAGAAAGTGACCCTGGTGGTCAAAGATGAAGGAAAGCGTGTGTTAAGCAGGATTTCTCAGACAGAAGGCATGTTATAAGCTACTCAACAGAACACTGTTATTATGGACCATCTGCAGAACATTGAAATGTTTGTTAGGCAGAGTAATTTATTGTAATGATACTTGGCATTGTGAAATTTCACTGTTAGTCTGCTTCTTCACCTTCTATATCTTTGGGAAAATTTCCTTTTTTAAGAATGCTCTATATAAATATAGGTGATCTAAGGGCTTTACTGAAGAGATGATAACTTTGTATTGGGCACAAACATGAATACCCATGGGACGGATCTTATAGACTACATTTGGATTTAGTGGTTAAACATTTCCATCGTGATGTTCTTCTCTCCAGAAACGTGTAACAGCTTCTTGTTCTCTCTTGTGATAAGACTTCATTCTTCTTCCTGATTTTCGGACCCCATGTCATCTGCTTCTCCCTTGCTTTTCAGTCATCAGGCCTGTACTCTTTAACCTAAGCTTCCACTTCCACCTTCTGACTTGGCGTGTGCGTGTTCTGACCATTGAAATGCCCTTCCTCTGCTTGTCCAAATTCCACCTATCATAGCCTCAAGGCCAAGCTTCCTTTCTCCTACTCTGCTAGCTGGCATGATTCTCCCTCCTCTTTGAGCTCTGAACCCATGATTACCCCCTTTAAGGAATTTAGCATCTAAAACACTCTACATTTCTTTGTTCATTAATTGTTTCCATGTATACATCCTCTCTTGTCTCCTTAGTACATCTGTTGAAGATAGAACAGGTATCTCTGGCTCAGCGATTTCTTTGCTCCAAATGGCTACTAGAGATCTGAACTTGCATGTCTCAGAGACATCCTAACTTTAATGAGACTGAAGCGGAACCTGTTACCGGCCCCGTCTTCCAGCTCCAACTCACTCCTGTTGTTGTGATCCATTTCTATAAAAAGCTCCTATGCAGCTGCCCAAGCCACTCTTGATTTTGCCCTTTCTTTCAGAAACTCATCATCCAGCCCCTGAGTTCTGTCAGTTCTATTCCTAAACATGTCTTGGGATCCTTTTCTCTATCCCTGGCACCACTGGCTTAGTTCAAGCCTTTGTCATCATACACTGGGACCATTATACTTCCAACAGATCTCCCTGGCTCCAGACTCACCACTTTTTAAATTTATTTTTATTGAAGTGTAATACATTTACAGTGTTGTGTTAGTTTCCGATGTACAGCAAAGTGATTTGTGTGTGTGTGTGTATATATATATATATTCTTTTCTACATTCTTTTCCATTATAGTTTATTACAGATGCTAAGAATAGTTCCCTGTGCCATACAGTAGGACCTTGTTGTTTATCTCTTTTATATATAGTAGTGTGTATATGTTAATCCCAAACTCCTAATTTATCCCTCCTCCCTAACTTTCCCCTTTGGTAACCATAAGTTTGTTCTCTATGTCTGTGAGTCTGTTTCTGTTTCGTAAATAAGTTCATTTGTATCATTTTTTTAAGATTCCACATGTAAGTGATATCATATGGTATTTGTCCTTTTCTGACTTACTTCACTTACTATGATAATCTGTAGGTCCATCCATGTTGCTGCAAATGGCATTATTTCATTCTTTTTATGGCTGAGTAATATTCCATTTTATATATATAATGGAATATATATATACACACCACATCTTCTTTAACCGTTCATCTGTCAGTGGACATTTAGGTTGCTTCAGTGTCTTGGCTATTGTAAATAGTGCTGCTATGAACATTGGGGTGCATGTATCTTTTTGAATTAGAGTTTTCTTCAGATATATGCTGAGGATGGGACTGCTGGATCATATGGTAACTCTATTTTTAGTTTTTTAAAGAACCTCCTCCATATTATTTTCTATAGTGGCTGCACCAATTTACCTTCCCACCAGCAGTATAGGAGAGTTCCCTTTTCTCCACACCTCCTCCAGCATTTACTGTTTGTAAACTTTTTGATGATGGCCATTCTCACTAGTGTGAAGTGATATCTCATTGTATTTTTTTTTTTTCTTTTTTTGTGGTACGCGGGCCTCTCACTGTTGTGGCCTCTCCAGTTGCAGAGCACAGGTTCCAGACACGCAGGCTCAGCGGCCATGGCTCACGGGCCCAGCCGCTTTGCGGCATGTGGGATCTTCTCGGACTGGGGCATGAACCCGTGTCCCCTGCATCGGCAGGCAGACTCTCAACCACTGCGCCATCAGGGAAACCCTCACTGTATTTTTGATTTGCATTTCTCTAATAATCAGTGATGTTGAACATCTTTTCATGCACCTATTGGCCATGTGTATCAGACTCACCTCTTTTAATCAGTCATCTTCACCGTTGCCCACAGAGCGTAGATTATGCCACTCCTCTACTTAAAACCCTTCGGTCGTTCCCACTGCCGGAAAAAAATTCAGACCTCTCGACATAGCTTATTACAAAGCCATTAATAATTTAGTTCCCTGCCTAGCTTTCCAGCTTCGTGTTCTCTATTTCCTGATGATGAGTCCTTTGCTCCAGCCAAATTGAGCTTCTAGTGGTCACATGAACACTTGTGCACCTTCAGGCCAGCAAACATGGATTTGGCACATGGAATTACCAGGTGCTGTGCTACATTCCCCATAGTACCAATTATATGTCTTTGTGTTTCTTTCCTCCACTGGACTGTGAGATTTTGTCTCTTAATACCTGGTATAAAGTAGCATCTCAATAAATGATAGATGAATGTATGATATATCATCATTATCTCATTCATAATTTAAGTCTCTCACAGATGAAACACAGTATTAGGCCCAACACAGGCATTCAATACATGCTCTTCATTTGATGGATTGTTCGCCAGTGCTGAAGTCAAAGAGTCTGGAATGTTTGCTAATTTAACCTTATGATCCATCTATATTTTTACTCTTATTAAATGCATTATTGACTAAGTTTTTGAAACTGGTACTGGGTTTGCATATCCTCTGGTTCCTTTATGGGTAGAATTCTGAGTATTTCAGGAAGTTGTTTGCTGATGTGCTCTGAGTGTGGTGGGGAGTTCCCTTGGGCTGAGCCTATGCTAGATCATCTACAGACTAGTTTATTCAAAGGAATAAGAGAGATACCTGAATTAGAACATGATTTAGAGATGGAAACCTACTGTGAATTCTCTGTTGGATTAATCATTAATATATTTTAAACTCCATACTTTGGGTGGAGGTAGGGTGTAAGTGTGTTAAGTGTAAATATGTAAGGCAAACTCAGTAAAAGTTTTCTGGGTAAAGTCTAAGGGGGGAGTTCTATTTTCTAGTGATGACTAACATCACAGGAGAGATTACATCTATCTAGAAACAAAGCTGTCACATTGACACAAGTATAGTAGAGCCTGCTCTACTGGTTTTATCAACAGTTCCTCAAAGAGGAATCTTCTGTATGACTCAATCTTAACCCTGTAAGCCTCAAAGCTTTTTTTTTTTTTTTAAAGAAGATGTTGTGGGTAGGAGTTTATTAATTTATTTGTTTATTTTTGCTGTGTTGGGTCTTCGTTTCTGTGCAAGGGCTTTCTCTAGTTGTGGGAAGCGGAGGCCACTCTTCATCGCGGTGCGCGGGCCTCTCACTATCGTGGCCTCTCTTGTTGCGGAGCACAGGCCCCAGATGCGCAGGCTCAGTAGTTGTGGCTCACGGGCCTAGTTGCTCCTCGGCATGCGGGATCTTCCCAGACCAGGGCTCGAACCTGTGTCCCCTGCATTAGCAGGCAGATTCTCAACCACTGTGCCACCAGGGAAGCCCTCTCAAAGCTTTTAAATGGGGTTGGATGGCAATTTTTAATAATAGAAAATAATCATGAATCTCAATGCTTATTAACATCAATTGCTCTTCTACTTTGTAACGAAGTGTCTTTCAGGTAGGATTTATTCCTTCTCCAAATTCCTCACATGGTGCCAGCAAGAGTTATCGAGATTCTATTTGTACTCAAGCTGCTAATGTTCTAGTCTTTTTCTCTCACTGCTGTGGCCTCTCCCGTTGCGGAGCACAGGCTCCGGATGCGCAGGCTCAGCAGCCATGGCTCACGGGCCTAGCCACTCCGCGGCATGTGGGATCTTCCCCGACCGGGGCACGAACCCGTGTCCCCTGCATTGGCAGGCGGACTCTCAACCACTGCGCCACCAGAGAAGCCCTCCACTGTCACTTTTTGCTGCTGGTAATTTTTGTGGTCTTGGCCGCTTCTAATCTCTAATGTCATGTCTTCTATCCACCACCTCTGCAGCTTGCCATTCTTTTTCTTCTGTGTTTCACTTTTTATTTTAGTTTTGTGATATCTCTGTCTTCTCCCTGACTCTGTTGCCAGTGGTGCTTAGCTTTTCAGCTATTTCTAGCCAGGTACACCTCTCCTTCCATGTGTTTATTACTTCTAAAAGTCCAGTTGCTTATTAGCTGGAAACAGCAATATTTTCCATGAGTTTCTGATATATGAGGCCTGGTGTATGGAGAGGTGAGGCACTAGAGTATAGCAAAGGTGAGGCTCCTCATCTGTTAGAAAGTTTGCATGTTCTCTCCCCATTCTATTAGGAATAGAGCCATTTTATTTAAGGAAAAGTTATTGCATCCATGGTCTAGTAAGGGAGACAGCAAATGTAATCACTAATCACTAATTTACCTACCTCTTCTATACTAGAGTATAAGCTCCTTGAGGGTGGGAAACATGCCATATTAATGTCTAGTATGTATTACACACACACACACATTATACAGCATCTACAGTTCATTAAGTGTTCAAAACATGCTTCTTGAACGAATGAAAGAATGGCTGAATAATAAGATATATGGCAAAGGTATTAGGGCACTGGTTCTTATTAGACTCACTTAAGTCTCACTTAAAACACACCAATGCCTAGGTCCGCAGACTAGGCCAACTACTATTCTTAGCTGATTCTTAGACGAAAATTTCCCCCACATTCCACATTTCAGAAATCAACACTTCTTACAGATGCTTCTTATAATTGATGTGATGGAAAGGAATTGTGCCATAATTTTATTTGAGGCATTTTTCTTTCTTAGTTGTACATAAAATATACTTCGGATAGCCAGTGACATCTTAGATTTGATGAAACACAGTAAAGCAGAATTTCTACAGAGTGTAGCCTAGGCAAAAATATAAAGTGCTCCAATGAGGCTGATACATACTGAGAGTTATAAGGCTCTGGATTAGGAGGCTTACATGAGGGTATCAAGGTATCACAAGGTATTAACAAGGTATCACTTTTACATATACCTTTGAAGCCTGAGCACAGCATCTGGTCTGTTGTAAATAACCAGTCCCCATTCGCTGAACCAAATGGAATTATTCAGGGCATTGGAGAAGCCATTGAAACTATATGTCTGTATAGTCTATACTATATACACCACATTTGCTCTCTATATACCTGTATCTATATGTATACCTATATCAATACTATAGATGATATAGTAACTGTCCTAAAAGACAATCAGGCATTTTCCACCTGAGTAAGGAGAAGTCTAAGAGAACTCAGCAAAGGTAGACAAGTATGACAACCTGCAGTGTGTCTGGGTGGGTGTTATTGGAGGGGAAGCATGTTGGGGATATCTGTGGAGGAGGCTGGGAAGGGAGTCATTTTACTCTTTAACCCAAAGTAAATCCTGTTGGGATTGATTTGAGAGGAGGTCAATGAAATTCAGGGCGGTTAGAAATTCAGAGCAAATCTGAGTGCTGATCCTATCTGTGGGAATTCTGAGCAGCCCCCAAATTTCTTTAGTCATCTCCTAGCTCCCATTTTTTTTTTTTTTTCGGTACGCGGGCCTCTCACTGTTGTGGCCTCTCCCGTTGCGGAGCATAGGCTCCGGACGCACAGGTTCAGCGGCCATGGCTCACGGGCCCAGCCACTCTGTGGCATGTGGGATCTTCCCGGACCGGGGCACAAACCCGTGTCCCCTGCATCGGCAGGCGGACTCTCAACCACCGCGCCACCAGGGAAGCCCTCCCAGCTCCCATTTTGTTGAGGTTTTTCCTTTGTATCAAGTGTCAACAGCCTTCACGCCACTGGTTGGCTGGCCTAGAAGTCCCCCCAGGCTTCCCTCCTTTTCTCTCTACCTTACTGTCATCCAAAACATCTCCAGCGCTTCACTGACTTGATCACTTTACTTCTGCTTCAGGTTTGCCCACCTCCAAGGGCGCCACTCACACTGTAGTCTCTGGGAGTGGTGCCCATCCATACAGCTCAGTGGTGCCAGGGTCACTGGGCACTAGGTGTTGCCTTCCTCTCTCATCTGCATGTTCACATAGGCCCTGTCCTTTCCATGGAATTAGTCCACGGAAGGAAGTTTAGGTTTCCTGGCTGATTGTGGAGGAGGTTTTTTTGTTTTTTTTTTTTGATCAGACCAGTCTTCTGTCAGAGGCAGCCTGATTCCATAGTTGGTAAGAGGTAGAGGCTTTGGAGTCAAACTGTGAGTTTGAATCCTGACCTCTACTTAAAACTGTGTAACAAAGACAAATGGGCTGCTCTTTGTGCCTTCATTTTCTCTTCTGGGAAATGGGGAAAATAATAGTACTTATCTCACTGAATTGCTGTGAGGATTAAATGGTTTAATGTGATAAAGCTTCTAAAAGAGTGTCTGTTACATGATAAGCACTCAAGAAGCTTAGCTAATATTCTTTGCTCAGCCCTTTCTGTACCATATGTAATCTTCTTCCCACACCGCATGTAATTGCCTGCTTTCCAAGGGTTGTTTGCTGTTTCTGGTCCAGGTATTATTCATTGGGCTATGAAGAGGAGAATAGCAGTAGAAATGTGCTAGTAATTTAGTAGCAATGCTTGTTTCAGATTTAATTGTGGTCCTGAATTTCAAAATTACCCACAACTTTGGTAGTAGTTCTTTGCTTTACTATGTTCTGTTTGGCAGAATATGATGAAATTCACAAGAGGATGAAAATTAATTGGATGGAACCTCTTTCATTATCTCATTAAGTGCCACCATTCTTTGGAACGTCTTCACTTAGAGACTATGAAATGATACACCTAAAGTCAATCTAGAATATGGGTGGAAAGACAAGCATCAATCCTCCCCCACCCCCCTCCCCCCCAAACCTGGGACTCTAGATTTCTAGGCTGACATTATGGCTGATCTTTTATTTTATGGTAAATGATTTAACTTATTCTTGGCTTTGTGATACCATGCACGAGCTTAATGGCGCTTCCTAATGCACCATGTAAGCAGCATTGATTTGAAGAAGAAATTAGCCCAGTATCAGGAGCTTCTTTTATCATATTAAACTTTAAAACCAATCGGAAGCAAACCTACTCAGGTCTCTGCAGGCCACATTTGATTGACAGTTTGTTGCAAAGCGGGCTGGCTCCGATTTTTAAGTTAATGTTAATTATGGAACAATGTCATATGTCAGGGGGAGCACACACAGTGTCTTTAACCCATTTTTAAAAAGCAGGTCAAATTCAGCATCTGGAGGATAACTTGCAATTTGGTTGAAAATAATTGAACAAGTTTAACGTGAAATTCAATAAAGGGGTCAGGGGTATTCTAAGTTTAAAAGTCTGAGATAAATGGCCCAAGGCGCTTGTCGGCCATCTATTATTGCCAAGTCCAAGAGCGTTCCTGGGTTCCCATTTTTTCCAGAGTGTATCTGTCTTGTTAAAAGAAAATTGTGCTGAATCACTCTTGTTGGTATTTCTTTAGAAAAACATTTTAAAAAAAAGTCAGTGGTCTCTCTTTATAAGAAGTGAGATTTGCTGAACTGTGGTAGAAGGAATGTAGACTATAGAAGGGGTTTGAGCTCACCGCTTCTAGGAAGAAGAAAGAAGAGAGGGAGAGAGGCTTAGTGATGTACCCCTGAAGCAGACCCGAAGAGAAGGTTCACATACAAGTGATGTGTTCAAGGCAGTAGCCAGGGAGACCGGGGAGGAAGTGGGGGCTCAGTGCATGGAAGGAGAGCCCGGAGAATAGCTCCCTGCCCCACTACCCTGCCAGGGGAACTCTAGGGTACATCCCACCCCACCTCAAGACTGCTGAGGCTCACATGTTCCTGCCCCATTAGCTGTTGGTCAAGGACCACGGGGGGAAGGGGGTCGGGAATGGGGGACATAACATTCGCAGACATGTCCAGTTCCCAGGCTTGCAGGCGAAGTGGGCTCTGGGAGCTCTTTCAGAAAAGATCCTTAGGTGCTGGCTGTTGAAGGTAAAAGCCAGGGACCTGGTTTATGCACAAAGTGATAGAAAGGGATGCCAGGGGACCTGAGCTAAGTGCTGGGCCTGTCCACTACAGAGAAGAAAAGGAATGAAGCTGGGGCGTGTCGATTTTCTCCCTGCCTCCCTACTCCCTGGGCCAAGCTTTAATCTGGGTGGCTCTGGTAGCATCTAGATATGAGGGAACCACGCAGGGCAGAGCCAGGTCAGGGTTCAGCCCGGAGTCTCCTTTGTCTTCCACAGGCCTGGGAAGACACCTGCACATTCCCACGTGCAGGCGGATGGCACTGCGTTGGGGGCATTGGGGAGGCGGCAGATCCCAGGGGACAGCAAGGTCCCAGGGAGAACTGCGGTGAATGCGAGCCAGCGGGGAGGGCTGTAAGGTCACGAGACCAGGGGCGTGGAGATGCAGGTGAAGTCGGCTTTGCTGGTAGGCATCCACGGAGCATAGAGAAGGCCAGCTGGACGGGTCAGTGCCCTTTCTTCCTGGCGTTCTTGTTTGGGCTCCTGTTTGGACAGCTCCTCTCCGTCCTGGACAGTGAGAAGCGCCAGGCCAGGGCCTGGAGAAGGCGAGACAAGCCATCGAGTGCTTTGGCCTAGTTCTAGACTCGAAATTCAAGGGTGAAAGGTAGGGGATTTCCCTGGTGGTCCAGTGGTTAAGACTCTGCGCTTCCACTGCAGGGGGCGGAGGTGGGGGAGGGGCATGGGTTCGATCCCTGGTTGGGGAACTAAGATCCCACATGCTGTGCGGCCAAAAAAAAATAAAGGAGTGAAAGATAAAGGGGACTTCATTCAGAACTCATCAGAGGAGGAAGGGAGGCAAGCAGACGCCCCCCTCCCCCCATAAGGAGTGAAAGCGCGTCTAGCTGTAGGCTCCCTCTCCTGCGTGCCTTGGGGGCTGCCAGAGAGGGATGGATGACGGGAGGGTGAGGAATGAGATTAGTGTAATATTTCCCGTGTCCATTTTTGCAAAGCCTTCCTCCTCTGGTTGATCTTGGATGCCTTAATCATAAAACTATGGCCCCTCACTGTGACCAGCTTCATCTAACACAGAACTATTCCAACATCTCATTTTCCTCAGTGCTCTGAGATCAGCCGGCTGGCTTTCCAATTTATTAACCGCAAGGTATTAATACCTTCTTCTCATGCTCATAGCTTAATGGGCTTCCTTTCTCAAGGTTATCCTTAGGGGAGAAGGGTACAGTCCTTTCATCTTTGAAAAATCATTTAAACATGTTCTTCCTTATTATAAAAACACCCCAGGCTGATTTTAGAAAATATGCATGTAGAAAAGGAACAGAAAGAAATACCAACAATTCTACAACCCAGAGAAAAACCATTGTTTACATTTTGGCGTAAGTCCTTCTCATCTTTTTATCAATACGTAAATACTGAAGACATATGCATATATATACTGTTTATTTGCGTTTTAACAGAGGATACTGAGGGAGGCAAGCAAAGTTCTCAGCCAAAGGAATGAATGTGTGCCAGTGAGATATGTGCCTCTGCTTACATCTGCTTGGTCGATGAATGGGGCAGGAGTGAGACTGGTCCACAGCCTGAGACTTTATGCCCTGTTGAACTCGCCTGGGGCTGGGCCTTAGACAGTTAGGTTGTAGGCTTGGAGACTTGGAAAGCAGGCATTCAAAAATAAAGATGTAGGGAAGGCAGATGGGAGCCAAGGTTGGAGCAACCCCAGACTGAGCTCCTAGTGGATTTTCTTGCCTGGAAAGTAATCCGAGTCAACTTTTGTTCAACTGGCAACTGAGACCCTCTGCACTTGCTTTTGTTCAAACACAAAGGTGTCTAAGTGTTAAAGATTGAGAAACTCTTAAGACAGTGCTTGAGCCTTTTGTAGGTGTCAGAATTCACTGTGTTCAAGGAATAGGCTGGTTTCTCCAGGAAGCAGACTCTGGGATGGAGTTTAGTGAGCAAAATGTTGATTGGGAAGTGCCCTGGAGAATAACACCCATGGGAGGGAGGGAAAGGAAGCAGGATTGGGAAGAAGATGGTGAGTTGTGATGCATGCTGACAGCCTCATCCAAACTCACCAGGGCTCTGAAGTTGGAATGGCCCATCAGAGTCATCCTGTGTTGGGCCAGGATGGCCTGGCCTTTATCTCACCTCCATCTGTCATTGGATGTGGACTGCCCTGTAAAAGATGTGATCTTGGGAGAGGCAGCTCTCTACAGCTGAGGCAAACCCTGAAGGAGCTGGCAGTTGCTTGTGACAAGTCCTTCCATGAAAGGGGAGCTGGGCAGTTCATCTCAGTGTCCATCAAGTTATGTAGGTGGGGTTAAGACAAAATGGTATGCTCAGGAGGGTGGTGTACTTGTGGAGTGGAGTGCAGGCTATGGCCAAAGTCATTCAAATTTAACTTATGAAAGTGCTGTGCTAGCCAAACAAAACACATTTTGGGGTGGATTCTGGATGTGTCCTCTTGTTTAGAACTTCCCTGCTCCAGAGAGAAGGCAGTATCTCAGCTCTAGCACTGGCTGGCTGTGAGACCCAGGACAAGACAATCTCTGTAGGTTTCAGTTGACTCATCTGAAAAAAATGGAGATAATAATTATATTTACTTTAAAGAGTTGTTATGAGAATTACATGTAATCCATATAAAACACTAGGCAGGGCATATTGTTATCAATAACAATAAATGTTATTTGCTTTTATAGTAATTATGACACTGGTTATTACCTTCAGATTATCCAAGAGCTCCTGGTGTTGATGACTCTGTGACCCTCAAGTTTTAATCTTATCAGCCATGTCTCCTGGCCTCACAACCTACTCTCTTTGCCTATTGGATTTTCCTTTCTGATTCCAGCTAACCTGAAAGTCAAAGTCCCCAAATAGAACTTATGACCTGTATCTCCTTCCTAACCCCAGGCTCATTCACCATCTCTCCAATCAGACTCTCCATGTATTTCACCCAAGCTGGAATCTTTAGAGCTATCCTTCTTGCCATCTTCTCCTTAACTTCTCAGATTCCACCAAGGCCTCCCTCCCAATTCCATCTTCTCCTGAAGAGTTTCTGAAACCCTCCTCTTTCCCATGCCTGATTTTGGCTTTCATCCTTCTATCCGCTCTTGATGAACTCAATTTCATTTTCCAGATGGCTGCTTAGGAGATTATTTCAATATACAACTACAGTGACCTCCTCATTGCTTCCAGCAGAAGCGCTAAACTTCTCAGACTGCTTTTCGTGATCTAGACTTGACCTACACTCCAAACCTTGTCTTTTACCACCTCCCCATATAAGTCCTTGCTGCCGTGTTGATCTATCTGCAGGTCCATGAATGTGCCTTTGCCTGGAAGGCTGCCTCCATCCTTGCCCATCCTCCTGGAGAATTTTAATTTATCTGTGAATGCTTAGTTCACGTGTTGCCTCATCTGTGATGTCTCCCTTGAACCAGTTCAGGCTTAGGCATTGTCTTTTTTTACAACTCTCTATCATTCATCTATTTAAAATTTGTTTTTCAACAAGTACGCATTGAGTTCCCATCAGATGCCAAGCACTCTGATCACTGAAGCTGTTATATTGAGTTACTCGTTACATGTCTAGCTAGTAAACTTTTGAGGTCTGGGGTCGTGACGTTCTTAATGTTGTATTCCTAGTATCTAACTTAGTTCCCTGCATGTAGTAGGTGCTCGATAAATGCTGTTTGTATAAATCAAGATAATATGGTAGTATTTCCAAAATAGAAAATCAGAGCAGATGGTGGTCTGGCAAAGCATTTTTTTTTCTTATTAGTGGATGTATTTATAGAGATTCTTATTAAAAATTTAATTTTTTTCTGTTAGTCATGTTGAAAACAACAAAATGACATAGAATAGGACAAGTGCCCTAAGCAGGTATACTCTGATTATAGAGTCACTTTCTTTGGGCTGAATTGGGGTTTCCCTGGGACCTTGGTTTTCTATAGTTCATGCAAATTAGGCTCCTTCCTCATTAGCGCCGCCCTATTGCATTAAGGACTCATGGTTCATCCTGGTCCAGAAGCAGAGGAGGTGCTGGTTTCTCCTACGGCTTTCTAAGAATCCACGTTTATGTGACACCATTTTATTGCAGGCCATAACAAGAAAGCATTTCCTTCCCTCCTACTTCACCCTTTATTCCTTCTGTCCTTGAACTTGTCTTTTAATGTGCAGGCTATTTCGAGATCTACTTTCATCCTAGGTTTGCTGTGGTACCCGCAAACTGGGCAGCCCTTTGAGGCAGAATGGCTGGAAAGGAGCAGTGATGAGCTCTGTTTATATTCAGAACCTCTCCCGCTCCAGCCTCAGGACACAGAGCCAGAGCAAAGTGGATCCTAGCTGAGATCACTTTCAAGACACTGCCTTATTCTTCCCAGTGGTCAAAGTCCCAAATTGAGGCATTGGGGTGGTTTATTTCAACTGTGAGCTCTTGTGTTTCTGGAATGGAGGTATGGCGTGAAGCCATCACGTGGAGTAGAGGGTGGTATTCAAGGGCCCAGAAATATCTGGTCTTTTATTTTTTTTCCAACAGAACTATCAGTATGGAAAGATACAGAATTTGGAAGTTGCTATTAATGTGGCATAACTAATTAGTGATTTAAGGAACTTTGAAAGCACAGCGAGTTCTGTAACAAGATGACGTTTATATTAAAAATGATCTTGGGCTGGGGAAATGTACTAGACATGCAGTTTTATAAGGAAAGAACATCCTTCTCTCCCTGATATAGGCCCCTGCTGCTTTTAGAAAGTAGTTGGGCTTTCTTTGATGGACAGATGATCAGTTCATACCTTATCCATATGCTGTGATGAAGAATCAGTTTCTCTCTAGTTGATTGTTATCAAATCATAATGTGTACTCAGTCATCAGGGAGTTCATTCCTCACAAACTAATGCATTTATGATTCAGTTGTTCTGGCTGAAAATGGGTAGCTGCATCGTGTGGGGATCTGGTCATCTTTTTCATAGACATTGATCACTATCAATTCATTTCAGAACTATTGACTCTGATCTATTGACTCTGTTTCTGAGTTTAAAAAGTGTCCCCCATTTGGAAATTTTATTTATAAGCCATGATTACTAAGTCATTATTAATTTAAGTAATTTTAAAAAGTCTCTTCTGGACTCACACATTCCTTCTGGGAAACCCTTACATCATTTTATTCAAAGGGATACAAATCCAGATAAATTTCTTATATTGCCCTTTATGTTTTAGGGTCAAAGGGCATGTCTTTTACTTTAGCTTGTTTTTAAATTCGTGTTTTTAGTAGATAATACATGTATCTGGTATAAAATGCATAAAACGCAAAATCACATATAGTGAAAATTAAGCCTTCAAGAAAATTAAACCACCCAGTCTTTATATGCCTACCTAGAGCTATCTCCTTATTTTCAACATGGATTTCCAGAAATACTCAGTGCATATCAAGAATATACAGTATACGTAATATGTTTTTTTTTAACATGAAGAATAAAGCATGCTTTTTCCTTTCACTTAATAATATCTCTAGGAGACGATAGTAAACATTGCTGCTCATTAATTGTTTCCAGTTCTCCTTTTGGCTAATCAGCAGGAATGCACTTCTCTGACCCTTTGCAGTTAGATGGTCATATGACTTGCTTTAACCAATGAAACATAATCAGAAGTGACATGTGTCACTTCTGGGTAGAAGGGCTTTAGAGCAGGTTCATAATTCTCTTTTTCCGTCTTCCTCCTGCTGCTATGACTATGACGTTCTAGGTGATAAACCCAGGTCCTTGAGTACGGATTATATGGAGCAGAACCTCCCCCCTGCTTCAAGGACTCATGTTGTATGACTGCAAAATAAAGTTTTGTTGTGTTATTGCATTATGATGTAGGCCATCCTGGCTGACATAGAGTACTTCATTAGTATGTACAAGCTACTTCAATCTCTTTAACAGATGCACAGTAATCTATTGTTTGGAGATACTATATTTTATTTAACTAGTTGCCTGTGATGGACATTGGATGTGTTTCCAATATTTTGCCATTACAAACAATGTGGCAGTGAATACCTTTTCAGATTATGTTGTTTTAGGGCTGGATCCCTTTGGATTGTTATTTTTCCTTGAATGAGGTGAGATCTTCTTGAAGCAGCTATTTGAGTCAGGTCATATTCAGGCTAGGAAGAATTTATCCTGTTTCATAGTAACATTTTTCATGAGATGGGGTATGTAGGCTAATATAGCCTTTACTTCCTTTTGGCCAACAAGCCTGAGCAACTGTATCTAACCTGCCTCATAGACAGATTGCTTCCTGCCACTATGGCCTGATTATTGATTTCTCACTTAGTTCTGCCTCCCTCTCTTCTCCTTGGTGCCAGTCCTGATTCACAGAGCTTTGCAAAATCAGGAATTATTGGTTTTGCCTACCTGTGTGTGTCACCTCCTTTACAGGGTCTGTGCTTTGCTACTTTTGCTGAGATTAGCAATCACGGGCATTCTCTTGCAGCATCTTCCTAGTCCCCTGTTTGGTGCTCCCTCATTTTGTCTTCTGGGGCTACTTATACCTTCTAGTGTCATCAAAGATGTAGTTTGTTTATATTTCCTGTTGTCTTTGTTTTGCGGCGATTTCCAGACGAAGGGGCAGTGTCAGCTTTCTCACATCACTTTAAAACGAGAAGTATCCTCCAATGTTTAGAAATGTTAATTTGACAGTTGTTGCTCATTCCTTTCAACCCATGCTGAATCCAGGAAAGCTCACTGTAGTGTAAGCACCTGACAGTTAGCTTTTTTGATTGTCATATAAGCGCCTGACATTAAGCTTCTGATTGGCTAGGCATCCACTTCAAATATACATTCATCGGAAATAACCACATTGCCATCTATACAACCAGATGAAGATCCAGGCCGCCCCACCTGTGAAGTTCCCTTTCTTTTAGAAAGCTCTGGTTGACTTAGGTCACTGACCATTTGACCTCTTGCTGAGCTTTAATTTCCACTCTTACGTTCTAAATTCACCAGTAAAGAGTGAGCCCGAGAAACGCTCGGCATTCTTCCCTGGACCCCGATAAATGCAGAACGCTGGTCCTCTCTCTCTCTCTCCAACCCTCAACCCCCAACTGTGTGGCCCCAGGGGTGCCTTGTACCCAGTTCTCTGATGTTGCGGAGGTGCATCTTGCAATCATAATAAGAGCCACAAGGGCTGGTCCAGCCACAGCACTGGCTCTGAAAAGGGAAATCTCGATTGGTGGCTGACAGTGGCACAGAATATTCCTGCAACTCAGTTGGAGGGTTATACAGTATGAACTTGACAGTCTTCGTAGTCAGAAAATCATAGAAGGGCTCCCCTGGTGGCGCAGTGGTTGAGAATCTGCCTGCCAATGCAGGGGACACGGGTTCGAGCCCTGGTCTGGGAAGATCCCACGTGCCGCGGAGCAACTAAGCCCGTGCGCCACAACTACTGAGCCTGCGCTCTAGAGCCCACGAGCCACAACTACTGAGCCCATGTGCCACAACTACTGAGCCCGCACACCACAACGAAAAGTAGCCGCCGCTCACCACAACTAGAGAAAGCCCGCGTGCAGCAACGAAGACCCCACACAGCCAAAAATAAATAAATTAAAAAAAATCATAGATGATGAGCAATCTTGTATAGCCTAACCTACCATATTGAGTTTATTCACTGCAAAAACCATAACGCTTTCTCTGCTAAACCCAAGACAGGGTAAGTCCTGAGAGTTGCTGGTGATCACTATCCCCTCTGTCTGGCCACCAGGCGGACTGGCATGGTCGTCCCTTATTTGTAATCCCAGCCTGGCTCTGTTTGGCACGAAGCAGAGGGTAGGGCAAAAATTAGTGCTGAGCAACTATATTGACACCATAGTTTATATTTTCTTTAGTTTCTTTCAAGACCAACTGTAACATTTTACAGAGAGCATGTAGATTCTTTCCAAATGGCAGCGTTCCCTAAATTAGAGGGTAATCCTCCCTGGAAATAGTTAAGTAGCAAATGCTAGAAATCCCGCATTTGATCATGGGGGTGATTGGTAGACTTTTTTCACGGTGTGACCCAAGAAATGACAATAGAGTAAATGACGTCCCTGTGCCATGTTTTGTTTGTGCTGGCTGGCATTCTATCTAGAAGGTATCTTTCCCCAGGTCACGTCAAAGGAAAATTCTTTTAGTATTGTGGCAGCAGCAAGAAGACATTCTGGAGCCACTACAGCAAATAACTTCAGAGTCAGCACTGAACTCACGTAAGAAAAGCTCGCCTCCCTATGTTCCAGCTTAGACTGTATATTCTGTCCAGCAGCTAGAAAAGGCTGGAATAACTTTAATTGAATAAATAGTTCATTATTCTGTAGTTGAGCAAATGGCCTCTTAGCTTTCTTGGCCGCGAGTACTTAAGAAGAGAAAAAAGGTCTACTTGTTAGGGGCAGTGACTAAAGCAAAGTGGCATCAGCTTTCTTTCTTTTTTTTCTTTTTTTTTTTTTTTTTTTAACGGTACACGGGCCTCTCACTGTTGTGGCCTCTCCCGTTGCGGAGCGCAGGCTCAGCGGCCATGACTTACGGGCCCAGCCGCTCTGCGGCATGTGGGATCCTCCCGGACCGGGGCACGAACCCGTGTCCCCTGCATCGGCAGGCGGACTCTCAACCACTGCGCCACCAGGGAAGCCCCGGCATCAGCTTTCTTCCTACCTTCCCATTGCAGAGTTCGCCTCACCTCTGCCCCAATTGAAGTCCGCAAGGGCTGGGATGTGCTGTTCCACTGTCCCTGAGCGTGTTATGTTGGGAGTGTAGCAGTGTGGCCTGTATTCTGCCTCTATCCCCTCAGCATCAGTGTTCTTAAACAGGCAGCTGCTGTTTCCAAGAGACCCGTGACTCTCTGTGTGAGCCTTTCTCTGGCTGCAGGAGCCTGCTTGGCCCATACACGGGGCAGACCGGAAGTGCTGGAAAGTGAACGCTCCCAGGAGCAGGTGGGAGCTGGTGTGTGGATACCCAGGCATCCTTGCCCCTCCCTCAGGTGGGACACCCTGGGGTGAGATCTGTGCAGTTCCCGGACTCTCCAGTGGGGTTGAGCTCCACTTGCCTACTGTGAGGACCAGCTCATAACTGGTCATCGGCTTCCTCCCCTTCTCTGTCGCATTTTTCTACTCCCTTTTGGGAGTCACTTCCTGGGGTCACTTCCCAGACAAACTCCTTGTAATCAAACCTTATCTCAGGCTCTTCTTCTAGGAGATTCCAATCTAAGGCAGTTGATATAAGGAGGGGTCCTTAGGGAGCAGATTCTTAGGAGGAGATCCTGAAGTTGGATAATTCTCTGGCCAGATGACAACAGGGCCCCAGTGCTGGGGTTTACATGGTGGTGATAACTCCTGGTGTCCTGTAGCTTCACACTTACTCAAACTCTTACCAGGGTTGGCTTGGGGTGGGGTGTAGGGGGAAGGAGATGCGTGGCTTGCATAATGGTCCTAGTGCTTGAAAAATGTGGGGCAATGGTTATTAGTTGGCTGGTGTTCATGGCATAGAAACCCTGAGGGAAGAAAATGGCATATTCAAACCAGCCAACCATCAACTAAAGGCACAGTATGAAAGATTGAAGGCCTTTATGGCAGCATTTAAACAGGCCCTTATCTTCTGTAGCTGGAAGGTAGCTTGTGCTGAGAACCAGGCACAAGATTTGATTGTAAATGTGATAGAGTTACAACCCTAAAAAGTCTCCTGTACTAACATAGGGCTCTGGTAGGGAGGAAGTGGGACCCTGAGGCCTGGGATGAGGATATTAGGGTGTAAACTCCAGATCCCCTTGACTGCCATAGCTGGCTGGCAGAAGTGGAAAAGAGTGGCCTCTATTGACTGGTGCGTTCGTTTCTCAGGGCTGCCAAGACAAGTTGCTACAAAGTGGGTGACTTAAGAAAACAGAAATGTATTCTCTCACAGTTCTGGAGGCTAGAAGTCTGAAATTAAGCGTTGGTTCCTTCTCACAGGCTCTAAGAAAGAAGTTGTTGCATGGCTCTCTCCTAAGCTTTTGGTGGTTGCTGGCAATCCTTGGCATTGCTTGGCGCTTAGGTGTATCATGCCATTCTTCGTTTCCATCTTCACATGGCATTCTCCCTTCTGTGTCTGTGTGTCATCGTCGTCTTCTGTTTTTTTTTTTTTTTTGCGGTACGCGGACCTCTCACTGTTGTGGCCTCTCCCGTTGTGGAGCACAGGCTCCGGATGCGCAGGCTCAGTGGCCATGGCTCACGGGCCCAGCCGCTCCGCGGCATGTGGGATCCTCCCGGACTAGGGCACGAACCCGTGTCCCCTGCATCGGCAGGCGGACTCTCAACCACTGCGCCACCAGGGAAGCCCTCTTCTCTTCTTATAAAGACACCATTCATAGTGGATCAGGGCCCATCCGAATCCAGGGTGAGCTCATCTTAACTTGATTACCTCTGCAAAGACCCTATTTCCAAATATTCCAATATTTCCAAATAAGATCACATTCTCAGGTACTGGGTGTTAGGACTTCAACATAGTTTTGAGGGCGCACAATTCAGTCTGCACCATCTGGAGACCATATACAAGATTCACCTGAGATGGATGGTCCACAGGATCGTGCTTGTCCTTCTCAAGATCTGCCTCTCTGTGTTGTTTCTAGACCAGCAACTAGGATGACATTTCAGCATTGACCAAGTAGGGGCACACTTTCTCTGTTATGAGAAGCAAAGGAGTATTCACCGAAGAATCTGGAGGACAGGCCTCATATGTACCAGCAAGAGCAGGAAGACGAAGTCTGGGAATTGATCTTGAGAGTTTGGACCAGGGAGGGCAGAATATAAGAGAGAGTGTTTGACATGGGGCAGCATTTAATATATTGGCAAGGGCACCTTGGAGCCGGTTGTCATGTGCTGATGGGATGGCCCCTCGAAGCTTGAAAACAACATTAGTGTCCAGTAAATGAGGTAGTTATTCTCTACTGCCTTGGCATGTGTTGAAGAAAGGAGTCAAAGGTTCATAAAGCTGGGTCTGTTAGCATAGAACTACAATGTGGATGGAGAACCAGGTAATCAAAGAATAAGACAATCTGGGCAGAGCTGATCCAAGACATTTCTCTTGATTTCACTGACGTTTTCCTCAATTCATTATTGTGAAGGATGAGAATCAATACTCAAGGCAAATTGTAATTAGAGCTGTATATTACTGAAAACTCTATCTATGGAAGCTGGAAAACTGCCTGCATGCCATTGCCGGTGGGGGTCTATGTCATGACAGAGATCCTCCAACTCCTTTTAGAGGGTTTGGAGTAGGAGGCGTTTTATAAAGTTCTTTAGCCGCCTACTCACATGAAACGTGAGGCGTTCTCTGTGAGCTACACCTTGAAGTCAGGAGAGATGTATTCATGCATTCCCAGTGGATGCATCACAAATCCCAGCAGAGACTCGCAGGCAGGAGCTGCCAGGTCAGGCAAGTGTCTAGCAACTTGGACTTATAACTGCAAAATCCACTTTCCATGCACACATTTCCTAGCGTTTTCAAATGCCTTTCAGCTTTCCACCAAGCCCTGAATTGAAAGCAGCTGCTTAGCTTTCACCACATATGCAGATGCATTTATTAAAAACTTCATTCTGTTTGACCTCTATTAAGTGTTGGATTTGGGATTTGCTGCAGAGTCCTGTTCTGCAGAAGACAAGAACTGGAAGTCATATTCTTCCACGGTGACAGGGAGTCTTCAGTTACATCATGTGAGGAAGAGAAAATAAGCCCCTAGACAGAGCAAGAAGGATGCTGCCTGTAACCCAGTTGAACCCCACCTGCCTGGGAAATGCAGCGACCACTTAATTGAACAACTGGTTCAGCAACTGGTGGAGTTTTACACTTTCTGAACAAGCCCATTCAATTACCATAAAAACAGAACACACTGTTTCTCACATTTGAAGCAATACATAGCAATTAGGGGATGGGATCTATTGTGTGCAGAGCTCAAAGAAAAGATGAAACCTGAATTCTGATGGACTGTATGGGAATTCAGCTCATTTTCTTGCAAGTATCCTCTTTGAGGAAATTGATCACTGCTTACCTTGCTGCTTTTCTGGGCCTTTAGAGGATTTGAGGGACGCCTTTGACCCTGATACTCTCTTGGCCAGTTCCCTTTATTCCACTTGCCACACTTATTTTGGGCTAGCCTATGTGATATCATCCCATATGGACGGAGACTGCTACCCAGTGCTGCTACAGGCACGATGTTGCCTGCAGAGCTGGCATGATGCGGAGGTGGCTCAGCAGATTACACAGCAGGAGATGCTCTGAGACCAGTGATAATGGAAATCCCAACGTTTTCTAGCTGCCTGGGGCAGCCAGCGCTCTCACACCTATAGCTGGCAGCTCAGCTTTCATTCACCAATCAACTAAAATGTATGTTAAATGTACATAATTAATTAGATTAAAACGAAGGAGGCTGAGCACATAACTAACCTCAGAAAGAGTCCTGTTGAACTTTTTATGATGGATGGAGCCACATTAGGCTGTTACGAGACAACTAGATGTTTTGCTGTCTGTTACCACCGATGACACAATTGAATCTTACCCAATGCTTAAGCTTGTACGTACCATCATGTTCAAACTCAAATAACGATAGCCAACATTTATTGAATGTTAATTACGTACTTGGCACTGTCTAAATGTTTTACAAGCGTTAATTTGTTTACTCCTGTATCAAACCTGAGAGATAGATGCTATTATTTTTTATTTTATTTTACTGGCCGCGCCACGTGGCTCTGTGGGATTTTAGTTCCCCCAACCAGAGACTGAACCCGTGCCGTCGGCGGTGAAATGGTGGAGTCATAGCCACTGGAGTCCTAACCACTGCCAGGGAATTCCCAGTAGATGCTATTATATCCTCACTTCACAAATGAGAAGCAGAGTCAGAAAGGTAGAATTGCATACCTGAAACCAAGCAGCTAGGAAGTAGAGAAGCTGGGATCTGAACCCGAGCTGCCAGCTCCAGGGGGTTACGTACTCCACCACTACACCAGAGCTACCTCCGAGCTGATAGCCGTCCCTTTTGCTAACTGTTTTGCCTGAAATGATTCGCTCATGTTGTTCTAGCACTGAGCTCGAGGCACCAGGGTTGTGAGGGTAATCCTCCTGAGTGTTGGTCGTGCTTCTCCGCAGCCTTTGTGTGCACTGTTAGGGCTGGGTCTCTGCTCACCACGAGAGCCAAAGCGGGAGGGTGAGAATGGTTCGTAGGACCCCATTTCCATTACTGGAGAAACAGCTCACATTGTTTGCTCAATGGAAGTAGGGAGGGTCAACTTTGTAGACATCTCCTAATTCCCAGACTGAACAGTCCAGTGATGACCATTCGGCTCAGTTCCTTCCATTTAATGGGAGGAGGCGGAAATCAGAAAGGGTACAGTGTGAGATAAAACAGGCATGTGAGCGAAATGACAACTTCTAATGGGCTTGGATGGAGAAAAGAGTGAGAGTGGACGAGGGTGACTGGGGGCTAACACAATTCTGGGAATTTTTAAGAGATTACCATTTAAGACCCTCCCCCACCCCACCCCCCACCCCACCTCCCACCGCTCCAGTTCCAAACTGAGTGAAGGAAGGATGCAAGAGAAAGGCAGAGCCCAAGAGCCACCCTTGCATTAGACAGGCATCCTCACCAGTCGCTGGACCCTCAGGGCTAGAGCTGGCCTCATCTGAATGCATAGGCTCCTTACCGTGCTCCCAGGAGAGCAGCCCCAGGTACCCTTGGCCAGGCTGGCTCCGAATGAGAACCCCGACCGGGCTGAGTGGAGCACGCCTAGTTCCTTTCTGCAAAGTCATCAGTGACACAGTTCACTTCTCCAGGGGGTGGGGTGGAGTGGGGTGGGGCCAGCACTGGTAGTGTAGTTGATGTTCTTCTCAGTGGGCACAAAAGGAGATCTTTGCTGACCCCAGGCCAAGTTTTGTATATATGGTGACACATACAATGAAATAGGGACTTGACTGCAGATACAGTAAGACCATAGCTGATGAATGAACGACCGAGGAACAAACACTGACAGAACAGCCGGGCCTTTTGATGTCCTCCCCAAGGAGACCCAGCAGTGACCCTCAGTGTTAACATAAGAAGTTAGGAGAATAGATAGGAAGGTGCAATGGTCCAAAACTACTGCTTTGCTAGAGGAAAGTAATATCACATTTGTTTCTCCTTTCCAATTGTCAAAAACTGTGGAGATACATGTGGAAGGTTTAAAAGTAAGATCACATACCAAATATCGAGTGGAGGATAAGCCACAAAGAAAAGTTCCTGTGGGTTCCTAGATGGACTGTCCTGGTGATGATGATCCAACTTAGATCCTGAGGAAGATGCCCCAAGAAGATATTTGAATTCTTCTGCCTTGTACGTGAGGTAGAGGACAGACATGATTGGTTACCCGGAAAATTTGGGGTTCCTTGTAAAAATATTGCCTGAGCTTTGTAATTGTTATTTCTAAATTCTTACTGCATTTATTTTCCAAAAACTCTATAGTTAGGTTGTCTGTAGATATTTTAGCTATTCCCAGAGGTGCTACAGAAGAGCTAGTGATGAGAATTGATATATTCCACAATGCCAGTTGTCTGGAAAAGGCAGGTAAACTGAAATTGACAGAGTTCTTTACAGTTATGCTAGTCACATGCTATTTTGTTGATTACACAGAGAAGGGCTTAGAACTACTGTGGTGACACTGCTAGGTGAAGAGAGGACTGTCATAGCCTAACCTCTCTGTGCTTCAGTTTCCTATTGGCAAAATAAATGCTACATTTTTTTTTTCCCCAAAGAGAGACAAAAGCAGTTATCTACAGATGTCTGATGTTGCTTGGAAGAAGGGAAATATTTTAACGGGAGGTTTTCATAAGGTAGCATATGAAAGACTTTGTAAATTCTTTTTTTTTTTTGTACTTTTAAAAAATATATTTATTGTATTTTGGGCTGCGTTGGGCCTTCAGTTGCGGTGTGCGAGCTTCTCATTGCGGTGGCTGCTCTTGTTTCGGAGCATGGGCTCTAGGCACGTGGGCTTCAGTAGTTGTGGCGCACGGGCTTAGTTGCTCCGTGGCATGTGGGATCTTCCCGGACCAGGGCTCGAACCCCTGTCCCCTGCGTTGGCAGGCGGATTCTTAACCACTGCGCCACCAGGGAAGTCCCAAGACTTTGTAAATTCTAAATGTTAATTTTAAAAGCATTTGGTTTTAAACATTTCTTTGGGGGTGACTGTTTCTTTTGGGGTGTCATATCTTATTGCTATGGATGTGATTACTTTCTTAGGCCCTCCTTTTAGGCCTTTAATAAGGATACCAACAATTGTGTTGCTCCTCTTCATCTTTCTTTCAAGCAATGACTTCATCCCCCTGCCCCCAAAAGCATGGGGGCAGGGGGATGAAGTCATTGTTTGAAAATGTCAAAGTGGTTAGCAGTTCCCCAGTGAGCTATGCTCACTACGCACTGTCAAGAGTGTTTCTTAGGGACTTTCCTGGTGGTCCAGTGGCTAAAACTCCACGCTTCCAATGCAGGGGGCCGGGGTTTGATCCCTGGTCAGGGAACTAGATCACACACGCCGCAACTAAAAGATCCTGCGTGCTGCAACTAAGACCCAGCGCAGCCAAATAAATAAAATAAATAAATATTAAAAAAAAAAACACCCAAAAGAGTGTTTCTTAGAGGGAGATTGTCTACAATTTCATCTCTCGCTTCTGGTTTGGATGTGTGGGCATAGAAATGCATGTCACCCTCCACCCCGCTTCTACTCACCCTTTTCCATCTAGGGGAGTTGGCAGGAATACCGTGTATCACGAGAAGGGAACTCCCGTGTTCAGTGTCCACCGCAGCCATCCAGCCTGGTCCTGAGATGGGGAGCTCTCCAGCTAAGAAACTGGGCATTTTAGTTGTGTTAGCCCTCAGGTTTGTGCAGATGATATGTTCTGAGTCTCATTTTGATTATTAATAATAATACTAATAAAGAATATTTGTTGGGTTTACAAAACATTTTTCCTTATTTTATTGGAGCCTCTCAATGACTCTAGGATATTTTTATCATTGTTTTAGGGGTGGGAGAAAATAATTGAGATTCAAAGAAATTAAACAATTCAGAACCATATAAGCCAATGAGTGAATCAGATTTTCTGATTCCAAACTCTGCCTTCTTTCTCTGAAAATCCCCCCTCCCTTGCCATGATAATTTTACGTACACTGAAGTTTTAGGTCATGTTCAATTTCTGAGAATGGATAATGGATATGTTTTGAGCACATACTATGTACCCAGCACTTTGTGGTTTACCTGAATTATTTCATGGAGTCCCCACACCAACCCCGTGAGTTATACAGGACGTAAATAACTTGACCGTAGTCATAGGGCTCGTAAATGGCAGAGTTGGGATTTGGACCTGGGGCTTGTACTCCAAAGCTCAAGCTCTTAACTCCAGCATTATGTTGCCTCCCTGAGATCTGGTTTAATCTTGATGACATTGAGACTGGCCTTTGAAACCAGTAAGTGAGAAATTGGGGGGCGGAGTCCCATAGGTGCCTGGAAAACACAGTAATGGATCCTTGAAGGGCCGGCAGGGCTCTCAGGCACGTGTAACCTGATCTGCTGATGCAGGGAACTATGCGATGTGCTGTCCTGGGGTGCAGCCCTGGGGCTTGGAAAGACTTCTGGCTTTTACTGTTGGTCCTTTTAAAGGGAATTAGAAGACAGAAAGGCTGCATAGGAAACTATAAACTGATGCACTGATTTTAAAATGTCCAAGGACGAGCTGCCGTGTCTGAAAGTAGACAAAATGTAATTCAACCACTCTGATCAGCTTGTTCGTCTCATGTAGTTGTAATGCTAGAGAAGATGACACTTAGTATTTTTTCTTTTCTTTTCTTTTTTTTTTTTTTTTAGGATTTAAACATTTAAAGTATTCTCTTGGATTTTATTTTGTGTATGTGTGATTCTTAAAAAGTGAATGCTTCTTTTACTCCAAATTTAGTCTCATTATTATAGCAACAGAGCTCCAGCAGCAAGATATTTTTTGCTGTCTCCTAGCAATGACATTGCTTTGAGAAAATTTCTAGAGAGCTTTGACTACAGTGCACCTGGGAAAAAATATGATTTGCCGTTTTGTTCACCAACTAGAAGAGTATTGAGAAAGTGCAAATTCCACACGCAGTCTGGCCTCTGCCCTCGTTGGGTTCCTGACGTTCATGTATCGTGATGCACCTGTTTGATTAAACTCGGTGCTGCAGTTATGTTTTGGAGTGTCAAAGAGGGCGGGAGAAGCGTTTGGCTTTAGAACATTATGAAGTACAAATTTCTGTATGTAGGGTGACTATATGATTTACTGTGCAAGCCAGGATGCTTTTGAGAATAAAAGAGGGCACCATGCCTAGTTATTCCAGGACAACAGCCTAGATTGCGACTGTCCCAGAGAAATGGGACACATGTTCACCCAGATTTCCTGAGTCACGCTTTGCATGTAAGAGGTTTCTACAAGTCGAATGCCACGTGTTGTCAATTATTCTCCTCCCACCCCAGCTCCCTTCACCTCCCCCCAAGATGAGCCACTCAGTTATCTAGGGATCATCTAGATACAGAGATCCCATTCACTCACTGTTTTACTGCTCTGACATCCTCACCAGGCTGTCCTGGCTTTTCCTTCCTTGACACACAATGCAGAATAGTCACTCCCCTGAGCGTGCTGACTGTGGAGTCAGAGCCAGGGGGCAGCACAGCTGTACCATCTCAAGGAAGTCAGGTCACGAGCTCAGCCTTTCCAGATGTGCCAGCTTAGAGAATTTATTTTTCTTCTCTGAACCTCAGTTTTCCAGTCTGTGGTATGGGAATATGATAATACCCATTCAGTCTATCTTTTGGGTTTGTGGTGAGGCTCAATGAGCAGAAGGGCACGATAAATAGTTCACGTTGTACACATGCTGGTTCTTCATGATGTATTGCTTCGACTAGTAACTAGCTAGGGAATTGGGCGTGTTATTTCACCTCTCCGAGCCTCCCTTTTCCTGACCCCAGAAAGAGGAGAATTTTATCTGCTTCTCCAAGGACCAAAGAATTGTAGAGAGCGTGAATTAGCTTCTCTTTAAGTTGGGCTGTTCCTGGAGCTTTGTAACTGGTGATAAACGGATTCTTTTTTCTCAGCACGGTTGTCAAGGGGATGAGGTCTTGCCATCTTAAATGTCCCCACTTCAGGCAAAGGAACCCCACCCAGTAAGCTGCGCGGATGGCTTCATGGGCTCCAAGGCAGGAGTGCAGATGCTGACTGGTGCAGAAGACGGAGTGACAGGAGGATTCAGGGGACAGGCTCAGGAGTGGCAGACTGCAAGCCTGCCAAGAAGCAGCACAGGGAGTGCCTTCCCTCCCACTGCTAAAAATACAGCCGGGAAAGTCATTTCTCTGGTCCTATTTTAGAAATCAGAGACAGATCCACCACATTCATGTTTGGATCCTGGTCAGACTTCTCATTTGAGTTTTAAATTTCAAGAGAGATTTTTTTCTGGGGAGAGTGAAGATAATCTGTATAGAGTTTGAGCATCAAAATGGGAAAATCCTGTTAAATCCAAAATACATGTTGGGCATTATTTATGTCATTACTAATGATTTTTAAGAAAGGCTTTATTAGAGATAATCAAGATGTCTTAGTGACAGAATCCTTTCAGGTGTGTGCTTGCCCATGTATGTCAATGATTATACAGATATATATGTATACGCCTATTTTTTTACTTAAGTTAGATTTATGAAAGGATATTTTCCTTTCTCTTCCTTTTCTTCTTTATCTTCCCTTCTTCTTTTCCTTCCTTTCTCTTCTGAAACCTTCCTTCTATCCCTTTCCTCCCCTCCCCCTTCCCTTCTCTCTCAGTGACTGTTTCACAGGCAGATAGAAACACTCTCTGTCCATGTGTAATGGTTTGTATATCTCTGATGGATTCTGTCTGTCTTTGCTTCAGTATTTCACTGTATCTTTTTTCTTTTCATTCATTTTCTTTCACAAATATTTACGGAGTAGCTATTTGTGCAAAACACTGTATTGGGTCCTAGGAGAGGGCTGGGGAAAACACAAAGATGGGTAGCACACGATACTCCCTCTGGGAGGATCCTACAATGTAGTGGGAGAGACATTAAGTTTAAACCAAAACAGCAAGGAGATGCACATGGGAGGCGCAGGAGTATTGAGTGTGGAAGCAAGTCACTATACCAAAAACCAACTTGCCAAAATAATCTTCAATATGCTGAAAGGCCAATTCATTGGAAATCAATTCGCCATTAGCCCTGAGCTGCCGACTGTTGCTTGGCCGAAATAATTCACTCTGAGGTTCCACAAGAACAACGTTGGTATTAGGAGAGGGGCCCCTTTGAAGTTCAGGCCTAGGGATATAGCTGTGGTTGGTCCTCTGGAATCTGGCTGGCCATGGGAGAGTGTTTTGTATACGAAGTTGTAGTAATCAGAAGCTTGGTTTGCTTAAATAACCGAGACTGTTTTCTTCTCTTACTCCTGATATATCAGTCCCGGTTCCAGCAGGAAACAGATGGCACCTGCAAACTTGGAAATGTGAAGATAGTCTAGCAAAGGGACGTTTTTCAGGGCATGGGCAGGATTAGGGAAAACCACAAGGACTAGTGTGGTGCCCTGGGGGGTTAGCAAGAGCCGGAAGCCATGGCACCAGAAGCTGAGAAGGAGCTACATGGATGGGGCCACCCAACTGGAGAAGGGGTCTGTGGCAGTCATTTCTTACCTGTGACAGGTGCCCCTCCTTGGCCAAGCCCAACTGTGAACTGAGGAAAAGGATTTCCAGGCACAAAGAAGGGGGAGAGTGTATCTAGAGGGCACTTGGCATATCAGGTTACAATTCAACAATATGGCACCAAATTACCATTTTGTTCAGTCAGGGAAGAATATGATTGTCACTTCAGACTTAAAGCTCAGTATCCCTCCAGAAGTTCCCCAGTGGTCCCAACTTTATTAATCAAGAGTTGAAATGCAAAACAGGGTGTCCGGTAAAATTAGTTTTGGCAAGAGAAATTCTCAGTAATTCACTCTGTAGGTGGCTACAGCAAACAATTTAGGAGTAGATCTTTGTTCAGAAAAGAGTCATTTGAGTGAAGCTCTCTATTATGCTTAATGCAAGACCTTTTTGAAGAGTGTAACAGAATCTTTTGTTTGGCTTAACAAGGCAACTCTGTTGGTAGAGCTCTCGGAGTCTGGTGGACCAGTTTGCATTAGGTGCCCTGGACTCATCACAGAGGCCCACAGGATTTTGGGAGAAGGCTGGGGCATGTGTGGGTGAGGCTGGAAGCCCACTGGCTTGACTCTGGCTCTGGAGGAAAGTGCCTTAGCATGTGAGTCTGAAGTAAGAGAGAAGTCATAAAGCAAGGTTATAGGGAGCCCGTTCAGTTGCTGCAGTGGTAAAGCGTTGTGGGCACTGGACTGTGCAGGACCAGTGTTCAACAGTGACACTCTGTGGTGGGCAGGAGCATGGGTCCAGCGGGGACTGCATTTCTCACTTTCTATCTAGACTCACTCCCTTCCGATTAAGTAAATCCCTGGATTCTTGGGAATCTCAGAGAAGAGGGAGTTCCTGGGGGGGGGGAAAAGATAGATGGGGCTTTGGGGGTTAATTAGAGTAATAAATGTGATGCGATTTCATTTGTATCTTAAGTTGATCAAGCAGATCCTGCTGCAAGAGAACATTTCAATGAATAGAGGTCTATTCATTGCTGACTAGATGTTCCCAGTGTCTTTTTTGTTTATTTTTAAAATTTTTTTATGATGGAGAAACCTATGGCTTTTATTGTGGTGATGGTTGCATGGGTGTATACTTACCTCCAAACTCATCAAACTGTACACATTAAATATAGACAGCTTTTGTATGTCAATTATACCTCAATATAAACTGATTTTTAAAAGGTGATAAATGCCATGGGAAAAAAAGAAGAGTAAGGAGTTCTGACTTAAGTCTTTGTAACTTTTACACATAAGTACATCATTAAATAAAAAGCCTTTATTTTAAAAAAAATCTGTGGCAAATGCTCTTTTACGTACAAATTTAAACTCAGAATCTCTCTAGATAGTAACCTAGGAAGATTGATGTGGTCACTGATGGTTATCAGGGTAACACTTTTTCCTTATGTCTAGGTAATCTTAGTAACTGTTACTGGAAGGCTTTCTTCTTTCCAAGTGTGTTTTTGAGGCAGAGGCAGGAGCAGTGGTTAAAGTGGGAGGACGAAGGAAAAAGAATACTTTGCACTATTTATATTTTCTCCCTACGCATAGTTTTTATCCCAACACAGCCACAGCTTCCACATAGAAAGTACAGAGATGATGGCAAGGGCGAAATACCATCTTGGGGTAATTTGTGGATATACAAGGTAGCCAAATCAATTTGAGACTTTTTGTCTGTTTTTGTTTTTATTTTTGGCTGTGTTGGGTCTTCGTCGCTGCGCGCGGGCTTTCTCGAGTTGCGGTGAGCGGGGGCTACTCTTCGTTGCAGTGCGCAGGCTTCTCATTGCGGTGGCTTCTCTTGTTGCGGAGCATGGGCTCTAGGCACGCGGGCTTCAGTAGTTGTGGCACGTGGGCTCAGTAGTTGTGGCTCGCGGCTCTAGAGCGCAGGCTCAATAGTTGTGGTGCACGGGCTTAGTTGCTTCGCGGCATGTGGGATCCTCCTGGACCAGGGCTCGAACCCGTGTCTCCTGTATTGGCAGGTGGATTCTTAACCACTTTGCCACCAGGGAAGCCCAAAGTCGAGACTTTTAAAAAATTCCTGAAAATTTTACTGTATTTCGTTCTAATCTCAGCCTTGCGCAACAACTTTAAGCCTGGAAAGAAGATTCGAAGAAAGGTGTTAGATTTGAGGTGTGTTTAAGAGAGGGTGTCGCACGTGTAACTTGTTTATTGAGCACTGTGAACTGGGCGGGATGCAGTTGTCTTTTCTTCCAGTCACCGCCCCCACTGTGCAAGGTTGGATCTCTGCTTCTGCCTGGTACAGAACCCATAAATACGTCTTGGGCAGATTTGATCGCTTCCCAGTCATTTTCAGTTATTTAAACTCAGGACAGCCTAATCTAATTTAAACCTGCATCTTATCGACCATTTGAATCTCTGCCCACCCCATCCAGGCTTTGGTTCAGGGGACTTGGAGAAGGGGGAGGGGTGGGTCTACCTTTCCATCTTTCCTCTGAATCCCGTACGTTGGAGGGGTATGTGTGCATACACATGTGTGTGAGTGAGCCACGGGTCTGTTTCCAGGGCCTCCCCCTGCCCTTGCTGTTCCAGGCTCTAGCTACTCCCGTATAGTGGGAAGGAGGCATAGAGTGATGGCTGGGTTCCCCTTCCCCAGGAAGAGGCTGTGTGAGGAGGGAGGCAGCCCTGGTCTTACTCTGTCTCAGTTGCCTTCCTGTGCTGCTGGTGCCTTCAGTCAACTAGGCTGGTCGCTGCCAAGTTCAGTTGCATCCCAACCCCCTCCGGTGCTGAGGGGCCAGCTGTGCCTCTCTTTGGTCCCTGACAGTGGTCCACAAACCTAAGCATCTTTCCAGATGGGACATCCCTTCATCCATGTCCTCGGGCACATTCCACGGCTTCTGTTCGCCCTCTTCCTCACCCTTTGAAGGCTGCAGGGATCCGGGGTGGGGTGGAGGGCCCCCCATCCTTTTTCCAGGCTCACTAACTTCACCGTGATTCCATCTCATCCTGTTGTTGGAGGTAACACCTCCAACCCTCTCAACTTCAGAAATTTCTGGATGGAAGCCGACTTGGCTAAGTTTGGGTGTATTTCCAAATGCTGAGGACCTCATAGGAAGCTCTTCCCCCAGTTTATCAGGTTCTGTTTCTCTCTGCGGGAAGAAGTAAGTGGTCCTGCTGCTAGTTCAGCTCAGCTAATGCCCACCCAGAGAATGAAAGATCACTTTTCCTTCTTATACGCACCTGCAAATTTGCAGGTCATTTCCCTGGACCCCCTTCCCTTGTCTTGTGAATAAAGAAGGTTGGGAGGCACGGAGTGCAGCTTGAGATGAGGAGAATCTCTCCTCAGGATTCAGAAATGTCAGGGAAGGTGTCAGCCTGCGGAGCTGAACCTCTTTGGAAATAAATCGTCTAGGGGAGGAGAGATTCAAGCAGGCCGCAGGCTGTGGTCAATTAGTTACACCTCAGGTGCCGAAGAGAAGGGAAGCCCTTAAGTCCTGGGTAGGGGGTGGGGAGAGAGATTTGAATAACAAAGGAAGAGCTGTTTCTGCACAAACTCTCTTTGAAACATTGGGAGTACAAGGCAGCATTGTTTTGAGAGGCTGGCAGAATAACAGAGGCAACAGAATAACAAAGCCGGAGAGAGGCATCCGCACCTGCAGGGTGACTGGGGTGTCAGAGCTTTGGCATTTGGGGGCCTCCTGCATGCCCGTGGGTTCTCCAGTTCTGGTGGCGGCCCCCAGCGCCACCGATTTCTTCCACAGAGGCAGCGGGAGCAGGGAGAGGAGGAGAAGGCTTCACCAGTGGCCAAGAAGCAATGGGGAAAGGATGCCCTTGGTTCAGGTACCAGTGCCCTAGCCCTCAGATGGGGGCGGAAGTAGCATCCAGTGTCAGCTACGTTGGTTTCTGTCACAACAGCGTGGCTTTGGTACGTAGGGGAGGAAAGCTAATTTTCCCTCTATCCTTCCCAGTGCCTAGCTGAGACCCCTGTAATAAAAGAGAGATTAACAAGTGAAGACTACACAGAAGTTTGTTGACCTGTAAACCTCATGTATGCAAGGGAGATACTTGGGAAAACATGAGTAACTTGTGAGGTGCCTTAGAATTCAGGATTCAACACCATCTTAAAAATGTTTAATATTTTGTTATTTTTATTATTTTTTTCTTCCAGTTTTATTGAGATATAATTGATGTACAACACAGTACAAGTTTAAGGGGTGCAGCGTAATGATTTGACATACACACATTGCGAAATGATTACCATAATATCAACACCATCTTAATGGGGGAAAGGGAGGACGGATGTAGGTCTCTTAGGGGAGAGTAAATAATTTTTAGGAAAGGTGAACGGGCCCTTAGAAGAATACACGTGATGTATGACAGTTAGTGACAAAGTTTGAGTGTGGTGTCAACTTCTAGTCTCCTCCCCTGTGATAAAGGTCAGTGCTCCCTGGTTGGTGAAACTCCTGTGAAGAGGATTTATGACATTCGAGTTCCTCTTAGTGGATCTGTCTTTAGGCAGATAAAGGGAATTCAGAGAAAGCTTTCCCCTGCATTTGCTGGTTTTCAAATGCCTACAGCACAAAATAATAGATACACAAAGGCAGTATATTTTGGGGGAGGCGTGTCCTGAACTCCTACAGTCATACTTTGGGTGGCATATTCTGCTGTCCTTCAGGTCTATCCCTTTGGCATTGATGCCAGGCCAGGGGGCACAGCATGGAGGGACCCTCTCGAGTTTGGGTGGGACGCACACCTCAAAAGCAGAGGGCACCAGTGCTGCCTGAGCAGGGGAGGGGGGCGATGGCTGTGAGGAGTTGTTCTTGATCACTCCAAGACACACACTGTTACAGGGAAGAGGAAAACTTTGCAGGGAACTGGAGTTTCCAAAATGCAGAGTGGGGTTAAGAGGGTCATGTCTACAGGTAACCGTGATTGACAGCGGAGTTACCTGCACATAGGAAGACAGTAGTTATTCATGTATACATCTATGCTTGTAATTTATCAGGAGAAGAAGAGAAGGGATAAGATAGACAAAAAGAGTTTCTGAAAGGAGAAGTCCTGGGGATTTATCACCAGTAAATAGCCCAGTGGGCAAGGAAGTAACGGGGTGACAACTACTGGTAGAAATTCAACACCCAAAACGTTTTCTGAGGTTATAGCAGCTGCTCCTAGATGAACCCATGGACAATGCGTCAGTGAGGCTTGCTTTCTTTAGGCAGGAAATCCATAAACCTCTTTTTTCACTTGGCTTTGTGTATTTGGCTTGGTAAATGCTAACAACCAAAACAAAGCAACAAATCCAGAATTCATAGCTTCTCTTAATTGCTATAGAGATACCAGCTACCAGAGTTCTTAGCCTGGAGTTTCTTTTGGCCCTTAGTGAAAAAACAGGATTGATCTGCATGAAAGAAAAAAAGAACAAGAAGTATTGAAGACTCTTATAAACATCACATAGTATCTGAGGAATTTGGGAGGAATAATATGAGGCCAATGAGGAGAAAGAAGGCCCTCAGCCACTTGGTGGGGGGAGTGAAAAACATGCACATTTCAAATAGCTTGTAAACCTGAGGGGAGGAATAGACACCTAGAGATGATGAAAACTTCCCTCCCAAATACATTTTCTTTAGAAATACTGGGGAAACATGGTAGATATTTTAAAAATAAAGTTTAGACTTTAATAAGTGAAATAAGAAGGAAACACTGGTTTCATCCTGTTGATTGAAAAAAGTGCACAACCTAAAAATTGAGAATTATATTTTATTCGGAGGACGTCCTGAGGACATAAGCCCGGAAGAGAGTCTCTCAGATAGCTCTGAGGGGCTGCTCCAAAGAGGGAAGCAGGGAGCCAGGATATATCGGAGCTTTTGCAACTGGGTAGTTGGAATGTCAAAAGATTGTTGTTAATTAAAGAAAAGCCAGGGCTTCCCTGGTGGCGCAGTGGTTAAGAATCCGCCTGCCAATGGAGGGGACGCGGGTTCGATCCCTGGTCCAGGAAGATCCCACATGCCGCGAAGGAACTAACCCCGTGCGCCACAACTACTGAGCCTGCACTCTAGAGCCCGCGAGCCACAACTACTGAGCCTGCGCTCCTAGAGCCCATGCTCTGCAACAAAAGCCATTGCAATGAGAAGCCTGCACGCCACAGCGAAGAGTAGCCCCCGCTCGCCGCAACTAGAGAAAGCCTGTGCGCAGCAATGAAGCCCCAACACAGCCCAAAATAAAATAAATAAAAGAAAAAAAGAAAAAAGAAAAACCAGACATTTCAAGGAATTTAGCATTTTTCTATATATGGGAAGATGCAAGAGTCTGGGCTCACTGAAATCATTCCTTTGATGTGCACCCCAGCTATATTGGCCCAGTATCCTGTTTTTGTTTTTGTTTGTTTGTTTTTCCTATCCTGAATCCCCTCAGGGTGCACCGCTGGGGGCGCTGCAGTGGCTGATGGCTTGATGGCCCCACATCCTTAGTTTTCTGACATGGCAGGTGACTTTTCTTCATCCACAGACCTGTCCTGAAAACACATGGGAGTTGTCCATTGGTTTGGGCTGACAGGATGGTAGAAAGGAGATCTGAAGATTAGTTTCAAATTTAAAGTTCCTCTCCCTTGGCAGTAATATCAAAAAGGATGGTAACAGGCAAACTAGAAGTATACTTGGGTTAAGGAAAAATATCTTATTAAGAAAATACATGTTTTCTATATCCTTTCCTGGCTATAAGGGTCTTAGAAATATTTTAGAAAAGCCCGGAGTTGGCACTGTTCACTCTACTCTCTTGAAATTTTATTTCCGCTTGTCTCAGTGCAGTATCTGCTCTTCTGTCCTCTGATTTCCACTTGTGTTCAGTCTTGAAGTCAAGACACCACCCTAACTCCTGCATCCCAGCTCGGAGCCCCAGGGTGCTGTTTCTTCTTCCCCACCTTCACGCAGAGCCAGACCTGGGGTTGCCATGCCTGCACACACTCGCTCATCCCACCACCAGCAGCATCTTAGCTATGTTCTGTGTCGACGTTTTCCTCAAGCTGGTCCTTTCTGTCTCTTGCTGCTGGATTAATCTTTTCAGGATCAGTTCACGCCTCTGCTTATAAACCTAGAATGCCTCCTCCTTTCCCCTGGAGGAAACCCACGTTCCTTGATCAAGAATGTAAGGTCCCCTAAGGCCCCGTTAATAATTTAAAGTCCCATAAGATCCCTTTCAACCCCATCTCTCACTATTTCCCTTCACACCTGTCTAGCCCTGGCCCAGACCCAACTATGTCTGTGCTACGCTGGCTTGAAACTTGTCCTGATTGTTGTCCCCATAGAAGAAAATTTCACTCCTTTCGAATTCTCACAGCACTTTCCTTGTGTCTCTCTTCTTCGGCATTTACCACATTTTCGGTTGTTTTGTAATCTGTCAGGAATGTTTTTTATCTTCTCCACTAGACAGTACACTGAGTGTGCACCTGTCTCATCTTTGTATACACCTCATTCATGTCTTGGACAGTGTAGCTCCTGAGTAAATATTTTAAATTGATTAATTCTGAGTTCAGCTGGGACTATTAGACCAAACTAAGTTCACTGGTCCAGCTCTGTGTTGGAATTAAATCTAGGGTTGGTCTTGAAACTAAGGTGTTCTTCAGATCTTTTATAAATCAGGCCAAATGTGGGACCAGCCTTTAGCTTTTAGGACATTAACGATTCTGCACCTAATTCCAACGTGGTGGTGATAGGTAGGGGGGTTCCTCATACATCCAGGCAATTCTCTGATACCAGCTGGGTGTCTTACAATTCAGCTCAATCCTGACACTATCTACCTGGAGATAGCATCCGATCCCACAGGTTAAGGGCTCGGTCCCCAAAGAGACGGCACCCCGCCACCCCACCTGCCCCTTCAGACAACAATCACAAGTCCAGGTTGTCAGCTGTGCTTCTGACCTACAGGCTATCGATCGGAGGTTTCCATGACCCCGTCCTTAGGTTCAATTAATTTTCTAGAGCGGCTCAAAGAACTCAGAGAAACATCTTACTAGATTAATGGTGTATTATGAAGTGATATAACTCAGGAACAGCCAGATGAAAGAGTTGCATAGGGCAAGGCATAGGGAAAGGGCATGGAGCTTACATGCCCTTTCTGAGCCCACCACTCTTCTCCAAATCTCCACATGTTCACCAACCCAGAAGAACCCCATCCTTTTTGTTTTTTTATGGAAGCTTCATTACATAGGCATGGTTGATTAAATCACTGGCCATTGGTGATTAAGCTCAATCTTTAGCCTAATTCCTCTCCCTGGAGGTCAGTGGGATGGGATTGAAAGTTCCAACCTACGAATCATGTGGTTGGCTCCCCTGTCAATGCCCCCAACCTTAGGAGCTTTCCAAAAGTCACTTCATTGACATAACAGAAGACCAGTTCCAAGGGTTTCAGGAGTTCTGTGCCAGAAATGGGGATGAAGACCAAATATACATTTCTTATTATGAATCACAATCAGAGACATCCTTGAAGGACTGGACTCAGGTTTTTCTTGTCCAAGCCCCAGTTCAGAAAGGAGCATCAATGACTTGGGTCTCTACAGTGTGTACCCCTTTGGACTTGGCACGCCTTTTCTGAGAGTGATGCTAATTGCACACATGACAACCGTATTTGCATATTTCCTTTCAGTGACTTTGCTATCCTGTTAGTCCGGGAGTGGGACAGAGAAGAGTCAGGAGGAGGGGTGAGCAGAACAAATAGTAGAGTGGCCAATCAGATTTCTCAGATGAAATTAGAAGGGGTGGGAGACAAGCCCCAAACAGCAAAGACCAAGTCATTTTCTCCAAATGAGGAGCGGGTGTCACCCTCTCTGGGGTGACCAATGTCACTGGAAACCTCTGGGTGCTGGGCTGGCAGCTCTGCTCACCTCTTCCATTGCTTGTCATCTCCTCCACATTTCCAGGTTCTGCTGGTTCAATCAGTGGTCAGATATTTATCAAGCACCCACTTAATGCAAGATACTCAACCAGATATTTTAGAGAAGTAAAAAGAAGTTTAAGTTATAGGCTCTGCCTATAATTGGGAGAAGACACATGTTTCAGGTTAAAATAGGCCTGGGAAATGTCAATAATATAAAATAACGTCAAGCCCATAACAATCATAAGGGGAACCTGGCTAGAAAATATTGGTGATTCAGAGGATGAAATTCACACGTGTAAAGAAATACTGTAAACATTGATTTAAGCTGCTCCTCTTCAAGACATGATTCAATTTCCAGAAGTTTTTAAGCTTCCCCTGAAGCATGACAAATAGAAAATCCTACTGCAAGTCAAAATATCTTTGATGTTAACTCATACTCTGATATCTCTAGCCATCTGGCTTATTTAGGGCCTCTTTTCTAGAGTCAGTAAAATTGTAATGAAACCTAAAGGCTAAGAAGTAGCAAGTCACTGGTGTTATTCAAAATTGTCTTATTTGGGTGAAAGTTTGAGACATAAATACTTAAAAATATTTTAGTTTCCAGATGAACGGGTACCCATCTCTGCATATTGCAAATTAAACTTGGAACATTTACTTGCTTCTGGCCAGGGACAGATCCAAAATGACTATTCATAGATGTAATAGTCTGGTGTGAAGGCCATCCACCAAGAGATACTAACTTTCCAGCAAGAACGTCCAAGGTGTCCAGCAGATGACCGAAATTAGAAGGGTTCTCTGAATTTAAAATGACTGGTACTTACGAAGGAATCATAACATCTATAAAAAGCTATCATTCATGTATCTTCGTCAACAAACCAGGAAGCAGTGGCCGCAGCCTGAGTTCTAAACTTGGAAGCCCTAAGGGTTTGCAGTGTGACTCTGGCCAGGCCACCTTCTCAGTATCCCAAATCCCTGTCTCTGAAATAATTGGACTCATATTTTCTACCTCATAGGAACATCCAGAACCGAGAGGAGGTGAAATGTTCCAATTATTAGTGAGACTAATTCTGACATATCTAAAAGGAACCAGAAATGTTTAAGCACACGGGGGGAGTTTGCAGACATCTGTCCTTTAGGAGTTAGGCATCCCAGTTGTGGATTGTCTAATCCTACAGTTTCACTATGCTGCCCATTTGTTGGTCTGTTTCCCACAGTACAGTTTAGAACATAACCTTCAGCTGAGGCACATTTCTGTCTCTTGGAGACGGCTGTCCTGGCGTCTCTCCTTTCAGTTCATCTCCAGCTGTGACCACCACTCTCTCCATCCCCACTGACTTCACTTTCTTGCCTCTCTCCCTGGATCTTTTTCCTCTTCCTTCCAACCCTGCCCCCCTGCCGCCCCCTCCGGGTGAGTGATCCCAAGGGAAAAAGAATCATCTGGGCTCCCCGTCAACCCTCATTGACCTCCTAGTCCTTCTAGCTCAGCTGGCCCTTCTTGAGATCTCTGTGGAGCCACTCAGCTTCACCGATCCCTCAGGGAGCCTCACTCTGGTAGCTACACTAGCCTAGACCCCTTTTGGTGCAGTTGAAAAAATGCAGTAATTCAGAGGGAATTTTTATTTAAAAAATAATACAGGATAAGATTTTAAGAAGCAGTTGAATTTCTAGATTCTAGACTTTGATCCTGACTTAACCACAGAGTTGCTTAACGACAATTTCTCGGCACCTCTTCTTGCATCCTTTTCCTTTGTGCAGCCCAACCTGGGGTGGACCCAGTCTTAACTACCTGGCTTTTTGTCCCTTATGGATTCCGTGTGACTCTGCTGCTGGGTCTAGGAAGATTTAACTATTCTTGATCTTGCTTTTGTTTGTGTTAGTTTAGTATGTCAGCTTGACTCTGGTTGGCAAGAGCTCTACAATTTCTCTTATTCAAGAGAAAACAAACACAATAACTGAACACTTTGCTTGATCACCTAGTTTATTATTTTTTTAATTAAAAAATTCCGTTAACTTAAAAAAAAATACTTATTTATTTGGTTGCGCCGGGTCTTGGTTGTGGCAGGCATGCTCCTTAGTTGCGGCTCATGGGCTCCTTAATTGTGGCATGTGAACTCTTAGTTGCGGCATGCATGTGGGATCTAGTTCCCCGACCAGGGATCGAACCCGGGCCCCCTGCACTGGGAGCGCGGAGTGTCAACCACTGCGCCACCAGGGAAGACCCTTGAATCACCTACTTTAATCCAGGCACTGTGCTACATAGTGTGTGGCATACAAAGGAAAGCAAGATAATTTCTAGAGTAGCTTATAGCTTAGTATGAAAGAGGGACAAAAACCTATAGAGTTGCAGAAGAGTGAGGCAAAAGCTTGGGCAGACATTTGACATTTTTTGATACCCTACATCCAGACCTCCTCTGTGTTCTTGAGGATCGGCCAAAGATTGCATCTTCATGCTGGGCAGGGCCTTCCTTCACCTCTTGTAAACCACAGGAATTCTTTCGTGTCCTCAAAAGATGCAGCCGTGTGACCATGCTCAGCCAATCTAATGCTCCTGCCTAGGATTTCGGATTCTAATGGAAAGAGATGAAGATATAGAGACTATTGAGAAATGTTTTTAAGGTGGTAACCTTGGCACGGAATCCAGAAACTGCATTTAGTTTCAGCCCATTTACCAATATTCTCTAGCATTGCAGGCACTCGATATTTTCCAGTGTATATTTATTTTCCTCTTAAGTTATTCAGAGTTTTGTTTTTTGTGTTTTTGGTTTTTTCACTTCTGCTTGAAATCAGTTGAAAGAGAAATTAGTAATGAGGAGTGTGATGCAGACAACACATCCTCAGATGAGAAAAACTAAAGTTGGGAGTAGGGTAGTGAAAATTCCATCCGTATTAGTCATGGGATTCTGACAGCCCTTGATGCGAAGTGACAAATACCCATTGAATTATTGTCCACTGTCACCTGAAATGCACTCATTGAAGGCAAGATTTGGGGAATCCCATTACTACGGACACAGTACAGTATGATGTCATGAGAACTCAAGAGTAGTGGGTGGAATGGTTTCTTCTAACAGCACTAGAAGACCTAAGGAAAGAGAACAAACAATAAGCCCCAATATATAAACCCTTAGCCGAAGATTGCAACCCCTTAACTTGAAAGGACCTCACTAAAAAAAGCTCTTACCACCTGAAACTAAATGGTTGAGGTCGCCCAAAACCAAATTCAAAGTTTAAGTTGCTGAATTACATTAGTTGAAGCTACAGCTTTGTCAAGTCTCTTCCACAAGTGGCTTTCAAATGTTTTTGGCCACAGCCCTTATAAAAAATATATTTTATACCATGATCCAGCGCGGGCGTGCGCGTGCACACACCCCCCCCCCAATACAACTGAAACAAAGGTGTCATGAAACAGTATTTACCTTTATTGTATGCAGAGTGTTCTGCTGTTTTTGTTCTATTCTCTTTAAAAAATTCTACTTACAACCAACCAAACTGGAAAAACATTGTGTTACAGGAAGAATTAGAATGAGGAAGGGGAAGGGCATCTGATGGACTCAGGAGGTAGCTGGAATCCCAGACCCCCAGTGAGACTTCCTTATCGGTAAAAGCAGCCCAGTACCTGTGTTGTGGAGGAAGGGGACAGACCCTTGTTGAAATCTGCAATTCCCTCCCAGTGCGAAGCCAATTCTTGTCAGCTGTCAGCCATTTACCATCCTCCACCCCAACTATCGTTGTCTCTAAATCTGTAACCAGAGTCAGACCCAAGCATGCTCCAGGAGGCTGACAGCAAAGTTAAGCCAGGAAGGGGAGATATCCATAACAAAGAATTAGAGGATTTCGTTAACTTCTATCATCAAAATCCTGGAGAATATATGTAGAAATGAATTCTGATGAGATGCTTCCCAACCAAAGGGGGAGAAATCCAATGCAAAATCAGACTGAGCTTATTGCTAAGGCTGGGTTTACCGGAGATCCTGGGATCAGCATACTAGTTTCAGCAGCTGAGAATCATTTCAATTTTTAGCTTGATTAGTTGACCAAAAAAAGCTGGTTTCAATAGCAACTCCCATCATATGAAACTGATGAGCTACGAATCTTTTGTAAGCAGGTAGAGGAAGGAATTCAAAGACTGAGGAACCCTGGAGTGAACTTATCCTGTGTCATCTGTCAACCACCAACCAGGTAATTAATTAGACCCCCCTCAGGAAGGCACAGGGGACCTTCCCTTTGCAGTACCTTGAGAAATAACACAGCTGACAGGGGGCCCTGGATCTTTGAAAAGCTCTTTAGTGACTGTTCTCTGAAGGACAGAATTGCTTATGGAGATGTTGTCACTGAAATGGGATTACTGATTTCAATGGCAAGATGGGGGGTGGTGGTGGAAGAGGCCCCTTCCAAATGCAAACTGAGCATTCAGAGTTTACCTGCTAAACGATGGGCGGGGGCGGGCAGCATATTTCCTTCATAATGAAAGATAAGTTGCTGTCTTTACACCCCTGTCATTAAAAAGAGAGACAATAGCTGATATCTATTGAATACTTAATGCAACGATCACTGAATCCTCCTAACACCATGACATAGGACTCTCATGTTCTCCATTTTACAGGGGAGCAAAGTGAATCATGAAGGTTAAGAACTTTGCCCAAGATCTTACAGCTACTAAGTTGTAGAGCTAGGATGCTATCCCAGGGCAGTGTGGCTCCAGAGACCATGCTATATACCACAGGAATGTTTGATTTTGGAGGCAACCTTTGCCCAGAGGTGGATTTGCCATGAGGCTATTGAAGCTTAAGCTTCAAGACCCTCTTCTACATGGACCCCCTCCGAGGCCCTGGGAGGGCCCTAGAGATGTACTTACATGGTCATATGTTGTAAAATTTGCAGAAACAAATATTTTAACTGCAGTTCGTTATGACTGCTGTCTTTTTACTCTGGCTTCCGGATCCCATATCCCCTCGAGTCAGGTGACTTTGGAGGGGCTGTGTGCATTCTTGGGATCTGGCTAAGGGGAAGTTGAGTTGGGGATTCATGTAGATTAGTTTAATGGGATATATTTGTGTGGTTTACAGCCGCTCTGCTCACTTACCTATGTCGACTGAGAAAAAATGCACAACCTGAAAGTTGAGAGTTATGTTTTATTTTATTTTTATTTATTATTTTTTTTGCGGTACGCAGGCCTCTCACTGTTGTGGCCTCTCCCGTTGCGGAGCACAGCCTCCGGACGCGCAGGCCCAGCAGCCATGGCTCACGGGCCCAGCCACTCCGCGGCATGTGGGATCTTCCCGGACCGGGGCACGAACCCGTGTCCCCTGCATCGGCAGGCGGACTCTCAACCACTGCGCCACCAGGGAAGCCCGAGAGTTATGTTTTATTCGGCAGACATTCTGAGGACTTCAAGCCCAGGAGACAGGACTCTCAGATCACTCTGAGGAACTGCTCCAAAGAGGCAAGGTGGGTAGGCAGGATATATGGAGTTTTTGCAGCAAAGACCAGGTAGTCGGAACATCAAAAGATTACTGTTAATTAAAGAAAACCAGATATCTCAAGTTAAGGAGTTTAGCACTTTTCTATGGGAAGATGCAAGAGTCCGGGCTCACTGAACTCATCCCTTTGATATGCACCTCAGCTATCTGGGGCCAGTATCCTGTGTTTTCTCATCCTGAGTCTCCTCAGGGTGCACTGTCGGGGATGGCTGCAGTGGCTGACTGCTAGATGGGCTTGGCAGTGGACAGCCCGTTTGTCTCCATCCTGAGTTCCCTCAGGGCTCACTGTCCGGGCGGCTGTAATGTGATGGCTTGATGGCTGCAACATCCTTTGTTTACTGATATGGCAGGCAATATTTTTCACTCACACCTAGTATGGTGAAACTGACACTATTATCCTGGTTTTAAGCCATAGATAGGGCCAGAGGTTCTACCAACCTATGAACATACATGATGGACTACGGTCCAGGAAGTACATGGGATGTAGAGGGAACCAGGGTTTAAAGTGGAGCCAGAGCTCCATAGGGAGCTAGAAGCTCGTCTATGGAAAATTCTTCAGTCATCAGATGTGTAATAATTAGAAGCAGAATATTCAGTTTTCATAGATCTTTGGTCAAAAATGGAAAGTTCACTTTTGTTAGGCATATACTTAATAACTCAATATATGTAATTATAAATGTACCCTAAACAACGTATAGTTTATCAGAATTCCTATGCTTGTCGGGCGTAACTTGGGAAGTCTGTGTGTGAAGACATTATGTTTAATGCAGCATCGTCTGCCTGAGACAAACAGGTGAAGAAGATTTATCTACCAACCTGCATCCCCCTCCCCATCCTCACTGGTCAAGGGTTGCCCCACAGGCTGGAACTTCCTCAGACGTTCCAGGGCTGGGTGTGAGGCAGGTGGTTGAACAAGTCCCTGCAGGAGACCCAACAGAGGCAGAGAAGCCGGGACAGAAAGCAGGCAATACACAATGGCCCTGCCCTCAGGTGACTGACAGCAACAGTGGGAAGAAAAAAGTGGACTCACGTGGAGCCCAGCAGATGTCCCACATACCGGCCCACAAACTTCAAAGATTATATTATACAAAATCAATCCCTGCATAAGGACATTGAAAGGCCCTCAAATCTCACCATGGAATTAAGAAAGAAACTTGATAAAAGTTTTCCTAAATTTGATAACAATCCTGAAAATTAAACCAAAAAGTTTTTTCTAAATTACCAATAGTAAAAAAAAAAAAAAAAAAAAAAAATTTGATCAACCATGCAAAAGAAAACAATGAATTCTTTCCTTCTTTTTTGTTTAGAAAATATTAGTCATAAAAGTGTGTGTAGCCAAAAACCTTCAGAAAAATATTATAGCAGTGGGTTAGGCATTAACTAATAAAACATGTTTTTTTTGAATTTTCTGATATTTGTGATATTTATCAGCTTTCTAAAAACTGCAATTTGTATAATGTTCGTACATAATATATTTGTAATTTTGTACTATTTTTCATAAAGAGGCTTCTTCCAAGGTTTTTAAGTGCAGGTCCCACAAAATCTGGATCTGCTTCTGTGTAGGTCACATTTGGGGGCTCTGAAAGCCTGCCAGCTTTGGGTGGGCCCGGGGTAAGAGAGGGCTCTCTGGCTGAACCAGACCAGAGCACAAACATGGGAATACACAGCAGTGCTCATGGGACAGGGTATCCAGGGCTGTGTCTTAGAGGAAGTTGTGCCATTGTTTTATTAAGAATTTCTAACGCAGCACCTGAGATTCTACCAACAGCACAAAATCTATCTTTTGTGGACCAGCTGAGCACCTACCCAGCATTTTCAATATTGTTTTTTATGAACAAATGTACTCTAAGCCTCCCCTAAATCGTTTACAAACCCAGCTTTGAACCATAGGCTGTTTGTCTATGACTGTGTGTAGGTACACACACACACACTTCCATATGTAAGCTCATCTCGCTTTGCTTCTTTTAAAATATATTTATTTACGTATTTAATTTTTGGCCGCTTTGGGTCTTTGTTGTTGCCGCGCACAGGCTTTTATCTAGTTGTGGTGAGCAGGGACTATCTTCCTTGCAGTGTGGGGGCTTCTCATTGCAGTGAGTTCTCTTGCTGCAGAGCATGGGCTCTAGGTGCGAGGGCTCAGTAGTTGTGGCTTGAGGGCTCTAGAGTGCAGGCTCAGTAGTTGTGGCACACAGTTAGTTGCTCTGTGCCATGTGGGGTCTTCCCAGACTAGGGCTCGAACCCGTGTCCCCTGCCTTGGGAGGCAGATTCTTAACCACTATGCCACCAGGGAAGCCCTCGCTTTGCTTTTTACTTTGTATATGTCTTTTAAGTCAAGTGCATGTTTCTAAAGGGAGAGTCTCTTAGTAGAGTGTAAGGTGCAGAGTAAGGGCTCAACTAATAACTTTGTAATTGATAATTTGCTGAATCAAAATGTAGGCACTAATTCTCAGATTCCCTAAGATCCATAATGCAGCTTCCTCTGTTTTCCTCATTAATTCTGAGTTTCTTCTTTTCTTAGTTTGATTTTAACTTGTTGGGATTTTATTTCACAGAATAAAGTATCCCACAGTGAAGAATTATGAAAACATGGTCAAATTGGGGCATTTCTCTTTAATTTCATAGTCTTTGGAATGAATGCTTAACTGGAAAATTTGTCAGACAACTAACCACATTCACCTATGAAGCGCCTTCTTTCTTGGACTTATGGGGATTGAAATTTCTTCTTTTGAAATTAGTAATGTATCATTTTTAAAGGGCCTGTTTCTCTCTTTTTTTAAAAATAAATTTATTTTATTTTTATTTAATTTTGGGTGTGTTGGGTCTTTGTTGCTGCGCACGGGCTTTTTCTAGTTGCAGCGAGCGGGAGCTACTCTTCTTTGCGGTGTGCGGGCTTCTCATTGCTGTGGCTTCTCGTTACAGAGCACGGGCTCTAGGCGGGCGGGTTTCAGTAGTTGTGGCTCGCGGGCTCTAGAACGCAGGCTCAGTAGTTGTGGCGCACGGGCTTAGTTGCTCCATGGCATGTGGGATCTTCCCAGACCAGGGCTCGAACCCATGTCCTCTGCATTGGCAGGCGGATTCTTAACCCCTGCGCCACCAGGGAAGCCCTAAAGGGCCCATTTCTGTAGTACAAGGGAAATAAAATATCTTTTGACTGCAATATGAATAGAATTAAATATATGTGGTTCACTTAATAAATGTGTTTTTAGATGCTTAATAATATGTTTCATTTTTCAAGGCATTTCTTGTAGAGTGGTATAACTGATACGCATTTGTAATCACTGGAAACCTCATAAAGTCTAGCTCCTTTCTGAATAGATTTCAGCAAAAAAGGGAGCGCCGTGGGCTTAGGGGCTCTTTTGGCAGGGTCTATGTGATAACAGGAACTTCTTTTAAGAGTTCAGTTATATAGATATAACTTTTGTTTAATAGGGTAGTCTGTAGGGTGTAGATCAGGAATCAACACAGTTTTTCTCTAAGGGGCTACATAGTAGATATTTTAGGCTTTTTGGGCCACCCATGGTCTCTGTTCCTCTCCCTCCCCCTACCTTCCAGAGGCAACCCCCCTTACTCCTCCTCCTCTTTTTCCCATTAAAAATGTACAAATCATTCTTAGCAACAAGGCCAGACAAAAAATAATCTGAAGAATGAATTTGACCAGTGGGTCATCATTTACAACCCTTGATACAGATTATTATATTTAGTTAGGGTAGGTTGAGCTGTGCTACAGTAACAACTTGAAAATCTCAATGGCTTAACACATTTAATATTTATTTCACACTTGCCCGGTCACGTGGCCCTCCTCCATTTTATAGCTGTTAGATCTGCACCAGCCATCCTCAAAAGTTGCCTCAGAGCAAGGCTGGCATTGGAAGGCAAGTGAAGTCCCCAGGGGACAAAAGTTAAGCAACCCTTACTCTCAGGTTCATGCGGATCCGTCTTGGAAGGGAAAGGGAGATCTGGGGATTTTACAAAGCCTTTATTTTTTAGAACAGTTTTAGATTTACAGAAAAATTGAGAAGATGGTACAGAGAGGTCCCATAAACCCTGTACCCAGTTTCCCCTGTTATCAACATCTTACATGAGTATGGTTTTATTTATTATTACAACATTTATTATGATGAATGAACGAATATTGATACATTATCATCAATTAAAGTCTATATTCAGATTTCCTTTTTTTTTTTTTTTTTTTTTTTGCAGTACACGGGCCTCTCACTGCTGTGGCCTCTCCCATTGCGGAGCACAGGCTCCAGACGCGCAGGCTCAGCGGCCATGGCTCACGGGCCCAGCCGCTGCGCAGCATGTGGGATCTTCCCGGACCGGGGCACGAACCTGTGTCCCCTGCATCGGCAGGCGGACTCTCAACCACTGCGCCACCAGGGAAGCCCAGATTTCCTTATTTTTTTTTTTTACCTAATATCCTGTTTAAAAAATTCCGGGATCCCACATGACATTTCATTTTCATGTTTGCTTAGGTTTCTCTGGGTTGCAACAATTTCTCAGGTTTTCCTTGTTTATGATGACCTTGATAGTTTTGAGGAGTACTGGCCGTGTATTTTGTAAAATGCCCTTATGTCGGAGTTTGGTGTTTTTCTTATGGTTGGACTGGGTTTATATGTTTTGCAGAGGAAGACCACAGAGGTAAAATGCCATTTTTATCACATCATATCAAGGGTGCATACACTCAACATGATTTATCACTATTGATGTTGACCTTGATCACTTAGCTGAGGTAGTGTTTGTCAGGTGTCTCCACTATAAAATTACTCTTTTTCCCCCTTTTCATGCTATACTCTGGAATGAGTTATGATGCACAGCCCACACCTAAGTAGTGGGGAGTTATGCTTCTCCTCCTTGGGGGCGGGGTATATACATAAATTATTTGGAATTCTTCTGCACAGGAGGCTTCTCTCTTCTTTCCCATTTATTAATTTATTCAATACTTCATTTATGTAAGTATGGACTCTTTTTAAAATTAATTAATTAATTAATTAATTTTTGGCTGTGTTGGGTCTTCGTTGCTGCCCACGGGCTTTCTCTGGTTGTGGTGAGTGGGGGGCTACTCTCTGTTGCAGTGCGCGGGCTTCTCACTGTGGTGGCTTCTCTTGTTGTGGAGCATGGGCTCTAGGCGCGTGGGCTTCAGTAGTTGTGGCTCACAGGCTCTAGAGCACAGGCTCAGTAGTTGTGGCGCACAGCCTTAGTTGCTCTGTGGCATGTGGGATCTTCCCAGACCAGGGATCGAACCGGTGTCCCCTGCATTGGCAGGTGGATTCTTAACCACTGCGCCACCAAGGAATTCCTATAAGTATGGACTCTTGATGTTTACTTTATGTTTTGGGTTATAATTCAATACTTCCTTATTTATTTTGTGACTCAAATTGTTCCAGCTTTGGCCATTGGGACTATTTCAGTTGGCTTTTGTGTCCCTTGGACATAAGTAAGCACTTCCGTACTTTTTGGTACAACAGTATCCTTCAGGTTCATATTTTCTGCCCCAATCCTAGAATCAGCCATTTCTCCAAGGAGCCCTGGTTCCTTTTATTGGAGAAACCAAGATTTGGGTGTTAGGTGTACTCATTGCTAATGGGGTGTCATTGTTTCTACAAGACACAAGTTTTAAGGGCTTGGTGTAGAAGAGGCTTCAAAGCATGGTCCAGAGAGTAGAAGCATATCCTCATTTGAGAGCTTGTTAGAAATACACAATTGCAGGCCCCAGACCTACTGAATTCATATCTACAGCTTAACAAGAATGCCAGATGATTCGTATGCACATTTGAGGTTGAGAAGCACTGGCCAGAACTCAGTCCCACAGACCCAACTGCAAGGGAAGGTGGAAATGTGAGCCCAGGGAGAGAAAATAATGTGGTAAACGTATTGCATTGTGTCTCTATGACAACCAAGCACTTGAGTATTTGCTCAATACTGGTGATTTGTTTGGATAACTTATGCTTAAAGCACCTAGTTTATTTTTGTTTTTGCTCTTCCATTATATTATTTTTTTACATAAAACATTTGTTCACTTATTCAAATATTTATTTATCAAGTACCTGCTACTTTTCTGGCACTGTTCTGAGTACTAGGGTTGCAGTGTGAACAAAACGGTAAACATCCCCACCTTCATACAGCTTACAATTCATGTGATGGTGAACCGCACAGCAAAAAATGTATATGTTAGTTGTGGGAACTGTTATAAAGAAAAATAAGGCAAGTTAAGGAATGGCGAGGAATGGAGGAGATGGGGAAGGCTGCTGATTTAGGTAGGATGGCTTGTTCACCTAAGCAGAGATTGGAATGAAGTGAACAAGTGAGGCCTGTGACTACTGGAGACATTCCAGGCAGAGGGAACACTAGGCAGGTGTTCTCCTAAAAACCAAATGACACATTTAGATTCAAATTTTAAATCTCAGCTCCAAAGTCAGGTATCAGAATATTCAGATGTTGAAAACTTTTGGACCTTAGGTTGATTTTTGGTTTTTTTGTTGTTGTTGTTTTTCCATCAAGATTTTTGAAAACATGTAGATCCTGCTGTGTTATCACAACCTCTTTTGTCATCAGTGTATTTGATTTTTTTTTAATGTATGTGATATCTTGATACTCATTTTATAGGATGTGAAAGACCGTACTTCAGCTACTCTCACGCTTTTTGATCTTGGGACTCTTTTATACTCTTATAAATTATTGAGGACCCCAAAGACCTTTTGTTCATATGGGTTACATCTATAGATATTTACTACAGTATAAATTAAATCCAAGGGAATGTAAACATTTATTATTAATTCATTTAAAAATAAGAACAGTAAGCCCATTACATATTAACAAAAACAACATAATTTTTATGAAAATAAGTGTATTTTTCAAAACAAAACCAGTATTTAGTGAGAAGGGTAGCATTGTTCCATGTTTGCATATCCCTTGAAAGTCTGGCTTAATAGAAGCCAGCTGGATTCTCATGTTTGGAGAGAATGAGAATTCTGTTGCAATGTCACACTGTTGCAGTGTCACACATTGTGTAGCATCTGGAAAAGTTCATTGTATACCTGTAAGAGATTGAGAGTAAAAAAGGCAAATAACAGTTTAGCATTATTACAAAATAGTTTTGACCTCATGGACCCCCTCAAAGGGTCACAGGTATCTCCAGGGGTCCCCAAATCACAGTTTGAGAACCTTTCCCTTATCATATTCTAGCCTCATCCCTCTGCCTTGGGAAAGTCATTTTTCTTTTTTGGCTTGAATTTCTTCATCTTTAAAGTGGAGGGAATAACAGTACTTATCTCCCTGCGTGGCTGTGAGGATCAAATGACAATTCATGTGATGCATTTACAGCCAGGCCTGTACAGAGAAAACCTGAGAGTCATTAGTATGATTTTTAAATACAGAAGTTGATTATGACTATTTTTAATCTGTGATATTGTTCATATAGAGGATTTAATTTCATGCTATTTCCTTGATCAGGAATTCACCCCCTACTTAAAATCTTCTTGTTATAAAAAAATAAGGCACAGAGGTGAAAAGTATTAAACACACAGGTCTGTTTTCTTTTTTGAAAAAAATTTCTCTTTCACCATATTTTAAGTTCCATTACATATTTTTTTTCATATTGATAATCCCTTTGTGATCAGGACTGGGAAAAACACGTCCTCCCACTCCCCAAGATGAAACATACTCATACATGACAATTCCCCACATAGATCTCATTTGCTATTTCCTCTCATCATTGAGCTGAATTCCTTTGAAGTCCAAGAAGAAAACTGCCTTCAACCACTGTAATAATTCCTTAGGGACCATTGACCTTCAGTGCTTCTTTCATTTATAACCATTTTGCATGTTGATCTAATTGTCATAAAAGTAGTGTGCATTAAAACTGCCAGCCAAGAACATGGAATGTTGATTTTTTTCCGTGTTCAAATTGCAATGATTCTCTCTTAATTCAGGATGTGTGGCATTCATATTGTGTTGTTGTATTTCACCTACATGAGTTAAAACAAAAAAGCTTCACGTCATTTAAGCAACAGATGTACTATGCATTGCAAAGTTGGACAGTCTTGTAATAACTCTCTTAAATGTAAAAGAACTTCAAATGACAATAATACTAGGTTAATCCAATAAGCATCAACAGCCTCCTCCTCACCCACCCTGAAAAGGGAAGGATTTACACAACTAATTAGTTTACCATAGTAAATAATCCACTGACATTTCAAAGAAGCATTCCTATTGGAGCCTGGAGTAAATATTATGTGGCATGTTAAACTATAAATAGGGTGAATAATGGTTCCCGGCCCAGTTTTAAAATGCTATGGAAAATAAGTGAGCTCCATCTGGGTAGAATGGGTGTTACCAGCCCTCTATACAGAAGTGTCCAGTTGCCTGGCTCAGGTTCCCTATAGCTGCCGTGGAAACTTGATGATTCATCTCACTTTCCAGCCTGACTCTACCAGGTAGCTAAAAAAGCGAGTGAATGTTTCTCTTGGAAAAAAAAAAAAAATGTAGAAGACGAAAGAAAACAAAATTTAAAACCGACTCAGAGAGGTGGATTCCATCTCATTTTGAGTGAGTGGAAAAAACAGGGCTTTCTACATAAGCAAATTTTGCAGCCACTTGCAACTTAAATGATTTGAGGAGTTTTGATAAGAAAATCATGTAAGGTTCCACATCATTGTATTACGGACGATCTTAGCCTCAGAGTTCTGTGCACTTAGTGATTTTCTTCCAAACTGCACATCACTTGTAGCAAGCATGAAGCCCAGAATAGAAAAGTGAATGATAAAACAGAATCTCTACGTGAAGAAAACTTCTCAAGCACACTGGTTTGGGTAAGCAGAAAAATGGGGCTCGATTTAAGGCCTCATTAAGGAGGGAGTGGAGAGGGCTAGAAAGGAGAACCAGTATTTTTAGGGCTCACCCAGCAGAGCCAACGAAGCAGCTGCCTTTCCAGGATATAAGAGGGGCCCAGAGATTCTCACTTGTCTCATTCCTGAAATTCCAACCGTAAGAGCCACACATTCAAATTAAGTCTCTCTGTGGAAAGACCCCATTCCTGTGTGTGACACATATTCATCCATTAAGTGCATTGATTCAACATTTCCTATGACCTGTGGATTGTTCTAGAAATGTAACGATGCCAGAAACACAAAAAAGTTTTATTTTTTATCTCAAGAAGTTCATAGTCTCCTGGAGTAGAGAGAGAGATAACAACAAATGATGCTTATCAGTTTAGGCTGCTATAACGAAATACCAGAGACTGAGTGGCTTAAACAACAGACATTGATTTCTCACAGTTTCGGAGTCTGGAAGTCCCAGTGCAAAGGGCCAGCAGTTTCAGTTCCTGGTGAGGCCTCTCTTCCTGGCTTGCAAATGGCCTCCTTCTTTCTGTGTCCTCACATGACAAAGAAAGAGAGCTCTGGTGTCTCTTCCTCTTCTGACAAGGGCACTGATCCCATCATGAAGGTGTTCAATTAAAAAAAAAAAATCAGATGTTCAATTCAAGACATAATTAAGGATGGGAGGAGAGGCATGCCAGTGTATGCTAATAGCCTGGGTGCTATGGGCTGATTGTGTCTCCCCAAATTCATATGTTGAAATCTAAACCTCTAAATATGGTGGTGTTAGGAGATGGGGCCTTTGGTAGGAGCTTAGGTCATAAGGGTGGAGCCTTCATGAATGGGGTTTGTGCCCTTATTAAAGGGGCTCCAGAGAGCTCCCTTACCCTTCTATCATGTGAGGGCACATGAAAATGATCCAGGAAGAGGGCCCTCCCCAGAATGTGACCATGCCTTGATCTTGGACTTCCAGACTCCAGAACTGTGAGAAATAAATTTCTGTGTTTATAAGCCACCCGGTTGGTGCCATTTTTTTTTTTTTTTTTTTTTTAATAGCAGCCCAAACAGACTAAGAGTCACACCAGTTACAAGGGCCTCCACTGCCCCTTGTGCCTGGGAGGACCTCAGTGTTTGCCAAAGCCCTTCTCTGAGAGTCAGTCCATGAAATCCCCCACAATGAGTTTCTTCCTTTGCAATCTGGCCTCTGTTACCTCTAAAGAGATGGCAGGGAGGCTGTAACTAGTATATGACCTCAATTGGTGCTCCCAACTTCCAATAGACTCAGAAGAAAAAATATGAAGGGTGACAGCAAAATCATGATAAATGGTCTTCTGCTGGAAGACTACCTCCAAAACTGTTTTCCAGGGCTAACATGCCCCTGGGCCAAGGCTGCCCCCAAGTCTGTTGCTTCCCTCACATGAAACCTTCCTGGGGTGTGGAGAAGGCTGAGTGTGGTCAGATTCAGGGCCCTGTTGTGGGATGCCCTTGGTAATCCCTGTGCTGGGGAGTTCGTGTCTTCTGCACAGTTACGATTAACTCCTTGCCTTAGGAGCTGATGGGGCAGGGCTGAAACTCACACACCCAGTGAACCCTCTGATCAGAGGATCAGGCTTTAATTCTCTGAAGGTGCCTTGGGACGGAGCCTCTCTCTGAGGTTGTTCAAGGTGGTAGCTTAAAATAGTTCCGTTTCTGTTTTGGTTTCTGTTTTCTAAGTACATCTGCTTGGGAGAGAGTTCTGGGTGGCAGGGGTGGGCTCAGATACAGACTTCACCCAGGGTTACTCTACACGTGGTGTTTTTTTCTTTTTTAAAATAAACTTACTTACTTACTTACTTACTTACTTATTTATTTATTGGCTGTGTTGGGTCTTTGTTGCTGCATGCGAGCTTTCTCTAGTTGCAGCGAGCGGGGGCTACTCTTCGTTGTGGTGTGCGGGCTTCTGGTTGTGGCTTCTCTTGTTGTGGAGCATGGGCTCTAGGTGCCTGGGCTTTATAGTAGTTGTGGCACATGGGCTCAGTAGTTGTGGCTCACGGGCTCTAGAGTGCAGAGCTCAGTAGTTGTGGCGCACGGACTTAGTTGCTACATGGCATGTGGGATCTTCCCAGACCAGAGCTTGAACCCATGTCCCCTGCATTGGCAGGCAGATTCTTTTTCTTTTTTTTTTAATGAATTTATTTTTATTTTATTTATTTTATTTTTGGCTGTGTTGGTTCTTCATTGCTGTGCACGGGCTTTCTCTGGCTGCGGCGAGCAGGGGCTACGTGTGGTGGCTTCTCTTGTTGCGGAGCACAGGCTCTAGGTGCGCAGGCTTCAGTAGTGGTGGCCCGCGGGCTCAGTAGTTGTGGCTCACGGGCTCTAGAGTGCAGGCTCAGTAGTTGTGGTGCACGGGCTTAGTTGCTACATGGCATGTGGGATCTTCCCAGGCCAGGGATCGAACCCGTGTCCCCTGCATTGGCAGGCGGATTCTTAACTACTGTGCCAACAGGGAAGTCCCCACGGAGTGGTTTTGATAAATACTGCATTCTAGAGTTTCCCTGGTGGCGCAGTGGTTGAGAGTCCGCCTGCCGATGCAGGGGACACGGGTTCGTGCCCCGGTCCGGGAGGATCCCACATGCCACGGAGCGGCTGGGCCCGTGAACCATGTCCGCTGAGCCTGCGCGTCTGGGGCCTGTGCTCCGCAACGGGAGAGGCCACAACAGTGAGAGGCCCGCGTACCTCCCCCCCACTGCATTCTATCAAGGGCGGGGGCCTTGATGACTGAGGCTGGGGAGCCCCCTCGGCTCTGGGCTTGCCCCTGCTCCACCAGCCGTTTCGCTCATCACTGCTCCAGATCCTCTTCCTGCCACTCCAGCCAGGAAGGAGGTGAGGACGGGAGCACCATTTTTCTGGGAATCCTGACCCATAACCTCTCCCTTTGGGGTGGATGATGAAGGACAGCCCCTCTTGCCTCCAGAGGATTCCCATCTCAGAATAAAACCCAGATCTCTTGCCATGGCCTCCCAGGTCCTGTGCGCTGTAGCCCCTGTGAGTTTCCCCTCCATCACTCCCTCTGTTGCTTAATCCGAGACAGCCCAGCTGGCTTCTTTGTCAGTCGTGGATACTGGATGGAGTCAGGAGTAATCCTGCCTCAAGGCATTCATATTTGGCAGATACCTTGGCATCCTTGGCAAGCCTTGCTTGTTCAGGTGTTTTATTCAAGGGTCTGCTCCAAGGTCTTATCAGAGAGCACCTTACCTGACATACCACCTTCCCTCCTCCCTGCCTTGCCTCTTACTTGGTACCCTGTTCCTGGCTTTGTTTCCTTTCCTAGCTCTTCTGCTGTCTGACATATGTTGTGTGTTTGATAGGATAGCTAAGTGTGTCTCTCCCATCACCCTAATGCAAGCTCCTTGAGAACAGTTACGTGATATCCCCAGCGCCTAGAACAGTGTGTGGCACATTAGAGGGACAGTCAGAAACATTTTGGAATGTTTGTTGAACAGGTGAGGGCAGTGTTCTCAAAAAAGTACTGTCGCGAGCTTCCCTGGTGGCGCAGTGGTTGAGAGTCCGCCTGCCAATGCAGGGGACGCGGGTTCATGCCCCGGTCCGGGAAGATCCCACATGCCGCGCGGAGCGGCTGGGCCCGTGAGCCATGGCCGCTGAGCCTGCACGTCCGGAGCCTGTGCTCCGCAACAGGAGAGGCCACAACAGTGAGAGGCCCGTGTACCACAAAAAAAAAAAAAAAAAAAAAAAAAAAGTACTGTCACTTCACTGTATATTCACCTCACCTCTGTTCACAGCCACTCACTGCAGTGAAGCTGCACCCTTGGCTGGATGATGACTTCTTACATTCATGCAGCCCTTTTCAGCTCTATTTGACTTTCTGAAGCAATTTATGCTACGAAAAGAGTATTATGGACTTTGGAGCCAAATAGGTTTGGCTTTGACCCCATTTTACCGCTTAGCAGCTATGCGCCGCTTAGTAGCTATGTAATCCTGAGCAGGTTCTTTCACTTCTCTGGGCCACAGTTTCCATTTTAGTTAAGTTAGGATGCTAATACCTCACTCATGGGATTTTTCCAGGAGGGTTAAGTGAGAGAATATATGTGAGACTCCTGGTCCAGGCTGGGGACCTCATCAGAGCACAGTAAATGCTGGCTCCGTTACTTGCTTCCCTCCCTTTTCACACTTCTGTGACTGCACTCTTCCTTCTGCTCACATCTCGTCACTTCTTGTGTCACTTGCACACTTAACTTTATCCTTTTCTCCACCTCTGGCATGACTGTTGCTCCCCAAGACTGTCCTTAGCCTTGTTCTCTTTTTCTGCTACTGTGTGTCCCCTGGGTTATCTCATCCACACCTAGGACCCCAGCTGCCATCGGTATATCGATGATTTAAAACCCCTCAGGCCCCTCCCAGTCCTCTTTCCTGGGCTCCAGACTCCTATTTCCCGCTGCCTTCCGACCTCTCCACCTAGATGGCCTTCTGGCATCTCCAACTTCATGTGTTTCAACTCAGCTAATGAACTTCTCTGCTCCCCCAACCACGCTTCCTCAGTCTTAGAGAATGGTACCTTCTCGGGCGCTCATTGGAAATTGGTGAGTCGATTTTCACTTTTCTCTCTCCTATGTTCTGTATTACTAAGCCCAATCATTTCTTATGTATTTATTTATCTTTTATTGAAGTATTGTTGATTTACAATATTGTGTTCATTTCTGGTGCACAGCAAAGTGATTCAGTTATACATATGTATACACATGCTTTTCCATAGTCTTTTCCATTCTGGTTTAATACAGGGTATTGAATATAGTTCCCTGTGCTATACAGTAGGACCTTGTTGTTTATCTCTTTTATATATTGTAGTGTGTATCTACTAATCCCAAACTCCTAATTTATCCTCTCCCCCCCACTCCTTTCCTCTTTGTCAACCATAAGTTTGTTTTCTGTGTCTGGGAGTCTGTTTCTGTTTTGTAAATAAGTTCATTTCTATCATTTTTTTAGATTCCGCATGTAAGTGATATCACATGATATTTGTCTTTCTCTTTCTAACTTACTTCACTTAGTATGATCATCTCTGGGTGCATCCAATGCTGCAAATGGCATTGTTTCATTCTTTCTTATGGCTGAGTAATATTCCATTGTAAACATGTACCACATCTTCTGTATCCATTCACCTGTGGATATTTAGGTTGCTTCCATATCTTGGCTATTGGGAACAGTGCTGCTATGAACATTAGGCTGCACGTATCTTTTCAAATGATAGTTTTCTCCACATATATGCCCAGGAGTGAGATTGTTCGATCATATGTAAGACCAATAATTTTTAATTTCTAAATATCCTTTAAACATTTTTACCCTCCCTGCTGCTCCCTTAATTCCAACTCTAATTATTTCTCACCTCCTTTTGAGTGCCTGTATTTTCAACTGGTCTCCCCCTTCAGAGTACTCTCTTTTCTAAATAATCCTCCAGTGTGAACTTTCTAAAATGGGAATGTGGTCATATTATGTCCAATTAAAAACAAAATCCTTGGATGGTTACCTGGTCTCTTCAGGTTCACGTTCAAACTCTTTGGCATGATAGACGACTTTCTGTGAATTGGCCCAGTCTCAGCTACACTTGCAGCTGCCCCACCCTGCTGGGTTACGACAGGCCCCCTACCCTTGCCCAAGCTCTTCCCTTTGCCGGGAACACCCTCATTTTCCCTTGTCCATTTGGTAAACTCCGCTTAGCCTTGCAGCGTCCAGTATGAACATCACCCCCTCTTTGAAGCTTTGTTGACCTTTCCAAGCTGGGGAAAGTACCAGCCTCTGGAGTCCCTCCCCACCTGCACATACCCTTCTTGTAAGACTTACCACCCTCCACCATAACCCATTGACTTTCCTGTTTCTCGTGCCATCTTACAGACTGGAATGTTGCTGAGGCATTCACCTCTGATTCCATAGCATTTAGCATAGTGCTCGGCCCTCAGTAAATAATGGTTGGGTTAGTACAGTACACTGGCTCATCCTTTATCTGTCTATCTACCTACCTACCTACCTACCTATCTACTTATCTATTTAAGTTTATTTACTTAAGAAATTGAAATATAGTTGATGTACAATATTATGTTAGTTTCAGGCAGGCTACCTGAAGATCTGACATTTACATGTGCTCTCTCATCCTTTAGCACATTGAAGCTGCTGATAGATTTGGCTTTGCCTTATTCCATCCTGGTCTCCCTATTGCATGTGAACTGGTTCTAGGCTTGTTTTAGGCTTCAGGTTTTTTTTGTTTTTATTTTTTTTAAGAACTAGCTTGGTTTTTCTCCTGAATCACATTGGAGGGCGTACATTGGACTAATTCATCTGTAAGTTCCTCTCAGCTCTGAGGTTATAATCACATCTAGTGGGAATAGAAACTAGGAACCCCAGAGTCCTGTCCCAGCTCTGCCACTAAGCAGCTCGGACAAGTCACTCAGCCTTGAGCTTTGATTGTCTCTTTTGTAAAATGGAAGAATATTCTTCTACATATTTTTGAAGATTAACCAAGTACTGAAAGTCTCAAATGCAAGGCAACCTCTTTAGGGTGTTATGCCACATATTTCTACATTTTATACCATTTTGAAATAAAGAGGGACACGTGTTACATGGCTGCCTGGTCTTGCTATTTTGAATCACGAGAGGCCGTATCAAAAATTGTGGGTGGGCTTCCCTGGTGGCGCAGTGGTTGAGAGGCCGCCTGCTGATGCAGGGGACACGGGTTTGTGCCCCAGTCCAGGAAGATCCTACATGCCGCAGAGTGGCTGGGTCAGTGACCCATGGCCGCTGAGCCTGCGCGTCCGGAGCCTGTGCTCCACAACAGGAGAGGCCACAACAGTGAGAGGCCCGTGTACCGCAAAAAAAAAAAAAAAAATTGTGGGTGAAGTAGTGAGGAAATAATGCAGAGTCCTTAAATAACCCAGAGCATTCAGAACATAGCAAAAGACTCTCTCAGAGAAGTGGTCTAAGAATCCCTCTTTTGAAACCTGGACGAGCTGAGATGGAATTTTCTGGGGTGGAGCTGTGATGACTGGGATGTGTCTGTGTCATTGGGTCTCGGTGAGCTCTGTGCTGGATGAGTTCAGGGTGTTGCTGGAATATTCCGCTGACGTCCTCTTCTGAGGCCATTGATGATCACAGATGAAGATGTCTCTGCTGTGATTTAGAAATCCTGGAAGCCCCCAAAGAATGCTCCAAACATAGAGGCCCAGAAGCTGTCTTGTGTAACAGCTACAGAGATGAACAGAGGGGGCAGGAGACAAGAGCAGGGACAGAGCTTGTATGTGGATAAACCGGTCTGTTTGCATACAGATGGCCAAAAGACACATAAAAAGCTGCTCAACATCACTAATCATTAGAGAAACACAAATCAAAACTACAATGAGGTATCACCTCGCACCTGTCAGAATGGGCATCATCAGAAAATCTACAAACAACAAATGCTGGAGAGGGTGTGGGGAAAAGGAAACCCTCGTGCACTGTTGGTGGGAATGTAAACTGATACAGCCACTATGGAGAACAGTATGGAGGTTCCTTACAAAACTACAAATAGAACTACCATATGACCCAGCAATCCCACTACTGGGCATATACCCAGAGAAAACCATAATTCAAAAAGACACATGCACCCCAGTGTTCACTGCAGCACTATTTACAATAGCCAGGACGTGGAAGCAACCTAAATGCCCATCGACAGATGAATGGATAAAGAAGAAGTGGTACATATACACAGTGGAATATTAGTCAGCCATAAAAAACGATATAATGCCATTTGCAGCAACATGGATGGACCTAGAGATTATCATACTAAGTGAAGTAAGTCAGACAAAGACAAATATCATACGATATCACTCATGTGTGGAATCTAATTTAAAAAGGACACAAAGGTACGAGGTCATTACTCAGTCTCCTCCCCTTTCTGTAGGCTGGAATGTTGGCATCATGGCTGGAGCTGTAACAGTGAACTTGGACTATACAATGGAAACTGCCTGCTGAGAATGGCAGAACAAGATCAAAAGAGCCAGTGTTGCCAACACCATAGAGACATCGTGAATAGTAATGGATTGCTTACACTTGGCCTATCACATGAGGGAGAAATATATCCTATTTTGTTTAAGCCTCTGTTATTTTATTTTTTATTTTTTTTGCCGTACGCGGGCCTCTCACTGTCGTGGCCTCTCCCGTTGCAGAGCACAGGCTCCGGATGCGCAGGCTCAGCGGCCATGGCTCACGGGCCTAGCCGCTCCACGGCATATGGGATCTTCCCGGACCGGGGCACGAACCCGCGTCCCCTGCATCAGCAGGTGGACTCCCAACCACTGCGCCACCAGGGAAGCCCCTAAGCCTCTGTTATTTTAGCATTTGTTATAGCAACTGTCTCTTAGTCCAGTGAGAAAGGGTATTTTGTGCCCTGGTCAGGACAGACATCTCCATGCACCATGGGAACCATTTGATGAGGTCGTTGTAATTTAGCGGAATGAGCTTGGGTGTTGATACTGAAAGGCTGTTTTGGTGTTGCCACATAATAATTGTTGGGGACGTTATTAACCTCTCTGTGTCTGTTTCCTCATCTGTAAAATAATAATAATAATAGACATAATAGTACCAGCTTCTCACATTTTATTGAGCACATAGCTTGGTTCAGGTGCCACACGTTGTTTGGATTAAATGAAATAAGAGAATCTTAAGTAAGCAGAATACAAACGTTAGTTATTTTAAACTTTGTTATATGTCTATAAGCATTATTATTTAATTTTTCCCATGCTGATTTCTTGTTTATTTCAACTGCTTATGATTGACCATTTCTGAGACTTTGAATTCCCCCAAAAGACCTAGTTCAAAATTGAGCACATAATAGATACTTAGTGAATATGTGTTGAAGGCATAGCTTTTTTTTTTAATTAATTTTTTTTGGAGTATAGTTGCTTTACGAATTGTTAGTTTCTACTGTACAGCAAAGTGAATCAGCTGTATGTATATATATATATCCCCTCTTTCTTGGATTTCCTTCCCATTTAAGTCACCACAGAGCACTGAGTAGTGTTCCCTGAGCTATACAGTAGGTTCTCATGAGTTATCTATTTTATACATAGTATCAATAGTGTATATAAGGCATAGCTTATTTTTAAGTGGGATACTTCTATTCACAGTGACATTTTATCTTGATTAAAAAAATTTTAATTGTTATATACATAAAATTTACTATTTTAATCATTTTTAAGTGTACAGTTCAATGGCATTAAGTACATTCACATTGTATAACCATCGCTGCTATCTATTTCCAGAATTTTTCCATCATTCTAAATAGAAACTTCTTACCCACTAAACAGTAACTCCTCATTTCTCCCCTCCTCCAAGTCCCTGGTGAACTACTCTACTTTCTGTCTCTATGATGTTGCCTATTCTAGGTACCCCATGTAAGTGGGATCATACAGCATTTGTCCTTTTGTGTCTGGTTTATTTCACTCAGCATAAATTATCTCAAAGTTCATCCTGTTATAGCACATGTCAGAATTTCATTCCTTTTTAAAGCTGAATAATATTCTGTTGCCTGTATATGCCACATTTTGCTTATCCATTCTTACATTGACGGACACTTGGGTTGTTTCCACCATTTGGCTGTTGTGAACAATACTACTGTGAACATGGGTGTGCAAGTCTTAATTTGACGTTAAAGCAGCAACTTGGGCCTCACATCTGGAATGGACACCTGTGTTTCTCTGGGGCAGTGCAGCACTGGGACGCAGCTCCAGTGTTTCTGTCGGAGGCGTGCTTGGGATATCAGGAGGGTCTTGTGTATGCCTAGTCACGACATCTAGTCCCTGGCACAGCTATGAGAATGTTCACAGTTTGCGGCCATCTCCTTACTTTGCACAGAAGGCCTCTAAGGGACAGGGAGAACACAGGGAGGGTGACATGGGCGTGGATGGGCACAACATGTGTTTGTGCAGGTGGATCTCTTCCTGTCCATTCCTGGATATGACATGTCCAACCTGCTCTGGGCCGACTGGCTGAAGGTGTGCATCGATTTGCTGAAGCATCAGAGGTTGGTGTCTCGGAGCTAGAGGTCAGGCTTCCATATCCTGGGACTGTAAGTGCTGTATGTGTTTGGCTGATAAGCCTTTGGTTGTTGGCTGGCTGTTGTAGAAGTAGAAGCTGATGACTCTGAAGGCATGTTACGGCAGAAGAATGCGCGGGGAATGTGGCCATTACTCCCACTCCTGAGAAATGCAATCCGGAGGATTCTTACTTAGGTCCTGCAGCTCCGAAGACACAGCTCCCCAGGCCTGCAGGTTTTATACCAGCTACCAATAAATTCTCCAATCTGTGTCAACAGAGAAAGCACTGCACGGCCCTGAAGTCTGTCACATTGATCCTGCCGTCTGTGAGATCAGGTTCCAGGATGATGGGAGTTTGAACGTCTTTGAGTCTCAGACGAAGTCAGATGAGGACAGTACAGGCAGGTGTTCTCGTACGACCCTGGTTTTGGGATCTGTCCCTTTGGGTTTCAATCATTCGGTAAAAATTCAGATCCTTTCATGCGCTGTGGTTGTAAACTGTTTGTGTTTACTGCTTGCGAGACTGTGTAAAAGACCCTCATAAGACACACTAAGAAAAATAAGGATGTTGGGCTGTTAGGAAACAAAGGACTTAAATTTCATTGTTTGGTTGACTGCAGAAATAAAAGAGTTTATGGAACACTATAGCTCCAAACCCAGTGCCTGGGCTGCAGTGCCCTCATTTTTGTTGCTTGCTGGGTTTCTAAACATTTCACTAGTTCCCTCTCTTTCTCTCTCTCTCTCTTTTAAATATTAAACTATAGTTGATGTACATTATTGTATAAGTTACAGGGGTACAATGGCGAGTCACAGTTTTCAAAGGTTCTGCTCCATTTATAGTTATTATAAACTATTGGCTGTGTTCCCCCCATTGTACGATATGTCCTTGTAGCTCAGTTTCTACCCAACAGTTTGTGCCCCTTAATCCCCTACTCCTACGTTGCCGCCCCCCTTTGCCTCTCTCATGTTTCTCTCTTTTGTTTTGTTTTTTTGCTGTACGCGGGCCTCTCACTGTTGTGGCCTCTCCCGTTGCGGAGCGCAGGCTCCAGATGCGCAGGCTCAGCGGCCATGGCTCACGGGCCCAGCCGCTCCGCGGCATGTGGGATCCTCCCGGACCGGGGCACGAACCCGTGTCCCCTGCATCGGCAGGTGGACTTTGAACCACTGCGCCACCAGGGAAGCCCTCTCTCTCCCTTTTTTAATTGCAGAAGAAATATCTGCATATTGCCTTAGCCTAGGAAACAAGAGCTTGAATGAAAGTGCTATTGCATCATTGGGAGGTACAATGCCAAGGTGGCCAGAGTGAGGGAATTGGAATTGCAGAGGCTGGGAGGAATGGGAAGCAGATATAAGGTGGGGCGTTACTTCACACAGACACAGAAGGTGGCTGCTGCTTCACGGATGGATCTAGCCAGTTTCTCAGCCCCATGTGTTGGCTCTGGACGAGATGTGCAGAAATGCCATACCCTGGAGCAGTGTCTCGGGGGATGAGTGAGGAATACATTTATTTGTTGGCTCCCTCCCATCTCCTGTGTTTCCATACGGTGAGGTTCACCTACAGGACATTATTTCCCCTGCACTCCCAGGTTGCCCCCCTGACCCCTTAGCGGCTGCAGAGAAGTCAGACCCCTGGGTGTGGTGCTTCATCTGAAGCAGTGGGAGGAGCCAGAGATGCTGGCCATTCACTTCACCTGGTGGAACCAGTGTGTGGGGCAAGCATCAGAGGTCTAGGAGAGAGCTGAAGGTAGAGAATCCAAGGCAGCCCCTAAGATGTGTTGATACAGACATGGCAAACATTGAAGCAATACTAAAGAGTATTAAGAAGTTTCCCTTCCATTGCAGACCTTCAAGTCACTGTCTGTAGTTTGCCACAATATCCCACGTGTACCAAACTCTCATCTGTGTTGATAAGATTGTATTTTGATGCTTGTAGCAAACCCCCCAAATATGTGGCTTAAACAAGATAGAGATTTATTTATAAAAGTCAGGGGAAGCCGGGAAGGCAAGAGGAAGGCAGACCAATGGCAGCTTCCTGGTTATCATTCTGTTCCATTGTATGTAGCATGGCTTCTATCCTCAAAGTTGCTTTATGTTTTCAAAATAGTTACTGGAGCTCCAGCCAGTTCCAGGCCAAAAGGAAAAAGGAGGAACAAAAAGGTGTGCTCTCCTAGCTGAGTGAACCGCATTTAAGCAGTTTTCTCAGAGGCCCTGTCTAATAATGTCCACTTATGTCTCATTGGCCATCCCTAACTGCAAAGGAGCTGGGAAATAAGGCCTCTTGGCAGGTACCCTGCAGCCCGGAATAAAATCAGCATTCATTTAGTAAGAATAAAGGAAAGAATGAGTACTGGGTAGACAGCTCGCAGCTTCATTTTACACAAATTCAACACCTTGCTTGTAAAAATTTAACGCATCTTGGGCATTGCTCCAAAGTAATACAGGTAAACTTACTTCATTAATTTGAAGACCTGCATTGCATTCTATTGTGTCGAAATACTAAAATTGACTTAACATGTCCTCTGTGGGTAGATATTTAAATTATTTCCAATATTTTGGCTATTATAAACTGTCCTGCGGTTAACATCCTTCTACATATGTATTTACTCATTATTTGAGTACATGTCTCCAGGATAAATTTACAAATGAGGAATGGCTGGGTTAAAAGGGTAACTGTATTTTACATTTTACCGTATATTGTCAAATAGCTTTCCAAGGTGTTGGCATTAATTTATATTCTACCCAACAGTATATGAGTGCTTATTGCCTTTCAGATAAGCACTGTGAAAATAATACAGATAACACCGTGTATTATTAACCTTTATGACTTCCTCCAACTTGATAGGTAAAAATGGTATCCCATCAATTTGAGTTTTACTCATTGTGACATTAACTTTTTAATTGATCTTGGAAGTTGTCAATTTTACCTATTTCCTTGTCCTAAAGCAGTTTAGGTCAATGGGTATTCATGTTACTCTTAAGATTCAGAAGAAAAGATAAAAATTTTCAATTTGCTGTCCATTCTAGTGGATTAAAAAATTTTTATACATGTTAAAAAATAACAGTTTTATTGATATATAATTCACATACCATAAAATTCACCCTTTTAAAGTGTACAATTCAATGGTTTTTAGTATAGTCACAGAGTCGTGACTCTATTATCTAACATCAGAATATTTTCTTCATCCCCAAAAGAAACCCTGGACCCATTAACAGTCACCCCCATTCCTTACCTCTCACAGTCACTCATCTGCTTTCTGTTACTGTAGATTTGCCTATTTATTCTGGGCATTTCATATAAGTGGAATCATATGGCAAGTGGGCTTTTGTGACTGGATACTTTCACCTGGCATAATGTTTTCAAAGTTCACCCATGATGGAGTATGGATCAGTGCTTCATGCTTTATTTTATTTTGGTAAAATATACATAACATAATATTTATCATTTTAATCACTTGTAAGTGTACAATTAAGTGGCATTAAAGAATGCGTAGTGTGGGTTACCCATCACCACTATCTATACCCCAAACTTTTTCATCATCCTCAGGGTCAAGTCTGTAACCAGTAAACAGTAACTCCCCTTTCTACCTACCCCAGTCACTGGTAACCTGTCTCTGTCTCTGTGAATTGCTCATTTTGGGTACCCCATGTAAATGGAATCATGCAGTAGTTGTCCTTTTGTGTCTAGTTTATTTCACTAGACCATGAGTTTTCAAGGGTCATCCATTTTGAGGCATACATCAACATTCTGTTTCTTTCTATGGCTGACTAGTATCCCTTGTGTGTATATAACACATTTTGTTTATCCATGAATCTGTTGCTAGACAGATTGTTTCTACCTTTTGGCTATTGTGAATAATGCTGTTAAGGACATTGGTTTATAGATGTCTATTTGAGTTCCTGCTTTCAACCCTTTGGGATTATACCTAGGAGTGGAGTTGCTAGGTCATAAGGTAGTTCTATGCTTTACTTTCTTAGAAACGTCAAACTTTTCCACAGTGGCCACACCATTTTATATTCTCCTCAGCAATGCACGAAGTTTCTAACTTCTCACGTTCTCACCAACACTTGTTATTTTCCCTTAAAAAAGAAATTATAGGGCTTCGCTGGTGGCGCAGTGGTTGAGAGTCCGCCTGCTGATTCAGGGGACACGGGTTCGTGCCCCAGTCCGGGAAGATCCCACATGCCACGGAGCAGCTAGGCCCGTGAGCCATGGCTGCTGAGCCTGTGTGTCCGGAGCCTGTGCTCCACAACGGGAAAAAATTATAGCCATCCTAGTAGGCGCAGGTGTGAAGTGAGGTGTGCATTTTCCTAATGAGTTAATGATGTTGAGTATTTTTTCATGTTCTTATTGATCACTTGTATATCTTCTTTGGAGAAGTGTGTATTCGGATCTGTTGCACATTTTTTAATTGGGTTATTTGTCTTTTAATTGTTGAGTTGTAAGAGTTCTTTATCTTTCTGGATAGAAGTCACTTGCAAAATGTATAAAAAAATGTATGATTTGCAAATATTTTCTCCCATCCTGTGGTTTTTTCCACTTTCTTGATGGTGTCCTTGATGCACAAAAATTTTGAATTCTGATGAAGTCCAAGTTATTTAGTTTTTCTTTTGTTGCTTGTGTTTTTGGTATATTTAAGAAACCATTGCTTAATCCAAGATCATTAAAATTTATTCTTATGTTTTATTCTAAAAGATTAGAGTTTTAGCTCTTATATTAAGTCTAATTCATTTTGAGTTAATTTTTATATATGATGTGAGGTTGGGGTGAAACATTTAAAAAATCATCTTTATAAAACAAGAAGTTCTTCATTACATTTAAATGGTATACATCCTCCCTTAGCTTTAGCTCATTTTCCTTCAGTAGAGAGTTCTTCATTCATTCACGTATTCAACTAATATTTATTGAGCAACTGCTTTGTGCCAGGCTCCAGTATAGAAGAATGCAAAGGGGAATAAGGGCTAGTCTCTATTTTCAGTGAGCTAACAGTGGAGAAGGAACACAGACAAGGCAGCCAACAATTATTGGATGCTATGGCAATAGGAGGGGCACTTAATTCATCTTGAGAAGGTCGGGGGAATGTTTCTCTGGAGAAATTATGATTGACTTGAGCATTGAAGAATGAGGTCTAGCTTGTCAGGGGGAGAAGTGCAGTGGGAGAGAGATGACATTCCAGGTACAGTGAAAGCACATGTAAAGAAAGTCATGGAGCCCATGAGGAACTGTGGTACGTGTGTAGACAGGAACATGAGGTGGTTCTTATGTGAAGTACCGTATTAGGGGTCTGTATTACAATAATGGCAGCAAAAAACAAAGGTGAGTAGACCTTGTTCCTGGAGGCCTTTGTTATTATACAGATAAGAAGTTATGAGAGGCTCAACTCTCATAATCAGAGGCAATGGAAATGAAGCAAGAGGTAGATTCAAGGAATATTTCAGAATATTGAACTGATGAGAGTTGATGATGGATGAGATTTGCCAGTGAAAAGGAAGAGAGGCCTAGCATTATAGCTCTGGGAAACGGTGGGGGGACAGGGGTGTAGTTAATTCACTGAAATGATGGATTCAGTGAGGGACCTAGATATGGATTGTAAACATCTGCCTCATTTTTTTTTTTTTTTTTTTTTTTTTTTGTGGTACGCGGGCCTCTCACTGTCGTGGCCTCTCCCGTTGCGGAGCACAGGCTCCGGACGCGCAGGCTCAGCGGCCATGGCTTACGGGCCCAGCCGCTCCGCGGCATGTGGGATCTTCCCGGACCGGGGCACGAACCCGTGTCCCCTGCATCGCAGGCGGACTCTCAACCACTGCGCCACCAGGGAAGCCCCATCTACCACATTTTAAGTAAACCTGGGCCAGGGCCAGAGCTTTCAAAAGGCTTCAAGATGCTTAAGTGTTCTACTTTTCCTTCAAAGCCCGATTCGATGTCTTCCATTTGAGCTCTCCAGTAAGGAGTTTCTTATACCATTGCTAACGCGTTACTGGATCAGGCTCACGGTCCTTTCCCTCCCTCCCTCTCTCTTCCCCTAATTCCCTTCCTTTTCCAATACTCTTTTGCAAGTTTGTATCGAGCTAGCCGATTGCAGGCAGGGGAAAGAGAGAACCCAGGACTTTCCAGCACTGCTTTTTTGCTCCCTGGGCTGTGGTCCCTCTGTATGTTTGGGGAGTGCACCAGATCCCAGTGGGTACAAAGGAATTTGCTTTCCTGCTGGTTCCCTTGGTAAGAGCACTGCATGGAACAAGCAGATGCCTCAAAAGGAGGAAAAGCTGTTGTTGGAATAGGAAATGTGGATAATTGGCATGCTTCCTTCATCTGCCAGTGCTGCCCTGAAAACAAGCCTCCACGGAGCACAGCTTTTCCACAGTGCAGCTGTGGCTCCTAGCACGCAGAGTCTGTTCTTTGAGAATTAGAAACACATTGATCGGAGCTGTAAAAGCTGATGGTGAGAAACAGTCCAATTGCATATGTCATCTGAGAGTTCAGTCGATGGGGCCGTCAGGGTGGTGAGCGAGCCAGCTTTTTGCTGCTGTTTTTGCTTTGCTGTGACCCCACTTTTCAATGGCAAGACAATGGCACCTGTGCTTCATCCTCAGGCCCGAGAAACCCAGGGGAGTGGGGAGTCAGTGCAGATTGGTCTCCTTTGCTAGGGTGCAAGCTGTTGGAAGTCAGGGGAGTGGAATTTAATTTTGTTTTTCCTGTAGCACCTAGCAGTATTCTTCCAGGAGAAAAGGTAGGTTATGTCATTCCCCCAAGTGCCTTCTGGGAAGGCTGCAGCTTGGCTACATCCTTGACCCTCTCTTTCCTGGCTCACCCTCAGGTGAGCTTGCGGGACTTGGAGCAGGCCTTTGGGCCACCACTTTTCTGGGATCTCTAGAGACAGCGGACAAAGGACTGCCTTCTCCCTGGTATCTGGGGAGGGCTGAGGGACTAGTTGAAGAGGGGAGAACCTGCTTCGCCTTGGGGCCTGGGACAAACCCTGACATTTTATAGTTGCCCAGGAGTCTGAAGTTGGAGAACTCCTGCCTACAGGAGTTCTCTCACCTGGAGGTTCTGATGAACCCTCCACGAGCCTCAGATGAGTGGTACTGATTTGCTGGCTCGTTCACCGAAGGCCCACCTTCAACCCTTAATTGGTTTGCTCGTGTACCAGAGCCCACAACGGCCTGACTTGTCTGCTTGCAGGGCTGGGGTCTGGGTATGGGACACAAAATCAGGAACAGGCCAAGAAAGAACCACAGCCACTGGATACAAAAGCCAAGGTGGGGCTTCCCTGGTGGCGCAGCGGTTGAGAGTCTGCCTGCCCATGCAGGGGACACGGGTTCGTGCCCCGGTCTGGGAAGATCCCACAGGTCACGGAGCGCCTGGGCCCATGAGCCATGGTCGCTGAGCCTGCGCGTCCGGAGCCTGTGCTCCGCAGCGGGAGAGGCCACCACAGTGAGAGGCCCGCGTACTGCAAAAAACCCCACAAAAAACCAAAAAACAAAAGCCAAGGTGGCTCTGTCCAAAGCAAAGCTCTTTCCACAGACAAGGTAAGAAAGAACTTTAACCAAAAAGAATCATGAAAATCCTTAAGGAGATAAAATTAGACCTTTAAGAAGGCTTTCTGGAACTAAAGAACTCTGGTTTTTGAAGAAATTTAATTCAATAGATGTATTTCGAGCTCTTATTACTGTTTTAAAAACCTTATGCCGAGTGCTACGAGGAATACAGTGATGACCGAGATTATCCCTTTCCTCAGGGAGTTTACAGTCTATCGAAGAAAAAGTTATATGTAACTAGACATGGTGCAAAGGAGGGTGACATGAGAGCTCATATAAAGTAGGAATAAAGTGTTTTTGCACATAGAAGGAGCCATTAGTTCTAAATGGCAGATGAGAGAAGCTTCACGGAGGGAACACTTTTCCAGCTGGGCGGTGGGAGATGGAAGGGTCTCAGCCTGGGGGAAGGGTGGGCAGGCAGGTCAGTGAATGCAGGGCTCTGAGAGCAGGGCCCTGAGGCTGAGGGGCGTCGTGGAGGTGAGGTTGGAAGGTGGTGAGGAATCACATCAGACGGTCTTGGATGCCATATTAAGAACTTTGAGGGCCATGGTGGTGGATGAACCAAGCAAGACTTTGGCCACCCCTGAGGGGTTTCGCAGGGGTAGAAACAGCGTGAAGGACCCGGACTTGGGCTCAGGCCGCACCCAGGGTTCAAGGCCTGTTGTCTCCCTCTCAGCTGGTGGCCCTTCTGTTCTGGCATTGCTGATGTAAAAAAAGAAGTGTCCTGAGAACTAGGAATCATATATATAAAGTGTGTTTGGTACATCGTGGCCTCTCGGTGTAGGTCTGCTGCCTTAATAAACAACCCAGGGAGTGGCTTGGGTATGATAGAGCCAGGTTATAGTCGGCGTATTTGAGGCTGAAAGTAGCTTGTCTGAGTTGCCTGAGCCAGTCAGAATTCCAGTCCAGGTTCGAACCCAGAGCCCACATTCTGCCCCTTGAATAGCACTGCTCCGTGGAGGCAAAGGCCGACACAGAGGGGTTTATAACCCATGTGTGTTGCTGTCTTCAAGGAGTTTACCATCTGGCCTCTTGTAACACGGGAAGTTGGCCTTCGAGGCAGAAGCTGCCTCAGGGCTGTGGTGCTAGTGAAATCAGAGGAGGACCAGTCCCTGAGAGAGGCTGTGGTGATGGGGGGTTGCTTTCCTGGAGGCAGCCGACCTCCCGGTGGACTTGGCTGACAAGAGGGAGTTCCAGGGTGGTGGGTGCGCTGAGGTGCTGCCCGGAACCCGTTTTAGGAAGGAGGGACTTACTCCTTCAGCTGTTGGCCGTGCTGCAGGAAGATGGCCCTCAGCTGTCACCCTCTGGGGATTGCTTCGGCTGAAGAGAACTGCCTCACTCACTCAAGGTCCCATCTCCTTCCAGAGGAAGTCCCTGCTCAGTGGCTGACCAAGGCCGGGTGATAGACCTGTCCTCTTCCCCAACCTGGGACAACTTGGAAGGTTAGCCCAGCCCTCAAGCTGTCTGTAGGGTCGGTCCACTGGCGTCCTCCTTGGGGCTGCATCACAGCTCAGCCTCTCCCTCTCCTGCTTCTCCTTTCCTGGTCCTTCCACAGGTGCTCATCCAAGAGCATCCCTAACAGACATCTGCCTGCTAATCCTTGTCTCCGCTGGCTTCTTGGAGAACCCCATCTGTGACATCTGGGTTCAGATGATCACTCGTAGCTTTGGGCTGCAGCTGAGTCTGCATGATTCAGACGTTCCCTGGGTGCTGTGTGGTAAGAGGGCAGAGATCAATGTAGAAGGCTGATGGGTCCCAGGAGCCCCCCAGTGTGTGCTCTTCTAGGACCTGGGGCCTGTCCCTGCCCCCCACCTTCTACCCCCTTCACGTTCTTGTCTGGGGTGGACACATTCCTTAATGCCTGGTGGGACAGCTGAGTGTGTGTGGGTGGTGGACGGGCGGGCGGGGAAGCTCAGGGGGATGGGAGGAGCGTCCAGCGGGGGAGGTACCATCTTCTAAATGCCTTTGCAGCTGCTCTATCGCGTGGAGAGGATAGTTAGCGGGGACTGGCTGAGAATGGGGTTCCATGTTGAGTGGGAAGGGAAGTTCAAGCCTGGGAAGGACACCTAAGCGGTCTCAATCTTTCTAACCTGTGCCCACTTTTGATGGATGTAAAAAATACCTGCTCGAAAGGATCACTAATATGCAGAACAGGGAACCCAGCGTCTGCAAATCTCCAACCAGGAGAGTTCCATTGGGATTGATTTTCTGTCGTTTGGATGATGAAAGAAGCTTTATGCATACAAAATGCTGATTTGTAAAACTGAGACTCCCCATCGGAAGTGCTGTCTTAGTAGAGCACAGCAGCCTGAGGTTGTGTCGATATGAAGCCGGAACGTCTGATGGGCTGGGGCTGTGGGTGCCCCATGGGTGCTGAGCAGCTCCTGGAACTCAGGGACCCCAGGAACCCTCTTGCACACTAGTGACAAGAGGGCACATGCCTGACAAAATCTCTCCAGGCTGCCTGTCTTGCCTGTGGCTGTACACACACACACACACCCACACCCACACGCGCACACGCACACGCACACGCACAGTTTCCAGTGAGTTTTCTCAGTGGCTCTCTGCTCCTTCTCTGGCCAAGTTCTCACGGCCAAGTGTTGGCCAGTTGGAAAGTCAAGACCCAGCAGGGGACTGGCTCCCATATACCATCCTCTGACAATTCTTCTTCAGATGCCGAGAACCTTGTATCAAAAGGGTCTGGCCTGGTTCCATGAATGCACGGGGGCTTGTTTCCCCGTCTCTTCTCATTTTCAGGGCAGTGAAGGAGCTGGTGTACATTCTTTAATAAGGAGGTCACAGGCTCAGAGCTAAGCTGGAGAAAGCTTTGGCTTTTGTACCTCTGGCGAGTCCTAGCAGCAGCGATAGAAAGGGCAGGCTGGGGGCAGAGAGGCCGGTTCGGATGCTTTTGTCATCCATCCGACCAGCCAGTGGTCACGAAGAGCCGAGCTGGAAGGGTGGCAGTGGGACTGGGAGACAGGATCATGGAGACACACCGGACGCAGAGTGGGGGGAGCTAACAGCGGCTCCAACAGAGAGAAGTCCGGTTTCAGCCCCGAGGGAACGGTGGCTGATAAAGCTCTGAAAAGAAACTAGGAAGCTAGTTCTCACAAACCCGATGAGACAGTCTTCAAAAATAGATCTAGTTTCAAGTTCTAGCTCTGTTACTACCATCTGTGTGCGAACCATTGCATAGACAAGTCTGATTTGTTGTCGGTTTTAAATTTGTAAAATCTAGGATGACAATGACCACTTCATAGAGTTTTTTATTGCAAAGAATAAATGGAGTGAGAAAATATCAGGAAGCCTTTACAGTGGGCCAGCACACATCACACTCCGATGGTAGTGACTGGATAGAGTCTGAATAGCACAACTTACGAGGCTGTGGCAGGGAGATCGTCCTGTAGAGGAGAGAGGACAGTTTTGGCTGAGCTGCTTGGGGAAGGGAAGACCCATGGAGGACTCAAGAATTTACACTGGTGTTTCTTTAGGCCTTTGATATTAAAGGGGTTCAACTTTCCCAAGCACAGAAATGAATTGATTTAGAAAACAGTCTCTTATTTTTCAGAGTAGATACAAGTGACAAGCATGAATACTGTTGATAATCTCTTTCATACTTACGTAAGGTTGAAATTATTTTCTTTTACTTCCATTATAAGAACAGCTGAGATTTTTTTTTTAACATCTTTATTGGAGTATGATTGCTTTACAATGGTGTGTTAGTTTCTGCTGTATAACAAAGTGAACCAGTTATACAGATACATATGTCCCCATATCTCTTCCCTCTTGCGCCTCCCTCCCTCCCACCCTCCCTATCCCACCCCTCTAGGTGGTCACAAAGCACCGAGCTGATCTCCCTGTGCTCTGCGGCTGCTTCCCACTATCTATCTACCTTACGTTTGGTAGTGTATATATGTCCATGCCACTCTCTCACTTTGTCCCAGCTTACCCTTCCCCCTCCCCATATCCTCAAGTCCATTCTCTAGTAGGTCTGTGTCTTTATTCCCATCTTGCCCCTAGGTTCTTCATGACCATTTTCTTTTTTTTTTTTTTTTTTTTTTTTTTTTTTTTTTTTTGCTGTACGCGGGCCTCTCACTGCTGTGGCCTCTCCCGTTGCGGAGCACAGGCTCCGGACACACAGGCTCCGCGGCCATGGCTCGCGGGCCCAGCCGCTCCGCGGCATGTGGGATCTTCCGGGATCGGGGCACGAACCCGTGTCCCCTGCATCGGCAGGCGGACTCTCAACCACTGCGCCACCAGGGAAGCCCCCCATTTTCTTTTTTAGATTCCATATATAAGTGTTAGCATACGGTATTTGTTTTTCTCTTTCTGACTTACTTCACTCTGTAAGACAGTCTCTAGGTCCATCCACCTCACTACAAATACCTCAGTTTCGTTCCTTTTTATGGCTGAGTAATATTCCATTGTATATATGTCTCACGTCTTCTTCATCCATTCATCTGTTGATGGACACTTAGGTTGCTTCCATGCCCTGGCTATTGTAAATAGAGCTGCAATGAACATTTTGGTACATGACCCTTTTTGAATTATGGTTTTCTCAGAGTATATGCCCAGTAGTGGGATTGCTGGGTTGCATGGTAGTTCTATTTTTAGTTTTTTAAGGAACGTCCATACTGTTCTCCATAGTGGCTGTATCAATTTACATTCCCACCAACAGTGCAAGAGAGTTCCCTTTTCTCCACACCCTCTCCAGCATTTATTGTTTCTAGATTTTCTGACGATGGCCTTTCTGACTGGTTTGAGATGATATTTCATTGTAGTTTTGATTTGCATTTCTCTAATGATTAATGATGTTGAGCATTCTTTCATGTGTCTGTTGGCAATCTGTATATCTTCTTTGGAGAAATGTCTGTTTAGGTCTTCTGCCCATTTTTGGATTGGGTTGTTTGTTTTTTTAATATTGAGCTGCATGAGCTGCTTGTAAATTTTGGAGATTAATCCTTTGTCAGTTGCTTCATTTGCAAATATTTTCTCCCATTCTGAAGGTTGTCTTTTGGTCTTGTTTATGGTTTCCTTTGCTGTGCAAAAGCTTTTAAGTTTCATTAGGTCCCATTTGTTTATTTTTGTTTTTATTTCCATTTCTCTAGGAGGTGGGTCCAAAAGGATCTTGCTGTGATTTATGTCATAGAGTGTTCTGCCTATGTTTTCCTCTAAGAGTTTGATGGTGTCTGGCCTTACATTTAGGTCTTTGATCCATTTTGAGTTTATTTTTGTGTATGGTTTTAGGGAGTGTTCTAATTTCATTCTTTTCCATGTAGCTGTCCAGTTTTCCCAGCACCACTTATTGAAGAGGCTGTCTTTTCTCCACAGTATATTCCTGCCTCTTTTATCAGAGATAAGGCCATATGTGCGTGGGTTTATCTCTGGACTTTCTATCCTGTTCCATTGATCTATATTTCTTTTTCTGTGCCAGTACCATACTACCTTGATTACTGTAGCTTTGTAGTATAGTCTGAAGTCAGGGAGCCTGATTCCTCCAGCTCCGTTTTTCTTTCTCAAGATTGCTTTGGCTATTCAGGGTCTTTTGTGTTTCCATACAAATTGTGAAATTTTTGTTCTGGTTCTGTGAAAAATGCCAGTGGTAGTTTGATAGGGATTGCATTGAATCTGTAGATTGCTTTGGGTAGTAGAGTCATTTTCACAATGTTGATTCTTCCAATCCAAGAACATGGTATATCTCTCCATCTATCTGTATCATCTTTAATTTCTTTCATCAGTGTCTTATAATTTTCTGCATATAGGTCTTTTGTCTCCTTAAGTAGGTTTATTCCTAGATACTCTATTCTTTTTGTTATAGTGGTACATGGGAGTGTTTTCTTAATTTCACTTTCAGATTTTTCATCATTAGTGTATAGGAATGCCAGAGATTTCTGTGCATTAATTTTGTATCCTGCTACTTTACCAAATTCATTGATGAGCTCTAGTAGTTTTCTGGTAGCATCTTCAGGATTCTCTATTTATAGTATCATGTCATCTGCAAACAGTGACAGCTTTACTTCTTCTTTTCCAACTTGGATTCCTTTTATTTCTTTTTCTTCTCTGATTGCTGTGGCTAAAACTTCCAAAAGTATGTTGAATAATAGTGGTGAGAGTGGGCAACCTTGTCTTGTTCCTGACCTTAGTGGAAATGGTTTCAGTTTTTCACCATTGAGGACGACGTTGGCTGTGGGTTTGTCATATATGGCCTTTTTTATGTTGAGGAAAGTTCCCTCTATGCCTACCTTCTGGAGGGTTTTTATCATAAATCGGTGTTGAATTTTGTCAAAAGCTTTCTCTTCATCTATTGAGATGATCATATGGTTTTTCTCCTTCAATTTGTTAATATGGTGTATCACACCGATTGATTTGCATATATTGAAGAATCCTTGCATTCCTGGGATAGACCTCACTTGATCATAGTGTATGATCCTTTAATGTGTTGTATTCTGTTTGCTAGTATTTTGTTGAGGATTTTTGCATCTATGTTCATCAGTGATATTGGCCTGTAGTTTTCCTTCTTTGTGACATCTTCGTCTGGTTTTGGTATCAGAGTGATGGTGGCCTCATAGAACGAGTTTGGGAGTGTTCCTCCCTCTGCTATATTTTGGAAGAGTTTGAGAAGGATAGGTGTTAGCTCTTCTCTAAATGTTTGATAGAATTCGCCTGTGAAGCCATCTGGTCCTGGGCTTTTGTTTGCTGCAAGATTTTTAATCACAGTTTCAATTTCAGTGCTTGTGATTGGTCTGTTCATATTTTCCATTTCTTCCTGGTTTAGTCTTGGAAGGTTTTGCATTTCTAAGAATTTGTCCATTTCTTCCAGGTTGTCCATTTTATTGGCATAGAGTTGCTTGTAGTATTCTCTCATGATCCTTTGTATTTCTGCAGTGTCAGTTGTTACTTCTCCTTTTTCTTTTCTAATTCTATTGATTTGAGTCTTCTCCCTTTTTTTCTTGATAAGTCTGGCTAATGGTTTATCCATTTTGTTTATCTTCTCAAAGAACCAGCTTTTAGTTTCATTGATCTTTGCTATCATTTCCTTCATTTCTTTTTCATTTATTTCTGATCTGATCTTATGATTTCTTTCCTTCTGCTAACTTTGGGGATTTTTTGCAGCTGAGATTTTTTTTTTAGCTATTTATTGATGTATAATTGACGTATAACTTTAGTTTCAGGTGTACAGTATCATGATTTGATGTTTATATGTATTGTGAAATGATCACCACAATGTGTCTAGTTAACATTCATCACCATTAATAGTACAATTTTTTTTTTCTTCTTGGAACTTTTAAGATTTGTTCTTTGCAACTTTCAAATGTACTGTAAGATAGTATTCTTAACTGTAGTCACCATGCTGGACATAATATTCCCCATGACTTATTCACTTTATAACTGGAAATTTGTGCTTTTTGACCCTGTTCATTCATTTTGTCCACCTCCACCCCCACCTCTAACCACGAATCTGTTCTGTTTCTATGAGGCTTTTGTTTTTGTCTTTAAGATTCCACATATAAATGAGAGCATAAGGTATTTGTCTTTGTCTGGCTTATTTCACTGAGCATAATGCCCTCAAGGTCCATCCATGATGGTTGCAAATAGTGAGATTTCATTCTTTTTTATGGCTGAATAATATTCCACTGTACGTATACATGTATGTATATAGATACCACATCTCTTTATCCATTCATCTGTTGGCAGACAGTTTATTTCCATGTCTTGGCTATTGTAAACAATGCTGCACTTAACATAGGGATGCATATATCTTTGAATTAGTGTTTTTGTTTTCTTTGAATAAATACCCAGATGTGGAATTGGTAGTTTTATTTTTAATTTTTTGAGGAACCTCCATATTTTTTCCATAATGGCTGCACCAATTTACATTCCCCACAATACTTCCCAAGGATTCCTTTTCTCTACATCCTTGTCGACACTTGTTATTTCTTATCTTTTTAGTAATAGCCATTCTAACAAGTGTGAGGTGATATATCACTGTGGTTTTGATTTGCTTTTCCCTGGTGATTAGTGATATAGAACATCTTTTCATATACCTGTTGACTATCTGTATGTCATCTTTGGAAAAATGTTCAGATCCTATGCCCATGTTTTAATCAGATTTTTTTTTTGCTATTGTGTTGAATTGATACATTTATATATTTTGCATATTAGCTCCTTGTCAGATATATGATTTGCAAATATTTTTTCTTATCCAGTAGGTTGCCTTTCACTTTGTTGATGGTCTCTTTTGCTGTGCAGAAGCTTTTTAATTTTATGTAGTCCCACTTGTTTATTTTTGCTTTAGGTTTATTTTTTGCCTTTGCTTTTTGTGCCAAAATCAAAAGACCATTGCCAAGACTGATGTGAAGGAGATTACCACCTATGTTTTCTCCCAAGAGTTTTATGATTTCAGGTCTTACATTCAAGTCTTTAATCCATTTTGAGTTAATTTTTGTGGATGGTGTAAGATAGTGGTCCAGTTTCATGCATTTGCATGTGGCTGTCCAGTTTTCCAAACATCATTTATTGAAGAAACTGCTCTTTCCTCATTGTATATTCTTGGCTTCTTTGTCTCAAATTAATTGACCGTATATGCATGGGTTTATTTCTGGGCTCTCTATTCTGTTGCATTTATCTATGTTGCTGTTTTTATGCCATAAAATGTTATTTTGATTACTATAGCTTTATAATATACTTTGAAATCAAGGGGGGTGATGCCTCCAGCTTTGTTTTTCTTTCTCAACATTGCTTTGGCTATTTGGGGTCTTTTGTGGTTCCATACAAATTTGGGGATTGTTTATTTCTGTGAAAAATGCCATAGGAACTTTGATAGAGATTGCATTGAACCTTTAGATCGCTTTGGGTACTGTGGACATTTTAACATTAATTCTTCCAATCCATAAACACAGAATATCTTTCCATTTATTTGCATCTTCTTCAGTTTCTTTCATCAATGTCTTAGAGTTTTCAGTGTACAGCTCTTTCACCTCCTTGCTTAAATTTATTCCTAGGAATTTTGTTCTTTTTCATGTAATTGTAAATGAGATTGTTTTCTTAATTTCTGTTTCTGAGAGTGTATAGAAATGCAACAGATTTTTGTATATTGATTTTTGTACCCTGCAACTTTACTGAATTAATTTATTTTAACAGTTTTTGGTGGAGTCTTTAGGATTTTCCATATATAATATGTCATCTGCAAACAGTGATAATTTTACTTATTCCTTTCCAATTTGGGTGCCTTTTATTCTTTTTCCTTGCCTAATTGCTATGGCTGGGACTTCCAATACTATGTTGATTAAAAGTGGCAAGAAGTGGGCATTCTTGTCTTGTTCCTGATCTTAGAGGAAAGGCTTTCAGCTTTTCACCATTGAGTATGATGTTAGCTGTGGGCCTCTCATATATAGCCTTGTATTATATTATGGTGAGGTACGTTCTTGCTATATCCACTTTGTTAAGAGTTTTACCAAAATGGATGTTGAATTTTGTCATAAGCTTTTTCTGTATCTATTGTGATGATCATATGATTTTTATCCTTTATTTTGTTAATGTGGTGTATCACAATGATTGATTTGTGGATGTTGAATCATCCTTGCACCCCTGGAATAAATCCCACTTGCTCATGGCATATAATCCTTTAAATGTATCATTGAATTCTGTTTGCTAATATTTTGTTGAGGATTTTTGTGCCTATGTTCATCAGAGATATTGGCCTATAAATTTCTTTTCTTCTGGTGTCCTTGTGCGGTTTTGTTATCAGGGTAATCCTGGCCTCTTAAAATGAATTTGGAAGTGTTCCCTCCTCTCCTATTTTTTGGAAGAGTTTGAGAAGGATTGGTATTAATGCTTCTTTGAATGTTTGATAGAATTCCCCTGTGAAGCTATCTGATCCTGGGCTTCTGTTTGTTGAAGTTTTTCATTACTGATTCAATCTTGTTACTAATAATCAGTCTATTCAAGTTTTCTAATTCGACATAATTCAGCCTTGGTAGGTTGTATGTTTCTAGGAATTTATCCATTTCTTCTAGGGTGTCAAATTTGTTGGCATGTAATTTTCATGGTTGGCATATAAATTTCATCTCTTATGATCCTTTGTATTTCTGTGGTATCAGTGGTTTCCTCCTTCACTTCTGATTTTGAGTCCTCTTTCTTGGTGAGTCTAGCTAAACCTTTGTCAACTTTATCTTTTCATATATGTAAGGTTGAAATTATTTTTTGTTACCATTTTAATAGTAGCTGAGATTTTTTAATGGGGATTAAATGATAATGAAAATTTACTGTTTACTTAACTAGAAAAGTTCAACAGTGTTATTAAGGATCCAAGCTCTTTCCAACTTTCTGCTCCCCTGTTCTTGTTGAGTTTTTGTTCTCATGCTTGTTCCCTCATGATTGCAATATTGTTGCCATAACAAATAACATCACATCTACACCCAAGACAGAACAAAAGTGCATGTTGCAGCACCATTGAGTTCTCTATGTATCTTTTTTTATCAGGAAAGCAAAAAGTTTTCCAGAAGATTCAGCAGAGTTTCACTGGCCAGAATTAGATCACATGGCCACCTCCAAGGATTAAAGAAGGCCAAGAAAGCAAAAATTTGGCAAGGAGGAGCAAGATTGCCTGATAATCATTCCCTACCCTAGTGGGAGATTTTTTAAGCAGCTGAGGTTTTGGAATAAGGTTTTTGGCAACTTAGAATTCTGGTTTATCCAGTGATTTATTATTTAACTGTAGATCAGTAGATATGTTCATGGGTAAGTAGGTAGTCTCTCTGTTTTGTAGGGGATAAGAGAAATGAAAGACCATTTTAGAAGAAGAGATGTTTTTGCCTTTTTGGTATCCTAGGGCCTACAGAAGCCTAATTCCCTTTCTTTTCATTCCTTTTTTTCTCTTTTTAAATTTCAGTAAATAAATAGTAGCGCTCTCTATATAATGATTAAAATGACTGGTGGACTTTCAATTTAAATTGCTTTTTGTTGTTGCTTTTTAAATTTATCTGTGAGTGCAGCAGTGGGCTCAATTGCACGGGAAGCTGAAACAACAGGAAGGTGGACAAAGAAGCCAATTCCACCTCGTGCAGGAAGGGGCTTGTGCAGTAGTGATTAGCAGCTGCCCCTTTACTGCCCTTGGACTCGGTGGCAAAGCCTAAGCTCCTCCTTGTAAAGAAAAACTTTCTTGACCCTTCATGGAAGATAGCTTGAGCATTCACAGATATTTGTAGTAGTTTAGTCATCAAATTCCTTGTTATAGAATCGATTTAAAAATTGTGCATTTGATGTGATATTCAGGGACCTCAGACTCAGTGATAAAACAAGTTATTATAGTAACTTGAAACACCTTTGTATTAAAAAAACCCTCAAATTAATGAAATTAATGACAAAATAGTTATTTTTTGAAGGGAGGCAAATTTTAAATATCTCAATTAAAAAATCTTCTGAAGATGGATCGTGGCGATGGATGTACAATGACGTGAATATACTTAATGCCACTAAATTGTATACTTAAAATGGTAAACTTATGTATATTTTGCCACAATAAAAAAAAATCTGAACGTAGTCTTGTTGAGGGACCTACTCTAATGAATAGGTAGAATAATTTGTAAAGAGAAGAGCAAATAATTGCATATCAGTGGATGTTTTCTCTTTACGCTCAGTACGTATCTTGATCGCAAAGTGTTCTCTTGCACTTTAGACTTGTACACCCAATGGCGTTCTCTCCATTTGGCCTGTCTCACCAAACACCTCCGATCTCAAACTGAATTCAGTGTCTTCAGTTTACCTGTGCACACCTGTTCCTCCTCCCACCTTCCCTGTCTTAGTTAAGGGGCCTAAGAAGCACCCAACTGCTCCAGCCTGAAACCTGGGCGTCGTTCTGGAATCCACATTTTCCCTCAACCTCCACACCCGATCAGACACCACTTCGAGTTAATTCTGTCTCCTCAGTGTTGCTCTCATCTGTCCATTTCTTTTCACCCCCACAGTTGCCACTCTAAGGTAAATAAGGAATCAGGAACTCTTCTCTCCAAATGAGCTCCCAGCATCCATTCTGCCATCCACTTATCTTAATGTCTGAAAAGCATTCAAGGTGTTAAGAAACACTTAAAAAAAAATCGTTTTATTGTGGTAAGACCACTTAACATAAGATCTGCTCTCTTAATAGATTTTAAGTGTAAAATAGAGTATCGTTATCTATAGATAGAATGTTGTACAGCAGATCTCTAGAAATGTCTTGCTTTACTGAAACTTCATACCTGTTGATTAGAAATCATTTTCTTAACCAATAGATGATCTGTTGGCTTTCTTGGAAACATCATCAAATTGCCTAGCAAACTTTACAAAGGCACCCAGCCATAGTTTTTGCCAAATGGAAATGAGTGACATCTAAACTTCTAAAACTATCTAAAACTTCTTACTCTTCCACAAAATATTCACCCTCCCCCCGACATTTAGCATAGTAATATTAACACTGTGAGACAAAAAAAAAAAAAAAAGGTGGGGAGTGATATCTTCAGGGCAAGTTGTGGAAGATGGCTATCTTACACTAGTCTGTGAGTTGCCCAAGTGGGCAAGGTGATTTCAGTTTTATTAATTCACTGATCAGTCTTATGGGACATATATGTGTACCAGGCACTGTTGGGGCAGAGACATGGGACAAATTCCCCACCCATGAGGAGCGCACATCCTAGTAGTAGAGACAGATTTGAAAACCAGGTGATTTATGCAATGAAGTGCTAAGAGTCAAGCAAGATGGTCTGGAGTCATCGAGAAGGGACATTCCATGGAACCCAGGAAAGCTTCCTAGAGCTGGAAAGTAAAGAAGATCTGGATTTGAGATCCAGTGCTGTCTCCCAATCAAGCCCTTTTTCCATTTCAGCTAAGAATGTAATCGATGTGGCAGGCACGGGATTTTAAAAATCTCATTATTTTCATTTGCATTTCTCTGGCTATCTGTCAGGTTGAGCATCTTTTTATGTTTATTGACAGTGTGTATTTTCCCTTCTGCGTATTGTCTATTTTTGCCATTTGTGGAAAATCCTAATGTTGAAAATAAACTCAGAGGCAGATAGGGGACTTGTCTGATGCTGATTGTAGGACTGATTTCTTAAGTCCTACACACATCTCCTGACAAAAAACAAGGATCAGGATGTTTTCCTAACCATCCCCCGCCCCCCACTTCCTGCCAGTATCTGTCTTCTCTCTGATAACTGAGCTTCCTCTTCTAGCCTGGTGGTCTCTGAGGAAGGTCGGCTGGACATGACGGAATTTGTAAGTGCAGACACTGTCATCATCTTTAACTGCATAGTTTTATTCTTCTGTTAAAACTAGGGGAGAAAGTCTACACAGATGGACAGAGGGAGTTATGTGTAGGTTTGCAAATGTGAGCACTGTCTGATAAAACGGAAGTTTCTGAGCGTGCAAATCTTAGAGAATGAGGTCCAATTTCATATCTGGTTTGAGAGATATATCTATAGATAAACTACTACATGGATCTGAGAATGACTCTCATTCATGTAACAGAAAATGCCTGAGATGTCAGTGTTTCATCCCAGCTAATCCTGAGGACTCAACCTCATGTTGTCTTGCCTGGTGGCAGCCAGAAGGGCTCTCCACCTGCGCCCTGTGTTCTGATCTCTTGGTGGCCAGAGAAGAGAGCTGCTGAGATGTAGGGGAAGGAATATCCAGGACTTGGAGCCAGAGGCACCTGGCTGGGGGTCTTGGCTCTGCCCTTTATCAGCTGTGTTTTGTTAAACAATTCTCTCCACCCCTCTGTGCCTTGGTTTTCTCGTATGCAAAATGGGGAGAGTAGGGCTTCCCTGGAGGCGCCGTGGTTGAGAGTCCACCTGCCCATGCAGGGGATGCGTGTTCGTGCCCCGGTCCGGGAGGATCCCACATGCCACGGAGCGGCTGGGCCCATGAGCCATGGCCGCTGAGCCTGCGCGTCCGGAGCCTGTGCTCTGCAACGGGAGAGGCCACAACAGCGAGAGGCCCGCGTACTGAAAAAAAAAAAAAAAAAAAAAAAAAATGGGGAGAGTGCTTTGTAGTTCCCAGAGTTATTTTAAGGATCAAATAACATGACTGCTATACACACATTAGGTATGCATGTATTCTTTTTCATTCTTCTTTCTTCTCTTTGCCACACCACACACACAGCCAAGCCAAGGGCCTTGGCTGTAGTTGGCGCTTGATACATGTGTAATGCTTGATTACACAGAGCAGTGGTTCTCAAAGTATGGTCCCCTGGCCAGCAGCATCTGCATCACTTGGGAACATGTTAGAAATGCAGAAACCCTGACCTACTCAATCAGAAACTGTTGTGGGACTCAGCAGCGTTTGACATCCAGGTGCTTCTAAGCCTCGTTCAAGTTTAAGAACCACTGCAAGTCTCCTTCCTGCTGTGGTCAATATAGAATGAGATTTGGTGAGAGGGGAAAAAAAAGTGTGTGTAATGATATAAAAGCTATTTAAAGTCCCAGAAGGTGACTTTCATCTAATGTGAGGTTTTCCTTAAAATAGTGAATACAGTGTTTCAAGAAGGAGAACTGTTTCCTGTTACCCTTTGGAGAAAAGCAACCACCTTTAGCTTAATGCAGGGTTTGAGATAAGCTATCTGGACGTGGCTACCCACCCGCCTAGAGCAGATACCTTCTTACCCTCTTTTCTGTTCTTTTTCTATAAATATTAATGACAGAACTTATAAACTAGTGGATGCTACACTAACTACTGAGCTCTGGGAGATCTGACATGATGCTGTTTTTGCCATGCTATTATTTCTGATTAAATATATTTTAATTTAAAGGCACAGCCACTTGACTATGTTCATAACCACAGAGATTAAACATAATAGCGGAGCCCATTAACACACTTCTGTGTATCAGTGAAAATCTTGACGCTCTACATGGATCAGGAAGCTGCCTCCTACAGCCAAGTGTCATCACTCTGGCAAGCCTTTGTCAAGCTCGTTTCTGGTACACCTTAATTAACTGTATCTTTTATTATAAAGTTTCTGTGATTAATAGACATTAATGAATAGTTGTACCTAGTATATATAATGAGTGTTCTGTATTATTAAATATTCCTAAGCTTCTTAGGAGAAACACATCAATACTCACCAGTAAACCTTCTGATGATCATTATAAGCTTTGATTTTTAACTGTCTGCCCTTTGCTTTTGATAAGGAACTCATTTAAATGATTTTAAAGTACAACTGATTCTCTATGCAGATACATTCCTTCGGGAAGGACCTGATACTTAATAGCCAAAGAATTTCATTTCAGTGAATGTAAACAAACATGAATTGAGTAATCATGAACAATAAGGAAAATAGTTTAGGTGATACAAACAAACTTTATTTTACACTTGATGAAGTAGATAGTTTTCTTTTGGAGAACTGCAAAATGGGGCAGAAGGTAGGAAACTTTTATCGGATAAAGAATAAAGAACAAGGAAAAGAGAAATTGAACGTATCTAATTGGCTGGAGCCACAGAGTCAACTTTGTTTGGGGTGAGAAGGTCTAGATTGACTTGGTGTTTGGGGGTTGATCGGCTGACTGTATATATTGCGTTTCTGGTCAAGCAGAGCAGGGACTAGAAAGTTATCTACGTGTTGGTTTGCTGAACTGGCACCCTTGGCAAGAAAAGAGTCCATCTTGGGCCTAGAAGTTTATTAATGAAGGAATAAGTAAACATTGCTAAGAAAGGTGAAAGTGTTAAGTGTAATCGTACCTGCTATATGTTGAGAGTCTACCAGGTGCCAAGAACCTGACTGAAGTTACCTACTTTGATGCTTACAAAAACACTATGAGGCAGATATTATTGTTCCCATTTTACAGACACCAAAACTCTCCTTAGAGGGTCCCCAAATGGACATGAGATGTTTGGTGTTGGCATATCCAATGAATATGGGGACGACTCAAAAGGAAGTGCGTCGCTGGTTTCATAAAACTGCATCTGAGAAAGTGATGTGCCTGATTTTGAGGCCTTCTTGTGCTTCTCTGTTTGAATTAATATCCTCAGTTAAGTTGCCTTGTTTGTCAAACTGCACTGGTGCGTTGTGTGTGTCTAAGCTTGCCCCTGGTGTGGGGGGAAGCCTGATAAGGAGCCATGCCACAATTAGGTGAGATGGAGAGCTGGGGACTCCCGGGGCACAGGGCATTGGGCAGTGTACTGAACACACAGGTAGCGTGAAAACTCCCGAGGGCTTGGAGCAGGGTAGCAAATAGGTTTCGAGTACTTCCTTTATAATTTACTCAGGTAGTCTTTGAAAGTCAACACAAATACAGGTAAATTTATAGAGTAAACCAATAAAAACTTAAACATATAGTCTACTAGGATCTATTCTGGTTAGTAATGCTCTTTTGTGAAGGAAAAAATGGACATGATTATTAGAAAAAAATGGAAAGATAATTCAACGCACAAAAATTCTAATAGAAGAGAGCCACATTGCAAAGTAAGGAAATATTCTTAGTGCACAATGAGAAATAAAAAAAAATTAAGAATTCCTCACATTACTTGTTGTATCCTGACAAAACCAGTTGGATGTAGTTAACACCAAACTTTTATTTGAAGCACAAATGTGTTTCATTCTTTAGTGCTTTCCTGTGTTGAGATTATTTCCCAAATTCTTGCTTGGTTTCAGTGGATTGATGAGTAATGACAGACTTAAGTGATACTTGTTTATCCTTTTGAATATTGTATGGATTTGTAGGTTTCTAACCTCTCCTAACTTTTATTTGGCTCAATTATCCAATATAAAACTGCTTTTCAAATGCCACGTCTAGTTCTTAGGTGATGGGGTCCCCCACCCCTTAGCTCCACAATGATGCTACGTTTGAGCATCTTCTTGGCCTTTATCACCTTCAGAAACAGCTACCTGATTTCTAGGTATGTATTTGCTCTAGTGGTCAGAGCGATTGTTAAAACATGCCTAGAACATGAGAAAATTAGATGACTTTTGGCTCCTCACCTTTGCCTCCACTTTTACTGAATTAGGGACATGGTACTTAACTATCAGATTCTTTTCTTTCAAATATGTGCAATAAGTGGCAGGAATGTGATACATACACTCTTAAACTAAAGCCCTCTTCCACTGCTTTCCCTGAAGCAAATATCATCATGAATTCCACTGAATGTTCAGTATTGTTCTTGATTATTTCATGAATGAGTTTGCTTGGGGCAGGGGTGGGGACAAGGAAGGACTTATACATCAACATTGTAGTCATCTTCCACTGATTTTATCTCTGCCTCCACACCTGCTCTCCAAAATTCTTTTCAAAGATGGATAATACTCTTCACCACAGTAAGCAAACAGCCTTATCAATCACTAGCTGACCAAATCTCTGACCCTCACTTTTTGTGTTAATTCTACTAATAGTTTACCTAAATCAGACTTGGGATTCGAGAGAATACCAAGGCAATTCTATGGAACACTAAGATAAAGTATCAAAAGAACATCATGATATATATCTAAATCTTTTAGGCCTTGTATGTGCAGTTTCTGGGTTAATCCTAGAGATCAGGTTCAAACACAACCCACACTAAGTTCATTTGCCTCTTGCTCCAAAATACCAAGCAAGATAGCACTTAAGAACTAAATGTTTATTAATAATATTTAGTATTGGGCTTCCCTGGTGGTGCAGTGGTTGAGAATCTGCCTGCCAATGCAGGAGACACTGGTTCGAGCTCTGGTCTGGGAAGATCCCACATGCCGCGGAGCAACTAGGCCTGTGAGCCACAACTACTGAGCCTGCGCGTCCGGAGCCTGTGCTCCGCAACAGGAGAGGCCGCGATAGTGAGAGTCCCGCGCACAGCGATGAAGAGTGGCCCCCACTTGCCGCAACTAGAGAAAGCCCTCGCACGAAGACCCAACACAGCCAAAAATAAATAAATAAATAAAGTTTAGTGTTAAAAAAAAAAAATAATAATATTTAGTATTTTTTAAGGTTCAAAAATCAACATCTTATAAAAATACCTAACTAAAAATTATGAAACAAATACACTTAACATTTAGGATTTTAAGTACCTTATTCAGAACTTTTTTTTTTTTTTTGCGGTACGCGGGCCTCTCACTGTTGTGGCCTCTCCCGTTGCGGAGCACAGGCTCTGGACGTGCAGGCTCAGTGGCCATGGCTCACGGGCCCAGCCACTCCGCGGCATGTGGGATCTTCCCGGACCAGGGTACGAACCTGCGTCCCCTGCATCGGCAGGCAGACTCTCAACCACTGTGCCACCAGGGAAGCCCGTTATTCAGAACTTTTGATAGACTCTGTTATAGTTACATCACCTGAGTAGCATTCAGGAACTTACGGAAATGGGCTCATTCAACCCACACTGTTACCTTGAATTTCATCATATTTTCTGCCTTTTCATGGCTGATCAGTATGACAGTCTGGAATAATGCTAGTCAATATATGAAATGAAAAAGCACAGCATTTAGAGTCATATCTGGGACTCTGATACAAATATTCATAACTTTTTGGCTACGTGACCTTGGGCAAGTCATTTACCTGCAGGAAATCGTTTACAGGGACCTTGTAAGACTCTTAAATGAGATGAGAAAGTTCTTTGTGTGAAGCAAATGTCTCGTATCCTAAATGTGATTAAAAATCACATTTTTAGTGTAGAGACGGAGCTCTGTGTGGCTTTCGATTTTCACAGTGAGAGAGACTCAATGACTACCACTGAAGAACATCAAATGACCTATGGCATAATTAACCTTTATAAAGAGGCCTTTAGTGGGATCTTACTATATATTTTTAATGTGTCTGAGACACAGCAATTAAATTTTCCCCTAGTTCTTCCAATTAGTAAAGGCTAACATGTACAAAGCAGTTCCTATGTGCCAGGTACTGTACTAAGCACTTAAGGTAAATAAGCTCATTTCCTCCTCCATGAGGTCAGTGCTATGGTTATACCCATTTTACAGATGAGGAAACCAGGGACACAGATTAGAGAAGAATCCTCAATCAATCATGACCACAGCCAAAACTTATCCGTATTCACTGCATTCTGTATGTGCTGATATTTTCTCCTACTCCCATATGTCAGACCCCTGTAGAGGCTATGACAGAATCCTAAGTCCTTTCTGGTACTTTGGGGGTAAGAAGGAAATGCTGGACATAGAAAATTGATACACCTGGGATAATCGAACACGGCCTGATGGATCTTTACACTGTCCTGGCAGAATATGCCACGTCCACAGCCGCCTATGAAGTTGGAGAGAAGAGCCTATACACCGCTTTCCAAAGCCTGGGGGAGGGCTGCGAGTGCACAGTTTGAGCCCAGGGAGCTGCTCACCACGACTCTTGAAATAGTTATTGTACGAAAAGGGCACGTAGACTATTTTCCAGATTTCCCAACCACACGGTCTTCACTCTAGCTTTGGCTTCAGCCATCAAAACGTGGTTTGGACACAAATCTGGAGTCAGTAATCTTTCTAGCACCCTGTGCTTCTCCCGTGTGCTCCAAAGTAGTCTGTTCTGTGTTCTGTTCCCTTAGGATTTGCTAGGAGATGAATCATGTGAGTTGATAAATCTGTTAACACCTAGAGGCGATAACGGGGCATTGCTTACGTGGGGGTCTTCGATACCTCAGCCCTCAACAGGAGTGGCTAACTTGGGAATTTAAAAGCGCCGTGGGAAGCTGTGCTGGAGAAGGTCCGTTTATTGTACTTCACAGGCTGCCTGCTGATGCATGGAGCCAGCCGAGGCCAGCACCGAGGATGGCTTCAAACGCTGCAGGTTCTAGTGGCAGCAAGTTTATTCAGCTGCACTTTGGACCTAAGCAGCAGAGGCCAGAGCAACACAGTAATTTCTTTGGGCCACAATGGTCAGAAAACTGTAACTGAAAAGTGCCCACGCAGGAGAGAGACTTACTTCATCTTTAAGTTTTCCTTAAAAACAGGAGCACACTCAAAACCCGGGATAAGGCGCTAGTACAATTAACGAAGGCAGTAAGGCAGAGCGCTGAATCTTACTTTGCACAATTATTCCAAAGGCCTGAGATGAAAGAGACGAAGAAAAAACTTAACGGTGCAGCATAAGACCTTCTGCCAGGTGGGTTCTTTGAGCACCGCCCCCCCATTTCTATTATTAATTTCTCAGCAGATCTTTCTTTCACCACCATCACCAGCCAAAAATTCCACATAACTCAAGACAGTAATTTACTCATAAAGGAAACACACCTGCAACTTTATTAATAACCAACTTTTTTTTTTATTAGAGCAGATACAGTTGTGAAAACTGTACATTATACATTTTGGTTTCAAGGATTATAAATAACGGAACTCGCAGGTAGGGAGTTCTTTTTCACAGCAAGAAACTTTAAATAAACAAAGTCATGTTTTATTAAGTACATTGGCAGACTTCATGTGCTGTCCAAAATGTAGAGTACAGTATAACAACCCATTAGAAAGAGCCTTTCATGTAAAATACAGCTGTGCACATTTTAGAAAAATACCAACAATTTGAGCTTTGTTTTTAAAAAAGCTTATAAATCATACATACATTTATAAATGGAACCAACATGCTCACTTTATAAACATATCCTTTATTGTCTGTTACCCATTATTTCCAAAGCATTACACATTCGAAATAAACACTGAAGATTAAATACTTTATTTAATTTTTAAAAAAAATCAGCTTTCCCAGCATCAAGAGCTATGGGGTGAGGAAGGAGCAGTGAGAATATTGAGACTGACACAGGAACTGAAACGTTTCTTGGGGAAAAAACGTATACTTCCTAAATTTAAAAGTCAAAGCAAAATGTAAAAAATAAATAAATATACAAGTTGTAATTTTCATTTGCTCTCTTTCTGCTTTCTTCTTTATTCCATATTGGTCACACCCAGGATTCTCAACATATTGTACTTCTGCAAAAGACACCACTGCGTTACTGCCCTGCAGGTGACAAAGCATTCAGTCCACACCTGTGCTAATACAGGAATTGTCTCTTCTGCATCGGAACAGTAGCAGATCAGGTAAAAAGAATCTGATGAAACCATGCAGCTCGTGAAAATGTTTAGGAAGAGCTCCCTCTCCTCAATAACGTCTTACCAAGATTGGACAGATAACTTACCTCCCCTGATTTTCTTTTTAAATAATTATTTTTATAAAGACCACGTAGTTTCTCTAAATAAGCATGCTTCTGAGTAATAAAGAATAAATTATAAAACAGCAAAAAAATCAGATTATGTCAGAATAACAAAGGACTGCAAAAGACAGATACTTAAAAATTGTCTAAGCCTTTAAAATGTGAAATACAATTACAAAAGGACTTTGAAAAACATGAAAGGCGTAAAATTGAGAAGCACTGATTTTAACAAAGCTTTATGCTCTACCTGAATGTATTCAACAAAAATTTAAGTTTGGGGGAAAAAAAAAAAAAGAAGAGCAGTTATTAATAGCATCTTGCTTAACTTTCATGGGAATTAACATAGCTACTGACAAGATTTTATTTGGTTGGTAAAGTACGTCAGCAGTGAAACTGAATCCTTTAAACACCGATTACTGCAATCCATGCAACATTTTGACTATACTTCTTAGAATTCTCTTGCCTTTCAGCTTTTAAAATTTAGCACCTCCTAAGTGCGTAAATAATTCATCTCAGTAGTGTTAAAAATGTTTAAAGTTAAGTTATTTTTAGGTAGGTGTAATGCCTTCAAATTGCTAAATTTTAAATAGCCTTTTACAGGTTTAGGAAGACTAAACGACATGAAGAATGATGTATTGCTATCAAAATAAACACATTTTCTCTAGCATTCTGTTGTTTCTTTTCCTTGAGATGCGACACGTGTGCTTCAGCCAGCCGGGACCGCATGTTGTAGATGACTATACATCGGATTTAAATAAACAGCAGAAATGAACATAATCGTGCACAAGCCAACGAAACCTTCTCTCCCGGGACGTTTCAGGGGATGAGAAAGCAGCAGGTCATGGCATAAGACTGGTGAGTGATGCTGCTACCTACTTCTTCTAATGAGACAGGAGTGAATGCTGGAACCACGGCCACAGCAACACAATCCTCCGACCACGTTCCTCGGGCAGTCGTTTGTTTCCCCAGCTCCCTACTGGAACCGTCAGATGGTAAAATAGTAAGGCAGCTGTTGACTTCCATCAAAAAAAAAAAAAAAAATGCAGCTCCATACATTTCCAGTTTAGTCACACTCTGCTAGGACAGATGGAGTAGCCAATGCCAAGAACTTCGCCGGATGGGGCTGCTTCAGCAGATTTTAAAAAAGAATGATTATTAAGTTTTGCTCTCCAACATGGCTGCTTGCTTCAGCTCCCAGAGGACCCCAAAGCATTCCCAGGGGGACCAAACGGGTCCTCCGGCTGAATTTCCCAAATTTCATCTCTCTCTCTCTCTCTCTCTGGTGATCCCATCCTAATTCCAAGCCTCCTTCCCTGTGTCTGAGTCTGAGTGGGGTGTGCCATTTAAAGGGCTGATGACACCACCGCAGAGAACTGTGGGCTAACACCACTAGTTGTCATGACTTCACTGAAGGGTCAAAACAGTTATATCACTGAGTAACTATGTTGAATCACATTCAGGCACAGCCCAGATTAAAGTGAAGGACAATACGTAGTTAAAAAAAAAATGTAAATTTGAATATGGGAGAAAAAATGTTATATATTGTGATTTTATAGAGAAATTAAGGCTATTCTTACCTTTCCTAATTCCAATCAAGTTAGAAAGTGAACAAAAAGAATGGCCAACCCGATATTCAACAGCATGACGAGGACGATCATGATTGAATTAGGGCCCTGGAAACGAAATAGAACAAAACAAGTGTCACTTTTCCATGTTAATAGCAGTAGATAAATGAGCTCACAAAACCAATTACCAAAAATATTAAAAAAGACCCAACACAGTTGCAGTAAATAAGATATGAAGAATGACAGCAGTTCCCAAAGGTATAAACTAAAAATAGCCATAGGCTGCATTCAAATGGAGCCATCTCTGAGCTTTCACTTAAAGATGAATCCAGGCTTGATTAAACCTAAAAAACGACTTAAAAAATAATCGACTTCACCTCGAAACACTGGGCAGCAGTCTGGGTGAGACACAGCTCACCATAAAGGGTTTAAAAACTGATGGGAATTAGATACGCATTTTTGTTAAGGTGTAAGGCGTGGGATAAGGAAGAATCATTTCCTCATAAAGGCAGTTAGAACGGGAGAGTGAAATCTGCAGAACAATGAGGCTGCTCTGGAAAAGTTTAGGGAAAACTCAAAATGAGGTTCTCTGACTCTTGCTTTTCCTGGTTTTCTTTTTGGATACTATCCCTTCCTTAAGGTAAAAGCTGCAAGTGGGTAATTGAGCCCTTTCAGAAATTACTGTGCAGGTCTAATTTTTAGACCTTCCTCTGCTTAAAGCCACAACATTTCAGAAATCAGGTTACATTTTAACAAATCACAGAGTCCTACTTTGCCAAATACTGCTGTAATAAATAGCCCAAGGAACCCAAAATTTACTTGTTTTTTTAAAAAAAAACAAAGAAACCTTATATGACCCATCTTTTTAGATCTGCCTGTGCTCGGCCATCTTTATTACAAAGACGATCTTGGTATTTACTATTAAAAGAGTGTCTAATTCTTAAGTAGCATTGAAAGTGTTCTAAAACTTGCCATATAAGAGAGGTTGGGTTGGTAGTTTTATTCTCATTCTACAGATGAGGAAACAGTTGTACTATATCTGACTATCCAATGAGACTACAGTGAAACTGGGTCAGGGTCCTCAAATGTCGTATTGATGTGATTTTTTTTTGCGGGGAGGGGTGGGCAAGTGAGTCAGGGAGACTGGAACTGCCACTGGTCCAGTGCTGGTCACCTCGCAGGACCTAGGGCTTGAGTCTCATATCCTTCAAGGATACCTCCCCTTTCTGGATGAGGTCACAACCTCCTTGCTAGAGGTCAGAGTACCCTAACGCTTCACACTTTATTGTCGTTTCTTGTTAACTGCCATCTTTCCCCCTAGACTGAGTTCCACAGGGGCACTGCCTTGTTCACCACTCTATACCCACACATAAGGGCTGCCCAATTCATCCAGGCAACCAATATTTAATGAAAACCAATCTTTTGGTACGTTTCCAAGTGCTATGGAGGTGGTGGTTGAACTGATATATTCACTGTATTAAATGAGGAACAGGGTGATTAATAAAATCAGGGTGTGAGAGAGGAGGAATAAAAATGGGTGCCCTTGATGTAGGGACTGTTAGGAAGAAGAAAAAGCCTAGTTCCTAAACCCCAAGTAAATGGGAGGAAAACAAACACTTAATTCTTCACGGTGACTATTAGTTCCATTTTACAAAGCTCCGAGGGGGTAAGTGTCTTGCCCAAGGTTACTCAAGCCAGTTTGAACAAATTAGAACTGGGATTAAACTTTAGTCTGTTCACTTCAGAGCTACATCCTCTTTTTATCTCTATTAAACCCACAGACCTTAGTTTAGAAATAATTTCCCATCAACTTCTTTAAAATGGCATTTTCATCTACATCCTACGATACTGTAGTATCAGAAAAACATCAAATCTTGAAAATGACCAATGGTTCTTTTTAGTATAGTTGTGTTCTAAACCTATGTAACTCCTCAATTATGGTTAACTTAGAACATATAAATAATGTAGGAAACTCTTATAACTCAGAAAATAATTGAGATGATCTTTCAACATTATTACTCAGCATGGAGATTAAGGAAATGCTGTTACTACACAAACTGATTAGATCTTGCTCATGAATGTGTTAAGAATTTTGGGATCGTCTCACCTCTTTTGGGTTAGTGGATTTCATTTCATAATTCCTAAAGACAGTGATATGAAAGAAGATGAGGAAAAGTAACAGGGTCAGAGCAATAAAATGTGGAGTTCAGTGACTTACACGGACCCTAGGAAAGCAGAATAATAGAGTACCTTCAGTAAAGCTACTTTCAAAGACTTAAGGTGTGCCTGGACCTTTAACTCCCATTTCATAAATCCTTATAAGGTTCTATGAATTCATCTAACCTTTTTGAATTGGTTAGTATTTTGGGCTTGTGTGTGTGTATATATTTATATACATACACTATTGAACATGTATTTCTCATATATATTCTAATATACGAATACATGTATATTTATCCTACTAGTATAGCTCCATTATATAAAGCTATTTTTAAAGATGACTCAGTGCAGATGAGGGTAAACCAGCAATAAAAGACTCAAACAGCAACCAGGTAAAAAAAAAAATTCTGGGATGCTATGTTTAATAGGCAGATACCAAGATGTGACCTCTGTGCTCTTCAGATACCTGGGCTGGGTACAGGGTGGAAAGCTTTAAGGTGAAGTCTCATAAATATGACTGTGGTGGCCAGTTGTAGCTTAAAATAGCAAAATGAAAAAAAAAAATCAGTCTTGATTTTCAAGACTGACTGGGACAGGTGTAATAAAAGAAGCTGTGGCAGGGCAAACTGCGAGTCTTGTCTGGAAGAAACTTTCAGGCAGTTAGAAAATAAAGTGCAGGAAGTCAAAATATGGAAAGAGGTTCTAACTCAAATTTTTTTTCTTCAAGATACTATTGCTCATTTACAATTGTGAAGAATTTTCTGAAGAGTTAGTAGTTTATGTTAAACCTCAAACTTCTCCAAAAACATGGAAAAAGCAAAGTTTAATTATATGTATTTATTGTGTGTGTGTGTGTGTTTCAAACCTGATCTAACAGGGATAGGGATGCCTTAGGTTTTACGACAATTCAGAAGAAAGGTCGGGTAAATCTCAAACTCTGAGGCTGATCGGTGTAATTGCTAAGAGAAAAGTGCAGGTAGTTTTCAGGTGCATGTAGTTTTCAGGAGTTGAGATTCCTAAAGAGAAGACGCCTCACTAGTCTATTTGATGATAAGGCTCTAAAGATACCTCTACTGCCTCCTAGCCACACTGCAAAATCCTACAAAAAATCCTGGCATCCCATAGAATGTGCTCTCCTGGGACTTGAGTCCACAGGAGTCACAGACTGGAGGGACGTTGCAGAGTGATCCTTGCCAGGGCTTCCCTTCCCCTAAGTGTCAGACTGTGTCCCGGAAGAGTCTCTGGATTTCTAGGAGATCAATATCCAGGGTGATCCTGAGGGTGGGTCAAAACCTACTGGAGTATTTATGAACTGTTTATGCTCCAACTAGTGTTTAGGCAAACTCAGTAAAGGTCAATGCTCTTTGAATACTTACTTTGTGCTAGGCACGGTCCTGCGAACTTTATAAACAAGTATCAACTCATTTAATCTTTACCACAACCCTTGATACAGGTACAGATGAAGAAATCGAGTCACAGAGCAGTCAAGAAACTTGCCTAAGGTCATCGAGCTGGTAAGTAACACAGCTGGGATGTGAACCTGTGAAGTCTGGCACCAGAGGCCATACCGCTAGCCACTAGCCTACACCGTCTCAGTAAGCTGGCTAACTAAAATTGTGCAGATTGTTTGGTCAGCCACCCTACACATGGTGCTGCTGACTCAAAGTGGATCTCTCACAGCTGCTCACAAAGGTGGGTTCAGTCTCCTTCCCCTCAAATGTCTGCTTTAGTGTGAACTCTTCCATGAATTTCCACATTGTTATTTGTAAACTTCTAACTTACACAGTGTCTTTTTACCTCGAAATTGTATGCAGTGCTCTTTTGTTTCAAAGGTCATTCACTGACTACCTTTAGGATGATTTTGTCACTTCCTAACTCTCTGTGAAGAAAACAGTTAGAAGGGGTGCGAGAGGCAGCTTTATGTTGTTAAGGAAGAGAAGGTTAATTGTGAAACTCTCTGCACGAAGGTGCCAACTCAGTCCTGCCTTCCAGCTCCCAAAAGAGGTGCAGAGCTGCTGGCCTCCCTTGGGGTGTTTAGGGGAACCCTAGAGACCGGCCTGCAGAGCTGCACGATGCTTGGCCAACTCCCAGAATCCGACTCTTCTGCACGTTCGTAAGACAGATGCTGTTTCTAAACAAGAAGGCTGTGAATTTACCAAATATAGCTATTAGTAACGTTTTACAGAAAGACTACTAGGTAACTCATCTGAGGAACACTGCCCCTTGGGGAGTTCTGGAAATCAACTGAACCCCACTACTGGGTGCCCAAAGGTATAAACGATAATAGCCTTGCATTGCTTGAATCTCCCCTTTGTAAATCAGGCAAACCAATACTAATACGTCTGTGAGGCTTTGTAATGCTGAAAGCCAAATGAGAAGTGAGTTATCACATTTAACAAATTCAGTAGTGATGATATTAGCACAGACAGTTATAATATCAGGATACTGACATACCAGTGTTAAAATATTTTAAAAGATGAATGCTCACTGAACAGTCTCAAAGTTATTGTTTTGAAAACCATTTACCTATGTGGAGGTTGACTCTCAGAAAGTTAACCATGTTAACCTGATTTATTTATATTTAGATAATTAAAATGGTGAGAATTTTAATAAGGTGGGAACCTGTGTTGATAGATATTAGCAAAATAAACCTAAGAAATTTCAAATATAAGTTAATTAAAAAATGAATTTCAATGTTTAACCCTATGAGTAGATAGAACAGTAAGAAAAATTTTTTCTTAAGGGTAAGAAACTGATGGATGTATTTTTGGCCAAAATATTAATCCACACCTTTATGCAAATACGTTTCTGAAATTACTAGTAAATACTGGGTCGGCTATGGCCTCCTCCCTAAATTACAATCTTTTCCAAAGGCATATGACTAGGTCTACAGATCAGTCAGCTTTTTATCAAAAATTACTTAGCTTCAGATTTTATAAATTCTACAGAATTTGATAAAATACTAATTCCTTTTATCATTAACTATGGGAAAGAAAAAGTTCTAGCTGCAAAGCCTGGCCATTAAATAAAATCCACACTATTTATGAGAATAATTCATAATAGCTAGAAAAGATGTTCTTTTGTCTAAAGATGCTGACCATTGTGGGTGCAGAGTCAAAAGGCAGGTTAAGGACTTAGCAAATGGCAGTGGAGCCCTCCTCCTGGTTAGAGCACAGGGGTGCAGGGGGGCCATGATTCCTTCCCAGCCCTCAGAATTAGCTATTGTTATGGACTATCCCCTGCCCCCAAATTCATCCACTGAAGCCCTAACCCCCAATGTGATAGTATTTTTGGAGGTGGGACCTTTGGGAGAGAATCAGGTCATGAGGGTGGAGCCCTCAGGATGGGATTAGTGCCCTTCCAAGAAGAGATGCCAGAGAGCTTGTTTTCTCTCAGTCCTGTGAGGACACAGGGAGAAGACGGCCTGTGTTCTATGGACCAGGAAGTACGTGGCTTCTCACCAGACACTGAATCTGCTGTTGCCTTGATCTTGGGACTCCTGAGCCTTCAGAACTGTGAGAAATAAATGTTTGCTGTTTAGACCACCCAGTCTAGGGTAGTTATAGCAGCCAGAGCTAATAAGACAGCTACCATGTAGTCCCTTTTTTTTTTTTTTTTTTTTTGGTGGTGCCTCACAGCTTGTGGGATCTTAGTTCCCTGACCAGGGATCAAACCCCAGCCCTCGGCAATGAAAGTGAAACAAGACGGAAGGGGGCAGGGCCCAACGTTTAAAAGAATGATACAGCCATAGTACATGACAAAGACTGGTTAGAACCAACTAGGTCCAAGATGGCAGAAGATTTGACTTCCAGAAGACCTTGAGCCTCATTATATGCTCATTGTAATATATTACCACATGCTAAATGCCACATCCACCAGCACCACGAGTTTTGAGGCCAACCATAAAAGGTCAAAAAGTGGGCAGTGACCCAATTCCTGGAAACCCCCGCCCCCTCCCCAAAAGTTAGAATAATCCTCCCACTCATTAGCCTATGAAATTACCAGCCCATAAAAATGAACCACCCCATAGATTTCGAAGCCTCTTGCCTTCCAAGATGGCCCACACTCTGTCTGTGGAGTATGTTTCTCTCTGAATTAAATCTATCACTTTGTCTCCGAATTCTTTCACAACAAAGAAAGAACCTTAAATCCACCAGGAACAAAAGTGCAGAGTCCTAACCACTGGACTGCCAGGGAATTCAACAGCTACCATGAAGCTCACCAAGAAGTGCTGGTAAAGGCTTGTGAAAGTGGAGCTGCAACAAGCTAGTCACGTCAGCCTACCTGCATGAAGCCTGAGGGTTGGCTGAGTGAGCACAGAGGAATTTCTGCCCGAGAGCCCATTGTGGCTCAAGCTACCAGTGCTAGGCTCTACCCTACACAGCCCGGTGCTCCCGGGGACTTTTGCTAGCCTAGGTGCAAATCGTCATCATCAAGGCGCAGATGCCCCACGCTGCCACCCAAAAGAACCGAAAGTGAGAGAAAAACACGTCTCGCACAACTTACCGAATTGGCTTCTTTTTCCAAAGAAGGGCACGAATCGTTGCTTGCTGGATTCTTTGGTGTAGCAAGTTCAGACTTCTTAGCTTTTGGCTCAGCTTTGCTTTCTTTGGCAACTGGTTTTGTCACAGATTTAGGGGGACTCCACTTGTTGGGCGATGGCTTGGGCACCAGCGCTGAGGAAGACTGGCTTGGCCCTTCCTCCTCCTCCACGTCCTCCGGAGGGTACTGGGGGGCGTTCAGTTTCACGTAGTAGCCGTGATACTGAGAGTGCAGCTCCCCGTTACTGGGGTTAGGGACGTGGTGACGGCCAGAGTACCTGGAGTGGGGCACAGCCGCTCCCACCTCCTTCGTGGGAGCCTTGGAGGTCAAGGGCTTATTGACGGTGGCCGTCACCTGCTCCTCAGCTGCACTCCTTTTGTCTTGGTTGAGTCTTGCCCCTGAGCTGGGATTCTGCTTCTTCACGGGCTTTGGGGAGGGAGAGCCGCCTTGTTTGGGACTGGCCTCGGGAGACCCTGGGGGTGTCGTGCCTTTGCGGTAAAAATGAGGAGATTCCTTTGGTGTAGGTGGCTTTTCCGGGACCTTTTCTTCTGGAGTTTCTTTAGCATCGACACCTTCCTGAAATCTCTGTTTGACATAATCTGGGCCTGGGGAGAAAGGGAAGGGAAGGGGATAAAACATAATAAGGCATAAAGGCTTGTTCCTCATGGCTACTCATACATTATTTGGCTAAATCAGCTTAGCCTTTTCTCTTTTTGTTTTAAACATATTTACGAGGCTTTGACTAAGCATAAGGACGTTTCATTCCCTGGGAGAAAAGATTATTTACTGATGAAAAGTTAATATATACCATTATTTACACTATTGTGATAGCCACAAAAGTTAAACAGTCCTGATTTTTGCTGCTGGTAGAATACAGAGGCAGAATTCATATGGACGGAGCACTGGAGACAGCACCATAATTAATCTGAACGTTCAAATTTACATGGTATAACTAAAATACAGAGTATACACTCATATATAAGAATAAACTGACTCGTATGTTTAATATGTAATATATCAGAACACTTAAATATATTAATGTTTAATAAAGTATCTACACTGTAGGTGGAGAACATGCAGATAACATATTTTTAATGACCCTTCATCAAAGGAGCATTGAAACTGCCTAGTTAGGAACAACTTCTGAGCTTTAGGTTACACTTTAGAAGATAACTTACTCGGAGTCCCTTCACAGCCTGGATTTGCATCAGCAGCGTTTCTGCAGGCATCAAAGTCAAGACAAGGCAGTTGTCTTTGGCTCTGTAGTCTCAGGATTTTTTTTTTTCTTTTTCTGAGTACTTTAGAATTGTGTAACAATCATACGTTATTTTCATAAATAGAAAAAAATTTCACTTAAGAAAAGGGACCCTGGTGCCATTGTTATTTTATGGGCAGATTTTGGGGGGAGTAAGGAGAATGTGCATCACAAGATGGTACCAGCAGTGAGCGCTTAAGGCCAGTGGTGCAGAAAAGGGCCTCTCTGGGGCCCTGAGACATGCCCCAAGGCAGTGCCCTTCTTTCTAGGCACTTCGTCCCTCAGCCCCTCCCCAGTAACCAGGTCCTGCGCATCCTTTGGCCACCACTTCACCCATTTTTCATCACAGGAGGTCAAGTCAAGGTCACACAGTCCAGCTGGCCCTCTTCTCTGCAAATGGGCAGGAGCTGACAATGTCAGCTCTGGAGTACCCAAGGAAGAAATCACCCACCGACTTGCTTACAGGAGCTGACCAGCTCTTGTCAACTCCAGAGCACTGCCTCTGTTCACTTCCCTACTCCCACCTCTCAGCCCAGAGGGGCTGAAGAACAATTATCCTTAAAATTGTTAAAAATACATACTGCCTCCATCAACAGATGAACGGATAAAGAAGAGGTTTTATACACACACACGTGGACTACTCAGACATAAAAAAGAATGAAATTTTCCCATGTGCAGCAACATGGATGGACTTGGAGGGCATTATGCTAAGTGAACAGAGAAAGACAAATACTGTATGGTGTCACTTATGGAATCTAAAAGATACAACCAACTAGGGAATATAACAAAAAAGCAGCAGACTCATAGATATACAGAGAACAAACTAGTGGGTACCAGTGGGGGAGGAGGGAGGGGTACTATAAGGTGGGGGAGTAGAACTACTGGGCATAGGATAGGCTCAAGGATGTACAACAAGGGGGGTATAGCCAATATCTTGTAATAACTGTACATAGAAAATAACCTTTAAAAATTGTGTAAAAATAGGGCTTCCCTGGTGGCGCAGTGGTTGAGAGTCCGCCTGCCGATGCAGGGGACGCAGGTTCATGCCCCGGTCCGGGAAGATCCCACATGCCGCGGAGCGGCTGGGCCCATGAGCCACAGCCGCTGAGCCTGCGCGTCCGGAGCCTGTGCTCCGCAATGGGAGAGGCCACAACAGCGAGAGGCCCGCGTACCGCAAAAAAAAAAAGTTGTGTAAAAAAAAAATTTCAAAAAGGTAAATAAAAAAATTACATACTACCGACTTGTAATTGCTCTTCCTATGATGGTCTGAATAATAATTTACTGTTGTGAGACTGCCATTTATTATACAAGGCATTTTCCAAAATGTAAAGCCTCACCAAAATCTTAGGAAGCAGGCAATATCCCGATTTTACTGATATGGAAACAGCTGTAGCAGCTGAAAAACCCGAAGTCACACAGCCCCTGTGTATCCTTAAGATAAAATATAATGCAACATGGAATATACTAAGCCCAGAAATGAGAATCCCCAAGGACCCACATTTGTAGCTTGTACTCAGGGCCAAAAGCATAAGAGCATTATCTCATATTCCATCCTCCAGAAGATAAAGCCAAACAGGGTTCAAATTTCCCAAACAGGTCAAGATTGCCGACAATTGAGATTTCCTTTTCTAAACTTGGTTAACTACCCCCTTTAAAAAAATTGGCAATTTTCTTTTACATCCTCCATCAAAAATGGCAGTATGAATTCTTGGCACAGAGATGTATCTCACTTGAGTGAAGAAAAAGAGGCAACTGCAATTATTCAAAAGGTGCTGTCTTTGTTTCTGGATTCTTCCTTGGCGTTGTGACGGGGACATACCACCAAGAGAAAGAAGCATCCGCAGCACCAGAAAGCGACACTCTCCATCAACAGGCTTGCCCCTACTTTCCAAAACCCATGAAGAACATTTATACTGGCCTTTCACGGAGAAGCCCCTCGTCTACACACAACCCCTCCTCTGCAGTGTGCTGTTTACATATTTTTCTCCCACTCCTCTACCCCAGACTGCATCAGAACTTGGTTTCATTTGTGCTTCCCTGTTATCCAATTTTAGAGCATCACTGAAATACCCATCTAGGCATGGTAGTAAGTGTTCCGTGCAAAGGTAATTATAGTCAAGACTCTTAGAGCCAATCATTTTTCATTTAAGCCACCTAACTCTGAAACACAAATTACGAAGTACTTTTAATGTCTTCAATCTAAGGGGTAAGTGCAAAAGTTAATTTTGAAACTCCTTCTCTCAAGATTAAGTCATATTAAAAGCTAACGTTTAAATACACACAACAGAAAAGAACGGGAAAAAATAATCTCTGGCAAACATGACTAGTTATACATTCTTGATGCTGGAAGGAGAAGACAGTCACTGAACCACAAGAAATAAAGCTGTCACAAAGCCTATGTGCTCCATTTTGAAAATGTGAGACCCTAACAGTGACGCTTACAAGTTCAGGATTTATCTGGGTAACCACTGGTCTCACCTGCGTTTACTGCAGAAAGCAGACTAGAAGCTGAAATGGGAGCTGCTTTGACAGATCCCAGCAAGTGACAGCTGCCAGCAAAGGATGAGACTGCTGAAACGCTAACAGCCACAAGAGATTGTTTACCTGGGAGGAAACTCAGGCAATTCAGTAATAGCGGGTCCAAAAAAAAAGAATTTTAAAAAAAGTGATATGCTTTAGTTCTCTGGAAAAAGAACACAGACTTACAATACCTGAATACAAAGCACAGTTTCAGATGCTCTTTGTAAAGAGCAAGTAGAACTCTGCCTACCTCTTAATTTATGCTATCATTAATAGGCCAAGCAGAGAATGATTTGGCCATTGGAGGATTTTCTAGTAACGGACTTATGAAGCTTTATTTTGGATTTCATTGAATGTATTTATTATGTTTATTAACTCTCAAATACTGGTCTAACCACTCCTTTAGATCTTTAGAAATCTCATGCACTGCTCCTCTGGACAGTTTTCCTGTCAGGAAAGGCATTTCTTGTGCCCATCTCCTAAGACATGGTTTTCAGGCGTATTCAATTCAGTTTTATTTACAGGGCTTCTGATGATATTCAAAATCTGTTGAGCTCAAAGAATTTACTAGCACCACCTTTCAGATGAAAAAATCCCTCCCAGCTTTATTATGGGTTAAAAATTGGCTGGATAAGGGAATGAAGGTGCTCCAAAGCAGTTGTTCCACATGTGCTGCCCATCAGAGGTACCTGGGGTGCGATTCCCAGAGGATTTAATAAGTATGAATCGAAGCCTAGAAATCTTGATGTTTAACAAATGCTCCAGGTAACTCTCATGTACCCAGTATTGGCATTTAAAAGCATGGCAAATTTGGGATTGACATGTAAACACTGCTATATTTAAAATAGAAAACCAGGGACTTCCCTGGTGGTGCAGTGGTTAAGAATCCACCTGCCAATGCAGGGGACATGGGTTCAATCCCTGGTCCAGGAAGATCCCACATGATGCAGAGCAACTAAGCCCATGAGCTCTACTAGAGCCTTCGCTCTAGAGCCCGCACGCCACAACTGCTGAAGCCTGTGTGCTCTAGGACCCGTGTGCTGCAACTACTGAACTCACGTGCTGCAACTACTAAAGCCTGCATGCCTAGAGCCTGTGCTCCGCGACAAGAGAAGCCACTGCAATGAGATGCCTGTGCACTGCAACGAAGAGTAGCCCCCGCTCAACACAACTAGAGAAAGCCTGTGCACAGCAACGAAGATGTAACGCAGCCAAAAATAAATAATAAAAAAATAATAAGAATTAAAATAAATAAAATAAAATAGATAACCAAGAAGAACCTACTGTATAGCACAAGGAACTCCGCTCAATATTCTGTAATAACCTAAACGGGTAAAGAATTTGAAAAAGAATAGATACATGTATATGTATAACTGAATCACTCTGCTGTACACCTGAAACTAACAACATTGTTAATCAACTATACTCCAATATAAAATAAAAATTAAAAATAAAATAAAAATAAATGAAAAAAAGCACCTGGGTGAGACCTTGAAATAAAGACTTCTGACTCAAAAAAAAAAAAAAAAAAATTAAAGTGTGGCAAAAAGTATGTTGACTAGAGGTAGACCCAACTCCAGCCTTCCTTACCTGCATCCAGCTGGAAATGGTTCCAACATGGTGTAGTCAACTGGGGACTGGCCAGCTAAATAAGGATATACACTTAGATTTTACAGAGTAAGATTAAGTACTTTTAAAACAAGATGTTTAGTATAATGCAGAGGGCAGAAGTTTTTCCTGGACAAGTTTCTTGGAAGGCACACGGTGTGACTACTACTTGTCTGTGTAGTAATGTGTGTCAGTGTTGCAATGCCAGCAGCATAAAGTTGATGAGATGCAGCAGTTCATTAAAAAGACTAGTCAGAATATCACCAAGGAGGGAAATTATGAGAAGTGTTGATAGTTGTTACAGTCAGTATTTTTGTCTGTGTTTACAGACAGTATTTCTAAATCCTAAGGGATTTTTTTTTCCCCTGGGGATTTGTATTGGGAAGAAGTCAGAGACGGGTCACCTGCTCACTGACATGCCACACAACACAAAACAACAACACTGAGCACGTGGCATGCACCCACGCGGAAAGGTTACGCGTTACAGCTGGCATGAACTGCGGATGGAAACAGCAGGGCGCTCAGCTAGTTCTTCATAGGTGAGCCTCAGGGCAACGGCTGTGGGCAGAGGAAGCACCACGAAGACTCCTCCAAACAAATGTCTACCAGGGCAGTGCTGATGGCAAATGCTTTGTAGCCACATCAGAAGTCATTAAATAGAAAGTAGGATTTTTCTACAGAGACTGCCCATCAGTAAAAGAAGACCAGATTGAAAGATTTTTTAAAAATTATATAACTGATAGCAGGATCCCTTTTATATTCTATGTGGAAAGAATGCCACATTCCCGTAGGACTTCAGAGTCCCATCGGTAACAATACCGCAGCTTCTAAGAACACAGCCACAGCACTCTTGTCTGCAAGCCGTGGGACACCCAGCCCAGGGCCCCTTGCACATGGTGGGCTTTCGATATACACGTGTGTGGAACGGGATACACTGGAATGCGTAAGTGGTAAGAATGACCAGCAAACCCATGAATTATTAATTTCACATCAACTCGTGGATTATTCAGTTTTCCTTTTTCTATGAAAAAAATTTATGCAGAATTTTGGGTCTGGAAAGGGAGTTTAGAAGGCATCTATTCCAGATGCTTCTTTCTTCTTAACCAAAAGTATTACATATTAATGATAGGCACAGACAATTCTTAAGACTTCTAATCCATACCAGAAGTGTGAGCTAAGTTAACACTGTCTCAAAATAATCTATACTAAAAGACTTCACTTTAAGTAATCAACACACTGTGTGTGTGTGTGTGTGTGTGTGTGTTACACCCTGTTTGTCTCCCTGCCCCTCACAAATTCGTATGTTGAAGCCCTAACCCCCAATGTGATGTTATTGGAGGTGTGGCCTTTGGGAGATAGCTTAGACTAGTTCACGAGGGTGAGACTCTCACGAGGGGCTTAATGCTCTTATGAAAAGAGGAAGAGACATCAGAGTTCTCTCTCTCCAGGTGCGTGCACTGGGGAAAGGCCATCTGTGAGCCAGGAAGATGGGCATCACCAGAACCCAACCATGCCGGCACCCTGATCTTGGACTTCCAGCCTCCAGAACCACGAAAAATAAATGTCTATTGTGTAAGCCACCCAGTTCATGGTACTTTGTTTTAGCAGCCCAAGCTGACTGATACACACGCTTAAACACAGAAAGACAAAGCTCGTTGAGGGTGCTGCCTAGGCCACCTGGCAAGAGGGCCGTAAGTAATACATTTACCACATTCTCTTTTTTAACCCATGACCAGTGACCCCCACAATGGACAAACATCGCTGAAAATTAAAAACAAAATAAGCATCTTGATGGAAAGCAAATTGAAACAGTGGGGAAATGAGCCATACATATAGTTTCCCAATCATTCTCCACCATGTCCAACTCCCCACTACCTCCTCAGTGATCATCCAAAGTCTCACCTCAGCTTTCCTGGCTTCAAAACCTGATTTCATCAGCACTTTGAAGTAGAGCCATCCCTTGGGGCAGACTCACATCACCAAAGCTCACAAGACTGATGGTTGACACCAGAAGACCAATTCATCAGTTTACAATGCGCAAGGTAAATGTCACAAAGGCCTGAGACTTGCACTGATAACCCCCAGTGCGTGCTCTCCCTGTTGGCAGACCTCCAAGAGAAGCTCAACGAAAATCAGAAGGTTAGTGGTGGATGTGGAATCAAGACAGAGGCATGAGATGAATCAAGTATCTAAAGCAACATCCTGAGCTAACCTGATGCATCCATTTCCTCACTCAGATGATCTTGTCAGGAAAGCCACAAACAGCTGGCAACAGTTCCCTGCATCCTTCCTTCCCCATAACAGAAACGTCCCTGCCAATGCAACTGCAATACTCCAAGGTTTTGGGCCATGGGTTTGCTCTCCTCTAGATAGCATTTGGATGGGGACTGCCTATTTTTGCCTCTGGGACTCTCTTTTCTATACTACTTCGGGTGACCAAGTCTTTAGAGGTTTCTATACACTCAGTCAGGTTACAAGGAAATCTTGCTATACTATAGCCATGCTATCACTTATGATCACTTTATACACTTCTGTGCAGTCTCATGGGCTCATTTTAACTCCCAGAGGGCAACCTCATTTCTAAGTTCTTGGGGGACAACTCACTGTGTCACTCATACTCATGGCAATTTAGGTTTCTGGGTACTATGCAATTATCTACGTACACATCCATACACATCCATTTATTTGTATGCTTTTTCTTATATGTTATGACTTAGCCCTTTGAGTGAGAAAGCCATTCTACATGGCTATGTTTTTTCTGTAGTTTTAAACTAAACTATAGAATGATACAGTTTTGAACTAAAAGTATAAGACTCAACTAAGATGGGAAATATCTGAAAATACCGCCAGCTCCTGAAAAGAGGTAACTTACTATGAAAGTGTTCGAAATGTAAGCTATGACAGACATCCTTTTTTCCCCAGGGTTCACAACTTCTGTAGAAGAAACATCCATTCCAAACGAAGGGAACATTTGTATCCGAGATATGTAAATTAAACAAGCAGCCGGACTCAGAAAAAGTACTTGAAAGCCCTTTCAGAAATGTCTATCTGATTTGATCACCCTGTAAATGCAGAGTGCAAAGCATGGGTTATGCTCCCGTGAGAAGATCAATACTCAGCACAGAAAAGGCTTTCTAAACAGTTGCCGAAGGTAGTGTTGGCTGCGGGTCAAAGGGGACTGCAGCCGCCCCTTAGCCCCTGTCTCAAACAGACCCCTTGTCATCTCGTGCTCCTGTGATACATTCATTACTGACAGACAGCTTGCTTGTGTGAAGCTGTTTTAGCTAAGAAAGGGTGGAATTACATTTTCCCACAATTTGTTTTCCCCCCTCAAATGCTTTCACATCATAAAAAGCTTTTAAAACCATTTCGCCTGGAAAATTGAGATGACCTCCCGTATCATTTACCTCTTGTTAACGCCTAATAGCAAGCCTCAGGGACCCTATTCCCCAACAGAATCAAGAAATGACCATCTTCAGACAACGGCAAGTGTGTTTGCTTCCAAAGCAGCTCAAGCCCAGGGCTGCTACGTGAAGCTGCACTTGTCTCCTGACTGCGGAGCTGCTCCCAAAAGCTTCACTGCTGGGGAGGAAAAAGATGAGCCCTCCTGGCTGGCTGAATCCCCTCCCCAGCTCTCACACCCTAGGACAGAGAGCTGCTAACGGGTATGAGTTTCCAGAAGAGCGTTTACTCCTACTGCGAAAAATGGAAAATTTCCCTTTCCTAATGAAATACACATACGTATTAAGTGATTTAAATCCCACCCAGAGGTTTAGAAAGGATGCACACAAAAGAAGCCGCCCATTATCACTGGTCACCCCCCTTGGAGCTGAACTAGTACAGAAGTCGCTCTGCGGTAACTCACTTGGCAACCGGACTGGGCCCCTCCCTAAGCTCTCCTCCTAAGAACGGAGTCTTGTTAACATGGCCTTTTACTGTCTTCATTCTTTGCAGGAAAAAAAAAAAAAAAATCCTGTCCTTTCCTTTTCATTCTCCCATCCTTTATTATAGCCCAGTTCCTAGCTTTTAGAATACATGGACACTTGGTCTTCTATTCACTGTGACTTACCTTGTTCATGTAGTCACACTAATGCCCTGTGGGTTCCAATATTATATCACCTTCACTGGAACCAAACAGGTATTGGACACATGGGTTGTGCAGGGTGTTACTTATCCAGGTTGATTAACAGAAACCAATGTGAAAAAGCTCTTTACCAAGACAATATAAACTTCGAAACTTAGAATTGAGAACATTTCTTTTAGTCTCTCTTGCCTAGAAATCTGTTGATCCTGCAAATCAACAGGAAGATACTGTTTCTAAAACAATGGAGAAACATATATAAAAAGGTGGCGACTGCCATTTTATTGACACCAGTCTATTAAAGAAAGGGATGGAAGCAGTCTACTAGGAGACCGCTAAGAAGTGAGTTAACTATTTAAACCCACTGTAAATATTTGTTTACTGCTATTTTATAACATCTGAGCCAGAGGATCTGGATTGATTTTCTCCTCTTAATCTGTGCAGATTCATCTGTCTTTAAGTGGTATATTTCTTTACATCCTAACCAAATTCCTTTGAGGTGTATTAAAAAAAAAAAGTCACAGTACTTACTGGCTCTTCTCTTACTGCTAATGTGATTGTTCCAGGTGCTTCTGATTTTGAGGTATCTGTTTTAGCACCTGAGATGGTCCCCAACACACTAACACAATTTCTTAAATACTTCTCTTTTAGATTCCTGTCTTGATTACCGCTATCAGCTCAAAGTCTGTTGCTGGGGGGTGGGCAGGCAGGAAGCGGGGGGGGAAAGGCACCGGGGAAGAAGCCACATCTCCAGCGCTAACACTCAGGCTCCAGGCACGTGGGACTCTAAGCTCCCACGTGTTTTGCAGTATTGCTGAAATTCATGGGGCACAGACCTTTGGATCAAAAGGAGAAAAGGAAACCAGAGGCAATGCTCCTACCCCTCCCATCACAGGTCACCTGTCCTACCTGGCTGGTAGAAGTCAGGTGACAGCTCTCTGGCCACAGCTCTCGCGATGTCACACTCCTGGCGGGCGGCCAGAGCAGCCTGGTCGGCGGCGTCAGCTTTGGCTCTTGCGTGCGCGGTCCTACAGGAGCACAAAGGGCGCGTCAGCGGGGGCGGCACCTAGTTAGTTACACAGGACGGGCAAACGGTCTACGGGGCAGGCAGGGCCTGGAAAGAAACGCTAACCGGGATCCTCGCCCCACATCTGCAACAGAAAAGTTGTGAGACATCGTACTGTTGTGAGACATCAATGAAAATCAAGCAGGTGAAACCGCCTGTGAATTGCCTCAGCCTTTCTTTCAAGGTTAATGGAAGTATAACCAGTTGTATGAAAGTATAACAAGTTCTGCGCAGCTTAGTGCAAAGCCTGGTGTTCAAGACTCAGAGGATGAAATCCCCCGTTGACTCTGGTTGGCATCCCCCTCCCCGCCCCCCAACCATGGAGAGTAGAATTAGAGCGTGTGAATTAATACGGTGCTCGTGGATTTAATTTCTATGGTAGAATCAATACAAAGATTTGATTAAGAAAGATCTGCCCAGTGGTGTGCTGGTAAAGAAGCTCTCTGGGGGGAAAAACAGTAAAACTGATTTGTAGCACTGACTGATTTCCGTGGTGTACACGCTGCCAACAGGGCCAGTTCACGCTATCAGCGTGACTTTGCTGAACATGTAGTTGGGAACAGACGCACACCATGGGCTCCCCCCAGCCTGAAGGAGCAGACGCAGTGGTCTGCTGGAAGACTGTGCTCAGGAGGGTTCCGAGGAGTCCGCTTAGTTGTTCTTTAAGCATGTTTCTTGTGTGAAACCGAAAGCAGGCAGAGGTGGAGCTGGAAAGAGGAAGGGGCTCCCTTTCAGTCTTCCACCTTCTCCCCGGCCGGTCCTCACCCGCTGAAACCGCTTATCTTTCTAGAGACAAGGGCTATGGAGAGGGCAGCAGGGATAAGAGTGGGGCTCCTTATGGCAAGACAGGGGGACTGATGTCTGCCTGCCCAGGAAGAGGGCATTTGGAGGCTGAGACTTTGGGTCATCCTCTTCCAAAGGAGGAGATCTTACCCAGCTAGTATTTAGACAATTTTCATGGGCACCTACTTCTTATAATTTTGTGAACTATTTTCTCTTATTAGCGCTAGGCAGGGCTATAGATAACTAGTGGTAAAAGCTTAAGGGGGGTCTAAGAGAGGTGCGCCTGCAGGCCTTTCAGAGACAGCAGGAGAGGAAGTTGGGAAATGGCATCATGCCCTAGCTGGTCTTAGGAGAGAAAACCCAGGTGGCATCTGGAGGAGGCCAGCAGACGGGATTCCTGGAACTAGACTGCAGGCAGAAAAGACGGGGGAAAAGGGGTCTGACCTGAGACTGTGGGGCTAACTGGGGGAGGTCCCATTTCACTCCTACTTAGGACCCAGCTGAGCCTGGAGGACTGATGTACTAGAATATAAGTGTGAGCGAGATTTTTTATTTTGGGCATTTTAAAATTTTTGGTTCTCTACTATACTCCCAAGGCACAGGACAATGCCTGACACATAGTATTTACTGAGGGCCCACTTTATAAATAAAGGAATGGTAAATAAATAAAGGAATGTCCTTAGGAACAGCCGGGTAGTTACTTAAAAATAAACGGATTGACAAAACCACAGAGACAGTAAAAAGACCAGTGGTTGCCAAGGGTTCAAGGTGAAAGTGGGTGAGGGATGAACAGGCAGATCAAAAGGGATATTTAGGGGAGTGAAACTATGCTGGATAATCCTAATGGGGGATACATGACATCATGCTTTTGTCAAAACCCACTGAACTGTACAACACAAAGAGTGAACCCTAGTGTAAAGTATGGACTTTATAGTTAATACTAATGTTCCACATTGGTTCATCGGTTGTACCAAATGTACCCACTAATGCAAGGTGTTAATAACAAGGGTAACTGGGTGTGGGCAGAGGAGGTATATGGAAACTGTACTTTCTCCTCAATTTTTCTGTAAACTTAAAACTGCTCTAAGAAATAAAGTCTATTAATTAAAAATGAATGAATCAAATTCTAATCATCAAAATTGTTACTTATGAATCGTGGAGGATGTTTTAGATGATCTCTGTCTACAGGGTACGGAGTACAGAGGCAAAATCAAGGGGGTAAGAACATATCCCTAAGAAACCTGGCTGTGGAGCCGTCACTGATGATGCTTTAGCCCCACGTGCTGTGCTAAGACTCCGCGGCTGCCCTCTCTTATGTTCTTTCAGTTTCTCAGAATCTCAGCTCTTTTCTTCCCAGAATTATTTTCCATTTTATCTGCTATTCTTAGCTAGAGCCTCATTATGTCTAGGTACCATAATTAATGAAGCCACAAGAGGACGGTTATCCTACCCTATAATAAAACCTGATAGCCCTTCAATGATAAACTTACAAAACTCAAGTACCATTTATTCCGAAACAATCGCAACCCACCACCACGGAGTGGGATAAAATGGTAGTAGTATTTCCACCACTTTTGACAACACGCTAAACTGGAGAACAGGCAAATGTAGATTAACCTTTCTGCAAATATATTTTGGAAGCACAGCATCGGTGAAGCCTTAACCCTTTACTTTTTCACTTGTTCTTTCCTGTAAGACCAGACAAGGAGGGGGGACTTTTCCATCTAGCACCTCTCCCTGTGTCAGTGCTCCTGCGTGGCTGGCACGATGGTCAAAACCACATTCAAGCCTGAAACTAGGTATCTGCTCGGGAGATTTTGGTAGCCCTGGACCTGATAGCAAGAAGTAGAAGAGAACAGGAAGCCATCCGAGTTTGCTGTCATCAAAAGTGTGGTGCGGCCAGCCCATTAAAACATCTTGATTTTGCCCAGGGAAAAATCTGGGCTTGACCCTGGTCCACGTTATTCAGGTGCTCCAATCCCAGGCTCAGTTCTGGAGCAACACACGCCCCTTTTATCACCCAAAGGGTAAGACATACTGTTGTTCATGGCTTGGGGGGAGGGAGCTTTGGGCTAGTCATTCTGGGGAGACCGGCGGAAAAAACTCAAAGTGGATGCCTGGCTGCTACATGTAGCTGGTCACATGGAAAACATCCGCGCCAACAAGGGGCACGCCTGTATGCCTAAGAAGCCTTTCATTTGTTGCAAAGACTGCTGACATCCATAAATCTTCAGACCCTCAGGAATCTCCAAATACCATTATCATCATCTATACTTTCTCACATAAAATGCAGCAAAAAGTAAGTGAAAAGCAACATCTTTCAGTTAGGCATCAGTGGTAGACTTTCTTTTAGGGTCCTATTACAAATAAACCAGAATTTTGTAGAGAGTTACTATTTTGGGGTAAAGAGATACAGAGAGGCCTGGGCAACTGGCTAAGCTGGTACAGCAGGTAGGTGACCCCCTCCTGGACATCAGCCCTGCAAAGGTCACTCGGCAACAGCTGAAACAGTAAATGTGGAATTTTTAAAAAATTTTATTTATTTAATTTATTTATTTTTGGCTGCATTGGGTCTTCGTTGCTGTGCGGGGGCTTTCTCTAGGTGCAGTGAGCGGGGGCTACTCTTTGTTGAGGTGCATAGGCAGTGACTTCTCTTATTGCAGAGCACGGGCTCTAGGCGCGTGGGCTTCAGTAGTTGTGGCACGCGGGTTCAGTAGTTATGGCTCGTGGGTTCTAGAGCACAGGCTCTGTACTTGTGGCACACGGGCTTAGTTGCTCCGCGGCATGTGGGATCTTCCCGGACCAGGGCTTGAACCTGTGTCCCCTGCATTGGCAGGCAGATTCTTAACCACTGCACCACCAGGGAAGCCTAATGTGGAATTTCTGAATGGCAGGCATCACCTGTACTTAAGAACTTAATTACAACTTGTTTCTTTCCAATCAGTAATTTGATGAGAATCTGAGGTTTTTTTTCTTTAGTGACTAAAATGGTGTTTCACGAACTCTCAAGTCACCTTACTCAGAACAAAATGGTCTGGCTTTCCCAGTTTTTCTTAAACATAACAGTGCTTTAAAAAAAAAAAAAAGCATATAAACAATACACTGAACACGCCCAGCACACAGGCCTACTACTACTAAGGTAGATGCAGATCCCTTAGACGTCTGTCCCAACTTCTTTCAATCTTTTATATACCTATTCACTGACGTAGCTGATACAGATTTTAATCTAGAATGGACAAGGATTTTGCTAAAGGTAAAACTGTATACAATACTTATACTTTTCTATTTCTTACATATTTTCTTCCCAACAAAAAACTGCTTCAAAAAATATGCTGATTTTTGATGTCTTTTAAAATTTGTTACTTATTAAGTCAAAGTGAAGTTTCCTGACCTGACTCTGAAAATTTGATGGCAGAGGCTGTCATCTAGTTGGTTCAGGAGCTGTACATGTGATTTGCTTTGATACCCATATATTTAAAGAAAATTCTTAGCAACATTTAAAAATAAGAGCAATTGGACTTCCCGGGTGGTGCAGTGGTTAAGAATCCGCCTGCCAATGCAGGGGACATGGGTTTGAGCCCTGGTCCGGGAAGATCCCACATGCCGTGGAGCAACTAAGCCCATGCGCCACAACTATTGAGCCTGCGCTCTAGAACCCACGAGCCAAAACTACTGAGCCCGAGAACCACAACTACTGAGCCCGTGAGCCACAACTGCAGAGCCTGCGTGCCACAACTACTGAAGCCCACGCACCTACAGCCCGTGCTCCGCAACAAGAGAAGCCACAGAAATGAGACGCCCACGCACCACATCAAAGAGTAGCCCCTGCTCGCCGCAACTAGAGGAAGCCCGCGCGCAGCAATGAAGACCCAATGCAGGCAAAAAAAAAAAAAAAAGAGCAATTGTACGTAAGACTCCAAACATCAGTGAATGGCAACCCCATTCGTCCAGTTGCTCAAGCCCAGACCCTGTGAGTCATCCTGGTTGCCTCCCTTTCTCTCACACACCACATCCACAGTCAGCAAGGCAGCCGGCAGGACGTTCAAAATACACACCCGACCCCGCGTGTCTCGTTCTCATCACCACTCCTGCCCAGGTCACATCTCACCGGGTTCCTGCAAAGGCTGAACTGATCTCCCTGCTTCTGTCCTTGCAGCCTGCCATTCTATTTCCCTTCTGGTTTTCTTGAAATTGCCTGACAATAACCAAAATCCTTTCCTGGGTTATGGCATCATGTGCAAGAAAATGCCAAAAAATGACCTTAGTTAGCCTTCCTTTTGGACTGTGACATTATTCACTTATGAGAGACCTAGACTTGCAAAAACCAATTACCTTGTCTATACAGTGGGCGCCCTTTTAAAGAAGAAATCAGTCTGTTAAGCAAGGAATACTCTCGATATGAACAAGAACTAGGTGTCTCCACAGCTCTCAGCTAAAAAGCAAAGTCATGATGTCTGAGTTCCTGTACCGGAAAGACACTGGTCTCTCAGTATCGATCTGCTTCTCTGGTCAGACCAACCCCACGAGACTCAGCATACACTCCTCCTGCTAAGGCACAAACGGACCCCTTAGCTGCCTCTCCGGACTTCTAACTTTCCATCTCTCATACACATACCTATTCATTGGCACAGCTGAAGAAGATTTTAATCTGCAATGGACAGTGATTCAGCTAAAGCTCAGTAAATTTGGTTTAGGAAGACTACTTCTTGTGGGTGCAATCTTTACGTTTATTAGTTCTTGAATGTTAATTTTCTTCCTAAGTTGCTTTTTTGTTTTGTAAAAGGCAGGACCTGGAATAGTAACTTCAAGACTGTGTTCTTAGGTCCTGGTTAAAAACAAGTTACAGCTTCAGCAAATAGTTGTCTTTTTTGCCAGGGTGGTCCATTGCTTCCTTTTCTAAAAGCATTATCAAGTTATTTAGATAGAAAATGTAAATTTAGGGGCATGGTATCCCCACTGAAATCTGGTATTTGACCTTTCAAGGGCCCAAACTCTTGCAAGAGGTATGACGACACAGGCTTTGAAAGTGTGGGTAGCCAGAGACCAGGCTGAGGCCAGTCTAGTCACAGATGATTCTTGTCCATGAGATCAGAAGTTAAACCACATTACTTTAGCAATCTTAGAGATGCCTTCTTAGAATCATAATTCATACCATGCCCTTGGCCTTTTTTCAAGGGGAGATAGGAGGATGAACCAAGATATCCAAGATAGGATATGAACCAAGATTCATGTGAAGAATGTGAAATGCTGTCCATTATGTGTATCACTGTCATGTTCATAAAGATCTGGGCAATACATTCCTCAAAGTTTAGTGCCAGGAAAAATCTGGTCTATGATGATATACTGGTGTGCTTCCTTGCACAATGAGAACTACATTATCCATTGTTTCTCTTTTTGTTACGGCTACCAGGATACCTGGAGTATAATTATCCTCAATCTATGTGCATGGTTATCTTCTCTAAAGACATGGCTTTAACATTCCCTGGTCAGAAATGCTACTATGTATGTGACTTATAATGCCCTGAAAATCCTTTTTGGAAACTGGCAGGATATTGAAAAAAATTACTTGTTATACTAAGTTTTCTGAACTTCACCTCCTCAGTGTGTGAATGCTTAGGGACATACGTGATAACTTGGGGACATCAGAGCCTACTATGCAGCTTCCTTTACAGAATTTTTTTCTATATTCAGAACATTTTCAAGCTTGGAAAATAAGTCCGCATTCTTAAGTACTTTACAGGCTGTATTCCCTAACATTTTATCAAACTTAATAAGCTTAAAGGCTATATTCTCTGGATAGGCCAGGTCAAAAGCACATTTCTAATCCTCGGCTGGAATATGCCAAATAATTGGCTATCTTCTACTTTATCCTGAGTTTTATAAAATTTATCTAAAATTTACCTTGCCATATAATTTATGTATTGAGAAAAACCTGATGTAAAAACAAATTTAAGGGATGTTTTATTCTTGAAATAATTTTTAGAGAAAAGTCCTTTTAATGAGGGTTATTCTACAGGTCAAAAACATTACCACTAAATAAGACTAAAACTTCATTTTATGGGAGAAAATATTTGCTGATCATATATCTGATCATGGGTTAGTATCCAGATTATATAAAGAACTCTTACAACTTAATAAGAACAACAACAACAATTAAAAAATAGGCAAAGGACTTGAATAGACACTGCTGCAAAGGAGATATAAATGGCCAATAAGCACATGAAAAGGTGTTCAACATCACTAACCATAAGGGAAATACAAATCAAACCCATAATGAGATGCTAGGATCACACCCACTAGGATGGCTACCACGATAAAAAACACCCAGAGAAGCGGCTGCATAGCACAGGGAGATCAGCTCAGTGCTTTGTGACCACCTAGAAGGGTGGGATAGGGAGGGTGGGAGGGAGATGCAAGAGGGAGAAGATATGGGGATATACGTATAGCTGATTCACTTTGTTATACAGCAGAAGCTAACACACCATTGTAAAGAAATTATGCTCAAATAAAGATGTTAGAAAAAAAAGAAACCACCCAGAAAGTAGTAAGTATTGGCAAGGATGTGGACAACTTGTAAACCTTGTGCACTGCTGGTGGGGATACAAAATGGTACAGCTGCTGTAGAAAACAGTATGGTGATCCCCGCAAAATTAAAAACAGAATTACCATATGATCCACCAATTCAACCCCTAGGTATATACCCCCTAAAACTGAAAGCAGGGTCTCAGAGAGATATCTGTACAACCATGTTCATAGTGGCATTATTCACAATAGCCAAAAGGCAGAAACAACCCAAGCATCCATCAATGAAAGAATGGATAAACAAAATGTGGCATAAACATACATGGAATGTTATTTAGCCTTAAAAAGGAAGGAAATTCTGATGCAGGCTACATCATGGATGAACCTTATGCTAAGTGAAATAAGCCAGTCACAAAAGGACAAATATTGTATGATTCCATTCATAGGAGGAACCTAGAACCGTCATATTCCTAGAGTCAGAAAGTAGAAGGGTGGTTGTCAGAGGCTGGGAGGAGGGAGAACAGAGAGTTGCTATTTAATGGGTACAGAGTTTTAGTTCTGCAAGATGAAGAAGTTCTGGAGATTGGCCGCACAACCATGTGAATGCACTTAACACGACGGAACTGTACACTTAAAAATGGTTTAGGATGGCAAATTTTGTTATGTCTATTTTACAATTAAAAATAAAAATTAAAAAAAACCCACCCATGAACAAGTATTTCTAGAACATCCTATGTATCCAGAGGAAGTGAGGAGAAAAGACCAAAGGTTGGGCTCTCAGACGAGAAATTGCTTCACTAATCCCAGCCAGGGGAAGCTAAGTCTAGTGAGGGGAATGGCGGTAAGAAAAGGAAGAGCCGAAGGACACTTTAAGGAAAGAAGTGTCAGAACTTTGAAACATGAGGGCAGCCTCCACATCTGTTCTTCTAGCTCTTAACATAAAGCCTGGCCCAGAGGCTGTCCTCAACAAATACTGGTGGAATAAATACATAGGTAAGAAGGAGAGAAACATAAAAGATAACCCCGAGGTTGCTAACTTGGTGTCCAGGTGAAGGGCTTTACTACAGAGAGAAACTGTACAGGTGGGAAGGAGAGACAGTTTGAAGGTGATGACAAGCTCAGTTTTAGACAAGTAGGATTTTACACGACACAAGCATTGCGATTTGGAAATACAGGGCTGCAGTGCAAAGCTAAGGGTCAAGGTTAGCAACAGGAATGTGGGCACCGTGATCACAGACGATGAGCTCACAGAAGATCGATGAGCCCATCAAATACATAAGTCAAAAAAGCAAAGAACTGAGGGTGGAGACAGTAGTGTCCGCTGTAAAGTGAGAGGCAGTGGCATACAGGTAGAAGGCGCACTTCCAACAGAACCATTCAAAGTTCTTGTTCTTGGATAAATCCTGTGCTCCTCAGGAGTTAAGCAGGCCAGATCTGAATTTGTCTCTTCTCTGGGGCAGCTGCACTGATCGGCTGATTTGGGGGCAGTCAGAATTAACAAGTGCAGTTAAGAGTCTTGAGAGAGGGATCGTTTGTCAATCCTGTGATGTGCTGGAGAAAGTGAGGGCTGAGAAGAGGCTGATGAATTTGATGAGAACCTCTGGGAGGGCAGTTCTAACAAGAAGGCCACTGTAGAAGCCAGACCGAAGGGGGTCGGTGAGGAAGGAACAGAGGAAATACAGGAAGCAGGTGTGGGCCACATGCTGGTGACTTCTGACCCAGAAAGGAAGGAGGAAATCTGGACAGTAACCAGGAGGATTAGCTGGGCCAAGGGAAAAAGACACTTTACTTGTATCGGTGAGAGCTGATCCTGTTGGAAGGTGGGAAGAAAGATGCTCAGGGAACAGAAGAAAATGAAGGAGCTTTGAGAAGGTAACAACCATTGGAGTCAGGTCCTAGATGAAGCAAAAGAAAGGAAACAGGAAAAAAACATAAGGACGGTGATGGGTTGATCCAATGTTTTAAAATTATTCAAAGGATTCTAAGCTTGAAAGAGACAGAGAGTGCTTTGGGCTTTGGAAACCAGACAGACCTGGGTTTACACCCCAGTTTATCACACCCTGGCTGTGTCACTTTTGCCTCAGTTTCCTTACCTGTAAAATGGGGATGATATTACCTTGTATAGATGCTCTGGATCAGAACTGATTTATATGTAGTACTGAGTACTAATGTAGAGAGAGTATTTAGTTGATAAATGGCCATTATTAGTTCTTGGCTGAAATTTAGGGCTGGTAGGGAAAATCTGGGTGCTTAAAGAGGTGAGGATTCGGAATCAGCACTGCACAAAAGTTCTAAGTAATGGAAGAAAGGGAAACTGGAATTGCTGAACAGCACTGCGAAGACCTGATCTCAGGCCAACATGATTCTGCATCTTCCTCTGGCAGGGGTCTCTTTTCTGAGAGAAGCAAAGAAGGAGGAAGGGGCCACTGATGCAGGGTAGAGATCTGACCAAGGAGGATGGAAATGTGCCCATCACAGAGCTTTGGGTAGGAGGAAGGGCACACAGCCAGTGATAGGCGCTGGACCAGAAGAAATACAAAGGGTTAAGTTAGGATCCAGTGAACAATGTGAAGTTCATCTGATGACCGTAAAGTCATATAAACGCAGACTATTATTACAGTTATTACAGTTTTAGGTGCTTTTTAATTGCTTGAAATAAAGCTTCTTTTCTATGGCAAATTTCATAGAAATGGCCTATTCTGACTAAATCTGGCTTACTACTAAAAGGTGTATCTTTAGTTCAAGTTACCAGCCGGCAGCCTTTTGGTAACAAAAGGCAGGTCAAATTATTTCAAAATGGATGCATATTCTATAAAATGAAATTAGATATCATCATGGCTACATTTCTTCTTAGTGCTGTAACAGAAACGTCTGGACGTGCCTAAAAAGAACTTTACAACACTCGGGATCTGGGTTGTGATGAGAATTGACGAAAATTGTCAGGTCAAGGCTGTTTTTATTTCCGTGTCAGTGCTGTTACGCTTTTTGTCCTTTACCAGTGGTCACTGTGGCGAAAGATTAAAGTATGACTAAGAGCAATGTAAGACTACCTAGCGGTCGAAACACATGATGGCAACGAGCAGTGCTCAGCCGCGTGACTGGACTCCAGTGACTGGGTCACGGACAGACCTAACTCCCGCTTCACTGCAGCAAATGCCCAGTGGATGCGCACTTGGTGGTGCTACAACAACCCCATTTCGTAAATACTTAAACATTAAAACAAATAAGCAGACATCATTCATGCCTTTAAAATGACACAAACCATGTAGAACTCCTAGTTGAAACAGTCTCTTAGGTAGTAAAATATCCATTTTGTAAATTACCTAAAATGGCTCTCTAAAGATCCCACATCTACCAGTTACCACTTCACTTTGAGCTGTCTAGACCTGCCAAGACAGTGAACAATAAAGGCATCCATTCCTCTACTGGGCATGTGATGCTGAATGGTATGAACGTGAACTTGCTTGGGACTGGCTTTCGCAAAGCCATTGTGCATCTGAAGCTTTATTACATTCAACATACGTGTTGTGAAGTTGTTGAGTTTATAACAGGACTGCTTTGCGAGGAAAGCCAAGACAGTAGGGGTACAGTTATTCTCTCGGCAAACCGGTTCCATTCACTTCATGTTTCCTTGTAGGCACTGTCATTCAGTGACTCCACTTATTTTACACCTGGTCCGTGACAATGACTCCTTCCATAGTTCAATTAAGAAGTCCTTGACTGCTTTCACTTTAAATCTTTAATCTTTTGCTGTAACAGACATTGGGGACACCAACAGAATGAGCACAAAGGATTTGCTCTGATTTACGTGAACCTTCTGGATTTGAGGAAGTGACTCTTGAAAGTTCTGCTTTACCAGACAAATTAAAAAGCACAATTAGAGCTAGACAAGCCTCGGAGAGTCTACGAAGTCCCTCCCCTGGGGTCAGATAAGTACCATCCCTTCTGTAGGGATTTAAGACCCAGAGAAACCAAGGAACATATTCGTCACACAGCAATTCAGTGGGATGAACAGGCAGAAGCCAGGTCTCCTAACCTTTAGGGCAAAGCTGGCTAACTATGCTGTCAAGAAAGATTGCTGTACTACTGTCTGCAGATTTTGTTTTAGCAAATGTTCTGTGATTTATTTCATCTTCTAGTTATAAACTTTTCTTTCTGCTATAAATACTCCTTCCTAACCACAGTTCTATCTTCTTATATTCATGCTTTCACCTCACTGAGTCTGCTGCCCTCATTTCTCTATTCAGTTATCTTTAATATTAATAGACTTTTAACTTCCACTGAAAAATGCAAATGTTGGGCTTTCTTTTCCTACATATTTTTAAAACCAGTTTTGGCTGACTTTCAAATGAAATACAGCTTAGAAAACATCTTACTAAAGACTATAGGAAAGATGTGGTTTTCATCAAGGTTATTCTTTCGCGGGAACATTTTAGGTGGTGTTAAAAATACTGCAGATTCATCTAATACTGCAGATTCATCTAACTCATAGTTGCCTTCCCCAAATCACCAAATTAGTAATTAACGCCTCCAAGTTTAAAAGGAAATATCAGAAGATCATCCAGTTCTTCCTGAATTCTTAAAAAGTTGTCTTCTTTTTCCTCATGAGACTCTTAAAAAATTTCCTGTGATTCTATCTGTTTTTAAGCATTTGCTGTGTTAAACTGAGAACAGAAAATGTTCATCTCATACGCAATGTATAAGATAATAGCTTACCCAAGGACGCTGAGAAAAATGGAGGCTGAGACAAATATATAAGCCAGGATGACTGGTTTTCTGTTTAGTACGTTTAAATAACACTTGGTACAATTTGGAGCGGGGGGCAAAGGCAGTTTTGAAGATGAACACATGTATGTTGAGATAAAAATGTGTGCTTCTCCTTCGTTAGAGATGGTGCTGGAAATGCAAGGCAGAATTCAAATAAAATAGGTAAAAGAATCATGTTAAATTCTTGCTCAAATAATAGGAATCTTTTCCTTCAGTTCTGATAGACTGTCAATGACCTGCTTCAATACTATTATACATCCTTATGGGACTAATAATATTCCAATACTTGGAATATTCTTGACCAGGAGCCTGTTGCTGGCTTGAGTTTCTATTCTAGAAACACTGTGATGAACTTTTAACCTTTATTTTTTTTCAGAGTGGAATTAATTGACCCAGGGGCCTGGGATGCAATGCCATGCCTGACGGTGGGATGGATAAACTCCTGCTGCAGCCACTGGGGAATGTGGGGTGTGCCTTCCTGGACTCCATTCCTTAGTGACAAATGCATTGACCCAAACGGAACTACCCCTCACCAGTCTGAGATTCAGACCAACTCCAAAGAATGTCAAGAAGAATTCCAGGCACAGAGGGAATGCTGCACATCCCAAGAGCAAGGCAGAAATTTAGGCTCTGATTGGCACTTAGGAAGGGGTTTCCTTTGAGGCCCAAGAATTCAAAATCTACTGACTACCATCTTGTAATGGGGAAAGCAGACTGAACTCTGGAGGGACAGGAAGAGTTACCTGCCAAACCCCAAAGTCTGCCCACCGCCTGGTTGAGAGTTGCCCAGTGTTAGCATAAAGGTCCAGGGCCTTCCCTGCTGCTTCGCTGGTCTCTGACAGCTGCTCTAAAGGTCTCCAGGTTTACCTTGCAGCATGGGCTATACTTCCCAAGTTAGATTACCCGTATGTGCTAAGTTTCAGGCAATGGCAGGAGTACTGGAGGTAGTTCTTTTTTCCCTTTCAATAGAATCACAGTATCTACTGGAATGACAATAGACTTGATAACAAAAGGATGTGCCCTTGTCGTATGGCTGCTTGGGAATAGCAATGTTAAAAATCCACTTGTACTGAAGACAGAGAACCTCAGAGCCATGAGAAGCTCTGGAGGATTCTGGTGGAAACGTGTAACATATATTTATAATTGGATCAATTATATACATAATTATGTACATATAATTGGACTATTATAATTGCAGTCCCAAATGGACTGCAAGGGACACAACGGAGGATGATACTTCCCATTCTTCACTCTGCTCTGGCATGAATGAGATGGGACACAGAAAGCCCTCTTTATAGCTTCATATGGAGTCCCTTTGGGTCGACCAGTTAGCCTGAAAATGTATAGGCCATCAAAGAGAGGAGAAGCCTATGAGAGCCAATCATCAAGTCCAGAACAAGCCCATTCTGAAGAGGCCTCCATTCCTTTTGGAGGATGTGGGAACCCCTCCACCCTGCAGACAGGGCTTCTCCCAAGGAAGAATTGGAATGCCCTGGAAAATGGCATTTGTTCCACAGAGTGGGAGGTTAAGGAGCCTCTTTCCATGCAAGGCAAGGAAGTTGGAAGCCGGTGAGTGGCTTGCTGCTCTACGTCTCTGCTGTTAGGAGCTTTTACTGATATTATTAATGTCCCGCTGTCCTTGTCTTTCTACTGACATGTTCCCTACGGGTTTCCGATCACTTGGGAATTTGTGTTCTCTAATATAACCACCCCTGGCCTGTCTCCTTTCACTGCTGTCCAAATCGTCATTTCATGATCAACTCCTAAGGTCTGCTACCTCAAACAAAACCTCAATGTACTCAGTGATTGACAAACATCCAGAAATGCTTTCAAATTATTTGCTCCTCCAGGCAGCACACAGAAGTCTACTTAATTCTAAGTCCCATGGTCACTTTTCTTCCCCTACTTACTATATTTATATTGCCCACATCACCATCCTGCTCTGACCCCTCTGTAATTCTGGGGGTGAAATTCAAGCTTTTTTTTCTCTTAAATTTCTCTCTGGCAGATGATCACTGTTGGCAACAGTTAGTTGTAAATACGGAACTTCTCTGCAATGTTTTTCTGAGACATCACAGCCACAGCAACTCAAATGACTGAGCCTGCATGGAAAAGTGAAATTAAAAAGGTTCTCACGCTGGTCTGAGAGAGGACTCTGTCACACCCTGAGCTCTGAGACACTATAGTAAATCACTGTAAGTAACACATTTTAATATGATAAATAACTTCTTGCGATTTGTTAAAATACCTTTTCCAGGAATCCAAATCGGAAAAGAAGAAGTAAAACTGTCACTGCTTGCAGATGACATGATACTATAAATAGAGAATCCTAAAGATGCTACCAGGAAACAACTAGAGCTAATCAATGAATTTGGTAAACTAGCAGGATACAAAATTAATGCACAGAAATCTCTTGCATCCTATACACTAATGATGAAAAATCTGAAAGAGAAATTAAGGAAACACTCCCATTTACCATTGCAACAGAAAGAATAAAATAGCTAGGAATAAACCTGCCTAAGGAGACAAAAGACCTGTATGTAGAAAACTATAAGACACTGATGAAAGAAATAAAGATGATATAAAGAGATGGAGAGATATACTATGTCCTTGGATTGCAAGAATCAACATTGTGAAAATGACTACTACCCAAAGCAATCTACAGATTCAATGCAATCCCTATCAAACTACCAATGGCATTTTTCACAGAACTAGAACAAAAAACTGCACAATTTGTATGGAAACAGAAAAGACCCTGAACAGCCAAAGCAATCTTGAGAAAGAAAAACAGAGCTGGAGGAGTCAGGATCCCTGACTTCAGACTATACTACAAAGCTACACTAATTAAGACAATATGGTACTGGCACAAAAACAGAAATTTGGCTCAATGGGACAGGACAGAAAGCCCAGCAATAAAACCATGCACATATGGTCACCTTAGCTTTGATAAAGGAGGCAAGAATATACAATGGAGAAAAGACAGCCTCTTCAATAAGTGGTGCTGGGAAAACTGGACAGCTACATGGAAAAGAATGAAACTAGAACACTTCCTAACACCATACACAAAAATAAGCTCAGAATGGATTAAAGACTTAAATATAAGGCCAGACACTATCAAACTCTTAAAGGAAAACATAGGCAGGACACTCTTTGACATAAATCACAGCAAGATCCTTTTTGACCCACCTCCTAGAGAAATGGAAATAAAAACAAAAATAAACAAATGGGACGTAATGAAACTTAAAAGCTTTTGCACAGCAAAGGAAACCATAAACAAGACGAAAAGACAACCCTCAGAATGGGAGAAAATATTTGCAAACGAAGCAACTGACAAAGGATTAATCTCCAAAATTTACAAGCAGCTCATGCAGCTCAATATCCAAAAAAACCCCAGACAACCCAATCCAAAAATGGGCAGAAGACCTAAATAGACATTTCTCTAAAGAAGATATACAGATTGCCGACAAACACATGAAAGGATGCTCAACATCACTAATCATTAGAGAGATGCAAATCAAAACTGCAATGAGGTATCACCTCACACCGGTCAGAAGAGCCATCATCAAAAATCTAGAAACAATAAATGCTGGAGAGGGTGTGGAGAAAAGGGAACCCTTTTGCACTGTTGGTGGGAATGTAAATTGATAGAGCCACCATGGAGAATAGTATAGAGGTTCCTTAAAAGACTAAAAATAGAACTACCATACAACCCAGCAATATATATCCTGAGAAAACCATAATTCAAAAAGAGACATGTACCACAATGTTTATTACAGCACTATTTACAATAGTCAGGACATGGGAGCAACCTAAGTGTCCATTGGCAGATGAATGGATAAAGAAGATGTGGTACATACATACGATGGAATATTAGTCAGCCATAAAAAGAAATGAAATTGAGTTATTTGTAGTGAGGTGGATGGACCTAGAGTCTGTCATACAGAGTGAAGTAAATCAGAAAGAGAAAAACAAATACTGTATGCTAACGCATATATATGGAATCTAAAAAAAAAAAAAAAAGGTTCTGATGAACTTAGGGGCAGGACAGGATAAAGATGCAGATGTAGAAAATGGACTTGAGGACACGGGGTGGGGGAAGGGTAAGCTGGGACAAAGTGAGAGAGTGGCATGGACATATATACACTACCAAATGTAAAACAGATAGCTAGTGGGAAGCAGCCGCATAGCACAGGGAGATCAGCTCAGTGCTTTGTGACCACCTAGAGGGGTGGGATAGGGAGGGTGGGAGGGAGACGCAAGAGGGAGGGGATATGGGAACATATGTATACGTATAGCTGACTCACTTTGTTATACAGCAGATACTAACACACCATTGTAAAGCAATTATACTCCAATAAAGATGTTAAAACAATAAATAAAATAAAATACCTTTTCCATGGTGCCAGCGTGACTTCAGAAAGCAGCTCATGGACCTTGGTTCTCAAAGTCTGACATTTAAATGCTATCAGATGACAAATCCCTCACATCATTAAAATTTTCTAAAGTAGCACTAAATGTCTGCTTGGTAGGTTTAATATGACAGTGAATTTTGGGAGAAGAATACATTAATATACATAAATATATAATATACACACATTTTAGTATGTGTATATTACATGTGATTTGAAATATATATCTGCACCAACAAATGTGAACCACCGTTGAGTGTGTTTTTTTGTTGTTCTCATTTGGGGCAAATACTTAACTATCCTATAATAAAATGTTTTTTGGTTTTGTTGAATCCCAGGGAACATGACAGCTGGAATCAAGAAAAACTAAAAATCAACGAATCAAGCAAAAAATTTCAGGAATGAATAATTTAACTGAAATAGTAGCTAAAACTCTTGTACTGAGTACTGTCACCGTTCTGGCAACTAGTAAAGTCAGGGCTGTTCATATTTTTAAATTATAATTTCATCATGTGCAGCACCAGGCTCAAATAAGGCTTTGTTATAGGGTTATTATGTAATTCAATTCATGGGTTCAAAATGTCTCCTATGCCTGGAAAGCCTAATTGCAACGGTATTGTCTTTGACTTCTGACGAGAAATCACTGAAGGGGAATTCAGGGACCAGATTTAATTTTAAAATAATAATAATAATATAGCACATTTGAAGTAGCCTTCTAAGTTGCTGAGCGTTTTAACCAGTCTTCTCTTTTGCACGCTGGGCATTTACGCTGACCTGAAATTTAAGTTATGAGGTAGGATCCCAGGGTGTCGTATCTGCCGTTGTTATCTGAGCCTGTACAGTCCATCTCAAAAGCCCGTTTTCCCATCCCTTAGCCATCTCTTGGCAAACAGCCCTGCCCCCTGCCATTTGCCACTTGTTCTGGGCTATTTTAATTCTGGACAAGCTGTGGTAGTAGGCTATATTTAAATTGGCCTGCTCTGTGAAGAAACACGGCAAATTCACATGGCACCTCTTCCCTTTTTGACATAATCCAATTGTGCTTTGGCTTTGCACAAGCTGCGTGAGTTTCTGTGTCATACATGCTGGCTTAGCTCCCATTCCCGGCCTCCCGGGTGTTTACCACCCAAAAGGTGCAGTGGGGGAGGGCTTCTGGCAGGGAGGAGACATGGCAGGGACCCAGGGAGCAGTCACCAAGAACTCTAACTGAGACACACGAACAACAATGAAAGGAAAAGGAAAGATGCCCCCAGCTCCTGGCTGCGTGTGACTGGAATATCTGCAGAGTAATTTCTCAAAGGCCGATCTGCAGATATGAATTTTTGTAAAACAAAATGCATCTACTGAGAGAGCCTTCAGAGAAACTGCATGCCCATAAAAAGCCAGCTTTCTCAGGTTTCTGAGCTTTTAGATAAAGTGGACATTCTTAGAAACACTTGGATTCTAACCGGTCCCTCTGACTGGCCTCACCTCCGTCCCCTGCCATTGGTTTCTACACTTCTGTGCTAGACAGAAGGCGTATGTCCTTACTGGAGTCATGCTCGTGCTTCAGAGAAGATGCATAGGCTGGAAATAGCCCCTTAAAATCATTAAAAGTTAAATAAAATGTAAAATATGGTTTTCTAGAGAACTGCACCTGAGGTCTTGTGAACTTTCAGAGTTCAAAGCTAGCCGAAAGCCAAAATCTATTATGAAGAATCTGAAGACAGTTAACTTTCAAGGGAATATTTTACAGGTCCAAGACTTTTGCCTTGAGACCTTAACGTACCAATGCTATATGGACATCCTCATTTTGCTGGCAGTGGAATTAAAATCCAGACTAATTATAAGATAGATCCTCTTCTTCTAGCTGATCTAGGGAGCTGAAGTACAGAAACCAGGATTTCTGCCTATTTACTTTTGTGATATTTACTTTGACTACTTGGGCCATTAGACTTCACCTGCAGTCAGCCAGGATTCTCCTTAATTTTTTGCTGAATAAACTTGACTACCCAAGCAGGCAGTAAATAATAGACTTCTGTTTTCTGGAATGAGCAAGAAAACCATCTGAGAAATGTCATGTTAAAAAAGCATTCACCCACATAGACTTACGAATTAATACAAAACCATTTTTAAATGTCCCTAACAAAGGAGGGGCCCTAGCAGACTATTTGGTTACACGTAGTCAGGGCTACAAGCTTTCAAATTTATCTACATAGTACCAAAACAGAGGGGAGGAAAATGGATCAAAACAGAGATGCCTGTTTTTACTAGAAGGCACACAAGTGTTACTATCATTATGCTCTGAATATCACGGAAACACAACTCAAAATAAATCCCATATTACCCTTAGTGCTCTAAGCTTTAGGAGAGCTAATTCCCAATTTCGAAAGATAAAATGCCATTTTCTTTCCCAAAGGCACTCCCCCAGGCTCCCTGGTATTCTTTCAGGTAATAAAATAACCTAAGGTCTTCTTAGTGTTTTTTTCTTTTCCTAAAATATTGTCCAACTTCATTCTTAAAGGCAACATGACGATGAAAAAAAATGTGAGGGACTCTTCCACCACAACTACACACAACTATTTGGAATAAATCATGCAGTTATGAGACTGGATCAAGGACCTGCCATGGAAACGCTGCCAACGGGAGTATAATTTTGGCTACATCACAACAGAGAACGGGAGTATAATGTCCCTAAAGGACCCTCGAATCCTTTAATGTCGCTGCTCCAACAGTCATTAGGACTTTCCTCCCATAACCAGCACCCCCTGCCCTGAGAACAGAGGGAAGGGAAGGTCTTGATAAGACATCTTCTTAGGTCAGGATCAAGGTAGGAGAGACCAATTCTGGCCTTAAAAAATTAGTTTAAATTATTAGCATTTTGAAGACCTATTTTTAATAACTCCCTAATTACTAGTTCAACTTTTATTATATTATGTGCTTCTCTGTGATAATTACCAACTAAAAGACACACATACTCCAAGATTACAATACCAGTACATTATTTCTAGGAATGACAGAGTAAAGGGGAAGTTAAGGGAAATTCTATCGCATTTCTTAAGGAACCTGGGAGAGGGATGAACATTAAGCAGACAAATAAAACTGCAGGTGGTAGGAGTTGAAAATAAAGGGGCACAGGCCAACGTCAGGGTTTCGGAGGACAAGGAGGGGTGAATAAATGCGACAGGTCCCAGAAGTTTACACCGGTGGTGGGCATGCTTCACACAGCCTGAACAACAGGCTAAAAAACCGAGGCTGGGAAGGTGTGAGCAGGGTGGTGACCTGTGAACTCTGCCCTCTGTGGCCTGGAGGTCAGCCCCTGCCTTTGGTCATTACACAATATGACAGGACAACAAAGGAGAGGTGCGGGTTCCTCTTAGTCAATTCAATGACTTGTAATATAGAGTATCACCACTGGGAAAATCCAAATATCTGGGATATATTTATTGCATTAAGCCAGCAAGTATGGATGATGATGATAATTACTGTTGACATTTACCGAATGACTTTTTTATACGCCAGGTTCAACTTGCATTATCTGTTCTAAAAACTTTATGTGCAATAGGTCCTGCAACCTACCCTGGGTTACCAGCTGGCGAATGGTGGGAGCTAATCTGAACTGAAGGCGAGAACTGTGCACACACCCCTCGCCCCAATCCTAGTCAGGCTGCAGACTTTCCGTATGGTGGTCTTTTCTTTCTCTCCATGAACGCCTGGTTTTCCTCATCATCTGAATTACTAAAAGGTGAACATTCTCTTCCAGATACGACTAAATTAACATATATATTTCTCTTTTGCATGAGTTGATCGTTGTATATAATAACCTTTTAGCGATAAACAATTCTCGGTTTAAACAGAAGTATAATCAACACTGTCAAGCAACAAGTGATTATGAGCTGCACTAGCTTTCCCTGTGATTTTGCTCCAAGATAAGGGATTTTTTTTTCCCTATCAACATCTCCCTCAGACCTTGGTAAGACGCTGAGGTGTTGCTGTCTTTCACTGGGGTTTCAGTGGGTGACACACCCCAAACCCCCGTGGTGGTGGCATATGAAGCCCCCTGCCTGCTGGGCCACCCTGAGGCCAGCATGCCATCCATCCTGGTCTCTGTTGTCTCCCTTCATCTGGAGGCTCTGACTGTTCCCTCCCCACTACTGCCCTCGATGTGTCCTTAGGTGTCACAGCATTTGTGACTTTTGTTGGCATTGAAAGCCCGATACCTCAATCTACGGCATATTGTTACAACTACAGCAAAATGTAATCCTTGGATTAGATTAGCATAATGGAAACTGCACGGTCTCCCTGGACTTGCTCTATAAATGTAGACACATTATTTAGGATTCACAGGCTTCGAAAGTGCCAAACTAAAAATATCTCTTACATCATCCTGGAACGCACTCAAAGTTGAGTTTCTTGCTGTTTGTCTAATCCCTTCCTATAGTGGTTACAAGCGTGAGGTTTAGAATCAGACTGCCTGGATGTGAATTAGCTCTTAGCACTCGCCGGCCTGTAACTCAGGGCAAGTGACCTAGCCTTGTGACACCTTTGTTTCTTCATGTGTTAATTGAGAATAGTGGTAGAACCAACCTTGCAGAGTTATTATGAGGATTACAGATGATACATGTAAAGCCCTAAAAACAGATGATACAGATAAAGCTGGGCATAGAATACTCAACATCATTATAGACACTACCTATCCATTTAGTTAACTGAATAACTTCAACAGATACTAGGTTTCTAAATAAGCAACATCTTCAAATGGTTCAAAAAAATATAAACAACAAGGAAAGTCTCCCTCTTCCCTTGTTCCTTACTCACTCTGGTACTAACCCAGCACAGCTAACCAGTGTTGCTGCTTTTCATAAAGATTTTTTCAGAGTTTCTTTAAGGAATACAAGTTCCTGTTTTCTCCACAACAGGAAGCAATATATACGACATTTCTGTACCTTCATGAAATGCAGCCAGAAAACCATGACCAAACCAAGCATTAGGTATCATACTGTGCCAAATTATTGCACCCTTGACCTTCGAGAGGGACGACAGTGAGTGTAGCTACCCAGGGGAAGCAGGGGTGCTGGGGCTTCCAGTCAGAAGACCTGTATCTGTGTCCTGGTCCCAGCATTTGCAAGCTGTGCAAACCTGCGCAGCTTACTTAAAAGTCCTGGAGGCACAGAATTGGTTGTCAACGCGTTTGCTGTGGGACTATGAGATATGAAAATCTGAAGACTCACGCAGACGCACACACACAGCATTACCACCAGTTAGAAGCTACCAAAGCCCATAAGGCCTCTCTTTCCACTCTAGAAACACCAGCGGGTGAATGTGGAGAGTATGACATCTCTACTCCTGACCCGGTAACCTGGCTGGCCAGGTGATGTTCCTTGTCTAGGGTCACAAAGGTCTACATTTCCTTGAGGAACAAAGAGCTGGCATGGCCTGCGCTCTGGGCCTTAGATCTGCCTTGTCCAACTTTTTCAATGTGGATCCGGTTTCTCTGAGAGCTGTTCTAAAATTGTGTCAACAATAGTTTCTACCTGACACTAGGCTTACGGTCTGGAGATGAAAGAGAGGTAAACTGGGAAGGAGAAGAGATGACCCCGAAGACTCTAGTGGTTTTCACGTCCTTAGAAGCAGCTAAATGTGTTTGGTCCTCTGAAAGCATGGCTGACGGGCCCCAGCCCTGAGATCCGGGTTCTATTACTGATTCCTTACTACTTATGACCAGAGGCCTCTCACCTCCCTGGGATATTTTACCTTCCTCATCAATAAAACAAAGGGGTTAGAATGAGAATTCTAATTCATTCTTATAACAAAATTTAACATATTTTCCCCACCCACATGCAGTCAGATAAGTGTGCCTATGATCTGGTTTGCAACGGCCCATTTCCACCTCCCCGGCTTTCCCCTGCTTCCTACTGACAGCCCTTCCATAAAACCTGAGAACTCCAAGGTCTGAAACTATAGCCTGAAGACCCCTGGGAAAGTAAGAGTTCTAAAGTTCCTTTCAACTTGAATATTCAATAACTGTGGTAGCTACACGTTTATTTCTAGGGAAATTCGCTTATTATACATAAGTAAAATCTAGGCCTCTCTTCATTGGTTTTTAATATTTTTTTAAAGTGATAATAGTCTTCCTACTAAATCTAAATTATTTTTCTTTGGTAAATAAAGTTAGAGGTATCAGATTTAAGTAAGACTGGTGAATATACCTTCTAACTAAAACTTTCCTATAACATGAATGATAAAGCACCCTAAACAACAGCCTGCACACAGCAATCATGTGGACAGTGAAAAATGAAGTTGTATGTCTTTTACAACAACACAGATCCAAAACCCTAGCAACAGAGGTTTATACCTATGATCATAAAGCCTAAACATCTTCAAGGATTCATGGCTGATTATTTCTGTAAGTGAATCTCTAATGCCTAGCCACAGTCTTCAAGCATCCTGTAATCTTCTAACTAAACCTGGAATTATTAATCATGATATCAACATACGTTGCAAAATCTGGAAACTAAGTAAGACCTCAGAGATCATTTAGTTTTAACTAATTTGTGCAGACCAGGCAGCTCAGGCCTAGAGCAGTTAAGGTGACATCATACTCACATGCACGCACGAACGCACGCACGCACACACACACACACACACACACACACACACACACACACACACACACACTCAGGTCCACAACAGAGATGTCTGCATTATATGACCCCAGCCTCCCCAGGGCCAGCACCCACGGTGACAGCATGGCAGGAGGCATGAGAACAGCACCATACAGGAAGCAAAGTACTAATATTCCTAACGAGCTGGGCAAAAGGTATCACTCCACCAGCCATTAGGTGGCAAAACTTGGGGGACGTGCCATCCTCCTGGGACTCAGGATGCATTATGGGCCGGGATGGCTCTTGTAAATTTGATTGCCAAGAACTGGGCTACTCTTTAGCAAAGCAGAATGTTAGATGCTGCCTAAATATTTTTTTTGAGTTAATTATACTACTACTGCATTCACTTTTCTTACTAGTGATGAAATGGATGGGAGGGAGGAGAGGGAGGGAAGCAACAGCCCAGAGAAAGGTGGGCGGACAGGGAAAGCGAGGAGGAGAGGAAGAGAGAGATGGCAGTGCCCTGACTGCTGTGGATTTAACACAGCAAAGGGTGACGAAGCAGCAAATATTCCAGAGTTATGCTCAACACTGACAAACTATCTTTTTTTTTTTTTTTTTTTTTTTGTGGTACGCGGGCCTCTCACTGCTATGGCCTCTCCCATTGCGGAGCACAGGCTCCGGACACGCAGGCTCAGCGGCCATGGCTCACGGGCCCAGCCGCTCCACGGCATGTGGGATCTTCCCGGACCGGTGCACGAACCCGTGTCCCCTGCATTGGCAGGCGGACTCTCAACCACTGCGCCACCAGGGCAGCCCCTGTCAAACTATCTTAAGTCCCTGAGAGAAACATGAAAATTAAAATTTTAATATTTATAGACTACTGTATTGTGTGTGTTGATGCACACACACACACAACAATGATAACAAACATACAGAACTGCCCTGCAACCACTAAACATCCATATTCCAGGAACTTTAGGAAACACTTTATGAACAAAGTTATTGTGCTGGACTGTCCCTACAATCCTTCAAGGTTGTTATTCTATTATGTATAAGGAATCATGCTCCGATAGGTGGTGGTCTATTCAAAGTAGACAGAAAACAGCAGAATCAGAACTGAACCCAGGTATGTTTAATGAAAAAGCCCGTCTTCCTTCCTCGAGAAAATAATTAAAATGTGCGTGTGTGTGTGGGGGGGAACTGACAGTGTGTGATAACTGTTTGCTTATTATACTGGTTTTTGTATTTAAGTCACACATAATCCTGATAAAATGAACTTTCAGTACGTTGATCATTCAGATAAAGATTCTTGTCAATTCTGCGAGCTACAGACAAAACTAAAACGGGAAATTAAACAGCATCCCTAAACCAACTCTGCTTACCATTGTCCTCCCAGGATCAGAATGTTACCAGTGGTCACTTGGGCATGTAAGGCTTGCCTTAATATAGTAGGAGCAAAACCCCTACTGATCCTTCAGTGAGCCAATCTGGTCAAGAGAGCCGAAAATACTAAGGGGACAGGTGTGTTTATCCAATTATTTCAGGCGAACAGACCCAGCCTTAGTACCCCACACACTGAAATAGCTCCATTCTTCTTTGGAAGCAGGTGTTCATGGACGAACATTCTGGTTTTTTTTTTTTTTTTTTTTGCGGTACGCGGGCCTCTCACTGCCGTGGCCTCTCCCGTTGCGGAGCACAGGCTCCGGACGCACAGGCTCAGTGGCCATGGCTCACGGGCCCAGCCGCTCCGCGGCATGTGGGATCTTCCCAGACCAGGGCACGAACCCATGTCCCCTGCATCGGCAGGCGGACTCTCAACCACTGCGCCACCAGGGAAGCCCGAACATTCTGTTTTTATGAGACTTCGTAAAAGGTGCTCAGTGTCCTTCTGATTACCGGAATCCAAGTGTCTAGGCCCGGCTCCCCATACCAGATCCACTCCTGTCTGTCCTGTGTGGTGAGCGGGACCTACCCCAACCCTGACCTAACTCAGCCCACAATTATCCCCTCATATTCCTACTTCGATGCTCTCAGGCCATGGGAAGCCTTCCTAAACACTGTTGGATTTCGCACTCCTACACCTTGTCCTTTTCTTATAAACCCTGATGCTGCCACTGCCAGCCTCAGCCTTCCCAGGGGTGCCCGGCAATAGCCATTTTTGACCTCATGACGGACTGGAAGACGGGGAGAGGCGACACAGAGATGACCAAGCTAGCTCTTAGAAACCCTCTGAAACACGTCTGTGAAGCTGTCTAACCCGAGCGGAGGTGAGGACATTTTCCCGAAGTTCCACAATCACCCATTATGGAAGGCTCACTATGCATCAGGTGTTAACACAAGATCCATCTCACATTAGCTCATTTAATCCTTTTGATGTCCCTCTGGGAGAGCTCCATAATGAATCCTATTTTTTACTGATGAAGAAACCAAGGCTAAGAGAAGTTAAACAACTCGCCCAAGGCGGAGTCAAGACTTTGCCCGGTTCCAAAGCACGTGTTCTTCCCACATTGCAGGACCTTATATTACAGCGTGGATAAGACCAGTCCTTCTTACTAGTCTAGAATCTTCCTCCAAGTTTTGCCTGTCAAAGACCCAAACTATTATTAGGGAAGATGTGTGAATATTTCATCCTAAAACAGAAGACCCAGAGGCTGTCTGCCCAGCCACACAAGGCATTCCGCTCTCTATCAGGAAGTTTTAATTTTTTCTGTGTCATTAGGCCAGAGATGCCAAGAATATTCATGCTGTGGTGGGTACCAGCAGTACTCTAAACTGTAGAAAAAGATTTTAAATGAAAAACTTTAGAATGGATACATTTGAATGTAAACAGGTACCACAATATTTTACTGGAGGCACTTTACTCAACTGTATCTTGTTTTTTTAAAAAGATAGTTGAACACAATGTTGATTATAGCACTGCTTGTGATACGGGGTGTTTGAGGCAACCTAAGAGCCCACCACTAAGGGAATGGTCAGTGAACCACAGTACATGCATACTTTGGAATACCGTGCAGCTGAGAACCAACAGCCCAGGTGTACATATGGCCACAAGGATAAATCTTAACACGCTGTCTTGAGGGGCAAAAAATATAAACAAAACTAAAAAAATTAGACAGGCATGTTATTAATCTATTAAGTATAATTATAAATAAAAGAAAAGGAGCTGTGTGACTTGGTGCCGTTCATATAAACTGAAAAAATATAGAAAATGACACTTTTCCCTTTATACAGAATCCATGACACATAATAAACATCTATTACTGAGTGCTTCTAGAGGGGAAGGGGACGGGCCTGGGTAAACAGACAAAGGGGACAAGGAGGGTCTTGCATACAGAAGGCCAGGACCTGAGGGATGTGATTACTTCAACCTTCTACACTAAGGGGTTCAGCAAAGGCGAAGCTGGGGGGACAGGGAGGGGTGGGAGGAGGGGAAGGTAGGAGCCAAGAGGGAAGACAGAGGAGGAGACAGTCACAGGGTGGACACAAGGTATGAACCCAGCTCAGAGCTTTGCTTCCACAGGGTCACTGTAATCTCGTAGTTCTATTTCGTGGCGGTATAACAGTCCGTCCCCAGTTCTGGGAACGTTCCACGTCCTCATGTGCACACGGCCACACACCCCCGACCCCTGTACAACCAAGCCTGGACTGGACCCAGTTTGCAGGCTGGAATACTAACGTAAACTGAAAATGGCAATTGTTGGCATGAGAACTGAACCCTTGGACTGATGCCTATAAAAAATGCTCCATTTTCTTTTTATAAATACACAGACTGGCAGAGTATAAACACCGCAATGCGCAGAGAGCCAGGAAATGAAGAGAGAGGTGGGCTCACAACTGGATGTGCCTGCAAGTTCCCTTCCCTGCCCTCCCCCTGCACGCACTGAATCCAGCGGAGGCAGTGACCACACCTCTCCTTCCCTGGGACCCCGGCCTTGGAGAGTCCGCCTGTCTCTTAACCTCAGGCCGGGTGGGGAGGCACTGGGGTGGTGGGGGGAAAAGCCGTCGGGAGCCAGGAATGGTGAATGAACTCCTAAACACACTCTCCACTGACACATCACTAAAAATAAGTATGCTTACATGCATGACACATTTTTGGAACAGGACACTGAACTCTCTCTTTTCTCCTCTCTAGGGACTTAACGTTTCATACTCATCTCTATAGGAAATAAAATGCAGGTACAAGAACTCTGAGTGTGGTAGGTAGGAGCTTCTGATGTCTGTGAGCAATGCACATTTGCCAAGAGCTGCAGAGAACGGCTGGGCACCGTGTATCAGCTGCTAGTCCGCATCCCGGTCAAACGCTGATAAGGCTCACTTGGGCATTGCCTTATTTAGTCAGACTTCTGTGCCCAAACACCGGTGCACAGTGACAAGTGCACATGCTATTACCAGTCTTTCTCCTCTTGGTCACTGGTGCTGACACACCAATTACAAAAAGTGTCTCCATTACTTAGACAGCCGCTTGCCTTTCCCAGCAGGTAATGGTATTACAAATAAGCCTGAACATGTCTACTGGGCAAAGAATTCCCATAAGGAACACCGAAAATTAAACTCTAATTCTTAAGGCTTTCCACCCCCTGTACCTCAACACTGGAACAAATTATAATGTTATACGTTAATACTCTATTGGCTAAACTGCTTATTTTTTTGTCGTGTTGTATATTATTACTCTATTTGGCTAAACTGCTTTTTTTCCATAAACTAGAATGATTATTATTTCTAACTATATTATTTCTAAAAAGAAGCATAGTGTTGTAAACAGCCTAATATTAGAAGTCAATAATTTGACCTAGACCTTATTGTGCTCTTAACTGCACCAATATATATGAATCTTGTACGTCTATATACACATATACATGTATGTACATAAACATATATATTTAACATATGTATTTAAATTATTAAATTATTATTATTTAAATTATCTTCTGCAAGAAATCTAGCATATGAGCAGTTTTAATTGCTTAGAGGATGAGGAAGCTCTTTATGTATTGATAAGGAATGATACGTACTGTTAATTAAAAAAAGCACAGAGTACAGAATAGTGTGGATTCCAGTTATAATCCTATATATACAATTCCAAGACCTAAAAACCTTTAAAAACCATAATTTTGTTTTTTGTAAGTTTAGTGCCAAAACTTATTTGACAGTAACACCTGAATGCAACTGACATGAGTTGCATTTATGGTTCTTATGGCTATTTACGGTTCTTATTTATCCCACTTGGTATGAATATTCAGTTTCCCTGGAGAATTCATTTCTTTTATTACTCAGCACTGCTCAGACCCCCTGGGGGGTGTTATGTAATTTATGCTATATGCACCATATTGCTTTTCTAAAATCCAATAAACTGAATTCTAAAATGAATCTGCACCCAAAAGGTTTTGGAAATCAGTTATGGACTTGTGGTATGTAACCATCTGCGTAAAAGGGAATAAAGTGTGTATCTGGATGTAGGAATATCAGAAAAATTTTATAAAGTCCTAATAACACTGGTTGTCTTTGGGGGTCAGGAGCGGGAGAGGGATTTACCACTCAGCTTATTCCATTTTGTAACTTTAAAAGTTTGAACCATGAGCGTGTATCACGCATTCACAAAATAAAGAAAATTAAAAAAACTTTAAAGCACAAATTTTAAGCATACCACAAGAGCCCGATCTACTTAAAATCCATCCTGTTAACAAGTCTGACAGGCAACGCTTCACACCCACTGTCAGTGGGTCCCTCTGACCAAACTCCCTCAGTCACCGTGAACTCTGGTTTCTTTCGACTCTCGTCTTGAGCACATACAGGTCTTTCCAGTGCGTTCCCCTCTTCCTCTAAATACTGTTTGCCTTTTGCTTCTTAAATGAAACCTTTGTCTCCCTAACCCGCCTGTGGTTACTTCAATTATGTCTGTAACTCTCTGAAACTCATGTAGTTGGCCAGATATATGCTTACTTATTGGTCCTATTTTTTCTATTACACTGGAATCTCATGAAAGTAGGGATAAAATATCTGGCTTTAAAAACTCTACTTGCGGGGCTTCCCTGGTGGCGCAGTGGTTAAGAATCCGCCTGCCAATGCCGGGGACACGGGTTCGAGCCATGGTCCAGGAAGATTCCACATGCTGCGGAGCAATTAAGCCCATGCACCACAACTACTGAGCTCACGTGCCGCAACTACTGAAGCCCACACACCTAGAGCCCGTGCTCTGCAGCAAGAGAAGCCACCACAATGAGAAGCCCGCACACCACAACAAAGAGTAGCCCCCGCTCGCCGCAACTAGAGAAAACCCGTGAAGAGCCCAAACAGGCAAAAATAAATAAATGAATCAATCTAAAAAAACCGAAAAACAAAAAAACTTTACTTGGCACAGTTTTTCTTACATGGATGGTCAGTTATACTGTGTGTATATCTGGTCTTCCTAATGAGCCTTCTAGGGCCTGCTCATATAGTGATAAATATTAGCTAAACTGAATTAAGCCTAGAAAAGAAAAATTACTTCCCAGGAAAGCTTTAAAATGAAAATAAAATGGAAAAAACAATCAAGGCAGGCTTTTGAAGGCTCAAATACCACTTGTAATGACAATTAGAGGTAGAACCCTGGGCTGACAGGGAACCATTCTGAATTTACAATTTCCAAGTGCTGACACATACCCTGATGGTGGAGAAAACTCAGTTACGTTTTGGTGCTCTTGCATACAGAAGAAATGATCTAACAAGAAATGCTCTGGGGCTTCCCTTGTGGCGCAGTGCTTGAGAGTCTGCCTGCTGATGCAGGGGACACGGGTTCGTGCCCCGGTCCGGGAAGATCCCACATGCCACGGAGTGGCTAGGCCTGTGAGCCATGGCCGCTGAGCCTGCACGTCCGGAGCCTGTGCTCCGCATCGGGAGAGGCCACAACAGTGAGAGGCCCGCGTACCACAAAAAAACAAAACAAAAGAAAACAAGAAATGCTCTGAGTTAAAGGAGTAAGTTATCTACTAATCGTGATGAGTCCTGAAGACCTAAACTAAGAGTCAGAATCTTTAAAAATCATTGACTTCTAAATTTAGAAAAAACCCAAATCTTTATCTTAGAATCCCTGAAATCACTTCAAAATGATTTTTGAAAAGGTCACTAAATTGCATTAGTACACATATTCCTTTTAACAATTAGTCCAGTTTCTCCTTTTTTAAGACATAGCAGAGACTTTTGAAGAAGAGTAAAATTCCATCCAGTGAAGTGAAACTTGCCTCTATACAGTTCATCCAAGTCTACTGCTTTGGCACTGGTAACAAACCTTTGCATTCAAAACCATTTGAGGGACTTCCCTGGTGGCACAGTGGTTAAGAATCCACCTGCCAACGCAGGGGACACGGGTTCGAGCCCTGGTCCAGGAAGATCCCACATGCCACGGAGCAACTAAGCCCATGCTCCATAGCTACTAAGACTGTGCTCTAGAGCTCACGAGCCACAACTACTGAGCCCATGTGCCACAACTACTGAAGCCTGTGCGCCTAGAGCCTGTGCTCTGCAACAAGAGAAGCCACCACAATGAGAAGCCCGTGCACCGCAATGAAGAGTAGCCCCTGCTTGCTGCAACTAGAGAAAACCTGTGCACAGCAACGAAGACCCAATGCGGCCAAAAATAAATAAATTTATTTTTAAAAAAACCATTTGAAACCCCCACTCCAAACAGAAACCATATTTTCTCTCCTTTTTATCCTAATAAATTAATCCTACTACAGAAATTCACTTTTTTTTTTTGGCCATGCCCCACAGCTTGTGGGATCTTAGTTCCCCGACCAGGGATTGAACCTGGGCTCGTGGCAGTGAAGGCTCCGAGTCCTAAGCACTGGACCGCCAGGGAATTCCCAAGAAATCCACTTTTAAACCATGTATGTGTAATCACAAGATAAAGACAGAATGCCTAAATAGTTCTCAATACAAATATGTACTTGTTGTAACTAATAATCACTGAATTTTTTCTTTAAGCCAGAAAAACCTTGGTCAGAATTCTAAGTCACCCTTCTCACTTTACAGATGAAAAAACCAAGTCCAGAGAAGTCACAGTTTATTGGATGTGTTCGATCTGCTGTGCACTTTGAGGTACGCAATTATCAAGAAGAACTGGCTGAACTTATTTAAAGAAACAAGTACACACCTATAGCCTGTTAAGTACTGAAACAGAGGTCTGCACCCAATGCCAAGGGTGGAGAGAGGAAGACGGAGGGAGTTAAAGAAGGCAGGCCCGGGGGGCGGAGGGGGCACTTCCGCAGGGACAGGTTTCATCATCCCCCCTCCTCCGTGGGTCGCTAAGCCTCCTGCCACCCTCCCTGGCAGAATTTCAGCTGCACCAGCACTTCTGCCCACTAATCGGCTGTTTACTTGTCTGGCTTGCCCAAAGGGCAACGGCCGCCTTTGAAAACCCATTTCTGGACCATACGTAAGGTCAGCGTGGAGTAGGCTCTCGGTCAGCAGCCATCAAATGAACTGGATCTACACATGACTTTGCGGTAAAAATGGGCCAATCCAGAAGGATGGTGGATGCTGTCTTTGAGTGGAGAAGTGGGAAACAGGAGAAGGCAGATGTGAACAGAAAAAGCAAGAGCTAGAAGGCAAGAGATAGTTAAAGGAACACGTGAGTGCTCAAGGAAATGCTTTATGAGGAAGGTGAAACAAAAAGAAAGTTAAGCCCGTGGACAATTTCTCAACAGAGATGAATGTGTTTCATTCTTAGTTAACACTAAATAAACAGGTCAGGAAACGAGACACTCCTTAGGTTATTTGAACAATCTTTTTTCCCCACATTTCCGATAAGACCTAGTAAATGTTTCAGCTGTGTAGAGCTGACTTGGCCTTAAAAAATGACTTTCAAACTGTGCACTTCTTTTGTGCACGGAGTGAAAGTGTTACCTAAGACTTCCCTGCTTGGCAAACACAGACTCACTCGGTGAAGGGAGTGTATGAGATACCAGAAAGGAGGCTGCTGTGTAAACTGTGAAAGACAGCAACAAACCAACCCAAAGAAATCCATCTATTCTAAAACCACAGGATCCCTTAAACCAAGCTACCGCCAGTAAGGGGGAAATAGATTTTCTATAGAAACCTTATTTGAGAAGATAGTGTATTTGTTTAGTTAGATCCTATTGTCATGTCTTTCCCGGTTTAAAACGATAAATGACCACCAGGGCCTAACATAACTGCAGTCATGGCAATGGGCGTCTGTATCCACCACAAGTGTGCCACTAGCTAGAGCACGGTCCTCTTTAAAGAAAGATGCTAACACACATTTGCTTAGCAAGAACAATAAGATGGTCTAGCAGATTTATAATGGTAATTAAAGCTTTGATTTTTACAAAAGGTGATAACCCCAAAGGTATTTCATTGAAAAGTGCACAGTAATCACAAACCTTCAGTAGCACACCAGGAATCAGGTACATTACAAGATGTTCCCCATTGTGCTACTGTTGCCCTCACACCTGCTTCTGTGCCCTCTTCTCATGCTCTTTGCTCTGCTTAGAACACATTCCCCCCCACCCCCCATTTCTGCTGCCGAAATCCTTCTAGCAGTTCAAGACCAAACTCTAACCCTCTCCCCATAAAGCCTTTCCTGGTGCTCAAAAAGGATGAATCACTTTGCCCTTTTAAACTTTACCGCAGAACTGAAGATTCTGAAAACCTGATTCTAGCCGGGCACTTACTCTTCACCTTGGATCACGGTGACCTGTCACGTTCCACCACGAGGCTCTAAGCAGCTGGAGATCCAGCATTATCTCGGGCTCACTTGCAAACTCCTAGCAGCGCTCCCTCACGGAAGCACCAACAGTATTCACTGAGATAAAGAGGGAGGGGGTCTGGGTCTTGCACGAATTTTCACAATACGAGTGGCATGTGGGTCTGTACTAACTTCTCCCTAGTTTTTACTTTATTCTTCTGATGTCATTTTGCAAATGGCAAATTCACCCAGCTTTATATGGAGAGAAGCGTGGTTTCAGTTGTTTCCCTAAAGCCTAAGCAGACACACTTAGAGAAGAATATAGTGAAGATGTTTTAATAATCTTACAATAGACACTGCACACTTTTTTCTTTGATTAAATGGAGAAGCAGTATAGGAGAATTTTCTATCCAACTTTCATGTTATTTTCTCGTACTTTCAAGTCTGGCTATTTCTTCTAAACAAGTTGATTGAAGCAATGAGGTGGGAATACAGAAATGCAGGGAAGTAGGTAGGCCAGTGTGTTGAAAAGAGAAGCCCCATCAAATCCTGTTTACTAGCAAGGCGAGACCAGGACAAAGACACAGGTGTTTAGCTTAAAGCTGTTTAAACTTCCATGGCAGACAAAACACAATGGTGAATCAGGCTGGTCTCACAAAAGAAACCTGCATCGCAAAAATCTGTCTTTATGGCCATCGTGTGCACATACCCTGGGGCAGCCTTCAGGCACCTCACCCAGAGGCCTGGCCGTGTACACAACAGGCTGGGGTCTTTCTTCACGTTTGTATGTGACGTATTAGGAGAAAATCATTCGTCCTGGTCTAGAACTGAGTGAGAATCTCCGCAGCCCTCTTTCTCAGAGACCTATGGCTGCCGACGCACTCCTACTCACCCAATAACTGAACATGTCTATAATACTTGAACGTCTTCAAAACCTCGGATGGTGCCTCAGAAGGCACCACGCCCTCGCTGGCTATGCCCAACGAGGCAGCAAGAGAACCACTTTACCGAAAACCTCTCTCTGGGCCCCATGGTAAGAGCCCACACCTGCACAGCACCTGCTGGTGTCAGACCCTGTTCCACACGCTTAATACATAACAACTCATGGGAGAACTCACTCCCACCCCATGAGGCGGCATCACTAATCATCACGCTCACTTCACAGATGAGGAAACTAAGGCTTGGAGAGGTGAAATTGTCGGCTTGAGGCCACTCAGCTGAAAAGTGACAAAGCCAAACTTGTAGTTGCTCTGGGCTCCTCACTGCTATACCACGTTACAGAAAGATTTCAAAAGAATTCCCTAAACTTCTCCGGGCAAAAATCAGGTTGTCGGGCTTCCCTGGTGGCGCAGTGGTTGAGAGTCCGCCTGCCGATGCAGGGGACGCGGGTTCGTGCCCCGGTCCGGGAAGATCCCACATGCCGCGGAGCGGCTGGGCCCGTGAGCCATGGCCGCTGAGCCTGCGCGTCCGGAGCCTGTGCTCCGCAACGGGAGAGGCCGCAACAGTGAGAGGTCCGCGTGCCGCCAAAAAAAAAAAAAAAAAAAAAAATCAGGCTGTCATGTTAAAGATTTATGTGAATTTCTTCCCCCTTTCTCCCGTCTGAAGTTCTCTGCGACACAGCCAGATCACATTCACCTCTTCCTTGATCTTCCGACGATGATAATTAAGAGCTGACTTACGTGCCTCTCTTTCCAGGAGCAGACTGACCAAAAAGAGGGATGGCGTTTTCTCGGAGCTCAAACTATGGTTCAGAGCCAGGCACACACCACCATCCCTGACATATTTCTGCCAGAAATAGGATAGTTGGGACACCACTGTTGGAAGACAGTGGGCAGTGGGGTGTGGCAGTGGACGCCCGCCCCCCAGCAGTGGCTGGCAGCCCCTGGGAGACACGAGGACGCTCTTGCAGAGCACAGAAGGGGGGTCCCCCCACTGCAGGCAGGGGTTACACTCGCCTCTCTGCTTTTTCACATCAGGCTACCCAGGCACGATGCAGGCCTCACTCTGGTCTGTCCTGGGGGAGTGATGGGGACGGCAACCTGCAGGCCTGAGGGAGCTTCTCTGACTGTGGGAGTTGGTGGAGCCACTGGAACCAACAGCAATGAAACAGGCGCAGCCAAATGGCTAGAAGGAACGGGCTCCAGAGCCCAGGGCCTCACCTGTAAGATGAACTCTTAGCACTGGACAGAAAGTCCTCGGCACTGGCTCTTCCTGTACCTCTCAGGCCGATCATAGAAGCCTACCTTACTCACCTCTCCAGCTTCAGTTCTAAGGGAAGCATCTGAACGCCATCCAGGTAGACAGGAGAAGAGCCTAGGTGAAGTCGGCCACAGGGAACGAAACAGGGCCAAGAGTGGGCCTGGGCGGACCTGCCCTGATTCGCACACCACCGAGCCCAAGTAAGCCAAAGTGAACAGCAGGCAAAGGCTCTACACCAACCTCTCTTTTCCCGAGAATTCCTCCTCTTCCTTGGAACAAACCTCCTATCTGGTGATGCTCCCACACGTTGCCTCAACCTCCACGAAGCTCTTATTTAATTTCCAGCCGCCTTGCTAGTTGCTTACATACCCATCTCTCTGTCACTTGGTTATAAATTTCCGGCAGGATGGGTCCCTATCGTTCTCATTTTGATTTCTCCTAGGGCACCAACCTTCCTCCCTTGCTCTACACAGAGCATGCATTCGGGAGAGGGTGGAAATGATTACAAAATTGACTCTAGGCAGTTCCCTGGTGGTGCAGTGGTTAAGAATCCACCTGCCAATGCAGGGGACGTGGGTTCGAGCCCTGGTCCAGGAAGATCCCACATGCCGTGGAGCAACTAAGCCTGTGCGCCACAACTACTGAACCTGCGCGCCACAACTACTGAGCCCACATGCCACCACTACTGAGCCCGTGTGCCACAACTACTGAAGACCTCACGCCTAGAGCCCATGCTCCGCAACAAGAGAAGCCACCACAATGAGAAGCCCACGCACCGCAACGAAAAGTAGTCCCTGCTCGCCACAACTAGAGAAAGCCCACGCAGCAACGAAGACCCAACGCAGCCAAAATAAATAAATTAATTAAAAAAAAATTGACTCTAACATGAGAAAGTTATCATCCACTTTCCACTTCAATTGATTACCTTGTTTAACCCTCATGACGATCTCCTGAGGAGCTATCACATTCCCGATGTGCAGCTGAAGCGGCATGAGGCCTGGACAGCTCGAACCACTTGCTTAGGACACATCATTGGCAGCTCCAGGACCTGAACGCAGACTGGGGCTGCAGTGTCTATTCTCAGCCACTAACAGTTTAGATGGCCTCTCTGTGCCCTGGAACCACGTGGATATAAATGACAATAGAGGTTTTTTGCAGGGAAGAAACAAAAGAGAGCTCTTCAGCCCCCACGCTTTCACCCTTGTGGTTCCCTCTGCTTGGAAAGCCCTTCTTCCCCTTTCTCTTCCTGGAAAAGCCAACTTGTCTTCTCAAGAGCTGTCCCTCGAAGTCCCTTGTGGTTTCCCTGTGTGTTTAAAGACCCTCTGTTGGGCTCTTACGCATACTGTCCTTTGCTATATCGCACCAGGTAATACCTGCTGGTTTTCTCCTCAACCTCCTGCCCTAGTATATGACCTCTCTGAGGGCAAGTGCTGTCTTTTCACAACACTCCACGTCGAAGTATTCAACAACTATTGGCTGTATCAGTTTATGTAGCTGAGCCCTAGGAAATCAGCATCATGAACCATAAAGACCTTTTATTAATGAATGATCATTTCTATTAAACTGAACAATCTTTATGCAGTAATCTCAGTACAGAGATTTTAAAGATACATATATGTAGTACCGAGCTGATAGAGGAACTGTCAGAAACCTGATTAGATTTTAGCCTTGTACTGTGGATTCTAAATCTCTAAGGAAGAATACCAACCTAAAGACGACAAATCAATCAAAACCAAGTATTTAGAGTGCCAACAACGTCTCGACTGACACCTGTGCTTGGTTCCATGCAAGGTATAAAAATTGAATTGTTCTTTTTGGCTATACAGTATATATTAATGAGCATCAAATAGGCCTCTAAAGTCTAAAAAAGACCTGCTCATGATGACCATTTTCTTTCCAGGCGTGCAGTATAAGTAAACATTGCATTCGGCGTACAACCCTCCGAATTCTTACTGAAAATGGCTCTAGCTAGCTTTAGATTTGTGCTGAATTATTAGGAAAAACTTTCAGTAATTCTGTATGGCTTTATAGCTCAGTAGTTCACTGTTTATTAATTCAGACTTCTAAAGATTATTTAGAATTTAAGTGAGCAGAATTTCATACTAATCAGAGATGAAATGGATGGGCGAAAGGAGGAAAAGAAAAACTAGGAGGAAAAAACCCCTGAAAATGTCATGAGAGAATCCAGTTCTGCACAGACTATCTTCAGTTCCTAAAGGTCCTTACACCTATTTAGTGCAGGAGCTGTAAATATACCAATTTGCCCAAAAATTTCATTTTCTTTTCCTGCAAAGATATCCCTTCTTAATCTCCATGACTTGAAAGCTTAAACTTTTACATCTCTGGCTATTCACAGTCCTCACAGAGACAAAAATTATAAAGCATGATTCAATGTAATCCATGGTGTTGAAAGAGCAACTTACATGTGAAGAGTTTATGACATAAACAACTTTACATTTTGATTCACTTAAGAAGCATTCATCATTTGTTAAAAATATTTTTTCTTTTCATATTTTCCTGTTTTAAAGGCAAGAAAAACCTTGACAGACTAGAAGCAGTAACCAGCTTCTTAATGGAAAAATCATACTGCTCGACAGAGACCCCTGCACCTCATCAAGCACTCCCACACCTGCCCGTCTTCCAGCAGGAGTGGTGTTTTCTCAGGTGGTTGGTCAGATCCTGCTGAGAAGGCCCTTAGCCAGCAGGAGCTGGCTAAGGATTTGCACCAAAGCCTGGACTGGGCTCCTGGACATGCCAGCCCTTGGAGACCAGGTGGATTTTCTATTACAAGCCAGCAAGGGGATCAAACAGAACAAACCTGCAATGAGTTAAGAGTGGGGAGGGCAGAGAAGGAAAAGACGTAGTTGGTATCACGGAACATCATAAGCACAAAACAGACCCCTAGCACCCCCATGGTTTTGATCCTAAGCTGAACCCAAGTGTTCTTCCTGGGACTCCTAACTCACTCACTGTCCTACCTACTCCATGTAGGGAAAACGTCTACTAATGTCCTTCTAGAGGTACACCCTGGATGATACGGTTTGGGGCCTGAAATCAGCCACTGCAGAGTTTTCACACTCTTTAACTAGTAAGGCATGTTATCTTCATGCAAGTCATGTCCTTATTCCCTTCATTTTGTACACATTTTTTTCTGTAATGCAGGTCACATTTTAGTATAGTTTTAGAAACACTTCTGAATAGAACTATCACTTTAATCAGGAAAAATACCTGAAACATGTATGTTAATTAGCCATTAGTACATTATTTAAAAGAATTTTTTTTTGAATCCTTGGTTTACTTCATTGGGTTTATAAAGTTATAAACCTACCGATTTTTCTATTTGAGTACTTTGTACTAAATGTAGTTTTCCCAGTAAACCTGTTGACAAAAATCATGTTTTAAATAGGGAAAAAATGAAAGGTGCCTTTTCTAAGCATCTTAGGCGAAGCAAGTCATGGATGTTAATTTCATTCTCTTACGTGGACTTAGTCAAAGACACTAGGCAGCATGGAGTTCATGAAAGCTATGACTAGAGTATGGCTAATCAACTAGATAGTGTGATGGCTCGTCTCTTAATAGAGTTAAAAAAAACAATTTGCTAATTTGATTTCAGACAGTGGAATTATGCAAATAGAGATGTCAGCTATAACCACAACCAAACCTTGCTCGGCATCTTGTCTTAGTACAAAATAATTCCCTGCTTCTTTCCACATACAGGCCACTATCTCTAACTCTTCCGTATCAATCTCTCTACCCCAGCCCCCTCTACTCATTTTCCTAACAACCCCTTATTATAAGTGACAATGCATATCTTTCTTTGATGTTTTCATTTCCTCTGGAAGCTCTTAAATGCACAAGGCTTCAAAGTGCCACTCTTACAGGAATCTCCTCTGTTTTCTTCCTCCTTGAAGGGCCATAAATTGAAAGCTCCTCCCCAGAGCGTCTCCATCATCATTCATGGTCTGCCTGTGCTCTTAGCTACCTAGGCTCAGACCCTCAGAGCCTGAACTCCCTTGTACACAACTACCTGCACACGAGATGAGTTCCCCTTTATACATTTCAAGAATCCAGTCCTTTATGCCTGGATTGACCTATTCGTGTCCTGATGGTCCTGTCCTAACTTCTGCTGCTTGAAATCCACCTTGTGCAGGGCAGCCAAAATCATTCTCCTCACATGTTGTTTTGCTCATGTCATGAACTTCCTCAGAACTCTGAAACAGTTTCCACTTGTGTGTTGCATAACACCTGATTAGTGCTTTTCGGATCCTTTAATAGTCAGCACCCCTTATCTAATTGTCCTCCTCTCCCGACATGACTCAGCTGTGCTCTCTACACCACTGCAAAGCAGAAGAACACTGTGAGGCTTAGATTACACACGCCAGTGGGTGGTGCAAAATCCAGAAGGGGTTTGAGAACATTTTTGTACACACATTTGTAAGATTCCTCAAAAGGGGATGACGCTCCGGAGTCTGAATCTGACAGCAGGGGGGTCTGTCCAGCGTCTCCAGCCTCCTACTCTCCTAGTATTTTTATTCTTTTCGACAAACCAACAGCATTAATTTTCAGGAATTTCAGAGCAGCTCCACGACTGCCCTCCCCAGATTTACCAACTTTCCGGGTCACTGTTCCTGGTGGTAGGATGAGGGTGAGAGGGCAGCGCTTGCCCATGAAAGAGCCTTGTTTTCAGGTTTCACTGGCAATGGGAGTCATTAGGGAAGTCAACACAGAACAGTAGATGATTAACAAGGCTATGAAACTAAAAGAAAGATCTACTCCAGCAAGCCACAAGGACAATATTGCCCACAGATACTGAGCACTGGCGATATTCACTGCCTTTAAGCGGTTTCTCTTTCTCTTCAGGCTGTGAGTCATCAGATATGCTATTCTTCCCCCTCCTAGCAAAATCTCCGTTTGCCTCTGTGACAAATCATGCCTTTGCTTCCCTTTAAAATGTTGCTGAACACTCAAATTCCTTATGAAATCACTCCAGGACAATTCCACATGGCATCAGACACGCCCGTTATACCTAGAACCCCTCTTTATTCACGCCGTCTAATTTTCCTCCCTTTTCTCATTACTGGGCATTTCTTTAGGGCCAGCATTGCTATACATACATGTTCACGCAGACACCGTTTATGGGAGGGATGCTTGAGACTTGTTTTGTTTTCCTTCTTTTGTTGGCTTACGCCTTCTACTTCCCTGGAAATATCTTTAAGGTCTTATTACTGGGCACCAAACACGGTGGAGGCCCTGTAACGATTACAAATATAGCAACTGTAATTTAAAGAAAACTTTTAAACAATAAAGTTTAGTGACTGAACTTCAATGACACACAATTAATGCATTACTGAAGACTCCAAAGCCAAAAAAAAGGGAAAAACCTTTCAATAAGGTTTCTTCCCCTTGTTTTCATTTATGGAATTACTGACTGCTCACTTTAGAACCACATTTTAATCATTCCAACGAGTGGAAAGTTATTCTGATTTAGTAAGGAGTAAGAAGAATAGCATAATTTTTTAAAGAGCTTTCACTGTCAAGTTTATCCACTAACATTAAAAAAAAAAAAAAACCAAAACCCAAAATATGACTATGATATGTGGCCAAGTAAAAAGTCTTTGGACCTGTTTTATGAACAATTTATTTCTTTTTAATACCTCTAAGACTGACCATTTAGACATTTTAATCTTCTTCAAAACTTGTATGGAACGGGGTCAGAGGGCTAACAGTTGACTGAATGTATTACTTTGTGCTATTATTTAGCCACTTCTGTGAGTACAAGTTACCTCTCACCAACTCAAAGCTCGTGTGTGCGTGGGCAGAGGGGCACGGGGTCGGGCTCACGCTTCCTCTCCCCCCACAGGGCTAGTGCAGGTCTAAGCGTGTGAGCATCTAACAATGCCTCTGACTTGATCAACATTGACTGGAATGTCAGGGGTGCTTCAAAACCGTTTTGATTTTGGTTCGATGTTTCTCACTACAAGCCTGCTTCTAACAGTTTACACGGCAGGTCGTTTCCCCTTTCAGCCCACCATCTTCTGATTGCAGACAAGTCTAGAGGTGGAAGAATAAAACGTCAGTGGTGTTTCACTGAGCGATTTACTCACGGAGTAGTTTCTGTATGAGGCATCGTTGGTAGAGTTATGTGAAGTCAAGGTTCAAAAACAGGCAAAGGGGGCTTCCCTGGTGGCGCAGTGGTTGAGAGTCCGCCTGCCGATGCAGGGGACACGCGTTCGTGCCCCAGTCCGGGAAGAGCCCACATGCCGCGGAGCGGCTGGGCCCGTGAGCCATGGCCGCTGAGCCTGCGCGTCCGGAGCCTGTGCTCCGCAACGGGAGAGGCCACAGCAGTGAGAGGCCCGCGTACCGCAAAAAAACAAAACAAAACAAAACAAAACAAAACAAAACAAAAAACAGGCAAAGGAGGTGAACTCACAGGACGGCAGAGACCCAGACTGGGGCTTTCTGTCACTGCCTGGTCCCGTTTTTCCCACTTCCTCACTCCCATGGCATCGGTAAGAAAAAGAGACCTGGAACGGTTACTTGTTCAATATGTCAGAAATAAATCACCCACATTCTGGGAATGAACGAAACGTTTGGCTAATAACCTGATTTAGGGGCGTTAGAGCATCAGACACACAATATCCTAGATCTGCCTCCATCAATTTCTGCTCGTTTTATCCCTTGCTTCTCTACCACCCCAGCCTTCGACTGGGTCTTTGTCATCTCCACAGACCAGGCCTCCAGTCTTGGCCCCATTTAAATCCATCTCAAAGGCAGATGGTTTCCTGATCAAATTCCTTCAAAGACTCCCCAAGGCCAGCAGTGGAAAACCCAGCTCCCCAAACCTTCACCACCTCGTTTCCCGTCGGATCTCAATGTAGCAAACTTCAGCGCGCCTGAGAGTAACCTGGGAAGTCTGCGAAATGCAGACCTCCGGGCCTCGGCCAAAGAAGAGTTATTAATTCAGCCCCAGGTGGAGGACGAGGAATTTTTCAGCAGCCCTGGGGGATCTGCCCTCGGGGTGCATGGGGCGCGCCTGGGGAGCGCTGCCCTCCAGTCCCACTGCTTGTAGGAACGCACCCCATGCACTTTCACTCCACTCTGGCCTCCCAGGATGTCCCTTTGGTCTGGAGCATCCTTGCCACAGTCTGCTTCCTGCCTAATCGCCACAGCTCGGGCTCAGCCCCACTCCCATAAGCCCCACGCGCGTTTGGTGTTCCTCTTCCTCTACGCATGCTCACAGGTTGACCTCAGCATTTACGATACTATATTGACAGTATCTGTTTAGGTTTGTCTCCTGCACAAGGTCTGTGGCTGTTGAATGAATAATGTCTGTTAAAGGAAACAGTGGCAAATGAAGTATATGACTAAATAATTCTGCTTCCAGACAGATCTTCCTTTAGGAACCGAGAGAGGACGTGGGTTAAAGAAAAAAAAAAAATCCTACCCCAATTCTCAAAATCCTGTGGAGGTTAAAGCCTTGGGCTCCGATGGTTATGCTGCCTGGGATCCTCCCTTGATAGGTCGTCTATTTGTTTTGTGACCTTTCTATACCTCAGTTTCCTACCTACTCACAGAGTTGCCATGGGGATTAGGTGAGATGACAGATGACAAGCTCACAGCACAGGTCCAGGCACCAGGTAACCACTCAAGACATGTCTGCCTGCACGTGGCTGAAAGGCAGCGCCCCAGCTGCTATCCTCAGAGCAAAAGGGGAAGGGCGCTTGCACTGATGCATGATATACACGGGGGAACCGTTTAGAGTGTCTACACTGCTTCCATATCTGGAAACACTGCCAAAAAAATCACTAACTGCTAAACAGCTACCTTTGGCGTTTCTGTATCCAAAGGCTGCTAAGGAGATTCCTGCTACTGTCAAAAATCATCTTACAGACTCCATGCAGAAATCTTAATTTAAATTTAAAAATGTGATTTAAATGAAAATAATTTAAGTATTTTAACAGTTTAATATTTTTTAAAGAAAGCACAGTTATCTTCCCTTCCGCATTATAAAATTCTTCTGCACTTTACATTCTTCCGTTACTTTACATTCCTATTGTTAGGGGTGACGTTACAGATTTGAAGAGACATTTTATTAAGTTCTCTTAATTTAGTCCGGGCCTGCTGTGCATCTTGAGAGTGGTCACAAGAGATTAACAGGGGTCAGGCAAAGGAAAGGGGCCTGGCAGCGAGGGCCATTCCAGGCAGAGGGAGCTGCTCGTGCAAAGAGCGCGGGAAGCGGTCTGCAACAAACCACCCCGGCTGGGTTATGTGTTCCCAGGTGGGGCCCTCCGGCCTGCAGCCCCGCCTCGCTCCCAGCTCCTGTCCGGCTGCACAGGAACCCGCCAGCGTATCTGGTCTTAACAACACGCTTTGTTTCTTATTCATCTCTGTATTCCTAGGGCCTAGTGCCATGTTTGGACAGAGCTGGCACTAAATAAATGTTTGCCCAATGATGTTTCTCTAGCATAATAATTTCTGAGAGTGATATTTTGCTCCCGTGTGTTGCCAAGAAAGAAAACAGGCCAACAGATCTATCTTGCTCGCTGGGTACGTCCCTTGAGCACAAATCTTAGAAAGCATACTTTCACAAATTCAAGAATGGACGTTCTGATACCTGAATTGCATTGTCATAAGGCAACAGATTCCCAAGCACTTAATGGGAGAACTGCTTTATTGGTACCTCTTAAAAAACAGCTGTGTCTAGTATCATGTACAGGAATTCCTCTTTCGTGGCAGGGCTCCTAAATGCCACTGTTCCTCAGGGCTACTGTCTGAGCTCTTTACATACAGTTCAAATCTTTCTGAGTTCCAGGCCCACGGCCCCTTTTGTCTTTTGGGCATCTCAAAATTTAAGAACTCAAAAACCCAAACTCATCTTCCTCTTTAAACCTGTACCTTCCTCCCCGGTCCCTTGTTTCAATCAAGAGGACCAGCATCCTTCTAGGTGTCCAGGCCAGAAACCCGAGTCACTGACTCTCTGGTTCACCACACCATCAACTAAGTCCTACTGAGTCTGCCTGGGAGGCTTTCGCCCATACATTCACTTCTTCCCACCTCCACTGCCACTGCTTAGCTCACCCCAGGGGCTCTTACCTAGATTACTGGTCAGCCACTTACTACTTAATCTGTCTCCAGTTTTATTGCCTGCCCCCTCCACTTCCCTATCTCTATACCACCTGCAAACAGGGTGATCTTTCTAATACTTGATCATGTAATTCTGCTGCCTGAAACTATCAACGGGTCTCCTCTGTCTTCGGGATAACGCCTGAATCCCTTGTAGGTCAGTGAGCCCCTGCTTACTTCTCCACTTCATCTCTCAACAACCGCCACCTGGCGCCCTCTTTTCCAGCCGCACCAAACATCTTACAGCCTCCCAGATACACGAGTGCCACCGTCCTCCGCACCATCCTCCACCTTCTTCTGGAAGACATCTACCCATCCTTTGGTTCCCAGCTTGATACCACCTGCAGAATCTCACCTCCAGCCCCAGCCTATGATTAAGCTCCTCCTGTGTGCTACCTAAACTCACAGCAAGGCGCCCATCATCCAATAGGTAACTGCTTTTTCAATCTGTACCAACCAGATGCTATGACAGAAAGGACTAGGTCCTAATCATAATTTTACATTTACATAGTACGTCATCGGTGAGTGACTGGAATTAATATTTCACTGAGATAAGAAGCAAACCTTATAAAATGGGCTGTCTTTTCTGGGAATCCAGGCCAGACTGTTAACTAACGTGTTAACAGACGACAGATAAGGGCTAAAGGTACCGCACTGTCAGGGCATTTGCATCTTTGCAAGGTAGCCTGTCAGTCCATAGCTCAACTGATTCTGAAATCACTGGGATGAGCCGGAGGGGGTGTGAACAAGTGACTGGGGCTGGTGGAGGGTGGGTGGAGCCCCATCATCTGACACCCCACCATCCTCGCTCTTGAACCCTAAACTTTAACTTCTCAACAAGTTTTGACTAAGATGCTCCCCCTATGCATCTCAGACCTTTCCCCAATAGATGGAAGTATACGTATGAAATCTTGAAATCCTAATTCCAAAAAGCTCCCTCACCAATGTAAAAAAAAAAAAAAAAAAAAAGAAAAGAAACTGAGAGGGACACTTACACCAAGCAACTGAGCTCAAAATTTGATTGACTTGATACTGTAAAATTTAGCAAAAAATTTTACCTCATTTAAAAGTTTTTAGACGCTAACAAAAAATATAACAAAATGATTTGTTAATCTCTGGCATAACGGATCATTTTAAAAATACTAGAAAGTGAAATAAAAATTAATTGTATTGTACTTGGCTTGAATAAGTTTCTTTTGGCGCACAGGGAAATCCTAAGAAGATTTGACTTCAAAGAGCTGTACTATTTTTGAGGCAATCTTGATTCCTTACACATTAATTAAATTTCTGATAAAGCAGCTTATTCTGAATTGAGCATATTATACAAATAAATGTGAAACACCAACTGAAACAGAAGGGCAAAATTACTAAAAGCTGATTTGGTTGCACTCCCAAGAGGCCATTGGACTAAAGCTGAGTGACTTACATAAATACCTTTGGCATTTGTTGGATCCTGTTCCTAAACACAATGTTCATATTTCATCTATAATAAGAAAAGCATCTCAAAGATTTGCAAGGCACTAGTCTTGCAAGCATCCAGTTTGGTGTCTTGAGTAAAGTGAGATTGGTAGAGTCAGCTTAATCCATGATGGAAAGTTGTGAGCAGGGTGCTCGGGCTGCCTGGCAGCTGCTGCTCGCAGGCGCCTCCCCGCTAGGTTAGCGTGCGCACAGAACCCTGCCACTGGCCCCAAAGCAGAGCTTCTCCCGGGCAAAGCCAAAGTTCCTATGGAGCACACGGGATGGAGCTTGAACCCAATCACACCTCCGCCTTTCCGGAAAACAGTTTAGCAGAGTGGTTTCCACTACAACGAAGCTGTACTGAAAAGTACCTGTTGCCTTAATGCTCCACCACATTGACTGAATCAGCAAAGTGTCGTATTTCACAGATAAATGAGATGGAATCTGCCGAAATTTCTGCAGTTAAAACCAGGCCAACGTGTGTCCCCCAAGCCTAGGTTATCATCACCCTGGACTGTTTTTTCCCTCCGGTCTTCACAGCCGGTTGCCACCAAGCAGGTCTCTGCAGGATTGACTATGACCTCACGTGCCTCTCACACCACGTACGGCACCTTCCACTCGCCCTCCCGGTTCCACGTGGACAGCCACGCCTACACGATTCAGGGTTTAGAAAGGAAAGCTTCTAATGGCCCTAGAGCCTGGGTAACTGGGTGGTCCTCCCATCATGGTGGCCCAAGACTGAGCTTCATTACATCTGTATTGCTTGGACCTACCTGTTAACCATTAAAACTCAGGCTCACCTCAATGCCTCAGGGTTTCCGAATGGGCCTGGCCCTGGGAGGGCTGGCTGAAGAATTTTTTGAAAGAAATATATTTAGAAACAAGATGGCCTAAGAATGTTTTATAAGGTGCTCACGATACAATGTGTTCCCATGTCATGTGTTAATGACCTGTTAAGCCACCAGGTGCTAGAACATCAGAGCTGAAGGAGGAGAGCAGGGCAAGGGCTTTCTCTGGGCCTCCCAGTTCGGCCTCTGGACTAGCATTATAGCCAAGCTCTGCCCCTGCTTCGGGGCAGGACAGGGCTGACGCCCAGGTTATCTTTGTGGTTTCAGCTGTTCTCTCCACACCCCCACAGAATTCTCAGTGACTGCTTGGCCCCTTAAGAAGTCCTGGCCCCCGTGATAGGAAGAAGCATGTCTTTCTTTCAACGGCTTGGAGAAGAACGTGAGGAAACTAGAGCGGGTGCCTCACTTGCTCCCATGGGAAATGGGCAATCTTTGGTAAAAACGACAAACATGTATTGAAAACCTCGATGTGCAATACAGAAACCACAACACACGTAAAGGATAATGGTGACCGACACTAATATAGCCAAACAATATGAAGATGAAGTCTCTGTTATCCTCCACTGTCTTCAGGATTAGGACCTCAGCCTAGCTGGACAGAAACACATGGGGCCATTTCCTTGCTCATTTTCTCTTCAGTCTTAAAAAATGTAACAATGTTGACAATATATTGACTCCACACTGACTGAGGCTGGGAAAGGGGTGAGTCTGGACACACACGTCTGCACACAGGCCTGGTGGACTTAACTCCGTTCCTTTTGCTTAGCCTTATTTCCGCTTCCCAAGCCTTCCTTCCCTTCCTGCTTCCATCTTTACCTCCATCTCAGGCTGGCTTCTTGGTCTTCTATCAACCTTCACTTTTGGGAAAGGTACCTGTAGGATTGACACGTTTTCTAAAACATTAACTAGATGTAGGGATTTACAGGTTAAAGTCCCATGACACCCACTCTTTCATTCAACCCTTAAAACAACCCTCCTGTGCAGAAAAAGGCAAATATCAGTCCCCACACACAGAAGCTTTTCCGCACCTCAAGGCCTGAGTGTTTTAACCAAGCCTCTGGAATCTGCTCATAGGCTGGTGAGAGCAGGTGGAAAAGGGAGACAGGCAGCAAAGGCAGATACGGAAGAACACAGGAGACACAACTGAAAAAAAAAAAAACTAATGCTCTTCTCAGCCATAAATTCCCACATTTTAGGTGATTTGCCCCTCAAATTTCTTTACTTATTTAACAGTCTCTTCATTAAAGTGACTTATGAGGCATTACAAGGAATCCGCCTTCCTATGAAAAATCACTTATGCTAATAGTTGAAAATTAACCAGAGCCCCAGTAGAAGAAACAAAAACATTCATGGAAAAGGTAACCTAAAATTGTTTTTAAAGATGTGATACAGCCACTAATATTACAGAAAAGAAATAAAGATAAAATATAAACTATAATAATATCGATTTTCAAAAGAGAAAGAGAAACCTTCTGTCCAACAGAATCTAAGGACCTCAAATTCCTTGCCCTTTACAATAACTTGGCAGATTGAGCTTTTGCCTAAAATTGGTGGTAATAAGTTTAATTTGGATCCATAATGTGCACTGGCTCATGGTTGACTTTGGGCTTTAATAGGTGTGAATGCAGTCAAGTAATCCTGTGAGGGACTGTTCCACTGAATGTTATTATTTGAGCTAAAGAAAAATGACCCCAAAAAATTGCTGGACAAGAAAACCTTTCAAAAGGAAATAGACAGCTGAATATTCAGCAAACTTAGATTTTTAAAAAGACAATAAGCTCTTATGTTCTGCCTTATCACAAATTTTGGTGATGTCAACTAAGTAGGATAGGCTAGTGTTATTGTAGTTAGTAAAAGATGACTTCCTGGACATTTCTTATTGGACACTCACAGGTATCACTGGACCAGCTCATGAAGAATGGAATTAACAGTCTGGCTTAACTAGAAGCTGTTATTCCCTGGCTCTGCTTTAGTTTTGACACTTTAATGATGGTGACCTAATTAGGGAAAAGGGCACCTCTAACATGTACTTTTGCATTTTCTGCACTTCCTTGACTATTGCCAGATTACAGGGTGATGACCTGTGAGACCTAGGTTTCCTGTCTGAGAACTGCGGTTTAAAAATGTCTGGCAAAATGGAATTAGAAACACTGGCAGTGTAGGTACCCAAAGTAGTGAGGATGTGATTCACTCATTCATCAAATATTTACTAGAGCTCTTATAAAAGTGCCCTGATCTAAACTAGCTGCTGGTAATACAAAAGTGAGCCCAGCTGCCTTCAGGGCCTGGCTCTCCAATCTAAGCTGGAGACAGAGATATTACACCAACATACTGAAATACAATGACGATTTAGACTAACGGGGGGATTTGGACTGAGGCGGTGGGGTGGGAAGGGTAGGGGTGGGGAAACCCTCTGTGAAGAAGAGGCTCTATGTCTAAACCAGAGAGCGGAGCAGCCCGAGGGGCCGGCCAGGGGAGCCGGGCCTGGGTACCAGCCAGAGGGATGGATGAGCAAAGACTTCCCTGAAGGAAAGCTGTAGTGGCTGAGTCATTCTGGGCATGGAGGAAAGGGGGAGAGTGGCATGAAACCGTAATGTACCTTTTTAAAAGAGAAGTATGGGAAATACATTTTTCCTGTAGGATTAAAAAAAAAAAAAATCTGTCATTTTAATATGTAAGTCCCAAACTGGCAATCAGGGAATCCAATCTCTGGTTCTGCAAACGGACGGAGCAAGCTCACCAGATCCCTTGATGCTGAAGTCCTCCATGTGCTATCTGGCTGCTTCCACCCCCCTGTACGGCTACACCTGTGACAAGCACAGCAGGGCTGGGCAGAGGACAGCCCATTCCCTGTCTGGTGCTGCCGTTACCACCTGAAGCGGCACTAACGGTTGGGGAGAGGCTGGGAGCGGACAGCTCCACCCCACTCGTCAGCCTGACCCACCGCTGACGCTTCACAGTGGTCCTGGGGGATGCCCAGCCCATCACCCGACTAGCTGCAGTGAGGCTGGCCACAGAGTTAGTGAGCAAGGGTCACTATCCCACCCCGCTCTCTCCGCCCTTCTTAGTTTTCTTTCTTCTAATCTGATAACAACGAAGCAAGTATAAACAAATACCCGTGGTTCTCAGATGCTTTAGGCCAGAGCTCTCCCATCCTTTTCACCACACCTCTTCCACCCTTTAGCATAACTACTCCTTCTAAGGCCCAGATTCTACAAAGCTCTTCCTGTGTCTACACCCCTCCCTAAATTGTCTGTTCGTTTCCATGGACGTGTGGTTCTCCAAGGGTCACTTAAATACCTCAACCAAATGCCTCACCTTAAAATCCCTCCTTAAAATATTTTTCTCAAGGAACAGTCATTTGCACATCTCTCTTAAGGAATTATTGGAGACAAGAGTTAGTGGAGTAAAAAAATGACCAAATGAGAAAAATGACTGAAATGACAGGGACAGTGGGGTGACCTTGGGCAGAGCCCTCAGTCTCTGCCTCTGAAAATGAGGAGCTTGAAATGTTCACAGTTGCTCCCCTTTCTCTTGCACATTTCTTAAAAAACAAGGTGGAGACATTTTCTCAATTCCATGTGATGATTTCTACTCTCAGGGCCAAGACGAGAACAAAACATTTTTAAAAAATCTTATTAACATAAAATCACATAAACTTTTGGAATTAGAACAGACACCTAAAGAAAGGTCATAGGAGTCGGCAAATTATTAGCATCCCTTAAAGTTTTAATTCTTTTTTTCTTTAATTTTTATAAAGTTTTAACTCTTTGAGTGCTAGCCAAACTTTTAAGTCTTTGAGTGCTAGCCAAACTAGCTAAGAAACTTTCAGTAACTACTGATTCTATTGCATTATTTCTAACATCTACTACCTCTTTTCTGTCATCCTCATATTCCCTGATCTATAAAAATTAAACAGGGGTCCATAATAAGCCTTCAGAAATAAGCCTCCTGTGTTTACTGGGAAGATGCACCACTCCGTCTTCAATGAAGTAAAGGAAAGATCCACAGATCTACCATGGTTTCCTGAATCTTTGGGCCGAAGATGCTTGGTTTCATGTCTCCTGAATTCCCTAAGGAGCCATTTTCACAGAAGGTAATTATTTTCCCTCAAAGCTAGGCTTTGTTTCCAGATAAAATAAGGTGATGGTACAAAAGCGGATCCATTTCCCTGGGATTTCAGAAACAAACAAAAATCTCTGTAGCATAAAAAAATAACAGTGATAGGGGCTTCCCTGGTGGCGCAGTGGTTGAGAGTCCGCCTGCCGATGCAGGGGACACGGGTTCGTGCCCCGGTCCGGGAGAATCCCACATGCCGCAGAGCGGCTGGGATTGTGAGCCATGGCCGCTGAGCCTGCGTGTCCGGAGCCTGTGCTCCGCAACGGGAGAGGCCACCACAGTGAGAGGCCCGCGTACCGCAAAAACAAACAAACAAAAAACAAAAAAAAAACAATGATACAATAATAACACTATCGGGGGGGGGCAATCTGAAGTGGTCAATAACCATTTACAGATCATCTCCCTTTGTTGCTAATGTTGAACTAGTGATTTCAACAGCGGCCGCTGCCAGGAGTCTTACTTTCTAGTTCTTATTCTGCCGTCACTGGGGCAGGGGAAGGGGAAGAGAGTCTTTATGTTCTTAAACTTTTGATATTTTTGAAGCAAAAACCGTTCATAACAACTGCTAGAAGGGTCAGGAAGGACTGGGCAAGTTGCAAAACTCTGTATCTGAAGTAGTCATTAAAGCAAGGAATCTGGAAAGAGACCAAACCAGTGAAAGTGAAATATAAAAGGTTAATCGAGCGTTATAAATTTTTTTTTGCTATCATGTCATCAGAACAGTGTTTTTTTCCTTGTGGTAAGAACACTTAACATGAGATCTACCCTGTTAAAACGTTAAGCGCACACTACAGTATTGTTAACTACAGGCACAATGTTGTAGAAAGCTCTAGAACGATTCATCCTGCTTAACTGCCGCTTTATACCTTGGAACAGCAACTTCCAATTTCTCCCTCCCTTCAGCCCCTGGCAACCACCATTTTACTGTTTCTATGCGTTTGACCATTATAGATCTCGCCTATAAGTGGAATCATGCAATATATTTGTCCTGTGACTGGCTTATATCACTAAGCATAATGAACCGAGCGTTTTTTAAACAGCTAAGTGAAATCTTTACGAAGGAGTTAACTAGCTAGAAGCACAAGCTCATAAGCTAAATGTCTGTTAATTATAAACTATTATAACACACTACATAATACCACCCCAAAAGACTTTCGACAGAGAGACTGTGCCTAGAACTTGGGTAAGAGTTTTACGATACCAGTAAAATCAGAGATCTTTGCATCACAGCTTTTCATTATGTAGGTTCCTCCAATTTAATCATAAAAGTCAATAATTAACGCAAGCGTAAGAAAATTATTTGCTAGAATGTCCCGCATAGGTTTATCTTCCACCTGCCAAGACTGAATTACCTCTAGTATTATCACTAGGTGAAAACAAAAGGGAAGAATCCAAGAGCACATTTCAAATTAGAGACTAGGGCCTAACGAAAAGTATATCAATTAGCTCTAAAAGTTATCAGAGGGCCATGGGAGCTGGAAAGGTTAGATGTGCCAAGTACCCTATCTACAAGCAAAGTAAAAAGCAAGTAGATGCAATGCTTGGTGATCAGAGAAAACCATGATCTAAAATAAAAGATGCTCAGCAGATAAGAGAGGAGAGACCGTTCTTGAAAGTTTGCGCCAATTAACAAGTAATATTAACTTTAAAATTGGGATAAAGATGGAAATCTTGAACCCTTTAATATCATACATATCTAACAATAATACAAAAACCAAGACCGTCTCCATTTTCCAATTAGTGTTTCAGACACTCAGAAGTAAACAGCAGCCATAAAATAGGGGCATTAAAAAAAAAAGAATTTCAGAAGTCTAGAAGTATTAAGTTGAACAATATGAAATCGCCATTTTTTGTACATCAAAAAGTTCGAACATCAGAATTTTCACATGGTTCCACCAAAGAAAAGGGAGGGCTCATTAATTTAATGGTAAGAATAAAAACCTGAAGACATGCTAAGAGTTCGTGGTTTCACTAGGAGGTTTACTTCAGTGCGAGAATAGTACTGAAGCAGGAAAAGGATTTTTAATATTCTATGATAAACATTATGTCTCAAATCACACGAAACTCGGGCCAGTCAGTACCTGCTCAAATGAGCCTAAGAATAAAATTTTCCACGTATAACCGTCCCACTTTCTTTTTTGACTAACATATGACATCCAACCCTAGTAAAATTCTATTCCCCGTCGGTTTCTCCACGCCCTGGTTGGATGCCTGAACCTGCCTATCATGGGTAGAGCTTCAGGGGCGTGCCCACACACACCTCACTTCTCAATCTACTATTCACCACTCAGTCCTACACACTCCAGCCCTCCTCTGCCGCTCTTTCTTTTAACCTTGGCACCCTGACAGTCCCATCTGTCTTTGTCAGGCTCTCCCCCACCCCCTTCCTTTACAATACACCAGTGATCTAGTCTTTCTCTCATAGAATGGGGGGATTCTGCTGAGCCTCAGTCACTCTGCCTTTCCCATGTAGGTAAACTTTGCTGTTCAAAGAATATCTGCTGGATTTTGTCATGTAACTTTACATTTCTGCCTTATCTGAATCCTGATGAGTTTCTCAAAACCAATCTCACCTATAAGGCATCAATAAACAGAACTTGAATGTTATAAATTAGGATAATTTTCTAAGGCGGAGCTGTACACACCTCCAACTTTAATATTAGAATAAAGGGACTCACCTACACTAGGTGGGTTTCCATGTGGATGGTATTTTCTTTCCGGCACACAAAAGCACTGTGCTCCCTCTGGAAGTATTTCAGGGGTACTTTTTTTTTTTTTTTTTAAAGTAACTTCCTGGACTCTGGGAAATGTACACAGGCTCTGAGTCAACTCCATCACGTTCAGTATTAGGGAAGTAATTTATGTGAGGAAGGGAACCGCAATGTGCCTTCGACATTTTTTGAGAGCGGAAAGTTTCAGAAGAGTGCAGGTACGTTTCTGACTCTTTCTCTATTGGGCTTAATCATTTTCCACCTTTGATTCCGGCAGTTGTAGAACCTATTTGGTGACGTCACCAAAGGACTGACAAACATATTATTTGATATTCCACTGCTGCGAAGGCCCCGCGCAGAACCACCCATCCTGTGCGTACATACCTTGAATTTGCTATTTCCACTTTGGTTCTCGCCATGGCGGCTGCCCTTTGAGCGCCTTCGATCGCTCTGTCCACCTTCTCCCTAGTTTTTGTATTTCTTATTGGTATAAGCTGCTTCCTTATTCCACGGACCAGAATATTATTTTTGTATTTTCCCTCTTCCTTAGAGCCGTCGGGAAACACGGTGCAGCCGTACCCGTGCCTCTTGTTATTTGCCCACTCGCCTTCATACTTCATGCCGTTGGAGCGCTCGCTGATGCCGAAGCCGGTGCGCTTGTCGTTCTTCCACTCGCCCATGTACGTTTCCGTGGTGGTGGCGTCCACGTTGTCTTCCACCGGGCAGAAATCACAATCTACGTCGCCGAAGCTGATGGTGGAGTTGGCGTCGCTGGAACTGATTCGGCTCATGGCCGCGTCGCTGCGGACCGAGCTACGCTTGCTGGAGATGGAGGACTTGGATTCCGACTTGCGCAGTTTCATGCTTCCCAAGAGGGAGCCCCGGCGGAAGAGGCCGCCCTTCTTCTTGCCCGCGAGCTCGGCGTCGGCATGGAAGTTGAGCACGAAGCCCCCGCGGCTGCCGGCCGGGCTGTCGGCGGCGGCCGCGGCATCGTGGAGAACGCTGCCGTTGCTCTGCTCGCTGCGCAGCGAGGCCAGCGACGTGCGCAGCGGCGAGCGGATCACCGTGGCCATGCCGTAGGGCACGCTCTGGCGCACGCCGTAGCCGTGTCGCATGCCGCCGGCCCACTGGCCCTGGTAGGTACCTTCGAGAGACCGCAAGAGAGCACAGCGTGAGTCTGGGGCCGAGGGGGCGCTGGCGCCTGCGAGCCCTGCGCGCAGGCCCGGCGGCCCAAGGTGCAATCCCGCACATTGCCAAGTCAACTCTTAGGGATGCTTTTAAAATTCCATTTGTGAATCCCGTCCCTGAGATGTTGTGCCTAGACCTTTTCTGTAATTGTATGTAGGCTTTTTGTATACAGCTGTGGTGGCTAAAAAGCGTGCACTGTTTACCTTTGGGAAAACTGAGATAAACTTCCACACTTAGCATTATGGAATTTATCTCAGGGCAAAGGTGTGCTTGACAGTATCCACTAAAACTTTGTTGACACCGGATCACTTTTTCAATGAATATTATGCCTTCTCAGGAAAAGGATAATCTCTAAGCGAAAGCATTTGTTTTCAGTAAGTTTTTCTATTAAATAAATTAGCAGAGACGTTTAAAAATTAATCTGGAGCAGCTTTTTAAATAACCTTAGGGGGAACTGAATGTTAAGATTAGGGAACTTAGAATTTTCTCTTCTACATCAAGTTCATTTCCTTTTAATTAAAGGAAAATTTTAAATTAAAATATCCCCCAAAAGAAGCTATGTAGAAATTTTAAGATGTAATTACTTCCTTATTATTCCTAACTCACAATATCACAGAAAAGCAATCATGATAACAGTCTGTCTTGACTTCTTTCAGTTTCTGATTATACCGAGCTACCTTGCCATTTTGTATTGCCGTGAAGATTTCTATTGCATGGCATACATTTATTTTTAAAATACCGAGAAGTGCTGCTTATAGTTTTATATCATTGTGTTAACAAGGGCTGATTATTGCACTTAAAAGTTAAAGCCATAATGGCTCCAAAGTCAAAAGTTTTGACGAATTTCAAGACTACCATCTCTTTCTGTTCATTCTGATATATTTTTGGTATATAAATAGACAGTAGCAGGGAGACAATGAAATATGAAGTGGGTCTAGTACTGTGAATGTCATATTCTGGGTAGGCCTTAACATCTTAACCTGACACCTAAGAACTTCTGAGGAGGGGGGCATAAACCCCAAAGGATAAGATAGTCAAATAGAACATTTCAATTCAAGAAGCTTTCTACTGAATATTAGCCATCTCCAAACAGGGAAGGAAACAGAATTATTTCCTTAATAATTATTTCTTTAACAGGGAAGGAAAATGAATTATTAGGAAATTGCAACTTACTTTCCCTTTTCCTGATAGATAAAATTTTAAGTTCTAAGATAAAAGTTATACAACCTGACTTTACGCACTAAAACTACCTTATTTTTAAATACTTGTTTAAATAAGCAAGGAATGCTATAATTGTATCCTCCTAACTTTTCTACATAATGACAAGTTAATTTTGCTAGAACAACTTCCAACATACTGTTTGATATCAAGAAGTATTTACACTTTTAAAATGCAACCATACTGTCTTAGGAATTCCTAACACTGGGGGGAAATTAACAGCTAGTTTCCTTAAACTGCTATCTCCAGAAAGTATTTAGGATTTCCAACGATGTATTACTTGAAAACTCTAAGTGGTTTAAGGCAACAGCAATAATTAGAAAGTTGCGGTTGTTGTTTAACTGTCGAGTTGAGAAGCAGAACAATGGCATTGGCTATATTCCCATCCTATTCTGTTGAGGAACAGTATATGGAAGAATTCCTCCACAGAATTGCTAGAAACCAATTTACAGTCAAAGTGTTAGTGGCTCATCTGAAATTTAAAACAGGTTTAGTCAATGAACCTAGCAAAAAAAGGGCCTCTAGTTCTTTATGAAGCAGGTGGTTTCCACCTGCTCCATGCTGCTCAAATAAAGTTCTAATTAGTTCCTCGCAATTCCTTAAATATAGATGCATAGTTCACAAGTTTAAAAATTATTTTCATGGGTTTGAAGTTATGTTCTATGATTCTGTATCTGGGAGCTGATTTTCTAGATATGGCCATTTTCACTAAATAAGCTTGTAGTGGAAGGCATCCAGTTCAGAGAGAATTCCGGTCAAATTTAGACCTTATTATGCCAAACTTAAATCTACATGCTGTGAATGGGTATGTGCATGTGCAAGTATGCATGTAATTAACAAAACAATGTGTCTTCCTAGATATTTTCAATAGTTTCACGACAAGTGAAAAAAGGAACCACAGCAGGATCAGAATTTGCACCAAATATTCTGGGCACCTAGACTTGGATTTCATGAGTATGGTACTAATTTATTCTTAATATTCAGGGAGTTTCTATTTCAGTAACACTTCACACACAAATCACTAATAAAATAAACCGAGTGATACTTGTCAATGGAATTATGACTTCCTTCCTCTAGTTTAATGTCACCACAAAATACATGGAATCAGATTTTCCCTAGGTCTGAAAGGGTAGCTAGGGATGGACTTGTGGTGCAGAGGCAAAAAGTAAAAATAGGGGAAGTGATATGTCCCGTTTTGGCCAAAATCTTTGTATGAAATAAGTTGTAGCAATACACTTCAATTTAGGCCCTCATTTTATGATTCAGGACTTTCTAATTAACTAACTGATTGGCATATGAAAGAAAAACAGAGTAGGAATAGTGATTTTTTAGAGTTTTTTCTCCCCTTCCTAATTGGTAGCATATTAGATTTTTTTTTTTTTGGTAGAAAAAGAGAACCACAGTCCTACAGTTATGCCAAATTTTGAGGTTTTTAAAAGATTCTTTTAAAAGTTAGTTTTAAAACAAGATGCTGATTATCCACAGTCATCCTAGACACTTATTTGAGCTTCTACAACACATACATAGAGGACCTTTACTGTGCTACATATATATTTTGATTGCTAGGTATAGTGAATACTCTAAACCAAGAGATTTTGTTTAATGAGTAGTAACTTTAAAAGAAGACTCACTTATTTTTAGCCTTCCAAATACTGAAGTAAAAGAACTATCCATGGCCTTCTTGAAAGGTTATAAAATAACGCACACATATGAAAGATAAGTTTTGTATTCCAACTTTCGAGCATGGAATTTAGTTATATTGTAGACCCGGGGCCTCCAATAAAATCCAATCAAAAGCTAACATGTTTGTAAGGCTGTCAACCAAGACACTCTATGCCCATTCAGAACATCTAAGGGCCCTAATTAACTACTGTGGAACTTGAAACTCCTGCAGCCCATATACAAGTATTAGAGTAAGTCCCCCCCCTTTTAATCCATGAGAACCATATCCTTCATTTATACTGTAGGATGAAAAGATGTCCTTTTTAGCAAATCCTACCATTCTGCCGTTTTGCATTTGAAACACGGCCCAACTGTTCTGAGTAAGTGAAGTGTACAAATTGTATAAGCTTTTATATAAGCAGTGGCCTGGGCTGCCGTGGGGTTGCCGTGGGCTGGAGAAACTTTTAACTGGATCCCTTTAATATCCTCCAACTCTGAGCTGCAGAATTCTGAAATGTGACCTTGCTTCCTACAGCCCTCTCCAATTAACTGATTACGTTTAGTATAAGAAAATGTATTTTGCCAAAGCATAAGACAGTCATGCTTCTCAGTTTATTACAAAAGGAAATTCATCAGATTTTGATACCTGTTTCAATAATATACGTTTCCTGGTTGGAAAAAAAAAAAGGGAACTCTGCCCTCTTATATACAAAATTTCTTTTGCAAATATTGTTTAAATATTAAAACAAGGTGAATTTTGCTCACAGCCAGCATACCATTTCGGTCATACACCTTATTGCAAATCGGCGATTGCGTACTGCCATTCTCAGGAGTAAAGTAGCTGTTAACTTAGCAACTATACCTTTCAATTGTATTTTTTAAAACGTAGACTCCATTGTTCATTTCTAAAGTGTTTTCCTCATAATTTGTCCACTTATCTGCAGCTCAACAATGAGTACCTTCTTTTGATGGAAAACCAATACTTCAAGAAACCGAATGAAAACCAGAAAGAAACCCCCACATCCTCCGAATCCCACCTGCATCAGGTGGCCTCTCCACTCCCATAACTAGGATGTTTCCAAAAGCACCTCAGATAAGGAACAATTCCCCAACATCCTAGTTAATGGGGTTCTGGCTTCTATCTTTAGGCTACTAGAGGACCAGAAGCGAAATACGACTCCACGTGAAACCAATCCCAGGAGCGGTCCGCAGCGACCGCCAGCCTCACAAGCCCAGGGCGTTCGCTCTAACTCCACGGGAGTGGTGATTTCAAACCCGCCCGGGAGAGGGAGGGATCAGGAACGTAATGTGACGGGCTCAAGTGACAGCGTCCCCTCTCCAGCCCAACCCTCCCGGGCGCGCTCCCTCCCGGTGGCAGCGCGGCGCCGGCCAGGTATATTCACGCCTTGCTCCCCAGGGTGTGCACACACCGCCCGCTCCAAGAACCGGGTCAGATCCAACCCTTGCGCACCAGTCGCGTCCCACTGCACGCTCCTGGGAAGAGCGGGCGCGGGAAGAGGGTGGGAGGCTTCCCCAGGTGTTTTGGCGGGTTTCCGGACACGTGCGCCTCGCGTCCTCCCCGCTTCCCCGCAGTCTGGGCAAAGCCCACCGCACTAGCTCGCGAAGCAGCCGAGCCGCCAACGACGCCGCTCACCTCCGTCCCCGTAGGTCTCCACGCCGTACCCGTCCTGCAGCCCGTTACTCCAGGTACCCTCGTAGCGAGCGGGGGTGCACAGGCTCTGCCGAACCCCGTAGCGCCCCTTGAAGCCATGTGACCACTCCCCCCGGTACATCCACTTGCCCTTCGTCTCCACCCCCAGCCCGTGCCGCTTGCCCTGCGCCCAGTAGCCCTGGTAGGTGTTGCCGCTGGGCCAGGTGTAGCCTCCGACCACCTCGAAGCCGTGCGACCAGGAGCCCGAGTACTCGCCCTGGCCCTTGGGCCCCGTGCAGATGCCATGCCCGTGCGCCTTGCCCTCCTCCCAGCCGCCGCAGTAGGTGCCGCCATCGTCGAAGTCGAACCTTCCGCCCGTCATTCGGGGGGCAGCCCCGGCGCGCTCCCCGCGGGGGCACGGACGCGGGCAGAGCTGGGCACGGCAGGGTGTAGCTCGGGGGTGGAGGCCCGGCGGGCGAGCTCACGACAGCGCCCCGGGCAGCTCGCGCCGCCGCTCGGCTCCAGTCCGACGCCGCCCCCGTCCTCCCCTCTTCTCTCGCCGCTGCCGCTGCCGCCGCTGCCGCCGCCGCCACCGCCGCCACCGCCGCCTTCCTCCTCCTCCTCCTCCTTCGCCGCTGCCGCCGCCGCCCTGGCCAGCGCCGCGCGCGAGAGGACAGCCCGGGCTCCAGAGCGGACCTTCAGCTGCTCCCACCCGCCCACGTGAGCCGGGCGCCGCCCCGCGCCCGCCCCTCGTCCCCTCCCCGGGCGCCGAGGCCCGGCCCCGCGGCGCTCCCGCACCGCCCCCCCCAACCCGGGCCCTGCCCCCAGCCCCGGGAGCGGCCGCTTCCCCGGCCGGCGGGCTGGCTCGGGACCGGCCGGCGGGCGTGTGTTCGCGCAGAGGGATGAGAGTGGGAGGGCGATTGTGCCCAGGGCTGCGCGCGAGTCCCCGCCTGCCTGGAGGCGGAGGCGAGGCCGCGTGTGTGGAGGCAGCTCGCAGGCGGCGGAGGCCCCGGTGTTTGTGTTTGGGGTTTATCAATGTGGTGAAGCGCCCATAAGTGCGGCCACGTGTGTGTTGAGGGAAAACTCATATGCGTGTTTGTCTGCATGGGGTTCGTAGTTGCATTTTTTCCGGCCTTCCAATTTGTGTACTGTTGCGTTTGACATGCTCAGCTGTCACCGTGAATTAACATCCCCCAGATACATGTATGCATGTGAGATAAGTCTGCCACAGCCTAGATATAATTGTGCAGAATGTTCTTTTACACCTACCCATTTCGAAGCACATGTGTTTGCATTTATTTAATGAATATACAGGAGGAGAGCAATGCAGTTTGAAAAAGCACAGAATAAACTGGTGAGTTTTTTTGTTTGTAATAATGAAGAGGGTGTTTTTAACCTGTCTTTGCAGGGATATAGGGTATTTGCTTCTACCTCAGAGCCTGCTCCCTCTAATGCCTCATTTATTCTTCTAACAACCCTAGAAATTCTTCAGCCCGGAGCTGTGTACCCAACGGGCAGACGGCTCAGTCTGTGTATGTTGTATGTGTCTGGAATGTACACCTGGTACCTCTCCACTGGCATCCACAGTTTAAGAAAGTAAACAGAAGCCTTCAAGGAGGAATATGGTAAGTAAAACACTGCTCTAAACTTACAAAGAGTCCCTGACCTACAAAACTGGAGACAGGTGTCAGCTGATCTACTTTCCAGCTGCAACACTGCTTTGTTGAATTCACTTTAGACAACTCTTTAAAACTTTTAAACCTCTATTTCACCATCTTCCAAATGGGAATGACAAGATTTACCTTTCACTTTCTATGTTAGATAATAACTGAATATACTGTGGGTGCAGTGTAAAGCCAAACATCAGAGATTTGTTCATAGGCAAGTTGCTAAGTCAGTATTGCCTCTGGGGAAAGCAGGCACTGGTTTCAACCTCACCCTTAAAATACCCATGGGAGACACTTCTCTGTGGTTCATAGCCAGGGGTCTTCGGTTAGCCTCTCAAGGACACTGCTTTGCAGAGTATTCATGGTATTCCTTAGGCTGAGAGGCTTTTGGATGACATAGTGAGCACCAGAGGCTGCCAAAGGTTCTCTCACTAGGTTTTGATAATCAGATAAAAATATAAGCACAGGTGTCAGGGAAGGCAGCAGGGAAAAAGGAGACTAAACTGCACAGAAAAGGAACTGAAACTGACCTTGACTGTCTCTAGCTCAGGACTGGAGCTGGCCTTTCCTGCTTATCTGGCTGAAATACTGAAAGAAAAATCTCAGTTTACACAAAACCAAATCACCAAAGAGAATTAGAAACCCTTATCCATGGCGCTGCCTGCAGAGTTGCTAGGAATAGTGCTTACCCTAGTGGCCTGAAATAATTATGCACCTTGCTCAGCATCTTGTCCTGGGCTGGGGATTGATTTAGGCCACCGGGAAAACGAAGGCCCAGGATTTTGCAGCTGAGCCATAATTCCATTTTTCTGGATCAGGAACTAGTGTAGACAGTCACATTTCCATCTGTTTTAGGGTTCTTTTTGATATGCGAAACTGTGTGATTGCTCAGGCCAACATATTTTTTTCTCATTTTGAACTGGATTTCTTCATAGAGTAACCTTTGTTTCTTTGCCTTTTTATTTTTGACCCACCCATGTGTGTTAGGATCTACCTATATGAACATTTAAGGGCTAAACTTGTGTTTGCAAGCGTGGTGGAAACATTTAATGCTTTTTTACTTTTCCTAATTAGCTCTCAGGCAAATGATGGACTTTCTGAAATACACAGCACAGAGTCAGTAAGTTTCTGGATCTATAATGGATGTGTAGTCCATCCATGGTAGATGGACAAAGGGCGCTGGTGCAAACACATCTGGGAAGAATATGGAGATTTGGGGACAGTAAAAGATATGCCCACTTATCCCTTAATCTTTTCCTCTTGCTATCCCTAATAGACGTCTTCCTTGGAAGGACCCTTCATTAAAAGAAAGAATCCACCACCAGGTGTCTGCTATTACATTTTAACCAATCAGTCCTAACCCGACTCTGCCACTGACTCTCTTCACGGGAGAAAATCAGTATTGAATTTTTGGTAGTTCACTGAGAGATTTTGGGCAAAAAATCATACATACAAAGCATACAACCCATACTCCCATTTACCTGCTGTCATCCCGGTGGAATGTTACCCCAGTCTGACTGATGTGTTCATTAACGTCAGTGTTCAGGTTCAATGGCAACGGTTGGAGAAGACAAGGGAACGAGAACCAGGAAAAGGAAGAGGTGCTGAGGACGGTCACACAGCACGTCGGAGGTAGTGGAATAACACTGCAGTTTACTAGTTGGGGTTAGTAATGTCTCATTTTCCCTCTCACTCTGAACCTTTGCCCTGGATAAGGGGGGAGTTGAATTTAGCTTTAAGAGGAGATTAGTAAGAAGAGAATATGAATGTTGGTTTGACAGGTGGGGTGCGGGAGGCCATTAAAGCCCAGGGGCCAGCAGCCACGGTAGTGCTTGGTTTTTCTCCACTGTTCAAAACGCGGCGCTTGTAGATTTCCATTCTAGAAAATTTTGTAACAAAAAGTAAGCCATTTGAGTGTGAATGTCTAGTAACAACATGTTGGTGAGGATGTTTTGCTTAGAATTTGATCTTTTTTCATAGAAGATGTGTTTAAAATTTTATTGGTGATTTCATTTTATTTACATATTAGAATTAGTTACTGAGAATTTTTAATAAAACTACAAATGACAGAAAGCTAATCTGGAGGTGTATGCTGTCCAAAGTGTGTTTATTGATTCAAAGTGTGTAAAAAAGCAAGTAGAATTTAAATTACTTGATTTATTATATAAGTCAAAATGAGTTTTACTACTATTATATATAGGACGGATAAACAACAAAGTCCTACTGTATAGCACAGGGGACTATATCAATATCCCATGATAAACCATAATGGAAAAGAATATGAAAAAGAATATCTATGTATAACTGAATCACTTTGCTGTACAGCAGAAATTGACACAAATTGTAAATCAACTATACTTCAGTAAAATTTCAAAGAGTATTATTAGCATATCTGTGATAAAAGATTCATAAACATTTTAAAAACTTGCCCACAATAAATAAAAAAGTTAAGAAATATGGCCATAAGCTTTGCAGATACCATGAAGTCAGAAGAGGAAGTGACTTACGAAATTAATGATCCTCACAACTTTGAAGGAAATTACGGTATTGCCAGACTATGTGCTAAGTTCTTTACGTGCATTCATTCATTCAAATCTCATAATAACCCATGTGAGTAGTACTAGTGTTATAACCATTTTACAGAAGAAGAAAATAAGCTTTAAAACAGTTAGTTATGTGCCCAAGATCATTCGAGGTAGAAATGGTTGAGCTGGAATTTAAACCACGTCTGTCTGATTCTCTTTATTACCACTCTTTATTAGAGAGGGTGAGAACTTCCAAATGGAGGAAGGAAGCAGGCTGGGTGGAAAGCAAGAAGGGGTGGTGAAGATGACTTTTATTTATTTTTTAGAATAGCTGCCCAGATGATGGTGATGCTACAGGCTAGAGTTAAAGAAATGGAGGAAGAAGAGTAAATTATAGAGGTTGGGAAGATAGGTTCATATAGGAAAAGATGATCCAGAAATATATCTCAGAGATGTTCAGTAGGCAGTTGGGGGCTTCCCTGGTGGCGCAGCAGTTGAGAGTCCGCCTGCCAATGCAGGGGACACGGGTTCGTGCCCCGGTCTGGGAGGATCCCACATGCCGCAGAGCGGCTGGGCCCATGAGCCATGGCCGCTGAGCCTGCGCGTCCGGAGCCTGTGCTCCACAACGGGAGAGGCCACAACAGTGAGAGGCCGGCGTACCGCAAAAAAAAAAAAAAAAAAAGGCAGTTGGTAATGCAGGTCAAGGACTAAAAATAAATTAGTTGATAAGTAAATATAGTTGTCCTCAGTATCTGTGGAAGATTGGTTCCAGGACTTCCCCTCCCAATACCAAAACCCACGATGTTCAAGTCCCTTATAGAAAATGGCAGAGTATTTGTACATAACCTATGTACATCCTCCCACGTTCTTTCAATCCTATCTAGATTTACCTATAATAACTAATACAAAGCAAATGCTATGTAAATAGTTGCCAGCACGTGGCAAGTTCAAGCTTTGCTTTTTGAAACTTTCTGGAATTCTTTTTTTTTTTTCCACATATTTTCAATCTGCGGTTGGTTGAATCTGTGGATGTTGAATCTGATGCAGCATAAGGAAGGCCAACTGTAATCCCTGAGTTTCTCTTCTGACAGGTCTCTTTCAGTAACCCTTCCCTTTGAGACTTGTACCATTCATGCTGGCCCACTCTGTAGGAAGCCAGCAACTGGCTCTGTGCTGTATTTTTCAGAAAATCCATCTCCTCTAGGTCACTCCCCTTGTTTATCTAGGCTTAGCTGCTCTCCCCCATACCTGCTGTTGCCTGCCATTGTCCCAAGCAGCCTCATCCTGGCCTCACCGTCTGTCGTCTTTCTCAGCATCATGGCCTTTATCTTAAAGTCCTCAGACATAGCGTGGCCCTTACTTTGACCCATACGTAGGCCAACACTGAAGACTAGAACTTGACAATCCCACTTTGACAGCACTCGCTGGTCTTTCCCATTCCCTGAACAAGCCATGGACTCTTAGCCAAGTCTCCACTCCTTTGATGCCCTTCATGTCCTCCTGGCCCTTCCCGATCCTGCCTGAAGGCCCTAATGCGTGCTTTCCTCAGCATTGTCCTTTCTATAGGGACCTCCTAGTTCATCTGCCTGCCCAGCCCCCAAGCCTAAGCCACAGTTTCTCATCCCCTGCTCCTAGGAAGCCCCTTCTGGAGAGAATCACGTTTACCAGTTGCCATTGCAAATCATGGGTGTCAAGCCTCAGGCTAACCCCTCCACACTGCGTGGCCAATCTCTTCCCAGGCAACTTCCAGAAGCCTGTCACCATCCCTGAGCCCCTCTTTCTTTCCTACTTGTCTTCTCCCTCATGGAGGAAAAGAGCTAACCCCTGGGAACACCTTCCTTCTCTTCAGATTGGTCCTCATTTTCTTCCTTTCTTCACAACCTCACCCCAGAGGAAAAGATGTCCCTTTTCCTCTCCACGTTCTGGGTCAGTTCCTTCTCTCTTGGATATACTTTAATTTCTTTTCTTCCCTCCAACAGAGGTGCTCGTGTGTCCTCTATGTTAAAACAGCCCTCATTTCCTGGTCCCGCTTTCACCTCAAGTCTCCTGTCCGTTCTGGAAACTGCAGACTTCCCTGAATGAGTAAGTTACGTTCAAGTCTTTCCTCCCCACCTCTCATTCTCACGCCACTCGATTTGGGTTCTATCCTCACCAGTCTAGTGAAGCTTGTTTAGCCGTTAAGGACCTCCTAGTTGACAGATACAATGGCATCTCTTCAACCCCTATCCTGCTAGGAGTGGCAGCCCCCAGTTTGATATTTGTGAACACTTAACCCTCCCTCAGCTTCTGTAAAACCCATATCTCTCAGCTTATCTCTCCTCTCCCTCTTCCTCTCCTACCACTTTAGCTGTCTCATTCCCTGTGTATTTTTCCTCTTATCCCTTTCTAATCTCCTTAGGCTGTCTTTTGTGTCCAAAACATTAGCTTCTTCGTAGCCAAATTTTGTGTAATTACTGGATACTTGTTGGCTTATTTTATACAACTAGGCAATCTTGCCCTAGGGCCCAAGAGTCTAATTTATAAATAATCTAATTCTGATATAAAAACACCAGCTGAGCCTTATTTAAGTCTCAAGGGCAGTTCTTTGGTTTCTTCCCATGACTTGTCCCTTGTGGCTCTCTGCCTGCTCTTTTTAATGAGCAGTGGTCCCCTAGACTTAGCATATGTGTCCAATGATGAGGCTCACAGGGGGTTTCAGAAAAGTTCTAACAATGAAAAAGGTAAATGACAGGTTAAAGGGAGACTTAAAAGAGGTAGTAAGCTTGAAGACACAGAGTAGACTGTTCCAGGTACTAGATCTGTGCATTGAAGACCTAGTACCTGAAACAAACCATAAAATGTATTTCTATGTGTGTGTATATGTGTGTGTGTACGTATATCTATGCACTTGTATATATGATTACTCGGTTAGGTTTGGAGACAGAGAAGTAGCTCAGACCTTTCTCTTAAGGGTATAAAACATACCTAAAGAGGCAGGAGATAAAAATGAAAAATAATAAAAGTGCAAGGGAGACAACTATAAGTAGCAAACAAGCACCAAGTGTGATAAGGGTTCAGAGGATAGAGTAGTTTTGCAGGCTGCTATAGTTGAAACGATTCTCAGGAATCACGGGCGTACTGTTTAGCTTTGTGGATAATGTAGAAGGGGCATCCTTCCAGATATCTCTAAAGGGATGGTCTTCTTAAGAGACACTGTACAGAGGGAAGGAATGAGGGGAATCCATGACTGTGATTAGGAGAATAGAGGAGACCTCCTGGAAAAGAGGTCCCTGGAATTGAAGGAGAAAAGAGGATGAGTTCATCTCTTTCATGCAACAGTGAAAATCATAATGCTTTATTCTGAAAATATGGATGAAAGGCAACTCAGAATTTGAAATAACACAAATTGGGGGTGGGGGCAAGGGACTATAAAAACATACTCGGGAGTGTTGCTATTAAGATGGTAAAAGTCGTGAAAATTGATGGGATAACCATTTCCTAAAAAGGTTGAATAGAGAAGGGCAGTACATCAACATCCATTCATGATAAAGACTCGACTCTTTCCAAAGTGGGTATAGAGGGAACATATCTCAACGTAATAAAAGCTATTTATAAGAAACCCACAGCCAACATAATACTCAATGGTGAAAAGTTGAAAACCGTCCCACTAAAATCTGGAACAAGACAAGGATGCCCACTCTCACCACCTCTATTCGACATAGTATTAAAAGTCCTAGCCACAGCAATCAGATGATGAAAAGAAATTAAATGTACCTGAATTGGAAGGGAAGGAGTAAAACTGTCATATGCAGAATACATGACACTATACATAGAAAACCCTAAAGACTCCACATAAAAACAACTAGAAGTAATAAATGAATTCAGCAAGGTAGCAGGATACAAGGTAAACATACAGAAATTGGTTGCATTTCTTTACACTAACAATGAAATATCAGAAAGGGAAAGTTAAAAAAAATCTCTTTTAGAATTGCATCAAAAAAATAAAATACTTAGGAATAAACCTGACCAAGGAGGTGAAAGACATATATGCTGAGAACTAGAAAACGCTGATAAAGGAAATTGAAGATGATTTAAAGAAATGGAAGGAGATCGCATGCTCTTGGATTGGAAGAATTAATATTGTTAAAATGGCCTTACTACCCAAAGCAATCTACAGATTTAATGTGAACCCAATCAAATTACCCATGACATTTCTCACAGAACTAGAACAAATAATCCTAAAGTTTATATGGAATCACAAAAGACCCAGCCAAATTGCCCAAGAATTGCCAAAGCAGTCCTGAGGAAAAAGAACAAAGCTGGAGGCATTACACTCCAAGACATCAGACAATAATACCACAAAGCTACAGTAATCAAAACAGCATGGTATTGGCACAAAAACAGACATATGGATCAATGGGCCAGAATAGAGAGCCCAGAAATAAACCCACACACCCAAGGTCAATTAATCTTCGACAAAAGAAGCAAGAATATACAATGGAGAAAAGACAGTCTCTTCAGCAAGTGGTACTGGGAAAACTGGACAGCTACATGTAAATCAATGTAGTTAAAACACTCCCTCACACCATGCACAAAAATAAACTCAAAATGGCTTAAAGACTTAAATATAAGACAAAGACACCATAAAACTTCTAGAAGAGAACATAGGCAAAAGATTCTCTGACATAAGTTGTAGCAATGTTTTCTTAGGTCAGTTTCCTAAGACAGCACTAGAAATAAAAGCAAAAATAAACAAATGGGACATAATCAAACTTAAAAGCTTTTGCACAGCAAAGGAAACCATAAACAAAGTGAAGAGACAACCTATGGACTGGGAGAAAGTCTTTGCAAATGATACGACCAACAAGGGCTTAGTTTCCAAAATATACAAATAGTTCATATAACTCAATAACAAAAACCCAAACAGCCCAATCAAAATATGGGCAGAAGATCTAAATAGACATTTCTTGAAAGAGGGCACACAGATGGCCGATAGACACATGAAAAGATGCTCCACATCACTAATTATTAGAGAAATGCAAATCAAAAACACAATGAGGTATCACCTCACACTGGTCAGAATGGCCGTCATTAAAAACGTCCACAAATGATAAAAATGCTGGAGAGGGTGTAGAGAAAAAGGAACCCTCCTACACTGTTGGTGGGAATGTAAATTGGTGCAGCCGTGATGGAGAACAGTATGGAGGTTCCTTAAAAAACTAAAAATGGAGTTACCATATGATCCAGCGATACCACTCCTGGGCATATAGCCAGACAAAACTAAAATTCAAAAAGATACATGCACCCCAATGTTCATAGCAGCACTATTTACAATAGCCAAGACATGGAAGCAACCTAAATGTCCATCGACAGGTGAATGGATAAGGAAGACGTGGTACGTATATACGATGGAATATTACTCAGCCATAAAAAAGAATGAAATAATGCCATTTGCAGCAACATGGATGGAACTAGGGATTATCATACTCAATGAAGTAAGTCAGACAGAGAAAGACAAATATCATATATCACTGATATGGGGAATCTAAAATATGATGCAAATGGACTTATTTACAAAACGGAAACACAGACATAGAAACAAACTTCCCTAAGGGGAAGGGGGGGAGAGGGGTAAGTTAGGAGATTGGATTAACATATACACACTACTATGTACAAAATAGATAAACAGCAAGGTCCTACTGCAAAGCACAGGAAAATATATTCAATATCTTGAAATAACATAATTAAAAAGAATATGGAAAAGAATACATATATATATGTATAACTGAACCACTTTGCTGTACACCAGAGTCTAGCACAATATTGTAAATCAACTATACCTCAATAAAAAATGTTTTTTAACCAAGAAGGGAGGTGCACAATATTGCTGAAAGCACAACTAAGGAGTAAGTAGTTGCCAAGTGACTGATAGCTGAAGGAAAGAAAAAAACAAATCCATTATTAGGCAGTAAAGAAACGCAAATTATAATTGGGGAATGAATGGTACCAAGAGCTCTGGAATGGGATTTGAAACAATTGCCAATAATAGGAAAGGCTTCCCTCTAACTGAGCGACATTGGGGACTGTTGTATCCTTGCCAAGTGCTGCAGTCCCAATCCACATATCACCTCAGCACACACACCTTAGAGCCCTGGACGATTCTTCAGATCCTGACTGCATTCCGAATACAGCTTAAATTCCTCTTCCTTTCCTTAAACACACTCTAGAATGTTTGTTATCGCTTGCATCTCATTTACTACTTTCACATAGCAAAGTTTACTGAGAAGGAGGAACACCCCATGGGGAGGCTGCAGGGGTGCACTGCTGAGATCTCCCTCCAAGAGAACCTGCGGCGAGGAGGGTACTTGGCGGATAGCCTCCAGCTGCGGCGACTTCAGATCTGTGGCGGTGTTTGCAGTCAAGGCCATGCTCTACGCTGGGACATCCCCTCCAAAGTAAAAGGCAAATTGCTGCATCTCATGGCCTCTGATATACTACAACAACAACAAAAAGCAGAGGACCCGGTAGTCCTCTTGGATTCCGGAAGCAACACCACACTTAGAAACTGCTCCAGCCTATATGCTGAGCGACATGGATGGAAGGCTGCCAGCTTTGAGAGGGCTCAGAGCCGGAAAGAGTTCTGCAGGAGGCCCAGGCAAGCAGCCCTGCCTCTTGGGCCATACGATCAGGCAGATCTTTTGGTGCTGGCGTTTGGTGTCAGTGGTGAGAAAAGATATGATAGGAAGGTTGTGGCAGGCCCTAGTGGAAGAATCACAGTTCAGGTCTGTGGAGATCTGAAGCAAGGCCATAGCCTCTGCAGAAGAGAATACAGAGCTTCTGAGAATCAGTTCCTTGACTTTGGCAAAAAAAAAAAAAAAAAAAAAAAAAAAACACGACTGCTTGACCATGGGACCCCAAATGACTGTTACTTTAGAATTTCCTATTATGAGCTGGGTCCTGTAGAGCCTGCCAAAACAAAGTTGTACAGACGCAGAAGCAGTCTATTGTAAGATGAACATGGTATATCCAGGGTCAAGCCGAGCAGAACCAGAAGACACAGTAAGCTGCAAGAACAGGTGGCCCAGAGCCCCATGTCCCCTAGAATTGCACCCCTTCCCCAGCTCTTACCTATGGGAAGATTGGGGTTCCATTCAACCAGCTAAAGAGGAAGAAAAGCCTGCACTTGGTTTATCGATGGACAGGCTGTTATGTGGATGAAGCTGAAAATGAATGGAGGCTGCATTACAGCCACACTCAGGAGTGGTCTTGAAAGTACGCAGAGAGGGACAATCTTTCCAAGGGGCAGAGCTGTGAGTGGTGAAACTGGTCGTCTATTTTATGTGAAAGGTGGGAAAATATGTAGATTTCTGGGCAATGGCCAACAGCCTGGCCATCTGGTCAGAGGCCTGGAAGGGAAAGGACTAGAAGATGGGAGACATGGAGGTTCAGAGTAGATGCATGTGGATGAACCTATGGGAATGTGTAAAGAGTTTTGTGCTACATGTCAATGGCCTCCATGGAAGGGGCACTGAAAACCCAGGACTCTACCTAGACTGTCTCCAGCCAATAGCTGAGCACAGTGGGATTGCTAGAGCTGATCCATGCCTTCTCAACACAGGCCTCCTCTGACAGGCTCATATTTTCTGTGCTTCCTGTTGACCTGGCTGGAACTTTCTTAGAGCTATTCTGCAGTCTGTGTTTCCTCTATCCAATCCTCCTTCCTTCCCTCCTTCCTTTCACAGGTTTCAGACCTGCATTGTGACCCAAAGGCTCTGTCCACCTACTCCTACTTCCTTTGGCATTTATGCCTCACATGTGTTCACCCGAGTAAATCTCTCGTATGTCTAATTCTGTCCTGACATCTGCTTGTTGGAGGCCCTGAACTGACACACCCCGTGATCTTTCAAAAATAAACATACACACTCACACACTTACATTTACAGGTGAGCCATGGTCAAAGAGAGATGAAAGTCTGCTTTAGAACTTGATAAAATTGAGTTGAAAATCAGATTTCATGGTCTTTAAAAAAAGAATGAGGAAGCTCTCTGTGTGGAAAAATCCCCAAGATCTATTAGGTGGAAAAAAGCAATGTATGGAATAGTGTATGTAACATGATGATTTTTTCTGTACTTGAATCTATGTAAAAATCTGTTGGGGAGGAGAGGTGGGGGAAAAAAAAACCCTGTAAAGATACAAAGAAAAAGAAAAATAAAGGAGGTGGGAATAGCAATGCTCAGTAAAGAACATTTTGATTTGTTTTTATTTTGCACCTTGAAATTGTACTACCTATTAATAATTAAATTGAAATGTCAATCTTCAGCATCTTTTCATGTTATTATTTTAAAAATCAATCCTTTATATGTGATTGAACATAACTGCCTGTTGGCATATGATGCAGTAACTTATGTACAGTAGTGAGTGGATCTGATAAACTTAAGGAACCCCTAAAACTTAGTCTGCCAGTTGGAAAAAGACAGTCTGGGTGATCTAGATGGCCTGAGTGATTTCTAACTCACCAGCTGATTGAATAATTCATAGCCTCTCTACCTGAGTGTGACAGAGTGGACATTTAGAAACTGCCAGCTGTATACTGTTGTCAGTCCCACCATGTTCGCTGGTCTCAACGTTTTGCTACTTCTAGAAAGAAGTATGCACCACCATTTCCTTCCTGAATGTTACAGCCTAGGCTAAATTATGCCTCGTTTCCACACCTCAGATCCATACTAAATATTCCTTTAGTACAAGTACTTCATCAGGGTGCAGGTAAGAATCCCTTGTCGAGCATTTTCAAAAGATGCTTGTCCAGGTTTAACCCTCCCCTGGCAAAATCTCTGAGAGAGGCCCCACCACGTACGTTCCCCAGAGATCCTAATGTATTTCTTTTTTCTTTTTTTTTCGGCTGCACTGGGTCTTCATTGCTGTGTGTGGGCTTTCTCTAGTTGCGGCGAGTGAGGGCCACTCCTCGTTGCCGTGCGGGGGCTTTTCATCGCGGTGGCCTCTCTTGTTGTGGAGCACGGGCTCTAGGTGCATGGGCTTCAGTAGTTGTGGCACACGGTCTCAGCAGCTGTGGCTCACAGGCTGTAGAGTGCAGGCTCAGCAGTTGTGGTGCACGGGCCTAGTTGCTCCGCGGCATGTGGCACCTTCCCCCACCGGGGATTGAACCCGTGTCCCCTGCATTGGCATGCGGATTCTTAACCACTGCACCACCAGGGAAGTGCCCCTAATGTATTTCTGATGAAGAATCATTTCTGTAGGGCGATTTCCAAAAATCCCCTGATGACAATCACTAGGGGGCACTTGTTATATATATGCACGCCCAGGTTTCTCCCATGGTGAATTCTGATTCAGTGGGTTTGAGTTGAGGCTCAGGAATCTGTGATTTTAATAAATACTCTGAGTCTTCAGGGAAACATTACTATAGGGTTATGTAGCCTCATGTGGGCTAACTTAGATTCCACAAACCGATAAAATAATTTCAAAGTTGCCTGATACTAGTGATCCTAATATTACTTTATCTTTCTCGCATGAATTCTCTCTCAAAGTGCTTTAATAATTATAAACTATATCCTCCTCATCATTTAAAAGTCAAAATTTAAAAGTGCTGTGTTAGAGCATGCTTGCTCAGGATAAGTGTACAATAGATAGTGAATACTTATGCAATAAAAGAAGCTATTGATGAGGTGACCTTGAAATCCAGAACTTAACAGAAATCTGATAACTCTAGACCAAATCAGTTGGTGGACTTGTGAAGTCTCCATTCCTTCCTCAGTGTCTCTGGAGTGTGGACTCAGGGAGTTGTGCTGTCTTTAGAGATCACTGGCCTTGAGAGGTCTATCTCTTTCACCCATCTTGGATAAGTGACAGGGCATAGGGCCTGAGTTTAGGGTTACCACACAGCAAAGTACCCCTAGCCCCAGCTCCTGAGGTTTTCAGTAGTTTAGAATTGTAGCCTTTATCCTGCTGGCAGTTTTTACATGACCCTGGACTAGCTGGGCACTATGGCAGCCAGGCACACTGGCCTGCCCCCTGCTCCTGATTAGGGGCACCTGGATTAGCTGCTTTTCTTGTCCATCACTCCTGGGGGTTTAGAGCAGTATTGAGATAGGAGGGGCTTAGAGTCAAATACACAGCAGGAGAATGTATCCATGATCCTGGGACGACTGCTTCTAGATTTTTAAAAATAACGTCAGATAAATGACATTAACGCTCTACTATTCTGAGTAAATGCCTGTTGACTGCTGAATTATATACATCTTAAGAGCTATTCCGTCCAAGAAGTAACTAAAAAAATCTGTAGCCTTTAGAGTCACTGTCATATTGATAATGGCATATGTCTTGTCTTTGGTGTCTGAGGAAACTATATGCAAGTGCTTTTTCAGTTTGTGATTCTCTTTCATCTCAAAGGCCACGTTATTTTTCCTAAAATTTATCATTTCTTTGGAATGTACCAGGTTAATGTAATCCAATAATTAAAAGACTTTAAAATGTTAGGAAAGGTCTTTTCTCCCTCTTTATAGCTATTTTAGTGATAAGAATGTGGTTTTCAGGATTTCCTTTTGTCCATTGACTCAACATATATATAGCAAGTGTCTTCTACATGGAATGCCCTATAATGAGTATGAAGTCATTAATGACCTGCCTCATAGAATTTACAGATTACTACAGGGGATAGATAATAAATCAATATATCATTGCAAATTGCTGTTCTATAGAAGAAAAATTAGTGCTATAGAAAAGGATGTCAAGGGACACTTTTGTTTAGATTGCAAGGTCAGGAAAGGCCTCCCCATCCATCCAGCCAGCCAGCCAACTACCCATCCATCCATCCATTTATCCATCCATCCATCCATCATTCTAAGAGTTATGTCTTTCTCTGACTTATTTTACTAAGAATAATACTCTCTACGTCCATCCATGTTGTTGCAAATGGCAGAATTTCATTCTTTAGATTTGCATTTCCTTGATGATTAGCGATGTTGAGCATCTTTTCATGTGCCTGTTAACCATCTACATTTCCTCTTTGGAAAAATGTCTATTCAGTCCTTCTCCCCATGTTTAATCGGGTTGTTTGTTCTTTTGATGTTGAGTTGTATGAGCTGTTTATATATATTTGATAGTAATCCCTTATTGGTCATATTATTTGCAAACATTTTCTCCTATTCAGTAGATTGTCTTTTTGTTTTGTCAATGATTTTCTTTGCTGTGCAAAAGCTTTTAAGCAAATTAGGCCCCATTTGTTTATTTTTGCTTTTATTTCCTTTACTTGAGGAGACAGGTCCTCCTAAAATATTGCTGTGATTTACATCAAAGAGTGTTCTGCCTATGTTTTCCTCAGGGAGTTTTATAGTGTTTGGTCTTATATTCAGGTTTTAATCCATTTTGAGTTTATTTTTGTGTATAGTGTTAGAGAATGTTCTAATTGCATTCTTTTACATGTAGCTGTCCAGTTTTCTCCACACCACTTATTTAAGAGATTGTCTTTTCTACACTGTATACTCTTGCCTCCTTTGTCATAGAATAACTGACCATAGGTGTGTGGGTTTATTTCTGGGCTCTCTATTCTGTTGCATTGACCTAATGTGTCTGTTTTTGTGCCAGTACCATGCTGTTTTGATTACTGTCGTTTTGTAGTATAGTCTGAAGTCAGGGAGTGTGATACCTCAAGCTCTGTTCTTTTTTCTGAAGATTGCTTTGGCAATTCGGGGTCTTTTGTGGTTCCATATGAACTTTAGGATTATTTACAATAAAGTGACAGGTAAGCTAAGCTCTGAAGGATGAGTAGGAGATGGCCTGGAAAGTAAGGAGATAAGCTGGAGAAGAGGAAACAACTCTGAGTTAGAAACAGCTTGGCACATAGAAGTAACTGAAAATAGGACAGTGTGTTTGGATTTATTGAGCAAGGGAGAGGATCTTGGTAAGAGGTGATGGTGGGGAGGGAGGCAGGCACCAGGATGTGGTTGTGATCTTATTCTATAAGCTCATAAGAAATGATGACTGTCTAGGCACTTCCCCCATAGCTGGGGGTAGGGCAGAGAAATGAAATAAGGAAGAAGTGTAGTATTGGAAAGAAAATATAAAAAGGGTGTTAAATACCAGTCCCTCCTTATTGATTCTGATACACACCCTGAAGCAAGATATGACCCCCTCTGCTACAGAATAGTGTTTTCCAAACTTGAAAAATGCACAGATAGCTTTTGAAGAAAAACAAAAATTTATCCAGACTTCTTGCCTGTGGTGGGTTCAATCATTTTATAAATATTTAAATATACAAACCATCAGAAAAGGTATACTTATAATTTAGGTATGCTTATAATTTATTTACAACATAAAACCAACATAAATTGAAAACTGGTAATTTTGAAATTAACAACCTGAATTTAATGTGACATGATGTTTTGATGAAATAAAATTGCTGCTTGCATTTAAAAAAGTTATGGCACTGCCCACAGAGGCACAGCTTCTCCTGATTCAGCAAATGCATCCTGCTGGATGCCACTGAGGACTCCTGTACAGGATTTCTTAGGAAGTCTTTCTTTGTATAGAGTGCTGGTATACCATTTGGCTATTGCTTGGTGGATCTACATCATTTACATATTAGATCTGCCTCTCTTCTCATTAGTCAGAAACAATTAAAGTAGAAAGACTCAATGGCAAAGTCTGCTTGAACATAAACACAAGATTAGCCACCAAAATCAAGTGACAGTCCACAGAGATTAAAAAATCTAGAGAAAATTACCAGACCCCTTAGAATACATAGGTGAACTCCCATAAGTGTGTGGACTTTTGTTTGGAAAATAGTTCTAAATACGAGAGCAGATTATTTCCAGAGACTTCCTAGAGGAGAAAAAAGGGCACTATTCCTTCTCCCATAGAGCCATGGAGACAGGATAAATTGTTCCTTCTAACTTTCTAAAAAGGGATCACTGGAATCCACGGTTTGGTAGGGTCGAGCGGGATCATTAAGATTTGAGTGAAAGGAGAGACCAACTTGGGTGTGGTCACAAGTCCCTGTGGTTCCTGCTGTGGTACTCAGGACGCACAAGATTAGAAAGAGGCGACTGAGATGCCTCTGCCTCCCAGATGTTTCTGGTCAATTGGCTGAAAAAGGCTTATAGCACTAGCCTCCCAAGTCAGGTGCACAAACCTATGGGGTGTGGGAAGAAAATATTAAGAGACCTGGGAGCCCTGAGCCCTGATCTCAGGCATATAAAGAGCAGCTCTCAAAGAAGTGTGAGTAGGGGCTCTGTAAAACTGAGAGCTCTCAACAGTTTGTATAATCTACCAAACACGAAGAGCAGCCAGGAAAAGAAGTGTGCATTTTCTGATAAGGTAGAATATCATGTCGTCTATCACTGTAAGTTGATCAGGTTAATATATATGAAATGTCAACTAAAGTTAAGTTTTACCGTTTCAAGGTGTCACTAGTCTTCCATCCATCAATAATATCCATTACTTCAGGGAGAGGGGTGGGCAAGGTACAAAGGACTAAACTTGAAACTTTCAGCTTGAAAACAAATTTTACGTCAGAAAAGGTTTACAAGATGCCAAGCCAAATATTTGCAACATTCAGGCTTTGCTAAGAAAAAGAAATGATTTGTGGGGTTCCCCAAAGCCATCAGCTGGAGACTTGAACACAGGGTTTTTCGGTGGAACATGGATTAGGGAGGATGTAGGCTATGACATCAGAGCAGTTTGGAGGGGTCTGGGAGAGGATGAGTGGGAATAAAAATTCCCAGACATATTCCCAGATACACAGAGAATCTGAGGGCAGAAGGATTGCATATTCTACTTCCCTCTTGGACATCTGGGGAGAAGGGTGGCCACACCTCATCAAACAGTTGGAAGCAACACAGGACAGCCACGTTAGGACAGAGGGGATGGAGTGGATATTTGGGCAGGCGGCCTGAGATGGCCGTGCAGTGGACATTGACGTGCTGCCCAGATACCCCTCCTGGGTCAGGTACTCGTTCCCCCGGCTGCTGGGAGTCCTGGCAGCCGATGCCTTGCAGCTGAGTCCATCTCCAAGCATTGCCCTTAGCCAAAGAAGGCCTCCTAGCCCAAGGTCAAATGAACTCCCTAAGGCAGCATATATCCAATGACTGGTCCACTGTTGGGGATAGAAAGGTCTAGACCCCTTGCCTCTATTGGATCAACTCTGAAATGCCCTCCCACTTCCAGAGCTCGCAGCACTATCAGCTTCTTTGCAACTGCATGGCAGTAGTAACTTCTCTCTCTGCTCACCCAGCTTCCCTCATTCCCTTACAAGTGTTGTTCTGGAGAACATGTGCCAATAAACCTTTTATAGGCGCATCTCAAAGGCGGTTTCCTGGAGAACATTATCTGCAACAGGCCTCCTAGGTCTCACTAGCTCTGGGGCTTGGGGGTTGAAATACAGAGGAAGCCAGAGATGAGTTCTCCTGACTTGATATTGATGAGGATTTTGAGCAGGTGGACTGCTCGTGGGTTTCCTTGGTGTGGTGAGAGGTAAGGCTTTGGATGGCTGTTACAAAGGCAGGGACTGGTTGGAAGGCGTGGTTGAATTTCAGAGGATCAGTCAGAGCAAAGACAGAGTCAGCATTGCGGGGGAGGGGTGGATGGCCGCATGTTGCCCATGCGTGATGCTGGAAGGACTGGCCAGCTATGAAACCTTCAGCACATGCAGCAAGGCCAGGGGTCAAGTTTCGAAGATCCAGCTGGACAAGACATCTCAGGGGAGACTACTGAGGACCGGGGGATTGTTTTCAAAGCCCCTCTCTTGAGGTCAGGTGAATTGTAAACCACCAGAAAATTAGATCCATTCCCCACCCTCCCTCCCACCACCAGAGGGAAAGAGAAGAGTGACTGAATATTTCCCCCAAAGGGATCTGTATTATATTAGAGTGGCTGAGTTACCCTGAAAGGGACGAAATTAAGAGTTTTTCCACTATCAGTGGAAATGAGTCTCTAGAGCTGTTAATTTTAGTCCTGGAGAAATAAAACAGTTCCATTTTTACACATCTGAGGTGTGATGGTACAGAAATATGCAACCGAAAAGAGGGAAGAAAGACCAAAAGCATACCAGGGCAAAAAAAGCCATCGTTGTGATATGTATTTATATATATCACTTTCTTAACAGGAACAACTAGGCCTTGTCATAAGGCCCTTTACTGAAATACTTCTGTAGTTTACGGACATTTCAGGTGAAAATCAGCCGAGCTGCCAGCTGAGAGTGCGCTTTAAATATCCCCCTGGATACTGGAAAGGTATTTCCCAGGCAGACAGCTAGAAACCTCTGAATCTGCAGCACACTTGCCTATAGTGATTTTGAGAGTGAACAGTTTGAAGACCAACTACAGTTGAGGCAAAAGAAATATGCTGGAGGGAGGTTAAACATCCCTGCTCGAAGATGACAACAAGCCTCCTGTTCTCAGCCTTGTCGTTTTTCTAACTGTGTTTACATATATTTTTTTCCCAGTTAATTCTCACAATACCCTGGGAGGAGGTTCCTGTTATCGTCCTAATTTTGCAGAGGAAAGGGAGGCTTATAGAGGTCCCACAGCTGGCTAGCCAGGACAAACCCCGGCAGCGGGCTCCAGAGCCCATGCACCCACATCTGCAACCCACTGCCTCCTCTAGAATGTTCTGCTGCCTTGTATGTTACAGAGTGGCATTGCAGCAGGGCTCATGGAATCTGAAGAGTCACTCTTGCAAAGCTAGAGACATAACTGCTGCCAAGCGCAGACGATCAGCCAGGTGAGCGCGAACGCGGAGTGATTACAAGCTACGGCGAAGATCTGACCACTCGGTAAAGAACAGGGCTCCGTGGTAAAGTCAGAATCCCTCTCATTTGGTGCACCGTGGAACGCATGTGGTAATTAGTTATTTATGTATCTAAGTTCTTCATTTAGCAAGTCTGTATACAGTTACTTTCTAGGAGCCGTGTCACCTGTGCCCTGCACCATTGTATCCTTAATAGGAGTTTCTGTGGCTTGTCATTTAGTCCCTTTGGCGTCACAAAAGAGGAGTGTCTTAGTAAGGAAGAGTATGAGGCTAAGCGAAAAGCTTCAAGTGTTCTGGTAACATTTGGACACTCCCAACACTCAACAGTGGAAAACTCAACATTTGCCAAATTTCCAAGCCGTGTTTATCAGCCAGATTGTCACCACTGCCCTGCCTCCCGCCCATCCATGTTTTCTTTCCTTAGCAAAGATACCACCAATAGCAGTTTATGATAATAGTGAGGTGCTAACAGTACACATTTAAAACACAGGACCACAGAACGTATAGCTTTTCAAGCCATAAGCGAATAGATTTGGGAATACTTCAGAACTTCTCATTTTAACTTTCCTTCTGATGGAATCTATTTGTATCACTGGTTTTAGCCTTGCAGACTTGGAGGGCGTGGTGAAAGATGAACGGGCAGTGCTCAGCCACAAGGGGAGAAAAACGTCACCCGGCCCCCAGAATAGCAACAGCAATAAATATGGTCATGTCGCTCTTCTGCTGAGGACGAAACGACAGACAGGATCACATTTGCAGCACCCAACGCCTGCTGGCTATGGGAGGCTGGCTCAGGGCTTTGGAGGAAACCTGCACAAAAGTTGATGCTGAGGGAGCGGCTTCATTTTGGAGCTGTGACTTAGCACGCAAAGAAGGGGGGCACAAACCCCACCGCAGAGCGAAGGCACCCTTCTGGCCACATGGGGGTCCATTCTAAATCGGCTTTCCTGACAGCTGGCTCAGGGCTCTGCAGAGCTGAGCCCAGAACTTCCCTGCATGTCTGCCTGAGAACTTGCTGTTATCTGCAGCTGCCACAGCCATCAAGGCACATGCGTAAGGAGGAAGGTGAAAAAGAGGGCTCCCGTTGGTCATCAGTTATTTAAAGCGGGCCCATAGGATTTCAGCCCCTTCCTTGTACAGAATCAGCACCTTTGCTCCGGGAGGTCTTGGAGGAAGTGGCATCTCCCTCCCTTCAAACCTCCTCAAGTCTCCCTTTGCAGACCAGCCCCCCGGGCTCTCACCATTTCTGTGATTCCGAGTGCTTCATCTTCCTGTGTCCCTATTCAGACACGTTTCAATTTCATATAATTTATGGCCACGTCTCTGGGTGGTTGTGGATTTACCATCTTTACATTCTTTTGCCACGTGGAATTGGCCAAATTGGGCTTTTACATTTTCATAACTTGCATACAGCAGTAGTCTTTTGCCTGAAATCAGTTTAAGCTAATATATGTGTACCTGATTTTTTTCCACGTTTCGAAAACCAAAGCATCACCTGAATTTGACCAGTTTTCCTTTTTCTGCTAAACTTCCCTGCTCTAAAAGGATATAATTTCTTATAAAGCCTAGCTCCTTCTCTCTAGATCTCTGTGGTTCACTTGGTCTCTCCAACCCGTTCCCAATGTCACACAGGGGGTCACTGGAAACAGGTTCACTGTGGCCACGTGTCACCTGTCTCCCTCATGTAGCTTTAAAGGCACAGATTCGATTCCACGCTTTCAGTTACATGCTTAGGATTTAAATGAATCTTTTCTCCATGGATCATAATATTGCTTTCATTCAGAAAATACAGCACATAAAAAATGAAAGGAAATGTTGCTTTGGACTTTCGTATCTGAATATAAACTTCAGCACTGTGTTTTATTCTTACTATTATCTTATGCTTCTTTAGGATCTTATTAAGACCAACAAGATAAATGAAGTAGTTTTTATAGCACTAGCTCTCATGTTTGTTCTCTTGACGCCCCTGGTGACGTTGGGTGGTTAAGAAGAAAAATCATGCCGGAGTGTTGAAGTTGGTGCCAAAGGAACAGAGAGGACTGTTTGGTGCCTGGTATCCGCTGCTGCCCAGAACCTTATCTTGTCCTATTTATACATTCACAGAGCAAAATCTGACTTAGAACAATCCTTGAAACAGTAGCATTTTCTTTCTTTAAAGCTTATGACTCTGAGTTTTAATGCCATTTTTCTCATGTGGCCAGGGACAATGCAGGCATAAATAAACTTCTCTGCTTATTATTTAGTGACTAAAAGAACACAAAAGCAAGGACATTGGAAGAAGAAATGCCAATGTATTATTAAATATTCTAATTTGAATTACCAGGCTAAATGCCAAATGATCTTAAATCCCTGGAAAGATTCCTTTAAACTTAAAAAGAAAGTGATAAAAGAAGGTGTCCTGGAAAACTACTTGGATCATTTATTGGGAAACAGGAAGAAAAAGGTATCCTCCACCGAGAGAATGGCAATTCTGTGGTTATGATGAAAGGGTGATTGGTACATAAGCATACTGTAAATTAGTAGGAAAACATTAACTTTAGGAAACATAACTAATCAAAAGATGCAATTTCAGACATAAGCAATAAGTATTCTCTGTGGAATACACTTTTTTCACATCTAAATATCCTAGAGGCTTTCATCAAACATTTATAAATAGATCTCTTTATTATTGTAACATTAATGAAAGAAATGTTAGGGCTATTATTCATTTACCAGTAGAGCATACTGAGAAGCGACTCCTTTTTTTCCTCCTTAATTTCTTTTGTCCCCATAAGTGATATTTGCATAATATTAATTTAATCATCAAAGTATTCTTTTAGTGATGTACTCCAGTGAGTACAGCCTGAAGTCCAGAAATGAACATGTGGGGCCAAGTCCCAGTTTTGACACTTACTTATTAGTGTAAGTTTGGGAAATTTCCTGACCTCTCTGTGCCTCAATATCCTCATCTATAAGACAGGGATGATATTTCTCCCGGCCTTAAGGGATTTTGCAAGTGTTAAAACAGGATCCACATATCAAGTCTTCAAAATAGTTCCTGGTACACAGTAAACACTTCAAAAAATATTAGCAACCGTGTAGTGCAAATGCGTCTTTGTTTTAACTGTATACTGGTCCATATTCATGAATTTACTCTGAAATTTCCACCATTCATGTATTTATTCTGAAATGTACACCAGTAGAGATGGGTAAGAGTGGGTGGACAGATATGTCAAATCCTTTCCACCAGAAATACAGCTCAAAGTGAATTCTCTACTAAAAAATAAAGAGTTTAGTGCATCATCAACATTAGTAGTGATTCTTCGAGAAACTAGGAAATTAATAAAATTATTATAAGTTTACAGTAACCTCACAGTGAGAGCCTCCTGAATTAGTAAGTGGCACTTGGTATTCAATATGACTCTTTGCTCTGGGATGCATTTTGGAGTTTCAAAAGCAAGTCTGGGCTATTCTAAGGTCATATATATATATATATATATATATATATATATTTTTTTTTTTTTTTTTTTTTTTTTGCGGTACACGGGCCTCTCACTGTTGTGGCCTCTCCCGTTGCGGAGCACAGGCTCCGGACAAGCAGGCTCAGCAGCCATGGCTCACGGGCCCAGCCGCTCCACGGCATGTGGGATCTTCGCGGACCGGGGCACGAACCCGTGTCCCTGCATCGGCAGGCGGGCTCTCAACCACTGTGCCACCAAGGAAGCCCCCTATTCTAAGGTTATTGAGGCTCTTGCCTAGAAGCCCGCAGAGAGTAATCTACATTTTCTGAGGGGAAAGCGAAGGAGTCTTGGCATCTTGCGCCTGTAAACTCTAACTGGTGGCTTGGCACCATGGGGTTTTACCCGGCTATTTTGTGGAAGTGGTTCCAAATTATTTAACCTTTTCTTCCAGAGACCATAAGTCAGTCTTTGGCTTTCATGCACTATTCTGCTCTACCAATTTTACAGATGTGGCAAACTAGGGACTGAGAATTGAGATGGTTCATCGGTTATACACTAAGTTGATAGTTCTCAGACTGAACGTGCATCAGGAAAACCTGGAGGGCTTTTAAAAACACCAGTGCTGGGCTCCACCTTCAGAGTAGAATGTGCCTTTCTAACAAGTTCCCAGGTGATATTGATCTGCTTGTCAGGGGACCACACTTTGAGAAGCACGGTGATAAGTATAGGAGTCAAGTTGATTAGAGCTCTGGTAAACTAGTTGAAACCATCACAATTATGTTAACCAAATCAATGTATTGATATTTGAGGAGGTATCTTTTGTCTTATTCAATCAGATAATTAGTTTTGTAGATGTTTGAGAATATCAGATAACAGGAATTGTTCACATTTGAGGTAAAAATTCTCAAAAATAATTTCTAAATAAGGACCTCTCCCCTTTTTTCTTATGTATATACCAGTTACACATCTTATGCAATTCACATGGGTCAGATAACTGGCATGCCTCAGGCAGAGCAGGCCAAATAGCTTCTGGGTGGTAATTGCTGTTATCAGGAGAAGTGGAGATATTCTGTTTTGTTTTGGTTTTTTTACATATGTATAAGATTTTTTCCCCTAATTTTGGAAAATTTGGTTTTGAACTAGATAGCTTAATTAGTTAAATATATTCTCTGGAGAGTATCACCATTTCTGTTTTCTAATTTGTCAAGGGAAAAAAAAAATGGCGGGGGATTGATTATTCTTAAAAGGATAGAGACCTCTTGTGGTCATTAATAAAAGTACTTTAAAAAAACAGAAACCTAGAGTATTTCAGTTTGTCAAAAGGTTTCAAGATCTCTGGCTTAGTTGACATATATTAAAAAATATAAAAAATATGAATTACCAAATACCTGTCCAAATAGATAATACAAGTAATAGGACTTTACGTAATGATAACTCATAAACATATACATCATTCAGCTATAACAGATCTATATGATAAATTAAAAGTTGACAGAAACATAAGACATAAAGGAAAGTGCACAAATCATAATTGTTTAGCTCGGAGAACTTTCCCAAACTGGCTATATCTGTGTATCCAGCATATCTGGTAGATTTTAACCATAATTATAGGTAAGTTGACTCAGGCTCAGAGAGCGTATGTGATCTGTTATTTCACAATATCAATCAAATCCATTTTAACTTCATTCACTCAGAAACACTTCAATGAATAAAGAATTTCAATAAAAATGAACATAAAAAACAGTCAATTTAATGAGCCATGATCCACAGTCCAGGTTTGTAAGTATCACATTTTGTCAAATAAAATTACCTTTACACATAGAATTTCTAGAGCAGTGGGCTAAATAGGCTATAATTTATTATTACTATTGTTATTGTTGTCATTGTTTGCTGTTGCTCTTGTTGGTGGTGGTGTTTATCTACTCTTTTTCTCAATTAATAAGCAGTTTTGGAGCATCTTTTATGTACCAAGCACTATTTTTTTTTAACATCTTTAGTAGAGTGTAAGTGCTTTACAATGGTGTGTTAGTTTCTGCTTTATAACAAAGTGAATCAGTTATACATATACATATGTTCCCATATCTCCTCCCTCTTGCATCTCCCTCCCTCCCATCCTCCCTATCCCACCCCTCTGGGTGGTCACAAAGCACCCAGCTGATCTCCCTGCGCTATGTGCCTGCTTCCCACTAGCTATCTATTTTACGTTTGGTAGTGTATATATGTCCATGCCACTCTCTCACTTTGCCAAGCACTATTTTGGATTCTTGGGGATACTAAAATGAATAATATGGGGTCTTTGACCTCAAGAGGCTCAGAGTCTAATGCACAAGAAAGACATATAAGCAGTAGTTTGATATGGTAGTTTGTGTTCCAATAGACGTATCTATCTATGTGGACTACTATTTAAGAAAGTGGCTATAATTTCCCTAGGCTGTGTAAAGCTTGAAAGTCCACAACTTTGTCTCTTTGGTGTAAAGCTAGCAGTGTTGTAGAAAGTAATACTTGACTAGTAGTCAGAAGAGTCATGTTTGGGGCTTCCCTGGTGGCGCAGTGGTTGAGAGTCCGCCTGCTGATGCAGGGGACACGGGTTCGTGCCCCGGTCCGGGAAGATCCCACATGCCACAGAGTGGCTAGGCCCGTGAGCCACAACTACTGAGCCTGCGCGTCCGGAGCCTGTGCTCCGCAATGGGAGAGGCCACAACAGTGAGAGGTCCGCGTACCGCAAAAAAAGAAAAAAAAAGTCATGTTTGAATGTAGCTCTTTCACTTACTAGCTCTAGGGTTTTGGACCAGTCACTCAGTCATGATGGATGGTAGTTACCTCACAGGCTACCATGAGGATCAGATGAGACTGTAAGAAAGTGGTCAGTGAGTTTTAGATGTGAAAATTCTACATTATGCCTTTTGCTTATACGGTATTATTAATATTAAACACTAATGCAATAATCGATTCATTCAGTGTTTACTGGTTCATGGTTCTGCTGCTGGGAGGATGTGCTAGGGAAAATGCTCCGTGTTTAACAGTGGGCAGATAGATGTGTGCACATTTCTTTTCTTCCTAAAAAGAGTGAAGAGACTGAAAAGGAAATAAGGATAGTGGGGTCTGAGAAATGGAGAAGGAAGGAGAACTGAAGCTGGTTGGGACAGGAAAAGGTACCAAAGGGAGATGAACATACAAACTTAATCACGAATTTACCCCCAGTTCTCCTGCTCATCATCATCGTCAAGACAATTTTTTGAATACTAAATAACATACATACATTCAATGGTGTGCTGGTAAATATTTAAAAACCAACTCTCCAGAAAAAACCCAAAACACATGGTAGAGAGCATTTGTCAATTTCCGTAGTGTAAATACTCCTGCCACAGCCAATTTTAAGCTACTAACATGATATCACTGAACAGGGAGATAGGAAGAGATGCACACACCCCTATATATGATTTCCATCATACAAATATAATAGACATAAATCAACTCAAGAGTATAGATGATGGTAAACATAGCAAAATAATTTGAAAGTGATGTTTCGAGTATTTGCTAGCTTTATTTTAAAAATAATTTCTTAAATGCAATTTAATTTTATTTAAGTTTTAATAATGGCTGTGTTGAATATCCAGCTTGCAAACTTTCTGCAAATTTAACAATCAGCACTCTCGAGGCAGTATGAGCCAGTGGCAGCAGTGGGTAGAGTGGTAATTGCTCTAGTACGGTACCAGTTAGGGTAAAGATGATCACCTCTTCTGCGAAGCCTATCTATGTTAGGTGCCTTTCTCTATAATCACATCATAATCTCTTACATACCAAAGCAATTACCACACTGGGTTGAAATCTCATTTTTCTCCCTCCACACTTGAGTTCCCAGTGCCTGTGACTTTTAGCTCCTTATGTTCTGCATCTAGCACTGTTCCTGGGACAGGCAGAGCTCAACAAAAGCGTACTGAAGAAATAAATTGACCTGGATCTGGCTCCTGTTGTCCTGGAGCCTGCAATCTATCGTGATGATGTACAAAGAGACATCACTACAGAATACACACAACATTTAGTAGAAGCTCTGAATAAACATGTGAATGGATAATAAGGCTTTTATATCACCTAAGAGTGGCTTTTATGAGGGTGGAAAATAACAGAGATTATGGATCAATCGAAGTAGATGTAGCAGTTCTATTTCTACCCCTATCGTGATTTCAAAACAAAACAAAACAAAACACCAACGTGTTTCTTTATCTCATCTATTTAATAACATTCTTTTAATGTTCAAATCTTTAAGAAGTAAAAGCAGCACATATTCATTATAGAAAAATTACAGAATGTAGAAGCATAAAGAAATAAAGGCCACCTATATTTTACAAGGTTGATGTATTAGGGAGGATAGGTTAAGATAATAGCGCCCGAAAAGCACCAAATAACAGTGGCTTAAACAAGATGCTTTATCTCTTTTTCAGGTAGAAGTTTGGAGGTTTGCAGACTGAGGTTCATGTGGTGGTTCTGCTTCCCAATGTCCCAAGGACAGCTCAGAGCTCGCCATCCCTGGGGTGTGGCCCCATTCATCATAATGCAAGTCAGCATCCGCCCTCCTGGTAGCAGGATGGAGGATGGGATGAAGAAGAGGCACAAGGCCAACTGCCTCCTTTAGGAAGATTCCCAGAATTTGCCCTTTGGCATGTCCATTACATCCCATTTGTTAGAAAATAGTCACATGCCACATTTATCTACAGCGGAGCCTGGGAAATGCAGTTTTTCTTCTCAGCAACCATGTGCTTGGCTAGAATCTCTATCACCACTGAAGAAGGGGAAAATAGATATTTAGGACCAGAATTTGCTGCAGTTATTTCCTTAGTTAAATTGCAAAGAGAGGAGTTAATAGAAGTTGTGCCCACTTTCAAGGTTATTGATGCATATTGATAATTTTCCTTTCAGAAGCTCTGTATGCATTTGTACCTCCAAGGACATATATGAATACTTAATATTAAACACCAATACAGTAAGTAATCAGTCAATTCATTGATTCCTATATGGCTTGGCTGCTGGGAATATGTGATGGAGAAAGTGCTCAGTGTTTGATAGACCTGGGCTTTATTGTCAGGACTTTTTCAGCTGCAAGTGACAGAGGACCTAACAAGAATATTGGGTTTATTCAGATATGGAGGTGATTGAGCACATTAAGGAAAGGGAATGGAGAGTATACATTGGAATCTGAAGTTAGAGAATTAAAAATGAAGTTCTTGTGCAGAGGAATGGGAGAGGAGGATTATACAGTAGTTGTAAACATTTTGAGGCCTAAAGAGAGAGGAGCAAGTGTGATATGATGTCCTGTTAACGTCACGGAAGGGCTTTTCCACATATACTTTCATCAACTGCTGTTTTTCAGGCAATGTGCTAAGTGCTTTATACACAGTCCCTCACCGAATGCCCATGTCAGTCATATATTTTTATATGCCTATATGTTGCACATGATGAAGTGAAGGCTCAGGAGAGGTCAGGTTAAGGGTGGAGCTAGAATTTAAACCCCACTCTGACTGATGTCACAATTTTGCTTTTTCCTCTTCTATTCTGAAGAGTGAACTGGTAAAAAACAAATTTGGTAAGGATCACTTCTGCTGTAGCATTTGAATTAACTTAAGGGTATAAAGAGATACTATAAAAAATTTTAAAAATTATACAAGAATTAGAGAGAGCAACAAATAAAGTGTTGTAAAAGGCAGGAAAGACCTCATGAGATTTTTGTCTCTTCTAGGGGGCCTTTTTTGACCTGAGTTGGATGCCTACCTCTCTTTTCTCTTAGTACCTGTGTTTACTCTAAGACTGATTGTTCTCATCTCCACTGTGGTTGTCTGTTTATTTTGTTGTCTCTGCCACCAGACTTATATCTTGGGTGCCAGGTATCAGGTCTTATACAACTTTGTATTACCAGGGCCCAGTACAATGCTTGGAACACAGTAGGTACTCAGTAAACATTTGCTGGATGAGTTATACAAGCATTCATTTCATGGTCATATTAATACATATTTACTGAAAGAGAAATTTTTCTAATTTACTATTATGTTAAATTTTGAGAGGTGAATAGTAACAACTAGATTAGCATAAAATTATGATTTTGGCCATGATTATAAAGAGAATGTTTATAAGGCAACTGAACTTGTACATAATATGGAGTGTCTACAAGGTGCTAGGCTGTTTTAAGTATTTAACATTGTATTTAGTTATTTATTTCTCACAAAAACCTTATGGGGGGAAATAGAATTATCTCTACTTCAAAAATTGTGAAAATTGAAAAACTAGGAAATGAACCCAAGTAGTTCTGCTCTAAAAATTCTGAGTTTAATTAGCAGATGCAAACTATTATATATAGAATGGATAAACAGCAAGGTCCTACTGTATAGCACAGGGAAGTATATTCAGTATCTTGTAATAAACCATAATGGAAAGGAATATGAAAAACAATACATATATATATGTATAACTGAATCGCTTTGCTGTACACCTGAAACTAACACAACACTGTAAATCAACTATACTTGTTTTAATATTTATAATATAAATATTTTATTAGATTTCAATAAAATAAGTTAAAAAAATTTAAAAATGGGCAAAATATTTTCTGTGTTTAACTAGGCTATTTTAATTCGCCATTGTTTATGAGATTTATTATTATTATTATTGTTATTACATGACCGCATAATAGCATCTTCTAATGAAAACTCATAAATCTTCATCCTGTTGTTTTGTCTGTAAACCGGGAACTTCCCTTTCACCAAAGGCACATACTCTCCAAGAGGACCCCTAAGTATCTTGGGAAATTGATGCTTTTATGCCTGAGCAACCTCTACTCCATCTACAAAACCGATGAATAATTTGCAATCAACATTTTCCATTGCTCATCTTAAATAATCAGGGACTCATATTTGAGATCGCTTTCCCTAAAAAACGTCCAACTGCACCTCCCAGGTGACTTCTGTGCGCAGACACCCCCCCGCAGCTTTCTCGCCCACGAAACTACACTTCCCAGCGGTCTATTCGTTCATCTGCGCGAACTCATCTTTCCCGGCTCCGGGTGGCATCCCGGCAAAGCTAAGGGCGCTTTGCAGGGCGCTGTGGCCTGGAGAAGTAAAGGGCGGACAGGCGAGGCCCTCCCGCGCTCGCGCGTCCCCGAAATGGCCCGGAGGCAGGACGAGCAGAGAGGGGGAGCGCCCTTGATGGCGGAAGGCAAGTCGGACGCAGAGGTTAAGCTCATTCTGTACCACTGGACGCATTCCTTCAGCTCTCAAAAGGTAAAGGCCTTTGCCGGGCGGGCGGTGCGGATCGGGTTTCAGCACCGGGACAGCTCCCTCTGGGTGTTGCCTGGGTAAGCCGGCCCACTTAGAAACAGGCCTCCGACGACCTAACCCCGGCGGGCGCTCCCTGAGGGGCGGCGGTGCGCCTTGTAGGGGAGCAGAGAGCATCAGTCTGAGGTGCAAAGGCACTACCAGTCGTGAAATGCGACAAAAAATCATCGCTTTCGGTATTTGGGCGGGAGGCCTTGTCTCCGGGGCCGTGGAGAGCGAGGCAGAGGGAAGCGCCTTCCTGCAACCACATCGTCTCGGGTTCCTTCTTTTACTCTTGGTCGCATTCACTCTCTTCAACAGGCCTAGCCTATCTGTTTCAGGTCCTTATTATGGGGAGGACACATCGTAAGGTTTCGGACACCGAGAAAGTAGTAGTGATGAAGAGGGTAACTGTGGACTGAATATAGCCAGTATCCTTTTCATTACTTAATTATCTTTTCTCACTTATAAGAGGAAGACGCTAGAATATATCTCACTTGTTAATTCCAGGAATAGGTATAGTTGAAAAGAATGTTGAAAATATTAATAACTCAGGGAAGCACAAAAGAGCTGCTTGATGGTATCCAGGGATGTCATTTAATTAAAAGCCTCCACGCGTTGTGGTAACCAGTGTGAACTCTTCCAGGTGCGCTTGGTAATTGCTGAAAAGGCATTGAAGTGCGAGGAACATGATGTAAGTCTGCCCCTGAGTGAGCACAATGAGCCCTGGTTTATGCGTTTGAACTCAACTGGAGAAGTGCCCGTCCTTATCCACGGGGAAAACATTATTTGTGAGGCCACTCAGATCATTGATTATCTTGAACAGACTTTCCTGGATGGTAATGTTAAGGCTATTTGTGATTTCTTGGATTTACTTTCAACACGAATATATGTCTCCCTTCCTCCCTCCCTTCCTTCCCTCCTTCCTATTTCCTCCCGTCCTCCCCCCTTTCCTCCCTTCCTCCCCTCTTTTGGGTTTCATGATGGTGGTTTAGTGCCAACAACCTTTTCCATTTCCATAAGCACACAAATATAAAATGGGTCAATAGCATAAATTTTGTATAAGCCATTGTAACTCCATTGAAAAGATTTCATGTAAACTACCAATTTTAATGTTGGAACTTTCCTTTTAAATTCACTTGCAAAAAACCCTGCAGGTGTATGGTGTGTGGTGGTGATTTATTAGCCTTGAAGTCAAATTCATAATATTGATTTTAAATGAACAGTATGAAAATCAGTTTCATTTAGTCTACTAAATGGTTCTACCTTAAAAACAATAGGAGGGAAAAGGAGGAATACACCTTAGGCAAGGGGGATTAGAATGCTCGTATACTTGGAGATCTTTGCCCTTGTTCCATCTGTATGGTTTGAATTTTATATCTTTTATGAGGAATTATAAGGCTCATATTTGTACAGTGCTTTTAAGTAATAATCATTTATTGACAGCCTGTTTTGTGTCAGACATTTTATAATTTCTGTTCTAGTCAGTCTTCAAAAAAAACCAACCTGAGATCGGCATGGTAGACTAATGATTCCCCTTTTGTACATGAGGAAAGAGAAACAGAGGGGTTGCCTAAGGTACCATAGTTATTTTACGGCAGATTAGGGCTGGAATGCAAGCCTTTCCAATCCAAACCTTCCTATTGCACGGACCATCTCTCATAGTCATTGCCACTTATGCAGTGTCTTGCTTCTTCCTAATAACAAGCCTTTGAGGTAAACTGTAGCTTCAATATTTGCCCAGGATTGCACAGCTGATCACTGACAGAACTGAGAGAGAACAGAGGGCTCTTAGCTATCAGCTAAGTACTCTTCTGAAAAAGAAGTTGCACGACGAGATCCAGTTACTCTTCATCTGCCACCAGTTATGTGGATGTTAATTGGGCAAGATAAAACCAGAATATAACCCCAAATTACTGGAAGCTGAGAAGGGAAATTATAAGGCCCCCAAAAGTCTGAGGTACTTAGAAGAAAGATAGGTATAGGACCTAAATGGGGGCTGGGGGGAGTTTACCCCAGGGAATTAGATTAGCAGTGGGCTTCCCTTATCCTTAACCCAAGTGTTTAGTTCCCTAAGATTTTGATTGGAGGTGGCCACTGATCTAAACTGCTTTTCCATCCATCATTACTTGCTATTCCTTATAAGTCTGAATGCTGGGGACTGCACAGAAAATGGGGGCTAATTGATTTAAGACAATTTTTCTCAATCTTGAGCTTTTTGGAAATGGACAAGTCTGTTGAATAATAATTTGTGTTTCTTGGGAGAAGTGATTATAATAATGTGAATAAGACAAAATAATTGCATAAGAATTCTACTTTAAATCATCAAAAACTTTAAAAAGATATAGCAAATGAAAATCATGTTTAAATCTTTTGTTAGCATCCCTTGAACTACTATTACTACCATTCTCTTTGTGACATTATCTCTGTGACATTATCTCTCCTGTAAGATATTCAGTAATATACAGTATTACTTTACAGTATAGTAATGTTAATGATTATTAGGCTTCATCAAATTTTTTTAGGCTTTTTCCTTTTCTTTGACTATATAATAGCAAAACTGAAATGCATTCGGAGTCCTACTCAAGGTGAATACTGACCTTTTCTTACTACTGTTTATTGAATCAGAGGAGAAGGTACTGTGGGCTAAACATTAAGAGGAAAATATGGAAACTAAGGACTTTAATTCTGGCTGTACCAATAGAATAAGTAGACAATCAAGAATTCTAGCTCTTAGTCTGAAGCTGTCGCAAACTGGTTGCATATCCTTGGTGACCTGACTTTTCTGTTTGTCCTCTTGGATTAGGTGATATAATTTTATCAGTTGCAGAGATAAAGCAAGTCCAAGTAACTCTTATTTCACTCTTTCCCATTTCCCAAGGAGAGTAGTCATTCAACTGGAAAGGGTAAAGGAAGATTAAGATTAAGGGAACTAAAACCCATGGTAGATATGAAGACAGTAAGAAAACAGTTATATAAATGCAGGCGTCTAGTCTCCAGATGAAATTTGTGTCAGAGTGTTAAAATAAAAAACAAACATGTAAGCATTATCACAATGATCATTGAGATAATTTGTATTTATCATTAAGAACTCATGGAGATTAGGAAAAGGGCCAGACAAGAGACGGACAAATGTTATCCCAATTGTTAACGAGAGGGGAGGCTGAATTCTAATCCTTGCTACTTAACACGTATTCCATGGACCAGCAGCATTGGTGTCACCTTGGAGCTTGTTAGAAATGCAGAATTCTAGACTCTACTGCAAGTCTCTTGAATCAGAATCTGCATTTTAACAAGATTCCCAAGTGATTCATATATACATAAAAGTTTGAGAAGCACTACTACAAATTACTGTGCATTAAATAATTGCTTAAGCTTTAAGCAGTGCTATAAATTACTGTCTTTAAGCGTGGCAGAGTTCTAGAATGTGTTGTCAAAAATTTTTAAAGTATATATTTTTTGAGTATCTCGATGAAAAGGAAACAGCTTAAGTTTTACATTACTGGAGAATGTCTTTAACACTTTAAAAAGTGAATCTATTAGGTGCTGGGCATAGTTCTAGATACAGTGTATCTTGAATTAAGCAGAGCATTTGAGATTAAGTCATATGATACCCCTGTGGAATGAAGGAGCATATATGGCTAGATGAAAGTAATGCACATTTTCCGATGAATAAACCACCATAACGAAGAATATTCATTTATGAATTTCTTATACCATGTTGCTTGTTTAGCTATATTCTCTCATTTCACTTATCCTATGATAATTTTATCACACTTTAATTACTTCAATTACTTGTAGACCACTGTAAGCACCTAAGGTCAGAGACAGTGCCTGTTTCATTAACAACTGTATTCCCAGTGCCTGGTATGGTGACTGTTCTTTAATGGGAGCTTAATAAATACTTTTGAATGACTAAAATGAATGAGTTATTGAAAACAGATGTCACCCTGGACAGGGATCTCTACTGGTGTTCTTTTAGGCTTTTATTCTCTGACTGAGTTTAACAATTCCATAAATGATTTGAATAAAGACATCGAAGAAACACTATTATACTTGCGGATGTGTGAGCTGTGATAGTTAAAATGATGACTAGCTTATGAACTGCTTCTCATGGAACAATAAAATGGAACAATAACTATGATAAAGTTTAACAAGGCTAAAAGTAGGATATGAATTTTCTTTTAAAAAATCAGCTGCATTAATGAAGGATGGGAGACCTGGCCTGCTAATAAGTTACCAACAAAAGCCAACAATGAAATAAAAGACTAGTGTGATTTCAAGTTGTTTCAAAAGTATAGATTCTCTCTAGAACATGGCAAATTGTGACCTGCTATATTTGAACTGGTTGGAACATGCAGCATTTTGACCAATTATGGATGGAACTTTGAGGAAAGGTGACAAATTAGAATGATAATGAGTGAATGGATTTCATGAGGTGTATAGTTGCCCATGGTTATATAAGAGACTTTAATTAAGTGTATCCATTCATCTAAAGAACAGAGTATAGTCAACTGGCATCTCCTTTGCTCTTATTTGCTATCCTTTATTAGTCTGTCAACTGGGGATTGTACTAAAAATGATGGCTTGCTGACCTGTACACCTTTCTCAACCTTTCTGTATAATCAGTATTTACATATTTACATCCTTTTGGTATATCATAATCTCTTTTGTGAACTGTAACTTGGCCACTAAATAATAAAAAAAAGTGAGCATGTAATCTCCAGATTATCTGGAAAATTAAAAATGTAAATTGCTAGGAATCTGGCAGCCCAACTAAATTCAGATTTTTAGAAGTTAAAAAAAAAAGAGAGCATGAAATAACTACAAAATACTAGAATATATACTGTTTATTACTGCCAATCAGTGGTAACCTGGAATCAAGGATGTCATATGGTGAATGTTGAATTTTGGTAATTTATTATGTTTTATAACAGTTCTCTGAAGACTATGTCCCATGTCTTATGTCTAGATATATCATTTTAAGTATTCTTAGGAAAAGAATTTGGTTTGGAAATAATCCAAGTATTCTGGTATATATTAAAGTATCACATACTAAGTCTGATTAGGAAATATAAATTTATTTTATAAATATAGTTTTATCAACATATATTGAAAATCAACTCAGATTTTAAAGATAATATTCATTCTGAAATTACTGTTATATTAAAAATATAGTTATTTATGTAAGGAATTTTCAATTATTGTTAAGGTCATAGAGTAAATAATTTTATATCTGTTAGTAAAAGGGTCTCATATATAGTTGAATAACATTATACACTTTTTCTCACATCTACTGAAATTGCAGGTTAGCACAAAGGATTGTAACTGAGTGCAGAGAAAATATGGTATACGGTAAGGAAAAGAAAATGAGCCTTTAAAACTCATGATTATGCCAATAAAAGTGGTTTTAAAAAGTAATTAAAAAAAACTTTCTCAGATTTGTTCAATTTTAGTGAACAGGACGGGGTGTTAAAATTACAGAAGTCCTGGTTCTTTATTATGTGTATACAATAATTGGAACAAACTATCTGATCAAGGAATTTTTGGCCCCCAATTATGAATGTTCCTATAAAAGTTTTAAATATACTACCAATTAAAAAGTAGTTAAACATTTAAGGTGTAAAATGTATTGGCTATCTTGCTACAAATTTGGCTCTGTCTCAGAAAATTCTGGATGTGTATAATGAACTTGTGTAATTTGACATTGTGTTTTTTCTCATCTGTGTTTAGATTTGATCTTCCTAGCTCTGAAGTTATGACAGCCTTGAATTGTAGTCAGTTTGTAACCATATCTTTTGCTTCAGGTCATAATTCATTGTTTACCATTATTATATTTTTAATAGCCTGGTGTATGACTAGTTGAAGGGTACAATTTTGTTCAGCTACATGCTGCATATTATCTTATGTACCAATGTCATCACTAAGTGATCTAAGTAAAATAAAAAATCGGCAAAGGGATAGAGATAGAAATGAAGTCTAATCTATTCTCATTGAAGGAAGACCTGACAATTATTCAAATAGACCTGGGGGTGTCTTTCTAGAAAACAGTCATAATGCCTCCTTTATCTGCCATCACTGGGGAGTGTAGGAAATCAAAGCAGCCAATTTAGGAAAATAATTAAAATGTATGCCTTAAGCCCCTAGATTCTTTTTAGTTTTTGCTCTTGGGGAAACTGAATGTAATTTTTTTAATGGCTCAGGGCCATTGTTATTCTACCCAACAGTACAGGGACTTGAGACTATATGGAGCTGTTGGTCCCCAGTAAATGGTTACAGAATGCTTTTATTGTTTCTTTCTGATTTAGAATTTTGTTCTTTTGTTTTCTCTCTTTGTTGTTTATCACATCTTTCTGCTTTATGTCCATCTGCCTGTTTCTAATTTGATGCCTAAATTTAGGTGCAGTACAAGACCTGCCTTTGTCCCTACTCAGTTCTACAACGTCAGGTCTTATGCCAATGTACTTATTTATTCTTCCAGCTTAGTCACTAATCCTGGCTTCCACTACTGCAACCTTCCACCCAATGAAGAGTTCCCAGAATTATTCTTATTGCCTGTTTCTCAAACCCTGTAACCCTTCTACTGCTTTCTCACTCCTGATTGAGGTAGAATACCAAGAAAAGATTTTCTCTTTTTAGTGTCGTAACAAAAATGCTTTATGGAAGGACTGGAAAATAAAATGAGAATGAGAGGGAAGTTTTCTGTATAATTCAAAGGAAATTCCCAGTTGTCTTTTGAAAACTCTCTTTCCAGAGGCACTGGACACTTTTGTGTGCTGGTGGCACACTGGATGTGTGATACTGGACAGGGTGTCCTTGAAGAGAGAAAGTGAGCTGGGAAAAGAACATGGGTTCAGTGGGTATCTGATGCTCTGCCTGACCAAGTGTTTTAGGAGATAGTTATATAGTAATGGAGCACTGAGTAGAAGATTACTTTAGTGCATTCAAATCTTTGGATTCAGACTTGGCCAGATGGACCTTCCCCAGAAAGCAATTGGATGTTGTTTTTCCTGCTTTTATTCTCTTTCCCAGGAAGGAAGTCGTATGCTCTTCTGAAGACAAGCCCCCGGCCAGGCACAAGAAAGCAGCCAGAGCCAGTAGCTATAAATTTAACCACTTGAGAGGCATTTTAAAATGCCGTATCATTTATGGTTATTAACCTGTGGTTCTTGGACCCCCCAGAACAGTGGTTCTTAAACATTTTGGTTTCAAGGCCCCTTTGTCTTAAAAGTTAATGAGGACATTTGAGAGATTTTGTTTATGTGTTCTGTCTATCAATATCTATCAAACTAGAAATTAAAATTGAGAATAGTTTAAAATACAAGAATATACAACCCCACATTCCATTAATGCTAGAGTGATGGAGTTACCACATGTTGTATAAGCTCTGGAAGATACCGTCGTACACGCAAGAGAGAATAAGAGTGAAAAAGCAATTAACATCTTAGTATTACTATAAAAATAGCTTTGACTTGTAGACCCCCTGAGAGTGTCTTCAGGAAGCCCAGGGGTTTTTAGACCGTACTTTGAGAGCTTTTACCGCTAGTCGTCTGTGAATAGAATTCAGGACATTTGATATCTTAGAGGGGAAAAAATTACATCTTTATTTTTCACTAATTTCAAACAGAAACTTATCATTTCCTTTCATTTCCAATGTAGGCATAATCCAAAGCAATATCAGGAGTGCCTGTGACTTTGTTCATATGTTCATGTGACTGTGATGTATTCATAGCATATCAAGTTATTGCAGATATCTTAAAATATCACTTATGCCCATCACTACTTTGAAATTATGGTAGTTATTAGACCTGCTGCTAGCTTTTGTTAGTGTATTAATAAAAAGACACCCAGGGCTTCCCTGGTGGTGCAGTGGTTGAGAATCTGCCTGCCAATGCAGGGGACACGGGTTCGAGCCCTGGTCTGGGAAGATCCCACATGCCGTGGAGCAACTGGGCCCGTGAGCCACAATTACTGAGCCTGCGCGTCTGGAGCCTGTGCTCCTCAACAAGAGAGGCCGCGATAGTGAGAGGCCCGCGCACCGTGATGAAGAGTGGCCCCTGCTTGCCACAACTAGAGAAAGCCCTCACACAGAAACAAAGACCCAACACAGCTGTAAATAAATAAATAAATAAATTTTAAAAAATTTAAAAAAAGACACCCATATTAGTATTTTAAAATTTAAAATTACTTTGATAGTTTATTTTAATATAATCAATTTCCTTTGCAATCCTATGTCATGTATTTTATGCATTTAAGAACATTATTTTGAGAAGAGGTCAGTGGCACACAAAAGGTTAAGAACTCTTTAGAATTTCAAGGAGCTTAGAAGGCCTCCAGTCGGTTATCCTCATGGGAATGTTTACCATGCATTGGTTGGGATCCTGGTGATATTCTGAGATCCTGAAAAGTCAGCAAGGAAGTGTGCTCTAGTTGGGCAAATTCATGGTTGACAAGCAGAATGTAGCTGACACTTCATTCTTGGTCATTCTAATGCAGACTTTAGAATTGGACTCCCAGCAGGGAATTAGACATTTGCCCACTGGTTTGAGGAGTAATCCATATACTTTTTTCTTAGAGAGTCAGAAATAGCCTGTTGGTTTAAAATCATGTACTACTTGGTCTGGCATTATGAGATCTTGCCTGAAATCTTACTCTCCAACCAACTCTGAATTGTCAATGCTTATGATTGAGTGTGCGATGCTCAAAAGGATTCCAAATTAAATAAATAACTCAAACTAAATGAATAAGTGAATAAGCACAAAAGAAATGAATAGAGTTGAGGTCATTCTTTTCACCTGTTAGATTAATAAGCTTGTTGGCATTTTTTTTTTAGGGGAAGTTTGAGAGTCAGAAGTGGGAATAGATTCTGTCTGTAGGGACTTAGCCCTGACCTTTGGATCACATGGTTCATTTTTATTCTTCTTGAATAGTCTCTGAGAAGTAAACCCTTTGAAGATGTTACAATGATGTAACAAAACAGAGCACTGTATTAGGAGTTAATGACTTTGGTTCTTGGTCTGCCTCTAACTAGCTGTGGGATCTTGGGAGAATGTCTCAGCCTATATACCTCAGTGTCCTCATTAACTGCTACAGAGCTTCTGCAGCTCAAATATTCTATAATAACTAGCAATTTGGGAATATATTAATTCATTAATTGAAATTTATTCAACACCTACTATAAGCCAAACATTATACTGGGCGCTGGGATTCAACAAAGAACAATACATAGTCCCTGCCCTTAAGGAGTCTATAGTCTAGCGTTTAACCAGCAAATGAAGATTTATGTAGAACCCACTTTCCAGAGATAAACTATTAGAAATTGCTGGTGAATTCCATGAAGATGATCAATTCCCATTCGCATAGCATCAATGGGATCACTCTTGGTATTAACTGGAGCCTGGGAAGGTGTGGTCCCTGATCATCTTTCCATAATGAGCCTTCATTCACTTAACCAACATTCACCAAGGGCCTAAAATGTATGAGACACTATGCTAGACTCCGGATCATATGTTCCTTGCCCTGAAGGGGTTTATGGGGCAAAAAGATACAAACAACTAATTAAGGTGATAAGGGCTATAATGGAGTACGTACAGAGTATTTTGCATGTACAGAGGAAGACACACTTGACTTAGTCAGATGTTGGTAGTTGTGGAAGGTTGGGGAAATTTCTGCAGAGGAGTTGGCATAAAAAACTAGACCTTGAGAGTAGTGATTTGCAAGGTGGAGAAGTGTGATTGTGGTTTGGGAATCTGGTCTGGTACCTCAGTCCAATTCAAATTTTGAATGTCTGGGCTGGAGAGATAGCATCCTTTAAATCCCTTCATATAATACTGAAAATGTTAAGGTAGAGGGGCTGGAGTTTTTGTTTCTTGCTTTTGGATGTAACATCTTGTTTGTAACTTTTCCTTCAATGTTTGTGTATGTGTTTGTGTGTGTATTTTAGAAAAAACACCCAGGTTAATGCCTGATAAAGGAAGCATGTATTACCCACGGGTACAGCATTATCGAGAACTACTTGACTCCTTGCCCATGGATGCCTATACACATGGCTGCATTTTACATCCTGAGCTAACTGTGGACTCCATGATCCCAGCTTATGCAACAACAAGGATTCGCAGTATGTAAAGATCTTAAAGACCTGGAATTCTGTCTCAAGTTTCTTTTAATTCATTTTTGAGACCTAGCACACCTCAGGAAGACTTGGGGGCGGGGTTGTTGAGTTTGCCTCATGGACGTGCATGTTATATATCGATCCACGCACCAGTCAGATGAATCTGTGCTTCAGCTGTTCAGCTGGACATTTATTGTCTACAGGACCTGATTTTCCAGCTCTTGGCCTTGAGGGCCAATCTTAAATAAAACTCAGAAGAGTGGCCTGTGGAAAAGTAGAGAACATAACATGTTCTCATGGACAAATGGACTAGGAAATAAGGAAAGCTGGGATCTGCTGGGAGTTATGGGCGACTGAGTTCACATTTCTGGTCCTTAATTTTTGTTACATTATGTGAAGAGCTGGGCTACAGGCTGTCTACCCATTACTCTTCCTCTGAGTTTAGTGATCAGAGATTCACTGAGGTTGAGCTGTAACCTCCAGCTCTCTTGTTCCTCCTGCTCTGAGGATAGGGAAGGGTCAGTGCATGGGATACAAAGATACAAACAACTAATTAAGGTGAGGAGGAGGTGTGCTCCATGGCCCAGGGGATTGGGAAGGGAAGGGGCTGTGATCAGACCGGGTTTTTTTTTGTTTTTTTTTTGCGGTATGCGGGCCTCACACTGTTGTGGCCTCTCCTGTTGTGGAGCACAGGCTCCGGATGCGCAGGCTCAGCGGCCACGGCTCACGGGCCCAGCCGCTCCGTAGCATGTGGGATCTTCCCGGACCGGGGCACGAACCCGCGTCCCCTGCATCGGCAGGCGGACTCTCAACCACTGCACCACCAGGGAAGCCCCCAGACCGGGGGTTTTGACCAGGAACACTCACACCCAGAGCTTCAATTCCAGAAAGCACGTTCTTTCTGTTGCATCCTACCTCGCCTTTACAGTTCTCTTACTGACGCTATTTTACTTTCTTTTCGACTCCCTCCTCCTCACTCCTCTCCTCTTGCCTTCCCTGCCCTGCTCTCCCTCCCTCCATTTTTCTCCTCCCTCTTCCAGCTTCTCACCTTCCTCCTGTTCCTCCGCCTTCTCCTCAGAAATACTCATTATATGATTTGGAACAAGTATTCTGACTATATTTCCCTAGAGTAAATATTTCTCTAAATAAGGCTTTTTCCTTCCCTTTCCGTAGAAATTTATTACAGAAAACTTGGAAGGTATTGAAAGGTAGAACTACCCTGCTGAAGCACTTATGATGTGCTGGGCTTTGTGTTCAATGCTTTTCCACGGTGCCTCCCATTTCATTCTCAGCCTGTGCGGCAGATACTCTGAGAGCTCCATTTTATTTTATTATTTATTTACCCAGATTCTAGTTTTATTTCCTGGGAATTGTTAATGGGCTTTTCCACGACAAGGTTCTACCCGTCTTTCTCTCTAGCAGCTCCCACCTACTGAGATAAGCGGCAGGGTCCTTCGATGCAGAAGAACAACGTAGAAGTAGAAACCCCCTTTTAAGAGGACAATGAAAGGATCAAGATGGGTGTTTAGTTTTCTTATTTTCCTGATTCATTCTTCTTAGTAATATAATAGCTGAAAGGTCACCCTTATAGTTCAGGAAAGTCAGAATGTTACAAGTGAGAGAGGATCTTCAGAAAAAGAGTAGAGAGTCACTAGGAAGAAAAGAACAACTGGTTGCTCCAGTGAGTGTGTGTTTGTGTGTGTGTGTGAGAGAGAGAGAGAGAGACAACGTGTGTGCATAGGGGATCTCATGCATTAAACATTTTTTTAAACAGAGTGCAGTATTTATTTAGACTTTGTCTGCAGTGTTTTTTTTAAACAGCTTTATTGGAGTATAATTGCTTTACGATGATGTGTTAGTTTCTGCTTTATAACAAAGTGAATCAGTTATACATATACATATGTCCCCATATCTCCTCCTTCTTGCGTCTCCCTCCCACTCTTCCTATCCTACCCCTCTAGGTGGTCACAAAGCACCGGATAGCTCCATTTTCAAAGTGAGGAAACTGAGGCACACAGAGGGGGAGTCTGAGGCAGAGGAAGGGCACGACCCCCAGGGCTTATGCTCTTACCATTGAGTTTCCCTGCTTTGCTTTGTTTCTTGTATGGAAGGGAGGAAATAATTTTCTGTGTCAAAAATGATTTTGTTATCAGGCCAAATTGGTAACACAGAGTCTGAACTGAAAAAACTTGCCGAAGAAAACCCAGATTTACAAGAGGCGTACATTGCAAAACAGAAGCGACTTCAGGTAAGTAAACCGGGCTGTCCTCAACTGACATCTGCTGTTTGTATTAAATGTTCTACTTTTTGTAGAGTATCACTATTTTTTAGAACATCTTCTATTAAATATCGCAAGTCACCAGAACACATGTTACCTTCGGCTTATGCTCTGCTTTTAGAAAGAATTTGTCTTTATTAGATTTGATATTCAGACCTAACGACAGTTGCTTAAAAAGCAGTCTTTGCTCATGCTGGTTGCCAAGGAAACTTATAAACTGTAAAAGCAAGTTAATAAAATATTCTAGGAAGCTGTCATTTCAGGTATTTTTCCACTTTGAGGCAGCTAGACCTCTATGACTTTTTTATACCAGTAAAGCTACCGGCGAGTTTTTTTTTTTAATACATATACCCCACATGCCTTCAGGTTTTTTCCTTTGTACCTTTTGATCCCCTTCACCCATGTCCCCAACCCCTCACCCCCCTGCCTCTGGCAACCACCAGTCTGTTCTCTGCATCTATGAGCTTGGTTATTTGTTTGTTTGTTTTTAGATTCCACCAACAAGAGAGATCATATGGGACTTGTCTTTCTCTGGTTGACTTATTTCACTTAGTGTAGTGCCCTCAAGGTCCATCCACATTGTTGCAAATGGCAAAATTTCAGTCTTTTAATAGCTGAAAAGAATTCCATTCTATATATACAAATCACAATTTTTTAATCCCTTCATCTATTGATGAACACTTAGGTTGTTTCCATGTTTTGGCTATTGTAAATAATTTTGCAGTGAACATAAGAGGGCAGATATCTTTCGAGTCAGTGTTTTTGTTTTTCTTTGGCTAAATACCCAGAAGTAGAATTGCTGGATTATATGTTAGTTCTATTTTTAATTTTTTGAGGAACCTCCATACTATGTTCCATGGTGGCTGCACCAATTTTCATTCCCACCAACAGAACACAAGTGTTGCCCATTCTCCACATCCTTGTCAACACTTGTGATTTCTTGACTTTTTGATAATAGCCATTCTGACAGGGGTGAGGTGATATCTTATTGTGGTTTTGATTTGTTTTCCCTGATGATTTACAATGTTGAGCATCTTTTGATGTACCTATTGGCCATTGTATGTCTTCTTTGGAAAAATGTCTATCCAGATCTTCTGCCCATTTTCAAATTGGATTGTTTGTTTGTTTGCTATTGAGTTATATGAGCTCTTTATAGATTTTGAATATTAGCCCCTTATCAGATATATGATTTTTAAGTATTTGCTCCCACTTAGTCGGTTGCCTTGTCATTTTGTCGATGGGTTCCTTTACTGTGCAGAAAGAAGCTTTTTAGTTTAATGTAGTCACACTTGTTTATTTTTGCTTTTGTTGCTTTTGCTTCTAGTGTCAGATTAAAAAAATCATTGCCAAGACCAAGTCAGTGAGCTTACCGCCTGTGTTTTCTTCTAGGAGTTTTATGGTTTCGGGTCTTACTTTCAAGTCTTAAATCCATATTGAGTTAATGCATTTTGATGTGTCTGCCTTCTGAGGAGCAGGTCTTTGCTTCATCAGTTAGAGTCAGCCTTTCTCTTTCTGCTGATTCTTCCCTCCAGCAAACTGTGTAAGCTTCTCCCATGTTGAAAATCTAACAAACGTCAGCCCTCCCAATCCTGCCTCTACTTCCCAGCCTCCTTTATTCTACACAAGCTAAATAAGTGAGCTTCTCCAGAGAAACGCCTGCACACACAGCACGCCTTACTCTCCACCTGCTCTTTAACTCACTGCATTCAGATTCCTCTCGCATCTCTGAGCCCTCAGTTATTCATCTGTTGAAGGCTGCTGACATTGTATTCTGGAGTTGGGCATGAGAGGAGTCTCTTTGTGCCCCTCATATTCTTTTTCTTTCTTTTTTTTTTTTTTTTTTTTTTGCGGTACACGGGCCTCTCACTGTTGTGGCCTCTCCCGTTGCGGAGCACAGGCTCCGGACGCGCAGGCTCAGTGGCCATGGCTCACGGGCCCAGCCGCTCCGCGGCATGTGGGATCTTCCCGGACCGGGGCTCGAACCTGCGTCCCCTGCATCGGCAGGCGGACTCTCAACCGCTGCGCCACCAGGGAAGCCCAACCCCTCATATTCTTTGCCCTCTCTGATCATTTGGTTCCACAGGAGTTGCCAGTGAACAGTGGGTCTGACCCCTGGGATATTTTCACAGCCAGGACATTTTCTGTCAGGTTTGCTTTTGCTTTAACAACGTTATTCTATTTCTTCTCATTGTCTAGAATAAACAGGCTCCAACTCTGCACGAGTTTGTGTCTGTTCTGCTCTACACTGATTATTTTTACAGGCATAAATAACCTATAAGTTATTTTTGTTAATTAGTCCAAGCTCCTTGACCATGACAATGTCAAATATTTGAAGAAAATTCTTGATGAGTTGGAGAAAGTCTTGGATCAGGTTGAAACTGAGTTGCAAAGAAGAAATGAAGAAACCCCAGGTAGGTTCTCATTTGTGTCCTTTTTCTCTTTTTCTGGACATCAGGAGTATTTATGGGAACATTCTTAGGTTTCACCAAAAACATTCTGTAATCTGTTTTTAATTGTTAGTACTCATGGGCAGTTTAAATTATGACAGCAACAATACTAGGTGTCAAATTCAGCAAAACCCAGGTGTCTAATTGTAACTCTGCATCTATGTGAAATATGACTGGTGCAGAATTTTTCTGCACAATTTAAGTTATGCTTCGTAGATTCCTATCTGGCCTGTTTCACAAATTTTAATTGAAGTAGTTAGTTTGGTTGAATACCCTGAGTACTTGCTTGAATGCTCCCTCTAGTTTTTTCCTTAGGCAGGGGGAAAAACTGCAAATTGAAGTAAAGTATAACTTGGGAGCCAGCCTGTGCGTATGTGCAGGCTGGCTGGTGAGCATCCACCTGCTACACCTGTGAACCTGGCTTCACGATGAAGCCCAGGTGCAGACATATGGACCATTTGCACTATTCTGATTGACAACAAAGTTAAAGACCATGTTACCTGAAACTTGCTTCACAGTAGGGACTTTCTTCTGTTTTAAATAAGTAACTAAAAGCAGCACCTACTGAGTGACATACGGACTTTCCTAAAGTACACCTGTCATTTTCTTAACCCAGAAGGAAATATCTGTTAACTCCTTTGGCTTGGAGGCTCTCAACTCCTCAAAATGATAGACAGGCTTTGAGCTCAAGTGGCACTAGTGGCACCTAGGGACCCAGGTGCCTGACAGATGTCACACAAGTCTCCCCTAGCTTGGGATACATTTGCATGGACTTTTTTTTTTTTTTTTAAAGCATAGAATTACTTGCTGAGTATTGTCAAGAAAATGTACCATGGCCTTCATCTTTTGCTACACTCACCCTTGCCGTCAAGACTAAGGCCAAAGATGCCAACCAAAGTTTATTTGTACAGTGCTTGCCCCTTATCCTCCATGTCCCTTTCTCTAATTAGAAGAGGGCCGCCAGCCATGGCTCTGCGGGGAATCCTTCACGTTGGCTGACATCTCGCTTGCTGTTACACTGCATCGACTGAAGTTCCTGGGATTTGCGAGGAGAAACTGGGGAAATGGAAAGCGACCGAACTTGGAAACCTATTACGAGCGTGTCTTGAAGAGAAAAACATTTAACAAGGTTTTAGGACATGTCAACAATATATTAATCTCTGCGGTGTTGCCAACCGCATTCCGGGTGGCCAAGAAAAGGGCCCCAAAAGTTCTTGGCACCATCCTTGTGGTTGGTTTTCTTGCAGGAATGGGATATTTTGCTTTTACGCTTTTCAGAAAGAGACTTGGCAGCATGATATTAGTGCTCAGACCCAGACCAAATTATTTCTAGGCTTGTGGGGATCTGGTGGCGGCAACTCATCTAGCCATTCAACTAGACCCTTCTCCACTCTTCCAGGCCCAGTGAAGAATGACCCTGGGCAGCTAGTAAAAAGCATAATTTACTTCACTCTTTGGCTAGTTTCTGCAGGGAGAGGAGGCAATGAAGATGTTTTTGTGGGCTGGTAACTTTGAGAGGACTTATTTGCAAACCTGAACTAATTCATCCTTAAGACATGTGCAAAGTCAAGATATGTGAATGTTGAAACAAAGAAATCATCTTTGTTACTCAGCACAGGAGTTCAGATAGCAGCAGGGCACAGCAGTGTTTCATAGTCACTGTTAGCTTTAGGCAGAAATAAGGGAGGCAAAGGGACAAAGAAGGGGGAGAAGGGAGAATGAAGTCTATATAATGATGACAATAGAAGGCAACTTCCAGGTGCCTCCGATGCCACTCATGGCTGCCCGTCCCCTTAGTAAACATTATATTTGACTACTAGTGGCTACAGCCCGTGCATCCTCCTGTAACTGAGGACCTTGGAAAAAGAGGACTGGGGAGTTACTGTGGGGAGTTGGCTGGAGAAAACCCTGGGCTTTACACTTACAGCACCTAATCTGACCTTAGTGTTCATTTTAAATGCACATAAATCACAGTCACTAATTTATTAAAATTAACTGATTACCTACTTGGGCATGAGATGCCTACTGGAACACGTGTGACTAGCATTTACATGAAACTCTTAAATGTCCTCATGGCTCCCCAATTCGAAGGTGCCTGTTGTGAACAGTCACTCGGAGTCTTGGCCTCTCCAGCCCTTTTGTGCCCACAGGTGTCATTTAGGTGAATGTCCCAGGTAACTGCTAGCATGGCATGTGGCTCGGGAGTGGGTATTTTGTTGATCTGGGAGTGTTAAATAGGCTCATTCTGCATTTAGGGCGGCTTGTGTGTTAATGCAAAAACTGTTGTCTAAACGTTGCATCTATTGATTATCATCAACAAAGCCTTAAAAGGTTACAGGGAAGGAGAAAATCTAGTCTTGATCCTTGGCAATTAATTTAGGGGAGATGAAATAAGTCGATAGATAGTGATTCCACCTATATTCCTTCATGTATGTCTGGGCACTGTAGGGGGTGCCTCAGTCCTTCTGGAAGGGAAAAACCCTGTGTGTCCCATGAACAATAATGGAACTGCAAGATACAGTTTGTGCCCAGGAAGAATCTTTCCTGGTGACAGGAAGGTGGAGTTTCTCTACAGTTGGCCAGAAAGGTGTGGGGAGCAGTGTTAGGTGTGATGGGAAGTGTGTATGGGGAATGGTGAGCTAAGGTTCCAGCGAACAGCAGAAGCTTGCTTGGACTGCCTCAGATGGGCTGTGCAGATGGCCAAAGAATGTACCTACCAACTTTTTCATTAACAGGAAACAGTCATACCTACTAAATGATGACTTTTTGATGGTAAAATGATTCCATAATTCATGAATCAGTTGTGTTAGACAATATTGTTGAACTGGATACTCTCTGTTTCCAAAAAATTAATAACATCTCCAGTGTAAACTCAATCCAATAATAATGAACAGAGTGGCAGTTTTTATAATGTGTTGAGTTTGAACCTCAGTGCATTGTTGTATAGAGTGTCTGAATTTGTTTCTGGGACATTCCAAACCATGTATTCATAAAAGAGCCACAAAACTGATTATTCAGTAGGTCAGAGTGTTTCAGAGTTCTTTATGTCATGCTTTTATGAGCAAGAACTCAGACATGAAGAAATTGAAATTGGATTTTTACAAAAATCTACAAAGGAGGATATTTACCTATATAAGTGTTGTTGATTAAGAATAAAGATTCAAAGTCCAATGCTGGCTTTTCATTAAATTTATATTATTACTGATCAAGAGAAAATCTACTAAAAGTATTTATGATTTTCAGATACAGTTTCATTGGAAATAGGCTTGTGTCGCTATTAAAGGTGATGCATTTGTGTCAATTTCACTTGTTTCATGGATACCCTTGAGTTTATACTTTTAAGATATTTGTTTAGGGCTAAAATGACCACTAGGTGTCGCTGTTCATCCAGCAGTCTGAGATTGGGCTTTCTTTAGGTCAGCAAGTCTTCCGAAATGTTACAAGTGAAGATAAACATTAATGACCTTAGTTTCTGAAATGAGGGCATCTTCATCAGATCATTCATCTGTAAAAGAGCTTGAGGCATATGTTGTACTGACGTCTAATGCTTGGAAGGGATAACTGTACCACAGAACGTCAAGATAAAGTGCTGAACATATACTATTAGCAAAATAGGCACATTTATGTATTTTCTCTTTCATGATCATTGGTGGACTCGCCAATGTGCTCCTCAATTTCCAGAATTTGTATAAATTAGAAAAATGCCTGAGGTACTAAATTTATGTTGGCTATTTATGTCTTAACACAAATACTATTTTATTGTTATTGCTGTTACATGCCTTTTGGATCTAATTTCCTTAATTGCAGATAGTTGTAAATTGCTTGCTTGATTTTTAGTAATTATTGATATTGACACCAGAGTTGTAGACTTTTTGGTGTTGTTGAATGTAATAGATCAAGATACTATTCCGCCTGTAAGATCAATGAAATCAATTGGAAAATAAATGTGTCCTGAAAGTACTAACTTTGTAATCGTTTTTGATAAATCAGATTATGTTTTCCATTTAATGTCAAAGCATAATGTTGTAATTAAGGTAAAATAAGCAGAAGTTAGGTATTCAAAATATTTAGCTATAGGATGTCATATGTTCCTTGTAACATAAAAATTACTGACTCTCGATTTATTTAAATACACATAATTTTATGGTTAAAATGAATCGTGGCTTAAAGAATACCATATCGATCCTGATCATTAAAGGGGTTCTTTTGCAGCCAGCCACTTAACAGGGTATATAGCATGAAAATGGTAAACACAAGAGTTTTTGTTTTTTTTCAAAATACTTTTGTTACATGTTCACTGGGTTTCAAATACTACTCTTTTTATGATATTTATGTATATTTTTTTTTTTTTTTTTTTTTTTTTTTTTTTTTTTTTTTTTTTTTTGCATTACGTGGGCTTCTCACTGCCGTGGCCTCTCCCGTTGCGGAGCACAGGCTCCGGACGCGCAGGCCCAGCAGCCATGGCTCACGGGCCCAGCCGCTCTGCGGCATGTGGGATCCTCCCAGACCGGGGCACGAACCCGCGTCCCCTGCATCGGCAGGCGGACTCCCAACCACTGCGCCACCAGGGAAGCCCTATGTATATTTTTGATATAGCTAATTCTTTTCCTTTTACCGAGTCATGGATTATGAATATTCAAATTACTATCCATATTTCTAGCCTTGGTGAGCTTAGCCATTATTCTAATCATCAAAGACAAATTGAGTACTACTTCTGTTTTACATTGAACAAAGCCAACTAAATGAGAATCGAATTGACCTCATTTTCCCTAAGTTTGCAAACAAAAGGCAACAATTTTGAATACCATGGAACATCATGTGCATGTACCACTCTATAGTCTGCCCAGAAAGAAAAAAGCACTATGGTAATGACAGAAGAGTCAATACTGTGAATAACTTAGTATTTAGACATAATCTTCATATTGTTTATGCAAAATATTTGGCCCATTTATATTGTTGTTTCTACTTAGTCATACCAGAATGTCTTGGTTTTCTAATTTTCCACAACACCCGTGTTTTACTAAGTAGGGTAGTAGATTCCAAGCCAAGTGAAGAAGTATAATTTCTAGAGTGGGGATAATAGTTTTGTTTTAATTGTGTATTACATTATGAAAATGAAGAGAGGAAAAGAGAAGGCGAACTCACGTTGTGGGTTAGAAATGCAGTACATTGATGAAAGCAATATACTTTATTACTTGTGCCTGAGTTGAGCCCTGGATTTTGTCCTAGGAAGAAGACTGACATGTGTGTCATGAGGCAGTGGGGTAGAGCAGGCTGTGAGGTGCAAGGTGACACCACCATGTGGAGTTGGAGACAACTCATGCTTATTATGGGCCTTAATATACTCTGATTCAAGTAGGGTGGCATATTTCATCCATAGTACCTTGTCATAAAACTCCTTTGGGGAATAAAAAGAAATGAAATTAAGTTATTTGTAGTGAGGCGGATGGATCGAGAGACTGTCATACAGAGTGAAGTAAGTCAGAGAAAAACAAATACCATATGCTAACATATATATGGAATCTAAAAAAAATGGTTCTGAAGAACCTAGGGGCAGGACAGGAATAAAGACGCAGACGTAGAGAATGGACTTGAGGACATGGGGAGGGGGGAGGGTATGCCGGGACGAAGTGAGAGAGTGGCATGGACTTATATATACTACCAAATGTAAAATAGATAGCTAATGGGAAGCAGCCACATAGCACAGGGAGATCAGCTCGGTGCTTTGTGACCACCTAGAGAGGTGGGATAGGGAGTGTGGGAGGGAGACGCAAGAGGGAGGAGATATGGGGATATATGTACACGTATAGCTGATTCACTTTGTTATACAGCAGGAACTGCAGAAACTAACACACCATTGTAAAGCAATTATATTCCAATAAAGATGTTAAAAAAAAAAACTCCTTTGGGAAGGATAGAATTTTTTTTTTTGTCTTAAGCCTTTATTCATTATTTATATTTTGGCTACTTAATTACAATGTGCTGTCACTGAACTCCCTTACTAGGAAAAGCCAATAATATGGGTGAAAATGTAGAGATGTTAATGAAATGTAATTCAAAGTGTCAGGTAATTTTTGAGGCATATGGCCAGCATGTATAACTTTTTGTTTTATCAGATTAAGCTATCTTTTGAATGTAAGGTTCTGATATTCAATAGTCACACATATACGTCATCAAATATGCATTATATCAAAAATATAATGATATAATTTCAGAGATTCTATATTAAGTTTAGTGCTCAAAAGAAAGTAAAGGTTTGCATTAAGAAACTTAGATGAACTAAAAATTACTAGCACTAAAAGCAGAGGTGGCTATGTTGTAAAAATAGCCACAAATTCTTCTCATTTCTCCAGTCATTTCCTTGCAATCTTACCTTCAAGAAATAGCATCTGCAGAGCATGATATATTAGGCTTACCAGAGAGTAACCTACCAGAGATATTAGACATCATGTAGTGAAGAAAGTCACTGGAAGTCCATTCCAGGCAGAGTGGAGGGCCTCCTGAACACCTCATTAACCCCCCAGGCAGAACCATGCCCTAATGAAAGCCCTAAGTTAGACCTGGGCTTTTCAATCTTGGCACTATTGATATTGCAGGACAGATAATTCTTATGTGGAGGGGTTTCATGTGCTGTGGGATGTTTAGCGGCATCCCTGGTCTCTACCCACTAAACGCCAGTAACTCCCCTTTGCTCCCCTGTTGTGGCAACAAAAAAATGTCTTCAGATTTGACAAATGTCACCTGGGGAGAAAATCACCTCCTTTCAAAGACCACTGCTCTACACCCACCCTAACGAAGCCTAAAACCAAGCCCTGACAAGATCTGCAGGGGAGACAGATTTTGGAGGTTGGGTCCTGCCAAGTTAGAGTTGCTTGGGGAACGTCTTGGTTTTCCACATATCCTCTGTAACAAGGCATAAAACCGAACCTACACGATATGAAGGGTATTAGCCAGTAAATGAACTGCCTACTAGAACAAGTCAACGTCCTTTAGAGGAAAGATAACAGAATCCAGAGCCTGTAATGTATCACTAACAATGTCCAGTGCACAGTATAAAAACATTACCAGACATGCAAAAACAAAAAGTATTAGTAAATAGAAACAATGTAATATGACTCAAATGTTGGATTTAGTAAAGATTTTAAAGCAACTAAAGACCAACAGATCTACTATTTTTTTTGGTTTGTTTGTTTGTGGTATGCAGGCCTCTCACTGTTGTGGCCTCTCCTGTTGCGGAGCACAGGCCCCGGACGCGCAGGCTTAGCGGCCATGGCTCACGGGCCCAGCCGCTCCGTGTCATGTGGGATCTTCCTGGACCGGGGCACGAACCTGTGTCCCCTGCATCGGCAGGCAGACTCTCAACCACTGAGCCAACAGGGAAGCCCTAGATCTTCTATTTACTGAGCCTATTATGTGTCAGGAACAATGCTAGGCCCTTTACATATAGTATCTCTTATTCTCAAGAGAACTTTGTTCTTATCTGCAATTTACAGGTGAGAAAACCAAGCCTCAGTGAGATGTGGTATCTGATGCAAGCTAATACATATATTAAGTGTGAAAGCCAGGATACAGGATCTGCATCTAGATCTGATAGTCAAGCCTAGGCCCCAGACAAGCCAGCCCATTCTCACAACTTCCACACTTTCCATTGTTGTTCAGGTACATCTTACAAATCAATAATTTCCAAAGTTAATGCATGGATAAATATTCTTGGCAGAAAGTTTTTTTTTTTGTGGGGGGGTTCACGGGCCTCTCACTGTTGTGGCCTCTCCCGTCGCAGAGCACAGACTCCGGACGCACAGGCCCAGCGGCCACAGCTCACGGGTCCAGCCGCTCCGCGGCACGTGGGATCTTCCCGGACTGGGGCACAAACCCGTGTCCCCGGCATCAGCAGGCGGATTCTCAACCACTGCGCCACCAGGGAAGCCCCCCCCCCCCCATTTTTTCTTAAGAACAGAAGGCTCGAAAAAATAAAAATGAATAGATCTTTTAATTCTTTTAATAGAATTAAAAGAAAATACAGTCTGATTAAGTCAATAGATAAGGATTCATAGTAGAGAAATAAAAACCATAAAAAGGACTAAATGGACATTCTAAAATAGAAAAGCACTATAACTGAAGTGAAAAATTCATTGGATAGGCTTCACAGCAGATAGGAGATGGTAAAGGAAAGACAAAGGAACAGAACTTCAGGGACACGTGAATAATATCAGATGGTCTAATATATGTGTTATAGGAGTCTTAGAAAGAGAAGAAAGTAAGAATGAGGCAGGAAAAATATATAATTAAATAATGCCAAATTTCCTCAAATTTGATGGAAACCATTGACTTACAAATCTAAGAAAATTGAGCTCAATGAAAGATAAATACCAAGAAAGCTGCACCTAGGCACATCATAGTGGACTGCTGAAAACTAAGCATAAAAATAAAATCTTGAAGGCAGCCAGAGGGGAAAAAGGACATATAACATACCAGTGAACAACAATAAGAAAGTTTGCCTAGTTTTTATCAGAAACAGTGGATGTCAGAAGAGAGCAGAAATGTCCTGAAAGTGCTGACGGGAAAAAAAATCCTCAGAATTCTATATCCAGAGAAAATATCTCTTAAAAACTGAGTGAAATATAGACATTTTCAGATAATGGAAGCTGAGGGAATTGGATCTTGCAGGCCTGCAAAACAAAAAATTCTAAAGGCATTCTTGAGACTGATGAGGGAATGAAACCAGATGAAAACCCAAATCTACACAAATGAGAAAAGAAGTTTGCCAGAAGTGGCAACATGTGGATGGTATAAAAGATTATTTTTATCACTTCATAATTTCCTTAAAAGGCACCTGACTGTTTAAAACAAAAATGATAACATTATAGGTGGATTTTATAATATATGTAGAAGTAAATATATGACCAAAAAAAGCACAGAAGTTGGGGGCGTTGGATAAGTGGAATTATAATATTGTAAGGCTGTTAGATTTGTGGAGTATATGTATGAAATGTGAAGGGGGTGTGTCAAGTGTCAAGTAACAAGTGAGAAGTGTGAAGAAGGAAGTGTTGTCAAGTGTAATGTGTGAAATTGTACAATTTTGACTCAAACCAGACTCTAATAAAGAATGCAGGGGGCTTCCCTGGTGGCGCAGTGGTTGAGAATCTGCCTGCTAATGCAGGGGACACGGGTTCGAGCCCTGGTCTGGGAAGATCCCACATGCCGCGGAGCAACTAGGCCCATGAGCCACGACTACTGAGCCTGCGCATCTGGAGCCTGTGCTCCGCAACAAGAGGCCGCGATAGTGAGAGGCCCGTGCACCGCGATGAAGAGTGGCCCCCGCTTGCCACAACTAGAGAAAGCCCTCGCACAGAAATGAAGACGCAACACAGCAAAAATAAATTAATTAATTAATAAAAACTCCTACCCCCAACATCTTCTTAAAAAAAAAAAAAGAATGCATTGTTAGCCCTGAAAGAACACTAAAAATTCTAAAGAGCTAAGAAACCAATAGAAGTAATATAAATAAAATATCAATGAAATGAACAACAGAATGACAAAAGAGAAGAGACAAATGGAAAACAAATAGCAAGGTGGTAGACTTAAACACACTATAGCAATAATTACATTAAATGTAAATGTAATATAAATTATATTAAATGTAAAATGTTCCCACTGAAGGTCAGAGATTGTCAGATTAGATAAGAATGGAAGACACAAGTATATGCATCTATTAAAGATGCACTTTAAATTTAAATATATGCATAAATTGAACATAAAAAGAAAGTAACATACCAACCAAATGGCACAAGAAAGCTGGTGTATGTTAATTTTAGAAAGAGTAGACTTTAAGACAAAGCATTTTACAAGAGATAAAAGGGACATTTATAAGTCAAAAGAGGACCAATTCATTAGGAAGACATAATCATAAATGTATATGTATCTAATTACCAAGCTTCAAAATTCATGAAGAAAAAATTGACAGAACATATGGAAAAGTATAATGGAAGTGTTGAACACCACTTTCTCAGTGATTAATAAACAAGTAGACAAAAATTAGTTTAGATATAGAAGATCTGAGCACATTCTCAACCAACTTGAGCTAATCAACATTTACAAAACACTGTACCCAATAACCATGGAATAAACATTCTTTTCAACTGCATATGGAAAGTTCATCAAAGCAGACATATGTTAGATCATAAAAGTAATCTCTATATGTTTTCAAAAATTTGTAAATTACAGATTGTATTCTATGACCACAATAGAGTTGTATCAGAAATCAATAACTAAATTATTTAGAAATGACAAAACATTTGGACATTAAATAACACATGTCTAAATAACCCATGTCTCAATGATGAAATCACAAGAAAATAATAAAAATATTTTGAGTTGAATGATAGTAAAAATACAACATATCAAAATTTGTGGGATACAGGAAAGGTAGTGCTTAGAGGGAAATTTATAGCTTTAAAAGTCTATAATAGAAGAGAAGGAAGGTTTAAAAAAGTTGACATGTTTCCACTTTAAGAGGTAAAGAAAAAGAGTAAATTAAACCTAAAATAAGTAGAAGGAAAAAAAAATAGAAGGAAAAAATAATAGGAAAAAATAATAAAGTCAGCACAGAAGTCTATGATTTAGAAACAGAAAAATTAACAAAGCTCAAAATTCATTCTTTGAAAGAGTAATAAAATCAATAAGCCCCAACAGGACAAACCAAGAAACGAATAAATATAAATTACCAATATTACAAATAAAAGAAGAAATACTATTATATATCTTACCGATTTTAATAGGAAAATAAAAGAGTATTAGGAACAAATTGTGCCAACAAATTTGGCAATTAGATGAAATGGATAAGTTTTTTGAAAAATACAACTTTCAAAAAGCGACTCAAGAAGTGGACAATTGGAATAGCCATATAACTGTTAAATACATTGAATTTGTAATAATAATCAAAAAACTTTTCACAAAGAAAACTCAAGGCCCAGACAGTTTCACTGGTAAATTCTATCATGCACAAAGTAAGAAATAATACCAATCATATATAAACTCTCCTTCAGAAAGTAGAGAGAGGAATGTTTCCCAAGTCATTTCATGTGATCAGTATAAGCCTGATACCAAAATCTGACAAAGATTTATAAGAGAAGAGATCAGAGACTGTTATGGACTGAATGTGTCCTCCTCCATCCCCTGCTCTGATTCGTATATTGAAACCTTACACTCCTGATGTGATGTTACTAGGAGGTGGGGCCTTTGGGCGGTAATTAGGAATAGATGAGGTCAGGAAAGGGGTCCGAGTTTGCTTAATGTCTGCTTTCCACCATGTGAGGACACAATGAGAAGTTGGCCGTCTACAACTTGGAAGAGGGCTCTTTCCAGAACTCAATCATCTGGTATCTTGATCTTGAACTTGTAGCCTCCAGAACTGTGAGAAATTAATTTCTGTTATATAGAAGCCACTGGTCTATGGTCTGTTATAGAAGCCTGAATTGAATAAGAGAGAGGCAAGTATCCCTCACGAACAAAGATTCAAAAATCCTCAACAAAGTACAGGCAAATGAACTCACAAATATATACAAAAGATTTACAACTACATTATGGCCAAGTAGAGTTTGTTTACAGAATGCAAGCTTATTTTAATGTTTGAAAAGCACACAACATAATTAACTACATTAACTGAACAAGGATGAAACATTATATGATCAACTCAGCACATACAGAACAAGATTTTGGTAAAATTCAACACACATTCAAAATAAAACCATTCAGCATAGTAGGAAGAGAAGGAAACTTTCTCAACCTGATAAAGGCATCTACAAAAAATCCAAGTTAATATCATTTAATGGTGAAAGACTGACATTTTCCCTCTTAGATCAGGAATAAGGTAAAGATGTCACTGTCATCACTTCTATTCATTATCCTACTGGAATCAATAGTACAATAAGGCAACTTCTAAAAGAAATAAAAGGTATAAAATCAGAAAGGAAGAAAAAAACCCTGTTTCTGTTTGCAATTGATATGACTGTCTATATAGAAAATCTTAAGGAATCTTCTAAAAAAACTTAAAAATATTAAGTGAAGTTATCAAGGTCACAGAATACAAGATCAATATGAAGAACTCAATGTATTGATATGTACTAGCAATATACATTTGAAAAATGGAATAAAAAATTCCTTTTACAATACATCAAAAAGATAAAATACTTAGGTTTAACAGAGGATGTGCAAGACAGTTACACTGAAAACCTCAAATATTTGATAAGAGAAGTTAGTGAAGATCTGACTCAATATTGTTAAGAAGTCCATTCTCCCTAAATTTATCTATAGATTCAGTGAAGTGCCAGCTGACATCCAGTAACCCTTCTCCCCTTTTAAAAAGGAACTGACAATCTTATTCTAAAATTTATATGAAAATACAAAGGACCTAGAAGAATGAAAACAACTTTGAGACAGAACAAAGCTGGAGGCAGGACTTACATTATCTTTTTACAGTCTCTTCAAAAATGGTGCTGGAACAAAGAGATATCTATATAAAAATATATATACCTCAACGCTAATCTCAAACGGTACACAAAAATTACTTTAAATATATCACAGACTTAAATATACAAGCTACAACTATGAAACTTCTAGAGGAAGATATAAGAGAAAATTTTTGCTACTTTGTGATGAGCAAAGACTCCTTAGAGAGAGAGGACACAGAAGAGTACTCATCATCATAAATGATAAATTAGACTTCATCAACATTATAACTGCCTGCTTTCCAAAAGACACCATGAAGAAAATAAAAAGGCAAATTCTAAAATGGAAGAAAATATTCACAATATTTGTATCTAACAAAAGACTTAAAGCCAGAATATATGACGTATCCTTACAATGCAATAATAACAAACAAATAGTTCAATTTGAAAATAATTGAATAGAGACTTCATAAAAGAAGGTACATAAATGGTCAACAAGCACATGAAAAATGCTCAACATCATTATTCATCAAATCCAATGAGATAGTTGGATTCAACTGGAAATAAAATAAACCAATCATTATGCCAGTAAAGAAGGTATTAACATTATACAGTCTAAGCCAAATCCAAATTAAAACCACAGTGAGGTACTACTTTCTATCCACTAGAAGGGCAAAAATTAAAAAGACCGATGATATTGATTCTTGACAAGGATATGGAGCAACTGGAACTTTTATAAATTTAAAGGGAAAGGTAAATTTTACATCCACTTTGGAAAACAGTTTTGCAGTATCTTATACATTAAACAGGTACTTAAAATATCTAACAATTCCACTCTTAGGCATTTATCCCAATGGACTGATAACCAATATCCACATTTAGGTACAAGGCCTATACACAAATGTTTATAGCAGCTTTAATAATACTAGCCAATTATTGGAAACCATTGAAATGTACATCATAGATGGATAAACTGTGCTATATTTGCACAATAGAATACTATTCATCAATAAAAAGAATGAACTAATGATATATACACTAATATAGATGAATCTCAAAATCACATTATGTGAAAGAAGGCATGGGCTCACACATGTGACTTAAACCCAAGAGTGACCATCACTAGCCAAGAGCCCTGAACTTGTCCTGTGTCTGACGTGAGTGAGAGTCACCTCAAATCAGTGTGTCAACACTATTCTGGTGAACCAACCTCATGTGATCCTGTGAAAGAAAAACTGCACTGGTCAGTAGGAATGATTTGCCTAGTAGGCTGCTCTCCTAGAACTGGGTTCTGATCTGGAGAGTCCCATAGTTGCGGATTATGGGGTTCCTCAGGGCATGTGGTGACCCTACATGTAGGTAGGTAGTTGGAGATTGTCCCAAATGGGAGAAAGAGGGATGTGAGTCCAGGTCCAAGTTTGAAGTTCTCCACTTGCATGGAATTGCTGGTCATTGCCAGTCCCAGGCACCTGAGGAGAACTTAGGAAAATGTAAACATATCCCTCTAAAGTGCAGGGAATCACGGGGGGTACCTTGGGGGTGTACCCTGGAGGTACCTAGACTGCTCGCTTGAGTTTAAGGGCAATACTGATAAGTGAGATGTTTGAGAAGTTCGGGAGTGGCTATCTTGATTGACCAGGCTTTACAGTGGAAGATACTGCTATCAAACTATCAGTGTCGTCAAACTGGTATCAGTTCCAAAGGATTCGGAACTGACAGAGGCTAGTTGGTAGCATTTAATCAACAGAGTAAAAGGTGCACATAATTACCAAAATGAGGAGCAACTGGGAGTCAATAGTCCTTGACCCACAGGGACCTGTTGGGCAGCTAATGGACCATGTGTTGTCAGAGGAACACTATATGGGCAAAACCCACTAGGGGGCTACTTGGCTTGTATAACCAGAAAAAATTGAGTGTGGGTGAGAAGTCTAAAAGTTGTTGTAATGGAAAATCATGATCCTTCACTCAGCTTCCAGATCTAAAGAAATTCTCAGACCCCCGAGTTTGTTGTCTGAAGGCGATACTATGTCCCTTTGAGAAACAAACTTGCAGTTTCACCACAAGAGTGCATGACAAATATTTCTTTGCCACAAATTTTTCTTTGACAAATGTTTCACCAAGGAACCTGTGGCCAGGCCCACCTCTTTCATTACAAGAAAGTATAGAAATGTATACAAAAAAAGTTATAGGGCAAGTATACACATGGTAGCTGTTGGCTCACAGCCCATCCTTTTAAAGACAATGTTGAAGTATTTCAATTTAATTTACTTCTTTTTTTCTGGTAAAGTCTAAAGTCATTGGAAATTTTTCAAAAGATAAAATAAGAATGATTTTTCTTTAAATATTTTCAACTTAATGTCTGTGAGATTGAAAATATTGCGATTAAAATATTAAGTCCTGACTTATAATTTCATATAATCAAAATACATACCATAAATTTTCTATTCTAAGCATTGTAATTGTTTCCTTAATTTGAATGTCTTTTTCTTGCTTCAGGTTTTCCTTTAACAGGTACTATAGACTAATTGTGTGTATCCCTTCCCAAATTCATATGTTGAAATCCTAACCCAATGTGGTGGTATTAGGAGGTAGGGCCTATAGGAGGTGGTTGGGTCATGAGGGCAGAGTCCTACCAGTGGGATTAGTACCCTTATAAAAGAGGCCCGAGAGAGCTCCCTTGTCGCTTCTGCCATGTGAGGTTACAATGAGAAGATAGCCATCAAGAGGGAAATGGAACCTCGTTAGACACTGAATATGCTGCTGTCTTGATCTTGGACTTCCCAGCCTCCAGAATTGTAAAATAAATTTCTGTTGTTTATAAGCCACCCAGTCTACAGTATTTTATTATATCAGCCCGAATGGGTTAAGATAGAAATTGGTACTGAGAAGTGGAGGTGCTGCTGTAACAGATACCTAAAAATGTGGATGTGGCTTTGGACCTGGGTAATGAGTAGAGGCTGGACGAGTTTTGAGGTACATGGTAGAAAAAAACCTCCTTAGTTGTGAGCAGACTGTAAAGGGTGATTCTGGTGAGAACCCAGAAATAAAAGAGGAAGGCTATAGAGAATCTTAGAGAATACCTTGGTAATCTTAACAGATTTTTGATAGGCATATGGACAGTGAAGGCCAATGTGATGAGGTCCAGGTGGAAATGAGGGTCATGTTATTGAACAATGGAGGGAAGGTCATCCTTGTTCTAAAGTGGCAAAGATCTTGGTTAGATTATGTTTGTGTTCTCATGTTTTGTAGAAGGTAGAACTTGTGAGCAATGAAATTGAATATTTGGCTGAGGAAATTTCTAGGCCTGGTGTTGAAGACGTGGCTTGGCTTCTCTTGACTCCTTACAGTAAAATTAGAGAAGAGAGAAATGACTTAAAGATGGAATTCTTAATCAGAAAGTATACAGAATTTTTTTTTCAATTTTTTCCTTCTGTTTATTTTTTCTTCTTTCCAAATTGTCTAGAATGAGTATGTACTAATTTAATAATCATAAAATATTAACATTTAAAATTAATTAATTTGAATTTACTCAGGACAAGTCTATCTTGAAATTAATTCAACATGATGATAGAGTAATGTGAACACACTTTCTTTTTCCTTTTTTTTTTTTTTGCTTAAATTCTTTATTTCATTTTAACAGCCTCTTGCCCAGCAGGAGGAACTTGTAATGAAGGTCCAGTGGCTTTGAGTTTGTTTTCAATTCATTTTTAAAGTCCGCTTTCCCCCTAAGCTCTTCCTTTTTTTTTTTTAAACATCTTTATTGGAGTATAATTGCTTTACAATGGTGTGTTAGTTTCTGCTTTATAACAAAGTGAATCAGTTATACATATACATATGTTCCCATATCTCTTCCCTCTTGTGTCTCCCTCCCTCCCACCCTCCCTATCCCACCCCACTAGGTGGTCACAAGGCACCGAGCTGATCTCCCTGTGCTATGCGGCTGCTTCCCACTAGCTATCTATTTTACATTTGCTAGTGTATATATGTCCATGCCACTCTCTCACGTTGTCCCAGCTTACTCTTCCCCCTCCCTGTGTCCTCAGGTCCATTCTCTAGCAGGTCTGTGTCTTTATTCCCGTCTTGTCCCTAGGTTCTTCATGACCATTTTTTTTTAGATTCCATATATATGTGTTAGCACATGGTATTTATTTTTCTCTTTCTGACTTACTTCACTCTGTATGACAGTCTCTAGGTCCATCCACCTCACTACAAATGTCAACTTCGTTTCTTTTTATGGCTGAGTAATATTCCATTGTATATATGTGCCACATCTTCTTTATCCATTCATCTGTCGATGGACATTTAGGTTGCTTCCATGTCCTGGCTACTGTAAATAGAGCTGCAATGAACATTGTGGTACATGACTCTTTTTGAATTATGGTTTTCTCAGGATATATGCCCAGTAGTGGGATTGCTGGGTTGTATGGTAGTTCTATTTTTAGTTTTTTAAGGAACCTCCATACTGTTCCCCATAGTGGCTGAATCAATTTACATTCCAGCCAACACTGCAAGAGGGTTCCCTTTTCTCCACACCCACTTCAGCATTTATTGTTTGTAGACATTTGATGATGGCAATTCTGACCAGTGTAAGGTGATACCACATTGTAGTTTTGATTTGCATTTCTCTAATGATTAGTGATGTTGAGCATATTTTCATGTGTTTGTTGGCACATGAAACACATGAATATCTTCTTTGGAGAAATGTCTATTTAGGTCTTCTGCCCATTATTTGGATGGGGTTGTTTGTTTTTTTAATATTGAGCTGCATGAGCTGCTTGTAAATTTTGGAGATTAATCCTTTGTCAGTTGCTTCATTTGCAAATATTTTCTCCCATTCTGAGGGTTGTCTTTTGGTCTTCTTTATGGTTTCCTTCACTGTGAAAGAGTTTTTAAGTTTCATTAGGTGCCATGTGTTTATTTTTGTTTCTATTTCCCTTTCTCTAGGAGGTGGATCAAAAAGGATCTTGTTGTGATTTATGTCATAGAGTGTTCTGCCTATGTTTTCCTCTAAGAGTTTGATAGTGTCTGGCCTTACATTTAGGCCTTGAATCCATTCTGAGTTTAGTTTTGGGTATGGTGTTAGGGAGGGTTCTAATTTCATTCTTTTACATGTAGCTGTCCAGTTTTCCTAGCACCATTTATTGAAGAGGCTGTCTTTTCTCCACTGTATATTCTTGCCTCCTTTATCAAAGATAAGGTGACCATATGTGCGTGGGTTTATTGCTGGGCTTTCTATCCTGTTGCATTCATCTATATTTCTGTTTTTGTGCCAGTACCATATTGTCTTGACTACTGTAGCTTTGTAGTATAGTCTGAAGTCAGGGAGCCTGATTCCTCCAGCTCTTTTTTTCTTTCTCAAGATTGCTTTCACTATTAGGGGTCTTTTCTGTTTCCATACAAATTGTGAAATTTTTTTGATCTAGTTCTGTGAAAAATGCCATTGGTAGTTTGATAGGGATTGCATTGAATCTGTAGATTGCTTTGGGTAGTATAGTAATTTTCACAATGTTGATTCTTCCAATCCAAAAAACATGGTATATCTCTCCATCTGTTTGTATCATTTTTAATTTCTTTCATCAGTGCCTTACAGTTTTCTGCATACAGGTCTTTTGTCTATTAGGTAGGTTTATTCCTAGGTGTTTTATTCTTTTTTATTGCAATGGTAAATGAGAGTGTTTCCTTAATTTCTCTTTCAGAGTTTTCATCATTAGTGTATAGGAATGCAAGAGATTTCTGTGCATTAATTTTGTATCCTGCTACTTTACCAAATTCATTGATTAGCTCTAGTAGTTTTCTGGTAGCATCTTTAGGATTCTCTATGTATAGTATCATGTCATCTGCAAACAGTGACAGCTTTACTTCTTCTTTTCCGATTTGGATTCCTTTTATTTCTTTGTCTTCTCTGATTGCTGTGGCTAATGCTTCCAAATCTATGTTGAATAATAGTGGTGAGAGTGGGCAACCTTGTCTTGTTCCTGATCTTAGTGGAAATGGTTTCAGTTTTTCACCATTGAGAACGATGTTGGCTGTGGGTTTGTCATATATGGCCTTTATTACGTTGAGGTAAGTTCCCTCTATGCCTACTTTCTGGAGGGTTTTTTATCATAAATGGGTGTTGAATTTTGTCAAAAGCTTTTTGTGCATCTATTGAAATGATCATATGGTTTTTCCCTTCAATTTGTTAATATGGTGTATCACATTGATTGATTTGCATATATTGAAGAATCCTTGCATTGCTGGAATAAACCCCACTTGACCATGGTGTATGATCTTTTAAATGTGCTGTTGGATTCTGTTTGCTAGCATTTTGTTGAGGATTTTTGCATCTATGTTCATCAGTGATATTGGCCTGTAGTTTTCTTTCTTTGTGACATCTTTGTCTGGTTTTGGTATCAGGGTGAGGGTGGCCTTGTAGAATGAGTTTGGGAGTGTTCCTCCCTCTGCTATATTTTGAAAGAGTTTGAGAAGGATAGGTGTTAGCTCTTCTCTATATGTTTGATAGAATTCGCCTGTGAAGCCATCTGGTCCTGGGCTTTTGTTTGTTGGAAGATTTTTAATCACAGTTTCAATTTCAGTGCTTGTGATTGGTCTGCTTCTATTTTCTATTTCTTCCTGGTTCAGTCTCAGAAGATTGTGGTTTTCTAAGAATGCGTCCATTTCTTCCAGGTTGTCCATTTTATTGGCATAGAGTTGCTTGTAGTAATCTCTCATGATCCTTTGTATTTCTGCAGTGTCAGTTGTTAACTTCTCCTTTTTCATTTCTAATTCTATTGATTTGAGTCTTCTCCCTTTTTTTCTTGATGAGTCTGACTAATGGTTTGTCAATTTTGTTTATCTTCTCAAAGAACCAGCTTTTAGTTTTATTGATCTTTGCTATCGTTTCCTTCATTTCTTTTTCATTTATTTCTGATCTGATCTTCATGATTCTTTCCTTCTGCTAACTTTGGGTTTTTTTTGTTCTTCTTTCTCTAATTATTTTACGTGTAAGGTTAGGTTGTTTATTTGAGATGTTTCTTGTTTATTGAGGCAGAATTGTATTGCTATAAACTTCCCTCTTAGAATTGCTTTTGCTGCATCCCACATGTTTTGGGTTATCATGTTTTCATTGTCATTTGTTTCTAGGTATTTTTTGATTTCCTCTTTGATTTCTTCAGTGATCTCTTGGTAATTAAGTAGTGCATTGTTTAGCCTCCATGTGTGTGTATTTTTTCCTGTAATTGACATCTAGACTTATAGCATTGTGGTCGGAAAAGATACTTGATGCAATTTCACTTTTCTTAAATATACCAGGGCTTGATTTGTGACCCAAGATATGATCTATCCTGGAGAATGTTCAATGAGCACTTGAGAAGAAAGTGTATTCTGTTGTTTCTGGATGGAATGTCCTATAAATATCAATTAAGTCCATCTTGTTTAATGTTTCATTTAAAGCTTGTGTTTCCTTACTTATTTTCATTTTGCATAATCTGTCCATTGGTGAAAGTGGGGTGTTAAAGTCCTCTACTCTGATTGTGTTACTGTCGATTTCCCCTTTTATGGCTGTTAGCATTTGCCTTATTTACTGAGGTGCTCCTATGTTGGGTGCATAAATATTTACTATTGTTATATCTTCATCTTGGTTTGATCCCTTGATCATTATGTAGTGTCCTTCTCTGTCTCTTGTAACATTCTTTATTTTAAAGTCTATTTTGTCTGATATGAAAATTGCTACTCTCGCTTTCTTTTGATTTCCATTTGCATGGAATATCTTTTTCCATCCCCTCACTTTCAGTCTGTATGTGTCCCTAGGTCTGAAGTGGGTCCCTTGTAGACAGCATATATATAGGTCTTGTTTTTGTATCCATTTTGCCAGTCTATGTCTTTTGGTTGGAGCATTTAATCCACTTACATTTAAGGTAATTATTGATATGTATGTTCCTATTACCATTTTCTTAATTGTTTTTGGTTTGTTATCATAAGTCTTTTCCTTCTCTTGTGTTTCCTGCCTAGAGAAGTTCCTTTAGCATTTGTTGTAAAGCTGGTTTGGTGGTGCTGAATTCTCTTACCTTTTGCTTGTTCGTAAAGGTTTTAATTTCTCTGTTGAATCTGAACAAGATCTTTGCTGGTAATCTTTGTTGTAGGTTTTTCTCTTTCATCACTATAATATGTCCTGCCACTCCCTTCTGACTTGCAGAGTTTCTGCTGAAAGATCAGCTGTTAACCTTATGGGGATTCCCTTCTATGTTATTTGTTGCTTTTCCCTTGCTGCTATTAATATTTTTTCTTTGTGTTTAATTTTTGATAGTTTGATTAAAATGTGTCTTGGCATGTTTCTCATTGGATTTATCCTGTATGGGACTCTCTGTGCTTCCTGGACTTGATTAACTATTTCCTTTCCCATATTAGGGAAGTTTTCAACTATAATCTCTTCAAATATTTTCTGTCCCTTTCTTTTTCTCTTCTTCTTTTGGGACTCCTATAATTCGAATATTGGTGCGTTTAATGTTATCCCAGAGGTCTCTGAGACTCTCCTCAACTCTTTTCATTCTTTTTTCTTTATTCTGCTCAGTTGTAGTTATTTCCACTATTTTATCTTCCAGGTCACTTATCTATTCTTCTGCCTCAGTTATTCTTCTATTGATTCCTTCTAGAGAGTTTTTAATTTCATTTATTTTGTTGTTCATCATTGTTTGTTTTCTCTTTAGTTCTTCTAGGTCCTTGTTAAACGTTTCTTCTATTTTCTCCATTTTAGTTCCAGGATGTTGGATCATCTTTACTATCATTATTCTGAATTCCTTTTCAGGTAGACTACATATTTCCTCTTCATTTGTTTGGTCTGGTGTGTTTTTACCTTGCTCCTTCATTGCTGTGTATCTCTGTCTTCTCATTTTGCTTAACTTACTATGTTTGGGGTCTCCATTTTGTAGGCTGCAGTTTCCTAGTTCCCGTTCTTTTTGGTGTCTGCCTCCAGTGGGTAAGGTTGGTTCAGTGGGTTGTGTAGGCTTCCTGGTGGATGGGACTGGTACCTGTGTTCTGGTGGATGAAGCTGGATCTCATCTTTCTGGTGGGCAGGACCACATCCTGTGGTGTGTTTTGGGGTGTGTGTGAACTTATGATTTTAGGCAGCCTCTCTGCTAATGGGTGGGGTTGTGTTCCTGTCTTGCTAGTTTTTTTGGCACTGGGTGTCCAGCATTGGAACTTGCTGTTCGTTGAGTGGAGCTGGGTCTTACCATTGAGACGGAGATCTCTTGGAGAGCTCTCGATGATTGATATTATGTGGGGCTGCATCTCTGGTGGACCAATGTCCTGAACTTGGCTCTCCCACCTCAGAGGCTCATGCCTGACACCTGGCCGGAACACCAAGACCCTGTCAGCCACACAACCAGGTACGTGGGGGAATTTCTTGCCTTTTGGGAAGTTTGAGTTCTTCTGCCAGCATTCAGTAGGTGTTCTGTAGGAGCTGTTCCACATATAGATGTATTTTTGATGTACTTGTGGGGAGGAACGTGATTTCCATGTCTTATTCCTCTGCCATCTTGAAGGTCCTCCCCTGCCTCTATTGCAATAGTTTCGAATAAAGTCTTCCTAGCTTGTTTATCTCAGTCCAGTGCAATTTCCTTTGACGAGTGACAGAAAGCAGATAGTGATGGCTTGGGGATTGGGGAAGGTGTGAGAGAGAGGTATTACCAAGGGGCATGAGAAAACATGGGGGTGATGGATAGTTTTTGCATGTGTTTGTGGGTAGTGATGAATTCATAAGTGTATTCATATGTCAAAAATTATTAAACTGTATATTTATTTATATTAATTGTACCCAAATAAGGCTCTTATAATTGCATGTATCATCTGACCCAATTATTTGACCCTTAAGATTCCATTTTATTAGAACAATTGCATATGAATACAGAGACATATGAATAAGGATGTGCATGGTAGCACAGTTGGAACATAAAAACTGGAAACCATCTTGATTATCAATAAGAGAATTAATAAACAAATTATTGCACATCCATAATAATATGTAGCAATTAAAAGAGTAGGTAGAAAGATTGTCAAGAGTAAACTGAAGATTAGTATATGTGTATTACTATGTGTGATTCCATTTATGTACAGAAATATGTAAGCACATATGAAAAAATGTAACACTAAAGCTCTTAATAGTGGTTGAATCTGGAGAGGGAATTGGAATTGTGAAGGGGTATGTGAGGGAGAGGAGTTGAACTTTTTACTTTACCTTCTGTGTTTAAATCAATATAGCTTGCATATCTTTGAGATCTCTATCCTCTGCTTTTTCCTTCATGTCCTAATATTGGCTACCATGCTGAAGTGTACATTAACGACTTGGTCCTTTTCTATTATTTTCCAGTTTTCAAAATAGTGGATTGGTTTCCCAGTATTCTCCAAAGATGAACAATGAGGGATTTTTGGTAATGTTTTGCAGGCATTTAAACATATTACATATGTTTCAATTCACTGCCTTTATTATCTTACTAATGTTCATACCGTTCTATCTTTGGCCACTATAAGTCTACTCAAGTTGGTTTCTGAGTTATTATGTGCATAATATAATTTGATAGCTCCCTTGCTTTATGGTATGATAAAATGCTTCAAGCACATGTTTTACATTTCCTGCCCCAGACTTGGAATCAGCTCTTTTTTCAGAGTCTTGATCCCTGTTAATGGGAAATTGATGTGAGGGTTGGTTACTGTTATTGGGATGATATATTTTTTTCTAGATCCTTTCAGTGGATAGAACTTGGTATGTTCTAAAAGCATGAAGTCCTAATAGGACCTATTCTCTAGCTAACATCTTGTTAGATATCTTGAGTACTTTAAAAAGGATATAGAAAATACTGTCACTGGTCCTCTGTAAGTTTACAGTTTAATTGGAGTTTACTGATTTTGCCTAAGAATTAAAAAATGTTGAGTAACATGCTTTGAATTAATCCCGAGTCTATCATCCTTTTTTCTATAGGTGAATACTGCTTTTGAGTTCTCTTCATCAGTGCTGGGTTCAGATGATTATACTAATGATTGGGACCTTAGTTAGAAAAATAATTGATGAGGAGAAAATGGCAGGCTGGAGTTTTGTTGTCATCAGTAATCTAGATGAAATTGTAACAAATATTTTCTGTTTAGAATTCTATTTTTTTTTCTTCTGTGTACGTATCTGCTTGGGAGTTTGAATTATCCCAGTGGAGAATTTTGGATTATTAATTCTGTTTACCTTTTATTTGAATTACTCTCTATTTGGAATCTCTTCTTTCCAGCAGTTCTAAGGTTTTCACCCCCAGTTATTGAATTAAAAACTTAGAATTCATGGAATATGAATTACATTTAAACAACAACAACAAAAAAGAAACAAAATAAAACAAAAAAAATAAGCTTCTTCCTCAATTTGCTTATGAATCAATCAGCTTGCAAAATCTAAAACTTTCCAGTGCTGTTTACAAACCTGGGTTAAGTCTGGGTCTTTTCAGGTTATGGCTTTCAAATTAAGCAAAGTTTCACAAAACATGACATTTTGTTTCCCTGGGTATTTGCATACAAACTTATTTAAACAAATCCAAATCCAGAATAACCATTCAATATTTTGGCTGGTCCCTCCAGAACTGGGTCAGAAGAAATCTGAAAATCAATTCAAATTAGCTTGTTTTGTTAAATTTCACCTGTATGCAGGTTTCTGTTGGGCTTCATCCTAACTTTTAACTCAGTCCAGGTTTATTTGAAAACCAGATTGCATTGACTTTAGAATTGACCCAAGCTTGTTCCAAATGGATCCCACTCAAATAGCAGTCCAGGTTAGTCCAAAACTTATCTCTAGAAATCTCATTTTTTTCTCTTGGGAGAGAAGAATCCAGCTGAATTTTGAGGAGTAAAACTGATTTCAGAAATTTTAGATTTAATAGCCTGTTTTTGAATTTTTACAGTATTTCCATCCTTAATTTAAAAATGTGTTTTTCTAGCAAAAGAGAATCCAACACCATATATAAGCCATGACAGAAGTTTTCTCATTTCTAAGTCTGTCTCTTCATCTTCCCCAGGTCTGGGGCTTAATCATCCCTTTAACTACATCTTCTGACATTCATGATCTGTATCTCTTTTCCACACTCTATATAATTGGAAGAAGTTATTTTTTCTCTTAGTTTTCCAGTTTACCAGTATTTTTAGCTATATCTCTTGAAAATTCACTTCTTCCATGAAGCTATCCAATCAAAATCTATAAAAGGCCAAAAGGAAAAGCATAAGCACACAAATAGAACAGTTTTCTTCAACCATGTGAATCAACCCAGGTCTTGGTGGTAGTTGTTGTCTGAGCAGTAAGGTTGTTAGGCTCACATTATCACATAGCACACACGAATTCAACCCTTAACACCAAGTAGCAGATTTCCTGCCTCTGAAATGATGAGGATAATGATTTCATTTATTTACCTCTCAGGAATTATTATTTGGAATACAATCAGCTGAATTCAGACAATGCACTGATAACTGTTTGCTTTTAAAAACATTCTGTTGTTTATTTTAAAAGCAACTTGTTGAATTTTGTTCATTAATATATGACTTATGTTAACATTTTCTTGCCCAAGAAGATTATATGTGTTGACACCTCTTATGGCTGCTGGGAGTTCACTTCAGTAGTGAGAATAACAACCAGCAATAACATACTGTATTACACAGTTTCTTTAAATTCTTCTCAGGCGACCTCTTTTCAACCACGATGTTTTGTTCCAGAGCCCACGCATGAACAATTTTTATATTTTTCCAAAGTAAAAGTTGTTTTCTCCAGGTCTTTCCACTAGGAAGTCATGTTTTCCCTGTGAATGGAACTTGAACTCCAATTGTTCAATTCTAAATTCAAAGCCACAGAATTTGGTCTAAAGTAAACAAAGCACATTCATCTTCTTGTTCCTAATTGCTTGAAATTATATCCAGGTTTTCTAAAAGTTGATTGAGTCTTACCAACATTTTCTATGAACCACACATGGATTTGGAGTTTATAGACAAACCCAAACCTCTAGAAATAAACCCCAAGAAGAAAGTTTCATTTGGTTTCAAGTTTCACTACAAAAATTTAATATAACCTTATTAAAAAAGCACTAAGCAGTACCGGATGGAGTGATCTGTTTCCAGCAAAATGTCATGCTTATGTATCATTGCATACTGGTACTAATTTATGTCTTTAAGTCTTGAATGAAGTCTACTCAATGTTTTGCAGTAAATGCAACTATGCACATTTTATTTGTAGATAAAATTCAAATATTGACTTTACATTGTGAAATTACACAAAACAGTGTACTAAATAAAGAACAACATTATATGGATATGGATCTATTCTAAACCATACTCGAATGATAAGATTAACAAGACAAATGATATGGGTGCTAATTAGCTAAATATTAATCTATCAACTTCCAAAAGACCTAGAATCATAGAAGTAAAAGGGATTTAGGGATTTTTTTTTTTTTTTTTACCATGGTACTTCTTCTGCAGGTAGAAATTAGGTATTACCAAATCCAAGTCATTTATGCCATAAAGAGACTTGGCCCTTACAAATCTTCCCTGATCCTTCCCACATACTTTCTCCTCCCATTGGAACAGACAGATATCAAACTCAGAGAATGGCAGAGTCAAAAGACAGAAGGATCTACATAGGCCAGAGGGAATTTGCTGCTGATCAGGACACCCACACTGAACTTATCTTAGCAAGAAAAATCTACAGGGTTAAGACATGAACCTTTGGGTGGTTTTTGTTGTTGTTGCAGGTGTTAGCATTATTCTTACTAATACGGAAGGTATTTTACACTCAATCTCTATGTGTGTTATTTTATCATACCAAAAATATTATGGTATTAAAACGAACTTTAAATTTATAGGGAGAAAATTTAATATAATCAGCAGTGTCTTAGAATTGTATCATCTAAGGTAGTATTTTTAACAACCATGAGAATTATATTACAGCACATAGACCATATATATAAAATTTATTTATTTTTGGCTGCATTGGGGCCCACCTGCGGCACACGGGCTTCTCTCTAGTTGTGGTACGCGGGGGCTCCAGAGCCCGTGGGTGCTGTAGTTGTGGAACACGGTCTATCTACTTGTGGCATGCGGGCTTAATTGCCCTGCAGCATGTGGGATCTTAGTTCCCGACCAGGGATAGAACCTGCATCCCCTGCACTGGAAGGGGGACTCTCAATCACTGGACCACCAGGGAAGTCCTGACGTAGACCATCTTTAGATTTTCTAGGTGGGGCTAAATAATTTAAATAATTTAAGTAATGGTTCCTTTCTAGTAAAGAGACTGACAAAATCACAAAAGAAAACCAGCAACTTTCTGGCTTAGACAAAAAGTGAGAAAAAACCCAATTTTTAATTCCCGCTCTCCACTCCCTCCACTACTGGCTTTGAAATCTTGCCACGTTGTTTCCCTCTTTTTTTGCTGTGTGAGCTAAGTATGGGACAAGGGATGATGGGCATAAGGGATGAATAAAAGGACTCAGGGAATTTTAGATGAAAAATCTTGGCCCCCAATTTTTGTTTAATGTGTATAAACTACGCAAAGTATCCTGGATGAAAATGTCCTGAACAGCCAAGTAAGATGATAAGGACGATTTTAGGTCTTTTTTATTGGTACCAAGGAAAGAAAAAATATGGGGCAGAAATTAAAAACAAATTTCCATGTATTTGACTGTTCAAGTGCCTCATGTTGATCTAGGAAATAAAAAAATACATTGTATGTCTGATAAAAAAGTAAACTCCTATCAACAAAAAGCAGATCACTAAATATTACCATAACCGATAATTTAAAAATTATTATAAACCTCTCAATTAACACTTAAGTGCAGTTAAATGGGGGCAAATGTCATTCAACAAGACATATATATTTGTGAATACTTTTAAGTGTGAAATAACTCTTTACCTACTGAGAGATGTACCTGAAGAAAGCAGAACCATCAAATGGTGGTCACACTATTGGATATTTTTTGAAGCCTATTTTTTTTTCTCCTTCTTGTACATTCCCTCTTCTCCCTCATTCCTCTATGACTTTGTTCTTTCCATAGCAAATTCTGGTATAATCCTCATGTGAATGTTTGCCTTGAGTGATGTGAGGTAATCAACCACTTTGGATAGAATCTTCTAGTAGTTGTCCCTCCAGTACGTCTTCTTATAGGTCCTCTTCTTCTCAGCCTCAATGTTCAGGTTAAGTGCACTCTTTGACTTCCCCAGGCAGAGTTAATTATTCCTCCCTCTCTTTCTAAAGCATTTGATTCTTAACTCTGTTATCCACACACTTACACATATGCATTGATATTGACTGGAGGGTTGAGTACAAAAGGGTAATGAGGTGATGACTCAGAGAGGGCACCGAGAGGTCGGTGGAGTTAAACTGAGCTGGGGACCAGGAGTGGTATTGCAGGTGAAGAGCCAAAAGACAGAAGAGCCCAATTCCATCTGGAAATGGGAATTCAAAGGATGCTCAAAACTGGAGTGATTTGTCATGGTAAGAGGGTCAGGTCAGGAAGTAAAATCGTGAAACCCAAAGTGGAAGAATCCCTGAAGTTGCATCAACTGCAAAGAACATATGCGTGGGGCCCAGATATTGCTTTAGCTGGGATTTGCTTCTTGTTTCATCCCCGTGGGGTGTCCTTTGACCATATCTGTCTTCTTTTTTAGCCTGTGAACTTCTGTTGCATCTTCTGTTCACAGTGCTTAATTTACAGATGATCAACCTAGAGGTAGGTCAAAGCTTTTAAGCATGTTAGTGAGTATGGACACTGCTTCAATAATACTTTAGTTAGAACATGGAGCAACTCAGTGTCTACCAATCTTAATTTTAAATCCAGGAACCTGGTTATGCCTTATAAGTACTGTATCTAATTTATATGTAAAGGCCCCAGTATGTCTCTGTGAAGAATCCAAATTCAGAGGTAGGTTAAATGCACAGAAGACAGGAGTCTTAATTTCATGTCCTCTCTTCTTTTGCAGAACAATGAGTGACATGGATGAGGAGAAAGAATCTTTTTTGTGCACAAGACAGTTTCACTGTATAGCAGTCCCAAGACCATGTTGTTGAGAGTGTGGATGAAACTTAGGGTCACATAATCCTGCTTTCAAATGAATGATACTGGCACATTGCCTTCGGTAATTTCCTGATGCCCTATTGCATGTGGGCATAGGACTACAATGCTTTAACAATGGCAGTGGGTTTAACTGCATCTTCAGTCAAACTTAAATAAAGCAAATTTTTACCATGTCTGTACCTGTAACTCTAGTCATTTGGTCTTAGGCTTCATGAAAATTTGTTTAAAAAACTACACATGCACACGGGCACGTGCACACACACACACCCACATTTATTTAGCATCTATATAAGTACCACACTGTTTTAGATTTTACAGTGATAGATAAACAGGTTAAAAGAAGTGAAAGACATAGTTTAGGTGTAAAGCAGCATTTTCAAGCTAGTAGTAACAACTTAGTAATGAACAGTGAAATGAATTCAGTTGATTATGATTGGCATTAAAAAAGAAAGAAAGGAAACAGTATAGAATAAAACAGAAGAATAAATAGAGTACCTCCCATGTAATAAGTAGTATTGGTTTCTGGAACATTATTTTCCATATGTATGCATGTGTGTACTGGGTCATGATGTAAAAGAGATTCCTTACTGTGTATCATAATCAAAAGAATTTAAGAGCCACTGCTTAAGGAGTTCTGCTGTAGAAACACTGGAATTTACATGATAATCTTTGGGGCACTAGAGACCCTCTCCCCATGCAGATTTTTAGTTATGAAATTCCTAAGAAAGGTATTTTTAAATGCCAGACAAATTCAAAAAAATTCCATGCAATTATTAGTTTTCACAATTCCAATGTAACATATCTCATAGAAATTTAAAAAAGATTAAAATTTTTGCACTAAAAGCAAAAATAATTTTTTCTCAAAAATGCAAGCAAATGACTTCTGCACATGTGAAAATTCTTGAAGTTAATCTTTAAAGCTTAAATTTAATAGAAATTAATATTCCATAAAATTATCTATCTGAACAGATATACTATTCTTTCCTTATTCTTTTGTTGTTGAGCTTGGTTTAAGTAAAGAAAATTTTGGTCTCAATGTATACGTTCTTCAAAAGTTAGTGGAGGGGCTTCCCTGGTGGCGCAGTGGTTGGGAGTCTGCCTGCTAATGCAGGGGACACGGGTTCAAACCCTGGTCTGGGAGGATCCCACATGCCGTGGAGCAACTAGGCCCGTGAGCCACAACTACTGAGCCTGCGCGTCTGGAGCCTGTGCTCCGCAACAAGAGAGGCCGCGATAGTGACAGGCCCGCGCACCGCGATGAAGAGTGGCCCCTGTTTGCCACAACTAGAGAAAGCCCTCGCACAGAAACGAAGACCCAACACAGCAAAAATAAATAAATTAATTAATAAACTCCTACCCCCAACATCTTAAAAAAAAAAAAAGTTAGTGGAAAAAGAGTTAATAGACATGTAGACATGAACATGAATAGAAAAATCTCTATAATATAGTAATAGACATTTTCTTACAAATACATATATGACCATAATGGCCAAAGAATGTATTGAAATAGAAGTGAATTTTATACCTTGAAATCATGGGAGAAACAGTCATTTACTGGTTATGTTTTGTTTATCAAAAACATTTGACAACATTGTAAATCAACTATACTCCAATAAAAATTAAAACAAAACATTTGAATATTTTAAGTTTGATTACACTCAGTTATTTTTTAATGATATTGATGATTCAGCTTAATGGCTTATATTTTATTAGTATTGGATTCTTCATCCTGCCAATTTTTTGTGATAGTATTGACTACATTTTATTGTTTCATTTGAATAAAATTTAAATGGAAGACATACAAGAAGAAGGCGCTACAAATAGATTTAAAAGTTTAATTCTTAATTTTTCCCCGTCCAGTCAGAGAAAAGCACAGGGTATGTTTACATGTTTTATTTGGGTGGCTCTCTTGGTCTACAATTCTACATGGGAGAGGGCTAGAATTGCAAATGAACCCAGATTGTGGAATTTTCCTTCTAAATAAGGCTGCCAAATATTTATAAGTTTTACATGATTTTACATTTTAGCTTTTGCCAATGAAGCATATCCACTGAATTTCACCAGAACTTCCAGTAAAAGTATACGGATTATGGTCAGCAGTATTTGGGTAAGACATTTGGGCAAGTTTCTTCTCAGCTCTCTGTTGTGTAGGCTTCAGTAACTTTTAGAGACCACTTGATAGAACAGTCAGGATGAAATAAAATCATCCAACCGGTGCTGCCTATGTTTAACCTCGATGAGCCTCGATGGAGCTGCTTTTCAATTTAGTTCAACTGAGATTTAAAAACTCAACTCCTTAACTAATTTGGTGCTATGTATAAGATTTTAAGGCCCATGATATCTGGAAAACTTTGGGTTTTACTCTCTTTATTAAAATTTTACAATGACCAATCTTTAAATACGATCCATTTTAAAAAAGAAAAAAAATAATCCTATTTAGTGCTTTAGTATCTCAGTCTTCGAAGGATCCCATGATGCTTTAATGTCTTTCTCAAAACTCTGATATTCATTACACCTTGAAGGCATGCAGCCTGTTTCATACTTGCCTTGACTAAATATTGGGACCTCTGAGGGCATTTTGAGGCATTTAACTATTACTGGTTAGTTGGAAGAAGAAAGGTTGATGAGCCTTAAGCATCTTCTGGACAAGAATGCTGCTTTCAGAAAGAAAACCTTTCCAAGGCGGTTTGATGGTTTCACATTGAAGCCTGAAGTTGCAATGACTTAGGTTGTTTCTTACATTTGGTTTTAAGTAAACAAAACAACCAGAAACTTTTGACTTGTGATAGTGTACCATGAAGGACATGGTGACAGCAGGAGTAGTGGAATAGTCTGCCCCTGTAAACATTTAAGAGTCCTCTATGAATTTTGGTGAGTGATCATTAAACTGTTTTCCAACTTAAAAAAAAAAAAGTGTGAGTGTCTTGAGTTTATACAGTACAAATTACTCAGAATGTAGAAAGTCTCTATGATGATAAGGAGATTGTGAGACATTAATTTGTGATTAATAAACATACGATAATGGTCATTTCTTTTTTTAAATTGAAGTATAGTTGATTTACAATATTGTGTTAGTTTCAGGTATACCGCAAAGTGATTCAGTTTCATATACATGTATATATTCAGATTATTTTACATTATAGGTTATTACATGATATTGAATATAGTTCCTTGTGCTATACTGTAAATCCTTGTTGCTTATCTATTTTATATATAGTAGTTTGTATTTGTTAATCCCATACTCCTAATTTATCCCCTTCTTCCCTTTCTCCAAGTTTGTTTTCGATGTCTCTGAGTCTGTTTCTGTTTTGTATAAGAATCATTTGTATCCCTTTTTAGATTCCACAAATAAGTGATGTCATATGGTATTTGTCTCTGTCTGGCTTACTTCACTTGTATGATATTCTCCAGGTCCAACCATGTTGCTGCAAATGATAATGGCCATTTCTTGAGTGCTTACAATGCACTAGGAAATACATTTAGTGATATGTACCTACTCTCATTTGATTGTTAACGGAGAATTATTTACATTGTGCATTAACTAAAAAACCATTTTCTCTTATTGGTAGCATCGCTCTAGTAACAGTAGCAGTAGCCATCATTTTCTAGATGATTACTATGTGCCAGGTAGTTTATGTGAATTAACATATTCAATCATAAAAAACTCTCCAAGGTATAATATATTATTGTCATTCTCATTTTTACGAGTGAACATACTGAGATGTAGTCTAACCTCCAGGGAGAACTTTTCTTTCCTCAATGACTTTTGAACCTACATCAGACTTATCTCTCCTCTTCATCATCTTCCCTCATCCTTTGAGGATATTCTCAAGACACTGAGGATGCAGAGGAAGGATTTGTTGAACTGAACCAAATTAAAGTTTACTATTTACTGTAGGTCCCAGGGAACTCTACTCAATATTCTGCCATAACCTATATGAGAAAAGAGTCTGAAAAAGAATGAATATATGTGTATGTATAACTGAATCACTTTGCTGTACACCTGAAATTAACACAACATTGTAAATCAACTATACTCCAATAAAATTAAAAAATGAATAAAAATATGGAAATTTTATTTTAAAAAAGTTTACTATTTCCCATGCTGGCCCAGGGGCCCTTTTTATGCTTTGCTAGTATCCTCTTCATGTCTTTATATTTACATTTACCATTTGCTATTGTGGTATGTGGACTTCATTTAAAAAAAAATTTACAGATAATATTCCTTTTAAGTAAATAGTCACCTTATTTTCAAAATTGCTACACCAGTCATGATATAGCAGAGCTGAAGCATTTTAGTAAATCCTGACACTGAGCAGGGCAGAGGCTAAGGGACTAAAGCATGAGTGAGTTTCTTAAGGGCAAAACCTATCAAAAGGAGTAGAATTTTAATATTTCTGCACCGGAGGCCAGTCATGAATATGACATTGAGAACATTAAAAGGGAGTCGTTGGGGTACAAGATGGTGTGTTCTGGCAAAGAATAGATGTCTAAGGAGACATTCCGGATTGTGAAAGTTTCCACACGGGACATTTTCCAAGGACCCAAAAATATATTGGAATCCATAAGTGTCAATTGCTTGCATAGGTTTTTAAACCATTTTAAAGTAGGAATATAAAGCCCTTGGTGTAAACAAAAGCTGACTGCTCGGCCAGATCCACATGCCCTTGGATCATCCAAGAGACTCACCGGAACTCATCTTGGTTTAAATCCTGTTTTTAATCACCGCTGAGCTGCAATTCTTAGATGCTGGAAGGCAGATGAGGTAGAAATGTGTGGAGTACATGTCTTTTCAGCAACATGGCACTACGCTGAGAATATTTGTGGCTCAAATTAAAGTTCAGGCCAGTCAGTGACATTTAATGAATTCTAGGTTAGTAATGATAAATAAACAGTTGACTCACTAACGCTGTTTATTTTCTATGCTTGAGACTTGACTTTGGAGTGGGCCCTATAAACACACATGCACTACTAACAGGACTGGCATTAACGTAATAGTCTGTGATACCAAGAAAATCTTGTCTGAAACATCAGCTCTGCCTTAAATGAAGAGCTCCCTTCATTTCTTATTACAAGAAACCATGGAAAATTATACTTAAGAGCAGCAGCCTCATTTAAAGAGCTTCTATACTAGGTATACCTTTAAGGTCACTTAATAAATTCTACAACTATATCTCAGATGGGAGATAGTATGTATTGTCTGTCTCCTAATTATTTTTCTGCTTGGTGAAGCTTATAAACGGTAGAGAACTTTGCATGATAATTCAATATTTTGATTTTCATCCTTTAGCTCTACCATTGATTCCCATAGTGAACTGTGACTTTCGACTAATAATGGTTCAAATTGCTACTAGCAAAGTCAAGAAGTTAACTCACTGAGATAATTCATGTTTCAAAGCTATAGTAGGGCTTTCATAAAGCACCAATTGGTAACTGTGTGCAGTTAACTCAGAAGGGAAGGTTTACTTAGAATAATGACTGTTGATCAGGCCCACCAGGTATCTTAGCTGCTTATTCTTGGAGTCATAATATAATTTTGTCTCCTGATGTAATGCTTAGTTGCAGTTGTCATAATTGAAAAAAATTCTGTATCAATTCCTCTTGTGTCATGACATTTTTAGGCTTTGATCAATACAAAATACCAAAGAAAAGTGTATCTGTTTGATTAATCAGAGAGAAATTGTGACTCTTAGTAATATCATTCTAGAACAACTGCACTGGTGACACCTCGACCAGTGCAGGCTTTATCCCTAGGAACAACTCCCATCCTCATCCCCTGTTCCTTTATTCTGTTGGCAAATTGGTCTAGGCAATAAGAAAAGTAGTTATCTCTTTACCTCTCTTTTTAAAATCAGACCTGATTGCAAGCCTAAAAGCTTCTGTTTCTCCTCTGGACTTGAGCCTTATCAACTTTCTCAGCTTTCCAGAATCAAATGGACTTTCCCAAACTAAAATACCTACAGTACAAATTACACCTCCATTCAGACACAACCTACTAAGTATCCTTCATAGTTTGAATCCTTCTACAGTGCTGAGCAACTCAAATCACTAACACTCCAGCCCTGTAATGTTTCAAAATAAGAGAAGAGGGGAGGACAGGGAGATATATCTGCTTCTTTCTCTTTTTTTAAATTGAAGTATAGTTAACTTACAATATTATATCAGTTTCAGGTGTACAACAGAGCAATGTGACATTTTTACAGATTACGCTCCATATAAAGTAATTATAAAATATTGGCTATATTCCCTGTGCTCTACATTACATCCTTGTATCTTATTTATCTAATACCTAGGAGTTTGTATCTCTTAATCTCATACCCCTATCTTGCCCCTCACCCCTTCCTGCACCCCTTCCCTCTCCCCACTGGTAACCATTATTTTGTTCTCTGTATCCGTGAGTCTGTTTCTATTTTATTATATACATTTGTTTGCTTTATTTTTTAGATTGCAAATATAAGTGAAAACATACAGTATTTGTCTTTATTTGGCCTATTTCACTAAGCATAATACCCTCCAGGTCCATTCATTTGGTTGCAAATGGCAAAATTTCATTCTTTTTAATGGGTGAGTAATATTCTAAATGGCAGTATAATAGTCCATACAGGCACTATATATATATATATATATACACACACACACTATATATATATCTATATATCTATATATCTCTATATATATATATATACTATGTATATATACACTATACATATGCACACATATATATATCACATCTTTATCCATTCATCTGTTTTTTTAAAAATTTATTTTTTTATACAGCAGGTTCTTATTAGTCATCCATTTTATACACATCAGTGTATACATGTCAATCCCAATCTCCCAATTCATCCCACCACCACCCCACCACCCTGCTACTTTCCCCCCTTGGTGTCCACACGTTTGTTCTCTACATCTGTGTCTCTATTTCTGCCCTGCAAACTGGTTCATTTGTACCATTTTTCTAGGTTCCACATATATGCGTTAATATACGATATTTGTTTTTCTCTTTCTGACTTACTTCACTCTGTATGACAGTCTCTAGATTCATCCACGTCTCTACAAATGACGCAATTTCGTTCCTTTTAAAGGCTAATATTCCCTTGTATATATGTACAACAGCTTCTTTATCCATTCATCTGTTGATGGACACTTAGGTTGCTTCCATGTCCTGGCTACTGTAAATAGAGCTGCAATGAACATTGTGCTACATGACTCTTTTTGAATTTTGGTTTTCTCAGGGTATATGCCCAGTGGTGGGATTGCTGGGTCGTATGGTAGTCCTTTTTTAATTTTTTAAGGAACCTCCATACTGTTCTCCATAGTGGCTGTATCAATTTACATTCCCACCAACAGTGCAAGAGGGTTCCCTTTTCTCCACACCCTCTCCAGCACTTGTTGTTTGTAGGTTTTCTGCTGAAGCCCATTCTAACTGGTGTGAGGTGACACCTCACTGTAGTTTGGATTTGCATTTCTCTAATAATTAGTGATGTTGAGCAGCTTTTCATGTGTTTCTTGGCCATCTGTATGTCCTCTTTGGAGAAATGTCTATTTAGGTCTTCTGCCCATTTTTTGAATGGGTTGTTTGTTTTTTTAATATTGAGCTGCATGAGCTGTTTATATATTTTGGAGATTAATCCTTTGTCCGTTGATTCATTTGCAAATATTTTCTCCCATTCTGAGGGTTGTCTTTTCGTCTTGTTTGTAGTTTCCTTTGCTTTGCAAAAGCTTTCAAGTTTCATTAAGTCCCATTTGTTTATTTTTGTTTTTATTTCCATTACTCTAGGAGGTCTATCAAAAAATATCTTGCTGTGATTTATGTCAAAGAGTGTTCTACCTATGTTTTCCTCTAGGAGTTTTATAGTATCCGGTTTTACATTTAGGTCTTTAATCCATTTTGATTTTACTTTTGTGTAAGGTGTTAGAGAATGTTTTAATTTCATTCTTTTACATGTAGCTGTTTAGTTTTCCCAGCACCAGTTATTGAAGAGACTGTCTTTTCTCCATTGTATATTCTTGTCTCCTTTGTCATAGATTAATTGACTATAGGTGCATGAGCTTATTTCTGGGCTTTAAATCCTCTTCCATTGATCTATATTTCTGTTTTTGTGCCCGTACCATACTGTTTTGATTACTGTAGCTTTGTAGCATAGTCTAAAGTCAGGGAAACTTATTCCTCCAGCTCTGTTTTTCTTTCTCAAGATTGCTATGGCTACTTGGGGTCTTTTGTGTTTCCACACAAATTTAAAAGATTTTTGTTCTAGTTCTGTGAAAAACGTCATTGGTAATTTGATAGGGATTGCATTGAATCTGTAGATTGCTTTGGGTAGTATAGTCATTTTGATAATATCAATTTTTCCACTTCAAGAGCACAGTATATCTTCCTATTTGTTTATGTACTTTTTAAGAGGATGCTTCAAAACCTCTGTATTGCAAGTCTGTATTGTTAATATCTGGCATTTAGAAACTTTAATTAGTCAGTCTTTAAAGTAAGTTAGTAATCTGAAAGTATCCTGATATACTCTTCTAACTTCAAATCCATATTTTACTAGAGTTCAAGTCAACCGGTTTGTATTTCCTGAAAAGTCCAGGATTTGAGCTCGATGGGTAGGATATTTGATGCAAGGAAATTGTTGTAATGAACTACAAATAATGAAATAATGAAAGACTTAGGCCACTTGTCTTCAAGACATGTGCCTTTTTTTTACGTCTACTTTGCTATGTGACAGATTTATGAATATACAGATTTATGGCTTTATAGGTCTATTATGAGTTTCATTTAGTAAGGGTGTACCATGGATATCAAACTGTTGATGAAGAGCATATGGATTTAGCAGCTGATAAACAGGCTGGCTCTCTTTTGGTTTTCTTTTGTTCTAACTTCGAACTACTGGGGCATAAAATAAAAAAGACTGAGTGAGAGAGCTATTTGAACTTTAAGGCCATGTGCTCATGAGTCAAAGGAATTTGAAAAGATTAATGAGATGGGGCTCATTATGTAAAACAAAATTAGCACAAACTTTGTTATAGTTTTTACTCTAAATGTTTCCCATTGAACCAGTAGAGTCATCACAATTTCCACATTTTGTTATTCTAACTCCAAGTTGGAATGATCCTTAACATTACAGTTTTTAGGGATTCATAGCTTAAATTTTAATGCATGAATTGAAGTTAAAGTTATGTTCTGAAATAGGATTTCTGTTGATAGGAAATTATCAATCATCTTCCTAAACTATTTAAGACTGGCTATGAGAATTTTACTCATCATGGAAAGCAGCTCTATTTAACAATCTTTTAGCTGTGCTACCTTCATTCACAGATGTAACAGCTATTTAAACTCACACACCCTCACACCCACCCACCATATCTTGATTTATCAGATCAAAATACGAAGTGGTAGAAGTACACTTTCTTATTTAAAATTTCAGAATTCTTTCTTTTTGTTCAAGTTTCTTCATAAACATATGCTGCACTTTCATGCTACCATTTTAAAACTTTTATCACAGATTTAAAAAACTGAGCAAACTAAGTTAAACGATCGTTTTCATAATAATGTGTTACCTCTGGCTCGGAGAGTTGTATTTCAAAAGTAATGCAAATGATGATGCCCATAGTAATCCCAAAGGGTGACTCAGTGAATGGGGAAGTCAGTCACTTCTGAAGGGATGTGGGGCATGCCGTGGCTTTTCAAAGCCTTAGTTCTTCTCTTAGCCCCAAGTTACTTCCAGGCTTCCCTTTCCAGTCTCACACTGTGGTGCCTTCCCCTCATTCTATATTCACTTTACTGAGGAGTCATCAACATGCAGAGCATCATCTTTAGATTTTTCTCTCACTTCTTCATTTCCAGTGGGTAGTCCAATACAGTAAGCCTCCTACATATGAATGAGTTCTGTTCCAAGTGTGCATTCATAAGTCTAATGTGTTTGTAAGTCCAACAAAGTTAGCCTAGGTACCCAACTAACACAATCGGCTATATAGTACTGTACTGTAATAGGTTTATAATACTTTTCACACAAATAATACATAAAAAACAAACAGAAAATAAAGAAAACATTTTTAATCTTACAGTACATTACCTTGAAAAGTACAGTAGTACTGTACAGTAGTACAGTAGTACAACAGCTGGCATTCAGGGTCTGGCATCTAGTGAACAGTCAGGAAGAGTTACTGAGGGGAGGAGGGAGAGGAGGTGGGAGATGGTAGAGCTGAAGGATCGTCAGCAATAGGAGACGGAGGGCAAGCTGCAATTTCACTCAGGCCTGACGTTAATGGAACGCACGTTCGCATCTTTGAATGTTTACAACTTGAAGGTTCGTATGTAGGGGACTTACTGTATTGAACTTCAGCATTTTATTGCTCATTTTGCTTTATGTTTGACTTGTCACTCCATTCATAAAGCCACAATTTGGTTGAGGGCCCAAACCTTTCACTCACTGGTTTCTGAAACTAAACATGCTTTGATTTATGAGTCTCTAATATATCTTTACACAATTTCAATATGTGGAAATCCAGTCTGAAAAAACCTTTGGGGATGATTAGTCATTTAGAGAAGAAACTGAAAGAGACTTCTTAAAACAGTAAGTTCTCCAATGATTATAACTGAAATAGTCAAGGTTGGGAAAAGCACAGGTATGAGCACAGGAGAGAAAATGTAAAGATTAAATATAGGAAGAAGAGTCTAAACCCATTGGAGGAGTAGTATCAAAGGAAGGTTGTAATGCAAACACGCAGAGTCAAAAGTTTAAAATGTATGTATGTTCCAGAATGTCCAAGCACAAATGTGGCAAGTGCTGTATAGAGTTCTGATTAGAAGGCAGTCATCAAAACTCGGATTCCATTTGTTCACTCATCCATTCACTGTCCATTCATCCCTTGAAACAAACAGAATACCACATCTGAGCTGGGTCTCCCAGACATTAAAATGAATGGCAATTTTTGCTCTCAAAGAGCTTAGAGGCCCGTTAATGAATATGGAAGCAGGGATTGATTCATTTATAGAGAAACTGGGTAATTTCCTATGTGGACTGGGGGACCAGGGAGAGGTTTAGTAGTACAGGAAGAAGGGCAGAGCCCAGTGAGCCTGGAGTACTGGTCTGTCAAATCTAGAACAAGCCCAGAATAATGATTATTGAGGGTCGGATTTTTAAGTGCTGGGTTTGGGCCAAGGGCAGACTGTAATGAACTTTCTGTTAGTCCAGTGCAGTGACAGCTTCATAAAGTGAACTTTGTCAAATTTAAGGAACTGCCTTTTCCCCCCACCTGATATTAGGTCTTTTCTACTTTTTAAAAAGATAATAGTGATGGGTAGTTTAAAAAAATGTTTTTGAGGAGAGTAATGTCACCAAAATGGAGATCCCAGCCTCTGTCCTCTGATGAAGATCAACAATTAGCTATTCACAAATAAAACAGCTCTGGGAGAACTCTAGAGAAATTTTAGCAACACAGAGGAACAAAAAAGCTGAGAATAACTTCATAAGAAGAAAAGAAAGACAACTTCCTTTTGCCTACATCACCCCATCCTCAAAGCCAGCATTGCTCAGCACCAAGAAGGAACTTCCTAGCTAGAAAGACTTCCCCTCACCAGGAAAGTGAGAGTGAGACACTTCACAAGGGTCCCATTTTGGTTCACCCCACTCAGACCAGCAAAGATGAGATATATAGAGTTAGCTGGGAACAAGGAAGAAAACCAGGGGCTGCCAAGAGCAGCAACACAGCGGGAGGGATCATGGTTCACAGTGACCAGCTCTGCAGGCAAACCCAGCAGATCTCACTGCTGAAGAAACTCATGGCCAGCACAGCAGCCACAGACCCCTGCAGGTTTCACCAGCTTTGGCCCAACAGGTATTCATGTTCACTGATGCCAGCCACCCGAGTCTCCTTCCCTACTTGCTCCCCTCTATCCCTGCTGGAGCCAGCTCAGGCCTTTGCAACTGCTCAAGTGCAAGATGCCGGCCTAGACCCCCATGGCTGACCCCCACCCCCTTGTGTGTGCTTAAGGCTGGTGCCCCTCCAGCTGTGCACTTGCATGCTGCTGGCCTGATACCTGTCACTGGCCTCCACTGCAGTGTACATGCCTGGGGGTGTGTGCAGCCATAGGAGAGCACACTGATAGCCAGGGCTCCTGCAGCTGCCTGTGGCCCTGGATTAGGCTCTGTTTTGCATCACTGGCCTACATCACTGCACCCACTTGCAGCTACCCTTCCAGCTGTTCATCTGCATGCCCCCAGCTGGACACTGTCACCAGCCTTCACTGCAATGCATACACTCAGGGGAGACTGTGCAGCTGTGGGAAAACACGCCAAAAGCCAGGGCCCCTACATCTGCTGGCCCATAGTTGGCTCTGGCCCTTGCTGCCTGCACTGGCCTCCAACTCTGTGTGTGTCTACATAGGTACATGCAGCTGGCCCCTGCAGCTAAGTGTGTATATACCGCTGGCTCCAGATACTGCTACTGCCTGCCCTGGCCACTAGCTATTGGGCCTGGAGCCACTGCTGAGGACCCCAACAGCCTTGCAGCCACTTTGGACACCCTATAGTGCTTTCTAAAGACCCCACAGTTGTGGATGTTGTGGATCTCAGTGGCCTGAGCCAAAGAGATATCACACTTCCCAAACCTGGTGTTGTCACACACCCTCATTCTTGTCACTCTGTACTTCTAGACCCAGGGTCACAGCACACTTCAGCATGCTCCCACCTGCAGGTAAAAATTTTCCCTTACTGAAGTCAGTCCCTAAAGTCTGGAAGAAGTGACTACTTCATATGTGCAGACACCTATGTAAGGCTACAGTGATCATGAAGAATCAGGGAAACATGACTCCACCAAAGAAATATAGTTAACTTCCAGTAACTGATTTCAAATAAATGGAGGTCCGGGAATTGCCCAGCAAAGAAATCAAAATAATTGTTCTAAAGATACTCAGAGAGCTACAAGAAAGCACAGATAATCAATTTAATGATATCAGGTAAACAATACAAGAACAAATTGAGAAGTTCAATAAAGAGATAGATAGAAAACGTAAAAAAGAACCAAAGGGAAATTTGGAGCTAAAGAATACAAGTGAACTGAAGAATTCAATAGAGAGCTTCAACAGCAGCCATAACCAAGCAGAAGAAAGAATCAGTGAGGCAGAAGACATGCCAATTGAAATTATCCAATCAGAGGAGCAAAAAGAAAAAAGAATGAAAAGGAATAAAGAAAGCTTACAAGACTAATGAGGTACCATCCAGAGAAACAATGTACACATCACTGGAACCCCAGGAGTAGAAAAGAAAAAGAAAAGGGTAGAAAGATTATTTGAAGAAATGATGGCTGAGAACTTCCCCAACCTAGGGAGAGATTTGGACATCCAAGTTCATGAAACTAACAGGTCACCCCCAGATTTCAATCCAAAATGATCTTCTCCAAGATCATTATAATAAAACTGTCTAAAATAAAAACAAAGAGAATTTAAAAAGCAGAACTAGATAAAAAATCTCTCATGGAAGGGAACTCCCATAAAGCTATCAGCAGATTTCTCAGCAGAGACCTTGCAAGCCAGGAGAAAATGGGATGATATAATCAAAATGCTGAAAGAAAGAAACTGCCAACCAAAAATACTTCACCCAGGAAAAAAAGTCTTTGAAAAATTAAAAAAGTTGGTAACTCTATCTGGATGATCTATTTCTTTGTAAATTTGGTTGGCCTATAAAATTCAAAGCCTAGGATTTAAAATATTAGTCTAAGACCCACCCATCCAGGACCCCAGCCACAGGACTGGTTACTGTGATTGAACTTTCAGGCCTGGAACTTCATCAAATTCTTCTTGATATTCTGCACTCCTTCTCTTCACATAAGTGCTCTCACAATCTCCCCCATCAAATTTCAGCCATTCACAATTGCCTCTAGCTCTTGTCCTTTCTCAGCCTTATTACATTCAAACTTATTTCTCTCCTCTTCTTCAGTCACAAATTTCCTTAACCCATTTCAACCTTGTGTTTGCCTCCCACCATTAAAACCATGGTCACCAATGCCCAGTCACTCTAGGTATTTTCTATCTGAACTGCTTCCCTGCCATGATTTTGGTGATCCTACACTTCCTTGGATTTTCTCTTGCATCTATTCCATTTATCTTCACATTTCTGAATACATGTGGAGTAAAGTCATACACACTGCTGTGTTTCTTCTTCTTCTTCCCTCTGCATATATTAGTCCTTCCTAAACATTAAATTAAATGCCTCTAAAAAATTCTGCTCAGTCTAACTAAATGAAATAATAGATTTACCATCCCTTTATACTTTCCATTAGGTTCTTGCATTTAGAATCTATTTGGCATCCAAGGTGAGAAACTGTTAATTTCAATGAAGGTTAAAAGTCAAGTGACTTTAGATAATTTTATATCTCCATGTAGTTCTGGTGGCAATGTCTGTGGAAAATGCCCTGTTCTCAGCACCAGTGACCTCTCTGAGGGTTACCTATGACATTATTAGAATGCCTGACCTAGAAGAGTCCTTAAGAGTGAGTCAAACTCTCTTACATTTCAATGGAGAGATTAAAGTCTATATATTTAGGGATTCATTAGGGGATTGAACATTGAATTGACCAAGATTTAAGTTTCCTCTGTCTGGGGAAAGGGATCTTAAAAAAGAAAAGTAATTTAACTACAGAAAAATAAAGAAAAGTACATGTCTTGCATTCTTGAGTTTATAGCCAGGGATTTTTACCTAATATACATACACACCCATACCCTTTCCCCTCTCTGCTGACACAAGGCTATTTTCACCTTTAAGTGAAGATACATTGAGCATATATAGAACTTGTGGTATTTAGCACGGTCCAGTGTTTGCATAAAATTGCCAGAAAATTTCTTGAGATTAAGGATGAAATGTACATGAAAACTCTGGGTTGTCAGTACTCATTGAACTTCTTTGAGTTCCAGGGTATTAAAAGTTCAGAAGGAGTTCTTAGTACACCAATACCAACAGCTGTGGTCAGTTAGTGGGGTAAGAATTAAACAGAAGAATTAGAGAATGATGATTATACAACTAAATAACTTCAGACTTGAATTTTGGTCACGTTTATTTCAATTAACGATCTGTAAAATTTCCAGCTCTACACAATGTGAGAAAAACTCAGCCAAAATTGAAGGGGAAAAAAGAACAGGAAACAAAATATATGTTGGGTTATGGTTTTGTATGAAGTATTTTGAAATTAAAAGTGTTCATCTATTTTAGATGAGTGGTATTTCTTTGACTTGAAGTAGGAAAATACTTAAATTAGGCAGCAAATTAAATTAGTGCTAAGGATCAGAAATATTTGAGAACATCCTTAAGGGATAAATATATATTCCATTTCCTCTGTTTTTTAAAGGCTTCTATTGCTCACTCTTATCAGAAAGCATAATTTGCTGTTGCTAGTCAAGGAATAATAAATCTATTAGTTTGTTTCTGGGGTTCCAGGTTTCCAGAGAACTGACATATTTTGGTAAATTTCTCTTCTGTGTCATAACAAAATTTCCTTTGTTTTCCTTTGTGTATTTTGGGGGTGTCAAGTTCAATGTCTTAGTCAACAAGCAAGTATCTCCATTAAGCCTCAATGAATCATAGAATCATAGAATCATAGAGTTGGAAGGGCATCCAAAAGTAATTTAATCCTATCTTTTACTCCAAGGCAAGATATCAGAATCATGCTTTACCCTGTTTGTAAAATCTGAAAGAATGAAATAAAATAATCTAGAATAGATGATTGAAATACTTACCATAAAGTTATTATTGTTATTGTTGCATCTCTTATAACCATCTTTTCTGAATCAAGATCAATAAGTAAAAATAGGTGAGGTTGTTTGTTTCTTTTGCAAACTGTATAAGTCTATTTAAGAATTAACATATTTAGCTTGGGTACTTTTTAGCAGTCCATTTAGCAAAACAATATCCTAGTGTTATTATAGCCAAAGACAGTAATAGCTTCCTAAAAATATATTATCATTGCTGTAGTTGAATAGTCCATGTTCTTATCTATATATAATCAGTTTTCCTTTAGATGATTTATAATTTCTTCTAGGTACTGATGCTATAACCACATGCTAAATTATACACCATTTTTAAAAAAGACTAACAAAATGTTCTCCATCATTCCAGTTATTATTTACCTTTTTATTTTCACTTTCTCTAAACTGACAAAAATGTAGCAAAGGACAAATACCATTTGTTATAACCCACAGAAATTGAACATTATACAAGTAGATCAAAATACTTTATAGTCACTACAGACTATAGTTTAAGAAGGCATCGAATCAGATACTATTCTGAATCAAAGACAGTCTCAAGCTGTCAGAATCTCCTCAATGTGAATGCCACATTCACTCATGTTGAGTGAACAGAGGTATTAGGAACAATTTTAAAAGGGATTTTCAACCAGTTACCCTTTAGAGGAAAGACGCTGGTCTTTAGATTCAAGAGAACTTTAAATTTCTAGTAAAACTGTCCCCCAAAATGGTAAAAACCTGCCTGACTTGAAATAAGCCTCCTGTTATTCCTACCCTGCATGGGTCAGTTACTATTGGAAGACTGTGATCCAAGTTGTAGATTAAGAGAGGTGATTGCAACACCAATGTCCTGGAGACTTTCAAAAAAGTAATTTCTTTTTCTTTTATGCTTTAACACAAAAATACCATGGAAAAAGCCCTCACTTTTTCCTAGGGTAACATGATCAACAGAGAAATAATAAAACAATGGAAAAAAAAATCCGTTTTTTTCTCTATTGTGATGTACTTTTTCTCTGCTGGAAAAGTGCAGGAATCTGGAATTTGTAATGTAGAAATGCTGAACTATCTGTGATGGGTGCTGGAGACCATGCAAGAGAACATGAAATATCTACTTTTTCAGACCACAAAGCATCCTTTGATAGAAACTATTCTGAGGAATCTTCTCTTAGAGACAGTTTAGCTTGTAATATAAAACCTCCTGAAATTGACATTAAAGCACCTGTTTTAAAGATCAAAGTTATATCCTCATAAAAATACATCTACATATAAACAATTCTCACTAACTGGAGACTGACAGAAAGACTCCCGTACAACCAAGGAGACTGGCAGAAAGACTCCTGTACAACCAAGGCTGTAGGAAAGATCCACACGGAATCAGGTAGGAAGGGAAGAGAAACAATCAGGTCAGGACCTGTGTCCCTAGGAGGGACTCAGAGGAAAAGGGACATTGCTTGGGCAGAGATCCTCCTTGGGGATTGAGCGGTTCAAGCCACATACTGGGTGCCCCAGGCCTGGGTTCCTACACAGGGAAGATGAGTCCCCTTGGCTGGCCGGAGGGCCTGTGGGACTAACAGGAGGGCTGTGGGAAGCCTGGCCTCTGCTCATGAGGAGCATATGCATGCTTGCTCGCACCTGAAGCAGGGTGGAGAGGGTGGATTGAAAACTGCATGAGTGGCTGGTTGGTTTCTTGTGTCTGCCCCAGCACATGCCCCAACCTGAGCCAAGCAAATGCTTCAGCCCCACTTGGGAGCTTGGCTGTGAGACACAGAGTCATCTCAAACCTGAAGAGGCATCTGAGCAGGGTGGGGACAACCATTACTGGCACTTACACAGGCAGCACATCAGAAGCAGTCTGGATCTCTGTCCCCAGATGGAAAACCACAGCCTATGCTCCAAAACAAGCTGAGTGCCCACACCAACCTCTCTTGTTCCAGCACTGCTCTCCTCTGGGGCAAGGGTACTGGTCTGGGAGCCAGAGAGCACACTTAAAGGGAACAGAGTCAGTTCGGACCTGACTCTTAGGACATCTGTTCCAGCAACTTGAGACATGCCTCAGCCCCTGATAAGGCAGTGAGTACCACCAAGCAGAAGGGAAACCCCAGCTCACATCTGGCTCCAGCACTACCTCCTCCAACTTCAGCCCCACCTCCTACCAAGGTGATAGCTGCCAACACACCCTGAGGAAAGAACTCACTCGTGTTCACGTCATATCCAGCTCTCCCACCAAAGCCACTGGGCATATGCAGACTGTATAGGGACACTCACACATAAGGACATCCCTTTAAGACCACAATAGGTAACTGTTTCACCTAATTTTACAAAGATAGTGAAAGTTAAGCAAAATGAAGACAGAGGAATGTGTCTCAATTGAAAGAGCAAGAGAAAACCCCTGAAAAAAGTAAATAATGAAACAGAAACAATTTACCAGACAAAGATATTACAAAAAAAGAAACTTACAGGCTAATATCTCTGATGAATGTAAGTGCAAAAATCCTCAACAAAATATTAGCAAACCAAATTCAACAATACATAAAAAGGATCATACACCACAATCAAGTGGGATTTATTCCAGGTATGAAAGGACTGTTCAATATCCACAAATCAATCAATATATATGCCACATTAACAAAAGGAATAATAAAAATCATACGATCATCTTGATAGAAAAGACATTTGACAAAATTAAATATTCATTCATGATAAAAACTATCATCATAGTTGATATAGAGGGAACATATCTCAACATAACAAAGGTCATTTATGACACAGCTGACATCATACCCAATGGTGAAAAGCTGAATGTCTTTCCTCTAAAATTAGGAAAAAAGGCAAGTATGCTTACTTTCACCATTTGTATTTAACATAGTATTAGAAGTTCTAATTAGCAATCAGAAAGGAAAACAAATAAAAGGCATTCAAATTGGAAGGGAAGAAGTAAAACTGTTACTATTTGAAGATGATGTGATACTTTATATAGAAAATCCTAAAGTCTGCACCAAAAAACTATTAGAACCAATAAATAAATTCAGCTAAGTTGCAGGATATAATATTAATATACAGAAATCTGTTGTATTTCTATTCAGAAATAATGAACTATCAGAAAGAGAAAACAAGAAAACAATCACATTTAAAATTGTATCAAAAAATTGTATCAAAAAGAAGAAAATACCTAGGAATAAACTTAATGAGGTGAAAGACCTACACTCTGAAATCTATAAAAGATTGATGAAGAAATTTGAAAGCTATACAAAGAAATGGAATGATATTCTGTGTTCTTGGATTGGAAGGATTAATATTGTTAAAATGTCCATACTACCCAAAGCAATTCAGAGATTCGGTGCAATCCCTATCAAAATACCCATGACATTTTTCACAGCGCTAGAACCAATAATCCTAAAATTTACATGGGACCACAAAATATGCCAAATTGCCAAAGCAACTGATCTTGAGAAAAAAGGACAAAGCTGGATGTATCATGGTCACTGAATTCAGACTATACTACAAAGCTACAGTAATCAAAACAGCATGGTGCTGGCACAACTATGGACACATAGAGCAGTGGGACAGAATAGAGACCCAGAAATAAACCCATACACTTATGGTCAATTAATTTACAACAAAGGAGGCAAGAATACACAATGGAGAAAAGACAGTCTCTTCAATACATTGTGCTGGGAAAACTGGATAGCTACATGTAAAAGATTGAAATTAGAACATTTCCTCACATCACATACAAAAATTAAAGACCTTAATGTAAGATCTAAAACTATAAAACTCCTAGAAGAGAACATAGGCAGAATGCTTTTTGACCTAAATCATTACAATACATTTTTTTTTTTTGGATCTCTCTCCTAAGGCAAAAGAAATAAAAGCAAAAGTAAACAAATGGGACCTAATTAAACTTAAGTAATTTTGCACAGCAAAGGAAACAATCTACAAAATGAAGAGACAACCTACTGAGTGGGAGAAAATATTTGCAAATTGTATGACCAATAAAAGGTTAATATCCAAAATATATAAACAGCTCATACAACTCCACAACAAAAACAAAACAACCTGATTAAAAAATAGGCAGAAGATCTGAATAGACATTTTTCCAAAGAAGACAAATGGTCAACAGGCACACAAAAAGATGTACAACATCACTAATCATCAGAGAAATGCAAATCAAAACCACAGTGAGATATCACCTCACACCTGTCAGAATGGTTATCATCAAAAAGAACACAAATAACAAATGTTGGCAAGGATGTGGAGAAAATGGAACCCTAGTACACTGTTGGTACAAATGTAAACTGGTGCAGCCACTATGGAAGACAGCTTGGAGGTTCCTTGAAAAACTAAAAATAGAACTACCATATGATCCAGTAATTCCACTCCTGGTATATACCCAAATAATATGAAAACACTAATTTGAAAAGACACATGCAGCCCGTTGTTCACTGAAGCATGATTTAAAATAGCCAAGATATGGAACCAACTTAACTGCCCATCAACAGATGAATGGATAAAGAAAATGTATGTATACATGTATACACAATATAATATTACTCAGCCACAAAAAAAGAATGAAATTCTGCCATTTGCAACAACACGGATGGACCTAGAGAGTATTACGCTTAGTGAAATTAGTCAAATACCCTATGTTATCACTTTTATGTGGAATCTAAAAAATGAAACAAATTAACATATATAACAAAACGGAAACAGACTGACAGATGTAGAGAACAAACTAGTTATGACCAATGTAGAGAAGGAAGGAGGAAGAGGTAAGATAGGAGTATGGGATTAAGAGATACAAACTACTATGTATAAGATAGATAAGCAACAAGGATATACCATATAGCACAGGGAAATATAGCCTTATTTTGTAATGACTTTAAGTGAAATATAATCTATAAAAATATTGAGTCACTATGTTGTACACTTGAAACTAATATTGTAAATTAATTATACTTCAACTGAAAAAAAGATCAAAGTGAAATCCTGTATTTTCCAAGTCACAATTTTGGAAAAGCTTTAAAATTTCTCTTTTGGTTAAAAAATGAAGATGAAAGCTAGTGTAAATTGAGCAATTACTTTGTGCCAGGCTCACATAAATAAAATGTGGTATATTCGTATAATGGAATATTATTCAGTCATAAAGTGGAATGAAGTACTAGATATACAACATGGATGAAGCTTGAAAGCATTATGCTAAGTGAAAGAAACCAGACACAAAAGACCACATATTAAATGATTCCATTAACATGAAATGCCGAGAACACCTACTGAACGCTGGCAGAAGACCTCAGACCTCCCAAAAGAGTCCGGAGGAAGACGGCGGAGGAGTAGGACGCGGAGGTCACCTTCCTCCCCACAGATACATCAGAAATTCATCTACACGTGGAACAACTCCTACAGAACACCTACTGAACGCTGGCAGAAGACCTCAGACCCCCCAAAAGGCAAGAAACTCCCCACGTACCTGGGTAGGGCAAAAGAAAAAAGAATAAACAGAGACAAAAGGATAGGGACAGGGCCTGCACCAGTGGGAGGGAACCGTGAAGGAGGAAAGGTTTCCACACACTAGAAGCCCCTTCGCGGGCAGAGACTGCGGGTGGCGGAGGGGGAAAGCTTCGGAGTAGCCAAGGAGAGCACAGTAACAGGGGTGCGGAGGGCAAAGCGGAGAGATTCCCGCACGGAGGATCGGGGCCGACCGGCACTCACCAGCCCGAGAGGCTTGTCTGCTTGGCCGCCGGGGCGGGCGGGGCTGGGAGCTGAGGCTCGGGTATCGGGTTTCCGTCGGAGAGCAGGGAGAGGACTGGGGCTGGCAGCAGGAAGAGCCTGAAGGGGTTGGTGCGCCGTGGCTAGCCTGGAGGGAGTCCGGGGAAAAAGTCTGGAGCTGCCGAAGAGGGAAGAGACTTTTTCTTCCCTTTTGTTTCCTGGTGTGCGGAGAGGGCATTAAGAGCGCTGCTTAAAGAAGCTCCAGAGACCGGCGCGAGCCGCGGCTGAAGGCGCGGACCCCGGAGACAGGCGTGGGACGCTGGGGCTGCTGCTGCCACCGCCACAAGGCCTGTGTGCGAGCGCAGGTCACTGTCCACCCCCGCTTCCGGGGAGCCTGTGCAGCCCGCCACTGCCAGGGTCCCGGGACCCAGGGACGGCTTCCCTGGGAGAGTGCACGGAGCGCCTCGGGCTGGTGCAACGTCACGCTGGCCTCTGCCGCCACAGGCCCGCCCCGCACTGTGTGCCCCTCCCTCCCCTCGGCCTGAGTGAGCCAGAGCCCTGGAATCAGCGGCTCCTTTAAACCCGTCCTGTCTGAGCGAAGAACTGACGCCCTCCGGCGACCTACGTGCAGAGGCGGGGCTAGGTCCAAGGCTGAGACCTGGGAGCTGTGAGAGCAGAGAAGAGACAGGGAAATCTCTCTGTGAAGCCTCGGAGGCAGCGGATTAAAGCTCCACGGTCCGCTTGATGTGCCCTGCGTCTGTGGAGTGCATGAATGGACAGCGAATCATCCCAAATTGAGGAAGTGGACTTTGAGGACAAGATTTAAGATATTTTCCCCTTTTCCTCTTTTTACAACAAATTATCCCAAATTGAGGAGGTGGACTTTGAGAGCAAGATTTAAGACTTTTTCCCCTTTTCCTTTTTTTACAATGAATTATCCCAAATTGAGGAGGTGGACTTTGAGAGCAAGATTTGCAATTTGTTTCCCCTTGTTCTCTTTTTTTTTTTTTTTTTTTTTTTTTTTTTTTTTTTTTTTTTTTGCGGTACGCGGGCCTCTCACTGTTGTGGCCTCCCCCGTTGCAGAGCACAGGCTCTGGACGCGCAGGCTCAGCAGCCATGGCTCACGGGCCCAGCTGCTCCGCGGCATGTGGGATCTTCCTGGACCGGGGCATGAACCCGTGTCCCCTGCATCGGCAGGCGGACTCGCAACCACTGCGCCACCAGGGAAGCCCCCCCTTGTTCTCTTTTTGTGAATGTGTATGTGTATGCTTCTGTGTGAGATTTTCTCTGTATAGCTTTGCTTCCACCAATTGTCCCAGGGTTCTATCCGTCCATTTCTTTTTAATAATTACTTTTTTATTTTAATAACGCTACTATATTTTATCATACTTTATTCTATTTTACTTTATCTTCTCTCTTTCTCTTTTTCCTACCTTCCCTTCCTCCCTCCCTCCCTCCGCCCCTCCTTTCTTTCTCTCTCTTTCTTTCCTCCCTCCCTCCCTCCCTCCTGTCTTTCTTTCTTTCCTTCATCCCTCCCTTCCTCCTTTCTTTCTTTCCGTCCTTCCTCCCTCCCTCCCTCCTTTCTTTCTTTCTTTCTTTCTTTCTTCCTTCCTTTCTTTCCTTCTTCCTTTCTTTCTCTCTCTCTTTCTTTCTTCTACTAATTCTTTCTTTCTACTTTTTCTCCCTTTTATTCTGAGCCGGGTAGATGAAAAGCTCTTGGTGCTGCAGCCAGGAGTCAGTGCTGTGCCCCTGAAGTGGGAGAGCCAACTTCAGGACACGGGTCCACAAGAGACCTCCCAGCTCCACATAATATCAAGCGGCGAAAATCTTCCAGAGATTTCCATCTCAACACCAGCACCCAGCTTCAGTCAACGACCAGCAAGCTACAGTGCTGGTCACCCTATGCCAAGCAACTAGCAAGACAGGAACACAACCCCACCCATTAGCAGAGAGGCTGCCTAAAAACACAATAAGGCCACAGGCACCCCCAAAACACACCATCAGACGTGGACCTGTCCACCAGAAAGACAAGATCGAGCCTCAACCACCAGAACACAGGCACTAGTCCCCCCCACCAGGAAGCCTACACAAACTACTGAAACAACCTTAGCCACTGGGGACAGACACCAAAAACAATGGGAACTACGAATCTGCAGCCTGCAAAAAGGAGACCCCAAACACAGTAAGAGAAGCAAAATGAGAAGACAGAAAAACACACAGCAGGAGAAGGAGCAAGATAAAAAACTACCAGACCTAACAAATGAAGAGGTAATAGGCGGTCTACCTGAAAAAGAATTCAGAATAATGATAGTAAAGTTGATCCAAGATTCTATTTCCAAGATCCAAAATCTTGGAAATAGAATAGACAACATGCAAGAAACAGTTAACAAGGACCTAGAAGAACTAAAGATGAATCAAGCATCGATTAAAAACACAATAAATGAAATGAAAAATACTCTAGGTGGGATCAATAGCAGAATAACTGAGGCAGAAGAACGGATAAGTGAGGTGGAAGATAAAATAGTGGAAATAACTGATGCAGAGCAAAATAAAGAAAAAAGAATGAAAAGAACAGAGGACAGTCTCAGAGACCTCTGGGACAACATTAAACGCACCAACATTCGAATTATAGGGGTTCCAGAAGAAGAAGAGAAAAAGAAAGGGACTGAGAAAATATTTGAAGAGATTATAGTTGAAAACTTCCCTAATATGGGAAAGGAAATAGTTAATCAAGTCCAGGAGGCACAGAGAGTCCCATACAGAATAAATCCAAGGAGAAATATGCCAAGACACATATTAATCAAACTGTCAAAAATTAAACACAAAGAAATCATATTAAAAGCAGCAAGGGGAAAACAACAAATAACACACAAGGGAATCCCCATCAGGTTAACACCTGATCTCTCAGCAGAAACTCTAAAAGCCAGAAGGGAGTGGCAGGACATAATTAAAGTGATGAAGGAGAGAAACCTGCAACCAAGATTACTCTACCCAGCAAGGATCTCATTCAGATTTGATGGAGAAATTAAAACCTTTACAGACAAGCAAAAGCTGAGAGAGTTCAGCACCACCAAACCAGCTTTACAACAAATGCTAAAGGAACTTCTCTAGGCAAGAAACACAGCAGAAGGAATATACCTACAATAACAAACCCAAAGCAATTAAGGAAATGGGAATAGAAACATACATATCAATAATTACCTTAAATGTAAATGGACTAAATGCTCCCACCAAAAGACACAGAGTGGCTGAATGGATACAAAAACAAGACCCATATATATGCTGTCTACAAGAGACCAACTTCAGACCTAGAGACACATACAGATTGAAAGTAAGGGGATGGAAAAAGATATTCCATGCAAATGGAAATCAAAAGAAAGCTGGAGTAGCAATTCTTATATCAGACAAAATAGACTTTAAAATAAAGACTATTAGAAGAGACAAAGAAGGACACTACATAATGATAAAGGGATCGATCCAAGAAGAAGATATAACAATTGTAAATATTTATGCACCCAACATAGGAGCACCTCAATACATAAGGCAAATACTAACAGCCATAAAAGGGGAAATAGACAGTAACACAATCATAGTAGGAGACTTTAACACCCCACTTTCACCAATGGACAGATCATCCAAAATGAAAATAAATAAGGAAACACAAGCTTTAAATGATACATTAAACAAGATGGACTTAGTTGATATTTATAGGACATTCCATCCAAAAACAACAGAATACACATTTTTCTCAAGTGCTCATGGAACATTCTCCAGGATAGATCATATCTTGGGTCACAAATCAAGCCTTGGTAAATTTAAGAAAATTGAAATTGTATCAAGTATCTTTTCCGACCACAATGCTATGAGACTAGACATCAATTACAGGAAAAGATCTGTAAAAAATACAAACACATGGAGGCTAAACAATACACTACTCAATAACGAAGTGATCACTGAAGAAATCAAAGAGGAAATTAAAAAATACCTAGAAACAAATGACAATGGAGACACGACGACCCAAAACCTATGGCACGCAGCAAAAGCAGTTCTAAGGGGGAAGTTTATAGCAATACAATCCCACCTTAAGAAACAGGAAACATCTCGAGTAAACAACCTGACCCTGCACCTAAAGCAATTAGAGAAAGAAGAACAAAAAACCCCCAAAGTTAGCAGAAGGAAAGAAATCATAAAGATCAGATCAGAAATAAATGAAAAAGAAATGAAGGAAACGATAGCAAAGATCAATAAAACTAAAAGCTGGTTCTTTGAGAAGATAAACAAAATTGACAAAACATTAGCCAGACTCATCAAGAAAAGAAGGGAGAAGACTCAAATCAATAGAATTAGAAATGAAAAAGGAGAAGTAACAACTGACACTGCAGAAATACAAAAGATCATGAGAGATTACTACAAGAAACTCTATGCCAATAAAATGGACAACCTGGAAGAAATGGACAAATTCTTAGAAATGCACAACCTGCCAAGACTGAATCAGGAAGAAATAGAAAATATGAATAGGCCAATCATAAGCACTGAAATTGAAACTGGGATTAAAAATCTTCCAACAAACAAAAGCCCAGGACCAGATGGCTTCACAGGCGAATTCTACCAAACATTTAGAGAAGAGCTAACACCCATCCTTCTCAAACTCTTCCAAACAATATCAGAGGAAGGAACACTCCCAAACTCATTCTACGAGGCCACCATCACCTTGATACCAAAACCAGGCAAGGATGTCACAAAGAAAGAAAACTACAGGCCAATATCACTGATGAACATAGATGCAAAAATCCTCAACAAAATACTAGCAAACAGAATCCAACAGCACATTTAAAGGATCATACACCATGATCAAGTGGGGTTTATTCCAGGAATGCAAGGATTCTTCAATATACGCAAATCAATCAATGTGATACACCATATTAACAAGTTGAAGAAGAAAAACCATATGATCATCTCAATAGATGCAGAGAAAGCTTTCGACAAAATTCAACACCCATTTATGATAAAAACCCTGCAGAAAGTAGGCATAGAGGGAACTTTCCTCAACATAATAAAGGCCATATATGACAAACCCACAGCCAACATTGTCCTCAATGGTGGAAAACTGAAACCATTTCCACTAAGATCAGGAACAAGACAAGGCTGCCCACTCTCACCACTCTTATTCAACATAGTTTTGGAAGTTTTAGCCACAGCAATCAGAGAAGAAAAGGAAATAAAAGGAATCCAAATTGGAAAAGAAGAAGTAAAGCTGTCACTGTTTGCAGATGACATGATACTATACATAGAGAATCCTAAAGATGCTACCGAAAAACTACTAGAGCTAATCAATGAATTTGGTAAAGTAGCAGGATACAAAATTAATGCACAGAAATCTCTGGCATTCCTGTACACTAATGATGAAAAATCTGAAAATGAAATCAAGAAAACACTCCCATTTACCATTGCAACAAAAAGAATAAAATATCTAGGAATAAACCTACCTAAGGAGACAAAAGACCTGTATGCAGAAAATTATAAGACATTGATGAAAGAAATTAAAGATGATACAAATAGATGGAGAGATATACCATGCTCCTGGATTGGAAGAATCAATATTGTGAAAATGACTCTACTACCCAAAGCAATCTACAGATTCAATGCAATCCCTATCAAACTACCACTGGCATTTTTCACAGAAGTAGAACAAAAAATTTCAAAATTTGTTTGGAAAAACAAAAGACCCCGAATAGCCAAAGCAATCTTGAGAACGAAAAACGGAGCTGGAGGAATCAGGCTCCCTGACTTCAGACTATACTACAAAGCTACAGTAATTAAGACAGTGTGGTACTGGCATAAAAACAGAAAGATAGATCAATGGAACAGGATAGAAAGCCCAGAGATAAACCCACGCACATATGGCCAACTTATCTTTGATAAAGGAGGCAGGAATGTACAGTGGAGAAAGGACAGCCTCTTCAATAAGTGGTGCTGGGAAAACTGGACAGGGACATGTAAAAGTATGAGATTAGATCATTCCCTAACACCATACACAAAAATAAGCTCAAAATGGATTAAAGACCTAAATGTAAGGCCAGAAACTATCAAACTCTTAGAGGAAAACATAGGTAGAATACTCTATGACATAAATCACAGCAAGATCCTTTTGGACCCACCTCCTAGAGAAATGGAAATAAAAACAAAGATAAACAAATGGGACCTAATGAAACTTCAAAGCTTTTGCACAGCAAAGGAAACCATAAACAAGACCAAAAGAGAACCCTCAGAATGGGAGAAAATATTTGCAAATGAAGCAACTGACAAAGGATTAATCTCCAAAATTTATAAGGAGCTCATGCAGCTCAATAGCAAAAAAACAAACAACCCAATCCAAAAATGGGCAGAAGACTTAAATAGGCATTTCTCCAAAGAGGGTATACAGATGGCCAACAAACACATGAAAGAATGCTCAACATCATTAATCATTAGAGAAATGCAAATCAAAACTACAATGAGATGTCATCTCACACCAGTCAGAATGGCCATCATCAAGAAATCTAGAAACAATAAATGCTGGAGAGGGTGTGGAGAAAAGGGAACACTCTTGCACTGCTGGTGGGAATGTGAATTGGTACAGTCGCTATGGAGAACAGTATGGAGGTTCCTTAAAAAACTAAAAATAGAACTACCATATGACCCAGCAATCCCACTACTAGGCATATACCCTGAGAAAACCATAATTCAAAAAGAGACATGTACCAAAATGTTCATTGCAGCTCTATTCACAATAGCCCGGAGCTGGAAACAACCTAAGTGTCCATCATTGGATGAATGGATAAAGAAGATGTGGCACATATATACAATGGAATATTACTCAGCCATAAAAAGAAACGAAACTGAGCTATTTGTAATGAGGTGGATAGACCCAGAGTCTGTCATACAGAGTGAAGTAAGTCAGAAAGAGAAAGACAAATACTGTATGCTAATACATATATATGGAATTTAAGAAAAAAAAATGTCATGAATAACCTAGGGGTAAAACAGGAATAAAGACACAGACCTACTGAGAATGGGCTTGAGGATATGGGGAGGGGGAAGGGTAAGCTGTGACAAAGCGAAAGAGAGGCATGGACATATATACACTACCAAATGTAAGGTAGATAGATAGCGGGAAGCATCCGCATAGCACAGGGAGATGAGCTCGGTGCTTTGTGACCGCCTGGAGGGGTGGGATAGGGAGGGTGTGAGGGAGGGAGACGCAAGAGGGAAGGGATGTGGGAACAGATGTATATGTATGACTGATTCACTTTGTTATAAAGCAGAAACTAATAAAAAAAACATGAAATGCCACGAATATGCAAATCCATAGAGACAGAAAGTAGGTTAGTGATAGCAAGGGGCTGGGGGAGGGAAATAAGGAGTGACTACTAATGAGTACTGGGATTTTGGGTAATGATAGAAATTTTCTGGAATTAATGGTGATGACAGTGCAAACTTGTGAACATACTAACAACCCCTGAATTATGCACTTAAAAAATGCAAATGCAATTTTTCTACATGGGCCTTCTTTCACATTACTAAATAAACTAGTTGGAATGGAAAAAAATTGGATCAGAGAGGAACCATGACTTTAGGAATTTAAATATCCCTTACAGGTGATAAAGCTATAAATTAATAACTTAAATACATGGTAGACCAAGTTAATTATCATGAGGGTGAAACCCCTTTTGCCTTGTGTCTTTAATTCACTTAATAATTTTATTACAGGTGCCAGTATGTCTTTCTCATTAACAAAGCTCTTTCATGAGATTGGCATAAGGTTCATAACTACTGAAGTTGAGAAATGGGTAAAGGGGGTGCTTTTTCTATTGCTTCTACTTTTATGTTTAGGTGAAAATTTCTGTAGAAATAAAAATATTACCTATTTGGGGAAAGCATTATTTTCCTAAATAAGTTGGAGCATATTTTTCTTTCCTGTATTTTTGTAATAAAGGTAAAATTTATATCAGTGAAATGCACAGATCTTAAAACTACTTCCTTTCCCTAGAAATTTCCCAATCAGTCATTATCTCTCATACACAACCATTGTTCTGATTTGTCACTGTATATTTGTTTTGCCTGTTTTTGAATGTTGCATAAATGGATATACAGTATGTCATCTTTTATGTCTGGCTTAGTTTGCTCCACATAATATTTTTGATGTTTTCCCAAGTTTTTCTGTGTATCAGTAGTTCATTCTTTTTTAATTGCTAAAGAGTATTTTATTAAATGAGTATGTCACAATTTGCTAATCTGTTCTCCTACTGATGGTCATTTGGACAAGTTTTAATTATTTTGAAAAGAACTGTTATGTTATATTCCAGTACAAGTCTTTTTGTGGACATATTTTCATTTCTCTAGGTATTTATAATGAAACTTCTAGTAATTTTGCAAAGTGTTATATCAACTTACAATCTCACCAGCAGAGTAAATGAGTGTTCTAGTTACTCCATATCCTCACTAACATTTTGTTTTATTAGTCTTATTTATTTTAGCCAATCTAGTGGGTATGAAACAGTACTTAATTATAGTTTTACTTGGCATTTCTCCAATGACTAATGATTTTTAGAATGTTTTAATGTACTTATTAGCCACATGAAGTGGCTTTTCATGTCTTTCGCTCATTTTAACAATTAAGTTGTCTTTTGTTATTTATTTGTAGGAGTTCTTTATATATTCTAGCTCAATGTCTTTGTTGGATATATGTATTACAAATGTTTTCTTCAATGTGTGGTTGCCTTTTCATACTTTTAATTATATCTTTTGATGAGTAGAAACTTTAATTTTTATGAAGTCCAAATTAGCAATTAAAAAAATGTTCAGTGCTAAATAATCTTTGCCTACCCTAAGGTGGCAAAGATTTTCTTGCTTTATTTTCTTCTAGAAGCTTTTCAGTGGAGTCTAGGCCATTTCAAATTGATTTTGTATATGGTATTTACTTTCCTCCAGCTATCTAAATTGAAGTCAAGCGTTGTTTTAGTTCAGGTTTGCCACTTTCTCTTCTCTTCAGTATATTTTGTGACAAGCCATTTCCTCTCTTCAGTTCTCAGTTTCCCATCTATAAAATGAGAACATTATAATCGGTGCATACAGTATGATTATTTTCTAAAAGTTGAAGAAGCCCCATGTCAAGAAACAATTTTAGCCCCACACCCTACCAATATGTTAATTGAGAAGTTAGATTATAAGGATTGTGGTCATCCTCATGTAGACAGTCCCTGTTATCTTACTATCTACTCATACGAAGAAAACGCAAGCATAAGAAAGTATTCTAAAGACCTCAGGGAAAATTCCTTCTAAAGCCAAACCTGGGAATCAAGATATTTATTAAGTACAGTACGTGAGTAAGTATTACTGGAGCTATCAGCTAGTTCTGTTTTTGTCCTTTTTTAAAATTAATTAATTTTTATTTTTGGCTGCGTTGGGTCCCCGTTGCTGCGTGCAGGCTTCCTTTTAGTTGCGGCGAGCGGGGGTTACACTTTGTTGCGGTGCTCAGGCTTCTTGTTGCAGTGGCTTCTCTTGCTGTGGAGCATGGGCTCTAGGCATGCAGGTTTCAGTAGTTGCAGTGCATCAGCTCAGTAGTTGTGGCACACGGGCTCTAGAGCGCAGGCTCAGTAGTTGTAGCGCACGGGGTTAGTTGCTCCCTTGCATGTGGGATCTTCTGGGACCAGGGCTCGAACCCGTGTCACCTGTATTGACAGGCAGATTCTTAATCACTGTGCCACTAGGGAAGCCCCAGTTCTTTTTTTTTTTTTTTTTTGTGGTACGCGGGCCTCTCACTGTTGTGGCCTCTCCCGTTGCAGAGCACAGGCTCCGGACGCGCTGGCTCAGTGGCCACGGCTCACGGGCCCAGCCACTCCGCGGCATGTGGGATCTTCCCGGACCGGGGCATGAACCCGTGTCCCCTGCATCGGCAGGCGGACTCTCAACCACTGCGTCACCAGGGAAGCCCTCTCGTTCTGTTTTTTTAACGAATATTTACTTGCTATTTGGGTCTGTGGTTAAACTTTTTTTTTTTTAAAGTAAGAGTTGGACCAGGGAAAAGGTTTGCCAAAATATAAACTACAGAAATGCATCTTAACACTTTCCAAATGTGCTCACCTGGGAGAAGTTCAGAGTAGTGAAAGAGGAAGTAAGATTGGGGACGGGTGAGTCAGAAATGGAAGTATACTTTTTGGATCAGAAGTGTGCATGACTTGGCTTTGGCTTCCATTGGCTGTGGAAGAGAGGGGCCAGGTTGAGAAGAAGCAGCCAAAGTGTGAGGATTTAAAGCCAGAAGCAAGTTAAGTTTCGATTGTAGACATTAGAGACAGAAAAGATCCACAGGATAATATTACCAAACGCATTTCCCGCCAACTCAGGATACATTTGAACAGAGAGATCAGATATGAAACTGACCATAACCAAAGGCCAGGGCTCAGCCATTGCTTTGGGCTTTAAAACAGTGATGTGAATGAAGTTTAGTTCAAGTTTATACTATTCAGATCAAATAAAATACCTGTGCCTTTTTAAAAGAAGCTGGGATAGAAGGTTTTTTGATTTTTTTTTTTTTGCGGTACGCGGGCCTCTCACTGTTGTGGCCTCTCCCGTTGCAGAGCACAGGCTCCAGATGCGCAGGCTCAGCAGCCATGGCTCACGGGCCCAGCCGCTCCGCGGCATGTGGGATCTTCCTGGACCGGGGCACAAACCCATGTCCCCTGCATCGGCAGGCAGACTCTCAACCACTGCGCCACCAGGGAAGCCCTGATTTTTGAAATGAATAAAAAAGTATTCTGGAAATGTCTCCACGTTCTCTAGATAGTATAATTGCCATGTTTTGCTCTGAATGTCTCTCATCTATAGGAACAGGGCTGTGAATGAATGTGAGAGTTTGTGCAACAATATCCTGGAAGAGTGACTCCAAAATTGCATATCATAGATTTATACAAATCCACATAGTAAAAGGGGGAAAAATAAGGACAATATGTTTTTTCAGAGTTAATTTTATTACAAGTAAAGGATTTACCTTAATTTTGAGATTAAGACCTTTCTATATTTTTGCTTTTAGAATATCCTTTTTGAAAAAGAAAAGATAGTATTGGTTTGTGTATTTTTAATCACCTTTCTTGGCAAAATGAAAACTGATAAATAACCCTATATAAATCCCTTCATTAAAATAGTGAGTCTAAGTCATTTAAATTCAAGGTACAGCTTCTTCAGAACAGCGCGAGGGCATTTACAAAACGAAACAGGAATGTCATCATCAAAACTGCGTCTCTGGGCTTCCCCGGTGGTGCAGTGGTTGAGAATCTGCCTGCTAATGCAGGGGACACGGGTTCGAGCCCTGGTCTGGGAGGATCCCACATGCCGCGGAGTAACTAGGCCCGTGAGCCACAACTACTGAGCCTGCGCGTCTGGAGCCTGTGCTCCGCAACGAGAGGCCGCGATAGTGAGAGGCCTGCGCACCGCGATGAAGAGTGGCTCCCACCTGCCACAACTAGAGAAAGCCCTCGCATAGAAACGAAGACCCAACACAGCAAAAATAAATAAATTAATTAATAAACTCCTACCCCCAACATCTTCTAAAAAAAAAAAAGACTATGTAGAAGTTAATCTTCCTGATTAGCAAAATGCACAAGTAATAACATATTATATATAAAAAAAAAAGCTGCGCCTCTGTTGACTGTAAGACAATCCATTGTTTTAGACACAACTAAACTGGAAAACATACCACCTCGTAATTATTTATGCCATCAGTAATAAGGTGCATCCTCATATCAGAATTTTTAATATATGAAAATATATAGATGTAAGCCTAAGTATCTGTGAAATATAGTGTATGATTTGCATAAAGAAGATTAATTCACTTAACACATAATTATTCAGTATTCTTCCTATTTATTCATTGTACAAAGTACCTGAGTCTAGGCTTTGAAGAGTTTCTGAGTGATACATAAAATTATGTCTCATATTCTTCATTCTTTTCACAGTGTAAAATTTCCTTAAAATTTTGAAGTTTTTCAAGTTATAATTCTTAGACATTTCTCATTTGATAACTATATAAAGTTGGCTTTGCCATCTTCTGCAACTCTGCAAACCATTCTGTAGTCTCAAACATACACAGCTCAGTGGATGAAGAGCCAAGTAAAAACCACCATAACATATGTGATGTGCTTCTTAACGTTGGTAAGGGGGACCTGGTGCTGCTCAATGCATTCACAAGCATAGTGTTCCTTCTATAAAGCTAAAGTGTCACAGGGGATGTGTTTAGGGATCATAACCAGGAAAGATAAATTCAAATTTCTGTTAAATATCTCCTCAAGTACTTCTCAAAAAGAGTTGCTGAAATTCTTTAGAAATCTCTGTCACATTTGTTAGAAAGTAAGGCAATCTCTTTTCCAAGCTCAATCCTTAAACATTTCTCATTAGTATTTCACTACTGACTTTGGTGTTTTACCCCAGTGACAGGCAATTTGTCGGTCTTCTATTGTAGCTCAAGTTCCTTAGTTGGTACAGTTACAATTTTTGGCATTGCAAAATACAAAGAAACTAACTTGAAGTGCATCAAAATTCTGTCCGTGGAAGAGAGTAGGTGGGGATGGTTGATAAAGAGGTAATTTTGGAATTTTTTATAAAGCATTTTCCTTTGTACCTGAAAAGTCCATATGTTAATAAATTGTTATAGTGAGGTTTCATTGAGTTAAGAAAATTTCTCTACCAGAAACATAAAATGGCTTTTTATCAATTTGTAGATTTTCCCACTGCTTAGTATCCATTGTACATATACAGAGAATTAGGACGTTTTAAGGTAAATGAAATGAAGATCTGGATTGAGAAGACTGGGTTATGACCTACACCAGAAAAACTCACTTTGCTCCCTTCACTTCTTTTCTTTTCTTTTTTAACATTTTTATTGGAGTATAATTACTTTACAATGGTGTGTTAGTTTCTGCTTTATAACAAAGTGAATCAGCTATACGTATACATATACATATATCCCCATATCTCCTCCCTCTTGCATCTCCCTCCAACCCTCCCTATCCCACCCCTCCAGGTGGTCACAAAGCACCGAGCTGATCTCCCTGTGCTATGCGACTGCTTCCCACTAGCTATCTATTTTACATTTGGTAGTGTATATATATCCATGCCACTCTCTCACTTCCCCCTCCCCGTGTCCTCAAGTCCATTCTCTACATCTGCATCTTTATTCCTGTCCTGCCCCTAGGTTCTTCAGAACTAATTTTTTTTTTTAGATTCCATACATATGTGTTAGCATACGGTATTTGTTTTTCTCTTTCTGACTTACTTCACTTTGTATGACAGACTCTAGGTCCATCCACCTCACTACAAATAACTCAATTTTGTTTCTTTTTATGGCCGAGTAATATTCCATTGTATATATGTGCCACATCTTCTTTATCCATTCATCTGTCGATGGACACTGAGGTTGCTTCCATGTCCTGGCTATTGTAAATAGAGCTGCAATGAACAAGGCGGTACATGCCTCTTTTTGAATTATGGTTTTCTCAGGGTATATGCCTAGTAGCGGGATTGCTGGGTCATATGGTAGTTCTATTTTTAGTTTTTTTTTTGTTTGTTTGTTTTTTTTTTTTTTTTTTTAGCCGTACGCGGGCCTCTCACTGCTGTGGCCTCTCCCGTTGCGGAGTGCAGGCTCAGCGGCCATGGCTCACGGGACCAGCCGCTCCGCGGCACGTGGGATCCTCCCAGACCAGGGCACGAACCCGTGTCCCCTGCATCGGCAGGCGGACTCTCAACCACTGCGCCACCAGGGAAGCCCTATTTTTAGTTTTTTAAGGAACCTCCAAACTGTTCTCCATAGTGGCTGTACCAATTTACATTCCCACCAACAGTGCAAGAGGGTTCCCTTTTCTGCACACCCTCTCCAGCATTTATTGTTTGTAGATTTTTTGATGATGTGTGCCTTTCAAATCTTGATTATTTTTCATATCAACATATTTCTGGTGTCAGGTGCCATGCTGCAATACAACCTTTGAGCCTGCAACTTCATGCTGTGTTGCAAATCTTATCAAAACATATGAACACATTTCTAGGTCCACTCGCATGGTCTTGGATAATAAAAAAGAAGGGGTTCTGAAGCTTAAGCTTCATGAGCTTAATGGAAGATCTAGCACTGAGTAACAGCAACAAAAGTTGGCCTGTAGGGAGCAAAAAAGGGGTATCTGGTGGATAGGCAGCAGAGGGCTTACAGGAGCCTGAGAGTTTAGAGACATTTAGCTAGGAAGAAAGAAGAGATAGAGTGGTGGTTAGAAAGAGGGGTTGTATTACATGAAAAGGTTCTGTCTGTGGATTGCATTTTTAAGTTCAGGGATATGAATATACAGAGACAGGGTAGGGGGAAGGAAGGAGGGAGAGACAAAGGAGGGGGAGGAGGAGGGAAAAGAAAAAGGAAGAGAATTAGGGCAGCAGTTTTGAAATTTCTAGTCATAGACTCTTAGTCTCTTCTTCCTTCTTTAAAGTTGATCTAAATTCTCAATGGATTCCCAATATGGCTTCCATGGGGTCCTTGTATGGAAGGAGGGTATCTCCATCCTCTGTGACTTCCCCTAATGAGCATCTCCTGCCAGAACCTGATGTCATTTGTTTTCCCTCTGCGTCTCAGGTCGTTGCCAAAGCTTTGTTCCATTTTGGCCTCTGGATGTCTGAGCCTTAACTTTTTCATTTTTCTGCTCCCAGTCACAAAGTATTTTTCTTTCCCACATCCTTCCTCAAGAAACATCTCAGACAGCAAGGGAGGGATGGGGGGAGGCACAATAACATGCTGAGTTAAAAATGGGGTACATTGGAAGCTTAAGACAGATTATGTCAATACAGATATTTTCCCTGGAAGGTAGAACATTACTACTCTGCTTTCTAAAATCTATGGAGTAAACATACAAATTCATTGAATGGACCTGAATTTTGCCATTGTAGGCGCTCAGTATAAGTTCTTTTTCAAAATGAGTCACAAAAATATCTGTATTCTAAATAGATTTTCTTTGGATATTGAAGGGCTAGGACTTTTTTTTTTTTTAAGAAGATGTTGGGGGTAGGAGTTTATTAATTAATTAATTAATTTTTTTGCTGTGTTGGGCCTTCATTTCTGTGCGAGGGCTTTCTCTAATTGTGGCAAGTGGGGGCCACTCTTCATCGCGGTGCGCAGGCCTCTCACTGTCGCGGCCTCTCTTGTTGCGGAGCACAGACTCCAG